>NC_054741.1:62718696-64034974 GCF_018143015.1 Lytechinus variegatus
ATCTGATTGGCCACCAGTGTGCTGACGTCATCAATCATGATTTCAAAGTCCAATTCTTCTTGCTTTAGGAGCATGCGCAAATTGGTCTGGCTGTTGGGTTGTACCATAATGTCGACAGGGCGGCCAGGAATTCTTGAAACGCTGGTCCAAAAGTCAAACTTTTTAGAGGAAGAAAGAGAATGAGGTGGCAGGAAGAAAAAATAATAAGGTTATTCGGCATCGCATAGTAATTCCCTCAAGCCAGGGGTAGCAAAATTACCCCCCCCCCCCTCCCCATGGGTGATCGATCGGTAACGAGGGATAACGAGTTTAAAGTTTTTACGCGCCAGTCATTGCGTAGAAGGCCTTTTTTAAGCTGCGAGTGAGGAAAGCTATCTAAAATTTTGACCTTTTTGAGACAAGAGTCTAATTTTGTGACAGAGTTTGATATGACATTTAGAAATATATAATGATTTACCCATTTTCTTTTCCTTTTTTCTCCTTCTTCCTTGGTAATGACTTTTTGGGGCCTCTGTCCCCTAGCCCCACATCTGCGCCCCAACGAGTAGGGGGGGGGGGTGATTTAAAGTATATCTTAGCTTTATTTCTACAACAAGACCTACTACAATTTCAGGACTAGATCAATAACTTGAGAGCGAAGCGCGAGGTGATTTTTTTTAATGACTGAACTGATATGAGCCATTTGAATTTAATCCGGGATAAAGAATAGAAACCGAAATTAAGTGACATTCAAAAGGCAGGTAAAATATTCGGGGCGCAACCCATGCGCTTGGTTGCGAGTAGGGGCAAATTTAAAGAAAGATATAATATCATGATGTATAAAGACATTCATATTCTAATCAATTCTGGATTTTTTTCCTTTTATCCGTCCATCTGTTTCTAACAATTTCTGAAAGGAATGGTTTCATTCAATAACAAAATAAAGAAAAGAAAATTTTCAAGAAAAAGAGGGATGGTCATCATGCGTAATCCCCTGCCCCCATTTTCATTTTGACGCAAACGAGGACATTTCTGAAGGGGAAGATCACCCCACTGATCTCTATAGAGATCAGGGAAGGGGAAGGGGAAGATCACCCCAACAGAGTTAGTTTTAATCAACGAACGTAGAGGGCAACAACACTTTGAAATTTGGCAATGATTAATCATAACCATAATCTCAATAAAGTGATAAAACCTACGCATATGCTAGGCTATGCGTAGGTTGTGGGGCGGGACGACTACTAGATAAAATGAGAAGAAAGGGGCGACCGTTTTCCCCCCTTATGTCTATAGAGGGGAATATCAGTACAAGCAACAACCCTCTGTCCCTCCCCGAAAAGTGTGTGCGTGTGTGTGGAGGGTAAATTGCCCATTCGTCTACGACAAACTCGTCCACTCATCACACGGTCTACTTTCATTTAGTCTAATGCCAGTCCGTCCGTCAGCATTTCTTCTAAGAACCATTTGGTCCAATCATCACTTCGTCTAATCACCATTTCGTCTATGACCATTTCGTCTCATAACCAGTTGGTCTAATATTCATTTAATTTTTATTCATTTTGCAGAGTTTAACACTTACTCCAATTAGACCGAATGGTGGACTAATTGACTCTATTGGACCAACTGGTTATTATACGGAATGGCATTAGACTAAGTAAAAGTAGACCATGTGGTGAGTGGACGAACTGATGGTGGACCGAATGATAGTAGACGAGTTGGCAAGTTGTCAGTTTGACGAATTGGCACGAGACGAATTGGTAATACACCGTGTGGAGCAGGAGGGGGGGGGGGGTTACATATCCCACCTCATGATTTATCCCAGTTAAAATTACCTAATGTGGACAGACTGTTTATATCCCTCTGTATGAAAACCAAATAATATTGCTCTTTTCCTGTCCAGAGTCTCTTTTGCGTAACAATTACTATTATGGAAATTTTGCCATCCAATGGTTCTGCCATGGTTACATGGCTCAACAGCCAATCAAGATCAAGGATTCATTTGAAGTTACCACTGGCTGGATGGCAAAGTTACTGTGATAGTATAACTGTTTATACTACGGGACACGGATGGTTTTCTTCTCAGGGAGGAGTTGATTAGATAAAGAGTGATGGAAATATCGCGGTGAAATATTAACTTTCGACTTGATTAATTTGCTATGCGAAATATGATAACTCAAGTCATATCTTGTATAAAGGTCATCTTTCATTTTCATTGCATTACAAGTCTCGGAATATTACAGTATACAGTGTATTAACAAAGGAAGAAAAATTGCACTTATTTTTACGATAGTCATGATAGTGATGACTTATGAAATGAAACTAAATACACGTATTAACAAAACTTTATATGCATATTTATTTTTCGACGAATATAGTAATGTGCAATTGAAATACACTATCCACTGAAAGTCTCACTTTGTCTTTGTATATTTTTTGCGTTACTTCTGTTTTTTTTTCGTGTTTTACCCCGTGAAGGCCCAAAATGTTGGAATTCCCTTCAAAACTTAAAAAATTCCCCCTTTCTCTACACTTTTAAAAGAAAGTTAAAAAATCTTTCTTACTGAAATCCTTCAAATACGTCTAAAAAATACATCATCACAGATTTTTATCTTTATTCACCGTTCCTTTTTCACTCATGGGCTACTTTGCTTCTGTTTTGTCTACACTCCTCTCTCTGTAGTTCATATGCAGTTCTCACAATCATTCCTCACCCCCCCCCCTCTCTCTCTCTCTCATTCATCCGCTTTCTTTCTATAGTTTCTCTTGATCTCATTCCTGAGTTTTTTTGCGTT
The DNA here is from genome assembly GCF_018143015.1 of Lytechinus variegatus. Classification (NCBI taxonomy): domain Eukaryota; kingdom Metazoa; phylum Echinodermata; class Echinoidea; order Temnopleuroida; family Toxopneustidae; genus Lytechinus; species Lytechinus variegatus. The sequence continues at coordinate 62,721,468 of NC_054741.1, forward strand.
ATTTTCGTATGTTCTGGTTATTTAATATTTTCTTTTTATGATGTCTCCTGTTGGCAATCATGGTTTATATTTTCATTTGTATATACAAAATTTATTTCTCGTTTGTCATATTATGAGGAGCCCACAATATACAAGCTTTGCTTTTTAGTGGGATCCTCCATTTTCACAAATTGTAAATCACAAATCCCTTTACACATGATTATGTTGTATGTAACTTTCTATAACATGTCTTTTTCAAGTTGATTTAATGACCTTGGTATATTTTTTATGATGTTGACTTGTTTGTTTTATATTTTGTTGAAAATGAAATGAAATACAAACAATACATTAAAAATCACATTTCTTACCTCATCCATATTTTCTTCAATGTAGTTTAGCCATGTCATTTGTCGTTCTGTTGTTGGTTTCATCCTCCAGACTTGGTGTCTGTAAAAAGTCATGGGTAAAAGACGGAAAAGAAGGACAAATTAAGATCATGAGGAAGGAGATGGAGAAGGAGAAGGAGAAGAAGAAGAAGAAGAAGGAGGAGGAGAAGGAGAAGAAGGAGGAGGAGAAGAAGAAAATGAAAAAGAAGGAGAAGAAGGAGGAGGAGGAGGAGAAGAAGAAAATGAAAAAGGAGGAGGAGAAGAAGAAGAAGAGGGAGAAAAAGTTTATGCTTGTATTCCAACTAAAGTCTGTAAAGTCTGAAGTCTCAATCCGTTCGTGGAATAATATATAATTTTCTTACCCTTCATATTTCGCAGAGGCGAAAACCACGAAGGAAACGAGGAGAAAAATCAGCAGAGCTCTCATATTGGATATACTACAAGTAGAGCCGGAGAAGATATTGTGACTACGTACCTCAAATCCTCGACTTTTCATTACATCAGCACACTACATGGCATATATCGTGGGCAGGTCCAGCCGAAAGGGTGTGTGAGGTTCGGGGGAGGTGATAGGGTTATGCATGAATAAAGGACAAGTCCACCCCAACAAAAAGTATATTTGAATAAAAAGAGAATAATCTAACAAGTATTACACTGAAAATTGCATCAACATCAGATGTAAAATAAGAAAGTTATGACATTTTAAAGTTTCGCTTAATTTCACAAATCGGTTATATGCACATCCTGGTCGGTATAGCAAATGAGGAGACTGATGACGTCATCCACTCAATATTTCTTTTGTATTTTATTGAATCAAATATTCTAATTTACTCCTCATTGTTAAGAGAACCAACGACTAATTCCTCCCCCCCCCTCCCTCCCTCATCATCCTCTCTCTCTTCTCCTCCGTTGGCTCCGTGGAGGTAAGAATTTCATGAAAGTTGTTCATAGACTTACACATAATTGATGCTCGACTGGAACATGTTCTCTGGTGCTTGGTCAGATACGAAAACATAGGGTTCATTAATTTCAATGCAAGAAAGGGTCACAGTCTTGAGTAAAATCATTCATAATTTTCGGACAGCTTAATGAATCACCCACCTGGTCAGAGGCGTACAGATGGAGGGGCGGTTGGGGGTGATTGCCCAACACCCCAAATTTTTCATGACCAAGAGAGAAGGAAAGAAGAAGGGAGAAATATGATACTTTCTGAAATTTTTATCAAAAGCTATCACGAAATTGGATAATGTCAAAATTTATGCTCGCTCGCAACTTTTTATAAATTTTGCCCGATACACCATAATCTTTCCCCCTCAAAAATTTTCGCTCATTACACCACTGCACCAGGTCCATACGAGATGACCAATCATACCTTATTTCCCCCCTACTCCACCCCCATCCATTGACACTGTGATAGAGATAGTCATGTGAATCTTACAACATGTTCCACAATTATGAAAGATAAATCAAATAGCATTATCTTATTTTTGAGCTATAAGTATATCAAATGATAATTGCAGTACAGCCAAAAACACTAGTATTCATGTCTTTACATTGAAACATATGATTGAAGAGTTTTGTGCTATTCTTATTTGGAGTCTTGCTAAATCATTAGTAGAATTGCATGTGGAAATCTATACAAAACCAATCCGCATCCTTATCAAGAATTAATAACAACTATCGTTCTTCATGCTTTAATAGTTAAAATTATACTTCATAAGCTTTATCATTCATTATTACTCTTGGTATTGTAAAATATATCAATTTCATAGATTTGTTTATACAAAAATTATTAATTCAATAATAATTTACAGTAATGGAGCAGTCAAGAGATATAATTATTCAGGGCGAAAATGACATTTTGTCATGCTTCATGTTTTAATGAAATACAAAAGAAATAGAATGCGACTTCATTTGCATATTCAACGTGTTGTGCATATAACCATTCTGTGAAATTAAGCCAAGCTTTGAAATGTTTAAAAAAAATATCATGAGTCTAATTTTGATGAAGTTCTGTTTTATGCTTATTTGATATTTCTCTTTTAATTCAAATCAATTTGTTGTTGGGTTGATTTTTAAAGACATACTTCAGTAGTGGGATATTTAACTACTTTGTCAGCCAGAATGAAGATAACTAAATTAAGCAGATGGTAATTAAAGTATTTCACATATAAGTGACATTTATTTAGCAAAATCTATTCAGAAATGGCAACAGCATCAAGGAAACAACCACTGAAATTTTTATGATTGTACTGCTCAAAAACTAAGTCATGTGGTGAGGCAATCGGATTCAAGTTTAAGTGGCATGGATGAGAGCAGCGTGATTTATGATATTACTGCGACCCGATAACGATTCAATACCTTTCAAATTACTGCATTGGTGGGCAATTACATGTACTCAGAAAGCTTTCAATTAGTCCCATATACCATAACCTGATTGGAATTTAATATCAGCATCCATTCTAAAACTGCTTTTCTACAAATGTTTCTGAGACAAAATGTGACTTCCATTTCATAGAATACCTAACAATTAAACTAGTTTCTATGGAAACCAACAGCTTAACTGGTCCAACATGTTTCATATTCACTTGGTCTCCAAGACGATGTCTACTTCTGAGATAGTCCAATGCCACATGGACTAAACCTGTTTGATTTACTATCAATTTAGTCTAATTGCCACTTGGTCTAAACTACACATTATCTTATGAGTCATTGGTCCGAATTCACAAAGGTGGTTTTGAAAACCCATGGTTGAGTCCATGATTTATGCAGATTTCCTGTATAAATTATGCTTAATTTAGCGCATATCTGGCGCGTGTATAAAAAATGTCCAATGCTGATGCACACTTTTGTCACAGTGGGCCATATTGACGCCTGTTGCCATGGTAAGAAACGCTATTTCATTCATGAGTCCACTGTTTTTATTCATGAGTCCACTTTTTTTATTCATGAGTCCACTCTTCAAACAGTGGACTCGTGAATAAAATAGCGTATTTAACCATGGTAACAGGCGTCAATTTGGCGCACTGTGACAAATGGCGCATCAGCATTGGACACGTTTTATATACGTGCCCGATACACGCTAAATTAAGCGTAATTTATACAGGAAATCTGCATAAACCATGGACTCAACTGTGGGTTTTCAAAACCACCTTTGTTAATTCGGGCCATTATGGTTGACCCCCAAACTTGCAACAAAAGGTGTTTCCACTGTTTCTAGATGGTGTCCCAAAATACCTCACAACTGACTGTCCTTGTCTTAAAACCCCTGAATAGAAACCAAATTAAAGACAATAAGTAATGGATGAAATGTGGAATAGGCTATGGCCGCCAATTTGTACACCATCTTGGATTCCCAAGTATCCTGGAGTGCTCATGTTCACTCTAACATGTATCAAGAGATCTCTATATCCCCCCTTCCCGACCATGGAATATGCACCAGAATATGTCAAGGGTGGATAATTGGCAAGTTATGTCCATTTTTGGTGAATGTCTGGAAAATAACCACTTTCATGCCAACTTTTGTAATTTTTAGTAAATTTTTAGCATGCTATTCCTGAGGTCAAGTCGTATCAAAATGGGTTGAAAAAAAACCTTTGTTTTAATTTTTTGGGTAGGGCTGTTCTTTTTTTGTATATGGAACCGACTAAATAGACACTAAATTTCAGTATAGTCTCATGCCCAGTTGTCTAATTTCCACTGCATCTACTTTTAAGTTTTTCCTTTTCTTTTGGTTCATAAACAAAAAGTAGACTAATTGGGGTTAGACAGACCAAGTGGATATTAGAGGAAATGGGTATAGTCTAACTGGAAATGAGACAACGCACTGAATGCACAAAATGGCAATAAGACCAAATTTGACCATCCACCCCATAACGCAACAATAACTTGCCAAAACCCATATATTAGAATTTCGATGGGTTTTAAAACACATCCTAATCTGTAAAATGGTACATAACTTGTTGTAATTAATCAACAATAACTTATACAAATTAGTACTTGATTGAATGCAGAAGAAACTAAACGAAAGCTTCACAAAATAAGGAGAAAACAACCTTCACTCAAACATGAGATGTGCACACTGTGCTATCTCAATTAAACTTCCAAGCAGTCCATAAAAACTTGCGTCAAAGAAGCTCTTTTATCTTGTTTTCTATTCAACTTTAAGACTTTAAATTTTGACAGTATGAAGACAAAGAATTACTCTTTCAAATAACCCTTGTTATTGATTTTTAAAACCAAATTAATATTTTGGCTATTCACAGAGAACTTTTCCTGGGGCCCGTTGCAGAAAGAGTTGCAATCAATTGCAACTCGAAATTTGCAATCAATCGCAACTCTAAAAATCATGCGCAACTTGATTTTCAACCAATCAACAGCGCGCATTTGGGACTTGCGATTGATTTTTTGACTTGCATTTAAACGCAACTCTTTCTGCAACTGGCCCCAGGAGGCGTATTGTTGGTTTTGGGGTGGCTGGTAAAAAAGTTAGTAAATGATCTGGTTATAGGCAAAAATAGGGTGAAATTATGTAGGATGAGACCAAACAGAAAAAAAAGATAAATCGGGACCCCGTCTTACAAAGAGTTACGATTGATCCTATCAACCTCAAATTATATGGAAATCCATCAACGTCATAATTTCATCTTCAGAAAATTTGCACATTGTCCTTTGTAAACAAAGAGAAGCACACTGAATTTTCAAGAAAACTATGAATGTATGAATACACAGCATATCTAGAAAATATTTTGAACAAACATGTATTATACAGGCCTGCCAAACCTTCTACAACAAATGTACTCTAAAAAAGGAATAGTTGGTATTTATAAATGTTGGGGTTGCTGGCCTTCCATAGTTGTGTTTGATCGGATCAATCACAACTCTTTTAAGACAGGGCCTGGGTGGAGACCTATCAGAAATTTATCACAGGTGAAAAAAGTACAATAAATTTGCCAATGATTTGTATTTTTCTTACAAACAGAAAAAAAGTGTATCATAAACTTCGAAATCAAAGCAATATCATTACTTCATTTCACGCAGAATGTTAGGGAAAGATTCAAAGAGCACAAATAAAACAGGATTTAAAATTTATGTTGACTCACATATATGCGCATCCTCTTTCAAATTTGTATGAAATACTCGGCAGTTGAAAAATAGTGTCTCTGTACAAATGGCTTGATCTAGGTTTAGATGAATTTCAAGACTTCATATTCTGACAGAATGATGATGAAGAATTCTAGTTTATTGCAGGCAAAACTGCAATTTTAGCAAATGACAGAGACCTTGCTTTGCAACTCTTTGTGGTTTGTTCAGTGGCCATAGAGATTGCAAAAAACATGGTAATTTATGGTAAATGTTTTCTAAGTTACACATGATTTTAACACAAGACTGAAGACTAGGCGATCTTTTCATGAAAGTTTTCAGCACCAACAAGTTAGTCATTCTCTGATACAGTGGTGGCACATGCCAACCCCCCCCCCCCCCCCCTAAGAGGTACACACAACATTTTTAAGCAGGATATGCCATGCATTAGCAAGTGAGGACCTTTTACTTTTTCATTGTTACATTTTTCCTGGAACAAAATGACCGTCACTTTGGAGTGATTTTTTTTAGGCTTGGCAATTTTTTCCTCTACAAAAATGCCCCCCCCTTGGAAAATCCTGGATAGATCTGCCCCTGCTCTGATAGTTAAAATAGTATAAACTAACAAAAAGAAGGCAGTGCTTCTTAACCGGTCAACAATCTTAAATTTTGTCATTTGCCGACAGTTGCCAGGGGAAAAATGTTGATGAAACATCCCCAGTTTTGGGGTGTTATTAACCCTCCATCAATTTTTATCATCCCTATTTAGTTAAGTTGAAATCAAACCTTTTTAAAATTAAAATTCATATTGAAAACAAGCATCTGAATGCAAAGTTTATATTTTTTCAATATTTGATTAGAGATAAAGAATTCAGTCCTGCTATAATTTAAGAAGAAAAAAAAATTGGTATCTCATTTAGAACAAATGAAGAAGAAGAAGATGACGACAGAGGAGGAGAAGAAGTGACACATGAAAATCACTTACAAATAGCTTTATGAAATGGACAATCTAAATTGCCTACCCTATCTTTGTAGCTCAAAAAAAATCAAAATGAGTTTACAAAATTGATTTAAATGCTGTTCTTGATAGCTCAACACCAAATGAGATACATCCCTGGGCATACATCAATTTAAACTTGGTGCTGCACTGAAGTAATCATTGGCAAAACACCAACCCAGAAGATCAAGAGAGAACTTGAAATCATCCATTGGATAACAGGATTATTCCCGCAATACTTAATCTCTCTCTTAAACTTTTTACCTTTCTTTAGATGCATGGTTTTGTTGCACAAGCAGTGATACATTTTTTTGCATTAGACAAATGAGTGCTACAAAATATATACCCGGTACACTCTATCAAAGAGTGGTATCTTGCCACACATGCACTGCATGCGTGAGCGAGTTGACATATACACAGTTTTAGTCTCTGACCCAGCATTGGTCACAGCCTGTCTGATGATCCATTTCCATACCAGGACAAAGAGTCTTTTTTTCTATTCTTGCCTTCTGATCTCCAGAGATGCAAATAAAGTTTATCAATTGTTGCATATTCAACAAAATATTAGAAAAAATCAGTAGCCTTCTGTCTTTGTGGAGCAGTTCTCTTTGGTAGATTGAGGAGATTGTCTGTCAAACTTGGTGGTTCCGCTGGAGTTCTTGTGGAGGCGGGACTCGCAGTGACCGACTGAGCGCGCCTTGAAGCCGGTGACTTCCCTGGGGTTAGTCCAGGCGTCCTGTTGGGTGTTCCACCAAGAGAGGGCGTCCTACTACCAACAGAGCGTTGCGGAGACGGTGTGTAGCTTGCCCTGAGAGCTTTGTCCGTTTGACCCACGCTTCTTTGGACGAGTTTCTGTGCAGCTGATGACAGCGTTCGTATCCGGTCCATGGGACTTGCAGAACCAAAACGACTTGGTGATGGACTACAGGAAACATGAAAATTATAATCATTTGATAATTGATGCTTTACTCTAACACATTTCAAGTTTGAAGGTAAATAGTCAAATGTCTTCTATGCAGCTCAAACGGATGACAATGGTAAAATGGATCAAAGAATGAAATGTAAACTTTGCATGAAATCATATATTCAACAGTAAATCTAAAATAAATTTCTTTGCATGATTAATTAACCTTTTCAAAATTAAGAGCACCAGTATGGGACACAAATGGAATGTGCTTAACTGGCTGGCAAATGTTGTAAATGAGAACAAGTCACACAAATTGGTCAAAGTCATTTCATCCAAATTGAAAAGCAGATCCTAAGCTTGAAGTAATATAAAACTTGTACCCCCACAAGTTCTTGATCTAAACTGGAAGAACTTTTGTGAGAGCTTTAAAGAATAGAAAGAAAAACAAATTTTGAAGTTTGAGGTTCACTCAAGTATGATTGCTACACAAATGTGCAAGCTAGGTAAAACTTACAGCAGTCTAATAAATAAGACTAAAAAAAAACTCTTGCGTCTTATTTTTTGTATAAATTTATACATATAAAGGTCTAGAAATGTTTACAGTATGAAGAAGGAATACTCTTTCATCTAATAGATTTAAATCTCCAAATTTGATAATCAAAGACCAAATTACTATTTTGTCTCATTACCCTCTCCATCCTAAAATTAACTTAAACAACTTGCCTGGCGACTTATCATTTTGAGACAGATCTTCGCAAATGAAGAAACATATCTACTAGAACTAGACACACTATCTATAAAGGGAGAGTCTCCCTTAAAGTTTCTCCACACACCAGAGACAAAAGTCTGAACTGTAAATGAAAAACACCAAGCATGTTATATACCTGACAAGATTCTTGGTGACTCGTCGCAAGGCTTCTTCTTTCTTAGCTCTATTCTTCTTGGTCACCTTATCAACCAGTGATAAACCAAGCTTCTCTTTCTTTGGAACACCAGGCATCTGAACATAAAGATAAAGAGATATTATTCACAGATATTTCTTATATAATTAGTTTTCAACATAAGATCATACAAATTCCATTCAAATGCTGGTTAAAAAATAAGAATTTAAATAAAGATTGCAATTTAACTTAAATTGATGGGATTAAAATTAATGAGAATCTGATTTAGTAACCAAGAAATTAAGTTCCCGGGGGGGGGGGGCCACTTACATTGACAAGTGGATACCATGCGCGACCAAAAAAACACGTAAAAAGGATGTCTTTTTCACGATAGGGCACGTTACGTACGTTACTTGATAAGGGTGTCAAAAACACAAAAATAATGAAAAAAGGGTATCTACTTCGCTAGGAAAATTACGTGTTTAGGGTCGAATTTGCGGGGATGATAAAACAAAATTAAAATGTTTTATAAAGGATGTCCTTTTTACCCCAACAATTCGTGTTTAGAGTCCGATTTGCGCGAGGTGTAGAAGGTGGGGTCGTACTAAACCAAATAAGGTAAAACCGACAACCGAAGGACCCGTAACATTTCAGGGAATATTTGCCAAGAGTATCGTTTTGTTTCCAATACTTGTTAAGGGTAGGGTTTCACAAGCCAATACTTGTTAAGGGGTGCATTTTAAGAATATTGAAATTACGTGTTTAGCAGGGTTGGCGATTTTTTTGCTTTTTTTTAAAAAAATCAAAAAAATCGGATTTATTTGATTTAAATCAGATTTTTTTTATTTAAATCAGATTTTTTTTGATTTTTTTTATTTTTTTTAAAGTTCCTTCGAAAAAAAGGGTAATTATCCCCCCCCCTTAAGCAAGGTTTCCACTTTGGCGAGTTAACATCGCGAGTTATGGCGAGTTATAGCGAGTTGCCAAAATGAGGCACTCGCGATAACTCGCATAAAGCTCACCATGAAACTCGGGATAACTCGCGACAACTCGGCATGACTCGGCGGAGCTCGTTCAAGATCGGGACAACTCTCCTTGAAGTCGTGAGCAGTTTCAAAATTTTTGAACATGTTCAAAAATTTTGCAAAATCGCTGTAACTCGTGCTGAACTCACCTAAACTCGTTGTATACTCGCAGTACTCGTAATAACTCGTAAGAAGCTCGAGATAACCTCACAATAACTCGTAATAACTCGCCACATCTGAGTATACGCGAGTGCGTTCCGAGTTTTCAAGAGCGAGATACGAGCATTGCGATCGTTTTACGAGTCAAGTGGAGGTGCCCACGAGATTAGCCCGACTTTAGATCGAGCACCCCGAGTTACAGCGAGTTTCGAATGAGTTTATTCCGAGTGCGTGGCAAGGGCTCAGAGGCATGCCGACTGAATGATAAATGTCCAGTGATCTATATTTTCCCCACATATAACCCCCTAAAAAAAAGTTTGGAAATCTGAGTTTGGCCATTAATTTCTCCCAACTCCAAAATTTACACATTGCATATTTAACATCATTTAAAAGGTCATTTGATTTTCTTTACAATGATACCATGCTTGTTATGATCATGTCATCACGAAAAGAGCAGGATTCAAAAGTGTTGGATGAAGTTTGAATTGAAAAGCTGCAAAACGAGCAAAAAAGTTTGGAAATCTGAGTTTGGCCATTAATTGAAAGCTCAAACGATAACTTACCAGTTTGAAGTTTGAGCAGAATTTTATGAGGGAGTTGAGTGAGGAGATTAATTGAGATCCCGCCTCGCACATGCGCACTCATTCTTCGGAGCATCAAAATGTGATCGCTGTTTAAAATATCAGCTTCCTAATGCAGCTGATACGAACGAACATTAGCTTTAAGTCACCACAGACTATTAAAATTAATTTCTCTCAAGAGGGAGGGAGAGGAGGGCAATTAATCTCCTCACTCAACTCCCTCATAAAATTCTGCTCAAACTTCAAACTGGTAAGTTATCGTTTGAGCTTTCAATTTTATTTCGTTCGTCTCGAGAGGAGACTAATTGAGATTTTGTAGCTCAGCGAACACATTTTGAGTTGCACTGTCTGCAAAAAGACATGTTTGTGCAGATACAAAGGATATACAGTATGGAACATGTACAAAGCAAATTTGTATATACCTTATTTCTACTTTACTACTGTTGTAGAATTGCTTGCGAAAATTCAGTTTCTTCACTATCAGCAAGAGGTTTATTGTAATATTGCTGGAAGGTTTTTTCTCTTGACCATCCAGCTTGATTCATGATGCTAGAAATAGGCACACTTGCTCTGATTGCTGCCGATGTTGCAGCCGATCTTGTAGAATGTGATTTATACACTGAAGTATCAATCCCGGCGCCTGCTAATGTCACTTTGATCCATCTGGATATGGTCTGTGATGAAACTTTGCCATATGGCTTGGTATAGCTAATGAACAAGCGTCGTTCTAGTCCTCTGATAGACTTGGTCCTTTTCATATATGCTTGTAAATATTTAACAATACACAACCTCCTGTCTGATGGATATGCCTTCAACTTCATAGTGAAACCATGGTGACCTGGTCTGCTGTGCTTGAGCAGTTCATCAACATGAAAACTCACTGAACTTTGTTTCAGTTCCATCTTATCTAAGTTTAACAAATGTAACGTCTGCACCCTTTGTGCAGAGACTAAGGCTAACAATAAGCAAAGTTTATGTGTAAGCTGCTTTAAACTTAAAGTCTTAGCTGGCGAAAGCCTACGTAGAAATTTGAATGCTACGCCGACATCCCAAGTGTCTTGATAACGTGCTTGTGGAGGTCTGAGGTTAAAGGTCCCTTTAAGAAACCTACAGATAAGAGGTTGTGTCCCCACAGAATGAACACTATTCTCCAGCGTTACATACAAGGATAATGCACTTCTTGCTGCATTCATTGTACTATAACTAGCCTTCTCTCTATGAAACAGTTCTGCTAAAAATTCTAACACAAAGTTAACTGAAGAACGAAGAGGACTTTTCTTCCTGCTTTCACAAAATTTTGTCCATTTTGTCCAATATACTCGGTACTGACGTTGAGTAGACTTCCTCAATGATGCTGTCAACACGTCGGTGATCCCTTCATCTAAGCCTATATTCTCGAAGGGTCCCCTGTTACCCTGCAACACAAAAGATCAAGGCGATCATAAAGTGGGTGAGGTAAGTTTGTTACAGGTTGTCTAAGGAGGTTAATGTCTCTTCTAAGGAGCAACGGTTCCTCCACAAGGATGCTATTAAGGCATGGGAACCATGATTGTGTTGGCCAGTTTGGAACGACCAAAATGCCCGATGCCCTATCAGACTTGATCTTTTGAATGCATTTAGCCAATAAGCAGAAGGGAGGGAATGCATAAAAATCTAACTTTCCCCAGTCTAGTGTGAATGCATCAACTGATTCTGCATTTGGATCTGGTAACCATGAAACATATCTTTGTGTTTGTGCATTCAACCTGGAGGCAAAAATATCAATTTTTGGGCTGCCAAATCTTTGGATGACTTTTCTGTATGCTCTTTTGCTGAGCATCCATTCAGTTCTATCATTGAAATTGCGTGATTCATAATCTGCTTCAATATTCTGGCTGCCTGGAAGGTGTGCAGCACTAAGCCAGATATTTCGTTCCATGCACCATTTCCAAATTTTTATGGAAAGCTTGTTACAACTTGGGGATTTAATGCCTCCCATGTTATTTACATAGCACACTGCTGTTGTGTTATCAGATCTAATTAAGATATGAGCATTGGATGTACTACTATGAAAGGATCTCAGCCCTAGATCGATGGCCAAGATTTCTAGATAATTAATTTCATTATTTTGTGCCTTTTCATTTTCAGACTGATTCCACCTTCCCCCTGTATGAACTTGCATATTTGTGGCACCCCATCCATAGCCACTAGCATCCGTGCGGATTTCAAATTTAGGGTTTTCCCTTTTGATAGGAGCAAATGCACTATCTGCATGACTTATCCACCATTCTAGTTCCTGCTTCGACTCACATGATAGCTCCATAATTCTGTCATAATGCCCTTTATTCTTTTTCAAGGCTTCTATTTTTTCTTTCTCCATATTCCTATAAAACAATGGTCCATGCTGGACAGCAGGGAAGGTGGAGATTATCTTTCCGATAACATGTGCGACATGTCGAATTGTGGGTTTTGGTTGCAGGAGTAACTTTTCACATTCTTCCCTGACATTCTGAGCTCTCTCTACTGGGAGTTTAATGGTCATGTCTACTGTATTGAGGGTAAAGCCCAAGAACTGGAGCTCCTGTACTGGTTTTAGTACTGATTTTTCTGGGTGAACTTTAAACCCTAATTCTGAAAATGCCTGCAAAGTGGCATTAATTGCAGACTCAACTTTTTCTTTTGTGTCCCCAATAAGAATTGTATCATCAAGATAACCAAGTACAATATGACCCTTTTCACGTAGTGAAGAGAATACTGGTTTCAACATCTTAGTGAATAACCTGGGTGCAGAGGTTAACCCATTTGGCAGTGCCTTGTATTGCCACTGTTGTCCTTGCCAATTAAATTGCAAGTATTTCCGGAATTCAGAATGAATCGGAATAGAGTAGTATGCATCTTGGAGGTCTACTGAAGCCATGTAAAAATTTTCTGCCAAGAGGCAAATCACAGAATGGATATTATCCATCTTAAAGTGTTGTTTAACCACAAATTCATTTAAGTCTGATAGATCCAAGATCAATCTTAGACTGCCATTTTTCTTTGGCCTTGTAAATATGTTGGAAAAATAACCACCCTTGATAAAGGGTGAACTTCTTTCTATTACATTCTTTCCTTCAAGATTTCTCAGTTCAGCTGATATCTTATCTGTATCTGATCTGTTACGTTTAAATTGATGACATATCAACCTTTCTGGATGTGGTAAACTTGTATCAAATTCTATCTTAAAACCCTTGACAGCTTCCAGTATTGTATGATCGGATGTGATTTTCTTCCAATTATTATAATATTGTTTCAGTCGACCTCCAACAGGGGATGCTTGGTCAGAATTATTTGTGCATGCAATTTCATGATCGTTTGTATAAAACAAAGAATTATTGCTACCTACCTCTTGGGGTATACTGGTAGCTACTTCCGCTGGGGATTCTCTCGGTATCTGCCCTGAGATGCTGGTGGTTTTTTCACCATGGGGGCTTGTGGCTGTCTGCGGCCCCTGAAAGGGGCCTTTCTGTCCAAAAAAGGCCTGTAAGGAGCACCCGATTGTGGTCTATGGTTAGGAGTAGACCATCCTGCAGCTCTGTAACCTTGGCGGGAGTAATCTCCAGCTCTGTAAGGGTGGTAATTGGCGTGAGCTCGATAACGGCCACGGCCTGGCTCTGAAGTTTTAACAACTCGTCCAGTAGCTTTCTGCTCTTCGGTCATGTCCTTAACTCGCTTTCCCAAATCGTCCCCAAAAAGGAACTTTGTGACCGGAATAGTTGGTTTGCACAGGTGGCTGTATGCAGCATTCATGTCAGGCTTTATTTGTTCCTTGCGTAGAGCATTCATTTCATAATTTGCATTAGACAGCAAGGCCAATGCATCTTGTTGAGATGGAGAAAGGTTGCCTGACGAGATTGAGCGAGTGAAGGCAGTCAAGCCCCTAGTGAGGGACTTCTGTACCCTAGCTAGCTTGAGGTCTCTGCTTCTTGTTGAAGGAGACAGATTCTCCCAAATAACAGGGTTCACTTTAGGTACATCCAAGTAGGGGCAGTTGCTTGGTGGCAAATATTTTATTCCAGTCTCTTCGAGGACTTTCTCCTCCAATTTATTGTTCATCATGAACATTGTTGAGCTAGCTATTTCTTCTTCAAGAGGAGGCCCCTCATCAGATTGGGCAGCAAACTTAGCTGCGAATGTGGGAATCATTTTTGGCAATGTGGATTCCTCTTGGGAAGTACATGTGATGTCATCGTAATCAACATCAACTGGTTGCGTGTACAGCCTTTGGCATGATTGGTACGGATTGATGTCATCATGATCATCAGCTGAGTCCTCATTATGAGCATGTTCAGCGTAATGTTGGTCATAATCTTCCTCCGGCAATGGGAGAGCACCAATGACACGGTTAAGCATGGATTCCAGTTTTGTTAAACGACTGTCAACATCAGCCAAGTTTTTATTTTCATCCCGTGAGTGGGACGACTGCTCCTTTTTTGAAGATGAAACTGAAGCTTGGGGTCCGCTATTGCCGTCTTTAACATTGCTTTGCTTCTTCTTATCTTTCTCTGGTTTCTTAACAGGCCGTTTATCGATCTTCTTCCCGCTCACGGAGCTCTTGGGCTCATGACTTGTGAGGCTTTTGGAGGTGGATGTGCTCGCGGGGTGCTTAGACCCATGGTGGAGCATCGCCGCCGGAGTTTCGGGGGCCGAGGAGGCTCTCGGTCCGGTCGGAGACGGACTGAAATCCGCCGAATCCTGATCGCGAGCGTTGCTCGAACTCATGATAGAAAACGTAAAAATACGATTCTGAAGTGCAAGAAATTATCACCTTGCCTTGAATAACTTCTGAAAATAGATATGAATAGTCTTTTGAGTAAAAATGCGTCGTATTTCCGAAGAAAAATCCTTTTTTCTGTAAGAGTGCGGCAGGTGTTTGAACCTGCTAATTTGCGATGAAGCGATAATGAGTGCGCATGTGCGAGGCGGGATCTCAATTAGTCTCCTCTCGAGACGAACGAAATAAAATTTCTCCCGACTCCAAATTTTACCCAATGCATATTTGATATCTTTCAAAAGATCATTTGATTCCCTTTAAAATGATCCCATGCTTGTTATGATCATGTCATCAAAAAAAGAGCGAAATTGAAAAGTGTTGGATGAGGTCTGAAGTAAAAAGCTGCAAAACGAGCAGAAATAATCATGGAGGGTCAGTACAGAACATGATTCTTTTGTCTGTGTCAATAAAGATGAAAATCCATTGGCCCTGCTTTTTCATTTCATAATGTTTTCTTGTGGTTTATATTTGTTTGTTGTGTGTTTGCTTGCGCAGAGGTATGTTTGATTCCATTTGAATGTTGATGTTAAGGTGCATGAAAACAATTGCTGAGAATCTCACTCATCATCATGGATGAAAAGAACAGTGACTTTCAATATTATGTCATTTTGCAAATTTTGAATTTTGACCTTGCCCAACATTTCAAGGCACTGCACCTCCATGTGAGCCAAAATCACATCATGGAAAGTATCATTTTAAAGAAAATTAAATGAACTATTCATTGATATTAATTTAACATTGATATTAACTAAAACCGAGGCGGGATTACCGATCAAACTCAAAAGAAACCGCTTAAAAACTCACTCATCACCACGGAAAAAGGAACAGTGACTTTCATTATTGTGTCACTTCGCAACTTAATTTTGAATTTTGACCTTGCCCCACATTTCAAGGCACTGCACCTCCATGTGAACCATAATCATGTAGGGTATCATTTTAAAGAAAATTAGATGATCTTATCATTGATATTAATAACAATTGATATTTATTAAAACCGAGGAGGGAGTTTATTTTAAAGTGAACATTTTAACTGACCCACGCAATGTACAATTACTTTTAAAAAGGCTGCATTATTACAACTTTCAACAAAATAAGAAAAGAAATATGCCTCGATCTAAAAGACCCAAGAGTTGTAGCCATTCAGGTAGGGAAACAGCGAATGAAGATGACATTCAAACAAGGGTAGAAGAAGTGCAGGAAGAGACAATTGAAACGGAAGAAAAGTTCAATGACGAGCAGAGCCAAGGTAAAAGAACAAGACATCAAACTAGACAAGGTCCAAGTGGAGCGCCTCTGGCAGTCTAACCTGCATCACGCTATCCAATATAGTAGCAGTGCTGACTTTGAAAACTACTATAAAATAATTATTCACAAAACACCATTCATACAATGATACAATACTACGTTCATTGACAATAAATGACATTTGACCTTTATCATGTGACCTAAGACTTCAGTTGTCAGTGATACTTGATTACCCTATATCCACATTTTATAAACTGTATCTAAACTTTGAAAGTTATGACAGCAATATAGTATTAATCTCCAAAATGGCCAAAGTTCAATAACCTTAAATGACCTTTGACTTTGGTCATGTGACCTGAAACTGGCATGAGATGTTCGGTGATACTTGACTACTCTAATATCCAAGTGGATGAATCATATCCATAAGCTTTCAAAGTTATGATGGTAATTCCACAAATACCCCCAACATGGCCAAAGTTCGTTGACCTTAAATGACCTTTGACCTTCGTCGTGTGACCTGAAACTCTCACAGGATGTTCAGTAATACTTGATTAATCTTATATCCAAGTTTTATGAATCAGATCTATAAACTTTCTAAGTTATGATGGTAATTCAACAGATCACCCTAACATCACTAAAGTTCATTGACCTTTAACCTTGGACATGTGACCTGAAATTCGCACAGGATGTTTAGTGATACCTGATTACTCTTATGTTCAAGTTTCATGAATCAGATTCATAAACGTTCAAAGTTATAATGTTAATTTAACAAATACCCTAATTAGCCAAAGTCCATTGACCCTAAATGACCTTTGACCTTAGTCATGTGACTTGAAACTCAAACAGGATGTTTATATTCTTTAATAACCTTATGTCCACGTTTCATGAACTTGGTTCATATATTTTCTAAGTTATGATGACATTTCAAAAATTGAACCGTAAGTTAAGATTTTGATATTGATTCCCTCAGTAAACATGGTCTAAGTTCATTGACTGCAAATGACCTCTGACCTTGGTCTTGTGACCTGAAACTCAAGAAGGATGTTCAGTAATGCTTGATAAATCTTATGGTCAAGTTTTATGAACTAGGTCTGTATACTTTCTAAGTTATGATGCCATTTAATTTCAAAAACTTAACCTTCGGTTAAGATTTGGTGTTGACGCCACCGCCGCCGGAATCCATCTTTGAGTGCCAAAAAATGTGCATATCTCGTCCCTTGGTCGTATGAAACTCTTATCACTCGTAACAAAATCTTGATAACTCGTTCATAGCTCGCTTTAAGTCGTATAAAGGTCACCGCAACTCATACTAAGCTCGGCCTGACTCGTTTCGCGCTCGGTTCACTCGTACAGCGAGCGTAGTAAACTCGATGTTGAGTCTTTTGTCACTGAAGCAAATTCCAGGAAAAAATGTAAATTTCACGCGAGCTTGTGCGAGCTATGGCGAGTTAGAGCTCGCGCAGCTCGCGTATGACTCGCAACTCCAACTCGCCAAAGTGGAAACCTTGCTTTACTCTTACAATGACATCAATATTGATGTTATACATTTCACCCCTAATATTGTTCTTAACCACATATTTTGTAATTAAAATCCAGTAAAAATGGACAATTAAAAATAAATTTGAGGAATCATGTATCTGAACTTAATTCTATCATACATAGGCCTATGAAGGAATATTCCATAGGGAATTCCCAGTGAGTAGAGAAAATTCCCCTCTGGGATTTTTCATTCAAATATTTAAAAAATCCAAGAGAAAAAAAAATCCCTTATCAAAACTGCCAACAAACCCTTTGCCAATTACTAGTATTCATGTATATTGTAAGAGAAATAATTCAAATCAATGATTTTTTTCAATTAGTCACAGCTTTACAATAGTCAAAGAGAGACTACAACTGGTTAAGGATCTTTTTGATAAAAAGCTCTTCTCTTGCTACAGATATAGATGCAAAACTCTCAGTTTTGGAGAACAATATAAGAGATAGCTTAGTCAAAGGGTGACTATACTACATTATGTTACTGTGATTTTTTTACATTAATCTACAATTTTCATTCCCATATTCTCTACAAAAAAATCTGTTTGATCCATGAAGTATGAAAAAGAATCTACTTACTTTTAACTTAAAGGATAAAAACTGCAAAACTGCTTAAATTACAACATATGTATTACAAAAAGAAGTATTTTATTTCAAATGAGACACAGCTTACAACTGCCAATGATTGTAACTGAAGTACCTGCATCTTAACATTAAAATGCAGTGTTAAATGTTTATTCTGAGTTTTGCAAATTGTTGTTATAGAGCTCTTTCCATTATTACATGCAGATACAAAACTTCCATTATTTGTAGCACTGAACATAAAATGGGCTGCAGTGACTTAAAAGGTTTATAAGAGAAAGCTTATGACTGTACTACATTATGTTAATGTGATTTTTATGATTATGTTATTTAAAACATCAAATGTATGATAAATGTAACAATACGAAATAAGAGGCATGTTAAATATGTTGATTACATGCAGGTATCATTTTTTTTATTTTTACATGACAGAAGTAGTTATGTGTAGGCGAAGGATCAAAACTGGAAAACTGCCAACAAACCTTTTCTCATTGACTTTTATATATTATATATTTTTTTTACAAACTGCTCTCTGAAAAGTTGGATTATGTGAAAACTTTATGTTAAGAAAGAAATTGACTAATAATAACTGACAAAGAATGTAAAATTTCAGAAGAAAAACTCGACATAATTTACAAAAAATGAGTACCTATTGACAACATCTGTAGTTTTTGTCTCACCTGCGAAGCAAAGTGAGACTATAGGCGCCGCTTTTCCGACGGCGACGGCGGCGGCGTCAACATCAAAACTTAACCTGAGGTTAAGTTTTTGAAATGACATCATAACTTATAAAGTATATGGACCTAGTTAATAAAACTTGGCCATAAGGTTAATCAAGTATTACTGAACATCCTATTAGAGTTTCATGTCACATGACCAAGGTCAAAGGTCATTTAGGGTCAATGAACTTAGACCATGTTGGAGGAATCAACATCGAAATCTTAACCTGAGGTTAAGTTTTTGAAATGTCATCATAATTTAGAAAATATGTGGACCTAGTTCATGAAACTTGGACATAAGGTTAATTAAGTATCACTGAACATCCTGCATGAGTTTCACGTCACATGACCAAGGTCAAAGGTCATTTAGGGTCAATGAACTTTGGCCGATTTGGGGATATCTGTTGAATTCCCATCATAACTTTGAAAGTTTATGGATCTGATTCATGAAACTTGGACATAATAGTAATCAAGCATCACTGAACATTTTGTGCAAGTTTCAGGTCTCATGATTAAGGTCAAAGGTCATTTAGGGTCAATGAACTTTGGCCGAATCGGGGTATCTGTTGAATTACCATCATAACTTTGAAAGTTTATTGGTCTAGTTCATTAAACTTGGACATTAGAGTAATCAAGTATCACTGAACATCCTGTGCGCGTTTCAGGTCACATGTCCAAGGTCAAAGGTCAATGAAATTTGGCCGAATTGGGTGTATCTGTTGAATTACCATCATAACTTTGAAAGTTTATGGATCTGATTCATGAAACTTGTACATAAGAGTAATCAAGTATCACTGAACATCCTGTTCCAATTTTAGGTCACATGATCAAGGTCAAAGGTCATGTAAGGTCAATGAACTTTGGCCATGTTGGGTTTTTTTGTTGAATAACCGTCATATCTCTGTAAGTTTATTGGTCTAGTTCATAAAAAGTGGACATAAGAGTAACCATGTATCACTGAACATCTTGTGCGAGTTAGAGTAGTATTCAAGTCAGCACTGCTGCTATATTGAACCGCGTGATGCAGGTGAGACGGCCAGAGGCATTCCACTTGTTAAGGAATTACCTGATTTTATTAATTTGATTTTAATTTGTTTTAAGTAGATATGAAGACTTTGTTGATCTTTTATTGATATAAAGTTAATTCAAAGTTTTTCAGTTGACTTGAAGAATTAAAACTGCATTGAACAAATACTTTGTCCATGATTTGTACATTTTTCAATGGAAGTGATTTAAATCAATGATTTTTTTAAAAAAATCATGGTGATTTAAATCGCGATTTAAATCACGATTTAAATCAACGTGATTTAAATCCGCCAACCCTGGTGTTTAGGGTGCTTTTTGAGACCCCATGGTCGCGCATGGTATCCACTCGTCGGGATTAAGTTGCATTAAGTTGTGAGTGACATGAACAGCTACATGAAACACCATGCAAAATCTCTTGTCAAAACATCAATACCTCAGTTTTGTTAACATTTTCCCAATATCATCAATTAACTCAATATTATCAGTATACTGTGCAGTCCCTAATAATGATAACATTCCGATTTCATATAGCCCTCAATACATCATAACAAAATAACTACTTTACGTAATGTATGTACTTTGTCCAATCCCTTGGGAACATTCCAAGAGTTTCAAAACTTGAATGGTAAGTATAACACAAGTATTCATTGGATTTTTCAAATTCTAAAGAAAATGTGATTTACATTTTTTCTGAGCACCCAAAGGAGGTCCACAAATTGTTTAATAATTCAGTGGCTATATAATGGAAATAAGTTGACCTCACTACTCCTCAATAGAATTATTTACCTTGAACTGTGGCCCTCTAACCATTTGAACAGGTGTGTCGCCCCCATCTAACCTGAATGGTGTTCCTTCTATCTCACCCCAAGTCATCATGGGAGATTCATTCACACCTAAAATAAGAAAAAGAGATAAACATGTTCATAAACATATTAATCAATTTTAATGATTCACTCCAAAAGGCTCGAAATCCAGTTTTGATGAATAGTGAGTGTTATCAGTCTACTCTTCGGGTAGGGACCTGTCTTTGAATAAGGGTTTTTTAGCTCAATGTGGATAGCATCATAATAAAGCCATTAAAAAAGGGAGTGGAAGGTGTCATCAAGTTTTATACAGGCCTGAGTAAGACGGGAAACAAATCATGCAACAAGTGCATTACTAAACAATTTCTTTTTAAGAACCTCGATCACCGACTCCTTAACTCAGTTTGAGACAAGTAGAGGAAGTGGAGATCTATGCAACCAATTGGATTTACAAAATTGGGCCTAAAGGAAAGCAAGAAGCCTCATACATGTATCTGCTGTACAACATGAAATGTGGAACAGTATAAAATGAAAAATTGTCATGGTCAAAAATCTAGAAATAGCCTGAAGACTTTCATATCTGGGAGATATCAGGTCTCCATTATATAAATGCTTAATGATTACTCGTAGGGGTAAGTTTCATGATTGATCAAACGCAATACTTATACACAATATTCACTGCAATCAATCTCAATTATCAGTACCACGCTCAATCTCTGAGTTTTATATTACAGGGCCAAGATGACTCACCTGGAGCAGGAGACGGAGTAGCCACAAAACCATAGCCATTGACCTTGGGACCGTCTGATGGGGTCAACTCTTTACCATCTGCACCAACCCTCCCATCCTGTCGGCTTGTTCCTGCTAGACCGGGGAGGGTCCCGGTGCTGGGTCGGGGGAAGGGGTCAGAGGTCAGTCGGGTGTTGGAGTGGGCGATCTCTTTCTCAGGTTTTTTCAACAGTTTCTCTGCAAGACTTGGTTCCACACCTGAAAAGTTCAAAGGTTTGCAATGTGACCAGACTTTACCAGGCAAGAACGTGAAAATTTGTAATATGAATAGCAATTTATAAGACCTGAATTTGTTCAGGTTTTTTAAATATATTTTTTCTAAAAGCATGGGGTCTGACAAAATCATATTTTTCCTAATCAGAAATAATAAAAACTATTATCATTCATTCAACATACTATACAAATCATCGACTAACGATTCATCCATACCTTCAGGCACATACATGAGTGCATTCTTTGCCTCATATTTCCATGTGTTCAACCTATTACTCCTAGAATCAATGGCTAGCTGTTCAGAGCTCTTTAACTTCAGCATATCCTCCGTCTCAGCCGCATGGTTCAGCTCGGCTTCATACAGCCAGGCGTGTTTCTGTCGATGCTTCTCCTCAGACCTGGCCATGATGTCTCGGAACGACGCGTTGTCTTCGCTGGTGTACTTGGTCAGGTATTTGTCTAGGCTCAATGATGTATCACTATCAGCTGGAAAAACACACAAATATATGCATTCATTAATCATATTTGTCCAAAGGAGTGTACATGTATGAAAACAATGTGATCAACTCCATGCAATGTCTGTTTCATTTATTGCCTGAAATATATTCATTACAATCAGATCTTAAAAACATTTGACACTAAAACATGCTACCAACTGATCAACAGACATAAGTGAGCATGAACTTCAGTTGAATTTTTTGTATACACTTACCACTCTATCAATATTTACTTGACATGTATTTGTTAAGGGTTAGGTATTAAGGTGTACACTTGTACATTCTACAGTGAAAAACCGACTCAGAGCTCCATGGTTCAAGACCTAGCTGTGTCGTCTTTTGGATGGTGATGTTGGAAGTTGGGTCTTAATGTAAGTAATCGAATTGACTGATACAGGTCTCTAGTAACGATCAAATGACATAAAATATCAAACTACATGTACTTTTAGAAACCTTTAACCCTAAAAAGACGGGGGGGGGGGGGCTGATTTAGCCCCCCTCGACATTTTTCGCGATAAATCCGCCGCTCGAAAATTTTTGACCGCGTCGCTCATTGACTGTTTACTTTCAAGTCTCGCGCAACTTTTGAGACCAAAATTGTGACCCCCAGGTATGCGGTTCCGAAATTACGCAACATTCCGTAACTGCATGCAGACCCAAAATTACTCAGAAACATGAATTTGTGTACAAATCCAACGCAGTGTTTTTAGCCAAAATGCATAAATGTATCATTATTATTTTTCCTTTCACTGCTTAAAACAATTAATTATATCTTGTTTATGGTCAAAATAAAGTCCCCGACAATTTCCATTGAAAAAACAATAAAAACCAAAAAAGTTGAAAAACATAGAAATACATAAGAAATTTAGAAAACAATAGAATGCATAAGAAAATAAATGTTTTTTTGAAATTTCTGAAAAATAAATTTGATCAGATGCCTATCTAGAGTATGTGAAACAAAAATTAGCATGTTAGGGGCATTATTTTATTAATTAGAGCAAATTTATGATTTTATGCATAAATTAGCATAATTAATGAGCAATGAGATTTTTTTGCAGAATTTGATATTATAGTTTTGTAGATAATGCCACGGGAAACGTGCATGCCAATTTTCGTAGCAATCGCGCATCGACGGCCGAGATCATAAGGGGGGTTTAATCAGCCCCCCTAGTCTTCTTAGGCATCGAAATAGCCCAGTCTATTTAGGGTTTAAGACAAACTTACATTTCTCCTCCAGTTTTGTCAAATCTGTGTCTCTTGATGGTAAATCCTCATTCTTGAAGTCATTATTTGCAGTCCTTGGTGTATCACTTGCAAACTGTCCTGGTACAGGGGTTTCAAATGTGGATGGAGTTTGCTCTCTTTCTGTAAAAAAAACCAAACATTATATCACATAACATCTTATTCAAAGCTGTTGTGTTACTATTTATCTCAATCCCAATGCCCCACAGCAGCCTTGTCCTTTGACTAAAAAGGTCATACTACAATTTACCACTTCCCCACCCAGGGTACTAAGCTTCACAAAACACTTAACTGCATACTCAGGATGTGCCTACATTGTGTGCATGAATGACAGACTAAATTTGAAGACAGGGGTAATAATTATGTGTCAACGTGTCATAGATATTAAGTGTGACAGACGCAGTTATAACTTGATGTTGATAATTATCCTCATCATCCTACTCATCAGCACATCATCATCATCAATCAGTATCAACATCATCATCATCATCCTCATGATCATCACCCCCATCATCGTCATCATCAACATCATCACCATCGCCATCATCATCATCATCATCATCATCCTCCTCCTTCTCCTATCAATCATATTTTTTGCATAATCACCATCATCACTAACACCATCATCACCACCATCACCATCATCATCATTATCATCATCATCATCATCACCACCACCACCACCACCACACACACCATCACCATTACATCCTCATTATCATCATACCTTGCATGGGAGTGACAGTAGATGTTCCAGGTCTTGATGTTCTGCAGGTGGATGCATACTTGATGGCCATCTCTCTCATCTTCTCCAAATCATTCCTCTGCATGGCTTCCATGTATTCATGCTGAGCTTTCAACTTCTTCAAGTCAGGAAAGAAGTCACGCTGGATGATTTTTTCCAGGTCCTTTTATGGAAATGGACAGCAAGGACTTGATATTAAACAAAAATCACAATATTACACTGGCACATAAGGCAGAAATTAAACTGTTTCTGATTAAACGTAGTAATTTCTTTGCTACTTGACATGCTCACTGTTCATAACTGTTTTTTTTTAATGAATGCAAGACTGAAATTTAACTAATCAGTTTCCATACACATCACCTACATGTATTTTAATGGAAACTTAGAGAAGAAAATTATGAGCGAGCGGTATGAGAATGGTATCAGTAAAAGAAAAAAATGAGAAGTTGGTCTTTCATATCATCATAAATTCACATTGTAATACATGTGGTTCATCACCTTTTAATACTACCTTCCATAAACCTTCATTTTGTTACACACTTTTTTTCGTACACGTACATGTAAATAAAGAAAGATAAATTTAAATTTACATCTATAAACACTGTAAAACCCATTAAAGAGTACTAGAACTGGTGGACAGGATTACTCACGCTAACAAACATCTCTTCATCAAGTACTTTTCTTTTGTCTGGTTTCTTTTCTTTTTCCCATGCTGGTTTGGAAGTCAGAGGAACCATGGCTTTCTCATCTGATTTTACCAGGGCCATCTCTACTTTGTCAGGGCAGGACTCTCCAGCAAAGCCAACCTCAGATTATAGATCACCTTGATTTAACTAAGTATTCTTAATTACTCGTCAACCTGCAACATAACAAAAATATTGACTGACATTAGAAAGCAGGGAAGCACACAGATAATATAATCTTCTTGACAGGATTTAGACCAGATTTAAAGTACACCTCTTGATCTTCAAGAATGATGTATCTCGTGCTATGATACCAGGCCATGCTTCCAAGCAGTGACTGAGTGACATATGGATTCTTAATAAAACAGGGTACATGTTAGCTAATGTATATAAATTTAAGAACAATACAAGAATTTAGCGCCCGTCCTGGGTGAGAAACCAGAATAGAGCTCACAAACTTTTAATGTCAAATGAACATTGAAAAAAATATCCCCATACATGCTTGCCATGCAACTGAACCTACTCCATGCAAATCAGCTCTACAACAAAAAAAAACCGGGTGAAGATTCAAATGAAACTGAAGTGATTGAACTCAACTCTCAGATATTTTCTGTTTTTGCAAAATAATTTGTTGTTAGAACACAGGTTTACTGTAATGAGATGCATTTCTGAATTATAAATATAACTTAAAGATACAATTTATCTTATTCACTACATTGATCTTTCTATTCAATCAGCCTACTTTTTACTGATCATTGCACATCATGTGGGTAATGCATCAAAAAAGCAAAAATCTGACAAAAAGGGTATGGTTGTGAGGTAAAGGACATATATACTTTTACGAATTATACTTGCTTGGGGGGCAAAATTGTCAAAAATGCATGCAAAAATACTTGAATAGGGTATAGATTTTACAAATGGATAAAACTTGTTCAGGGTGGGTTTGTAACAGCTGTGGTCATGCGTGTGAACACTAATATAGTTAAGTGACCCTTCTGGGCTGGGGCCTTGGCTTTGGGCACTTGTTCAGTGCAACCAACCTGCCTATGCAGTACACAACACACACTTTAAAAAAATCTTAAATAAAATATCACTTTTGTAACCAAAAATACTTATTTCCATATTGTTGTGATTTATTTTTCATTAGTAACTTGGGGATCTGAATCATCACTGACAAAATAATCTCATCAGTAATCTGTCTTTATCTACTCGTGAAATGGGAACCAGCTATGGAAAATTCTCCAGAATGATACATGCTGATTCCCATTTCCACAAGTAAATAAAGACAGTGCTCAGCTTACGAGTGAGATTTAGCTCTTAGAATCATCACTCACGAAATAAATCTCACTCACTAGTAAACTAGGTTACTCTACTCTTCAAAATGGGAACCAGCATGTACAAGGCCCATATAATTTCTATTACTATTTTTTAGCAAAATTAATGTATGAATGTATTCATGGAATGGCCCCATCTCGTTTATGTAATAATATCGAAATGGTTTGTGAAAGACATGATGTTAGAACACGTAATTATAATACACTAAATTTTGTTCCCCCTAAACTTAATATTGAATGCTTCAAGAAATCTTCTATGTTCTCCGCCGCACGGGCCTTGAAATAAGCACCTGTGAGCCGGGGGCAATTTTTTTTTTAAATTGCCCCTGGCTCACGGGCTTTTTACAGGAACCGGGGGCAATTTTCTGGAACCAGGGGCAATCTAAAAAAAAAATATATACCTGTATATAACGGTGAACCACACCGCAAATTTGTTTATAGTATAAAGCGCAGCTCCTGCAATTTTTTAATTAGTAAATGAATAGCATATGCTAAGTATTAGGCTTATTCAAACATTTAAGAAATCAGATTTAAATGTTTAAGTGTTTTGACACCCTCACTCCACATCCCCTTTACAACCACACACACATGGGCTTATTTATTTTTCGTCTTTAATGAATCATGATCAATGAACCCCCCCCCCAAAAAAAAAATCTAAATAAATGAATGAAATAAAAATAAAAAAAGAGAGAGAGAGATGGAGAAAGAGAATTCAGATCAAATAATAAATTTAGAAAAAAAAAAATTAAGGTTTTTTTATGGTTTGAATCATGGGAGTGGGTGAGTGTTTGTGTGTGATTGTGGCTGTGAGGTGCACTTGGATTGCATATAAATTATGTTAAAGAAATTAAGAAACGAAATCAATAAATAACTCAGTCTATTCAAATTCCAGCACATAGCCACAGGCTATGTACATGTATTGTAGGTTCACGTACCTTAAGTTTTTCACAAGTTATTTGAAAACGCAGATCTCCACAGAAAATGCCTTTCATTCTGGGAGAGTCTGAATTCGGTGAAAATGTATTCATTAATAACTAAAATATTCATCACAATGAAGAAATCATAAAGTTTTTTGACAGTTTTCAAAAATTAACATGAAATCTAAACTCTATCTCAAACGGAAAATCACCATCACTTAGGCCATTACTGATAGAATTCTCACCCAGAGCTCTGGCAGACATGAGCTCAAAACTGGCTTGCTAACACCACACTCAAGTGCACGCGGCGTCCTCCTATTTTTTTTTTTTAGATGGAGCCTTGTTAGATTATTTATTGTCTGATATTTACCCCTCTCCAGGAAAGAAATTAAAAAGCTACAATTCACAACTATAAGCTAAGTTATTTTGGATTATTAAGGCTCCGTTTTGACAAGCAAGGTCGGCGACTGTGAGGATAAAAGACTTGCACATCGTATGTGCTGTGAACAGGGATTTATCTCCTGTGCAATTCGAATTACTATATCACAGAATTGTGATGTCCCGACTGGAAATGTGTGCATTAGAAATTGCACATGGTGAAGTATGGAAAACCGCTACCGGAAGAACGCGCTCACATGTATTACAGGAAAAAAAAAGACGGACGTAGCTCACTTTTTATGGTACAGAAAAAAAAGACGCACTTGGCAATTTTAAACTGTGTTTATCGTAAATTGAAAGTTATTTGATTTTGGCTTTACAGATATTTAAATTACATGTATGATATGGCTTCATTGCTCACTCACGGCGGGCGCAATTACCTGGAAAATATTTGCGCCCGGTCGTCAAAATTTTGATGATTTTGGGGCTTCATGGGCGCAATTGATGGCGTTATGAGCGCGAATTTGCGCTCAGCGCCCACTTATTTCAAGGCTTGTCCGCCGCACGGGTCTGGAACAATTTACCAGATTCACTTAAGAATGCAGTTTCAGTAAATTCTTTCAAATTATCCTTTAAAAAAATGTATTTCCTATGATACCATGTCAATTCTTGACTCACAATGGCTGTCACAATCACTGAGCATATGAATGCATCTCTATTCTTCACCTCTCCTTACTTTTCATGTTACCATGGTTAATACCGATATTCCTATACTTTTAAGTTCTTTCCAGATAGTATTAGTAATTCAATGATTTTGTCCATAATAACCCTTACTTATATTTCATTTGTTGTAATATACAATTCCCTTATTCCTCTTTAACATTGTTGTCATGTTGCTATTATTTGTAATGATCTTAACCCTTTGATATTTTATAGTTTACATTTATAACTGATTGCCATTGTATCACTTAATTTTCTATAATGCCATAATTATTTCATTGTTCAGTGTTTTTATCAGCGAATAAATTATACAATTAGTATAGTAGTATTAGAATGACATGAATGAGGCATCACACACACAATACATTAAATCACATAACATTTGATTCTAAAGATAAGCCCTAATGCCACTGCAGTCTAATGCCTAAACTGAAAATAAGTTAAGTTCTTTCCTTTTTTGAAGGAAATTAGACGAGTCACTCTCAGTCTCACTTCTCAGTCAGTGCGCCAGCACTCGAAGCTTGAAAAGAAAGGTGTCACGTCGTGACTGTCTTGTTGTGAAAAAGTGTCCAGTGGAAAATAGGAACTGGTTCCCAATTTCATGATAATGCCGAATATATTGACAACGTTGACTCTTCCAGCGCAAACACTTTCGAGCTAGCTCTGCGGTGCGGAAGAGAGCTGCACCAATGTGAGCGTATGGGACTGAAGTAGGCCTAGATAGGCCTAATATTTTACTGTTATTTAACTTTAACGTTAAGCAGGTAGTTTCCAGTTTACAGGAACGCTAAGTCAAAATCTTACTCGTCTTACGGTTCCCAAGTGCCTTATCAATATAAAATTAACTCTTTAAAAGACAGAAAATGGCATAATGATGATAAATACATGTAACTTACATCCGCATATTCAGCAGGCTTTTGTTTTTAATTGTTCCGATCGCTTCTTGAACGTTCCTTTTTCAAGGCCCTATATAAACAAGGTTGCGACACCGGAAGTTGCCGTCATTTGCTCATGGAGCTTTTCAATAGTTCCAAACTCACCGAAGTTTGTGTACAAAGTCTATGAGGGAGATTTTTCGACAGCAAATTTCAGGTAATTACAATTGTTATTAAGAAAAACAAAATGATAGTTTTTAACGAGAATTTTATTTGCTTCATTTTGATATGATTGGTTTGCAATAATTTTGAAATTTAACATGCTTTTTTACTAATTTTTAATAGTTCCAAGGCGTAAACATGACAGTAGAGATACGGTATGGGACTGGCAACCGTAGCCGGCAGTGCGGGTGGCTCAGTAGCCCGATATACGCTGTGGTTGTGTTTCCTGACGGGTTGGGTGTCCGGACTCCTGACATCTCCTTTCAATTTTGAAAAGTTTACAAGCAATGTCTTTGATTTTTTTTAGCACAGAATGTAAGAAAATATTATAAAGAACAAATAATGATGATGATAAGCATTATTCAATCTATATTTTTTGCTTATTTTCCTGAGAAGTGAGATAAAATATAAAAAAACAAGTGAGATAAACTTAAGTTCACAGCAAGCCTACATTTTTCAGTGCCCGGACACCAAACCCCTCATTGATGTTCCACAGATCTATAACAAATTTTCCTGAAAATGAATCCCAAATTTTCTGAAATTCATAGACAATTCCTGGAATTTTCCATTTTGATTATTAATGAAAATCTGGCAATAATAATTAATACAGCTACAGTGAGCCTAAATTTGGTCCAAGATAGAAGTGACCAAATCAAGAAATTAAACATTTGTTCATCATGTTCTCTTGAAAAATAGAAAAAAAGATTACAAAATGACGAGCGCAGAAAATTTTGAGCTTCAACGACGGAGCCTATGTCTGGATCAGGAGGAAGATCTAATGTTAGATCTAAATCTTTGTAAAATATTACATGAATATTAAGTTGCTACTGTAAATTGTCATTTAATTGTAATCATGGGCAGATCCAGGATTTTCCAAAAGGGGAGGCACATTTTCGTGAGGAAAAAACTGACATGCAGGACTTCACTTTCAAAGGGGGGGGGGGCACTCATTCAATGAACAAGGTTATGATATAACCTTGTTCTCAGTTATAATTTATATCTCCATGTGTGACAAAATAATGGTGGCAATGTTTGGCTTATCTCTTTTTCTTTGGGGCAAATGCTTGATTTTTTTAAAGCGACAGTTTCCATTAGACCTGTTAATTCATACTGCTTGGCTCTTATTTAAATTTGATTCTTTATATCATTTTTTCTTAATTAAAAATAGAGATCAAAAAATGAAAAATTTTCTTGCCATATTACTTTCCACCAATAGAGGGCGTACACAAAAATATGCCCAAAATTCAAGTTTTTGAGCGCTCTGGTGAATAAAAAAATTATTCCCACATTACTAATGATAAATAAATTAAAACTATGAAAATTAGTAATTTTGGTCACAAAGGTGATATTTTAATGATTTTTTAGAGTGTGTGCTCTATACAGCATTGGCATACCATAGTCCTACCTGTAGATTCTCCACAGGCCAGATGGTAGCAGTGAACAAGGGGGGGGATAGGGGCACACTTCTGCATTTCTACATTACAATTTTTAATTTTGCTTCTCAAGGGGCCCCCTCGTAATTTTTGGATTTTCCTGAATTTCCTGGAATTTTTTTCATTCTGGAACCTTTCCTGGAAAAAGTAAAAATTTCTTGAATTTCGGGAAGAGTGGAAGCACCCCATCCACTTGCACCATCCAACAACTCTTTCTGTCTTGAGTCTATGCAACATTCACAATGCACACTCAAAAATTCAGATCCATTCAGTTATTTGTTTTCATTCTAGACTTAGAAATCTTTTTTTTTTATTCACAAGAGTGCTCAAAAAACTTTTAATTTTGAGCATATTTTTGTGAGGCCCTCTGTGACTGATGCAGATCTTCATCTCCACAGACTCTTTTTAATCTGTTTTTAATTAGAAAAAAATTTATAAATTTCAAGAATTCAATTTAGTTTTGTGCCAAGGCATTTTTTTATGATGATGAATTCACTGTATAGTCAAAATTGACTGTTCCAAAATATCAAGTATTCATCCAGTCTGGATCAAGAGAAAATTGACACAGGTTACTAACTGCAGACAAGGTTATCACAACCTTGTGATAAAAGTGGTGTTAGACCATATGGATGTTATCACAACCTTGTAGTATTGGACAAGTGCCCCCATCATACCACTAGTTGCATGTCCGGACAGGTTGGGTATCTAGACCAAAAATTTCTTCGACTAGGCCAAGTAATTTGAAATGGTTAGGAATTAAAATAAATTCTTTTTAGTTTTTCAAAGAAACTTTAAAGGCCTAATTTAGCATACATGTACATGTAGACCCCTACTCTGTTGATATGTATGGTGTGATAAGTAATTACAAAAGCCAATGATAATACATGCTTAGTTGACAAGATACGGTAATCATTGATGCACCAAACTTATCTAAGTTAGATCTAAATGTAGATTTTTTTTCAATTTGATTGTGGACAATTATATAGGCCCTAATTGCTGCTGATCTGTTTTGGATGAGAGGAACTCCTGGATAAGCCTGTAAGCTGTGTAAGTATGATTGTTTGATTTCCATCATGATAGTAATAAGATGTGATTATATTACATACATGTAGGGCTACATTGTGCAATCATTCTTTCTTATTTTCTTGAAATCTTCTCCTTTAAATCTTGCATCATGTATCATTCCGCCTGTCTTCTGACCGCATTTTGTGCAATGTTGGATGAGTTCGACTCTCATGAAGTTCCAAATTTAAATTAAGAACTTTCATTGGTGGCAACAGCATAAAATGAGGGTTAATCTCTCTCTCTACCTCTTGTTTCTTTTATTTCATATTTAGTGTACATGTAACGATAATATAGTTGGATCATGCGTTAATTTAGATAGTTGTAAAGAGGTTGTGTTATTAAGCAAATACATTTTAATGCCAATATGAACTTTATATGGCATTGGATGAGTGAGGTGTCATGGCCGCATTAGTATGCAGGCACAGACCGAATGAAACTTGTTCTAAGTGTGGCTCCACATAAAGACTAGCACATACAAAACTTGCTGTCTGAGTGGGGGCTTTCAGTACACAAGGCATGAGTAGGACGACAAGAACACACTTGTCGAAACGTCAAGATTGGGTGGTCCTTTTCAGGACCAACATTTGCCCAAGAAAGATATATGATGACCGTGAAACCTCCTACACTATCTCAGATGTTTTTTGCTACACTATTCTTCTTCGCCATGGAAACTTCCAGAAGTTACAACATCTGAGATGGTGAAGAGATTGAAGATTTTTTGTCTAGAAGATGTGCAAAGCATTGGCAGTGCAGAAATGAAAGTAATATTAAAAAAAAAGGAAGCTACATGCAAACCAACTGGATTACTAAACTCATTTGTCCATGTACTGACACCATGAAAGCATTTAGGGTTATCACTGGTCAGTGATGTTCGAATATGCCTCGTGAGAATTGAACTCACCCAGTACACAACAAAGAGTTTATAGCCAAATTGGTACTAGGCTAGACAGAAATAACCATTTCCGGGGATTTATTTAAAAATTTCTGACACTTTACAAAGTGAGAGAAGCCAATGCAGTTCAGCAAGACAACTAAATACAGATATTAATGCTTTTGGTCTAGTACTGTACTAGGCCTACTTGGGTATTTCACATTCCTTCAGAATAGTTTCAGTTTTTTAGTTTTACATCACGGTGGCAACTATAAGGATAACCCTGGCCTGTATCATATGAAAATAAAATAAAGCATGTTGATCTCGAGAGCACCGAGGTGTATGTACTTATAAGGCATTGAAGTAGTATAAAATCCAAAGAACACCATGGTATGTTTTTACAGGGCACAAAGGGTAGAAATATTAAGAACGCTATGAAAAATTCTGTAGCGATAGGAATATAAGGGGAAACTAGCACTAGCCTTATTCTGGTGACAACTGAAAAGACCACTTGTAAAATTTTATGATATGAATAACCTAACATGATTCTCATTTAGTAAACCTTGTGCTGTGTGGTGACTGAAATGAATAAATATTTATTTACTTTTTTTATGTTCTTTTCATCTAAACTGGTACTTCATTATTTGATACAGTCCTGGTTGTAAATTCATTTTATGCATTGGCTCCAAAATAAATTGACTTCTTGAAATTAATTTTGTTCTTATTAAAAATAAGGTTAGTGGAATTGAATATCTGCATCCTGCACAGCACTTATCTCACGTTCCATCAATTAATAGGCAATATATGTTTCATCTTCAAAATCTAAATTCACAAGGTTGATTCAAATTGTCAAAGTTGATTTTAATATTAAATGAACGTAATTCCCAATCAAGGATACCAATAATCTTTCTTATAACGTTTGCATACATTTTTTGCCAGTAAATTTTGGCATGTTTATTTTAACTCACTGCATGTAGATCTAGATCTAATGTTTATAGATCTATTTGGTATTATTAATAGATCTAGTAACATTTTTTGCTGTTCTTTTATATAATAGGGCCACATGGAAAACCAACAAATTGATGATATGTGCCGCCCTGTGGCCTATTTAAATATCAGAAATCAAAAATAAATAATTAAGGACCCACTCAAAATCAACTCAAACTAAAGTCAAGCACAAAGATATCCTCAAATCATTCATGTTTTTGAGTGCATTGGTAAAAAAAAACAAATTCAGCTAAATTTACAACGGCACAAAATTTACAATAAGAATTTAGGATATAAAACTAGTATTTATGGCACCACATAACATACCGGTACATCTCACCTGTCGCTCTCCAAACGGCCCGTGGGGGACCAGCAGAAGCTTTCATCCAGCCCGACAGTTCCGGGGAAAATTAGTGCAGCGTCCCGCTCGCTACAGCAGCAGTGAGCATTTAACGGCGTGCGACGACCTCGGTTGCCATTTTTCAAATCAACGATATTTCACGTATTTTGTTATAAGATCGTACAAATTTGATAAATTTAGGTGGTCGCTAATATTTTAATATGAATGTGCAGCGTTAAAATAAATTTCTAACGTCAATTTCCGATATAATTATAAAAAATGATTCAAAATTTTGCACGCATTTCCAATGGTAGCAGTCGACAAAAAGGCCCGGTTGGAACTATTCGAGATCCTTCAAATTTGACCTTTGACCCCTGTTGTCGCAATCTTGTTTATATAGGGCCTTGTTCTTTCAGGGGGTGGAAACTCCGCTTCTGCATCCGGTCAGAATTGAAGAAAATTTTGGAGGGTCAAAAGTGCACACTGCTCCCATTTTACATGTACAAGCCAATGGACACCGCCACTGTTTTGGTACACCAGCGAAATGGAGGCGTGGTCATACAACGTCCTTCGCGCATAGCGTAAAAATATGTAAATTAGCATTTGGTCACTAATTAGCATAATGCGCGACCTGATTTAATATCGTTGGTGTCTGTGATTATAATAAATCATGCCACTCATTCATTCTTAAGTAATCTTATTTTTATTTATTTATTTGTTCTTGCCTGTCACGATTATTACTGCACCTTTGATTTATTTTAGCTGCAAGTTGACAGTATCTTTGCTAAGGCAATAACTGGAAACTTTATGGGAGGGAATTTAATTGAGCTTGATTTGCCCTCTTTTCATACCATTTTCATTCTACTAATTACATTCACTTTTTATATTACAGAAGAGGTTCCCAAAGAAATTGTTGCCATTATATTT
Source organism: Lytechinus variegatus (assembly GCF_018143015.1). NCBI lineage: Eukaryota > Metazoa > Echinodermata > Echinoidea > Temnopleuroida > Toxopneustidae > Lytechinus > Lytechinus variegatus. Next base: position 62,756,403 of record NC_054741.1, read on the forward strand.
TTTCCCTTAAATCTTGTGTTCCTTGCATGGTTGACAATAATGGTTGAATGTAATTACTATGACATCTCTTATGTTTATGAAACCCTTATTTATTTTTCAATCTTTTCTTTTTATTACAGAAAACGAAATGAACCTTTATTTCATAATTTGAACAAAATAATTAGAACAAATCAAATTCTTTTACACAATTATTGTACAGTCTCCAATATAGGTCCTATTATGAATAGCAGTGGGGAGCACTTAATTTAAATGGCGACTCAGTTCTTTGTCATTATCATATATCAATATAGGCAATGACCCAAGTACAATATTTTAGGGAGATTCTCAAAATTATCTAGGCAAGAGAGCAAACCGATCATAGGCTATTTCTTTTTTAATTTTCAACTGGAAATGAATTTTAATAAGGAAAGAAAAATATGTTTAATATAAATGTTCCAAATCTTTTAGAATTAATTCCCCCGCTCCCGTATTCCCATCATGAACAGTAAGGTCTTGTAATTGCTTCTTCCAAAACAAAATGAACTTTCACTAACTGCCCCCCCCCCCCATCTGATCTCCTGCCCCTTCTCTCTCTCTCTCTCTCATTTTTCAGAAACTGACACACACAACTATGCATAAAGGCAAACAATTCTGTCAATTTACTCCTTTCCCACTCTGATCCTTATTTCTGATCCTTATTTCTCTTGAAGAATATTTCAATTAACTGCTGTTTGCTCTCATGATGTCACAGTAGCATCATCACATTTCAGTACAGAGTGTAACAACTTGTGCCATTTGTGCATAAAACAATGCGGTAGCATTATATCATCACAATTTAAATGAATCAAAATGACCAAGATCAGATAATTCAATTCAAATTCAACATGTTTATTAAGGAATCCATTTTCTAAAACATTGAAAATAACATAACAATAATAATTAGAGTCTACCAAACATTAAATATATTTAAAAAAAAATAAAGGATTAAGTACATTTTTCTACACTTAAGTCAAAATGTACAATGTTCATTAAAATTTCATTCAAAAGATGTCGATGAGCCTAATAGTTAATATGAGGGATGCATCCAGGATTTCATAAAAAGAGCTTAAAAATCTGTGATATTCTGTTTACTTATTTTTCCACAAGTTTGTCACTCAAAAAAAATTGTAAATTCCTTCCAGATTTGGTGACAAGAAATATTCTACTGATGTGAAATATTCTACTGATGTTAGAGCACTCCTCATAAAAAAAAGGGGGGGCATTCCAGATTCTCCCTAAAGAGTGCCTTTCGCAATCAATACATTAGTGAATCATTCACAAAATTTGATGTTTACTGTCACTGTGTTTAGAATTCAATCTATTTAAAAAATAGTTTATTTATACATAATTTTACTGAGGTAACCCATTTCAAAAAATTTTTAAAAAGTAAGATTACATTAAATGCAACTTAAAATCCCTACATAATTATTCAAGCATTATGAAGACTTGCAATAACTTTGTCCAAGCCCGTTGCAGCTACCATAAAAACCTTGATTTCTTGCTCAGCCCTGTTACCATGGTAATTGTCATAGTGACAAGATTACAATAGTAATAACTCGTTTATGAAATGAGGTCCGGGTGGGTGTTTCATAAAGCTGTTCGTAAGACAAGAACGACTTTAAGAACGACTGGTGATCCTTTCTTTTGGTAAATGGTATACACCATAGGCGTTGGTTTAGCGCGTAAGAAAGGATCACCAGTCGTTCTTAAAGTCACTCTTAACTTACGAACAGCTTTATGAAACGGCCCCCGGGAGTGATACTAAAATTATTTCTTAATCCTCTCATCACCTTTATTTACATTTATCTACGCATGATTTTTATTTCAAAATATAAATTTTTGTCTTGTATACAATAGGCCTTTAAACTGGAAATTATATTTAATTTCACGAAAACTACTAACTTCTACTACAGTAGAAGTATTAAATATCGATAAAAGGTGATACATTTGCCCATTGGAAAAAAAAATCTCTTACTTGTATTTTGTGTGAAATTGTGTATACATTAATGTCATTGCCCGCTGATGAACCTGAACTTGTACTGCATTCTTTTCTACAGATGTGCAGTTTAAAGAACATTCAATGCTTTGTTGATATATCTATTCAAATTAATTTGAAGTAACTACTTATAAGCTTGGCCTTCATATTTCTTCCACCTTGGTACTTGTTGTGATACCAGTACTTAAACAGCTTGGGTAGTGGGAAACCTGCATTGTAAAAAATAGAGAAAGAACAAAATGAGCTGCTGATGTGAATTAATTTTACTCATCTAGTCAAGTTTTATTAAGAAGATTTAAACTCTCTTTAATACTTTTGTCACTTTTGTCCTACATCCAGATAAATTGATATATCAATATAACTATTTACTGTAGGTTTTGATAATGAAGAGTGCAAATTAATTCAAATATTCATCAGATGATAACTGTTAATATCATGTTTTTTTATGTACATGTACATAGACAGAAGGTATGGTTGGTGAAAATGGAAATACTGGTGAATCTGAATTCAAGCAAATATTAACTATCAATGGAGCTTTAATTTTACATATCTTATCTTGATTCAGCTCAATTGGCCATACACCCCCTCCCCCAAAAGAGTGAATATTTATTTATTTACAGTAGACTACTTTTTTGGGGGGAATGAGCTTAGATACAGCCTGTATTATTATTAAAACAACAAGCATACCTTGCAATTTTCCAATTCAGATGTCCTGTTCCTCATTAGAGTGTAACTCACACTTGCTGATCTGCATGGTTCTCAATTCTGTCCCTCTGACCGGGTGTGAACTGCTAAGATCTTGGTCCTATTGAATCTGCAATAAAATTTTTTTTAGTTTGAGAGTATTAGAGACAAATAAAACTACTCTTCTTAAACAATATTAAAAAATTTTCCAGCTGCCCATATCATTGGCCTATGAATATTCCAAACTAAATTATCTGGTCCAAAAACTTCATTCTCTCTATCATAAAGTTTCACAGAGAGGCATACGCATACCAGGTACCCGACTGTTTATTAAAGTAAAATGATTCTAACCACATATTGCTCCAGCTGTATAGCTGAATCAGGACCTGGTCTCTGTTGGTCCTGTATATAACTAAAGAATCACATCACATTTGAATGAAACAAACACTAAGAACTTTTTCAGAATACCACCCCAGGCCCTGCCCAGGGCATCCTGTTCAAATAGAAACTTGATTTACGTCTAAGTCATTTCATTCAAATCTAGCACAAAATCAATTGAATTTCATTCATGATTACTCTGAAGTAAAAAGTTTCTGAATAAAAGAAGCTGCTGAGAATTATAATTATTCATATGAAGAGGAAATAGCGTGGACGGACTAGGCCTAAACTTCAACTTTCAAGCTTGAAGTTTGGGCCTAGGCCTAGTCCGTCCCCGCTATATTCATACCCCATGACTACATCGACAATCTCGCTATCCGGCTAGCACTGCATGCACCGCCGATATCAAGGCCTGACCAAAATCACAATTTGTCGTTACTAAAACAGGAGGTCGGAAACAAGTCCACATCTACCCCTGATAATTGACAATAAAACTGAAATACATATTTACTTTTTGCCTAAATGAAGCATTCCGATGAAGGTCTACGACAAAATGAAATGGTAAGTTAGGCCTATCTTTTTGAGAAACTCAGTGACAGATGATTTATTTGGAAGTCAGGCAAAAGACATGGGAGTGTATGGAAATGGAGGTTTACGTAGTAAAGTAATACGGGATGGCCCGAACCCCGGCAAACACATCACCATTGCAAGTGAGATCAAAACATGAAAATGATCTTAACTTACTTTTATTCTTATGGAATGTCATTAAATCAATATTGATGTTCCCTCCAAGATTTTCTGCTCCAATGAAGTTCACCCAGAAATCACGATTTCGAAGATCAATTCTATAAACAGATGATTAGTCGAGCTATTTCGTTGTAGAAACTGGAAATTCGCAGAGTCCAAAAGAACAACACTTCGCACAGATCTCGTGGGGAATTGTGGGAAGGAAAAACGTGTTTAATTCCTTAGGATATGAATAAAACATTAGCGTCTTAGCCAATCATAGAAGTGCATTTTGCGTAATTTGACGTCATTCTCATGAATTAAACATTGACCCTCCAAAAACACCCTTCAAATTGTCCGCCGGCAGCCATATTGGCTGTGTACAAAACCTATGGGAAATAAAAGCGCGCGAAAAGAGTTACCTCTCTAGCTCCCTTCGGGAGCTTACGTATACGTAAGATCGTATCTCTGTGTGTTCTTTTTGCACCTGCGCCCTCTAACGGTGCGCCGCTTTGCGCCCCCCCAAAAAAAAAATTGATGCAGAGGTTCGAGGATACTCCCGGGTCACGTCTTTCGGATAGTGACGTTAAATGTCGGTCCCAGACGTAAATAGTCATATCGGATTGATGCACGTCTGAGAAAAAAAAAACAACTCAAAACACACACACGCACACTTCGAGGTAGATACAAGCTTATTTTGTCCACCTTTCATATCCATTATTCTTTCCTCGGCCCTGAGGGATTTTAGTTATACCAGTGCGAGTGTAAAAAAAAATGACACCTCACAAATTCCCATTAAAGGAAAAATATGACAAGAGCACATAATTATAATCTAAGGCCGGAAAGAGCATTTTCTCTCCAATAATTAATTTTGATACCATTAAGTGTTATGTCTTCGCTCTTGGATAATTAGTACCGGTAGGTATTTCTTTGCAGTGATGTATTTTGTTTTACTTGCTCCCAAGTAAGATATGACTCAAATTAATGATGTTATGATCCTCCAAGGGTTGCATTAAAATCCATTGCAAAACACTTTTTCAATAATTATCATAAACAGTTTGGTATCCGAGTCGATTCTCAAGTTAATTTTATTGAAAAGGGTTTTGCAAATTATAGTTATAAACTCATGCAGAATTATAACATTGACATCTGGATTCATTCATTGCAGCCGTGCATGCCTTTCTTTGACGTAAATCGAATTTTACATCACAGTAAACAAAAAAAATACCCCTTGACTATAATATCCAAGCTTTAACACATAACAGATAAATATGGTATCAAATTATTTGGAATAAGATACTCTTTAAAGCCATATATATATAGGTGTTCATTCGATATTTTCTCCAGCTTAAATCGAGGGTTTCTGAGGTGTCCAGTTCTCAGTTCATTTTTTTTTACTCACATATGGTACGGGACTATAGGCTTACCATGAAAGATACACATTGCTTGACCAGTGGAGTTATGGTCCAAAAATTTAGAAGGGTCATGTGTGGCTTATTGGGTATTATCAAAGTTGCGAGCGAAGCGAGCGAGCCATATAATAATTTGATCAATCTCATGGGCTTTCAAGAGATAATATTGACAAGTTTGCCTTTGCCCAACGATCTGTTCCTTAATGGAATAACCTCCCTTATCAAATAGTAAGCATAAATGCAAGGTCGCTTGACAGCTTCCCAAATCTGCAAAACCACTTTGAAAATGATGCATCCTTATATTTCACCTTCGAGAGGTAGGCAACAGTTAGAGCACTTTGAATATTATTACAGAAGAATCCCGTGCTCTAATTCCAAGCAGGGGCGGATCCAGCTTTCGCCAATAGGGGGGGGGGCCGAAAATATTTTCATCAAAATTTTTCTCGATTAGCCGCTATAATCTGACTTTTTGTTGGTTTTTCAGGGGGTAGTCCTAACTAAAGACTGAAGTTTTAAATATATGTTAGTTTTTATTGTTATAAACAAGATAAGGTATCTCATGTGGTCTTAATATATAATGCGAGCGCGAAGCGCGAGCTAAAATTCTTTGATATTTTATGTCCTTAGAACTGAAGATTCTGAGCAGTTTTTATAATCATGAAAAACAGATAAGTATCCAACTAAAGAATGCGAGCGCGAAGCGCGAGCCGAAATTTGATTATAGTAACGTGAAAAGGGACTCAATTAGGACTGTTTCTAGTGATTAATGAAGAGGATATCAGCAATAAATAATGAGAGTGCGAAGCTCGAGCTCAAAATTTTTGATATTCCGACCTGAAAACTGGACTGTCTAAGCGCGTTTTTATTTAAATAAAGAACAAGCTGTGTGTCTCAAGCAATTAAATGCGAGCGCGAGCATATGAGCTTAATTTTTTGATATACTGACATGATAAAAGAGCATTTTGACAAATTTTGGAAAGAATTTCCAAAGAAGATAGGTATCTCACAAATCAAACAATGCGAGCGCGCAGCGCGAGCTGAGAATTTTGATATAACAATTTGTGTAAATCAAACAAAATAATGAAAGCTTGATGTGAAAATTGATTTCAGAAGTGGATATAATAGGAAGTGTCATTTAATCCTCTTGAATGGGATTCATTACACAGGCAATGCGAGCGCGAAGCGCGAGCGAAATTTTTCATATAAAGTCTATTTTACAATTGTTTCCCTAACCTTTTTCTTGTTTCCTTTCGGGGTCGGGCCGGCCGTTACGAGACTGTTACACATCATGGGTATAATACCTCTTCTTTACTTTTCTTTCTGTTTTTCGTAGTTTCTATCAAGATAAAGAGTACACTTTTTCTGCAGGTTGTCAAAAAATAGGGGGGGCCGGGGCCGGCTCGGCCCCCTCCTGGATCCGCGCCTGGCAAGGGATCCTTTCATCAACATTTTTGTCCGACAAGCTGTCAGCTAGATGTGACAATTTGCCTTCATTCTGATTATTGGTTTAGAATCACTGTCTGATAAAACAGGACTTGTCGGATAAAACGTCCTACAAGTTATTTCATTAAATGCTCACCAGGAGGGCCTTCGGATTTGGGACTAAGTGGGGAGGGACGTATAGTAGGCTACAGTTGGCCCCCCCCCCCCGATATATTCAGGGAGAAACTATGATGATATAATAGAATAGGGCCTGACGTCTTGTATATTTTTTTTGCTGCACACTTACCAAGCGAATCGGCATTTTCGTGTATGTATCTTTGAGTCAACACTATAGTTCACAGTGTATAGCTTCCAAGATCATGAAGATTGTACGGAAATTACACCCCCCCCCCCCGAAACGAGGGCGGGGGCAGGGTCAGCCCATGGGATCAACCCATGCCTATAGGCTCTAATGCAAATGCGGAATCACCCTTACGAGCGTTTGATAGTTACCTTCCCCAACCCCACCCCCAAAAAGCCGAAATCTTTGAATGATCACCATGGTTGTGTACCGATTAACAAAAAGTGCTCTCGTAAAAAGGTCCAGCAGTCATTTCCCTTTCTTACTTTCAAGGTATCATTAGGGAAAATATACATGTCTCCAGCCCTCTCCCAGCCCCCTCCCACGTCCCCCCAGCCAGGGAATTCTGTGTATGTCCCCAATTTGCCACAAAATATTGTAACAAAGCACCGGGCCCAATAGGTGGGTCCACCTTGGATGTTTGTTTCCGACGCGCCAACTTCAGTGAATATTATACCCTCGTACAGAACAGATGAAGATGAGAGAAAGAGAGAGAGAGAATGGAGGGGGACTATTTCACTGAGCCAAGGTGTAGCAATACAACACTTAACATTGAAAATATACATATTTTCTCTTTTATTTTTACAAACGCTTTTGGTAGATCAAGGACAAATTTCCTAAACATAATTTTGTTATAACAACAAAGTACAATTTCTATATTAACAAGTTGGTTATTATCCAATCAAATTTATTGATTTGTAGCTTTAAAGTGATATTGTAAATTTGTGATAATACTAGATTTATGAAACGGGCTCTTGACCCTTGAATTGTCGGCAATTAACAAACATAGATAAATAAGTATAATTATGATTACAGCGATTACAAAATATGCGGACTACGCACATCCCAATTATTCCCTATCGAACGAAATATAAATCATGACACTGTGATATTATCCCCTCCCGCATTTCCATAGAATAACACTTTTCATAATCCGAATAAAATAAATCCCTTATTGTATGTGCACATATTATTACTTATATCAAGCCATATGGTATATACGAGTCAGTTCTGGGGAGCGTTTCATCAATATTTTCATCCGACAAGTTGTCAGATCTGATATTTTTCCTTGATTTTGATTGGCTGAGAGGCACTGTTCCCATGGTAACTGTCGGATAAACTGGTACCTGTCGGATAAAATGTCTGACAAGTCCTTTCATGGAACGCCCCCGAACACAATGTTTCTGATCAAATTGACAAGATACACCTCTAGATCAGTGATTTTTCTCCGTAGCTCATTGATCTGTCTTCAAAAGAGCCTGGTTGTGTTTCATAAAGCTGTCCGTAAGTTAAAGGGATGGTCCAGGCTGTAGATACTTATATCTCAATAATAGAGTTAAATTCACAGAGCAAAATGCTGAAAATTTGATAAAAATCAGATGACATATGATATAACGAAGTTATTGAATTTTAAAGATTTTCATTAATCTTGTGAAACTGTTTTATAGGCATGTCTTCATCAGCCCACCTGATGATGTCATATCTCCACTTGTTCTTTTGTATTTTATTATATGAAATTAGGTTTATTCAAAAAGTTTGTACCAAGAACTAAAGCAATTGGATTGACAACTGATAAAGTGCACTAGACTATTTATTCATTGACGCAATCTATTTCATCATAATGGAGACACAACATTTACACATGTATGAAAAAAAATGAAACAATCGATGATTTCATGTAATAACATAAGAAAAAAGAAAGTGGGGATCTGACATCATCAGCCAGTCTAATGAATGTAAAACACACCGAGACATCTATAGACAGCCTGAACTTCGTTTTACCGAAGTTCCGTCACTGGTCAACAGGCATTGCTCCTAAAAGTCAGTCAGCCCCATCGATGAGTTCTGGAGAGGACGTAAAGTGTCAAAATTTCTTTGTGAACCATTTTGACTTGACCGTTTCAATAATGTGATCGAAAAATCATTACTCATGTATATGTTGTCAGTAAAATGACATTGGGCACAATATACTCCTAGGTGGTTTGAGAATGAGGCCTTGGTCATGTTAATAATTTGTTGTGGGTTTTTTTTTCATCTAGTTTTCCAAAATTTCTTGAATCTTTCAGTGCAAGATCACTTCTTGCAAGAGGTTGAATTAATAGTTAATACAGCGATATCAAGTACATACTCTTCGCTATTGCCAATTACACACATTTTCTCTATAAATTACTGTGAATAACACATGAAGATATAACTTGCTCTAAGTTACGGACATTTCACCACACCCTTGATCATAATGTAGTACTGATTACAGCATGTTGAATGAAATGATAGTACGAGTCAAGTGTTAATTTCAGTCTGCCTTGAGGAAGAGACGATCACTTATCTGCAACCGCCAAACTGTCAATTTCTTTCTCTACTCCCCTGTCAAGTTTATTATAGTCATTAGCCTCCATAAGACTTTCATCACCATTATCATCTCCACAATGTCTTCCATTCCCTAATGTCACCTTCAGATATCCGTCACTTGGTAAATCCGAGCATGTGTTGTTTGAGACCGCCAACCGCGGTAAAAGTTTATTGTATTCATTTGCATTAACATCTTCCGAGTCCTGCTTGCGGAAGGCAGACCGATCGAGTTTGTCGTAGTCGGCACTCTCCTCGACGGAACCTTTCGTTTGCGTGGCAAGATTTGGTTTAGCAGCGATTGGTGGTTTCCGGTTTACCTTGTTGCCGGCTGTCTCTGTAGTAGGAGGTTTACCATCTGGTTGTTGGGTAAGATGTAAAGATGCAGGAGCTGTGGAGCTTCCTCGTTTAGATCCTCCCAACTTAAAGTAATACGGATCCTCGTCATCACCCGTGTCTTTACTAATAGTCTCAGGATTTCTGTTTGAATTCACATTCTTTCCCACCATGTTACCAACTTCGACCAGATCATACGCTTCATCAGGATCGGTTGTCGTCGATGTAGGATCCACTCCAGGTCGAAGACCGGTATTCCCCCGTGAACCTGGTTCCAGTTTGAAGTAGTAGCCACTGGTGCTCCCTTCCGTTGACGCCATGAGTTCGTCATACTCGGACTCGTCTGGGGGTTGTGCCTTGTTACCAAGCCACTGGTATTGGTGGGGCAAAGATTGGCCTTTGAGGGTTACATATGGATCGCTATTCTGTCCATCAGCAGGTTTGGAAGATTTAAGGTTCGCATTGAGTTTCCGTGGCAACGAAGGGTTTTCGTAGGGGTGGTCATCACTTTTGTCTGTAAATAAGAATAGAAAAATAACTTTGAAAACAAGTGTGTCCATCCTTTCAGATCATGAAGGAAATCTTTGCTGCATATTCAACCTTTTTTACTTTCATCCCTTAAAGTAGGAGTGGGCTATAAATGGGTGATTTTTGGTTTTACTGTGGGAACAGTTTTTTTTGTGTCCCTTTTACCTTATCTCAACATGAAATGACAATATTTTTTGTCTCGGGTCCGAGAAAAAAGTGTGCCGGGCCAAAATCCAAAATGGCCGCCAAAACCCCCCAAAATCACAGTTTTGGCCACAACTTCTTTATTTGGTGGTCTTTTTCTGTGGTTTTGGTGTCAATTCATATGTTTTAGGGGGCAGGCAATTTGTTTTTCCTATAATTAGCACTTTTAAACCATTATTTGTAGAGTTAAAAGGTAATTATACCTAAATTTTCCAATTTTTATAGCCTTTTTTCAGCCAAATGTAGGTTTTATCGTCCCGGAGTTCTTGGATATTAGATGGTACGAGGTCAACGATAGCAAACAGCTTTATGGAGCTATATTGCTTTTATTCCTCTACTATGGGTTTTACGGATATTTGTGAAATATATCTTATTAAATAAAAATGTTAATTTTCCATAGGGGCAATACAGTATACAATGTACTGTTACTGTACACACTACACTGCATATTTCCATGCATCGACCACCATGACATATGACAAGGCCTGTATATAAACTATAGTGTCATAGAAATAAGCTCTTAAGGTTTAAAATTAGATTGTGAATTGTGAATTTGATTGCTTGTCAGCTGATGTACATGATGAAACCAGCAACGTAAATTTCACATAAAATATCACATATCATATACGTACATCACATATCTACATGTACATGTAGCTATATCTTCTTCATTTGGAGGCTTTTTTTACCTGGTTGTGTCTAACTGGCCTGTTTATGGGGTCAGGTAACTACATGTACATGTATATAATCATGGTAACGTTGATCAACAGCCAATCAGAACCAAGGACTCCATGTAAGTTACCATTAAGTTAACATAATGGTAAATTTTTATGCAACGGGGCCCAGAATATCTACAACTTAAATGCCATGATGTGGGGTTAATTAGCTTTCTCCGCCCCCTGAATTAGCATATTTGACAAAACATGTCCTCAGTTTCTGAGACAAAACATATCTTCAATTTCTGAGGCATCTAATTCTAAACCTAAGAGCTCATTTCTACATGTATAACACTATAGTTTATACATGCCTTGTCATGGTGGCCAATGCATTTATGCAGTGCAGTATGTACAGTACATTGTATACTGTATAGCCCCTATGGATAAATAACATTTTTTTTAATTTAAAATTAAATATATTTAAGATATATTTCACAAATATCCGTAAAACCCATAGTAGAGGAATAAAAGCGATATAGCTCTATGAAGCTGCTTGCTATTGTTGACCTCATACCATCTAATATCCAAGAACCCCAGGACGATAAAATCTACTTTTTGGCTGAAAAAAGGCTATAAAAATTGAAAAAATTAGGTATAATTACCTTTTAACTCTACAAATAATGGTTTAAAAGTACTAATTATAGGAAAAACAAATTGCCTGCCCCCAAATACATATGAATAGACACCAAAACCAAAGAAAAAGACCACCAAATAAAGAAGTTGTGGCCAAAACTGTGATTTTGGGTGGTTTTGGCGGCCATTTTGGATTTTGGCCCGGCACACTTTTTTCTCGGACCCAAGACAAAAAATATTGTCATTTCATGTTGAGATACATTACAAGGAATAAAAAAAACTGTTCCCATATTGAAATTACAAAAAAAGTATTTTTGACCCATGTATAGCCCACTCCTACTTAAAGCAGAAAATGTATTTTTGTTTTTAACCTTATTTCTCTGACAATGAAAGAACGAGGTTTTACGAGAGTACATGATTATCTGATCTTAATCATGTCTTTTTCGTGTCACTCATCATAATCCTCAAACAAGAAAAAAAAGGTAAGACCTCGAAACTTCATCAGAATTAAAATTCCAAATAGAACGAAAGCGTAGCTAAAAGAATGGCGTTTAAATACTGCCACTTCTGTATGTCGATTATGAAAATATTTGGATGGGATCTGCAAAAATGTTTTTTTATTTAATGACCAATGGTAAAGGGTTTTACCTGAACGCATTGTACTGGATCCATGAGCCTTTCCAGATCTCCCTCCGTCAGCCCTATTACAAAAAAAGGAAAAGATGACATTGATAAGGTTCCACGCAGAGCATATTTCAAGTTGATAGCAGTTATACCATTTACTTGTCTATACTAATATCTTCATCGTTCTAACTTTTTAGATTGAAAGGGATTATGGTGTAAACCCACAGAAGAATTGAAGGCCCTAGACTCTAAAAAATGAAAGGATGGGGTAAGTCACCCTTAAAAGAGCCAAAGATTGACGGCGTTTTCAATAAGGGTGGAACTTAAGCCCCGGGAAAAAGCTGTCACGCCTCGATCGGCCTTTTCCACCCTTTTCGCCTTTTGTGTTCTTCTTTTCAGTCGTCACTGTCTTTCAGTCCTTTCGTCTTTCCGCTCGGCCTTCTGTCGGTCCTCCCTCACTTCGTTACTTTCTTTCATTTTTCTTTACATCATCTAAGAACTGTCCACTTACTTTGGCTTATTTCCGGCCTGTTTTCTCCTCCTATACAGGCAGAATATAAGAATGGTGATTGTTATGGTTGCCAGTATCACTGACACCACGCTAACACTTGCAATCACTGCTGTACTGGTCATTTCCCGATCGCTTGATGTGGTGTTAGGAGGTCCTGAAGATGATCAAACAAATAATAGTCACAATATGAGTATGACGGGTTTGGGGGGAACGGACAGTCAAATATCAGTAACCTCTTTCCCACTTGGATTCACAAAACACATTAAAATATGGTTAAGACAATTTTTTTCATCTGTGGTCGATATTTTCATACATAACTTTGGGACAATTCATGAGACATTGCGTCCAGAAATCGTATTATTATTGACTATTCCAGAAAAAAAGCATAGAATGTACTTTCATCGACCTACCCACTGCTGTTGAGGAGAGCAGCCGGTACTCAATTGTTACGTTATTCGTCATGAGCCGGTCATAAGTGGATACACATTATAAAATGTAGAGACAGTGCGTAGAATATTGTTTCAGTGTTCTATACCTATCGATTATGAGGCTATCCATCAGCTAATGTGCAAAAGTCATCGAGAAACACGTCACGTGACGACTAATCTGCAAAATAAAACAATAAATAAAATGGCAGATTTTAATATAAAATGTGCTCACGGACAAAATACAATGATACATCCATCTGGCAACTTCAGTCCGAAAATTCTATAAAAAAAAAGAGAGACACGAAAAATAATCAAACACTGCCCAAATATCACTCTAGTATGATAGATCTTTTGGCATTTTCTTTTTATTTTGACTTAATAAACCACAGAGCGAATGAAGTATTTGTCTTTGATAAATATTTACCCGATACTAATTAATTCGGGTTTTTTTACGACGTTGGATTAATCCTTTTGGATGGGGGGGCTGTCATTTTAACGTGGACTCCATCTGTGTATCTCAGATCGATGGTACAGAAGGCAATGGAGTTTCGAAAACGGACTCTCTAAAAACTAAAATGTTCAATAAAAAATGAAAGGTTGGAGAAGCGACAAACTTTTCAAAATGTCGTATTTACCACTTCAAATGGTTCGACCCAACATTTGAAATGTTGGGTTTAGCTTTATGCAAGATTGGATATAACATTTCAAAAAGGTAGTCACTCCTTCAACCTTTCAGTTGCTGATTTAAATTTAAGTTTTTAAAGTGAACAAATGATACCAACTTACAATAAACATTGAAGATAACGATTGTACATAAAAAAGCTTAATAATTTCATCCCACTGCATTTTCATCTGAATTTACAGTGATATTGTCAATATTTGGCATCCAATTTAAGAAGCATGCTTTTATTTATTTTTTTTTTTTGGGGGGGTTCTACGCTCTTCCTTATTTTTTGTTTGTTTAATATTCTAATATTTCTAATAAGATACAGTGCATGTTTTGTGTTTAAATAAACCTGTTTAAGCAAACCAAGGAATCGTTACCATACATCAGTCTTTTGTATGATTATTTTTGAAAATTAAACATATGCCGTATGGGTAAATGTCTATTAAGTCACGCTTTCAATTCTGAAGAGAGCTAAAATTAGCTTTTCTGTTTTGTGGGACTTTGATTTTGTGAAAATATGACGGAGTGAATTATTTTTCTTTTTCTCGTGTTCTTACCGAATACTAAACCAAATTGTGGCTAACCGTTACTATGATAGTGTTTAGAAATCACCCAATGATCTACAATGCTGTCAGGAAATCTACACTGTTAGAAAAAATAAAAGAAGTTCCTGCAGCAGAGTCTCGAGAACACCTGTAATCTTACCGAATTGCGTAATCTTACAGGAAATTGGTATTTGATGTATGGAATCTTACAAATTTCCTTGAATAAAACACCCTTTTCCCCTTTTTAAACAGACCTGTTCTGTTAAATTGCAGAAAAATTCTTGTTTTATGAATTTACAGAATGATTATTACGCAATTCGGTAAGATTACAGGTGTTCTCGAGACTCTGCTGCAGGAACTTCTTTTATTTTTTCTAACAGTGTAGTTCATCTCTTTAATCATATTGATTCACCACAAACCGCATCAAATGTGTAATATAACGGTAAAATATGTGGAATATTATTTGATGATTTTCTCTGTCAAGTTGTTTGGTTACTATTTCACTGAGCCAAGGCGTTGATTACTCCCTGGAATTTTCTTATATGTGGAAAATTGAAAAATTTAACAAAAAGAAATTCTTTTTGTAGTGAAGCCCCACCCCCCTCTCTGTCTTTTTTTGGCTTGTCATTTTTTTCTGGACAAAAATGATCTTCGTTTTGTAGTGAAGCCTTTTTTATTTTTGCTTATCAAATTTACATCCAGCACCCCAGTTAAAAATCGTTCCCAGGGCCCTGACTACCAACATGCATTCCAGAGTTTATTCTTCAAAACGGATTGAATATCGGTTAAAATATCGATTGAATGTCGGAGTTGGTATTTAGAGCAAATATTGTTCATGATTTCCCATTTCAGAATTCAAGATATTTTTTAAATATTTTTTGTTTTTGTTTAGTTGAAACATTCTTAGATCATAACGTTCCTAGATTGGTGTTAACCTTGACTTCGTTATATGAACCAAATGATAGATCTGACTTGTAATTTTTTTTTTCAGTTGGGAATGGTGATCACTCGGAAAGGGAGAGGTGTACTCACCAACCACTAGCGTACCTAAGGGGGGCAGGGGGCAGACTGCCCCCCTGACGAGTCACAACTGATGCAGGGGACGTACCCCCCCCCCCTTTGAGAAGCAAAATTAATAATTTGTAATGTAAAATGCAATGAAAATGAAAACAGACGTTATTTTTTTTTTGCTTGTCAATTTTTTTTCTGGTACGAAATCCTTTATTTGTGGTTGAAGACCTTTTTTTTTGCTTGTCAAATTTTTTTGCTGACGAAATATCGTCCCAAAAATTTGCCCCCCTTTTGGAACATCCTGGGTACACCGCTGATTATGTTTAGGTTGCATAAACATGAGCCTCAAGATTAGAATTCTTCTTGGCTGAAATTCATTGAAAAATACGTAAAATCAATCTGGCCTATGAAATTTCTGGCTTTATCAATGTAATGGTGTGATTGTGAGGATTGTCATGAATATGGTCAGATCGAGGTTTGTAATACTTTATTGAAATGTCGAAATAAAATAAAATAAAAAGATATTTTTTGTCAGGACTGGAATGCAACTGTGTGGCCGAATCGTATTTGCAAAATTACAGGTTGTTCAAAAGTATAATAAAAAAAGAACAAAAATACGCATTACATCCACTATACCTGTTGCCGAAGGCCGTTTTGAAGCTAACATCCCTCATTCTGAAATGCAGTGTACACTTTGCCTTTCTTCGTAGTGAATATCACTACTTGTTTGTTAATCCTATTTTCATAAAGAGAGAGGTTTATTGTTAACACAGAGTTTATTCCATGCATTGAAGTTCCCAAGTGTATTGGTCATGGAAAAGCTTTTTAATACTAAAAAAGCGGCGTCCTTAAAAAGAATAAGCTAAATTTGCTCACCTCATTATGTTCGAATTTTGTCACAAACCGAAAAAGAAGAATATTTTCTTAATTCATCATGATGTCGTACTTCTAATTCTAGTTCTGTTCCTATCCGAAGTGCTTGGTTAGTGAAACGACCAGTTCGTTAATTCGTTTCTTATGTAAATAGAATGTATAATGTATTAAACTTTTACATAAAGTTATAACTGATTGCACGCAATGTACTCACATTTGTTTTATAATTTGTTATATGTTGCTTATATTATGATGTACTCTCTAACCCCGAGAGGGGTCGATAGAGTGAATACAATCTTATCTTATCTTACAAGAGAGGATGCAACTGTCATGGGATGTCTTTACCTAATTACTAAAAATATGGGGGGGGGTGTAAGAAAGTAACATTTAAGTGGGGTGGGTGGGGGGAGGGGGCTTATGGCTATGATTTTTAAATCTTACTTTTATCTGCATGTTTGTTTCTTTCTTTCGTTATTTTTCAATCTCAGATGTGTTCATCTGTTCAAAGATAATTTTCCCGATCATGATAACTTTTCCCCCACCAAACCCCACAAATGGGCAGGGTTATCCCGCTATTTTAGTGGCCCATCCCAGTCCGAATGTAATATAATTACCCCCCCCCCCCATGTAGCCCTTTTTATGCTGAACAGTTTCAATAAAATCATGATTTTCGTTCAACCCTACTTCTTTCATTTAATACCATGCATGTTCATATTTTATTCTGTCTCCTTTATCTTTTATATTCTCTATTCTCCTGTAAATCCTTTGGGGTTTTTCATCATCTTGATTTGACGGTTAAATTTCTCCTTCCTTCCTTATCGCTGATAACTCCTACCGAATGATCCTATATTGGATAATACAGGAATGTGAAAAATAGCAACTCTATATCCATATTTCAACTAATTATTTCTGTTCCTGAGACTGATGAAATGAAATAATAAATATGAGTAATTACCATCCCATGATATGTATGAATGTGTAACCTGTCAGAAAATGCAAAATATTATTGCCAATGCAGATTAAACCGGGGGGGGGTTAAAAAGGGTTTAATTGAATTTTCAGCCAGGAAGCTATTATCAACATGATCAAGGAAGTGGTATTCAATATATTCTCCCAATTGCGATGTAAGGAGAAAGAAGAGAAACAGGAAGGATATCACGACCTAAAGACACATGCATAAAATATTGTGACTAAAATGTAGTTTGGCTATATTCTTTAAAACCTGGGAACCCCGAAACTGGTACAGAGTCATCAGCATCTTGTATTGAACGATGTCAAATCGGTGAACTTGTCCTTTTAAACGATTTAGTAAAAAGATTGCAACGCTGGAATTCAAAACCACATTATAATACAAATTTGCACTTTGCACTCAACCAATACCACATGTACGCAAACATTAAAACACAACAGAATGAGACGCAATTCACAAACACCATATACCTGTACTGAGTCACTTAGTCACAATACTTCTATAACTGTTGTTGATGTTTTTATGATGAAATTGAGATCAAATAATCAAATTTATATGTTTTTAGTCTTCCTAGCTTTTCCTAATCATTTTTTTCCTAATCATTACTATCGTCATTACCATCATCTTCATCACCATCACCTTCATCATCTTCATCATCATCATCATCTTCTTCATCATCATCATCATGTCATTAATTTTGATTGAAAAATAAACTATTATCCCAAGCTCTTACAATCTGATAACCTTGAAATTTCCGTAATCGTCTGTATCCACTGTTGATATTTACTGAAGGATTTCACCATATCTATTTTTTAATAATTTGTTTGATTAGGTTGTAGATGATTATATTTAGCTATTTTGTATCGCAAGCCTCTGTTGAAATTTGAATCACAATAATGAAATCAAGAAATGTATTTTTGAAAAAAAAACATCATCCTACAATATTTTTTAAACCAAAAATTGATAGCCCATTGTTTTTGTTGTAAGATAAGCAAACTGCAATGTAATATTGCGAATAATGAGTGTGGTGTTGGTTGACACCTAATTCATGAAATTGGACTGCACTGTAATTGCGAGAATGTGATATGTTGCAGTGCAAATGCTTAGCTCATTATAGCAATAATTACGAATGAATATTGATTCGTAAAGAAACGAAGTAATATAATGTATTTATAATGAGAGCAATTATATCACATGGATGATTAAACATCTAATTTAATTGTGTGGTGTAGACTTTGTATTTTTGTTAAGCTGCCCGTTTGATCGAATAAGGAAGTAGCAGTTTAAAAACAAATTATTCGAATGGGAAGGAAATAATTGGATATAATATTCTGTTTAATTTTTCTATTATTGTTTCAAATGTCATTAAAGCTTTAACGGGGGGGGGGGGCATTTTAATGATCGAATTCACCCTCTGCTCCCCCAATTCCCCGGTCAGCACAATGCTCGCCTCTCACCCTTTGTCTTTACGTAAAAGACTCCCAGGAGCGGGGCAAGTGTTTGTTAATGGGGGGGGGGGGCATAATAACCTTAGGATAATGTCATTTTCGCTCTCTCTCTTGCTAAGGGTATTATAGAGTTACATGGCACGGACCTCTTACTTAAAAACGTCTTTCTTCTCATTCTCTCTCTTTTTCGTCCATTCCCGTTTCATCCTGTGTTTTTTTCCACTACATGAAATGCCCTATTAAAGGGCGGTCGTCCGGACTCGTCCCTGCCCCTGTATTTCCACCCCTACCAATAATATACACTACTGCATGCGACAAAATGTAACAGATGATAAACTCCAGAGGAAATATCGGTCTGATTACCAATAATATGATCAGAGCATCAAGCAGGAAGAATGAAACGAAAGAAGCAATATCTAATATTTGCCATCCTGTTGGTGAATCTTGTATAAAAGCTATGTACATTATACATTTCAATATAAAAACTAAATTCAAGATCCAAATTTAAAAATGCAAGAGTTGGAATATTTGAATTATAGTGTACTAGATTGCTTTCATGGTATGCGAAAATATTGATCAGGCAGCGTGTCGCCTTCCCTATGATTTTGAAGTGATTAAACACATTAAAAAGAAAAGAAATGAGGGGGAGGGGGCAAGGAAATAATATTATTAAAAACAAATTGCCATTTGTGTTTTCATTTATTCAATATTTTATCATGATCATCTAAATTGTCACGCGTGTATATAATTAATGTAATTTAAAACAATTTGATTTCTTAAGACACAAAATATTTCGAAACATAACACACATTTTATTAAATAAATATTAAAAATGAAATCGCCTTTTTAAGTCGCCTTGTCCTTGTATCAAAACACCATGGCCCCGCCTCTGATCAAAAGATTCATAACTGCTAAACTTGACAGTTCATGTTAAAGGGCTACATGTTCAAGTCATGCAAAATTGTGGAAAAGGTGCGGTAAAAATGGCTGAATGAGAGGGCAATTATATTAGATGAAACATGAACCTGTAGTAGGTCCATGGATGAACGGATGAAACTCAAATGTGACGTATGATTTTAATGCCAGTCATGTCAACTATGTATTAAAATCTATTGTGAAGCTGTTGTCATCGGAATGTACACAGCCAAAATTGTGGTGTTAACCGGTGTACATAGAGGACCACACCAGTTATTTTACACCGGTGTTAAATTGGTGGTGTTAGTTTTACACCTATAGGTGTTATTGCAACACCTTTTGTTACATTTACACTTTTCTGGTGTTATGTTTAATCTCTAGGGTGTAATTTTAACACCTCAGGGTGTGGTCCTCTATTAACACCAGTTGGTGTCAGTTTTAACACCGCGTTCTTACAGTGTAGCATTCTGAACCTGTACATCCAGTGTTGACCTTCTATCTAGCTAACATAGATCGCCCTATACCTGGCATTATTTAAATCTTGAGTTTAATTTTCACTTTAGGTGGCTTTCTTTAAAATTTTACATCCCTCATACACAGATACCCGCTTTTGGGGGTAAATATTTTCAGTTACCATGGGCCATCATTAAAAAAAAAATTATTGAATTCATAGGTGACATTTGAAACTGCTGCTAGCATAACGTCACAAATTCAAATCTTCAAAAATTCAAATTTTTCATTTTTAATGAATTTTCGTCAAACATTTTTTTCTACTTTCTGGGGATTTTTCGTATAAAAACACTCATGACTTGCCATTTGAAATTGGATTTCTTCTTCTTCTGTAAAAGTCTGATCACTTCAATATTGAAGATTCCTGAAAACCTGGGGCCCTTTTCACAAAGGACTTTGCCATTTTGGCAACTACCATGGTAACAGGGCTCAGCAGCCGATCAAAGTCAAGGTTACCTTGGTAGTTGCCATAATGGTGAAGTTGTAACAGTTGTAACTCTTTATGAAACGGGCCCCAGGTGTGTGTGCTACAGAGAAGTTTACGTGTCACTATAATTTGCATGGTACAAATAAAAACAGGGATTTATCTAACTACTGCTACTCATGCTGCTGCAGTGTCGAAAGTCATTGCTGATATTCTATGTTGGTCACCATCTGCAATAGGCTCTAAACACTAAGTTAAATCATCACCTGCGCAACTGAAATTTTGCAAATTGGATCTCGTTTCTCATCTCAGTTTATACATGAAGTATTGCACTGGTCTGTGGTGAACATTTTGATTTCGGAGATCTCCTGAGCGTAGTGACAAAAGTATTCATACCTTTCATTAACCCAAGGTAAACATTAAATGGGACAAATAATCCGAAGGACAACGTAACACAATATATTTACTCACGTACACACTTCACAACAATGACTATAGATAACTTACTCATTCTTGACGCATACGACAAACGACGATGTTCCTCTCTGTGCAAATTCCAGAGAATGGTTCTTCTCTTCTATTCTCTTTTGGCGGTATATACATTCGAGGTTTTCTTGTCCAGTTTCAATTCCTTGAATTTACCGACATGATCACGATCACTTAAACGTACACTCAAGTGTGAACGTCTGGGTCGTAGAGAGTCATAAACTGATCTATATAATTGTCATTGATGTAACTGCATGCCTTATTAGTGCAGACCTCACTGAGACGACATGCAATTTATGCCCGGACCTGTTTCGATCTGAGTGTCTCGCTCCAGTAAACCGACTCAATGCTTATTTCCATTCCAATTCATTATTCTTTCTGTTTGCAGTCTATTATTCATCAGCACCAGGTATTCAATGACTGCTGACAGACTTTGAAAGACTTCAGTAAACCGAGGATTTGTTTACATATTTTTTTGTGAGTGTCCTTGTTTTTTGTTGTTCTTTCAAAGTATATTTTTAGCACCTGGAAAAACCATGATAATGACACTTCGTAGGTAATCACTGTTTAACAATCAATGTAAACATCAATGAATTTCGCAGTGGCCAGTACGATGGGAACAATTTCCATTTACATGTATATAAATATATATATATATATATATATATATATATATATATATATATATATATATATATATATATATATATATGAAGAGAACCGGCGTTCAAAGCTGGGGGCCCGGGTTCGATTCCCGGCAGAGACATTTTTTCGGCATTACCAATTTTTCCAAAGGGTAAATAGCTCTGGGAACCTTGATTTAAGCTACGCCTTTGTTCTCTTCATTCATTTCTTTCACACAGTATTTAAATAAAAGAGTTGCCAAAGCTGTAGTACATGTATAACTTCACACACACACACATATATGTATAAAATCTTTAAGCTTTGGCAACTCTTGTATTTAAATATTTTGTGAAATATACATATAATATGAGTGTATGTGTGGGGGGTGTTTTAGGGTGTGTGCGGGTGAAAGAAATTACATGTACGACAGCTTTGACATCCTTGGTATATCATTTCACAATATACATGTATTACATTTTCTTTTTACTATGTGAAAATTGTACATAACAATGTATCCAGACATTATTAGACTAAAACTTGACTCTGTTAACTTAATTTAAATAGTTTTAAGCACAGTGAACAATGAATGAGAATGCAAAAGATGGGAGAGTTGAGACCACATTATAGTATCACATAGCGAAATTCATTTATTACTATATGATATTCTAAACAAAGTGATACAAATAAAGTAAAAGTATATAGTATATAAAAGTCTTGAGTCTGTGGTTTAAAGCCATATTCTTATCACTTTGTGACAATTTTCGGAAAGTCTTAATGCTTGCAGAAGCAATTGTAGAGAAGTTTCAGGCAATTATCATCTTTGTACTCATTTATCCCAGCCCACACATACACAAGCCCAAACACACGCACAACCCATCCCCCACACCCAACTGGCACAGGAATCTTAAGGACATACGGCTTAACTGCATGTAACCAGACTAAAACACTTTAATAAAAGGTCGCCTAAGACTGTCTAAAGACCAACTGGACGGATCAACAAAATGAATTTAGAAGACACTCCTTGCACACAATCGGACTCCAAAGATTTGAAGGCCTTATGACCATACCGGTAGGCTTGGAAACGCAAGTTATGAAGGCATTGGGACCATACCGGTAGCTAGCTTATACATTAGGGGATATAGGAGAAATGTACATTCTAGGCACAAAGAATGTATGATCGATAAAAATGCCAAGGATCATTCACACTGGTTTCCTCCACGTTAGCAACCATATACCACAGTTATTGAGAGTTTTGACGCCAATCTCCGCTGCATAGAACTGAAGTGCGTAGGATCCGGGGTGAGGCAGTTTGACACAGCACTGAACCGTGTCTTTCACATTGTTGGCATATTTCGTTGACACGTGGTCCTTGGGAAGCCTGTTTGTTTTCTTATCTTCAAAGAGATGAAAGTTAGCATGAAAGTCTTTAGATCCTGAGAATTCGAGTTGACATTCCCCTGACGAATCGGTCTGGACGGTCGAGCTTTCGAAGTTCTTGACGGTCATTCCCATCTTGAAGAAGTGTTCGGATGGTCCCCACATCCCAGGATGCTCAGGAAACAAAGGTGCATCTGTAGCCTTCTGACAGTCTATCAGCCAGTGACCGGCAAGTGCGTTTGATTGCTTCGATCCATCGAAGATCAATAAAGCATACATACCAGGCTGGTTGAAAAGGAAATGGAGCGTAGTAAGGATTTCCGAAGAAGTCGCTGACCAGCTTGTTTCTGCATTTATGAGACGGGTGGCATCATATTTATCACCATCTTTGTATAACCGGTAGGATAACTTCTTTACAGACCTCATGATGCTATGTCTGATGCAGAGTTTCCCTTCACCTTTTGGAAGTCGGATATGACTGGTTTCCAAGTCTACCAGGGACATTCCTGCTTCGCGAAAAACTTGGTTAGGACCCCATAGTCCGCTACGAGGTGGGTATGGTTCCTTTGCTGATATCTCATGGCAATCGATGAGCCACATTCCTACATATGTAGCTTTGTCCTGTTTTGGAGTCTTCTTAACAAAGAGGCGGAATGCGTACAGACCTGTCTCGTGCAGTCTGAACTGGAAGACAGCGAATTTCTTCTCATCACGCTTAATCACTTCCCCAAACATCTTTCCTTGGTGAATGTCCTTTTCGGTATCTCCACTCTTTAATGAGAATGTCAGAAAAACCTCCTCTGTTAGAGTGACCTCTATTTCGCATTCTCCTTCAATGGTTTCTACCAAAGCCTCTTTGTCGTATTTCAGACCGTGTTTGGAAAACTCTTCTGTAGGACCGCACTTGACAGCTCCTTTCGGAAAGAGTGATTTATAACATGGCCTTTCGCAAACAACCAACCAAGAACCAACATAGCTCATGTCAATTCCCGCATGTAATCTTGCAAATAGTTTCAACTCGTACATGCCAGCTTCAGAAAGACGGAGACTGATAGAAGCAGTTGTAGTAGATTTTCCCTTGGCACTCTGAACAAATGCGTGGCCATTCCTTAGTTCGTTGTCTGAACCACCAACCTTGAGAGCCAAGTTAGTCTCCATATCTTGTGATTTATCGCAGCGTATAACAAAATAACACTCCCCTTCCTTCGCAAGAATTGTAGAGGAATCTGGACCTCTCACCGATAAACCCATTTTGAAGAACTCGTCGTTTGGACCCCATATTCCATTGTGACCTCTCGGAAAAGTAATAGGTGCATCATCGCCACCTTTGAATTCCCTTGTCGATGATATCATATAAGAAGCGGCATGATGGTATTTGTCGTCGGCGTACTTCATTTTCACGATAAAAGTGTACTTACCGGGTCTTGGACAAGAAATGTGGCAGACCAACCTTTGTCCAACTGTCTCTATATAAACGTAATCTTCCAAATTCACGTCAGGGCTGTCAGTGTGTGAAAGATGAGACAACGTAGGCATGATATCACCTACTTGCTTGAAGCTAATTGTTGCACGTCCATCAATAGCATCTACAAACGGCTCTTGATGGGAAATTGCCGAGAACCCTCTCTGGAGACATCGTGGATCGATGCCCCATATATCACCGTTCTCTATGGGTAATGGTGTGCCAGAGTTGTCCCCTTCGGCTAATATCGTGAATGACATAAGTCGAGTTCCATAATACTCTGCAACTATGCTGGAGAAAGTGTGGTTGCCTGGTCCGTGTTCTTGTTGAGGCAAAGTTCCATATGCAGTAAAGATGTACTTTCCTGGTTCCTGAAACTCAACACGACAGTTGAGGACATCATCTTTCCACCAGTGCAGAACGCAGTTCATAACCTCTTCACCATCATGGTTCTGTCGAGTCAACCTGAAGAAAGCATTGAGGGGATACTCACTCTTGATCCTGATTGAAACCTTGTTGTCTTTGGCGTTGATGATACCTTTGTCATGTGAAAGGCACTTAAGTTTGAAAAGAAATGCTGCACGGCCGACCTGGATGCTGTTGCTCCAAGGTTCTAAGTCTGGATGAGAGCCATTTTCGATGGGGAAGTGTGTCGCAGTAAACTGATCAGGATTTGCGAGGAAGAAGCCTTCACCCCATCTACGTTCGAAGATATATGCTCCGTCTCCATCGTGTTCTGTACGAAGAAATGACAAAAGATTGTAATGCAGTGAGACCCGGGAAGAGTTTCCTTAAGGTTTTATAAGCGATTTTCACCGATAGATGATATCAGCTCCAATTTTTTTTTTTGCTCAGTCCAAACTAGTCAGTAAAATCACTGACAATCCTCTTTTTCTCCTAAAACAAGCCCCAACTTATAAAATTTTCTCTCGTGAAATTCCAAATATAACTTGACAGCAAATGTACTAGGGAAATTAACCCTAAAATTTATGAATCTTTGGATAAAATACGAGACAAGAAAATTATTCATTCTTTTAGACACATTCATGGTATTGCATCAATTTGAATATAGATGACAAATGATAAAGTGTTACTTGAACCTGAACTGTATGAAAAGCCAACGTCAAGAAAACATCATGTCCGTTCAAAATATTCAAAATAGTTTCTAAAAAGTAGACCTACTCCTGCACCAGGGTGCTCCTCTTTATTTCCAAAGAAAATTCTAAAATTGAAGAATTGTAACAATGAAGGATTTACATACATGTAGTTGAGATTAACCTAATCAATTTCCATCTTTGTAGATTGGGGGACCGTGTCATGAATGTCGTCAGCACTGACACTTTCTCTGACAGACAGTTACCATAGTAACAGTCAGACGCAAGTATCAGTCTTTCAGCTTAATTAAAACCAAGGATTTCACTGATATTGACAGCAATGTCAATTTAGTCAGTGCTGACATTTTTCATTAAACACCCCCTAAATCCAGAACTTTAATTTTCAAACATATTATGACACACAACACTCAGAAAAATTGTTTTGCTCCTTACTTGAAACCCCAGCTGCCCAAGCGGAATCACAGTAGTACCACTGGTCTTCTATGCGTACCCTGTTCCATGAGTGCCTCCCTTGGTTATAAAGGTAGTCCGTTGCTCCGGGATAGAACCCAATTGATTTAGAAACTCCGAGAATAGTTTCACATCTAATGCCGGCCAACCTATTGAATTTTGCGGTCAATTGAAATAATGATGATGATGATGATTAAGATAAAAATCGGTAGGCAAGATATTTTCATAGCGAAATGCTGTTTTGAACAGATGCACACTTGAGCAACTTAACTATCATGTCCCAAAAATTATTGCTCCAACAATACGATATCATTTTCGTAAATA
Organism: Lytechinus variegatus; assembly: GCF_018143015.1. Classification (NCBI taxonomy): domain Eukaryota; kingdom Metazoa; phylum Echinodermata; class Echinoidea; order Temnopleuroida; family Toxopneustidae; genus Lytechinus; species Lytechinus variegatus. Next base: position 62,782,867 of record NC_054741.1, read on the forward strand.
ATCCATAGTCGTTATTTTTATGCGTGTGTTGAGTTGACTTTTTTGTTTACTACCTTTTTTGTGATCTATAAAATCAAAGGGGTAGTGTACTTGTGAAGTAGACTCCTACACATCATTTATCTATTTTTTTGCTCAAAAAGATTAAAATATCACGTGGACAAAGGGCAATAGCCAATACTAGTCAGATTTTTTAGGAAGGGTTATACGTTACGAGTTTTTTTCGGGGGGTGGGGCGATTAAATAACAGGGTAGTATACTTGTAGCATAGACCCCTACACGTCATTTTATTCTAAGCTTCCACTTTTACCCATTTTTCCATCGTTTCTTTTTCTTCCTCCTTGTTTTTATATTTTTCATTAAGTGAAAATCACACGGGCCGCAACCACCTTTTATTATGAATATGTAATTCATCATGAATAATTTCAACAGTAAGAAATTCAAGACAAGCTTAAAGAGACCGTAATAGCTACATTGAATTTTGGTATTGGGCTATCAGTCAAACTTTATATTTATTGTGACATCGGCTCTTAAAAAATACAGTTTTGAACTCAATTTCGAATTTATTTCATCAACGTGTCTAAAAATGAAATTTCTCCGTTACCTGGACATTTCGCTGAGTAGCTGAGAAAATCCTTCACACAAGGCTATCCCAGAACTCAAAACGGCTGCCGGGGACTGATCGGCTCGTATATTGGTGTTCAGGAATGCACTATCGTACGAAATATTCTCTGAGATCCACCGAAATATGATTCTGATCTTTTGAAGTTCTCCTTCAGCTGTCTCCGTAAGCTTCAGTACAAGAGATTTGATGTCGGTCTGTGGTATTTTCGGACCCTATTGACAAGAGAAAAATATTAATATCCAAATTAAATTCATGAATGGAATGTTAGGTTGGATTGAATTTTCAGTAACAAATAGTTTACTCTGGATTTATGTCAACGAAATTATTGACAGCTTAGATTTAAACTAATAATTAAATTATAACCCAGTCGGCAATTGGATTTAATTGTTTTCTGTAAATTAACGACAAATTCGGTAACCGCCTGGGGAAATTTTTATTATTTTTTATTCAGATATCAGAAAATTCAGGCGAATAAAAGTTGTTTGTTTTTATTTAAAAAAATTACAATACTTGATTGATGCTTCTGGCTAAAAATCAACAATAAATAAATCATGATCCTCTTACATTGATTGCAATCTCATCTATTTTTCTCATGAGGTCATAATCAGGAATCAGTGCCTTCTTCCCATTCCAGAAGGTGTCTTCGATGTTACATAATCCGGGTCTGATGGCATTATTCGTCACTCCTTCTTCCAAACCAGTATCTTCAAACTTGATCGTATCATCGAAGAGTGACGCGTTGATATCCCTCCACTGGACGACTGAAATCCTACGCCGTGGCGATACGGGTGGAACTACAAGTCCGCCGTCTTTCTCAAGCGGTTTGGGTACGATCGCAAACGATTGTTGGGTGACGGTAGTGTTTTCGATCTCGATTATCGATCGTCTGCGTTTCCCGTCTCCGACTAACAGATTATCCGGAGATATTTTTACCGTGGTCAGTGATGTCCTGGTGTGTTCCTTCACTGATGTAGGTTGACCATAATCGACATCGTCGACGGTGATGTTTGGTAGGCCAGCGGGGGAAGCACCATCATCATCGTCGGGAATGTTGATGACCGGTATGGAAGCCATGCTTACGATATCTGACAACACAAAACAAAAGAAAATAAATATTAATTTCAGGCAAATAATGTTGATTCTATATACATTCACTTATGTTAGGTTCACGCTGTCGATCTGTCAACTCCAGTAGTGAAAAAGGGCGGAGAAAAGAAGAAAGGTAATGGGAGAAAAGGGAAGAGTATACATATTACACTCTAAAAACAAATCAGAAAATGACTAGTTAGTAGGGTCAGCTGGGTGCAACTGTTATTCTAGTCATATTTGACTATTTTCTAGTCATATTTTACTAGAACAGAGTTATTTCTGACTAGAATATATGTCAGAAATGTGAATATCAGTGATTGCCATATCAGTTGCTCCCAGCTGACTACTGGTCTAGTCAATTTGACTGATTTCTTTTAAGAGTGTAGAGTTTTTTTTATTTCAGTACTATAAAATATTGCATACATTTAAGTCGTCTTGCCCCCCCCCCTTTCAAAGCATATCGACGTCTCTCTTGATCATAGATATATTCAACTCAACTCATCTTTATTTCACAAGCCGATTAAAAAGGCTCTCTAAAAACAACAAAAACACAGTATAAACAGTTTAAAGATAACATAATGTAGAATAGCTAATCACATAATATAGTTCCATAATGCATTGGGATAAAGCAAAATACATGTGAACTTATTATTACAGTGGAAAGAAAAAAACAAAAAAGTGTTCTAAAAATATTGAGAGGCACACCTAAAAAGGCATAGAGGCCTGCAGGCAATGTAGCCTGAACAAAAAAGATAGCTATAGATAAAAGAGAAGAACATGGGTTTGGAGTAATAGGTTGAAAAAAGGGTCAAGTAAAGAGAAGAGTCAAAAGAAGTGGTAAAAGGAAAGAAATGGGAAAGTGAAAGGTAGGAAAAAGGTGAAGAATCAGATGAGCTCCAGAGTAGAAAAGATGAGCAAGAGAGACTGGATAAAAATATGCAAGTATATAATTACAAGAGACATTCCTTAATCCAGACAAAGCCAACACAAATGACTCTGATTTTCGCCTGATGGCTCAACAAAGCTGAAAACAATTTTGATCGGACCCGATGGGATTTGATGAGAATAAAAAGAGGGATATTATCTTTCGCCAGAGATTCCCTTGGTCGGAAATTAATTAAAATAGCATTGACCTGACTGACATAGACGCCACACAATTAGATGATAATTCAATGCTTAAATTCAATGAGAAACTCAATCAAAGAAGGCATATTGACGATGCAACCTTAAACGATGAGGTACATCCTGACTCGAACAAAAAAAAAACAGAAGGGGGGAATATATAGGGTTCATTATTTTTATTTCTCTGCCTTTTTCGAAATGAACTTAAAAGCACTCGGCAAGGCGAACTGCTCTTTGGGGGTAATAAGTATCATCCTGCTTCCCAACATAATGTATGTTCAGAATTTTAAATACGAACACACAAAACATGTTTTGCCGTTTTCCCCGTCATCATGCTTATTATCAGAAAAAAATATATGGAAATGGAAGGTTAAATATATAACTCTACCCTACCCACACGCACGCGCGCGCACACAAGCACGCACATATACCATACCCACACGCAGTTTCACCACCGTTTTTCAACACTGGTAGTGGTTTCCCTATCAATAAAATGCGTTCATGATTACTCTCCCAGGGTTAATGTCAGAAGCAGATTTTCAAGAATTAATAACAACTAGTTACAGCACCTTTAATAGTTTAAAAGAAATTATCAGCCTTATAATTATAAGGCGAGGTCTCATCATTTCTATTTAAAAAAGAGAAGACTGTAATACGCCGCGAGTAATGTAAGCGTAATGTGATTGTCACTGTTCCCTAACAGTCTGTTTTTTTCTTGATAGCGCTTCGAATCCATTACGCCTGAAAGACTGAAACAGAAACTCAAGATCCGATGGAGATGAAGATTTAATCGCTGTACCACTTAAGAAACATAAGTAACTGATGGGTCAGAACCGTCAGATATATGACCATTGACACAACAGATAAATGCCTGTCAATTTCAGAAGCAATGTTATTTGCTGTATACTAGATTTGACACGATGGCCTTTCCAATTCATTTGCGATCATTAAGTGAAATTCTTGCCCTACCAGTGTGTCATCTTCGGTAGATGGAAAGTTTTGAGAAGTTACGGTGCTCTTGATGAGGATATTTCCTGTCGTATTTTTAAGTATGGAACTCAATCTCAGGGGCCTTAATGGGTAATGAAGTTGCCACTGATGTCTTCATTGAGTTTGGATTGAACAAAGAAATGAGTGCTTAATAGGCAATCGTTAGAAAGCCAAAATATCAGAGGTTTCTTTTCAAAAGATGCCACTGGTATTAATGATTGTCTAGATTTAGTAATCGCCACAAGTCAAATAAGCATCATAATTAAGTTAAAATGTTTATTCTGAATCATATTAAGGATTGTATGATGTATAGTGTACATTGTTTTCACATGTTATATAATGATGACGAAGAAATAAGATATGATTTCAAAATAAAAAAAAATGGGGAAATGTCATGATCAGTAACTAAATGTTGCATCCGTTTGATACAGGTAATTCGACATATATTTCAACTAACCTTGTCAATATAGTTGAGAGTCCCTGGACTACGGTAAATAGATAAGTTAAAAGTAATAGAATAACATTGGAGCTGTTTCCTATTTATTGAGAAAATCTGACCTCGGGGCCCCGCCTTACAAAGAGTTGCGATCGATCCGATCAATCGCAACTACGGAAAACCAGCAACGTCGACTTCTAAAATTACATGTTTGTTCAAAATATTTTCTAGAAAAGATGTATATTCGTATATTCACTGTTTCTTGACAACTCAGTATGTTTCCTTTTGTTGTCAAAGGACATTTAGCAAATTTTCATAAGAAAAATTATGACATGGATGGATTTCCACATACTTGAGCTTAATTTGATCAATCGTAACTCTTTGTAAGACGGGGCCCAGTTATCTGACACATCGAAGAAACCGACTCCAGACCGATCAAAGCTATTACATTATTACCAATGACATACCATCGGTAGATTTGCAGTCGATGTCCTTGGTGTGACAGTAGCAGAGGGCAGAGTGTGCTTTTAGGACGAATATTATTTTCCTTCTGTATAGTGTGTCTCGACCATATTGTGTTATCAGTACCAGGGGCCCGTTTCATAAAGTACTTGCAACTGTTGTAACTTTGCCATTATGGCAACTACCATGGCAACCTTGATTCTGATTGGCTGCTGAGCCCTGTTATCATGGTAGTTGCCATAATGGCAAAGTTACATGTATGTACAACAATTGCAAGTCCTTTATGGAACGGGACCCTGCTGATGATAGCTGTTGGAGAATTTACTTTTCTCTTCACGCTTAAAAGGTTGGGCAAAAATGCTCAATTTTTAGCCATCACTGGGCAACATACTGTAGACACAACTCTTGGATAAAATCTAAAAACTAATAATTTGGTAATAAAATTGCTAAATTTGATAATAATTGCCTTGACTATATTATATTTTTTACCAACATACATTACCCAAAACAGTGGACAGTATGTTGCCCAACATTAAAAGTGTATTTAGATAGAACCTAATATTCTCGACTACAAGAGCCTTGTAGTCGAGATTTCAGATTTATCATATCTATTCACTAACTTATTTTCTTTACATTTGGAATGGAAAAATCTCTTCACATAACGCACTTAAAACTATTATCTGTTAAAGACTTTCTTCGTATCAGGATAGACTTTGATAACATAAAAATATCATACTGAGACGGGGTCGACAAGAAGCTGACGCTGATACCAAGACCACATGTTGTGCATTCGTCATGTTCGTCTTTTGATATTTCAGGTTGTTATCAGTCATGTCATAGATTTCATCATTAAATTTCAATCATGAACTTGTTTTTCTTCTTCTACCTCTTCTTCTTCTTCTTCTTTTTCTTCTTCCTACTCCTCTTCCTCTCCCATATCATTCTCATCCAGGGTAAATATCCTAGTCCATGACCTAAAGTACCAACTTCGGGTACCTCGATAATGTTTACTCTTCCAACATGTCCAATAGCTCATCTTGCATGTCTTGGTGATCATGTTCATCATTCACTTTGTGAATGTTGGGACAGGGTCTATGAAGTCTCAGCAGCTGCATCTCGCTTTCAATAGATTAATGTTAATGTTTTATTAATTCATTTTGCAGGAGCCTCCGGAACCAGGGCTGGACTGAAGCCTCATCCTTCCCCACCCTTTTTTTTAAATAAAAGTATACCAAAACGTGAAAATTATCGTCAGATATGGCTATAGTTTATTGTCGATTAATACAGGGTTGTCTCCTTGGATCTATCCCACTATAGCAGAGCTTCTTAACATGATTAACTTTACTACTTTGAGGGCGGAAATCTGCTTATATACATACATGTATATAATATATATGTGTGTGTGTGTGTGTGTGTGTGTGTGTGTGTGTGCATAAAATATTCTTGAAACAACATCCAAACACTCCTAAATGCAGAATATAGTCTCCACGCATTGCATAATTGTCAATTATTATTCCAGGAGATACACTTGTGTAAATACTATCACACTCTCGAATCCTCCCACACCCACTCCCACACTTGTCAACCTTGAATAAAGCATGCTTCACGGTGAGAAGTCAAGTGAAGATACAAGTAATGAGGTCAAACTTAATGTCACCAGTCCCATATACAACGGCGTCAGGGACTTATACATGACAGCACGTGCATTCCTGGAATTAAAGGTCTACGGTATCGGAATATCTCTATACCCACGTTTGACTGGTAGCACGCGCCTGATGGTAATTCATGGTCATTTATGATTCTTCAAGGAATTTGTACTCCCCTATAAATGCATTTATTGTAGGACTTCTAAACTATGCTTCCAAATGACAAAGTGATACCACTTGAGGTAAGTTTTTCTTGTGATGGATATATTTCAAGATCAAGTTCGTCTTGTTTGGTTAACATTGTTTTTTCTATAATAATAAATAGTTAACATTATTTCTATGGATGTTACTCCGAAAATGCATGTATTAATATAATAGAAAAGTTTTTTTCTTAATAGGTAAAGATGAAATGAAATTCGATGTGCAAGTTATAAAATCAAACAAATGAAATAAAATCCAAGATATTCACTTTGAAGTCAAAAGAGTATAATTCCTAAATACTCAGTATTGTAACAGAAAGATCCGTGAAAGACTAAAAATCAACAAAAACGTCATATCATGCATGCATGATCTTTGCCGTGTTGATATCATAAACTTGCTAATATGCTTAATACGTACGACAAAATGATAAATTATTGTAAATATATATAAGGACAAGATATATTCTATTTGTTTTTTAACATGCTTTCCTTATCATCTCTTTTCTTACAATACATTAGTTTCCTTCCCTTAATGTGTTACACTCACACCAACGAAATCAACTTCAAACCACCCGACTGATGCATGGTCTGTCATTGGTAACAACGTAATACCCTATTTTTCTCAATACTCTGACGAGGAACCAATCAAAAATGTTCTTTCAAATTAATCAGTATACCTTTGTGTTACAGGGTCCTGCAGGTACCGTAACTCAGAGGTTAGCGATTAATCGTAAGCTTGATTTTCACGATTGATTGTACATTGCAGTCAAGGCAATTTTTCGTAGAAAAATGTTTTAACGATCATTGCTAAGCTTTGTGTTACCTGCCCCTGGAGGCTGTTCCCCTATGATTGTAGCACTATTTTCTATATGCATCATGAACTCGAATAAACCCTATAGCCAATCCTTGATCATCCCCCATTATGATCTACGACCAACGCGTCCCTTGTAGAAAAGGCCAAGCCATTTCCCCCAAGACATCATTCATCATTGTCTCCATGATGAACTTCTTAGAGAGGTTCAATGGCTAGTCGATTCTTTGGGTCAAAGGTTGTATTCAGGGGGTAGAACTGCCAATGGCCACAGCGATCGAGAGCCCTTACATTGGTTCATACCGACCTTAGATCAATTGTTCTGTTGTATTATTGTTAATGATGATATTGATGCTGCTGATAATGATAATAAAGGATTATGACTTTGCTGATGATGATGGTGATTGATGATGTTGTTGTTGATGATTCATCATTGTCTCCATGTTGAACTTCTAGGAGAGGTTCAATGTCTAGTCGATTACTTGTGACAAAGGTTAATTACATTCAGGGGGTAGAACTGCCAATGGCCACAGCGATCGAGAGCCCTTACATTGGTTCATATCTACCTTAGATGAATATTTTGTTCTGTTGTATTATCTTTAATGATGATATCGATGCTGCTGATAATGATAATAAATGATTTTGACTTTGATGATGATGATGGTGATTGATGATGTTGTTGATGATGATGGTGATGATGATGATGATGATGATGATGATGATGATGATGGTGATGATGATGATGATGGTGATGGTGATGATGATGTTGTTGATGATGATGATGATGATGGTGATGATGATGGTGATGATGGTGATGATGATGATGATGACGATGGTGATGGTAATGATGATGATGATGATGATGATGATGGTGATGACGATAATGGTGATAATAATGAGGTTGAGGATGCCGATGATGGTGATCATTTAACAATTCTTATGAGGTATATAATTTTAACGATCAGGCGCGCCGGAACACTTTCAGTTTTGGGGGGGCAAAATCCCGAAGGGCACAATATATTTGACAGCGTGAGATACCGAAGCGATCGTGCGGGAGAGGGGGTTGTAAGGACTTTGTGTAAAAATAGAGTATAAAAGTTGCGTTTCTAAGAGAATTCAAAAATAAATTTCTTGAGAATTAAACATAGAATTCACTACGAAAGACTATACTCAGAGTTTATGAGAACCTATAAAATCTACGCGCAAAATGTGGTTTTTGTGTCTGATCAATTAAATTACGTAATACGCTAATATTGACTCAAAATACCAGAAATTTTTCAGCATTATCCTTTCAGAAATATTATTTATGTACATTTTCATACACGGACGACGCGAGAGAGCACAATTATCATAATTTTTAAGGAGTGTATTAAGCAGAAGAAGCGTAACAACAGAAACAACATACATTCTAATGAATGTCTTTTCAAATTCAAAATGTCATACTGTTCTGACGTGGCAGACGTCGATAAGCACTTATATCCCCACTTTATGCAAATCATTTCTGAACTCAGCATTGGAGATAGTCAGTCCCTGATTATCCATGCATAGGCAAAACGTTTCATATTCTGTAACTGGAGGAAAAAATAAATATGACCTGCTTAATTATTGTCTAACAATTTTAAACTTTTCTGAAAATTTATAACATTACTCGATTTATGTGTTTCCTTTGGCATGTTTTGTATGGCTGGGAAGCACTTTTGGATGACCCCTTCAAAATCTTCTTTTTTCTTTACATATTTTCTGGGGAAAATGTGACCATAACTAGGAAATGATGAATATCAAATTCCAGGAAATATTCATTAGTAAATAATCATGAATTAACAAACTACGGCAGTTAATATTGTACATTATTTAGAAGAAAACATTTACATTCCAATAACGAATATGGTTGTCGGAACACCAAGTGGAGTTTTCGAAAAAGTGGATAGAGGAAGAAGTGAAATTGATAGGAGGAAGTGGACAGTTGATAGTCGAGTAATTTTTTGTTCAAATGAGCGTAGTCCTGATAGACAGTAAACCAGAAAAAGTCGAAGACTTGAAGAGGCTTGATTAGTTGATAGATGAGTACTCCATTCGCCGACTCAAGCTAGCATCTTCTCATTTATCCAATAAGCAACTACTCAAGCCTCATATAACTCTTTAAACTTTTCGGTTTTACAGCTATTATCCGATTTCATATATATATATGTTGCTCGAGTAACTATAGCGTTCACGCGCGTTAGTGATATCGGGTCCGGGGAGCATTTCATGAAAGGACTTGTCGGACGTTTTATCCGCCAAGTCCTGTTTTATCCGACAGTTGCTATGGTAACAATGCTTCTCAACCAATCAGAATATAGGAGACGAAAGTTGTCAGATCTGACAATTTGTCAGACGAAAATATTGATGAAACACCACCCCGGTCTGAGCGTTTCTGGGCGACCGCGCGTTTGTTAGCCGACACAGCATTGGTGAACCACTTTCAATTTGCCATTCGGTTTTAGTCTGAAATGTATTCATTAAAAGGTTACACGTTATCACACTGTAATAAGATGGAAAAGGCGCTTATCAAAGGTATGTTTCACAGAGGGACATATTCGTCAAAAGACATAAGGCTTACTATGATGTGTAATTGCCCCGTCAGGGGCGAAATTTTTTCATTTTTGACAATGGAAATGACAATTCTTAGGCAGGAAAGTGCCTTCATCGTTTACTTTTGTCCTTAAATAATATGATTTTTTTACTTTTAGGGGGGCACATTGGGGGGGCAAAATCTCGTTTTGCCCCCCCCCCCCAAATTTTCGTTGGGGGGGCAAGTGCCCCCCCTGCCCCCCCCCCCCCCGCTTCCGGCGCCCTTGCAATTCTTATGAGGTATATAATTATAACGATGACGACGACGATGGTGATGATGTTAATGACGATTGTGACCATGATGACGACGAAACGAGCACAATCATAGATATGATGATAATTTTGCTGATGGCAATGATAATATTAATGATCGCGACAATGATGATGATCATGAAAATAACAAGGAGAAAATTACATTTCCGGTGGCCACTTCAGGTAAAGGCCCATTAATGAAGAGCAAAGATGCTTTGATTATTATATTTACTATATGAGATGGGAACATAACGCATTAAGGTTATTAGATCTATTATTATATTAATCTAGTACTCATGCCCCTCCCACACCCCTTCCTAAAGTCATGCAGTTACTGATTCATGTAGACCTATAGACCAATACGTGAACTTTTTCCCCTGGAACAGTGAACGGCCAGACATATCGAGATATACGAGCACCCCTGGAAAGAAAGCTTGGCATATTGACATGCTTGAGGAAAACATAAGCAAACTTCTACAAACAACCGCTGTGATATCAAAACAAACAAAGACCCCTGGATTAAGAAATGAAATATAGATTGGGATGTGAAGGATGGACTCTACCGTTATATTGAATTAACTTCGACGTATACCCGGATGTTTGTATTCAATGGTTTTCAAAGCAGTTGGGTTTCTTCTCAGATACTGTTAAAGAACTTTCAATTTTCCAGGGGTCACCCCCCCCCCTCGGAAATTACCTCTGAAAAAACAAGTAGATCGTCAAGAGTCGCCACTATTATAATCATTCAGTTAAACATAATGAGTAACATTACTTGCGGACAATGCCTGCTCTTCGTTTTAGATTCCAGTCCTTTTTCATTCTTTTCAATTGTCGAAATACCGATCAATAATAACATAGAGGTCAATGATCAAAAACAATATGCATACAAATAAATGATCAGTATAAATTAGATACAAACTGACAAAGAATAGTATTAAAACACAAAATAACAAAACCAACGTTGAGGTACAAGTGGGCGTATATGACTTAAAAAAAGAACCCCCCCCCAAAAAAAAAAAAAAAAAATACGCAGGCCATGCAGACCCTGACAATAAGAACATGAATGCAGATATTTTTTTTTACATTACAAAATATAGAAGTAAGCAAAACGTGGAGAAAACATGAAAATAAAAGACGTTAAATTTCGAGTAAAACACATGCATGTCATTATCTCTGAAAAGCGAGGATATAGTGATACATACAGCGATACCAACATCTTTTGAATGGAGAATTTGGCAAACTTTGTCACAAATAGGTCCGAAGTAAAATAACAAATCTAAATATCCAAAGATCAAGAAGCTATCATATTGTCAGCATAAGTCATACTGTTTTTCTTTCTCAATATTTTTTTTGTAAATTATTAATAAATAAAACTTTATTGTAAACGATGAAAGTGAACTGCTTTATGGTTAGGGATACGAAAAAAAAAATAATGAATAAATTTTGAAAGGTGGGCCTACTCTGTTTACGTACGTAAGCAAAGGAGAGAATAAGTATTTGGATTTATTTATTCGTTCATCTCATTTACGAGAAAGATAAAACTTCTCAGCTGCTGATTGTTTCTCTCCGGGGTAGATCCGGCATAAACCGTCTCCCGCTTAATGGTATCTATATAAACGTGATTTTAATATCCTCATTTCGGCAAAAGATGTAAGCAACGCAATCTTATTTTTTTTTATAGTAACAGGTGCAAACTATCTTATTTTAAAATTTGTTTTCTCCTGCATTGCAGATTATAAGCTATTAAATTTCAAGTGGGCCCATTCATGAATATTGTTCATTTAAAAGGTGTCGGACAGAGAAGGTTCTTGAAGTTCAGCGTCGGAATTTGTAATTTCTTTTTCTTGTTTTTCTGCTTTATTGCCAAAGTGTGTTTTCCCAATTACAAGGCATGTGAGAAAGTAAATTTTTCACAGATATTGCTGATACAATTCAATATTTTTTTTCAATATTCAATCATTTCCGATGGGTCGACAATTCTTCATTTCATCAATAACAAGTCTTCATGAGACAGAACCTGGGGGTGTTTCATAAAGCTGTTCGTAAGTTAAGAGCGACTTTAAGAACGAGTGGTGATCCTTTCTTGTGGAAAATGCGGGGGAAATGGTATATTCATTCTGGTTAAGCGCGTAAGAAAGGTTCACCAGTCGTTCTTAAAGTCGCTCTTAACTTACGAAAAGCTCTATGAAACGGCCCCCAGGAGCCGCACTACATGATTGGTGCATGATGACAACCTCCCCTCATAATTTATTCCAAGTACAGTATATCTAAAGGAAGAAACAGAGAGGAGAAATGGGAAAATAGGAAGCAAATGAAAGAAAGAATAAAAAAGGTATACAAACCATAGAAATATATTTCTAGTTATAAGTATATATCTCCATGATAAAAACAAGTCTTGATCTTGTCACAATCATAATTTTGTAACCCTATATAAGGTCGCCTGAATTACATAGGCGTTGCGTCTAGACTATGAATTATACGTAAAGGAAGACCAAATGACACAATGAAAATAAAGTCTTTAGCAACACCTATACATACATGATATCAAAAGACACCAACCATCGCTTGACCGACTAATAAGCTTCAAAGGCTTTTACCGACTGAGTTGTATCATGTTTCATCTCTTATTTCCAAAGAGGATAAACCTATTGATGTATATGATCATTCAATGTACACACACACCTTGACCGAAAGGCGTAAATCTGCTTACACAAGAGTCCAGACAGGGCTCCATGGTCTTACGTTTTACAATATTCTAACCCGGGTCCCGTAACACAAAGGTTGGAGATTAATCGTACGCTTGATTTTTACGATTGATTGTACATTGTGGTCTATGGAATCAATCGTAGAAAAATGTTCTACGATCATTGCTAAGTTTTGTGTTACGCCGGGCCCCCGGTATTCTAATCACAAATTATGAAAGGGGTGGCCTAGGTATAGCCCCCCCCCCCCTCTTATGATCTTTAAACTGATCAAAATGATTTGGTTTTCTTTATAAGAGGAAGGGAGACGAAGATACCTTTTTATATTTAATTTATATATTATAATTTGTCTACAAAATGCACCATATTTTGTATATATCTTTATATGTTAATTATCATTGATATTTTTGTAATATAATTGTAACGACAATGATTTGTATCATTAATATTTGTTATAATGTATGAAAATGATTTGTATAAATATTTATGTCATTTATGTTAGAAATAAATCTGAATATGAAACATGAACAATACAAACAAAAACTAAGGGGGGAAATGTATTCAAAATAAATCAAAAGCATTTACCTTTTTTGTGAGGGGGATGGGTAGGGAGCATTCAAGTCATACTTCTGTCATTCCGCCCCCTATCAAATAACCCGCAGTCTCCACAATTTCACAATTTCATGAACGCAAAAGTGAATATATGAACAAACTAGGAGTAACGGATATGGGTTGACTAACAGACAAAATTTTTACTGGGCTCTACGTGCAGACAATATAGCATATAATACATGATAGGTTTAGAAGCTCTCTATGCATGCTGTAGACATCAAAGATCACTCTAATTGTTGATATGAAACGTCTTTGGGAATGAATTATTGTCCTCATTATCTAATATCATTGTGGCGGCTACCACGCTGTAAAAAATATTTGGTAAATTTGTTACCACCACGAGGGTAATTTTTATTATGTGTCCAACCAATTTGGGGCAGTATTTTACCGAGTGCGAGAAGCATAGTAAGAGGTTGAAAAATAAGCAGCAACATTATTTTAGAATGGGCAAAATTGTCATCACACTGGATAAATAAAAATGCCCAAAAGAAATGCCCAATAATGGTTGGATACATCATTACCCTAATGGAGCATTTTTATCCAATATTTTTTTAGAGTGAGTGTATTGTCTCACAATGGTATTTTCATAGGGGTGCATGCAGGACTCAAAGGCGATGTCTATTTCTTACGAAAAAAAAATTATTCTCATCATATTCCCCATAATTTTCCCTTTTTATATTTAAAGTAATTGAGAGATCATTGAGTATCTAAAGTCACAATAACCCCTCCCCCGTTTTCTCACTCGCTGCACTTGCTCGTCGAAACCCTATATTCATGAAGATTTATCGCAAAGATCACTCCAATTCCGGCGAAAAAATTTGACCATCAATATTGTACCATAAAATTCATCTTGTTTGTAGAGTGATGAGTCTGGCTGCATCCCCGAATTATACAATAGATATACGCCTTTAAGACCATACAATAATTTGGGACGACTAATGAAAATTATTATATAAAAGAGGATTTTTATTTTGTTAGTAAAGTAAACTTACACTGAGTCTATATGATTATGATTTGGCATGCAATGCATACTCACGCTAGTGTCCAAGTGCCTGGATGCCTTCAATAAAGATGCTATTTCAGTTCTGGTGTAAAGTGACAAGACAGTGAGATGCGATTCACAAACATCCATTCCGCATCACCGCCACCTCAAGCTATGTCACAGGGACTTACCATCCTCCAGCGATCTAACTCTGGACGAGCTAGCTCTTCACAATATTACAGCGTGAGGATTTGTATCCTTAGTCTGATGCGCAGACCTTGCCGGTCGCAATAAGAATCATCGCGTTGATGAATTTGTGGTCTTAATTACTTTAAGATCATTTTTTTTAAAGCGCCATAATTCCTTTCTCAAATTTTGTCTCTCTCTCTCTTTGTGTGTAAATAATTGTAATTTATGATATTTCAAAACGTAATCTCGGAAACAGTTGTAATCTTTAGTGGATCTTAATTAGGCTATATTTATCATGATGTCCAGTTTTTCCATTGAGGACTGAGAAGGCCTATAATAAAGTTACAATAGCATTTATTTTGACAGACTAGTGATATACATAATACTAGATTATAAATTGCCTGCCGTGCTCGTCCGATGCATCAAAATAAATAAATGAATAATAAATAGAGTGACGACTTTAGGGTGTTATCATGGTTATTGTGTGTGACTCGCAGGTATAGGCCTTTCAAAATGTATACAAATGAAAAAAAACAACGAATCGAATGTCACTATTCTTCACGGTGATATTTCAGAGGATGGTTGATACTGAATGAATTTATGTCAGCATTTGTAGACTATGGTAAATCGGGAGATGTGCCTCTGTCTGTCTGTCGATCTCGACTCAATTACAGATATGATTATTATTACTCCATGTAGCAAAGATATAGCTATCAGCTGGTCAGGCGTGCCTGGTAAAAGCGATCGAAGTGATGTTGGTTTAAAGGAGAAGTCACCCCCCCCCCAAAAAAAAAAGAAGAAAAGATGTAATAAAATAATCAAATAAACGAATGTAATACTAAAAGAAAAGAAGAATGAGTGGGTGACACATTATTACCCCCCCCCCGGCCCGTAATATTCATACCGGTCAGGATGTTCAAATTTTGTGAACATTTCACTTTACACATGATTTTTTATAAAACTGTCAGGATCAAGCTTGATTGGATTTATTCTCTTTCTTTAAGTTTGGTTGGGTTGGACTTCCCTATACAGCTATACATTAATTTTTGAAAAATGGAAGTTAGCACATCGATGTAGATTTAGAGAAATTCAAAGAATAATGAAGTTATATTTTCTATTCTGTTTTTAATTTAAGGGTTTGCAAGCAAACATTTCCCACTATATATGCCACAAAATAAAAAAGTTATTGCCATCTTTTAATATTGGGGTGATTTGATATTTCTGTAATGAATGCTGTGTCAGATGCAGCTAAAAATAATTTTCGATTTTTTGTTTATAGAAATGTCCAATTAATATAATTCATTAAAAAAACATTTGGAACTATTATGATTGTTTGAAAAAAAACTCTCTATGTTAATCTTAATATACATGTATGTGGAAAACACTGATTTCGCTCACAATATACTGAAATAATATCTGCTAAACCACAAGTGAATATGCATCCAGGGGCATCCAGGCACCCATGCGCTGACCCATCCCACATATCTCGATCTCACCCCGTCCTCTCTGTCATCCTTTCCCCTTCTCTCTTCTGGATCATAGTGAAGCGAGCCAGTGACAGTATTTCCCATGATAATGAAGAATTCGTGCCTATTGAACAACTCCAGCTGGGCTGAAAATATTTCAACAAAATTGATAATAACGAAGTTATTAGAAGTTATTGAATTCAGAGCCGACCAATTTGCATGGGCGGAAATCTGTCCCAAATAGGTAGGGGGAAGGGCCTTGAAAATTTGACAAGCAAAAAAAAAAAAGTTATCACCAAAAATGTAAGGTCATTTAGTCCAAAATACATGTATTATTGCGATTGTGAAGTGATGTATTTTTTCCATCATAAAAGATCAAAAATATTAGGGGGGACATTTGATATTGTGTCCCCTCTTCTGTTTTGTGTCCCCCTTGTCCCCCTGGGATTTCTGCCAATGCCAATTTGTAAGAAGAAAAAAGTTGTAGGGCCTCATGTATGCTCGCTGTCATAAGTGGGCTGATGATTATTATGTCCAACTTTTCCCTTTTTAAATGCGCAGGGGCGGCTTTTTGAAGAGCTTTATACACGTCCGACTAAAACATCATTGTTGTATCATTTTGAAGAATGAAAATAAATTTGAATTGAATTGAACATCTGCAAGTTTATTTACACCCCCACCCCAGACAATATCCGATGTTATAAAGAAATTCCCTCACGTCTTTTGCATTTCTTGACACCCACCCCACCGGCAGCATGAGTTGTCAACAATGATTAGTCTTTATTGTCATACTTTATTAAAAACAATAAAATAATATCAAGACAAGATCAAGATAAGTGAATTGAAAATAGCATAAAAAATTATTTGATTTCTTATCTTATATAATGCTTTATTGATATATTTGTGAAGAGGAAACAATACTCAATGAGTCAGTGCTAGTAAATTAATTTGACCAGGCCCATCAATCGGGCCTGTTTGGCACGACTAATACTACATGTACATGTATATTATGAAACACTGGGAGAGATTTCGAACAAGAATGCTTTTTTTTTTCGAAGAAGAAATATGGTGAGAAATATAATGTTAAGACTCTGAAAATCGATCATGAATTTCAATGCCTATTTCTCTTATGTCTCATATTTTGTAAACGTAGTATAAATCGACTTATCAACTGAAAATTGGCCATGAACTGATGAAGTTTTGGATTGAAGTGTATCATGTAGTCCCAAACACTGAGATCTGTGCGGGAGTGTATGGCAGTGAGTCCAAACTTCGCGCGTGCCCACTTCGCGGACAGTCATTATCTAAAAAAACTAGCCAATAGCCTTAAAATCTGACATCATCAACGTTAAAACCGACCTAAAATAACCATTTGGTTGAAGTTCCTTTAAGATGAGTTTAGTATTCATGAAATTAATTGAAAATATTGACAAAAGATCAGCAAATTTGTCACCGTAGCGTCGTTAGCGCCCGTTTTGATTAAGAAATCTGATAATATATTCTCAACAAGCATCATGATATCACCATTTTGCAAGCAGAAATCTTCATAAATGTGAGTTAAATGTATACTAACTTATTCTATAGCATTTTACTTTCAATTTGACATAAATATTTCACTTTTTGAGCTTGATTTTTTTGTTTAAATCTCCACAAAAACCTTGGTCTGCGAAGTTAGGTCACACTTTTTCAGAACGGTTTTCCAGCACAGCGCGCATTCGCTGATTGGAATAGAATTTTGAGGTCGTGATGCCGACTTAACCCATTGACCTTCGTTACATTTTTGTCCATGATTTTATAGTTTACAATCTTGCCGTCAATGTGGTAACTATTTCTTGAATTGGTTTTGTAGAAATGATGAATATTTTGTGAACAAACAAATTTAAGCCTCATGAATATTTTTGAAAAGTCTGCAAAGTTTGGACACCCCATCATAGGTATATAGGGGGCCTAGAGGAGAAATTAAAAACAAAAAAGTTCCTTAAAGCAGGCTGCTGCTAGCTGTCTATGACTAGGTTGTTAATTGTTGGAACAAAAACAACATTGATTTAGAATTAATTAGATTCTATAGTCACACTCACACACTTGACACTTCAATAGGAGCAGAATAGTAGACTCTCCTACATCATATTGAATTATTATGGGACTGGCTGAGTGAAGCCTCATAGACTGGAACTTTCTTTTTTAGATACCCTGGCAAGGGTGGGGATAAGTGGGGATGAGTGCAGTAAAGTCAACCATCTAAACTCATATCTAGCCAATCTGTTACATCTAGTAAAGATCTATGTAGAAAAAAAAAATGTTTATGTCAGTCAAAGTGGCTGACCTGTAGTCTTGACCACTCATTCAATGAACAAGGTTGTCTTAACGACAGACAAAATACAGTACTCCTTGGGGTTCAAGTACATGTTTCTAGTTACGGTTCTCTAATCTAGATTTTCCAGCACCAAGATAATAACAATTCAGATGAGTGCAAATTATTATATATCTTATTAATTTAGAGGTTTAGACATTTTATAATACGTACTCTTTTGAAATTCAAGTGATTGCAAAATAAAAATTAGCAATTTTTTTTACTAAACCTCAGTACTGATAAAATTGTTTACTTAATTGTTTACTAGTTATTTTCTCACATTTTTTAAAATCTAAGAACAGTTGAGAAATGACCAAGGTCTCCCATTTATTTAGAGATGACAATATTCTTTTAACTTTTTTTTCATATCTTGGAACCTATGTTTTTGGGGAAACTACATGTACTTGTCAGATCTCAGTGACACAAATGAAAAGATGATCTGCTAATGGATTGAAACTCAGCTCCAAATAAAGGATGATTAATTCCCATTTCAGAACGACCTTGTGATTGTGAAATTATGACATTTAAAAGCTGAAAAACAATCACACTGAAAAAGTGGCACAGTGTTTTGATTAAGAAGAAGACACAACGCCTGGCATGGCTGGACTGGCATGCATAGGCCTATTTCTCAAATATTTCTACTGAAAGCTTTCTTCTTTTTTTTTCTTACACAAACACTTGGTGGTTATTTTATTGGAATCTGTTCAAACTCATAGATAGTTGCCACAACTGGCATAATTTGTGTTTTCATTGAACATTATTATATCTCATTACAGAAATATAAAACTGAGTGAAACTGATGAACAAAAATCTGTGATCAGTTGTTAATGTTTACTTTTAAAGTGACTGTAAATGGCAGAGTTTCACTTCTTTGCATCACAATGAGTTTAATTCTTTTAATACCTCTTCTCTGGCTCATCTGATATTGTTATACAGTGGGTTTACCTTTTCTTTCATCACACTTCCACCAGTCTGCTTGCATGAATATTTATTTTATGGAATACTCATGTAACTGTGAGTTGAATTGCCCTGTGCATTAGCATGAAATATGGCTATATTGTAATTTTTGTGATCCTAGAACATGTATGTATTACATTCATTAATCCATTGCAGCTTATAAAGAGATTGAGACCTTTCCTTTTACATTGGTTGCACATGTCACATGATGTGGTATGAGTCAGTCAGGTGACCTGTCATACAACAATTGGCCATTATTTTGACAGCATATGGTAATTCATATTGGCAGGATACTACTTAACCTTGCACGGCACATGAGTTACAACAGCAGTATCGTGTGGTTAGTAACCAAACTTTCATGTTGGAGACATATGAATCATCACATAGTGTGTGCTTTGTGTAAAACTTTCAATGTCATCAAGATCCACTGTTGGATTATACTGTGTCATCTGACAAAAAAGTATGAGATACATGTATGTTGTAACCTGTACTTTCTCAAGTTTTGATGTCTTCTACAAATACGTAGTACTGGTGTTTGTCGTGTCAATTGGTCTAATCTTAAATGACTGAGGAGGCGGGGAAAAATTTCAATGCAAAAAGTGACCTGCTTTCTCCTGATAGATCTTGATTACCGTTAGACCAAACTTGGAATGTCCGGGGGCACGGCTCATCTTTTCCTTTGGTACTTCCCTTTTGGACCAGAATTCTCTCTCCAATCAACAAATGTGATTGTATGTGTAATTTCAACTCAAATTTTGTTCAACCCAAAAGTCAGATAGTGTGTCATTATTAGGCCTATTTGTTTTATAGAGATTTCCATTAGTCAGTTGATAAGATGTGCAGGATACTAAAGGACACCAAAATCCTGGACTGGTTTGATGTATAAGATTTTGGAAGACAATTTCAAATATAGCTCAGGTTTTCTCTCTCTTTTATTCAATATTACAGATTGTTTGTACTTCCTGATAACCATCCCCACAAGAAGTGGAAAATGAAGTTATACATCCATCAGAAAAGTTTCAGAGGTAAGTTCAGCGCTGCCTTCCGAGCATTGTAGCATTTGACATTACCTGTATTTCTTGGAGTGATTTATCACATTCACATGTCATTGGAATAATTCAGCCTAGGGATTCAAGTCTATCCAAGACCATCAAAAACTCCATGGCCCACGATGATGGATGCCCCGTCAACTGAATTTTATTCCCCTCTCATTTGCAATGGAGATTTGTTGTCCTCATTTTTTATTCTCTCATTTGTGGTGTGAAATACCGGTAGAAAAGTGCCCTATCGGAAAAGTGCCCTTATATATCAAAAAGTGACATTCCCCTAAAAGTATTGACATTTAAGACCTGTTGGTAAATTTTATCCTGCAATTTATAAAGAAAAGTGTGTTTTGCTTGTTCCCGGTTGCAGCTTATGGTTATACTTATCCTTTATTGACTGTCTATTAAATGTAAAAGTATTATATCAGAGAAAAGATTATCATGTTTGAACTGAGTAAAGGTAAAAAAGTGGTTCTGTTCAATAGTTATTTTTCGTTAAATCCTATTTTTCCTCAAAAATCTTTTTAAAACCAGAGGAACATGTGATCATCAATCCCAATGACTTTCCTTCAATCAAGATCGGAGATTTCCTGGAGATATTCCACCCTGACGACAAACAAAGGTATCTAAAACAACTTTCATTATGTGAAAAGAAAAAATTTTCTTTCAGCTCAATATTACAGATACCGGTATGTTACTTTTATCGATACCAATGGGAATATACAGCATTTCACAACATATTTTGTCTGTGATTTTCCCTGACTAGATTTTTTGGTCAATCAGATGAACATGTTACGATTTCAGTAGCTTATTTAAATGAGTCAGTGAATATAACTGACTCATTATTATTCTTGAAATACCTCCATTGTTTAATGTGAACAAGCATCATTATGATCTTATTAAAGAGATATGTACATGATTAAAATAGTGTCTACAGGCAAGTGTCTTTGAAAGGACCATATTTGCTGATTGCTGATTTGTTGTTATGTTATGTCATGCAAGGTAACTTTTCATCATGAATTATACAAAGTGGCATATTTTGGAACTCATTCATACAACCTGTTATATTTTATGTCATCTCTTATGTACATGTATAAAGTGGTCTGAATAATGAATTGAATGATAAAAAGTTGATAATTTTTTACAAATTGGTTCCTCCCGCAAATAGCTTACCATAATAATTATTTTAAGGTCCCAAGTTGTCTTTTTTATTGAAAGTTGAATGCCATGTTCTTTGGTGCTTTTAGGTTTCTTCAGCAGGACACAAAACATACATGTACATGAATGACTTAGAAATTTTCAAAGTCCGGATGAAAACTCTGATAATAACGCTTATTTCTTTACCATCTGATGTACATGTAGATGTCAATGTAAGCTGATCCTACTGTTGCTTCATGATCATACCCTAAACAATACAAAAATGTTTGATTGTCAAGATTTTCTCCTGATGCCTGGTTCCGTATTATCTATTTAATCTCTTCCTGTATTTTGGTAATTGATACAATTGTAATATGTTTTCTGCTCCTCAAAGCATAAACTGTAAAATTTGGCGCATCTCCATACTGTTTTCCATGTTGCAACAAACTTGGGATTCATGATACTATAATTATATTGATAACGATATTCTTTGATATTTTTTTTTTTCTTTCAGTCATCTTTTGGTCCAAGTGCAAACTCTGAGTGTAGAGCTACCTCAAAAAGGTGTGTTGTCACTTATCACAGTCTCTTCATAAAATCTCATTCTGTATATCCAATACTCAACATATTTAGTGAATGACATGATGATTGATGGAGGTTCATTTAGTGTTTATAGATATGCATGATATAGTATTAGAGGTAACTATGATTGTTCTTGATGAGATGTAAAACTCTTCTAAGTTTCCATATCACCGTACAAATCTTATAGATTAACACAATGTTGGATTGATCTTACAATTCTAAGTTAGCATTTAGCAAGCAAAGGTATTCTATATGTGTTTATCTTTCACATTGTTCTTTCTTTCAAATGTATTAACATTTTAAAAACTAGTAACAAGATACATAGTATGTATTCACTGCAGTTTATACAGTTATAATGTATCTTGTGTTCTTTTTTTTCTCTTTCTATTATTTTCTCATCATTTTGTTGTTTTGTGCAATCTAGGTGTGGTGAGTGTGGAGCAGGGTGTGGCCTCCCTCTTCCAGCTCCGAGCCTATCAGACAGTCCAGGTGAGACGGGTAGAGCCAGACAGTCAAGATGTAGCGCTAGACCTGGTGGAATTGGTCTTCAAGGACCAGTATATCAGCAGGAGTGACATGTGGAGACTCAAGAACAGTCTGGTGAGTACACCGTTCCTCAGATAGGATGTTGAATAGAATGTCCCAGTTAGGAGGTCCAGTCTGGAGATATAGCCCTAGACCTGGTGGAATTGGACTTCAAGGACCAGTACATCAGCAGGAGTGACATGTGGAGACTCAAGAACAGTCTGGTGAGTACACTGTTCCTCAGATAGGATGTTGAATAGAATGTCCCAGTACGGAAGTCCAGTCTGGAGATATAGCCTGAGAAGACCTACCCCTGGTGGAGTTGGTCTCCAAGGTCCAGTACATTATTAGCAGGAGTGACGTGCGTGGTGACTAAAAAACGGCCTGGTGGAATATATTTGCGCTACACAGATTATTATCATCATCACCATCATCATTATTTTTACCATCATTATTATTGTTATTTCAGGTGAAATCATGTCTCCACATCCAGCAGAAGGTTGAGAAATGTGGGATAAGAGCTCAAGTCCAGGACCTGTGGTCCAGGGGCGGCACCGTGGCCTGCGGGGTTGTGACAAGAGATACAAGACTAGCCTTCAGATCTGCTACAGCCATGGTCTATCTCTTCATTCAGATGAGTTCAGAGATGTGGGACTTTGATACATGTGGTAAGCATGAATTTCAGTAAATCATTTATGATCCTTCATATAGCGAAGATGCAAGGTCTTGTCTTTCAGAGAGTTCCAAAGGATGAAAGTAAGCTTAAGCTGAGATTCAGTTTACATCTAAAGGCCACCACACACCTTACGACTGTTCGCGATCCGATTTTGGAATAATCGCATTTTGCTCATTTTCTGAAAATGTGAATGGAACATATCATTTTATTTGAGGCTAAAATTAGTTGAAAGAATACTAATATAACCATTTTGAAAGATTACAAGCCTTTATTTTGGAGTGAGGGCCAAATTAGTTTCAAATCGTAGCCAATCGTACGACTGCTATGACGTCATTATGACTAGATAGACATAGTCACAAATTTGAACATAGGTATTCGTACGATGATTTCGAACATTGCACAGTAAGATATTCCAACTCTCAATATTGGCATCAAATTCTACTACGTTTTATTCTAAAAATTGAGTTGCAGATCAATCGTAAGATGTGCGGTCACCATAAAGTTGTGTAATTAACTGTTGTAACTCTTTGTTAAGACGAGATTCAGATCGATGTATCATGACAAAAAGACATGGTATGGAGATAGCCATGTGCTATAATCAAAGAAATTCAACTACCATTTTGTATCTGGGCTTACTGCTACTATTAGTACTACTTCTGTTGCTGCTGCTGCTGTGGCGGTAAATTGCCAATTCGTCTACTGCCAACTCGTCCACTCACCACATGGTCTACTTTCATTTAGTCTAATGCCATTCTGTCCATCAACATTTCATCTAACAAGCATTTGGTCCAATCGTCTTCGTCTAATCACAATTTCGTCTTATAATCATTTGGTCTACTATCCATTTTATTTTCATTCATTTTGCACAATGAACACTTAGTCCAATTAGACCAAATGATAGTAGACGAGTCGGCGATTGGATAAATGGGCATTAGACAAATCTGAAAAAAAAAAACGCTGTGGCTGTTGTTGTTGCTCATGTTGCTGCTGCTACTTCGGATATTGTTGCTGCTGCTACTACTAACTTCATATGATACTACTTCTGCTACTTATTTTTCTCCAACTTCTAAAGGAACCACTGTATTATGTCCTTACATGCCCGTCAGTTTGAAAGAAAACTGGACTGTCATTATTATTCCCTTTTAAGTTGTGTCTTGTATTACAACCCCTACTTATTAATGAGTATTGGGAGATAAATATCATTTTCAGTGTGTTCTCTCTTTTCTCTGTATGTATCAGGTGATTTATACATGGAGAAGGCTGTGAATGGGTTTCTGATAGAACTCTTTACAAGATGGAAAGAGAAGAACAGCAATCATGAGCTGAGTATTGTACTCTTCTCACGGACATACTTTGAAGCAGATTCTTTCGGTAAGTGAATCGACTCTGATAATGTAGTCATACACATTTTGACATTTGAAACATTAAAGGGTCCTGGAGGGTTGGGTTGAGGGAGGAGGAAGCACTGAATAGAGTAAAGTAGAGGGAAAGGGTGAGGGTAATCTCTGTGAGTGGGAGTTAATCCGGTTGACCCCGTATTCAGGGGGTAAACTGGATTTACCTTGATGAATGAGTGGTAACTTTGTGGAAGCTTGGTTAAATTGGTTAGATTCTTGTTTGTGGTTCGTAATTATTCTCAGATGGATAGAGAAAGAATTGAGAGTTTTAAAGGTTTTGTAATGCATGAGTGATGACACTACTTTCACATATACTCAATTCAACTAGATTCAATTTTTTTTTTTTTTGCAATATAAAATACATACATTGTAACAGTATTACAAGAGTCAAAAATTCGCACGATAAAACAGAAGATATATTACAACATAAATCACAATACAGGAAAGGATACATTGACTCAGAAAGTGGGGTTGCAGCCAGAAAGGAAAGAACCTTATGAATTGGCTGACCCATAAAAATCATTAGAAGATATTGTCAAAATATCTTTAACCAAGTAGTGCCCTTCCATGAAATGGTTTTGTGGTACACTTAATGTAGCACTAGACAATGAGGGAAGTCATTAGGAAATCTGTTAACTTGTTCATTTCATTTAATAGAGCATATAATTAATGTTATGGTGCATAAATTTTGGAAATGTTTATTTTTACAGCATAAGACATGGAATATGCTGCACATATATTGTACAAAATTATGAGAAACAAATTATTAGGAGATTTTCTTTAGTGCATGTTCAGTTGATTAGATAATCAATGAATGACATGTTGTTTATTATGTTTGTATTTTTTTTTCAGATAAGTTTCCAGCTGAAATGAGGCCTAGACTTCATGTCCATGAAAATGGTCGCTTCTATGAGGATTATTACAGGTAATATATAAAGCTTTACTGTATGATAGATCAATTTGAAATCACCAAAAGGACCAGAAATCAAAAGTATTTTGCACTGCACACAGAGATGCATGTAGGACTACACACTTATGTTCAGCCCAAACATTTCAAATGATTTTGGTTAGATTCTAAATAGCAATTCTTTACAGTGGACTTATTTTAGCTAAAATCCTGTATAAATAACATGGAAAGAACTTGATAACTTACAATAAATATTTCCTTCTTTACCAGGACCAGAGTGTCCATCTGAGCTCACACTTTGTTTATCTCTTTTGTTTTTACAGGGTATTTGCTCAGAATGAAAGGAGAGATGACTGGTTACAGGTCCTTGCCCCTCTGAAAGCCACCATGCTACGCTATGCTAAAGATATCAAAGACTGGCAAAGACATGGTAAACATCACATCATTACAGAAGTGTTTTCTAAAATAGTCTCGTCTATTTACAACTGTTAGTCATTCATTGATAATCAATTACAAATTGTACCATTTTTATGCACAGGTGAAAGTATATGTAGCCAGTTGATATCTCTGCATAATATGCTGACTTTAGATTAGGTGAAATAAGGGGCTGTTTCACTAATAGGTTAGTGTGACCAAACATCATACAACCTATTGATTAGTATGTAGACTATGCATCTTCTGCACATAATCTGACCTATGAGGTGATGCATTGGGTATTTTAAGTATGATTTTAAGTCATACTTGACTCTTTTTGCAACAGCCTCCATAATGCTATTTCTCAAAGATAGATCTTCTTCATCATTTTTTTCAGCTGGATGTACTATAAAGGGTGAAAACTCCAATGCCTGTCAAGGAAATCTTCTCGAGGCTTTGAATCTCAGCCTTAATGGTAAGAATTTAATAATCACTTTGTCATGTGTGGGGATGATGGTGACGATGATGATGGTAGTGTTGATGACAATGATAATGATAATGGTTGTGGTGGTGATGGGGGAGGTGGTGGTGGTGATGATGATGATGATGATGATGATGAGGATGAGGATGATGATGATGATGAAGGTAGGTAATGGTGGTGGTAGAGGTGATGATGATGATGATGACAATGATAATGATGGATGTAGTGGTGATGATAATGATGATGATGGTGATGATGGTGGTGGTGGTTGTGGTGATGATGATGATCAGGATGATGGTGGTGGTGGTGGTGGTGGTAGTGGTGATGATGATGAGGATGATGATGATGGTGGTGATGATGATGATGATGTAGATGACGATGATGGTGATGACAATGATAATGATGGATGTAGTGGTGATGATGATGATGATGATGGTGATGATGGTGATGGTGATGATGGTGGTGGTGGTTGTGGTGATGATGATGATGATGATGATGGTTGTGGTGATGGTGGTAGTGGTGACGATGATGATGATGAGGATGAGGATGGTGGTTGTGGTTGTGGTGGTGGTGATGATGATGATGATGTAGATGATGATAATGTGGATAATGATGTTGATGGTAAGTGGAGGAGGTTCAAAGGATGTTATTGCAAACTTATCAAAGTATGAAAGTATGAAAAGTAAAGAAACTTGCTTTTTAGTTTTCTTCAATAAAGATTATTGGAATTGCTAGTTCTAGTTCTTGCAAGTTCCAGGCCTGTGAAATCTCCGCTATTTAGCGGAAATCCGCTATTTTCATTTTTAAGACCGATTTCAATTTCCGCTTTTTTCCTGTGTTCCATTTCCGTTTTTCTAAGTCAAAATTCCGCTTTTTTATCCAAAACGGCTGGAAAACAAGTCTAGGTAAATGGATGCGAGCAGAATGTGTGTGTTGTGAATACGGGGCCTTGTATTTTGCCTTCGCGAAGTTTCGAATTTTATATGTAACTGCTGCGGATCACACCGTGCACCGTTGCCGTTGTTGGCATACAAGCGCAAAGCAGCGGCTCAAATCGCGATATTTTGCGACTGGTAAATACGTCTGTAAGGATGATGACGTCATCCAAGATGGCAACTTACGTTGACCAACGAAAGGATCGAAGATGACGATGTTTCGATCATTATTTCAAAGGAATTAGCGGTAACTGCGGTCTAAGGTACGATATTTCTGAATTTGAAACATTTTCTCGTAAATATGGATGTGATTTCTTGTACATAATGTGACATTTTATGTACAAAAAACGATCGGAAAATCGGGTTTCCACTGTTAGATCTAACGTTACTGCTAAAATACGTTGTCTGTACATATTGGCCTCCAAGCCCTTCAGTCTATGTATTGGCTAGTGAGCCAACGCAGTTCAGCGGAACAACCAAAACACAGAGACTGAAGCTTTTGGTCTAATAACACCGTGAATCATGATGGACAAATGCAGCGGCTTGGCGATAGTAAATAGTAAGGTAAATTTTCAGATTTTTCCGCTATTTTTTTGAAACCCCACTCACAGGCCTGAAGTTCATTCTGATGTATCCCCTCATGAATGCAGATTAATCAAAATGACTATATGGACAAGATGTGTTGTTTGTGGCTTTTTATCCTCCATTAAGTACATTTGCTGATTTTGTGAATAATATGTGGAAACAAGAAAAAGGCGTGCAATTATCTATATGCTTGTGTCACTCTACACCTTTTTTCAATTTCACCCTGTCCAGTGTTCGACAACCACTATATGAACCGTAACTTTGACCGGACTGGTCAACTAGTCAACATAATAACACCAGGGGCCGGAGTCTTTGAGGTGGACAGGACACTGTGTAAACTGACCGAACAACGAATGATTGACTACGGTAAGCATCCAACGGTCAGAAAAGGAGATAATTCAAGCTTTCGAATTTCCTCCCCAAGATATCATATATTGCACTAGCACTTATGCTTTGATTGTGAACTTTGAAATGATTGCATTGCTGTCATATTTTTTTAGAATGTATTTTAGCAAGATTTTAACCAAGAACTCTTGGTTTACTTACATGTGTATATTTATTTTATTTGGCACTTTCAGAATCACAAACAAGCCGGTAAATGTATTTAGTTTAAAAAGAAATCATGATTCCAAATATCATGTTAACCTTTACCAGAATAAACATGAAATATAATTAATTACAAAATAGAATCACATAACACTACAAGAGAGGCAAGATTAAAAAAAAATGATCATTCAACGTCATAAGATACACAAGATGACAGCACTAACAAAGCTAGGAAAGAAAAGTATGATAAAAAATGGTAACATATATGTGATTAATATCTGGAGTTGCGTGAGCTTGAGAGAAAGAAATCATTGAGAAGGCATAATAGCAATTTTGAAATCGATGCAGTGCCATTGAATCATTTATATTAATTTTAATGTTAAATCAGCAAGCTTTGTACACCCATGACTCCTTGACTTGTTTTTCTTCAATTTTAGGAATTGGGAGTGATGTTGTCTGCTTGGCGGAACAACCACTTCATCCAGTACCACTCCTTAAGGTAAGATGTTTCCGGTAATCCATTTTTTCAAGTAATTTGGCCTCTTGGAAATAAGGATTATTTTCAGAGGAATCTTGGTAAAGAACATCGGCAAGCTTTTTGTACAGGATAGATCATCTAACTTTGCAGTTTACGAATGATTTCAATGAAAAAATGAAAGGTTACTGGTGTGTATTCTTTCTTGAAATCAGTCTCACAATCATAACTATTTACTATTTGAAATAATGAGAGCAAATTACATTCATCCAGAACTCTGTTGGGTTTCTGTGGTGGGGTACCTGATGATAATACGAGTGACAAAATCTTTTAAATTCAGATTGGTAGATTCAGATTATTCCTTTAATATTGATTATTCTTTTTTTAAAGATACAGTATGTATTTGTGATATATGTGTGTGTTTGCAATGATGGAGGGTCATGGTCTAGTAGTTCTGACTCTCAATTTTAATCAGGGGGTCATGAGTTTGAATCCCAGTCATTGCATCATTTCCTTCAGCCATAAATTTATCTATATTGTGCTGCTCTCAGCCCAGGTGAGGTAAATGTGGACTGGGCGGAAGTGTATTCCTTGAAGTCCAGAAGCGTGCAACAGCTGTTGTGTTGTAAGCCAGGTTTAGTACACTGCCTTTAAGGGATAAGCACTATATACATGTAAGCAAGTGTAATGATTGTATTTGAGAGTATGATTTTGACTTTGTTTCTCTATGCAGTTCCTGGATTCATTAAACAAGAATGCACCTTGCAAAGACAAATATAACATTCCACATTGGTTAAACTACAGCTTCTACCTATCGCCTAGTCAAAAGAGAAGGTACCAGTCTACCCAAACATCTTTCATCTCCAGATTACGACTTCCCGATAGAGTGGTAAGTGCTGTTTAAATGAAAAATCAAGGATTTAAAGTTTCATTGAACAAATATACATGTGAAAGACTGTATTGTAAGTTTGTTAAGCGTGTTCAGATTTAGAAATTCACATTCATAAGATAAATCATTAATATTCATAAAAAAATAAGGCATTAATTCCCTTTAAATACCTGAATATAAATACTTTGTACATGAGCAGGTAGTGTTTTTTTTTAAATAAGTTGAGTATTTGTATGAAGGCCAATTAAACAAGCTGAAGTAAATTATAGAAGATTTTTAAATAATATGTTTGGGGGAGTTTATTCTCCCTTTCACCTTTCGTTGAGTTTTAGAATTACCAAGTGTAGACTAATCACCAATTAAAATTCTAGGACATGACATAATAACCTTTCTGATGTGATACTACCGTCTTCTTCAAAACAGGATGAGGATTCTCCTTGGGCACCGAACAGCTACTCCGCACTCCCCAAAGTCCCATCCTCGGGTCGTTTCCATAGCGACAGCTCAAGGAGCACCCTAAGCAGCGAAGGGTCGTGTGGGGATTTCAGGACGAATGAGAGAGATGATGACGAGGACGAGGATGAGAAGTTCGATCGACATGATAGCAAGCTCTTCCAGCGAGGCAGGAGGAGGATGTCCAAGGTCCACTCTTTGAACAATCCCTTCTGTCCGGACACCCTATCGGTCATCCTCACCGCTGACCGCAGGAGGTGGACGCATGCCTTTCCCCATGGTATGTACATGTAATTAAATATAAATATAAAATATACATTTTTCGAACTTTGGGATATTTGTCCTGCCTTTGTATATGTTAGGTTAGATTCTATTTTATCCAATAACAATGTAGGAGGACTTTACGAAAACAATATATTTTTTAAAATTCTGATGTGAATTGCCATTAGACCCCCATCCCCCTATTTGTTTGTGTACTTTCTTAAGAATCCCGATTCGATAATTTGTACTGCTTGGGTCTTTGGGATGTATAATTTTCATTCCAGACTGAGGCTGAGAAAAGATAGCTTAGTTTGCCTTGGAAGTGATGGCATGTTGTATACTTGTATTGTTTGAAACCAAAAGATGATTATTTGCTTTATATTCCACTTCTTTCCACTTCTACTTCTAACTGCCTCTGCACATACATACAGCTTATTATATGTTAACAACTTTATGGCCATTAGAATGCCCTTTAAAAGCACTTTTTTCTCTAATCTGTAATTTATTCTGTTGTATGCTAATTTATGATTCATTGCAAATAAGTAGAATTTGATATAGATATATATTAATTGTTTATATGTTTGTCTAGAATATTTTGATTTATTACTGCAGAATGCCCGAGAAGTAAGTAAAGTTGATTGTAGAGATGACAGCACAATACTCCTGTTTACCACATTGTATTAACATGGAAGTACATGTTAAAAAGAAGCTGCTGTAAACTGCTTATCTAAAAAAAAAGAGCCAATGGAGTAAATTAGAGAGTCAAAAGGGGCCCCAGCTTTCGATCCTAGCAGAATCTTCTTCGGAGGCAAAAAGACAAACATATAAAGTGGAACAACCATAATGTATAGACCACAGACATTCAACAGCAACACTAGAAACAAGGAGACAAAAGGGGCATTAGTGAGAAGAGATGACCAATCAGGTTAATGAAGGGGATGAAAGAAAAGGAGTAGGCAGACACAAAGGGAAGTTAGTGTAAGTAAGGCCAAAGAAAGACCTCAAGCCAAGAGGGATTAAGATATGAGGCAGGCAACATCAAACAGGATCTGGAACAAAACAGTGATAGAGGGTATGAGGAAGAGATGAATAACAAGAGAATTAGTGAGAGGTGGGTCAAACAGGTAACAAAGAAAGGCATAAAAAACTGGTGCAAGGGGAAAAAAGGGAAAGAATGGGGAACAACTGATAATGTGCAAAAGACATAAGTATGTATGTTAGAGCAATAAACAAACTAAGAGAAGAAAGTAAGTGTAAAAATAAATCTGTAAGTATAAAAGTATATAAATATATCCAAAGAGGAAAAAAAATATATATACAAATGGTGTAATTGATATCATAATCCACTGGGTGTGAGGGGAAAAAACAGAAGACTATACAGTAAAAAAACAAACAAAAAAACCCAGTATATATGGAAGTACATGTTGTATCATATGCCTATCACATAATTTTCTTTTCAAAATATATTTTCTTCAGGTCCTAATGGTGAGATGATTCAGCTTCACCATCGTCACCTTGTCAAGGTCCCAAGTGATCAGGATATACTAGACCCCACCCCTACCCACACCCCTAGCGAGGGGGTGAGTGCATCCTCTAGTGGTTCTAGTCTGAATGGTGCCTCCGCAAACCCAAGTGAGTTAAAATAGAGTCAAACTTCTATTGATAGGGCACATAGGGGAAGAAAAGTTGGTAATATGCCACGATGGGTGGAGGGGAGGGAAGGGAGGAGTTGAATTTCATCCTTGTGCGATTTAGTCCCACTTATACTTAAAAATGTAAGTGACATCAAATAGACCTTGTGTAGCCTTTAATCTTTGGATAGGAATTTGTGGATATTTGTCATTTTGAACTATTGTCTACAGTGATCATCTAATCTTTCTGTAGATGTAACGAGAGAAAAGAGAAAAGTTTAGTTTCCAGTTTCTCTTGGTTTTTTATCTATTTTGTAGATGTATTTTGATTTTGTTTTCATTCTGTTTTTTTCATAGGTTCAGATATCCGTCATGGTAGGTGGGTGCAGGTGGATACCAGGCGTCGTAGAGGCTGCGTGTGGGGTATCACGGGGGAGCAAGCTTGGACCCCTTTCTTACAATCAGGTGATTCTTCATTCCATCTTTACACCTATTTCACCCTTGACCATAAACATATTGATATTTCAACATTCAGGCATTGAAATTCTCAGCATTCTGTGGATTTCTCCCTCTTACATGATTTTTATTCTGTGCATAAACCTAAATAAAAAAAATATATATTTTGCGCTGAATTTGTTTGGGGTTCATTTTAAGCATTGCTTGTACTTTATTATTACTTTGTTTTATTAATGCATAACCATGGAGTTTAATTCATGCAATATGACTGAATGGATACGCATATAGAGCAATTTCAAGGAGTGACCAAATTAATTCCTTGTATTGAAATCAACAGCAGTGCTGGTAAATTATAGGCATTTGGGTGATTTTTTTCTTTTATTCTTGTATAAAAATCTACTGCTTCTCTGTTTCCGATATCTTGTCAAGGGATGGATTGGAAGTCGATGACATTCACAGCCTGTTTTCCGATAACGACCGACTTCTATCCCCTGAACCAAGCATTAGATAGTGACTATCAGGAGAGACCGTATACAATCTGCCTTGAAGAGGAGGATGACGAACCGACAAACAACTCAAATGTCAACAAAGTCTTCCAGGAACTCATCTCCCAGAGACTCATACAGGTGTGTCCAGGAATGCCATGTACATCTAATTGCAAACTTTGACCTTTTTGTTTTCTTTACCAATGTTACTTTTTTTGAATGCATCATGTCAAGGAGACCTGTTCCTTGTTTGATGATGAAAGGAGCAGAGGGATGGTGTACGTAGATTTATATTTTTGTTTAAAAAAGAAAAAAAAATCGATATTCTATGTTATATTCCCTTTAATGTTTGTGTGATAATGTGCCCATTTTTATAGCGCAGCTGCTGTATGAAAATGCTGTATCACAGGGTAATTTGACGTTTCACTCTTTAGAATTACTTGTGTCTGATTACTTGCAGGATTTCCAGTTGGTTGTTCTACCTCAGCAAGAACAGGCTGGATTGGCACAGAGAAACAGGAAAGATCAGCCTTTAGTGACTGATCAAAGCAAGGTACATATATACATTCTAAATAAACCTTTGTGCCATATACATAAAGCTTTGGGTTTGATCACGGTGCTGCTTGTTCACCATTGATGGTACACAAGATCAATGCAATCAATCGTAGAAATCAACCCAATGATCAATTGCTAAGCTTTGTGTTACTTGGCCTGGTGAGTGGTGTTGTGGCTAAGTGGATAAGTCTCTAGATTTTGAACTACAAGGTTCAGGGTTCAACTCCCACTGCAGCACTTGCATCCTTTGGCAAGATGTTTATCTACATTTGCCACTCTCCACCCAGGTGTGGTAAATGGGTATTCAGTAGGAAGGAATTCCTTGAATGTTTGAATGTCCAATCAGGTTAATCGTGCTTAAGCCGGGGTAAATTGTGCGCACTACTTAGAAATATTGTATAAAACATAGTTTTAACATACCAACATTGCATATTATTATCATAATGAGTACAAGTGGTCTTGGTACTGGTTTTGGTTCTGGTGTTGCTATTGGAAGCCCAATGGGATTGCTTTCTTTAAATCAGAACACCGGGGGCCCGTTTAATAAAGAACTTGCAACTGTCATAACTTTGCCATGATGGCAACTACCATGGAAACCTTGATTATAATTGGCTGCTGAGCCCTGTTTCCATGGAAGTTGCCATAATGGCAAAGCTACAACACTTGCAAGTTCTTTATGAAACAGGCCCCTCATCCGAGTTTGCAAATATGATTCAAATCACATTTATTGATAGCCCATCAACTCGGGTGGTTCATCTAAGGACGAGCACTTATTATTTAGATTCAATGCTGTGCTGATGTAAAACAAATTGGCCAAACACCTACTCCAAAAGGTCATTAACACTGAAGATTAAATCATCAATTTTCCACTTGAGTATCTGAACATATACAAACGGCCCAAGTCCAATTTTTGGCAAAATTGAGTTAAATATAGCAAATTGTTCTTTATGCAAGGACTCAGCTTGTGTAAAAGTAATAAATCTGAAATCATCTCTGAAATGCCTTGAATAAAGGAGGAAAATCTGGTTTGAGTGTAAGAAAAGCCCAAGTCCAGGACTTGGGCTTTTCTTACATTCATATCATATCGCCCTCCCTCATTACTTCTTATACTTGTACAGAAGTCTACCGTGTATATGAATGTAAGAATGATCCTAGTCCATAAGATTCTAAAAACGACCCAAGTCCACCAGACAAACCCCCGCCCACAAGTAATATGAACATTAATGTTCATAAAATATGTACACTCAAATTTGTTTTATGATGTACTCTATTGTGTTTTAGCCAAATATACTTTAATTCCCAAATTTAAAAAATGTCCAGTTTTTTTTCGATTTTCTCAAAATAACCTCCTATGGACTTGGGCCTTTTTTATATTCATGTACTCAATTATCAGGTCTAAGAGGCCTCTCCATCCTGATATCAGTCAGAAGATGGGGGGGGGGGGAATTATCCCATAGCCCCCTTCTCGCATCTGCCACTTTACATACATGTAGATAAACCTTTATAGATTGTTAGCATATCTGCACTACATGTATGTAACTAAGTGTGAATATCATTCACATAATATTCAATAAAATGTTTAAAAAGGTGTATAAATGTTTCATTCATGATTTGGATATTTCACTTCATTCGTCTTTTTCAGGATATGTGTGTATTGAGCTACGCCAATGCCTTCCACAAGCTAACTCTGAATGCTGATACTAATGATATAGAAGTGGTTCTTTATACTGCCAGGTAGGTGAATCAAAACTTATTATTTATCAGATCATATCAACCGAGCCTTGCCTTGTGGAACACTCCCCCCAGAGAGTGGAGAATGTGTGTGCATAGTGTGTAGGCAACTCAGAATCAGATAGGGGTCATTTTTTTTTACTTATTTGACACTTAAAATAAGGAACACATGTTTTTATGTAACAATGAGATGATAGGTATATGATTACAATATTAAAGGGATGCTCTGGGCTGAGAATATTTATATCTAAATAAATAGAGTAAAATTCACAGAGCAAAATGATGAAAGTTTCATCAAAATCGGATAACAAATAGAAAAAGTTTATTGAATTGTAAATTTTAGCAGTATTTTGTGAAAACATTTATATTCACATTGCATGAATATTCATTAGATGGGCTGATGATGTCACATCCCCACTTTCCCTTTTCTTATGTTATTACATGAAATCATAATTGTTTCATTTTTTTATACATGTGTAAATGATGTGTCTCTATTATGATGAAATATGTTGCAGCAATAATTAACTAATGCACTTTATCAGTTGTCAATCCATTTGTTTTAGTTCTTGGTTGAAAAATCTTGAATAAACCTAATTTCATATTATAAAATACAAAAGAACAAGTGGGGATATAATATCACCCCACCTAATGAATATTCATATAGACATACCTACTAATAAAACTGTTTCATCGGAATAATGCAAATCTTTAAAATTCAATAACTTTGTTATCTGATTTTGATGAAATTTTCAGCACTTTGCTTTGTAAATTTTACTCTTTTTATTGAGATATAAATATCTCAAGCCTGGAGCATCCCTTTAATGTACAGTGCAGCTAATATTATTGTGTGCATGGGAGATACATACATGTACAGCAAAAGGCAGTCAACACAGCCATCTAATTTTTTGTAATTTGAGAAAACTTGGCATAAGCTGAATGTGTCACGCTGAAAAATTGCTACTTGTGTCTGAAATAGTGTTTTTCATCCTATATTATGGTCTTTTTCAGGGTATTTGAGGACAAATATAAGCACTCATACACATGTTTCATCTTTGTTTGAGAAATCTTGAAATCAGCTGCTCACAAAGTGAAACGATCCCTTTAATCTGTGGTGGACATACACAAAAATGCATACATGGGACTGAAGTTTAACAAAATATTGATTTAAGAATTGGAGGGGGGGGAAACTTCAGGATTGTAATGAACTGAAAAAGGATTATAAAATGTTGGACATCCATGTAAATACATTTAACTGAGCTACATGTCACTGTATGGTACACAATTTGGATAATGTTCAATTTATTTGTATTTCCTTGCTTTCTTTGTTACATGGTTTCCATCTCTTTCCCATCTATTCTAAGTGGGAATTTTCCATAAATTGCACCAAACCTATCAGCCGAAACTGCAGGCGGTGACATACGTGTTGGTAATTGGTGTTAGCAAAATCATCCTCACCATACGTTCATTGAATGATCATGCTTCCCCAAGATAAGGACTGTCACCTCTTATGGTGTGGCAAACTAACACTTCTAAAAAAAGTGAATATTGGGTCACAGTTAGTAGATTGACCAAGTCAATGAAGTGGTGTTTGGCATGTATTTATGATTTCATACAATAATTATGTATATAATATTGTCTAGAGATAAAAATTGAAGAAAGTGGGATGAAAAAACTATGAGTAATGTACAAGGGAACACTTTATTTTGACTAAAAACTGTTCTGTGCATATGTAATTAGATGCTCATGAATATTCATGAGTTTTGGAAGTATGATGAGTCTCCTCTTCCTACGCACAAATTCTGTTTGTTTTTTTATGTACCAAAGTAAAATTAATGATTTATTATAATACTGTTTGATTTGTTATAAATGGTAACTACATATACCTTTTCTCTTCAAAGACTATTGATTATGTAAATTAGGTTAATTTTAGTCAGGTACATGTATATTATATTATACTTACACAAACTTGTAACAACAGTTAATGTGATCCCTGCAATGTGCACTATACTCTAATTTACTCAAAAAATGCACTATAGTACCACCCAGCCCTCTAATTTAATAGAACATAATTGTAAAATAATAAGAAATGATGGTTTTCAACATGTAATGAATATGCATACTATTGTTGAATATTCATGAGGCAGTTATATTCTCAGCTAGTCTTATTTTTAAACCCACAGAGGGTTTGGTAAAGGGTTAGTGAAGTTGTGCTTCAGTATCATCTCATATTCCTATCTTAAAAGGTCTATTAATTTAACTTTTTTTCTCAACTGTCAATTTCCGTTAAAAATTTATTATTTCTCTCAAATATTTAGCGCCCTCTCTTGGTGATGTTTATTTTTTGTTTTTTGAAAGTGATCTTGGAGTAATTATCTAGCTAATTTAAGCTGTAAGCAGATATGCAGCAAACATGTATAGTCCCTGCTAATTAATGACTTGTTTATAAAAGTTGTATTTGTGCTAGTCTTGTGTGAAGGCCCATTTGTTGATCCAAGTTTCAATCAGGGTCTGTGCCTGCAGACTAATGCTGCTCAGCAATGTGCACACAGTGTCCAGACCAGTACATGAGTGTATTATGGTAATAGTTGATTATAGATGTATATATAATATTGGATACACTGAGTGGTGCATTAAATTTATTGCATTCATCAGTATAAATGTAATATATCTGATGTACCACAAAAGAAATTTAATATCATTTTTGTCTCACCTGCATAGCAGAGCGAGAGACTATAGGCACCGCTTTTCCGATAGTGCTGGAGGCGTCAACATTGAAATCTTAACCAAAGTTTAAGTTTTTGAAATGACATCATAACTTAAAAAGTATATGGACCTAGTTCATGAAACTTGGACATAAGGGTAATCAAGTATTACTGAACATCCTGACTGAGTTTCAGGTTACATGACTGAGGTCAAAGGTCATTTAGGGTCAATGAACTTAGACTGTGTTGGGGAATCAACATCCAAATCTTAACCGAAGGTTCAGTTTTTGGAATGTCATCTTAACTTATAAATGATATGGACCTAGTTCATGAAACTTGGACATAAGCGTAATGAAGTATGCTATTACTGATCATCATGTGCGAGTTTCAGGTCATATGATCAAAGTCAAATGTAATTAAGGGTCATTGAACTTTGGCCATGTTGGGGTATTTGTTGAATTTCGATGGTAACTTTTAAAATTTATGGAGCTAGTTCATAAAACTTGGACATAACATAAGATTAATATGTATCACAGAACATCCTGTGAAAGTTTCAGGTCACATGACCAAGATCAAAGGTCATACATCAATGAACTTAAGCCATGTTAGGGGTAATAATTTCATTCATAACTTTGAAAGATTATAGATATATATGCAGAGTTAATAAAATGTGGACACAGGGGTAATTAAGTATTATTGCTCATCTTGCACAAGTCTTAGGTCATTTGATCAAGGTAAAATTTCATTAAGGGTCAATGAACGAAGTATTGTATTATTATATGAATGGTGTTTTTTATGAATGATTATTTTATAGTCGTTTTCAAAGTCAGCACTGCTGCCATATTGAATCCCGTAATGCAGGTGAGACTGCCAGAGGCACTCCACTTGTTATACATATAAACCATTTTCCATGACAACAGCAAACCATTCAGTTTAGAAAAAAGTAGAAACGAAAATCATGTAGATTTTTTAAATGTAACTTACATGTACATACACATGTACTACAATTTAGGATAATTGCAAGTTGCATAGCATTCCTTATTGCTTGCATCGTCTATCATGTTG
This sequence comes from Lytechinus variegatus, assembly GCF_018143015.1. Lineage (NCBI taxonomy): Eukaryota > Metazoa > Echinodermata > Echinoidea > Temnopleuroida > Toxopneustidae > Lytechinus > Lytechinus variegatus. The sequence goes on from NC_054741.1 coordinate 62,822,296, forward strand.
ATTTGGGTAATGGCTGGCCTTGTGGAATTGAATATGTTAAAACAATACTGCACTCTTTTTACTCCATTACTACAGGTAATATAAATACTTAGGGCAGGTAACATGCTTATGTTGCATAGTCTGCCGGCACAGACCCTGATTGAAACTTTGATCAACAAGTGTGTCTCCATGCAAAGACTAGCACATATAAAACTTGCTGTTCCTTAGTGAGAGGGCCTTCAGTACACAAGGCAATATAGGCTGCACATTCAGACCTTTATCTCGAGGGAAGGGTTTGCACTGCAAACTAAATGTTGCATGCCAGCAAGCAAACATTTGTGAGAATTATTACCAGGTATTATTGTATTGAAAAATGGGCTTGTTCGTGTAATTTCAAACTTTATTTTACATTGCATATTTACTGTTTACAATAATAAAAAATAATTTGTATTATTAAATATCTTTATCACAGGAAGAGTTCCCCAAGCCCCAAGCTTGCATATACCTACTCCTTATGGCCGCTCCACAAAGATGCCTATGAGATGGCTCATACTAGGATGTACCACAAACCAGTGGAGAATGATCGATGGAATTATAGAGATAGTTACATCTCCTTCGGTGGTATGGCATCCAGAGAAGGATTTGAACTGCAAGAGGTAATAATAATAATAGTCTGTGATTACTGATAATCGCAACAACAATAATCATTATACTTATGAATTATAAGCGCTCTAAAAAAAGAATGCAGCTTCAAAACTGAAAAATTTGAGCTGTGCTCAAAATGTCCCTTTTCTGGTCAGTATGTGAAATACAATTAAGCTCCTTTATTTGTAAAGAGAAAGTCTAGATCGATCACAACCAACACAACAAGCATGTATCTCTCTTGAGGTATCTCCTCAAATTCTTGATTTTGAGTAAGGATAAAGATACAACATTCGAGAAGAGATCTATGGCATTTATGTCGTGTACTTTCCGAGGAAGACATTTCTCATATGGTTTTTCACAAGTAATGTAAATGTATGGTAAATTTGAGGTTGATTTTTCTCGAGAGAAGTTTTACACTGTCTCTTTGTGATATGATTCAGATGATATGCCGACAATCTGTGCAGTAGAGGTAAGTTATATCATGAACCATTATTTTTCGATCATTCCCCTGCACAGTGTGTGAAATTCTGGCGGTCAAGATTTGTCCTCCTCCCCTCGCACTCCTCCACACTCCGGCAGATGTCTGAGAGGGGTTACCAAGGCAACCTAGATGTTTACAGGAGCGAGGAAGCGTTGTCAAAGTATCATCTGCTTGTGGAGGGTTTCCTGAGGTTCTTTGAAGGGCTCAATCGAAGAAGGACTCGTCTCAATGTTCCTCCAGCGAGTGGTTCCAAAAGTCAGGTAGGAGTAAAAAAAAAAACATTTACGACAGGATGACCACTAAGCAATCTTGGTTAAAAAAAATAGAAATAAATATTAGTTTCTATCATTCTGAGCTATTTTGATATTATTAATTTTTTTTGCTTAAAACATTTCACCCCCTAATCTAAGGAGAAATGATGTTCCTATTCAAGTTTGAGCAAAATCATTCCCATTTTTCTCTTGGTTGGGTTGAGGGACTGGATAAGTTACCACTTTGCCTACTGTTACTGGGTGGTCACTCTACAAAGCCTTTTAGAATTACAGAATTCAGTACTCAGTGGATTAACCCATTTCCTTTTGAAACTGTGTGATAACTGTACACATCCTACAGGAATAAAAAAAAAATCAGTGGTCCATGGGTCAGGAGTTGATGCTTCATAGCCTCATCTCTATCAGCCTGAGTTTCCAAATTATCATGCTAAATGTATATCTGATCAAGCAAATTATCCTGATCAGAAGGATCTCTAGATTGTCTGCAATGATTGTGCAATTATTGAGATACATGTATTTTGTGGAATTCATCTCAAGATAAAATTTTTGATGAATGAGCATACTTTTTTTGGTGATTTCACATTCTTGTTTTGGCTCAGAATACATCATTTATGGTAAGGTACCATGCCATCACACACCAGCCAAACATAGAACCCAAAGTGCACATTCTCCATTGGCCAAGGTCATAATCTATGGTCAAGCAAGACGACCCCCACTCTGGCTGATGGAGATTGGTTTCTTAAATCCAAATTAAGATTATTCCTGGTGGGGAATAGAATCTCCACAAGCATACTAGGATTGGTGAAGAACAACTTCATTATTTCTTTTCTCTTGAACCCCCCTCAGAGGATATCTCAAGGTGACCTTGGTCAGAGCGCCACCAGCCCTGGCTACCGGAAGATCACCCAGAGCGGTACCTCCACCCCCACCAGCCACCACTCCTCTCTAACCCTCACCACCGGCTCCCTGCATTCCCTGCTCTCCGGTGTGGTAGCAAGCCGGAAGGAGGACCCGTCCAGCGAGCCAGGGAGCCCTAAGTCTCCAGATAAGAGAGATGGGAAACCTCATCAAGCCAGTTCATTTGCTTCCGTCGTCAAGGCGATGAGAGATCCAAGGTTAGGAGACAAGCATCTAGTTTAGTTATTTTGGGGGGGATTGTCAATGGCAAATGTTTTTAAAAAATGTTTAATAATAAAATTGCATTGTTTCTTGTGTAGGACTCAAGGTTTTTTCCGTGTTACTGTTATTGAAGTTCAATGAGAGATTTTATATCTGAATGAATAAATGAATGAATAAATAAATCATGATGTAATGAATTTTACAAAAGTAACTATAAGAATGAATATATGTTTTGCAATCAGCACTGGTCTTGGCTTCATAGGAGGTGACCACAGAGGGCTCCCTTCTGATTGTTTTACGACAGCGGAGGCGGTGAGCTGGATCAGGAAGACTTTTATTGATCAGCCGAACCATGAACAAGCAGTCACATTCTTGCAGGTAATAATAGCAGATATCCTGTATTTTCTGTGATTTCCTCATGTGGGAAATTGTTGTTTTAAACTAGCTAATAATACATACTCCCTGGCTTTTGCTTAACATCAATTTTGCTTAAACATTTACAGAAGTTGCATTACAAATCAAAGCTGACAGTGATAACAGACTGATGCCACAAGAAGGGTTTATGGAAGGACACTGCTTTTTTAATAAAATTGTTGTTGATTTCATACATACAAATTAATTATTTATTTATTAATTTTTAGCATTTAGAATGTGTACCATACCAAGTGAATTTTTTTGGATTGATTGATAGTGATTTCAAGATAAAAATCTAAATGGCAAAATTTACCATATTCTTTATCAGAAACTATAGATTTAAAGTCTGTTACATGTGTGTTTTCTCTACAATTAATAATCATTTATTGGAGTGAAAATAGTAAAGTGCTATAAACTAACCCTATGCAGCAGACAGTGTTATTTCTTTGTGTTCATGTCAGCAGTTTAATAACATGAACTATCCATGACGGTGAAAAAGCTTTTATGTTATTATATGATCATTTCAATTTCATGATGAGGAGCTGCACATATCGCTTAACCCTTTCCATGATAGAAAATCCCTAGCAAGAGATATATATCTTTTCTCTATTCAGTTTCAACGTTCTGGAATCATTGCTTTTAGTTTCATGATAATGGAATTCCAAATCTATCATCTATCTCTTCCTTTCTAGGAGATGCTTAATGATGGATATATCTACTCAGTGTTCAGTAGCAGAGGAGCCAAGCAGATCATATATGGTTACTACATCTATTCTCTTCATGACAATCAATCAGGTAATATGTATTTTTTTTTTTTTTGGGGGGGGCCAAAAGACTTTTTTTTACAGTGAAGAAATCATGAGCACCTTCATCCTCTCACTGAAATAAATTTTTGAGTGTTTCCCTCATATTCCCAGCGTACAAAATTATCATCAATACTACATCTATTCCCTTCATGATAATCAATCAGGTAATATATTTTTTTGGCCAAAAGACTTTTTTACGGTGAAGAAATCATGAGGACCTTCCTCCTCTCACTGAAATAATTTTTTGAGTGTTTCCCTCATATTCCCAGCGTACAAAATTATCATCAATGCTTCATAATTCAGCATTTTCTGCATCATCAAGCAGAAGAAGGATGGTCATAGTGTTGATGTAGATGCTACAAGTTCTAAAATCGGAATGGAGTTGAAACTTTATTACCAACTAATTTAAAAGACAATATTGTTTGTGTACAAACGAGCAAACTATACATGTACCTTTGGTATGAATTCATAAGGCTACACAATAAGTAAAATGATGCATATTGCAGCATCCTTGGGGATCAAGGAATCTGGGATATTGATATAGACAGATACAGAGAGAAAGGAGGAGAGCAAAAACAAAAAAAAGAAAATGTGTATCAATCTGGAATGACCAACCACATTACCTAAAAAAAAAAATCCTTCTTGAAATAAATTCAATTCAATTAAAAAATGGTTTTATTAAAACATGCCTCGCAGGCAAAGGCTGAATAGAAACATGTTTACAATTAACAATAACAGAATAAAACATGAAATGATATAAATTGAAAACAATAATTAGTACTTCTTTTTATTATACAAGGAAATAAAATATACCACTTAAAATAAACTATCACTCCAGTAAACAATGATTTACAATGTAATTGCTTGCATTGTTTCCTACTGCTCTGCTATACTTTCATATGTACATGTAAAAGGTAAATTGCTTTTCTTTCAGAATCCCAGGGTATTCAATTAAATTCGTATTTATTTTTCACTCATAAAAAGAAATCAACAAAGTTCAAACATATAAACAGCTAAGATAGATGACACAATACAAAATAAAATCCAGTTGACATGAGTGAGGGCAGTGGCAAGAAAGGACAAGCCTTATAAACACCAACCCAAGATACTTAATGAAATAAATTGGAATAATACAATTATGCAATGATACTAAAAAAACATAGATGTTTCCATCGTAGATAACCTAATTCCAACCACATTTCCTCCAGAAATGTTTATACTTGAAATGAATACGAAATATACCACATTGAATAAACTACCCCTCTTGTATTAAAGCAATGTGGTACAGTTTACTTGTATGCATTGTTTCCTAATAAAAGCTCTGTTATACTTACACGATAAACTGTGTTTGTGAACAGAATCCCAGGGTAATTCATCCAAGCCTGTGATTGGTCAGCCGTTGTATGACATACCGCCTCAGCAGGAGTGGTTTCAAGCAGCGTGTACCGTCGCTCAGGACAAACAGGACATACCTGAACGACCCGACGGACCAGGTAAGGTGTATGATGATCACATTATTACACCGTCTATCTAAATATCTATTCCAAGGAATTAATCCTGCCAGTTACCCATTCACCCCCATGTGAGTAAATCTCTTGAAGCAAGACACACCATGACTTTGATTCAAAACCACAAGAACACAGATTATGTGGGAAATTTGCAGACTGTATATGGTCATACCACACCTTATACATATGCTAGCTGAAATATGTATGCTCTAACCATGGGCATAGATTTTTTTATGCATGTCCAAAAACAGAGATGTAGTAGGGAAGACCTTATGAATTTTTTTTTTTTTGGGGGGAGGGGGTGGGTGACCAAAGTAGCATGTAGATCTGCTTATATTTTCTGAAATGATTCTCAAAATTATTTCAAAACATTGTATATTTTTTTTCATTCCGTATTAGGCCTGTGCCTTCTGCCTGTCTATAAGAGCATCGTTCTTGAGATGTGGAACACAGACCTAGACCATATGGAATACTGTCAAGCTAGTTTCCATAGCAACTACCAGCCTGACCACGCCTTTGATATGGAGCTTCAGTGGTTGACATCCACACCAGGATTACTGAATGATCTAGTGAGTGTCGCATGTAGGAATACAGAATTATTTTATGAAGTCGCCATGTAGTTCATTTCATTTCACTTAATTTAGTTCCAATTCTTGTTAAAAAAACAAATACATTCCATACCATTTTTAAAAAAGACACACAAAAAATACATTCCATACCATTTTTAAAAGACAAAAAACAAAAAAATACTTTAAAAAAAAAATACTTACAAAAAAATCCATACCATTATTAGAAAACCAAAAAAAAAACATGTACATTCCATACCATTTTTAAAAGACAAAAAAAACACAAATACATTCCATAACATTTTTATAAAGAAAAGTTTATACATTCCATGCCATTTTAAAAAAGACAAATATAAATACAAAGAATATGGGGTAGCCAGCAGAGGCCATCATCATGTCACAGGCTAGGCTCCTAATAGTTACTTTAATGTCATTTAATATACATTCACCAGGATAACAATTAGAATAAATCATTATTTTTTTTGTACTTTGTCTTTCTCTTATCACAATTTCAGATCATGAACTGGTTACGTAGAGCTCAGAGCTCTGGCTTTCATCTCATCCCATCGCACGTTGATCCATTCTGCTTCTGGGAAGATATCTCGGATCCCCTTTGTAGTCCTGTATTTATCCCTCTTTCCTTACAAGATGGCTCTGACATGGGACCAGATCTACTAGCGAAATTGCAGGAGATTATACTGAAAAGGTAGTACCAACTATTTTCCTTTGGTTTATAATCAGTTGGTATACACATGGACCTATTACAAGTAGACATTCAACAACAGCATTTTATGGCGTTGAATGTCCAGTTGTAATAGGTCCATGGTATACAAGCTGTTGGTTTACAATTTAGAGATAATTGAATACTCCAAGGGCTAAACCCATTTGTTTGACTAAAAATTTGGTCTAATTAATATTTGGCCTACACTACTCCTGTTCTTCTATCCTATTAGTTTAATTTCATTTGGTCTGAAGCCCAGTTGGTCTGATTTCCATTCCATCTAATAATTATTTTGCACTTTGACAGAAGAAATTTGGGGTTACTAACAGTTCATGTAACCATGTATAGACTAATGGGGTGTAGCAAGAAGATTTTGCAATCAGTTAAAAATTTCTGTAAATAAAGTGGTCATAGTCCTTAAAAAGTTGGCAATTTTTATTCTTTTTGATTCAATTTTGTAACCTCTCAAAAGGTCCATAAGTTCACAAAGTTCCTATGGGTTTATATATTGTCCAGATAGAATAAATGGAAATTTGCAGATTTTGCATTTTTACAAGCTGTTTTTAAAATGCTGTATATGAAATACAGTTGAGGCCAAAAGTTTACAGTTTATTTGTTCACTTGCTAGATATCATAAAATTTACTCTTCAGAAATTTATATCTTCAGAAATATAAATATTACCATGACAAATTTGGTATCAAATGACAGAGCTTACCATAAGTAACGGACTATAAACGGACATATTTGAGGTACAAAGAAACAAAAACTAAGTTCAAGATTTTGAAGTGTTCAAAGAGATTACCGGTATGCGGAAATCTGCTGTTCTTAAGAAAGGTCCCGACAATATTGGCCACTTACACACTCACCTCACAGTCACAGTGTACACACACACAGCACTGCCGTTCTTGTACATTGCAAACTGCAAAAGATACGGTACCACTACCAGTACATCTGTGTCTTTCCCGGCGTAGGAGGAAGAAAGTTCACATTTCTTGCATCACAACCTCACAATCACTTTCAGAATTTGTCTAGCATTCCATGTCTTAGCATGAATTTTGGATACGGGATTACAGGAAGGTTCAAGAAACAAAGAAATTGGCATTTATTTCAGTTGTTTTACGGCTTTGTGTCGTCTCTCTCGTGCATGGTGCACGGTGTACATGGTATCTTATGAAAAGCAAACGGAAAGAAATAATAAGCTGCCGCAAAATGGGACTTTGGAGAGGGTTTGAAATGAATAGCGCCAGCTTAAGTCGCACTATAACCACAATACAACGCAAGCTCTCGGCTCTCGCTCAGCTGTGACAAATTATTACCGAGAATACTTGGCGTCTCTTTGAACTTAGCCAGGGAACTTCGATGCTTTGAGTCGAAAATAAAGTCGAAATTAGTGTCACAAAGGTGGGTGCGTTTGTTATGGACAATATTTGATTAATATTGTAATAATCGCTTCCCATTACCCGCGGCTCACACCCCTCATACCCCTCTAAACGACATTGCCCTGGGCGGCTACGCCCAGCCACTCGATATGTTGTCAACTGGCAGACGTCTTACATGTTCGGGAGGGGTTATGCGGGGGGGCTCAGACCCGTCACCATGGGTAAACCGCACCCCCGACTTTTGCTTGTACCCCGCCTAGAAAAAGGTGCGGTTAATGGACCGTTACTTATGGTATTTCTTTCACATGATTGGGATGCTGTTGGGATTAAAGTATATTTCCGGTGGAATTTTCTTTTTGAGAACAAAAAAAGTAATTTGTGCCAAATGTATTCTATTGTTTTATTTTCAAACATCATTTCATAGAAATATATAAATGTCAAATCTATGAAAAAAAAGTGTAATCTGAAATGTTTGTGTTGAGAAGTAACTAGCACAAATATGAAATGATTTTGTCAAGTTTTTATTTTTAATTTGTCTATGATATGAAGATTTTTTTGGGAAAAATAACACCTAAATATTTTTCTGCTACTGATGACAAAGCAATGTGATGAAGGGGCATGACATACTCATTTGTTTGATATCAAATTCGTCATGATAGCACAAATATTTTTATAAGATACAGTGAATTTTAAGATGTTTGGCAAGAGTAAACTTTTCTTTTAATTTCCTGGGTGTATGTACACTTCTAGCCTCAACTGTATATATTAAACAGTCATTGACACACTTTCTTATTTCTTGTTTTATCTTCCCCCAAGATTTGGTTTCCTTGCCAACCACACATCCTGCTTGAGTCCCTTACCGGGCTCTGCATCGAAGGACTCTCCCTACTCAAGCATTCATGTGCAATATGTCCATGTAACAGGGGTGACTTTTGCCCTACCGACCCCTACCCAGGCCGATACCACCTCACCACGCCCCGATAAGCTACCTTGTCTCTGCTCGGCTTGGAAAGGTAGGAGAGTATGCCTCAACTCATTCATGTTAACAAAAAGTTTGATATCCATTTTCATATTTCTTAATATAAGTCAATATAACAATTCTCATAAGTTCAAATAATTTATATGATATATTTCAGTATCATGGATAACAAAATCAGTAATGTAGTCAAGGCCGGTACTTCCAAGTCATGAGGTTGCTGGAGAAATCATTCTAACATAGACTTTGTACACATGACTTGGGCCAGTGCCAAGACAAAGGCCAGCAAAATGTGGCCTTAAAGCCGGCCTTAATTACATCCCTAGACAAAATCTGCTACAATGTAATGATGTTGAAAATATGTATTGGTTTTTGTCTCACCTGCGAAGCAAAGTGAGACTATAGGCGCCGCTTTGGCGACGGCGGCGGCGTCAACATCAAATCTTAACCTGAGGTTAAGTTTTTGAAATGACGTCATAACTTAGAAAGTATATGGACCTAGTTAATAAAACTTGGCCATAAGGTTAATCAAGTATTACTGAACATCCAATTAGAGTTTCATGTCACATGACCAAGGTCAAAGGTCATTTAGGGTCAATGAACTTAGACCATGTTGGAGGAATCAACATCGAAATCTTAACCTGAGGTTAAGTTTTTGAAATGTCATCATAACTTAGAAAATATTTGGACCTAGTTCATGAAACTTGGACATAAGGTTAATCAAGTATCACTGAACATCCTGCATGAGTTTCACGTCACATGACCAAGGTCAAAGGTCATTTAGGGTCAATGAACTTTGGCCGAATTGGGGATATCTGTTGAATTCCCATCATGACTTTGAAAGTTTATGGATCTGATTCATGAAACTTGGACATAATAGTAATCAAGCATCACTGAACATTTTGTGCAAGTTTCAGGTCTCATGATTAAGGTCAAAGGTCATTTAGGGTCAATGAACTTTGGCCAAATCGGGGGTATCTGTTGAATTACCATCATAACTTTGAAAGTTTATTGGTCTAGTTCATTAAACTTGGACATTAGAGTAATCAAGTATCACTGAAAATCCTGTGCGCGTTTCAGGTCACATACCAAGGTCAAAGGTCAATGAACTTTTGCCGAATTGGGTATATCTGTTGAATTACCATCCTAACTTTGAAAGTTTATGGATCTGATTCATGAAACTTGTACATAAGAGTAATCAAGTATCACTGAACATCCTGTTCAAGTTTCAGGTCACATGATCAAGGTCAAAGGTCATGTAAGATCAATGAACTTTAGCCATGTTGGGGTTTTTTGTTGAATAACCATCATATCTCTGTAAGTTTATTGGTCTAGTTCATAAAAAGTGGACATAAGAGTAACCATGTATCACTGAACATCTTGTGCGAGTTAGAGTAGTATTCAAAGTCAGCACTGCTGCTATATTGAACCGCATGATGCAGGTGAGACGGCCAGAGGCATTCCACTTGTTAGTATAAAATATTTATTCAGTATGCCAATATAGGAGCTTGGAAGATTCTTAGGTCACTGGCTATCGAGGCTATAATAACACTTCAGCCCAAATTATGGTAGAGTAATAACATGGAAAAGTTGGGGTCAGATGTTGAAAAAGAATGAGTATTTAATGGAATTGTCCCACAGTGACTTTGACTGTACTTTGATAGTTTTAAAAACAAGAGAGTCAAAAGGGGCCTAAGCTTTCGATCCTAGCAGAATCTTTGTCGGAGGCGAAGATTCTGCTAGGATCGAAAGCTTAGGCCCCTTTTGACTCTCTAATTTACTCCATTGGCTCCTTTTTTTTTTTTAGATAAGCAGTTTTCAGCAGCTTCTTTTTGCCTTTGAGTTTTAAAAACAACTAAGGAAGTTTGTGTAATAATCCTCCTCTTTTGTTTGAAATAAATGTAGTAGTGGGAAATAATAATGACACTGAAAAGCGATGGCTTTCACATGGACTGTGACTGAGTTTGTGAAGTGAAACAAAAATTTAGTTATCCTCCTTTTACTTTGACAGAATCCAGAAACAATAACTCAACCCTTGAGAGAGGGAACCCTCACTGTCATTCAACCAGGAGATCCAGGAAACGAGAGACTCCATCACAGCCTGGTTTCCTGTGGGTCAACAACCATCTCCTGACCAAGAAATGGAAATCAAGTGCTTCAGGGGACGATGCCTTCAGGGAATCACTTCTCATTGACTTTAGAAAGCTTTGTGCTAACGATGAAGGACGTCTTGATGCGCTGGTCAGTATGGTGACTGAAGAGCAGAAAACAGGAGACACAGCTAGCGCAAGGGATCCTGCAGATCTTTAACCACCTCCTTCCCACGATATGGAAATCAAGTGCAACAGGTGACGATGCCTTCAGGGAAGCACTTCTAAATGATTTTAGAAAACCTTGTGATGACGATGAAGGATGTATTGATGCACTGGTCAGTCTGGTCACTGAGGAAGTCTGAGTAGAACTGGCATTCGGATGAAAGTTATTATTTATTAGGCTCCACTGATGAGATAAAACAAGAGACACTACTAAAGCCAGGGATCCTGTGAATAAATAACAATTTTCTTACCAAGAAATGGAACTCAAGTGCTTCAGTAGAGGAATTCTTGAGAGGATGAAGACTCCACTTTGATTAAATCATTTAGATGATGAGTACTCTATGATGAATGAGTCATGAGTATATTACATGGAAAGTACTTGTTACCAAGATAACTTAACACTATGTTGCCAGCGCAGTAATGTTTTTAGATGATCACTATACATGTAGCTGATATTTCCATGTGAAAAACCAAGCATTTATCGTTTCATTGATATCCATTGTATGGATGTGTAGGAAGATCTAAAGAAACATATTATTGTGCGAGACAAGAGGCTGTCAATTGAGCTATGCATAAAACTTATTTATATTTATATTGGAATTATGATCACAATGTGCCTTTGTACTTGTATAAGATTTAACCTGTCCGACCATGTAGCAATCAATATTCCTCCTCAATTTAGCCAATAGTAATACATTTATTGTTTGTTCATTTTATGGGATTAGTAAAAAAAAAACCATGACACCTCACAAATCTTCAATTTAAGGAAAAAAATATGTCATGAACACATAATTATTAAAAATGGCCTGAGAGGGTATGTTCTCCAAAATAATTTGACACCTTATTTACGTGGTATGTGTTAACACTTGGATGACCAGGGGGGTGTTTCACAAAGATTTAAGTATGACCTAGAGTCGCACTTAAATACCAAGTTGCATACGGTATTTCAAAACACATTTTTAGTAATTTACGTTATAATTGCTTAATAAACACTTTTTTGTATCAATTCTCAATTTAATTTTATTGAAAAGGGATTAGCAAATTTGTTTACTAACTAAAAATAATAATAATAATAACGTTTTATGTACCCAGGGTAGCCACTTCAGTTAGGAAACTGCTCTTCCAGCAGGCCCTGCATAACATTGTATGTTATTATTATTACCCTTCTCCAGTCTAAATGCTGAGCACCAAGCAAGAAGGCAGAAGGTCCCATTTTTATAAGTCTTTGGTATGACTCGGCCGAGGGTCGAACCCACAACCTCCTGTTCATGAGGCGGATGCTCTACCACTGAGCCACCATGCCCGGTATACTATTGATGTAGGATTATGACATCATTTGAATTTGGGGTTCATTCCTTGCAGTTCACGCAAATGAAAATTTGCATCACTGCAAAGAATACCAACTGATTATCCAAGCGTAAAGACGTAGCACATAAATATGGTATCAAATTATTTGGGAGAAGATGCTCTTTCCAGCAATACATAAAAGTGTATTTTTTTTTATGACATTTTTTCCTTAATTTGGAGATTTGTGAGGTATCAATTTTTTTACTCACATGGTATATACATGTATGTATTTTGATATATAGCCCTGATTATAGAAGTATGTATGTAATCATTTGTTGTACAACGCCTACCTATTTTTATATGTGCGGGCCTATTGAAGTTGTTGTTAACCACAATAAGATCTGTTCATTGCTAGCTATGACAGATTAAATTGTTTTACTTCATTTATGAACTTCAAGTCACATACCTGAGTTACTAGCTAACATTTACAAGCTATCCAGAAGTTTCCTTTTTTTCACCCCTTTCCAAGACCTTGATTTCTGAAGTATTCATCTTGTTTTTCCTGATTATCACTGTAATAATAATAATATATCAACATTATGTTACTAAGTAGCAAAAGAAGTACTTTCTCGTTCAAAACATTTTAGACTCCCTATACAAATAAACATTATAAGCTTATTTGTTCTGTGCATATATTGATACATTTAATTCTTAAAAAGTCTATTGGAAGGTCATTTTTATTATTACTCCCAACTGATGAGAGACCACACAGTGTTTGCAATTTCACTCTCGCTTGAATTTATCAACCTTCAATATGATAAGCTTCTTTATCATTTATTCATATTGTTTGATATCACAACTTTTTGATAACAATAAATAGGATTAAATGATACAACAACTTGCCATATGTTCATTGGCATGTGTGATCCATAACCACAAAAACCACAAAAAGTTGCACTGTGATTTTCAATTGGAGCCAATTAAGAGTATTTTGGTCAGAATGTTCAAATTTTAGATGTTGGTGTTTTCTGAAAAAGTATACTCTTTCCTATTTACTGTATAAATTTTTGATGTACCAATTGAACCTAAAGTGTATTTTTTGAGTGTTCTTGTTAGACCTATTTTTGTCTCGCCCACAAGAGGAATTAATCCTACTGGGTAGCAAATACTGCCCAAATATTAAAAATGGCTGAGATTTTGCTTTAGGCCCAGAACGGCTTTGAAGAATTCTTTGCCGTCAGGAGTCCATGCATTCAATAATATTCCTCAGCAATAAATCTGTGCAAACTTGTATGGGCGACATCAACAAAAATAACATCGTGCCTCAGCTTTATAAGATAATTCTGATTGAAATTTCAGTGGAAATTAATTGATTAAAAAAAATGGATGGTCTTCCCCTTTTACATTGTAGCAGGTAGTCCTCCTATACTGCATGGTGTTCTGGTTACACAAGAAGGTATTTTTTTTTTAAATAATGCTATTGTTAATTAGATGTCATGTGACTTCAGTTTACATTCAAAGCTTTGTTATTGCATCAATAGCAAAGTTTTAGATTACTTTTACAAGCTACTGAAATACTTGACTACTGAATAATTGTGTGATTTCAAAATTTGTATAACGAATTTAGTATTGGTGATAAGTTCATTGAAACAACCCACAGCTCCCAGACTTCTTTACTGTTTTATAATCGTGCCATGTTTTCTGACAGAAGGCAATAAAAAAAATTTAATGGTAGTTCATGGATTTTCTTTTACAATGTATTTTTTTTTGTATTCAAACATGGTTATATTTGTTAATATTATTGTCCTACGCACAATTCAATAACAGAAGCAGTACTGTGATACGCATAATTTATTATGCTATTGTCTAACTTTATATTCAATAAATCTTGTCTTCTTTATTTTTCAATGTCTGTGAACTTTTTACATCTTGATGCATAGTAATCAGCGTTGATAGAATGTTGTTAGCAGAATCTGAATAATCATTGATGATTAGAGTATGAAATTTACTTTATTTTATTTTTGTATTTGGGATAGTGATAAAAGTGTATTTGTGTTGTACTATGGAATGCTCTTGATTTCTTGTTGAGTGCCTTGATCATTTGTATTTCACCCATTTCTTGATAGCTTTATTTATATTTACCGAAAAGGTAGTTTTGGCTACAAAAATGTTCAAATTTCTTGCCTCTCTTATATTTCATCTAAACGGTGATTGCTCCCTTCATATCAATTATCATCTAACTTTAGGGAAATTGATGTAATTATATTTTTTAGTAATTATCATGTTGCCATTAGTGATGACATTTGTTATTGATTTGAAGGGCTTCAGACCTTTTTTAAGCATAGCATGGATACCCACCTCAGATTACCATTATTTGCACTTCTTTCTATAAGCCAGTTCACAGTTAGCTCATGATCAACTTTTCTCAAATGACCTTTGCATGAATTAGGAGTCTTGGGGAGTAGGGGTCAGGAGATAACACAAACTGTGCATGGGCTGCCATCCATGACATATATTTCACTGAAAACAGCTGCACCCCGTCAATTTTGCACCCAAATTCACTCCTATTCTTCAAGTTTTGTCCCCCAAACCCCTTAATTGAGGAGGGGGGGGGAAGAAATGGATCTCGGTGACTGTTCAGGATATGGGATGGGAATCATTTGAGGTGTTGGAATCCCCCCCCTCAGGATACTATACCATTTATTTTTCTATGCTATTTATTATTCTTTGGGGGCCTTGTCCTTAGATATACAGTATTATCATCTATATAAAGCGTTTAAGCCATGCATTAAAAATGCGTATTTTGGTCTGCATCTGTTGCCTGTACAGTATCATAGCGTATCCCTAAAATGACCGAAATCTGCCAAATATCCAAAAGGCTCCTGTAAAAAGTTTGCCCTTGAATATGAGACCGTATTCAATTGTCTAGTGCGCAAGTGCGAATGCATGAAATATACAACGTGTACAACATGAAAGCAAGGCGATGCGCAGCATAGATCACAATTGCGCTCAATGACGTCATAATGAATTGCATGTAAGTCGCATGCCATTGACCATAATTGATCCTAAAGTGATGATGCCATAATGTGATAAGTGATATGACTTTTTTAATTAAATTCCTCCCTCTTTTTTTTGGGGGGGGGGTGTATAGATGATAAGAATTAATACATTGGATGGCTTTATTTCATGAAATACTAGAAATATACCACTCATTAGGGCCAATATTCCACTCATCTGTGATTTTTGGAATATTTTCCCAAACTCTTGGAATATTTCTGGTATTCCATTATGAGCCATCCAATATAATATGATGATTGCTTGATTTTTAATCTCATTTTTTGGTACCTTTTTGTTTCTTCCACTCCTGCTGCCTGTTTGCAACTGTTTTTTTCTCTATTTCTACTGCCTCTTTCATTTCTTCTCTCCCTCTGACTGCCTATCCCCTCTTTCTACCATCTTATTCTCTTCTCTGTTTCACTCTCTTTCATCCGATTTTCAAACATTGAAACCCATTCCAGTCATGTTTTAAATGTACCTCATTTTTTGGGTCCTGTGGATTGCACTCAGATTTGTACATAGTCTACAACACTGAGCAAACACTTTGACAGGGTATTCAAATATTATCTTCAACTAAACAGAAGTAATTGCACCTTGCTCATATATCAGCATAGATTTTATATGTTTTCTGTTACTTTGTATGATTTCTAATCTTATATTCTCCATGTCCTCTTTTTCATTTGGTTCTCAAGTGTGAAGTTCCTAATTATGGCTTTTCGTCATGTTTTTTTTTTACTTGGTGTTCCATTTTCTGGTATATTTAATTAAATTAAAGAAACTTTGTAGAGTTTAAGATAATGTGAAGTGTAAAACATGGTAATATTATAAATTGATGAAAATATACATGTACATGTACATACAGTGTGGCAATAGTTGATATTCAGTATATGATGTGTATATAAATACTTGCATTGAACATTTCAATCACTCTCACTCTGTGACAGGAATTGAAGTACTTGATTATCTTGTAAATATGTGTTAAAAAGAAAGTTGGTTCACGAATGTAGCCTCTCAGATGGGCTTAAAAGAGTCAGGTGTATGCTCTTTATTATTGTGCTAACATGCACAAGAATGCAAACAGTGTGCCGCAAGAAAACATGAAATTGCATATGGCCATTTCTGGAGCATACAAAACAATTGTACAATGATTCATGCTTTGTTAATTACGTCAATGCTATATGAAGCATAGGCTCATTCTTGTGCACATACATGTATGAGGTTGGCAATAGTATTTGTAGTAATGATGTCATAAAGGAAACTGTTGCCTAGCGTTTTTTTTTAAATCAATCTGCTTTGCATTCAATTATTCTGCCATATGTTCATGGTAACCCATTTTATAAAACAAATAATGCACAGATTTGGGTCTGTAATATTAGTTGTGATGGAGGAATTTCAGGTATTTACAAACATTGAAAATAACTTGAGTTCACTGCATCTCAACTCTATACACACTATTCATTTGTGCATTATTTGTATCATATTTGCGAGCAAGATATATATTGTGTGTGATATATTCTAGTACTAAATGAATTTTGATGAATATTTCTCTGTCACATCGATTTGTTTATTCCATAATTTTGCAAATAATCAATATTTTTATGAGGCTGATCTATATTGGCAACATTGTGATTTCACTTATTAAGTGTTAAATGATTGCAAGAAAGTACTGCAAGTAGTGACACGCAGTTAATACATAGATAAAGGATATTGATAGTTGTTATGATGAAATGACAGAATTGGTATAACAGTGCTTGGAAAGGTCCCTATGTCAACAATTTTTGCTCATTAAAATAATTATGACATTGGAAAGAAGAAAAGGTCACATATTTTGATAAGATCCTTCTCTTTATGATTATGATAAATATTTATATCTGATATTAATTCATCTTTATTTCTGGATATTGAATAAAACTTAATGAAACTGCAAAAGATATGAACATGTTTTCTTATTCGGTCTATGCCTGCATACACATGTACATGTACATGTATAATCTGTTTAGTTATATGCTCTTCCTGTACTTAGTTTGAATAACATGGTAATTGGTTTTATATGAGAATAATTGAAATTTACAATGTAAACTGGTCTCTTATATTAATTCTATATTTTCTTAAGTATTTACAGTGATATTTCATACTTGGAAGATGAAAAAAAAATTGTTCGTATTGGGTCTATGCCTGCATACACATGTATAATCTAGTAGTATGTTAGAATAAGAAATTGCATGGCATAAGGAATTGCTAAACAGTCAGGCCAACATTTATTGGTCATTCTATTTAAGATGTAACAAAATAACACTATGAACAATGTAATGGTCTTGGCCTCCACACATCCATGGCATTCCATCAATTTCAACCATAAAAACATTTTTTCAAATAATGCTTCTTTCAAGTTACAGAATTAATTTCAATCCCATTGCTTTTTTTAAAGCAAGATGACAACTTTCCCTGACGTTTCTCCGGGCCGATCGTGCGGCAGAGCGAAATAAAGAAGAAAGTCCCGGTAGCCCAGCTACAGACCATGATAATTTGAAGAGCAAGACCAAGTTGGTTAAAGATGATAACATCAGCGGGTAACATGAGTGATCCTGCAATGAAACTTGATAGTGCTGCCATAGAGTTTGCCCGAGAGAATGTGGTGATGGAGTAGTGACTTCGAGATTTGCGATCATCTTTGGGACAATGAAGGTACGCTACACCGTAATGCAAAGTAAAGTCTACCGTCAGGCCGACGATCAGTGCCATCATCGATGATTCAAAGACATTGAGTTCCCAACCGGCAAAGACGAGTGCAGCAATTGCGGTGATCACTGCACCTCCAATGGACATCATGATGAACAGGACAAGAATGATGTTTCGACTGGTTAGGAGGACCACTCCTGCAGCGATTGAGACGGACAAGGCCAGAGAGGTACGGGCTCCTCTAGCAAAGCTCAGAGTATTGTCCAGGAAGTAAGGCTGCGTATCACTAATGGTCACAAACCAACCGTTACGGAGTCCCTCAGGAGCTGATGCTAGCTGGTCTCTCATCCAGGACGTGGCATTGTTCCAGAACTCATTTGTCTCTTGAAACTCAAACCTTTCAAGAACGGAGCTTTCAAACCGCATGTAAAGAGCACTGATTGAGTTGTTCCGTCCAAAGCGTAGACCTGGAATAGGCATATGGCAGGGATTTCTCTTGCAATGATCTGCAATAAAATTTGGAAGGCACTCATCAAAGAGGTCCGATAGGAAGGGAAAGTGTGTCTGGTCACAGCACCGATGTCTTTGATCATCTGTACCTGTAGCATCACATGGTTGTTCCATAAATCTCTTGAAGGCTTCAATAAAACAGTCCTCTTTGACCATTGAAGGTCTTTGATAAAAGGTCTGTAGACGCACCTCCTTACAAAAGTTTGAAAGCCACTGTTGACTGTCCTCCTGTGAAAGGGTCAGTGGTTCATCTAACAGAACATGCCCCCTGTCATCGGGATTCCATGGATCACCATTATCTAGTGGAATAATTCCCCAAACAAAGATGATTGGAAGTGTGTTAACACTGGCACTTTCAAAGTCAAATTTCAATTTGAGAACTTGATCATATCTTTCAATAGGATGCGTTGGTTTGTAAATTTGTATACCCCCACTGGATGGAAGAGATAATCCTGGCATGAAGAAAACTACAACTAATGACCCACCAAAGAGGACGGGAAAAACAATTAGCCACACAAAACGAAATCTAAGCACAAACTTTGGCAGATGAACCTTAAAGATAGAATCAATGATATTACCTAGTATTCTTTTTGTCTTAGCATATACTACTTTATGTCTTGCAGAAGCCGTTCTTGTTCCATATTTTCTTTTATGGATGTACTTCTCAGACACCATGATTGCAGGCGGGAGCCAGATGACTGTAAGAACAAAGTTTGTTAAGATCACCATTCCAGAGTAGATTGAGAAGAGGCGTACAGTTGTAACAGCGCTAACAGCTGTCACAAAGAGAGCAGCAGCATTGGTAAAGCTTGTGACGAACATGGTGAATGTCGCTTCCTTGAGGGATATCTTCAAGACCTTCACACAGGATTCATCAGGTGACTCCTGCAGGTTCTTCCTCCAGATGTCCATGAAGATGAAGGCATCATCCGCACCTACTGCCATCACAAGGATCACCGCCAAGAGTGACATGAACGGGAAGAATGTGAAGCGAAAAACAACAAAGTGGAAGAAATATCCAAGCAAAAGCGACAGCGCCATCTGCAAGAGGACCAGGATGGATGTAATCAGTGACTCCATATAGATCCAGATGATTGCTACGATGAGTGTGCATCCTATACCAACATAGATGAAATCTCCACGCAGTGCATTGGAGTAGGTGCTCAATTTAACCTTCCTGGTGTCCACGCCAATCCCTGTTACCATGGTAATTCCATCATCCAGGTCCTGGTTGAAGATGTTCTCCAGATAGATTGACTTGACTTCATCTGCATCAGCGCTCAACGGATACAGGTGAAGCACCAGGTTTAAATCAGCATTGTCGGTGTTCAGAGATGATGGGAACATACCAGGAGTGAGAACATAGAAGATGAAATATACTGCATCATCATATCCAAGACATTCAGCAGGCACTCGAGATGAGCAATTCTTATCTTTACTGCAACCGGGTTGAAGATCGCCAGAATTGTAGAAAGGAGCGCATCGTTGAAGAAGAGCTTTCGTGCGACTGACATCATCATCTGTTACATCAAGGCAAGAACCCCTGTTGTTCATGTTGGCGACATAGTTGGCAAGAGACCATGTTGCACAGCAGACTCCTAGTGTGTCTCTCTTACAAGATTCTTGAAAGTGAGATGAGTTCCGAACAATGACGTCATCTTGACGGCACATGGATATGAGAGGGTCCCGTGAGAGGAGGTTGTGGTGGTTCGGTGATGAAGACTTGAAAACCATCCGGAATCCTTTTATATCTAGATGCATTAGAAAAAGGGGGAATATTTTGATGAGAAACAGGTGAACTGAGCAGCAAAAGAAAGAAAATATATGATAATTTACTGGGGCTGTTTTAACAGGTTTAGATGGGTAGCGATTGAGATATATTAATCTATTACTGATCGTCCCTATCACAAATACAAAATACATTGCCCAAAATCATAAATTGATAATGTTTGTCATGTCTATAAAACTCATTGAAAAAAAACAGCCGACAAGTAATTGGTATGTGTCCTAACTTCTCAGCTATGTAACCAAATATTTTACATCATGATTCATTTGCAATTTGGCCCTAAATTGAAAGCTTTGACCTAAAACAACATTACATTAACTTTTTGTTTATACATACTTCCAGGAAGAGATTGAAGGTTATGTCATCTATTAAAGTTACCGTCCATTTTCCCCTTTTTCTCCTACTTGTAGCAAAAACAATTTTCAATGTGAAATTATTTTCTTTATGAATACCTGGAGTGCCACAGAAATTAATGGTGCCTTCTTTCCTTGTTGTTTCTTTAACGGGTGGTAATGACTGAAGGTTTGATTCATCCATTGTAATGATGTCTACTCCATTTGGGATTACAGAAAACACTTCTCTCTCTTTTAAAAGATTTTCAAAGGCGATGAGACGATCGTGGATGAAGGTTCCTCTGGCTTCAACGCCCTTAAAACAGAAATCAAAATAATGTGCGTTTATTAGGAAAGCTAACGAGATTCCTGCAAATAAAGCAGACCTTAAGGAGTGAACCGTATAAGTCTTCTAAAAGATGTACTTTCAAGTGGTGATATTTTGTTGTCACTGATTTTGTATTATTCTCATGAACGATGTGAAAAGTGGGTTTCTTTTTCTATACAATTAACGTATATAGCGAAAATTATGTGTAACTACCGTTCATGATAGAAAAGAGTAGGTTATGAATATGTGATTTATCGAAATCGCGCTTAATTTCATTCCCGTCTTTGAAAGCTGTGAAAGTAGAGTAAATATTCAAGTATGACGAAAGGTAAAATCGAGAGGCAATGCACTCTTCTTTCGCGCATACTCAAAATAATTGAAAATGCATAACTCTTGGGCTAAAGTTATAAGCGGATTACAAATGTGATCAACGAGGGTGATGATTTACGGGGAAATACAACCATGTGATTAACTTTTGCTCAATCCAAAGCAAAATTCTTAGTATTTGGAATATGAAAATAAGATACCTTTGATGCGTCATCAAATGTAGGCAAACCATGTAGAGAGATGACCGTAGCTCCCATCAATATAAAGATTATCAACTCAATGACACAGACAACAACGGGAAAGCCCCAGTAACACTTGGCTAATCTGAAATGAAACCAACAGAATAAGATGAAAAGATGATTAACAATAAACAAAGAATTAGAGTGTACTATATTTTGAAAACATATTGTAATTTGTATTTACTTGAAAGTGAGAGGGTGATCAGTGCGAGACATGACCTTTATGATTTAAGCCCCTTTTTTCGTTTTTGATCTTTAGCTTATTCTTTATTTTCCCTTTTGATAATATTATAGTTGGAAAAATTCTTGCCTCAAATTATCTATTCATATAGCAAACTTCTTTATGTCCCCAACTTAAACATGTTTGTAATAATTATCTTTGTTCAGTAGGCCTATACAAATTGAAGAAAGATGCACACCTATACTACAGAGATCAAGGCGAACCCCCTACCCCACTAGCTCTCCGGTGCGTGATATTTCGGTTTTAGTTTGTTTGTTAGTTTTTTTATTTTTCAGTCTGGATACCCCTTTCAACCAGATTAGAGGATACTTCTCTAGCGTTCTCATCACCATCTCCTTAATTTGTTGCTGGTCCATTCCAGTACAGTGTCTTGTTAAATAATTCATCGCAAAAAAAATCGAGGGGGGCAATATCCGGTATAATATGGTTAAGAGATCTCATTTTGAGATTAATTTGACTATATTTCGACTCTTAATAAGACAAGACCCAGATAATCTAGAAACCACTGCATATTCTTTCAGCGTCCATGGTTATGTCAAAAGAGTTCTACCCATTTGTAAGTGTCCCTTATATTCTCACTTACATTCCGAAGAAGGAGATGTCTTTTTGCGGGAGCCCATTTACCTGCTCATCACCGGCCAATAAGTTATCCAACCACCTGGAGAGAACGGAGGGAGGAGGAGGTGGAGGGATGGAAGTCACCACCACCGATGAAACCTGATTAGGCATGCTGATGCTGAACTCTCATCTCAAACTATTTTAGAGATATCTCCTTGGTTCTCACTAAGTCCCCAGAATCCGTGACGACGCAAGCCTTGCAGGTATTGATGATCATCGAATAGAAGATGCATTTTTGTGTCCCATTTGGCTATCCCATTCGTTCTCTCAAACACTTCCACCGCGATATGTAAGCATTAGGAGTTCAACAGGTCTTCAGATCTTCTACAAGAACCCGGTTGTAAGATGTACCCCGGGGGCACTAATGATAAAGTACATGAAGGAATTGCACACATTTATATTTAGATTTTATCCATTTCATAACCACGACGGTTCAATTTTTCAAAATGGTAAGTGGCCGCTCTTTTTCCCTCTCTTCACAATGAAGTGTCCATTGTTACCCTGTTTGCTTTCACTTTCTATCAAATATAATCCCCTCGAAATTGATGTTGATTGCCATCATTAAGCAAACATTATTATATTTGTGAAGTATGATGTATGCACAAATGATTAATGATTTTTATCAGATATAAGGACTCTTTTCTTGAAAGTTGGACTTTGTTCGAGAATACTGTTTAATTTGAATTATTGAGTAAATATCAAAAAATACACTTTTGAAAGAGGTTCCCAGTTGCGATAATAAGAAAAGGCATGCCTTTGTGAAATAAATTGCGGAGGAAAGATTGACTTGAACTTTGCTTCTACATATCGAACCCTGTTTGAGTCTTTTTTTTTAAATCAAATTCCAGGGTCCAAGTCTTATGATTATCTTTTTAACCCTGTTTCTTTTTTTTTTCATGCTTTCTTTCCGTCCCCTTCTAATTCTCCACCTCTCCCTTTCTTCATTTCTCTCACCCCTTTTTCAGTCAATCAATCTGCATCTCTCTCACCCTCTGTCTTTGTTTTCTTTTCCTCCCCTTCCGTATCTCTCCTCCACATTCTCTCTCCTCTTTACAGTCAATCAATCTACCGCCTTTGTCACCCTCTTCCTCTCTCTGCTTTCTTTCTCTCCCCTTCCATATCTCTTTCATCTTCTCTAACACTTTCCTCTTTACATTCAATCAATCTGCATCTCTCTCACCCTGATGGTGTTTCTCTCTCTTGGTTTGGTTTTATTTACCGTATAAAAATCACAAGACATATTGTACAAAATATTAAAATTAAATATTTAAACAGATAAAAGGATAAGGATGGACCACTCTATTCGGAGCCATTGATATAATGGCTCTGTTCTTCCTTGAGGTCCAATTCTTCCACTCTTTCCCCATCCCTCTTCTCTCACCTCTCCCCGCCCTCCTCCCCCCCCCCCCCCCCTCTCTCTCTCTCTCATTCACTTCTATTCTCTTTAAGTCCACCAATGTGAATCTCTTTGAATCTGCAGATGCCTTTCAGCATGTTTTCCCTCTTCTCTTCTCTCACATTTCCGTTCAAGTCAATGGCTATATTTCTCTCATGATGACCAACTACAATTCTTGAACAAAATGACGAAACATCAATAATCCTTTTGTTGAGGTTATTATACAAGTATAATTTTTTTTAAAGGTGTGCATGTTTTAACATAAATATATATCTCTTTGTCTTTACATTGAATAACATAGTCATTCCTTACTCCATAGTCATCTTCATGCAGAATATTTAAACCTTCAATCAATGCAAAGCTTTGGTAACTTAAGATAAGGTTTATGTCCTTTATTATATCTATCCCAAACAAGGATCCTTAAAGACTTCTCACTGGATACATTGAACAAGTGGAACGAATGCCTCTGGCTGTCTCGCCTGCATTACACGATTCAATATAGCAGCAGTACTGACTTTGAAAACAGCTTTTGAATAATTATTTACAAAAGAAAACACTCATATGATAATAAAATACTATGTCCACTGACCCAACATGACCTTTGACTATGATCATGTGACCTATAAAGAACAGTGCAAAACAATAATTCACACTTGATTACCCTTTATCTCGATGTTTTATGCACTACATTTTCTGATGCCAATTCTATGTTTTATGAACTACAAGTTCTGATGCCAATTCAACATGGCCAGATTTCATTGAGCTTAAATGACCTTTGATCTTGGTCATGTGACCTGAAACACGCAAAGGAAATTCAGGGATACAAGGTAACTCTTAGTTATGTCCAAGTTTCATGAACTACATGTAGATCTCAGTATAAAACTTTTAAAGTTATGATGACAATTCCACAAATACCCCCAACATGGTCAAAGTTCGTTGACCCCAAGTGACCTTTGACCTTCATAACGTGACCTAAAACTCAAGCAGGATCTTCAGTGATACACTTTCACTCTCATGTCCAAGTTTCATGAATTAAGTCTTAAATACTTTCTAAGTTATGACAACATTTCTAAAATTTAACCTTGGTCAAGATTTCAATATTGATTCCGTCAACATGGTCTAAGTTCATAGACCCTTAATGACCTTTGACCTTGGTCATGTGACCTAAACATCAGGCAGGATGTTCAGTGATGATTGATTACTCTTATTTCCGAGTTTCATGAACTAAGTCCATATACTTTTTAAGTTATGAAGACATTTATAAAACTTAACCTTGACTAAGATTTCAATGTTGACGCCGCCATCTCCGCCGTCGGAAAAGTGGCGCCTATTGTCTCACTCTGCTATGTAGGCGAGAGAAATATCACTTGTGAAAACAAGCTTGCCTTATAAACTGGGTTCCACAAGATATGATCAAACTTTACAAGGGTGCTGCATGAATTTCACTCAGTCAAAACGAATAATAATTTTACACAGGCTAGCTTCAATAATTTTCATCAAGCACGTGTCAATAATTAAGAGATTGGTTCAATCACAGATAGGCTATAGCCCCTCCCATCAATTGGCTTCTGAATCCAAAGTCACAATATGACAAAAGAGAGACCAATGCAGATGAGATGGGATTAAAAAAACTTCCCAGTTTATAACGCATTCCTTGATGTGAGAGGGCTATAGACTGTCCGGCCCGTACTCTGAGGTCGGGTTTAACTTAAACTCAGCTTCAAAGTTGTGGTTTAAGTATGGATAGCTAATTGTTACATAAATCACTAACAGTAGAGATATCATATTTCAGCTCATTTGGCTCTCAAATCATTCATAATTGTCTAGGAAGTATAAATAGATGATTGTCTTCACCATCAATGAATCAGGAAAGAGCAAAGTACACATAAGAAATATACAACTTAATAAAAAAAAATTGACACTTTTGGCTTCCCATAATTTTAGCACAGAGTTAGATCATAGTCTAAGTTAAATCCGACTTCAGAATACGGGCCTCTGTGATTGAACCAATCTCTTAATTATTGATCAGATCATATTCCATCAGTATGTGCACTTAAAAACGAGAAGAAAGTGTTTTACAAGGGCTCAAATATACTTTCTTTTTACTACAGGCCACCAATCTTCAAAATAATCTGCCACTCAAGCACCAATGACCCACAAGAAAACGTTGACTTGATGCTCTACATTGGTAAAGGAATTACGTGGGCACTGAAGTAAGACAAATGAGAAATGAGTTGCAGCTCCACATCAATATCTTTGGCTTATAGCTCTCAAACAATCGTATGCAACATTCAAATCTGATCATAACACAAAATATACACAAAACATGCAATCAAATTGAAAAAAATGTGTAACAATGGCACCTAAACTTAAAAAGAAAATTTAAGAACATCGGGTGCTTTTCATATATTTGACCCGAGAAGAAGTTTAATTGGCACAATTATTCCTTGCTTTATGTCCACAATGAGCTTCAACATTATAAATGGTAAACTTATATTGCAGCACTTTTGAAAATGACAAATAGAGGGATTTATCGTTAAACTAAAAAAAAAAACAGAGGTGGGAACAAAATATTGGCACCAAGCTGATTGCAAAGGATTATCAGATGCAATTAAATTTGGCAACTTTGGTTGAAGTCATAGATATTTATTATAAACACGCAGAAATTTCCCAATAATGCAACAATGTTGCTAATGATAAAAAGTAATAAAAAAAGTAGAATGATACAAAGTTGCTCCACTTAAACACCAAACAAAGAAAGAGAGGGGAAAAAACCAGAGTACAAACAAATCCATCATCCCAAAATGAACTCAGAAAATATGGTAATGGCAAATGATGCAATGTAAAATAATTCAGAGCTGCAATGATTATGTGGCAAACTTAAATTTGGTACGCGTATTGGCCAAAAATGTAAAACTACAATATTTTAACATTTATATTAAAACAAAGGGCAAGATTTCTGGCTGGAAGCAATTTTCAAACACAATGATAATAGTTGGCTTTTATATAGTGCTTTATCGATCTACGACTGCTCAAAGTGCTTCATAATCACTATTGCCCGGTCACTGGATTCATAGCATTTCAAGCAGCCTGTTAGGCGCACTCTCGCTAAACTAACAACAATGACGGTTTTATGATTTGCATAAGAACCTCCATGACAAATTGCATACATGTGATTTATTTGTACATGGATTACAAGGATATTAAGATAATTCTTCATTAGTTCCAATTGTTCATTACAATAATTGGTTCACCATTATAGTGAATAGTTTCTTAGTGACATGTATATTTCTTTTTCCATTCTATCATGTCTGTGGCTCTGTGCCATGCATTGGCATACATACATTAACAAGTATAATTGGGCTTCTAAAACAAAAAACTTGTTTTGGAGAAATAATACCAACAGAAATATTATTTTACTTGGTCATGTTTACTCTGCCCTGGGCAACAATATAAACGGCAATAATCATATCTACAGCATCATATACATAAAAATATGCTCTTCAAGCAGCATGTGAGTTCAAATGATTTAATATGACTTTTATGTGAAACAAATTAATGCATAAAATTGTACCATGTCTTTGATAAACTACGAAATATAATACATCAAATTTAAAGCTTTTGTACCTTGTTGATAACAAAATTATCCCATGGCATCAATGATGGGACAAACAGAACTCATAGTTCATCTATTTAAACTATACCTATAGTTGAAAGATAATCTAATAATCGAAGAGTGTCTATGAATGGTAGCATTCACTTCAAATCAGGGTATGAATGTTTTTATAGTGGTCTGAAAATAAAGATATTAACTCATTCATTCAGAGTACAAATTCAAAGTTGGATGCAGAATGACTAAATAAGTTACTTAAACTCATTCAAACATACAGGAAGACAGACAAAATAAAATAGCAAGAGATGGACATGGGGAGGGAGAGGGGTGAATGAGCTGTAAAGTGAACAGCAACTACATGTATATAATCTTGATGGGGAAAATTATAAAAATAACAATGTAATGATAATAATGATAATATACCTATTTATCAAGGGTGACCACTCACATATGAAACACTGTATGTTGTTTTTACCCTTCTCCGGTTTAATTCAGCAAGCACCTGACAAGAAGGCGGAAGGCCTGTATTGACTTGGCCATACTATATGTACCTACAAGAGGCATTCTAGCTGCTAAACACAAAGCTGTATTCTGGACACCACCATATATCTCAATTAGGAGTGGGGAAACAATTGCCATATTGTCCTTTTCCACATTGACAACTGTACAAAATCAGGGCAAAATTTACACAAATTTGCATTTTATGTGTTTGTGTGAAACAGACATACACTTGGCAAGATACAGTTGCTTTGTCAGAATGAAATATGTGCCTGTACAACCCTCAAACTAAAGGCGTTAAATTGTAATTTGCTGCAATATAGGGTTTAGTTGCAATTAAAAGCTACTCCAAACGGTAAATACAACTAGAATTTCAGCCATTCAAAAGCATATACTTGAAGCTTGCATCTGAATTCTAGATTAAACTCAAATCTTTCAAGTTCATATGGGTCTATAAACTTTGTCCAAATGGTTATGTACTGTTAGTCAGTGGTGTATTCATTGAATAATGAAAACACTAATACTTTGTTCTTTTTCATTGCCAAACAAATAATTAGACATCCTGTTTGATAAGTAACAGAGTCTGAAAGATCTGTAACGAAGGGAAAGGCTTAGGGAAGATTTCATAAATATGTGCTATGAATCGTAAGTCAATTTTAGGTCCCAGATCAATGTCTTGCAATTTTACTGTGCACTGCTGGTCTGCTCTTGGAACAAAATGTATATATTGATTCAATATAGTAAAATCTCATATGTTGATATAAAGTTGGTGATTGTAATCAACTAAAGAAAAGTAGTTTCTTTTATTAACATTTCCTTAGCACCAGTAAATCTTGAATGAAAGTTTCATAAGACTGTATGCATGCCATCAAATTCTGTGAAGAGTAAATAGCAATCAACTATGGAGTGAATTCACTGACTAATTTGTTTGAGCCAATCAAATGGAAGGATTTCAGTAGCTTTTAACAGTCAGTTATCGAAAATTGCTGTTTGTTTCATGAAATGCTCCTCTGGTCAACATGGGAATGCTAAATTAAAAGATCAGCAATGGGTTTGATTTAGGCAGGAAATCCTAAATCAGCATGAGATTGCCAGGGGCATGTAACACAAAGCATTGTGATTGATTGTACAGATGATCTGGGGCCCGTTGCAGAAAGAGTTGCAATCAATCATTACTCTAAAAATCATGTGCAACTTGATTTTCAACCAATCAACAGCGCGCATTTGAGACTTTGATTTTTGACTTGCATTTAAATGCAAGTCTTGCTGCAACTGGCCCCTATACACCTTGATTGCACATAATGAATGATCAATGTACTTGAGCACAAAAAAGTCAACCCCCTCGATCAAGCGCTGACTGCTTTGTGTAACAGGCCCAGTGGGTGTTTCACAAAGATTTCAGTGTAACTCAAATATTAGTCGCAGGTAGCACATAAAGCATCTCTGCATTGGTCAAATCATGCGTACAGGACGTGCACTATCGCATATCCATCAATAAGATTGCGCGTTAAATAACATATGTGCATTGGCATGAAAATATGACGGTAAGTCACACTCAACTCCGTCTGTGAAAGAACTCAAAATGGGGTCTTGTTGCCACAAAGGTGCAAGAAAGAGATTTGGAAATGAGCAAGAACCTCAATGCATAAAATTTCATGCTCAAGACAGGCCTTGCACATTGTTCTATGGCATCGCAGAATACATTTCAAACATATCGTCCATATGTTTGCCTGTACTCAAGATATAGACATTTCAAAACAGAGAGGATCAAAATGACAGGTTCTCTGTATTCTCAAGCCAGAAATCAGTCAGCTTGCCATCCACATTGCGACTTATACTAATGACCTCTTTCATGATACTATCATACACCTTCTCATCGCCGCAAGCACTGCAGCGCCATCTCTTGGTCAGCGTATGGTTCATGGACCACAGAAACCCAACGTTATTGAACTGCCCATCCATGTGCTTCTCACGAACTTCCCTGATGCTTCCGCTCCGCATCTTCCTCCTCTCCTCCACAAAAGTCACGTCGGGTTCATCATCATCCAAGGTATCGACGATGTCGAAGCTGCTATCGCGCCCGACCATGATGGGGATACCGCCGCTAGACTTCCTCCGTCGAGGAGCCTTTACGACCTCGCAGGGAGAGCTTCGACCCTGGCCGGACGGGGTAATGCTTGGGACGATGGGAGTGTCGTCTGGAGAGTTGATGAGGGAAACGAAACACACCCCTGATTTGTGGATGTATTCCATCGGGCGACCACGCCTACTGGCATGAAAACCAAAGCCATCGAACGTATCCTGGTTCTTATCTCGGATTAAGATGAAACCAAACCTGCATGAAAAAAGACAAAACAGGATCACATTAATATTTACTAAAATGAAGTGCTGTAATATACTTTTATACACATATCATTTCCACTGGATTCTGTGGTAGATTTCTTTCTGTTTCTATACAAAACGGGTTTTTAGATGGACATAACCTACAGACATGCATGAATGTAGGTGCGATGATAAACTCTAATTTTCTGTTATTTGTCCTTTAACTCAGACCTTTAAGATCAACATTACACACATCAAATTAAGCAAATTAAGCAGATAATTATGAGACTAATTAGAGTGTTGACTAGAATCCTGGATGAATGTAGTTTTTCATGACTAAGAATTGTCTATTTTCTGTGCTATTAATGTTTGACAATGTGAGGATCACTTTACAGAAAGAAATCTCACAGGTAAGAAAATGTTTACCTAAAACTATCCAAGTGCAAAGTGATACATTAAAATATACATGCATGAATATATAATTTTTCCTCTGCACATGTCCAAGTAACTGTTTTCAGGCTTTAGAAAGAAAAATCAACAGGAATAGGGCAACTCCATAAAATATGTACAAATGACCCCTTATATGTGGCACAAGACTGAAGTTATTTGTCCGTTTTGTGGTTATGAAAATTTGTAACACTCTCAAATTGACTTGGACAGTACATAAAGTGAAGTATGAATGAAAAGTAAAAGCAATTAGAGTAAGACATAGAAAAGTGATTATTTGATGGAATTGCCCCAAGACCTCAGATACCACATCTCACTTGTTCATGATGAGCTCTTGGAAGAGATCAATAGCCTTGTTACCAGGCTCCAGACCAAGCATGCATCCACCGTCGGCAATCCCATCCGCCTCGAGGACCTCCTCCCCGCCCGCGTGCCTCCTGTGAACGTCCTCCTTCAAGGACTGGATGTCCAGGGGTATGAAGAGGGGGCATCGTAGGGGGTTGGCAAACTCAGGATGCTGGTGGAAGGGGTCAGTGGGGGCGGGGACCAGGTGGAACCCAAAGGTGTTGGCTTTTCTTGACCATCCTTGGAGCTGGAAGGCATAGATGTGTCAAATTAGTGATTATACAATATTGAGTGTTTCATTTTCAATAAGGATTTAATTTTTTATGTTTGGCTTAATCTTGATCAATATCATTATTTCTAATTGTTATTTGATTTTTCATTTGGCTATATGTATGCCAGTCCTCCATTGCATTGTTCGGTTGGGAGACCATAATAGTTACACTGGTGAACTGGTTATCAGTATTCATGTAATAAAGTAATGAACACAATTTGCTATCAAACCAGAAATGAACCTTTAGTCAGTTACTTCTTTTCGTCGAAATAGTATACACTCTTTATATACTAACCATTTCATTCAAGAGGCTGGGTGTACAGACTAGCCACTCGACCTGGAGGTCAAATGCCCTATCGACTGTGTATTGGCCATCGTACGTCACATGACACCACTCCACACGATCAGTCTTATTGCAGTCAATCTCCAGCATAACGTTCTTGATCTCTGGCGGCTTGAAAGCTGTGATGAAAAGAGAGTGGGATCATAAGTAACCCCTAGCCAATTTGCATGAAACTATGGTATCATTAGTAATAATGTTCAAAAGCACCAAATATCAAAGATTCAATGTATGAAGCCAGGGGTGGAGCGAGACTCGTAATTTCAAACAAGCCTGAAACCAGCCAGATTAAATACAATGGTTTTGAGGGGCCGACTATTGTGCAAAAACAATATGGCCCCTGATATAGTATTGTGCTCGAGCTGGCTAAATCCATCACATATTCCAAACTTGATATTTTTTCCTCTCTAACAAGCCAACCCCAGATCTTAATTTCAAAAAGAGACATAGTCTTGATACCCATACCTTCACATAGTGTAAATGAACTTATCAGCTTCAACAATAAACTTAACAACCACTCTATACTATCTTTATTTTAAAAAAGGACTTTGTTAGGGTACTGGAAGCCTTTTTTCTTTGGCATCAATGATGTGAAAAAAGGAGATAAAATACTTGTTATCGTTCCAGGAAGCATTTTTAATAAGACTACAGGATCAACATGATGCATTCTGCATCATAAAACAGGAAGTAAATTGAGTATTACAGGACTTTACTTGCTGCTATTCATATGACTGTGAATTTACACCATTATCTTCCCACAACCTGCATTTCATTTACATGTATAATGCATAGAAGGCATTTCATGTGTGAAGGGTTGTAACTGACCTCTGCTACTAGCAGGCATAGATCCAAAGCCAGGTGTACCTCCTGACATCTCACGCATGGCCCAAGGTGATACAGGGTGGAAGTCCTCGACAACACTGGAACTCGTTTCAGTAGATTTCTGTTTCCATGACAACTCTTCCATCACGGCAACCTAGAAGTCAGCATAATTAACAGAATTCAGGAAATATTGTTTCTGTCTTGGAAAGGTTACAGGCACACAGGCAATGCACATGCCAATTTTCATCATGATCATGCAGTCAACAGCAGTGGTCTTCAGACGGGCAGAATCATCCCCCCTTCCGATCTCTGAAGATATTAAGACCGAGGGGTGTTTCACAAAGATTTAAGTATGACTTAAGTGGCACTTAAATGCCGACGTTGTACATGATATGCAACGTGCGATCTTATTGATTGCTACACGGTAGTGCCTGTCCTCATGGCACTATCTGACCAATGCCGTCAAGCCTTATATACCACACGCAACTAGGCATTTCATTGCAACTCTATGTCATCCTTAAATCTTTTTGAAGCATCCCCCAGGCCAGACTTATGAGGGGTAAATCCTACATATGAGCATTTTTCCCCCTTTCTTATCATCCACCATAATCTATTACGCAACCGTTATTATCACGATACATACGAACATCCTTCATACCATTACTATACCTCAAACCAGTAACTAGGGAAGTCTGTTTTGAATGGAAGCTGAGGGATATAATCACACCATGAATGCCATTCATCATCATCATCATCATCACCATCATCGCAATCAATATCATCATCATCATCATCATCATCACCATCATCATTAACATTATCTTAATCATCATTGATTGACTGATTACTTTTATTTCTGCATTCATTGCATCAGATATAAGTTTACAAAGTAATATCTACAAATGTAGTATATAACAAAATAATAATGTTGAAATACTGTATAAGAATTGGATCAATAATGATTAAACAAATGTATTACTAAATAAACAGAA
Organism: Lytechinus variegatus; assembly: GCF_018143015.1. NCBI lineage: Eukaryota > Metazoa > Echinodermata > Echinoidea > Temnopleuroida > Toxopneustidae > Lytechinus > Lytechinus variegatus. The sequence goes on from NC_054741.1 coordinate 62,855,928, forward strand.
AGACAATTCAAAAGAATGCAGGAGACCACCATTATAAGCATCATCACCATCGACATCGTCGTCATCATCATCATGATCATCATCCTCATCACCATGATCATCATCATTGTCATCATCATCACCATCATCACTACCATCATCACTAATATCCTCACTAATATCCTTCTATTATTATCGTAACTACCCATCACAAAAATTACCATCACCACTATCACTGAAATGATCAGAAACATCATCATTGTCACCATCAATATCATCACCACCACCCTGCCTATCAGCATACTTACACCATAACTTTACCTCGAACCAGTGACTAGGGAAGTCTGTGTTGACTGGAAGCTGGGGGATGTAATCACACCATGAATGCGATTTGGTTGCATCAGTCATGGGAGGTACATTCTCCGGAAGCACCAAGCAGTAAACGTAGAAACCGTGGATGAAGGGAATGTGAGGGAAGCCTGACGCATGCTGGATCAACCGATTCTCTGACATATTCTGTTTCACGGTATTAAAAAAATAGCATTCCATGAATCAAGATAATATGGGGTCATATGGAAACATCTACAAATTGTTACATTCTATATTTGGAAGAGCATGATGAAAAAATATCATATTTCCTTCCATGATTGAAACCAAATGTATATCATAGCTTGTTTAATCAACATTGATCTAACATTGAGAAAATATAAACTTTTCAATAATAATTGAAATTCAAATTTACATACATTCAGATACTAATGAAAAGCACCTTTTTGTAAACTTCTAAATTAATGAGTTAGAACAGAGGGAATTTGATAAAAAAAGAATTATCATATCATTATCAACTGTGATTTAAGCATTTATACCAAGTCAAATCTGTATAAATACAATCTCTGAAAGTACAAACTAATCACTTTAGTGGGAATTCAAAAACATTTTGATTTTTTAGATTTACATAAAAATGGCATCCAATTATAAACGGGGGGGGGGGGGGGTAATTATGACTTATAATCTGACTTATAATCACACTTAAATGCCGACCTGTACACGATATGAAACGCGCAACCTTATTGATCAATCCAAAGTAGTGCGCATCCTCTTGGCATGATCTGACCGTTGCTGGCAAGATATTTATAACACACGCAACTAGACATTTAGGTGCGACTCTAAGTAATACTAAAATCTTTGTGAAACACCCCCCTGGACACAAAATTGATTCAGGAGGGAGTGTTTCATGAAGTATAAGTCATAGGTTTTTCACTGACTATTTTGCTTTGAGCCAATCATATACAATGAATGCAGTAGCTTACAGCAAATCGTTAAAATCCCTGACCGTTTGCTTCATGGCATACTCCCCTGTTCACTCACCATTAACAGCTCAAAGGCTTCAACATCCGTGACCTCACCATTCAACGACCTTTGAACCCAGGTCATAGCCTCGCCTGACATGAAGCAATTGGGGGGGAATCCCCTTCTGTCCAGGGGCGATGAACCTCAACCCTTTACTGGAAAGTGAAAAAAAAATAGCCTGGTGTTGTCAAAACAAACCATTTTTCAAATTATTTTCATGTTAAATATAAAAAATAACACACATTTTACCACAAAAAATGAAAGGATCATGAATACACAAATTCAATATTAAAGGAGCAACAATATAGAAAGAAAGTTACTTGTTCCAGTCAAATGTCAGAATTTAAAACCATTTTAATTTGTACATACAAAAAAGTAATTAATAGAGCAATAGTACCTATTCCAATGCACTTCTGTCATTACAGTATAATATTAAGCCAGTGTAGGAATCAGAGCGAAAATACTATAGAAAGTTTGGTGATATGTGGCACAAAGGCAAAATAAATGGGAATAATTACAAGAGTATTGGCTGGAGAAGAAGATCTAACCTATCTGGGAATGGTACTTTCCAAGAAATAATTGAACTCTACAATTTAGAATCATGGTGTTAAAATATGTGTACATGTATTACCTTTGATCAGCCATAGCTTTAGCAATGACTTGCAATGGTGTGCAGAGTGAAAGTGGTTCATCAGTTATAGTAGTAGCAGCAGGTGTATTAGGAGGATGGGGAGCAGGACTACCGGTCCCACTGGTGTGCCTCTGTCTATCCGGTCCAGGAGAGGATCTACTCCCAGGGTGTATCAGGTCACCTGAGATGGGAGTCTGCCGTCCAGATGATGCCTGTTGGGGAAGGGAAGGATACCATTAGGGATGTATTAGGAGAATGAGGTACAGGACTACCAGTCCCACTGGTGTGTCTACAGACAGAACTGTCTGTCAGGTCTAGGAATGGATCTACTACCAGGGTGTGTCAGGTCACCCGAGATGGGGGTCTGGCATCCAGATGATGCCTGTTGGGGAAGGGAAGGATGCTATAAGGGGTGTAAGAGGAGGATGGGGTGCAGGACTACCGGTCCCACTGGTGTGCTTATATATGTCAGGTCCAGACGAAGCCTGTTGGGGAAGGGAAGGATGCTATTAAATGTGTAATAGGAGGATGGGGTGCAGGACTATCTGTCCCACTGGTGTGTCTCTGTCTGTCAGTTCCAGGAGAGGATATACTACCAGGGTGTGTCAGGTCACCTGAGATGGGGGTCTGGTGTCCAGATGATGCCTGTTGGGGAAGGGAAGGATGCTATTAGGGGTGTATTAGGATAGGTGTGTCTCTGCCTAGCAAGTCTCTGGCCACTAAAGGAAAAAGCAATACAATTACATCAAGGCTGTTGGATGAGCACAGTCTGAATATTCCATTTGATAAATTGACAATCAAACAGTCTGATCTTCATCCCTTTGGCGCAAGAGGATTCAAAGACCATCTATCAAATTGATGGCAATTGATTGTCTTGATGTTTTCATTTGAAAATAGTTGTTTATAATTGTGGTTATTCACGTCCAATCAATCAATGAACCACTATGTAACTTGTACAGTACAATAAAAACTGTCATGATCATGATCGGCGATGAGGATGACATCTTACATACCTTTGGACCTCTGGACGTACTTGTCTGTCTGCGGATCCCATTCAAGATCTCTACAAATCTCAAGAACGCATCGGTCTGGTATTGCCTGAAGGCATGGTCCTTCTCGCACGATGCTGCCTCAGTTGCGCTGATCCCGTGCTCATCTGCAAATCGCTTCACCAGCACAGGAGTGTTGGGGATCAGCAAAAACCGGCTTCTCCAGAATTTCAGTGACTGAGGAAAGGAGGGAAGATATTTGAAGGGGGTTTCAAACCAAGAATAGCTTTACCTAGTGACATCAAAAGTTTCATAACAGCACATCAGGGTTCCCAGCTATTCAAGAAAACAAAATTCACTGATAATTATTTAAACCCATTTCCTGTTTTGCATGTTTTATAAGTTGTTGCAGTGAATTACATGTACATGTATTTCCATTATAAAAACAATATGTAAAACTGATTAGTACCACCATAACCAGTCATTCAATGGATGTTGTTTTGATATGCAACAAAATATAAAAGAGTCTGACTACCATGCTTTTGACTTTTGGGCCGGTCAATATTACCTGATTTTCCCTCATTTGAGGTAGTTTTTAATCAAATTCCCTGATTTTTCACTGACTGGAAAAAAGTAAAATGATTTCCCCTGATTTCTCTAATGGGCTGAGAACCCTGTATATTGACAAAAAGAACAAATGAGGGGGGGAGGTGAAAATAGGGAACACAATGCAGTGAACAAGATTTTCTGCTACAAATAGCAGAACAGTATCTTTATTGCAAGACTGATGATTTGTGGTTCCGAAAGTGGCTAAAACGTAATGTCATGTTTCCTGAATCTCCCAAATGAGTGTTTAACTGGAAAAATATATATGATATACTCGCTGAAATTTCGAGTTGGGCGGCCCTTTTCAGGACCAAACACATGCCAACAAGAGAATACAAAGTGTGAAGCCTGTATATTAAGGTAATACTCACATCTACCAATGAGAATTCACTATCATGTGATGAGATGTAGTTATCAAGATAGTTCCAGTTGTATCTCTCAATCTCTTCATGTCTGAAAGTGGTTTGAATCGGCGAATAACCTTCGTTCTGTACAGACCATAGCTGATAGGTATACTGGATGGGTTCACACAGTGATGGATGCCTATGTAAGACATGAGTTTATTTCATAATAAGTTAATGTGAACAGACCATAACTGGTAGGTATAGTGGACAGGTTCACACAAATATTTTATAATATTATGGATCCATTCATATCACAACCAATGTCTGCATACATGTACAGTACATGTATGTAAAAAGGTTACGACAAATTCCTTCAATGTGAACAGACCATATTACTGGATATGTTCACATAGAAAGGATTATCATTATCATAATTCAATGTGGATGAATACCTGAACAGGTCACAAGGTTATGATGTAATGAGAACAGAGCATAGCAGGTAGGTATACTAAATGGGTTCACACAATGAAGATGATCATCATTTACTTTTTGATGTGAACAGGGCATAGTTGGTATCAGGCCTTACATTTCAATACTTTTTAGGGCCAGTCCTCTTTCCAAAGGGCATATTTCTATATTACAGCACAAATGGTCCAAATTTGAAGGGCAAATAAAACATTCTAGGTGTAATGAGGTCAACCAATAGGCCCTGTGGTATGAATATATAACTGTATAGCTCAATGGATTACTAGGTGCAGTTCACCTACCTTGGTTTATAGATGGTGACTGATATTGTCTTCCTTTCAGAATGAAGGCATAGCTTGTGGAAGATACGACCAATACTCAAAACATACTCCTTCTGCAAAGGATAAAAAAGACAAAGGCACAGCCAGAGTTGAAACTCAAACTAAAAGAAAAGAGGCTAATACTGAGAAAGATTTGAAGTCCAAATCTGATTTTGGTAGGACTTCAAAGATGATGGAGCAATGTGTAGCATGTGAATAGAAAGAAAGTGCAAAATTCAAATACTAAGAATTCCATTTCCCATCAAGATGGTCAATAACAAATGAGAGCAACATAGGCTGAACTATCATTAGTTGAGGGTAATGCAGTCTTACCTTGATGTTTTGGCCAGTGTATAGTGACATAAGTATGGTAAGTCATGTTTTAATTAAATTCTTTTTTTTTTGTGATATCAATTAACCCTATCTAGGCCGGGGTATTTTTGGAGTTTATATGGCCGGGGGGGGGCCTCCCAGGCCCCCCCTAAGATCTCGGCCGTCGACCGCGCGATTGCGCCGAAAATTGGCACGCGGGTTGCCTGGGACATAATCTACAAGATTGTATAGTAATTTATTTCATGCGAATTGCTATTAAGTGATTATGCTAATTTATGCGTAATTAGTATGCGAAATCATACTTTTTCCTCCAACTCCCTAAATAAAGCTCCAAATGTACTAATTTTTGGTATAGAAACTCTTTGTGGTGTTCTTAGCAAGTGTAAATGAAAAAAATGCGATATCAAATAATTTTCTTATGTATTTTATTGTTTTTTGTAATTTCTTATGTATTTCTTTGTTTTTTGACCTTTTGTTTTTCATTGTTTTTTTCAATGAAATTTGTTGGTGACTCTTCTGTGATCATAAAAAGCATAAAATAAATACATTTAGACCAGCAAAACTAAAAATAATCATACATTTATGAATTTTGGTTGAAAACACAATTTGCATTGACTTTGTACACGAAATCACGTTTTTGAGCAATTTTTGGTCTGACATGCACTTACATAATGTTGCGTAATTTCGGAACCACGTACCCGGGTGACGCAAAGTTGGTCTCAAAAGTTGCGCAAGACTTGAAAGTAAAAAGTCAGCGAGCGGCGCGGTAAAAAAATTTCGCGCGGCGAAAATATTGCACGATTCGTTGAGGGGGGGCCTCCGAGGCCCCCCCCGGCCTAGATAGGGTTAAACATCTTTTATCAAGAAATAAAATTCTTGAGACCACAAATTAATTTCTTCACATCAAGAAACGATTTTGTATATTTAACAAATGATGATTCGTGATATCAACATCAAGGATTAAATATATGCATGTCAGCATAATTATGTTGGCTAGAACTTCCTATCAAAATAATATCCTGCCAAAGAAATCTTAATAAAATTTCTCTTCAATCTACAAACCTTATCTGGGTTAGTGATCAATGGAGGATGACGTTGACTCCGGATAACAGATGACAAATCTAGGCTTGGAAGTACAACCAACTGAAAACCCTATTAAATAAAAAGATTAAAAAAAGATATTTACAATATTGGTAGAGTGAGCCACGACTACTAAATATACATCACACATTAACCTGCTAACAGTTAGAGAACTAAAGATAATGATCATGGATAGAACATCTGAACCCCACATGTGGAGCCGTCCAGAAATGACTTTCTCCATTTTCAGTTAAAATTGAAAAGTTGTAATACTTTCAGAATTTGCTGAAGTGGTTTACGGTACACCATGTGGAGTGTTATAGAAACAGTGAATAGAAGAGAAGTGGATAGGTGAGAAAGTGGAGATTTGAGAGTAGAGTATTCTTTCTTGAAAATAGTCCTGAAAAGGACTGTAAACTAGGAGGAATGTTGAGTGAGAACAGCTTGAGTAGTAGAGCTGATGAGGAGATGAGGAGATGCTGGCTTGAGTCGGCGAGTAGAGATGATGAGTAGTAGAGACTCGACGTTTCGGACAGGTTGACTGTCCGTCTTCTTGTATCCACTGTTTCTATAACACTCCACATGGTGTACCGTAAACCACTTCAGCAATTGTACATGCCACCATGCAAACCTTCAAACAACATCTGACTTTCAGAATTGTCATAGCTCGGGATACTTTGTAAAGTAAAATGGAGTAAAACAGGGGTCAGACACATAAAATGATTGATCATTTTATGATAATAGTAAATACAACATTTCTGTGGAGATCAAAATAAATGATTGTAAGCACTGGCAATACAATATGACTTTAGTCTTGTTACCAAGGTAAGGTCCACAAGTATTCCAAAACCTGAGCTGCAATTATGATAATTGATATTTTTCATTTCCTACTCCCCTCTCTGCGAATTGCAGTGGCCATAAAATGGTAAAGTCACCATAGCTGTAATGCACTATAAAAGAAACTGGTCCCTGGATATCAGGTATTCCTACAAAGGGTCCAAGAATTGCCAAAAAAGATTGCGCCTCTTACTTGCAGAAGCCTTTGCGATATGAGCTCCTGGAAGATGGCTTCCACTGTCATAAAAGGACCAATGATGTCCTCCTCCGCTAAGAGTTCATAGTTGAACTCCAGGAAGTCCTTTTCCAATGACAACCTGTCAGGATAGAAATCAGTTGATATGGGCAGACAGGCTGTGGCAGTCAAGGACTTCCAGTCAACACCTGTGGATAGTAAATGGTTATCACAAGATTTATAGTAACTTTGTCTACGTGTAGTTAGTCTTTTTCTAGGATCTAGTCTTATATCAAATGGGCTAAACTCACTTTGTTTGCAATAAAATCAGTCTAATTAACTATGTGAATTAAATTAACCAATCAATGGAACATCATTATTTGGTAACCTAAGGCACCTTTAAGTAAAAGCCTCTGCTTCGTTCTTGAAGAGGAATTTCCTCAGGATCATTCATGGTGGCTTCCCACATACCCTGTTATTTTGCCATTGCTCAAAGCAAAGTTGTGGCACAGTTAAGGGTGCCCAAGCCAATATGCCAGTGAATCTAGTCAGAAATATATCAATTGGCCCGCCAGCAATACATGTTTCTACAGATATATCATGTCTCTATGCCAAGTATATGTTTTTCTTCCTAGCCAGACTCTACATGTTCCTTCTATAGAAAATATGAACATATCAGAATCATACTGTATTCAATGCAATGTGTTGATGTAACAGATAGACTGTATAATCACATTTCATAGCAATCTGCTTAGTATCAGAAAGACATTTCTTTTTACAAATGCTTTTATTAAGCCTGAAAACTTGGTGATCATATGTATATTTTCTTTTTGATAGAAATACTTGTTGCTAACTATATGATTAGATGATATCCATGTGTAATTAGATAAATGATTATGTATTATTTTACAGTACGGGTATTTGCCAATAGTATAAATACATGCAATGGCACAAAAGTACATAGAACACATTTAAAAAACATTTTTCAATGGAATACTTCTAACAAGACAGTTTTAATGAATTTATATATTTAAAAAGTGCATTGAAAGTATAAGTATAAGAAATCGCATTACATATTATCTGAATATAAATATACCATTCATGGATTGCAAAATGTAGCATGAGCATATACTATAACAAAAGATACAATGGTTATATTTTTTCAAAAGAAAAGGAAACATTTACATAAAAAGAGAAGCGCAGTACAGAGAAAAAAACAAATGTGAAGTTATGGTGAATTGCTGATAAGAATATATATATGAATTTATGGTGTTATAATTATGCATGATATTTTTTTTGCAATGGATATATGCTTGTGAGATTGCATGAAAGAAAGAGAAGAGGAAAAAAAAAAGACTTGAAGACACACATCACACACTTTGTTAATATACATCACTGCATTAAAAGAAAATAATAAATAAACAGCTAGTACAGAGAAAGACAAAGGAAATAGTAAACAGGTACACATAAACAAATATCAGGAACATTAAAGGCTAAAAAAATAAACATTTAGGATGACAAATATCCTGAAAGGCATTTGAAAATAACAGAAGAGATCTAGAAACTACACAATAAAGACAGTTCAACTGAATGATAAAAGTTGAAAGCAATTTTGGGATCCCAAGTTTCCATAAGTAAGATTGATCCACTATTTTATATCATCAATCAGCATAGCTAAACACAGATATAGTCATATCACTGTCATAATTGTTCTCTATAAGTATCTATGTACTTGTCAGTTGTGTTTGGTCTGAGAGTTTGTTAAAGTGCAGGGGTGGTATTCTGAGAACCATCAACATCAGCGTTTAGCTTTCTATTAATTTTTATTATAAGTCACGAGTTGTAATGAGATATAACAGTTCTATAAAACACACAGTTTGGTATTTAACATTCTTAGAAGTCGTTTGCATGTTGCTACACATATCACAAATCTAATATCAAATTTTCAAAAAATTGTTTTAGGGAATAAACATATCAATCTATTAGAAAGCAAATGTTCACAAAATATTTCAGCTTTTTTATGCATTTTATTTGTGCAAAATATGCTCATAAATGCAACATAGCAGCTGAGGGGTGAGGTTGTTATCTTATTTTGTTGCACAGAAATAAATCATCGCTTTTAATGCCAAGACAGAGTGACAGTGAGAGGTGGAACAATTGACAAACACATTAGAAATTAAATGGCACTCAAAATGAAAATTGGGTAATGAACATAAACAGATTATAAAAAACATTGTTTCAAGTATAAATGCTTTTCAGTTTTAGTTATTATGTTGTAAATGAAATAGGAGCAAGAAGGGAAGGGGAATGGGGGGAAGGGTGGAAGATAATTCGTGTTGGATCACTCTTTAAAAATTCAAAGGCAATAACAAATGAATAATAATAGGAGGACAAACATAAAAGGGGATAGAAAAAAATGTGATACCACACACCGGACAAAGATAGCAGAGAGAACAAATGCAGCTGATAAACAGTAGAGGAAAACAGACACAAACAAACAGTGACACTTATAAAAAACAAATAAATCAATCAATTTTAAAGTAGAAAAAGAGAAAGGGGGTGGGGGTGAAGCAATCCACCTGTTTGGTATTAGGAGTCCATTCTTCATACGGTTGATTATCTTTATTTCTAAGCTTAATATAACTGAGTCACATATCCAATCTGGATTTATTAATTCATTCATTTCTATAAGAATTTTTTTATAATATAATGGAGGAGGATCAAGAAGTAGGGAGAGGGTGGAGAAGGGGTAAGACAGAAAGTGAGGGAGGGGTTGAGGAGAGGTAAAGAAGGTTGAAAGGTTATTGCACCAATATCATGTTCAATGACAGAGGGCATTAAAATCATAGGTACATAATGACAACTAGACACACAAAACAGATTTAGAAGAGAGCCACTGCACAAAACAAAACAAGAAGACACAAACAGGCTGAGAAAAAAATATAAACCCAAGTTACCAATGTGATCATAAGAGAAAGGGTGGAGTAGGAGGGTGGGCGCAGATAGGAGGGGAATGGGGGGTAAAGCAATGCACCTGTCAGGGTGTAAGGGGTCCATTCTTGATCCCCTGTATAACTCCATAGTAAGTTGAGTCTTCTTAGGGAAGGATGATGCTGCATGGCGTGATCCAAGGAGCTCGGTCCATCAAACAGACCTCGGGTGCCTGCCATGGAAATGGGTGGATATGAGATAGCAGAGACATACAAAACCTGGTGGCTGTTATCACAAAGTCGTTCGTAAGTTATACACGAGTAAGTGCCAGACTGGTGATCAGAGGCCTGTTTCAGAAAACTTGTTGTAGATAAAAAAAAAAAAAACAGTTTAAAGCTACCAAAATCATTCAATTTGATTGGCTGATGATAAACTTGTAATAGATTTTGTACCTTAGTCATCATAACAAGTTTTTATGAAATGAGACACTATTATTTTTTATAGATGAGATTCCCAAAATTTTCCCTCTTTCAAACAAAAACTAAAGTTTCTTTACTACAGCCCTAATCAAATTTTGGCAAATGACAAACTTGGCATTAGGCTGTGTGTTAACCCTAAAAGGACCTCGGGCGCGGAATCGCCCCCCTCGACATTTTTCGCAATTAATCCGCCGCGCAAAATTTTTTGACTGCGTTGCTCGCTGACTTTTTACTTTCAAGTCTCGCGCAACTTTTGAGACCAAATTTGCAAAGCCCAGGTACGCGGTTATGAAATTACACAACATTATGCAAGTGCACGTCAGACCTAAAATTGCTCTAAAAATGTGTATTCATGTACAAATCCAATGCAAAATGTGTATTTAGCCAAAATTCATTAAATGTATCGTTATTTCTACTTTTACAGATTAGAATTAATTAATTCTGTCTTGTTTATGATCAGAATTAAGTCTGCAACAATTTCCTTCAAAATAACAATCAAAAACAAAAAGTAAAAAACAAGGAAATACATAAGAAATTGAAAAAACAATGAAATACATAAGAACAAATTTGCAATACCAACTTTTTTTTAAGTACATTTGATCAGAATCCTACAAAGAATCTGTGAATAAAAAATTAGCAATTTTGGGGCCATAATAAATTAATTAGAGCAAATGTTTAATTTCATGCATACATGTAAGTTAGCATAATTAATTCATTAAAAAAATCTGATTTTTCAGAAAAATTAATCATACAGCCTTGTAGATTTTGTCGCACACTACCACTGTGCAAATTTTCGCAGCGCTCCTGCGATCGATGGCCAAAATCTCAGGGGGGGTAGTGGATTCAGGACCCCCCCCCCCCCCCCGGCTGTGAGATAGGTCCAAATAAACCCAGCACTTTTATGGTTAATCTGCTAACAAGAATGATTTTAATCAACAAAATCTAATCTCAATTGAGCTGATAGGAAACTGAATGATTGAGAATCTTAATTTGGCACTTAAGAACTGATCACCAGTTGTTGGTTAAGTTGTACACAACTTATGAACAACTTTGTGAAACACCATCTTGCTTCATTATACTCTGGCAAGATTCAAGCGACTTTTAAAACCTACCATAAGAGTCTACCTTTTGAATGTTCAAGGGTCGCTTTGTGATAGAGGTATTTGTTACTGCCACAGGCTTGTGGGCCTCTGGGTCCTGCATCGGAACATCTTACAAGCAATGACACTAACATGTTCACCATCCTCATACTTCAATCTAAGATCCTGTTCTTAGTATACTTTCTTAACTGGTTTCCCCTAAATTAGTTTAGATGACCAATTCGCTAGCATCCTCATCATCATCATCACCACGCAATGAGTTTCAAGATTTCTATACCGCTTGCTTCCAAGCCTGTTCCCAACTTGAGAATAATCTCTTTTATTTTGCAAGAATGTTTGCAAAGATGATGTAATAGCAAAGCAGACATGCATATTTTAACAACTACATGTATGAATAAAGCTTTGCGAAGGTAGTGATAAGGCATAGCTTCTCTTCATGTATACATGTATTTAAAAGGCCATTATTTATTATTCATTGTATATAACAAACACAATTAGTGTTTTAAGTGAGACAAAAAGAAACAGCACATGAAAATCTATTTGCATTCCACTATTTCTTTCTGAAACATGTTTAAAGTCAATTCTGTTAGCTTCTAAGAATGCTAGCCGCTTTATCTCTATAGATTAAGAGAAATGAATAAAAATGAAATTGTAAAATAAAAACAGAATAACACCTACCCTGTTTCTGATCTTAATTGTTACATTCAAATAAACAAAGAAAAGAATAAAAGAAATTAAAAATAAACACAAGTGGAATGCCTCTGGCCGTCTCACCTGCATCACGCGGTTCAATATAGCAGCAGTGCTGACTTTGAATACTACTCTAACTCGCACAAGATGTTCAGTGATACATGGTTACTCTTATGTCCACTTTTTATGAACTAGACCAATAAACTTACAGAGATATGATGGTTATTCAACAAAAAAACCCAACATGGCCAAAGTTCACTGACCTTACATGACCTTTGACCTTGATCATGTGACCTGAAACTCACACAGGATGTTCAGTGATACTTGATTAATCTTATGTACAAGTTTCATGACTCAGATCCATAAACTTTCAAAGTTATGATGGTAATTCAACAGATACATCCAATTCAGCCAAAGTTCATTGACCTTTGACCTTGGTCATGTGACCTGAAACGCGCACAGGATGTTCAGTGATACTTGATTACTCTAATGTCCAAGTTTAATGAACTAGACCAATAAACTTTCAAAGTTATGATGGTAATTCAACAGACACCCCCGATTTGGCCAAAGTTCATTGACCCTAAATGACCTTTGACCTTAATCATTAGACCTGAAACTTGCACAAAATGTTCAGTGATGCTTGATTACTATTATGTCCAAGTTTCATGAATCAGATCCATAAACTTTCAAAGTTATGATGGGAATTCAACAGATATCCCCAATTCGGCCAAAGTTCATTGACCCTAAATGACCTTTGACCTTGGTCATGTGACGTGAAACTCATGCAGGATGTTCAGTGATACTTGATTAACCTTATGTCCAAGTTTCATGAACTAGGTCCATATATTTTCTAAGTTATGATGACATTTCAAAAACTTAACCTCAGGTTAAGATTTCGATGTTGATTCCTCCAACATGGTCTAAGTTCATTGACCCTAAATGACCTTTGACCTTGGTCATGTGACATGAAACTCTAATAGGATGTTCAGTAATACTTGATTAACCTTATGGCCAAGTTTTATTAACTAGGTCCATATACTTTCTAAGTTATGACGTCATTTCAAAAACTTAACCTCAGGTTAAGATTTGATGTTGACGCCGACGCCGCCGCCGTCGCCGTCGGAAAAGCGGCGCCTATAATCTCACTCTGCTTCGCAGGTGAGACAAAAATCATATCAATCTATTATATAACAAAGCCTCCCACACTCTCTGAGGAATAACACACTTGCAAAATGTATCCTTGCCCAACAACATTCTTTTTTCTTCCCTAAGTAAATAGCAACATAATCAAAATCAAATTTGGACCTTTATTTAGTGATTAAAACTCTGATTGTATACATTATAGATGGTCATCATTATCGTACATAACCTTAAAAACATGTGTTTGCAATATGTAGATCATTCCACATGGCACATGCATGACAATTTTAGAAAATTGGTGGCCAAGAATAGCTTGGCATATTTAGGATTAACCGTTTGAACCCTGAATTATTTGGGATGGTCATGACCCTCACCCTGAAGCTCATCGGCAAAACGGAAACATGACAATTGAAATGATTGAACTCCTTTTCTCATGATTTGAGGCCCGCCCATAGCTTACACATCGTCCATATACAACTCACTGTGTATTACCACACACGCTTCCCTGGAATGGTAGTATATTTTGCAATTTTTTATGCTATAACCTTACAAATGAAAGCCATTTATTGACAATATTACAAACTGAAGTTATCGACTGAATATCACCAAGGTAACGTCATTTTCTAAAAGGTCCCCTAATATATAAAACTTGCTTTTCCAATAACATGTCTTCAAGCCGGTATTCCAGGTTTTAGGGTGCATGCACGTTCATGGTGAAACCAGTTTCCAGCGTTTCGGGTTCAAAGGGTTAAATCATTATATAACAAATTCTTATAACTAAATGGTCCAAATTTTGTGTGACCTTGGTCTTCTTATGTGAACAGTCTCCCGTCTATAAAAAAAATACATTTCAAAGCGCATATGAATACAATGCTGAAGTATTGATGTCATAACCTTCTGTTACAGTTGCCATGGAAATGAATAACTGTGACATCAGAACTTATATACTCAATAAAAATAATAATGAAACACTACAGCTAAAAAGTGAAAAGCAAAAGCTGATAATGCTAAACCACTGCCGATTGGAATCAAGTAATTCCTGCAAAAAGCATGAGGAAATTACAATATTCAGTAGTGAATGGGTGAAGGAATTCCTGAAAGTCATACCTGCACTACCTGGCCTCTGCAACACGGTATCCGTACTCGGAGATGAACCAGCGCTGAAGAGGCTGCTCCCACTGGCTGATGGGCGCAGTCGATTCTCACTGGAACTATGGGGTAACAACGGTCTCTCGTTACCATCGGTAGGGGTACGTGACCCACCGCCATTGATGACAGGACCAGCCCAGGGGTAATGGGGGCTGGAAGGGGAGGAGCCAAGGGTGCTGGAGTTTCGGTGGCGGGTGTATGAGTTGGATGGATAGTAATGGGAGAAGTAGTAGGACGGGTTGATCTGGTTACGATGGTGGGTTTGTATGGCGCCCCCACTTGGGCCTGGATGATTGATTGGATGGAAAAAGGAATAGTGAACGGTTTAATGTGTTAACAATAAAGTTTGATGCAACTGTGCTAAGGTTCTGATACAAGTGAATTTACATGTACCTTGTACGTGTAAAACATGTATGTACATTACATCTCAGATCACTTTACCAATTAAATTGTTATATTCATACATTGTCAGTAGATGAAATGGGAACATAGGAGGATATAAGAATTGACAAATGTGTTGGTTAGACATGATGTGCTAGTGATTATATATATGTACATATACATTGAATAGTAATGTAAATGTTAGAAAAATAATTTTTTCTTATCTGAAAGGACAAGCTTACCCTGCAGTGAGTAATGATTATTCTCTTCGACAATAAACTCTATATATGTATATACACACACAACAAAAAATGTCATGATCATTTGAAATACAGACTCTGTTCAAGGGTATTTGTAACCCTAATAATCATTCCAGGAAAAGTAATAAAAACATGCAAAAAATCTGGAGAATATTACAAGATAGATACACTTAATATCCAGAATTATCAAGGAAGTCTACATGCAAATGTAGTGAACTTCTAAAAAAGTCAAACTATAGTTTTTGTTGGGTTATTTTAATTCATTTTTTACAAACAAGTACACTTCATGTCAGACTGATTTATGCAAGACAATAATGTATATATGTGGATATGAATATATCAAAGGTCAAACCTTATTTACTTCAATCCCAGACAGAAAAAAAGGAAAAAATGTAAAACAACATTGATACAGAATAATAGAAGTTCTAAATATCCAATCATATACTGCTTACATCTACATGTAATTCTTCTCAAGATATACATGATTAATTCTTTTTTTTTAATACGCAAAACCAAGTATTACACATCACTCACCCTGAGGGAAGGTGTGTGTCCATCTTCGTCTATTAGAGGTCAATTTGACCACTAAACTTGATGTCCCGAATGGATTGACCAATGCCTTTGGCTGAGCCTGACCGGTGTGGTTGATATGGGTGGTGGTAGTAGCCCCAGCACTGCCCACGACAACACCTTTAGGAGAGATGGAAGCCGCATGGCTCTCTGAAGACTCTCTACGTCTTCCTTCAAAACTATGGCTAACAACTTTGGCTGGATATAAAGAGATAGAAATGAATATCATAATCAGTACATTTTGAAGAAAGAACATTTCATACTTGATGAATAGTAAGGCTGTTTTAAAAGTCAGTAATACAATTGAAACTGACTCCACATAGAAAGATATCTCAAAGAACATTCTGCAATTTGGAGACGCTTAATCAACATGTTTGTCCAAGTTTTCCAGTATGACAACTTTTAAATACTATTGATTGGCTGAGAAGCAACAGTTACTATGGTAAAGATTGCATAGAACGGGTCTTGTTGGATAAAACATCTGAAAAGTACTTTTATAAAATCTCCCCTGATTGCCTATCAACTGGTGAAAAGGGTCTTTCAAGAATTGTAAAGATTTCCATAGCATCAGTGAAAGATCCAGACAAGACAGATACAATACCATTACACCTGGCGTAATGTTTGTACACAATAATGGACTGTCTAAAGAGTTAGTTTGACTGCATTTGCCCCTACAAAGTATCCAAAACATTTCAGAGAACTTGTTCTACAAGAAAATGACTACATGTAAAAAAGACTTACCGGTATATCAATATTATTTGCCACTGTTTCTGAAATAAGAATGGACTAGGAGCAAAGAGAAATGCAAAGTACAAGAAGCATGAAAATGATTAATTTGTTCTTTGTAAAAAGAAAATTATATAATAAATGATCAAAGATTTTCACAATATGGAGAGATTTTCAACCTTACCTTCTCTTTGTATTCTGGCAAGAGGATTGGCTTTATTGCCCCTCCCTGGAATGGCTATTGCAACATCCCCATCATCTGAATGGTAGCTTCCATGCCTGGTTCCTGGAGAGCTACCCCTCCTACTTGGATCTTTGAAGTCTGCCTTGGTCCATTTGTTCTTTGAATGGAATAGTTGGGGATGGAGAATAGGAATAAGTTGATATTTTATAACTTCATTTTAATTACGACATTGTCATGTTTACTGCAGACCACCACATATGTTTACAACTATGCCCCTTGCCTTGAGATGCTGCTAAGCTATAGCCACATCAAGTCAAAGGGTAAACCCATTGCCTTCTAGAACTTGGTGATCCATGTACAAAGTCATGGGAACTACACAATGCAGTAGTCAGGGGTTACCATCTTAAACTGAGCCATCCCTGTTCCCTGCTTCAAGTGGGGCTCCTGGCAAAACATTGCTATGTATGACATTGCTCTGGAGAATTAATCCAGAAAAAATTGACGCATCACCTACTACAACTACATGGCCATAGTACGAAGTCTAGTAGAATAACAAAATTCGGAAATCGGAAGTAAAGAGGGTTATTTCTAACCTGGGGTGATCCTTCTTTGTCTAGAATTAACTGACCAATTGATGGAGTTTGCCGTTGACGATTCTGACCTCCTGATGATGGACGCATTGTTGCAGGTGTCCTGAGAAACAAGAGAATATAATGTGCACCCAGGAAATCAATGAGGCACTTTATCCACTCTGTGTTAAGCCGGGCTCACACTGTGCGATTGGATGTGACACGATTTTTCAAGAAATTTTGCATCAAATATAAAATTTCCAAGTAGTAAAATTATTTATATAAAGTTTGGCATGATATTAGGAATACTGAAATCATATTTTTACTTTGAGGCAAGTCCTGTGGTCAGAGTAAAGTCCAATTGGCTTCAAATTGCAGCCGATGAAGATGTCATTATGATTTGGAATTTAATTTGTTTTTATTCATTTGGGGAGGCTCGAACTGGACCGAATTTTGATTTCAGTAGTCCTACCACTATTCTTAACTCTGATCCAAAAGATTTTACTAGTGGGAATGATCATATCAAATGTTATCACAATTTATTTGAAATTCGGATCGCACCGTATAGCATAGTGTCAGCCAGGCTTTAGTTCCTACTATTACCATAAAGGCTATAGCTTGAGAGCTATTCCTCCACACAAAGCAATCCGAATCCCATTTATCAGAGACACTGCTAAGCTTGATATTCACAATTGTAACTTTTTTACGCATGGTTTTCCATATACTTAATACAGTTGCACTTATTTGTAAAATTGTTCATATCTTTTATGTTACATCCCCTGGAAGATGTAACATAAAAATTAGCAATTGATATATCTAACCAATTATAATTATTTGTACAAGGTTTGCCATAGACTTTACAGGTACTTTTAATTGTCAATTTCTTGTATCTTTATCATTATTATTTATTCAGCAAATAATATACAAAAAAAAATTCAGTGTAAACAATACAAGATAAGAAATATCAACCGTTGAAATGCCAGGGATAGAAAAAGTTAACTGAATTACTGTGGCATGAAGCCTCCTGCCCTAATTACAATGGTTATGTTACACCCCCTGGAAGACGTAACACAAAAATAAGAAATTGATATTTACAACCAATTGTAATTTTCTTGTACATGCTAGACTCACAGTTAAGGTCAATTGTACAACCGATTGCATATCAGTTGTAAAACCACTATGCAAACCTTAAAAAAAATCATACCCAGGTAATATCCATGTGCCAGTTGCAAGAGAGGGTCTTTGCAAGAACCATCTCTTGTGTTGCTAAGTTAATATGAAGTAGCATATACGGTGCCTCTTGATAAATTGTTCATATTTCATTGCTTAGCTCGCTTATAATCCATAATAGAAACTATTATTCATAAACAACCGTTTTCGTTCACATTCATATACATGTATGAATAAATGAGGCAAACAAATAATTTCTTTTAAGCCCTGTCACACAGCACATTAATAAATCAGCTAAATGGAAGACAGCGCTTGCAAAGATCCTTTCATCAACTGGAATAAGATGCATCAATTACCTTGGTTTGGGCGACTTGCCGCTGAGGAAACCAAAGACTGCATCATCATACTCCTCGCACTGGTAATCAATATCGTCCTGCTTGGAAAGGGAGTGGTCCGACGAGATGTGACGTAACAGGGCATGTCTGCTCATGGTCTGCGGACATTCCTTGACCAGTGTAGGAAGGGGGTTTCCAGCTTGAGACGTGTAAACCTGTAATAACATTAATGTGGGTACTGTATCATTGAGCCCAAAGAGGAATTGAATCAAATCACAAACGCACATTTATTTACCAGGAAGGAAAAAAAAATAACCTAATTTCTTTACTAGCAAACTGAGTTAAGGAAGATCCTTGCCTGACTTTGTAAGAACTAGAAGAAGTCTGGTTTTCTGAAATGCACTGACTCCCTTTTTTTTAACTCTCTAAGGGGTGATGGTAAATCACACTATTCCGAAGCCAAAAAAAGTTTCAGTGTTACAATGTTGTTTTTTTCAATATCAGTATACAATGTAGCCATATTCCAAATCCAAAGTTCAAAACACAAGGCATGTATGACGGCATTCAGTCTTTCATTCAAACCTTCCACGCAGAACAGGATACCAAAGTTTATCAGCTAATATGTGTACTGTAAATTTGTCTCATTTAGGATCTGCCAAAGAGGCACCACAGTATCTTTCAAAAACTCTAAATAGGATACTTATTGTATGTTCTTTACAAGAAAAATCAGTACCAGTACACCTTCATAAGATAACAAGAAGACCCAGGATACATCGATTCAGTAACCCCATCTCAAAGACATACAACAATATATAAAGGAATTTACCCTCTCTGCTAGCTTGATCCTTGGTTTAAATTTCTCACTATTTCCATGTGCATCTTCTTTGGTGTAGAAGCTGTAGTTGAGCCAATGAGGGATGTTATAATCACCTCCATGGATACCCACATCCATGGTTTTATTATGGAACTGTTTATACGAAATAGAGAATGAAAACTTGTTCGAACCTGCACGTAATGATACACGTACCTAAGAAAGTCATCGACACAGTCATGTACATAATATAGACATGCATATAAAATGTTAGCTACTTGTTTGTAAAACTTCATGTACACAAATTGTGTTTTCTGTATACTGTACCTAGGTTTACTTGTGTGTTCTGAACTTTCTCTATTAAACTAAGGGATCTCAGCCTATTTGTATGTCCAATCCCAATTTACTCCATTCTTACTTCACTTCATAAGCTGCCTATTAGTCATGATCATTGAGAGTATTACAGATTACCACATTAACAAAAAATGATCTACAATTTCTTGAAAATCCCACACAGTGTTGGAACAAACATATTTCATAGAATTTGCCAAAGGTGACTGGAAGATA
Organism: Lytechinus variegatus; assembly: GCF_018143015.1. Taxonomy (NCBI): domain Eukaryota; kingdom Metazoa; phylum Echinodermata; class Echinoidea; order Temnopleuroida; family Toxopneustidae; genus Lytechinus; species Lytechinus variegatus. Next base: position 62,876,099 of record NC_054741.1, read on the forward strand.
CAAACTTCTAATATCTTTAAGAAAACCCAGCTAAAGCCAGGGTAATTATAATAGCACGGCCCGCTGGGAGAACAGTTTTCAGAACTGAAGTGGCTTCCCTGGGTAAATATACCTATATTATTATTATTAAAGAAGTCTGATGCAAAATTTGAGACAACATGTTCATGGACTTCAATTTTGTAGAATAGACCTCTAATTTACAATAATGCAGTTTCAGCCATCTCTGTCAAATCTGTTCCCAGATCATAACAATCATATTGAAGACAGAATGTATTTAAATATAATAATTATATTATTCAAAGGTTACAAAAACCATCAAAACATAATTTACATAAAAATAAAAAAATTAGTTTTATTTAATACATTCTGCTTGAGACCTTTTTTATTAGATTATTTACCCTAAACAGAGGCACTGCATGGAGAGGCTGCTCAGCGAGACATACCAGATCACTGCCAATACCTGATAAAATTTTCATGAGAAAGAAAATATCATAAAACAAATAGTAGAAAGTTTCACGAGAGAGGCTATCACATATCATAGTTTAGAAAGAGGTACTCTCATTAGTAGCATCTTTTAACACACGAAAAATCAATTAGCATTCAAAATACAGACCAAAATGAACATGAGGGCAAGACAGTTATTGGCCCAACATTTGCTCCTACAACAATTGCTCCGGGAACTATTTCGTCTAAGATGAAGGGTTAAGGTTAGAGTTACGATAGGGTTTTATGTTAGGTTTGGGGTATAGTGTTTAATCCAGGGTTGAAGTTAGTCATCGACTTGTGTGTAGAATAGCAGAGCAATCGTTGCCGGATCGAATGTGATAGAGCTAGACAGTCTCCTTTAAATCTGATGATAATCCTGACAGCGCTGGAAGAAACTTCTTACCGTTATCGATCATTCTCTGTCTGGTGATCTTGCACATTTCCCTGTCGACATCAAACACTCCAGCTCCCGGTGTTAATAACACCACAAGCTGTCCCGTCCGCTCAAAGTTACGGTCAACGTAGTGCTTGTCAAACACTAGAAAGGACAGAAAACAACATCTATATTAATATGTTGTCTACAGGCACCAAGTGTCCAATGTACAAAAAGTCTCATTACCTGTGATGTCTTATTGGTCGATATCCATGTAAAAGACTAGGAACCTCAGGAAATCAAACAATATGGCACAGAGAGGGGCGGTGATAAAACAGAGCAATAGACAGTGAAAGAGTTGATTTATCCTCATCTGGGTTTTTTTTATAACTCTTATCTGCCAAAGACATGAAATTGCTGCTTTTACTGCAGTTTATCTTATAAAGCATGAAACAAGATTTTTAAATTTTCTTGTTGTTGCTATTTCAAATGCATAGAGTACTTCAGTAATTTACTTCATTCTACCATCCAATGACTTTTTAACTTATATCCTGTCAATAATCAACTGAATCTCAAACATTGATGCTTACCATTGAGAGTCATGTTTAGAGTTTCCAAGAAGTTCCCCTCAGCAGCTGATGAATTATACCCCAAAGGTATTGATCCACCTAAAAAGAAAAAGATGACACATGTACAATAACTTAATAAGATGAAGAAACATTGGGTCTAAAAAAATCATGGAAGAGGCTTATGAACACCATGTGGTAAGTTCGTATAAGGACTAAGAAACTTAATTGGATATTGTTAGAGGTGACCTGAGAGGAGAGAAAGTGGAGGGTAAAGAAGTAGAGTATTTTTTTCTTAGATTGGGTTTAGTTTTTAAAAGGACTGTAAACCAAAACAGGTGAGAGGCTTGAGTTGTGGAGGGATGAGAGAAAGCTAGCTTGAGTCAGCAAGTAGAGTTGTGAAGTACGAGAAAAGACTAAAAAAAATCTAGGCAACTTGACTGATTTTCTTCCGAAGACTCAACCCTCTCAGCTCTTCTGGTTTACAGTCCTTTCAAGGAGTAAACCCAATCTTAGAAAAGAATACTCTACCTTCTATCAACCTTATACTTTCTTGCCTCTCCATTTCACCCCTACCTCAATCTTGATTTCTTAGGTCCTTCCAGGACTCACCATATAGTGTATCGTAACCTCTTGAAAGTTGTCTGTAAAGACCACTGCAGAGGGACAATTCTTTTCAGGCAGATGGTCTTTATAGATGATCCAATTTTCCAATAGATGCACTGAATTAAGTATAATCAATGCAAAAAATAATCTGTATAAAGCATGAATTGAAACCAAATATTCAAAACTAGCTTTGGAAATTTGGGGCCTGTGCATTCTTACCTTCTTGGGTTTCACATAAGACTTCTTTCAGGTAGAGGATAAAGTGAGCCTTGAGGGTCTGGAGTAGACCATGCCATTCATCTCGTCTCTCATGATGGACAACGGCACGGTAGAAATCCTGGTAGAACCGGCCAACGTAGTCCACTTTAACATTGTCTCTCATCCACTTGGGAAACTGGGCTGTCAACAGAAACGAGGACTACCGGTGTTAATCAGATGCAGGGTTTTCAGTAGCCTATAGCTACTATCAGTAAAAACACTAGTTTTCATGAAATATCCCAAGAATAGGAATGATACAAAAGTAAAACAAGTGGAATGCCTCTGGCGGTCTCACCTGCATCACGCGGTTCAATATAGCAGCAGTGCTGACTTTGAATACTACTCTAACTCGCACAAGATGTTCAGTTATACATGGTTACTCTTATGTCCACTTTTTATGAACTAGACCAATATACTTACAGAGATACGATGGCAATTCAACGAATACCCCCCCCAACATAGCCAAAGTTCATTGACCTAACATGACCTTTGGCCTTGATCATGTGACCTGAAACTTGCACAGGATGTTTAGTGATACTTGATTACTCCATAAATCCATAAACTTTCAAAGTTATGATGGTAATTCGACAGATACCCCCATTATGGCCAAAGTTCATTGACCTTGGTCATGTTACCTGAAATGCGCACAGGATGTTCAGTGATACTTGATTACTCTTATGTCCAAGTTTCATGAATCAGATCCATAAACTTTCAAAGTTATGATGGTAATTCAACAGATACCCCCATTCAGCCAAAGTTCATTGACCCTAAATGACCTTTGACCTTGGTCATGTGACATGAAACTCATGCAGGATGTTCAGTGATACTTCATTAACCTTATGTCCAAGTTTCATGAACTAGGTCCATATATTTCCTAAGTTATGATAACATTTCAAAAACTTAACCTTTGGTTAAGATTTGGTGTTGACGCCGCTGCCGTCGCCGACAAAAAAGCAGCGCCTATAGTCTCACTCTGCTATGCAGGCGAGACAAAAATGGCGCAGAATATCAGAAAAGCAATCATACAATTCATGACAATTACCAGTATAAAAATGATGACAAATAAAAATTGCTTTTACCAAGTGATTTTGCTTTGAAGAATGTACGAGAGAAGAGAACCACAGTAACCTCATTGTTGACTCCTTTATCCTTCCATTTGTTGAAGAGGTCAGTCAGGAATCCACCTACAGCCTTTTCCCAATACAGATCTCCTGCAGACAAAAATAAAAAAAAACATTGGCCCAAATTCACAAAGGTGGTTTTGAAAACCCACGGTTGAGTCCATGATTTATGCAGATTTTCTGTATAAATTACGCTTATTTACCGCGTATATTAAAAGAAAATGTCCAATGCTGATGCACGCTTTTGTCACAGTGCGCCAAATTGACGGCTGATGCCGTGGTTATCCACGCTATTTTCTTCATTAGTTCACTGTTTGAAGAGTGGACTCATTAATTAAAAACAGTGGACCCATGATCAAAATAGCATACTTAACCATGGCAACAGGCGTCAATTTGGCGCACTGTGACAAAAGCGTTCATCCGTATTGGACATTTTTTAATATACGTGCCCGATATGCGGTAAATTAAGCGTAATTTGTACAGGAAATCTGCATAAATCATAGACTCAACCATAGGTTTTCAAAACCACCTTTGTGAATTCGGGCCATTTGAGTTTTTGAACGCAGATAAAAAATAGCATGAATCAGAATCTTGGTATAAAAAGGACAAAAAAAAAATGTTTGGATAGAACAGGGAATGCTGCTTGAAACGCAGAGACCATTTTTCCTTTTAAAATGGCACTCATTAGTAATTTCAACAAAATTATAATCAGCAGTTCATTTCAGGCTGCTTCCATGAGTTTATCCAACCTGATCCTAAACTAATCTAACAGGACACTGACAAAAGATTATCCTAAATGAATCCTTACCACATGTATCAAAGTCCCACATCTCTGAACTCATCTGAATGAAGAGATACACCATGGCTGTAGCTGATCTAAAGGCAACTCTTGTATCATTGGTGATGGCTCCACATGACACCCTCTCCCAACGTGACCAAAGTTCCTGGACCTGAGCACGTATTCCACTCAGCTCCAACTTTTGTTGCATGTGAATACAGCTGTCCACCTGAAATGGCAGAATAATCACATGTGGAGACCTAATCTACAGAAGATTACTTGAGATCCAACAGTGCATAAATAGTGACCTATTGCTTATCAACATTGGCCATCAATCAATTTTCAAAAAATGTATCAGTAGCTGGCATCCACCCTGTGATAACCTTTCATCAACATTTTTAAATTTCTTAGCAGGGAAAGCTAATGTAAGTCAGTAACTCCCACTACTGTACTGGTCCTGATGACTATCTCCACAAGGTCTAAGGCCATGCTTTTAATTAACTCCACGTGGACCAGGAGCCACATTTGAAGGCAAGTGGCTCCTGATCCCCTCCAGGTCTAGGGCTTCTAGGGCTACATCTCAGAATGGACCTTGTAATGGGGACATTCTATTCAACATCCTATCTGAGGAACAGTATACTTACCAGACTGTTCTTGAGTCTCCACATGTCACTCCTGCTGATGTACTGGTCCTTGAAGACCAATTCCACCAGGTCTAGCGCTACATCTCCTGACTGGACCTTGGTGACCTTCACATTCTTGTAAGCCCTCAGCTGAAACAGCGATGCCACTCCTTGTTCCACACTTATTATTTCTAGGGAAGAAGAGTTTTGATTTTGGGTTGTTATTGTAAAAGTAGTGCTAGTGACACTGATTTACTCTTTTTTTTAAATACTTCACTCCGTTAAAATGTTAATACACCATATATACAAGTGTCAAGATTGTGAGTTGGAAATATCCACACAGAGATCACCATAATTTCAAATGAACAGCATAGATTTATCTTTCAAGGCAAACACGTTCTTTGACATAACTCACGTAGTGACTTTGAAGATGTCCCACTGTCTTGTGGTATCAATCCGTACAGATACATGTATCTGAAGACAGACTGCTATACTTACCTTTACTGTTCGGTTGAAGCTCATCTTTGAAGGATTTGACTTGTAAAAGCAGATGACTGGAGGATACAAAAGAAAGGGATGAAAAATTATTGAGATGGAAAAGGTTCAGGAACTGGTTTCACTCGAGCTTGTGATGAATGGTAATTTGAGATATTTTGTAAATAATCATGTTACTGCAATCCTGATGAGCTTATATTCATAAAGCAGTGCTCACACACAATAGTATATAAGATGCAGAATAAAAAACACATATATGATTCAAAAAGTGTATTCTTTGTCTATTTTCAAGAAATTATAAATTCTATAATTATTTTTTACTTCATCAGGATAATCTAGATTGGCTGAAAGCAATTTCGTTAACAACTTTACAGCTTTTGTGACCAGCCAGCTCGAAACCTACAAAGAATTTGCTTTTTTTTTGGTATTTTCCTCTTGTTTAAAGAGAGTTTACAGATCTAAAGATTTTTGCAACTGGCTGGAATAATTTCAACCCCAAAATACTATGAGATTCAGTCACAACGAATTTCAGAAAGAGTTTCACAGAATAAAAAATTGGGGTTGAGTTTAAAGACGGAGGCATGCTCTGAAAGTATGACTATATAACAGTTAAAAGAAATGCACAACAAAAATTCTGGTAACTCGTCTGTGGCTGAACTTTATAGTTCTCTATTTTAAAAATAGGAAGAGTTAATCTTTCAGATAAAACTGTAACTGTGTTTTTGTTTAGCCCAGACATCTAGTTTGATTCATTAGAAAGGACCTTCCCTTATAAATTAATGCCAGTTTTGAGTCAGTGGTTGTATAAGTTATTGAAAAATAATTATAATCTTATGAGACCCCCAAAAAAGTGATATCTCACCTATTCTCTTCGTCTGGATGATATATTTCCAAGATGTCACCTATCTTTACATCAGGGAACTCTTTGGGGTTGATCAGTAATTCATTCTCTGCAAGACATTGAAATGATAAATACCTTTAGTCTGCATGAATCTTGCACATTTCACTACAAATTTGAATGGACGAGTTGAATCAGCTTTCCAATTGTTTTTTATTATAAAGTGAACAAATTGGTCTCCCAAACTGGATAGAAACCATCATTCATAGTTGCAAATCTTCCATGAACTGCTAGAGTATTTATACCTTACCAGAAAAAAAATAATTTCAAAATAGTATAGTGAGTGATTGCATCTTCGACTAGCCAGGGCTACACACTAACCCATTTTTTCTACTGGTCCAACCTATTCATGTCGGACCAGTAGATACCCAGTTTTTCAAATTTTTACTGGTCCGAACCTAAAATCTACTGGTCCCCCTAAAATAAAGAAAACATTTAAAAAAGGCGCAAGTTTAATTTTCTAGCCTTTCGTTAGCGTTGGCGAAGAACAATAGGAAACAAAATGGCGGCGTAAACATCGGGCAAGTCTCTTCCGTCTTGGTCATGATATTTTTCTCATTTTTTGATGAATTCTTGTTTTAAAATAAAATCGATGGCGCAGAAATGTCAGAAATGAAGTTGCATCCCAAGTACATGATTTAGGACTAGATCATTTAGAAATAGAAGGAAAGTGGAAGTCTCAGGGGCGAAAGTTTCAGATTTTGGCGGCCTACACGCACGTGAATGGATAAGGATACCTGGCTTCATTGAGAGTAAGCCTAGCCAGGAGGCTTCTAGAGAGTAAAAATCATTTACTAATGTAACTTACTCTCATACGAAGCCAGATCTTCTTTCTCATTGACCCACACGACGGAAGCCAAAACCTGAAACTTTCACCCCCGAGATTTCTACTTTCCTTCTAGAAGATCTAGCCCTAAATCATGTACATAAGATAAAATTTCATTTCCGACATTTCTACGCTTTCGATATTTTTTGAACAAGAATTCATAGACGCGTGCATTGGCGAAGAACAATAAGAAACAAGATGGCGGCGTAAACATCGGGCAAGTCTCTTCCGTCTTATCACAATATTTTTCTCATTTTTTTAATGAATTCTTGTTCAAAAAATAACGAGAGCATAGAAATGTCGGAAATTAAGTTTTATCTCATGTACATGATTTAGGGCTAGATCTTTTAGAAGGAAAGTAGAAATCTCGGGGGTGAAGAAAGTTTCAGGTTTTGGCTTCCGTCGTGTGGGTCAATGAGAAAGACCTGGCTTCGTATGATCATGATGATGAGTAAGTTACGTTAGTAAATGATTTTTACTCTCTAGAAGCCTCCTGGCTAAGTAAGCCTACGTCAGTAAATGATTTTTACTCTCAAGAAGCCGCCTGGCTAAGTAGCACTAGCAGTCCAGATGATGATAATGATGACGAGGCCGGGGGTTCCTCCGTCCTTGCGCCCGGGCTCGGCCGGGTGCGATACGGCACTTTGTCTGGAGTTGAATGGGGCAGGACTATTTTTATTTTTGAGCTCTTCGAGTCTTACCACTAAATGCCTTTTGATGGACCCAAAGCTTGAAATTCTTCATCTTCAAAGGGTACTTCCTACTTCACCTGAAATTATAATGTTCTTTTTGTATCACATTGCAGAAAAGGTCGAATCCAATACTAGAAACGTGAAATTTGTGTCAATATCCTCTGCGAATAGCTGAACTAACTGCGCTGGTTGTATATGGAACGCCAAAAGGAACCAAACAAGTAGGAATTTACGAAGATAACCAATATACCTAAAGAAAAAAAAAGTAAATTAGTATACAAGAGAATTGTTGGGAATAATTTATGACACAAAGCTGTTTTCGAAATTAGGCGATTCTAATACAAGGCAGCAAAACAAACAACAATCTATAAAAAAAAACGAGCTCTGAATATTTACGCGACTCTCTAAGCGCTTGGGGAAAAATAGAAAGAGAGAAGTAATTTAAGCTCCCCTCCCCCACCAAAAAAAAAGTAATTGTATAGTTCAAAGTAGACTGTAGACAGTTGAGGGGCTTCAAATGCGAAGAAAAAGGCTATTTAACGAAAAGAAGGTTTTTAACATGGATTTTAATTTCTCAGTTGAATCAGCTTATGGTAGATTGTTCCTTTCAGAGTTGAGGGAATAAAAGGAATAAAAAAATTGTGAACCATGTGTGCAGGAACAATTAGGAGTGATTTGTTTATTGAGCGCAAGTTGCGAGAGGGTGAATGTTCTGATATTAACACTTAAAAGTAGACTGGAGCTGATTTCTTCAAACAGCAAGGTCAGCAAGAGGATCAATAAAAATCTCTTCGTTCCCGGACCATTATAGCATTAATCTTGTCAAACTCCCTCAGCCATAGTATGGGCAGATCCAGGATTTCCCAATTAGGGGGCCGGGCACATTTTCTCGAGGAAAATTTTGACAAGCACGTAGGTCTTCACTTTCAAAGGGGAGGATCGAGGGAACACTTCTGTTTTAATGGCATTTTTACATTCAAAATTTTAAGTGCCTCCAAGGGTGGGGGGGGGGGGGCACGGCCGGCTTTGCCCCCCCCCCATCCCCCAGTGCACTCAGCAGGGAAGTAACAGACAAGCGTGAACGACGATTCGCAATAGGTCTAGCGGCTGAATTTTGTACTCTGCACTCTGGGTCCCGCTTTTGGACCACCAATTAACCTTTAAATAGGATAGAAGGGATGGGCGCAAAATCCTCTAAATAATTCATTTTATTAATTTTCCTTCCCCCACCCCTCTCTCTCTAGCTCTATTTTAATGCCTGCAGTCTGTGGCACTTGTACGTTACCTAGAGACCAAAGATGCCGTTGAATTATTTATTTTCGATTATAAAATGGTCTGCCTGCATGAGCATTGCATCTATGTGACTTTTGATTCTTATTATAATATTCCTTGTCATTTTTTTGTCAAATTAGTAGTTGAATACACATGAAATTCTTAAGAACTTTTTCCCAAGCTGACATCTCATCATGCATAAAGGGGGGGGGGGGGTGGGAAAGACAACCTAATCTTCTTATTCAATGTACTGACACGACCTAAATGAAAACCAAGGACCCAGAAACAGTTTTTTAAAAGAGGGGGCGCTGCTTTGGCGAAAAAATGACAAGTAAAAGCAAGTGAAAACTATAAATAAATAAATAAATATATATAATAAATAAATATATACAATGAATAAATATATATATATATATATATATATATATACATACATACATATATATATATATATATATGTGTGTATGTATGTATTAAAACGAACATTGACAAGCTAAATAAAGAAGTTTTGCTCCAAAATAAAGGTGATTTTGGTTTTCTACTTTTTAGCGTACCAACCTGAGTGATCTTTCTCACATGCTCTTCTTATCTTCCTTCAGTTTTACCTTTCTTCTCCTTTGTTCTTTCTTTCCCTTACAGTTTCTTTCCCCTTTTTTTTTCTTCTCTTCTTTTTTTTCCCGTTTTCCCCCTTTCTTTCTCCATTTTATTTTTGTCCCGTTTTTTTTTAAATTCCCGGTGAGCTCCCCCTTGAGGAGCTAGGGGGAAAACAGCCCTTGCCTGTTACTCCACTGATTCCGATTATTTTCCCTTTAATATTGGAGAAAGAATAAAGGTGTGTTTTTTTTTGGGGGGGCGGTCGCTTGGCCCCTTGGTTCCTAAAAAAATCATTATGATACATTTATCAACATAGTACATTTTGAAATATGGGAGACCTTCATCATAAGCCAGAGCTTGAAATTGATGAAGGCCTCAAAAGGAAAGGGGAAGGAAAATCAGACAAACAGTGCAATAAAAGAGACTTATCCTTTACTGCACAAAATAATAGGAATATTACCAAAAAAGTAGAAAGGGAAAGAAAACTTAAAATGAGGAAGTTATAATCATGTTGATAAAAGAGAAAGTGCAAGTGCAAGTGTGCGAGAGTGCAAGTGCGGGAGGGGGGAGGTTGTAATATCGGTTGGTACGTAACACACAGAGATTTTAGGTATCATGTTTTAACAGTGTATTTCTCTTCAAAACAGCCTTAAATGAATAAAGTGTAGAAGCATAACTTAGTGTCAGGTGATAAATTATTCCATAAATCTGCACCGTAACGTTTGACAAGGCAAACAACATGACCACTGATCTTTTCCATTCATGCAAGCAGGGGCGGATCCAGGATTTTCCAAAGGGGGGGGGGCAAATTTTTCAAAGGAAAATTTTGACAAGCCCCCCCCCAGGTATTCAACCACAAATTAAGGATATCGTTCGTACCCAACAAAAACAGAATAAAATAAAAAAGGTTTTCAACTACAAATAAAAGATATTTCGTACCCGAAAAAAATGACAAGTAAAAAAAAATAAAAAGAAATAATGACATTTTTACATTACAAATTTTTATTTTGCGTCTGAAAGGGGGGGGGGGGCACGTGCTCCCTGGATCCACGCCTGCATGCAAGCAACTCCCCCCCTAAAAAAAATCCTTTTTGGATTTCGAAGTGGCGCCACTTTTTGCAGCTATATTGGAGGACCTAAAATTAATATGGGCTATATACTCCGGGACATCAATTCCAACATCACTCGTACTCCTGACTCCTGCAGCACCTAAGTAAAAACCTTCACCTGTATACCACGTTCGCGTACGCGCGCCGTGTCTGGAGCTAGCTAGCTGGAGAAGACATCGATGTAGGAAATGAACCCATGGATGCGATAATTGATTGCATATGCGGCGCGGTTCGAGCTTTGAATTGGGAGAGGATTATGGGGATGAAATTTACATGTACATCGTACGGGGATGATGGAGTAGTGTGTTTTGCGTAGAAAAAAAAGCAGAAGTGAGAGATAATCACCGCCACAGGTAAGACGAGATGGTTTAAGCTGTATGAGATTCTTAGTTTTTGTAACAGCTGGTTGGATGGTGCATGGTCGCCGGACCGGCCGGCCCTAGCCCTGGGCATGTACCGGTACTGTTTTTGCTTTCGTTGCGGCTAGCGGATCCGGAGCGAGCTGTGCCTTTATATTTGAGGTAGCGTACTATACTGACCATTACGTTGCGACCTGTGCATGCCAGCGCCACCGAGCGAGTCTGCCAACTTGCATTCGAAGCAGCGTGTGTCATTTGTGCTGCACGGTTCACCTGCTGAAAGGAGATAGCGGGAGCGAGCATCGCACCAACTTGGCATCTTCGGGAGATAGCATCTTAATCATGATATGGCAACTAGTAAACTGTGATCAACCTATCAAATTATGTAATAGAAACAATATTTGGTTTCCATTTATTTTTATTTTGATTGTTGATGCTGATGGTGATATTTTGATGTTGATGGTGTTGCATTAATATGTGCAGATTGTTAAATATGGGTATACCGGTAATAAATGTTTAAAATAGTATAGGCTTTATTTCTGGAATCATGTTGGTAAAGAAGCTAATAGACTTTTTCAAATGGCTATGTCATGATTTCATGTATGAAAGGGAAATGAAAAAAAAAATACCTCAGGAAATAAGTCTACAGTAGTACAGAGCTTATTTTGGTAGTTGAATATATAGTTAATGTATTTTTTTTCACAAAAAAGTAACAAATGAAAATAATTATTGCAAAATATTTCTTAAAAAGTATTAGGTCCTATCTGTGAAAAATGAAGATATCAATGAAGATTATACTTCTAATAGGCCCTATGATTGAGGAGATATAGTAGTGACTTGGTATGCCTAAATAGGGTTGCTTTGCTTTGATTTGTAGCAATAAAAATAAATTGAAAGAACTTGATTTCAAATCAAAACAGATCAAAATCATTAAAATTCTATTCTAGGATGTAGGCTACTTGTTCTGTCCATACATATACTCAGGTTGTTAAAATGTAACATTTAGTTATACTTTTGGTTTGTGGTATGTGAATTCTTGTCTGTAATGTACATGTATTTCTACAGTAGTTGCAATAATTCCATCAGTTGTGATTGTTTTATTTCTAGTTGCAATAATTCCATCAGTTGTGATTGGGTACTGCCTAATACAGAGCTGCCAAGTAGTACTGATTTTCAGTATTTAGTTCTGAAAAGTGAGAAGAATACTGTTAGTTTCTTGTAAAATACTGATTTCTAAAGTTTCAGCTGTATGTTTGGTCCTATGGTATTTTTGGAAAATACTGATTTCTTCACTGAAATACTCATTTTCAGCTTTGAAAATACTAAAATGTTCTTTTTCTGGTTGGCAGCTCTGCTAATATTGCGCACATGATGCTTATGAGGTTCCAGGGTCTTAATGTTGGTGAGGGCTCATAGAAAAAAGAAAGATTGTCACTCAAACAGCAGTCACCTTTTATCTTCAAATATATAAAAAATATAAGGTAAGAAAAAAAAACCTATTTAAATTATAAATTACAGGAAAGGGGCACACGAGAAAGGCACTGTTTTGGCAAAAATATTGTTCAAAGGGGAGATCGAGGGGGATAGGCAAGTGACAATTAATTGTGCCCCCTGGATCTGTTCCTGTATTGGCAAATAAATAGGATTCATGTAATCCTATACTAACTGTTTAGATATGCAGAGGAAGAAACCAAACTGGTCAAGAGCTAAGGTCAAGTATGAAACCTGATAGGTCCGATAAACAACCAGCAGCTTTGTATATCCTGTCTCACCTCACCACTTTGCATTTTTGCATGTACTGAGGCATGTGAGAATGTTTGTGTTGTGAACAAATTTAAGATTGAAATTTGTTTTATATTGTCAGAACTCAGAAATAAGAAATATAAGTTCTCTGAACAAGTTTAAGATTAAATTTGTTTAAAAATTGTCAGAAAATTCAGATTTTTAATTTTTTTTTTATTTCCATTGCAAAAATGATTATTGTCAAAATTTTGTTTCTGATGACCAGAAGAGACAAATGAAATCACATTATTTTGTTTTGTGCTTGCATGTTCAATTGGAAATTCAGGAAAACATGAATGGATACCTGATGCCCTATTCTAATTAAATACCTGTTTCAGGGAAGAAGCGTGGTCTGCAATATAAATGAAGCTGCGTTCCGGTTTGGCTCGGGTTGATACATGTATATTCATGTTAATATAGTGAATGCCTACCATAACAATATACAGGCCAAGTCCATTCTAACAAGTTGATTTGAACAAGATTTGAAAAATCAAGTAAGTGTAACACTGAACATTTCATTGAAATGGAATGTAAAATAATTGGTTATATTTTTTAGTTTAAATGATTGTCACATAATAGCTTTTTATTGATCCTGGTTAGTATACAAAAAGAGCAGATGATGGAACACACTACTTGTAGTTTCTTTTTTTTATAGACGTCAATTTTGGCAGCTTTAATGATAAAGCCGGTCTCCACCATATCATAATAAAACATTTAGCATTATGATCTTAAATTTTCCATTAGGATAAAACCAACTTTTACATCATAGAAGACAGAATTTAGATTTTCAAATGGTATGATACAGTACAAAAGATATTATGAGTGTGTGATTGACTGTGGCATCACTGGAGGCCTGGAGTCCTCATTTATGATGAATGATATTCATATCCCTTTTAGTGAAATATTCAAGCTGTCATATAACTTTCAAATTCAAATTTGAAGTCGTAAAGTTCTTACTCTTCATCTGATATCAATGAAACTTTTAGTCTTAATTGTTTTTATGTGTCTATTTCTTTAACTTTTTTCTTGGGGTGGACTTGACCTTAAAATTTGTGATATTTTATTTTCTCATCAGTAGAATTAGATTCATTATCAAATAATATTGGGGATGGGGGTGGCAACATTTCAAGGCATAAATGATAACACAGATTAAAGAGAAATGCCAGTAGTTGCAGGAAACACTGATTTCATGAGAAAGTCTGTAAAACCAGGCTTAATTGTCAGAATATCATCGAGGATCTAGATCTGGTACAGTTACATAAACTGAACTTTGTGAAATCTTGAAATCTACGCTGAAAAACGTTCACACTGAAGATCCCCAACAGAGATAGGGCATAGGCACACATGGGACAGTGTATTATTATTGCTGGAATAAAGACCCGACGGAAGTGACCGAATCCGCGCTTATTTGGCTTATTTCTCAGCAATTACACAATTTCTCGCAGAATCCTTTGGCACATATTTTTTATTCATACAAACAGACACTTGGGTGGTCATTATATTAAATTCTGTAAAAAGTCATTTTGAGATCGTTACCAAAACTGGAATTTATCTTTAAGCCTTTTTTATATTTTTTTCTCAAAAATCTACAAGATTCTATAAAATCTCAAAGCGGAACGTGAAAAAAAGTATATGTAGAATGCATTTTCCAACAACGACTTGATGCATTATGCACGGTCGACTTCTCATCTCTCTATCCCCCACTGATGATAGGTGGCATTTTACCCTCTGGGCAATAGCCCTTTGGGATCTCCATCATATCCACTTTATAAATTATTGCTGTACTGTCCTTTACATGTACATGGTCATATATATTACAGGTGATCAATCTAAAGCCCGGCTCACACCTTTGCGTTTTTAGCTGCGTATTGCTGCGATAGCCGAACGCAGCCTAAACGCAGCCTTAAGCAGCACGACGCAGCAAAACATTCGGCAGCCCTCACACTGTTGCGTATGGAGCTCGTTATAGCTCGTACATTTTTTCGAAAAATGACCGCTTACGGTCGCTTTAGGTTGCGTTTTACCTCGCTCTAGCTCGCTTTTGCTCGTAGCAGTACGATGCAATACGAAGTTTGCTCGCCACGTTGCGTGTTTATCTCGTTAGCCACTCGTTTGTTGCTCGCTAACCGCTCGCCCTACCTCGTCTCGCCTCGACTCACTGCTCATTCACTCGCTTTATCTCGACTGCTGCTCGTTCCGCGGCGTAACAGTTCGCTCTGCTGCGTACACGTGTGGTCGTATATTGCAGCGGTGATGATCATTTTGTGGTACTAGTCATAATCTTTGACGAATCTACAGGCAAACATCGCTTTGTGAACTATGACTTCTCTGCAAAGCTCTTCTATACAAAAAATTAAGCTTTTGCTTCAGCTGGAAGAGGAAGAGGCCACTGACGATTATGCGCAAGGGGAATTGCTGCTTGAGTTGCATCGACAAAGTCGTATCCGGCCTCGAAGTTGTTGGATTCGGTCTTGGATCTGCAGGAGGAATGAGCAGGGCCATTTCAACCAGCTGATGAGGGAACTAGAAGCTGAAGACCAAGAAGCATTCGCAAACTATTTGAGAATAAGTCCTGCAATGTTCAGTGAGTTAGAACAAAGACTCCATGGGAGACTGGAGAAGCAGGACACCTTCTTCAGGGAAGCTCTTTCACCTGCACTAAAGCTAGCCGTCACCCGTAGACACTTGGCCACTGGGGACAGTTACAAAACGCTCATGTATAGTTTCAGGGTTGCCGATAACACAATTTCACTCATAGTCCGTGAAGTGTGCTCTGCCATCATCGAGGAGTTCTCAGACGAGCTTGTTAGGTGCCCCACCAGTCCTCAAGAATGGAAAACGGTTGCACAGGGCTTCGAAGATCGGTGGAACGCTCCTCACACCATTGGAGCCTTGGACGGCAAACATATTGCCATCCGATGTCCCGCTGATAGTGGCTCCATCTTTTACAACTACAAGGGCTTTTATTCGCTAGTTATGATGGCCTTAGTTGATGCCCAGTACAGGTTCCTGTGGATCGATGTGGGAGCTGAGGGATCTACGTCAGATGCGCAGCTTTTTAATTCTTGCGAACTAAGGCAACGCCTAGAATCGGACACCCTTGGAGTACCCCCTCCAGAGCCCCTGCCAAATGACGACGAGAACACCCCTTACTACATCGTGGCAGACGAGGCATTCCCGTTGAGAACATGGCTGATGAAGCCATATGCTAGAACAGCTATGGCTAGAGAAGAGAGAGTTTTTAACTACAGGCTCTCTCGGGCTAGGAGAGTGGTCGAGAACGCTTTCGGAATTCTCGCCAATCGATTCCAGTGCCTGCTTTCCACTCTCCGCCAAACCCCTGCGACTGTCAGATTAATCGTTCAAGCATGTGTATGCCTCCACAACCTGATGAGATCTCGATACCCATCCATTCAAAATCCAGCCCTTGACATGGAGGATGCCGAGCACAACCTAGTGCCCGGTTCATGGAGAGGAGAGCAAACACTGGCTGACATAAGACAACCAACTAGAGGTCGCCCGATCACCCAGGCAGCTCAGGCCCAAAGGAATTACATCAAGGCCTACTACAACAGCCCTGCTGGTTCTGTTCCCTGGCAGGAGTCAAAGATTTGAATGAGTCATGCAGATATATGCTCAGGATTTTACCAATGCAATACCTAAAGACGTGTTTAGCTAGCTTGAAGACCCAAACATTACCTTGTTAGTTCTCTCGGTGTTGCATATTTAAGAAAAACAGAGAGATAACAATGGAATAACTTTTTACTCCTGGACAGTGATGCAGCAGTGCAGTATCACGAAATCTGTTCTATTGCTACCGACATCTGGACCAACATATGGAAATTTTGGAAATCTCTAGGACTTGTATTCCACAGAAAAGATAAATTCCCTACCGATGTAATATTTTTTTCAATGCTATGTTAGATATTACGATGGTTTATTTTTTTAAGATTTAGATTAAAGCCAGAGTATAGTCTTGGTAAACCGTGAAAAAATCATACATTTTATAATTGGGCAATTCAATCGGGCTTGACGATCTCTAACAGATCTCTAAAATGTTTTCTTCAAACCCATCAATTTTGGTAATATTAGCCAAAATTATAAAAACTCGGGATGTCCCTGAGATTTTCAGCATAGCGTTATGTACAGAGCTCCCTCTAGCGGCCATTTTGCTGATAATTTGTCATTTACAGCAATCATTTTATCTGTATTAAATTTTGATCTTATTTCCCGGTGTCCGGAGAGAGAATGCTGCATTTTTTCAAAAGATTGATGAGAACATCTTCAATCATACCGAAACTATACTGGGGCTTTAATTAATTTATTCCATTTCTTTTTCAATTTAAAACATACTCAGTATAATAATAATAACAACAACAACAACAACAATAATGATAATAACAATAATAATATAATAATAATTATTATTATTATATTAATAATAATAAGAAGAAGAAGACAGAAGAAGTAGTAGTAGTAGAGGAAGAAGAAGAAGAAGTAGTAGTAGTAGTAGTAGTAGTAGTAGTAGTAGTAGTAGTAGAAGAAAAAGAAGAAGAAATGCAAATAAATAGGATGTCATATACAAACAGTCTGGACTGAGCTGTAAAGAATATCTGTCAACGATCTCACAAATAGTTTCTTAAGTATTTATAGCATGGTTGGAGAGGCAGCTCAAATTGCGTGATTTATATGTTTATACGAGATCGAATATACATGTTCTGTTATCATATTCCTCCTATTGCTTTTTGTGTAACAAGTTTGTTCTTTTGGAAACATAACTGATTGCCGGTTGCACAGTTGGATACGATCATTAGCCTATAATTGAGTTTGATGATAAAAATAAAATTGACATTCCTAAACGGCTATATTTTTATTCAAGAGTCATGCTGTCGTGCCGTTGAAGTGCATTTCATATATTATGCAATAAAGAATGAATGAGAGTATGATGAAGATGAATACGAATAATGTTATGATGATGATGATGATGATGAGCACAGATGTACTCCGCAAAAGGGGGGGGGCAAGCTCTTTCCGAACAACAATACTTCCCCCATCTTTTGCCTCCACGGAGAGAATCGACGCCAATGTGATAATGATGATGATGAAGGTGGTGGTGGTAGTGATGATAATGATGATGATTATGATACTCATGATTATGTTGAATGGAATTATCACTGGATGAAAGGATGTGAATTATTTTATTTCCCCTTTTCGACCTTTGCTAATGACTTTTTGCTCTTAAATGCTAGCAAACTTTTGCTTGTAGGAATTTGTTTTATTTTTTTTATACGGCCTTTTCTTAAAGTTGGGTCATGACGTTAATATCAAACTTTGTCCAGAACAGAAATTGTGATTAATTTGTTTTGAGCCATGGTCTGTGATATTATTCTATATTTAATATTCATTGATTAAGTTTAGAGGGTCCAAACAAACAAACATTCTATCAACAATAAGCCACACACACACCATCATGATAACATAGGTAAACACTCTATAAAATAAAAGCAAGCAGAAAACACTATAAAATGAATTATTGTTCATCTGAACACGTTTTATTCAGAGCAAGTTTGCTTAAAGAAAACTCTTTTGACATCAAATGTGCATGGTCAACATGCTCAACAGTTAAAAACTACAAGGAAAAAAAAACAAACACCAACATTAAAACAACCATTTACCTCGAAATGTGGATCAACTTGATATTCTATATAAGTTGTGCCTAGACCACACAGACGTTGATATGTGTAACTTTTGTAATCAAACTCTTCAAATATAATTATTTATCTGAACACACTTATTCAGAGCAAGTCTGATTTAAGAAAACCCATTTGAGATCATACATGCATAGTCAACATGGTCAACACGCAAGCTTATCATGATAATGACTAAAGTGCAAGAAATTCGACCTTCAAATTGGATCAACATGATATTTTGTATGAGCTTTGTCATAACCAGGGAGATGTAGAAATATGTAATAACATGTGGAATTAAACTCTTCAAACATCATTCATAATATATCCGAAAAACACCCTTTCAGATTTTGTTAAAAAAACCCAGATCTTCCATCATATACATGCGTTGTCAACATGCTTTCTGTCATATATTTCACGTATATAAATATATATATATATGACACAAAACTACAGCGCAGGTATCCGAGTACCAATTCATAGAATCAATCATTGACCTTCCAATTCGAATCAATATAATTGTTGTATGGATTGTGCCAAGACAACAGAGATGTAGAAATATAACAAAATATCAATTATCATCTATGCTCATCTTCCCAAGTGTCACTTCTTATGAACAAATGCAAAATGATTTATATTTTGGTTTTTCAATTCTTTATTTTCAAACAAGTTGTACAAGAAGTAAAACGAAACATATCATTATTCTGAACATCAACTAAATCACGTTGTTATACAACGTGAGAGAAGCATTGAAAGTCTAAAACTGTGACAAAGGAGTGCAACAAAATGAATGGGAAATCTGTGAAGGACATATTCGTGATCTACCACTAAGAAGTAATAGGTGTCAAAGGATCTTGCATAGGGGTGCTTGCCAGGTGACGGAGCAACGATGATTCGTTGCCCAATACAGGAACGTCCGAAAGACGATCCCAGGAAGCTCCTCCGCTGTTAGAAGGACCACTCGCGGAACGACCCACTTCAGCAGAAGATACTACAACTGGTTGGAGGTTTGCGTAGCTCCGCCCCCTGTCATGCTGAATGAGTGGAGGTTGCATGGAACTGGCTACAACTTGTTGGGATGGTAGTGGTTGAGAAGCTCTTACGACCTTGGATGTTGCGACGTAGTACATTAGGGTGTCGAATTGCCTGCGCACATATTCTTCCCAGAAGTCCGGGTGAATGAAAGGATGCATACTTCCAAGAAAGTTTGCGAAAGCTGTATGGTGGTTCTCAGCGGCCTTGATCAAATCTTCGACCTGTTTGCGGAGCCCTGCTTCCCTCTCTGCTCTTTGAGCCAACCTTTCTACTAGGTGTTCAATATCTGTAGTTGTCGCTTTTCTCTTCCGTTTACTTTTAATTACAAAAGGTGTGCTTGTTGCAGCTGGCTGTTGCCCCTCTCCTTCATGCTCTTCTAGGTCCATGAATTCCTCAGGCATCTCTTCATCCGAATCTTCTGAGACCTGGTCAGTGTTACTTGATTTCTTCTGTTGGTCGGCATCCGTTTGAGATTTTGGCTTCAGCTGAAAATGTAATAAAATAGATGTTAAAGTTAATGTAAGCGTTAAATAGTATAGGCCTGAAGCTCCGTTTACCAGTCAGTTTTAAAACATAAAGTATGAAGGCAGTTGAGATTAGTTACTTTCCTCAAATAACAGAATTCTGGGTATCAAAATTTGATTATAAGAAATACGAGAATACTCACGCCAAGTTGACGGGATTCATGCCGAACGATGTGTGCCTTGAAGAAGGAGAACGTGCTGATGATCCACTTTTCACGAGTCGTCAACTCTTTTGCTCCTGACCCGGATGCCTTCCTCGTGAGTTTCCCGTAGGCACTCCTCATGGAGTGATACCATGTCTTGTAGTCATTCGGGTCTATGCCCATCTCTAGACATTTGTCATGGATCGCCGCTTGTTTCTTTCTGGTGTCTTTGTACAATTTGCACCCTTTATCATAAAACATGGGATTTGCACAGAGCCATTCCCCGAGTTCTTGTTCTTGCTCGTCAGTAAAGTTTACTGCAGCTTTCTTTGACTTCTTCTTGATTTCTTGCTGAACTTCCACGAGTTCGTCATCCCCGGCATCTTCAGCTATTGCCACTCCTGGTGACTCCGGAGCAGGAATGGGGGACAGGCCTCGGGTTGCTGAAGCCTTTGTCATGGATTTTCTAATTTTCGGCATCTTTCTCTCCCGGCCTACGAACTAACTGAATAATAATTCATGAGTGAGGGTTCTCTGTCAAAGGCAGATATCCGCAGTACTGGTTAGCCAAAGCGAGCAGGAACGAGCTAAAATGAGCAGGAACGAGGTAAAACGAGCGAAAGACGAGCTAGACTCGCAGTTAAGATCCAAGACGAACGCAGTGCACCGAGCTACATCCGTAACGGTCCTTGTTGTTGCGAACAGCGTGCGAGGTATAGCGCAACGAGATACGCGTTTATGCGAGCTAAAGCGAGGTAAGTCGAGGTAAATCGAGCCGGTAACGCAGCTTTAGGCAGTGAAACGCAGCTCAAAGTAGCGCTGCGTTGGCCTGCGTTAAGCTGCTCGCTGTTGCTCGTCCTTGCTCGCATCAGCTGGTTGCCACTCGTCTTTGCTCGTATGGATTTTTCTCTTGCGTTCAGTTGCGGAAGTTTGAAAAAAATTCAAACTAGCGAGCTAGAACGCAATGCCTCTACGTTGGTCTGCGTATTGACCTCGTATTAGCTCGTTTAATCGCGTTGTGTTGCGTTTATCTGCGTTCGGGCAATACGCAGCTGAACACAAGCTAAAAACGCAAAGGTGTGAGCCGGGCTTAAATGCTTGATATCATTGGTAGTAATAAGATTTGCTTGAAAGGTTTCCTAGTTCATTGCTTAGTCAGATCTCGATTACTATTGATGTAGATACACGTAAGCATTAAAATGATGCAGGTTTCATTTTGTTTCATTATTCTAACATCTATTTTCAACAAAGACCATATGTTTTGTTTTGTGTTGTACATACGGTAGCCTACTTGTAAGTTAACACTGTATTTGTAAAAGTCATGGACAAAATATTCTGAATTTCTAAAAAGTCAACTTTGATAGGCCATTGTGATTTAATTCTGCTAAAATCATGTGAAGATAAAAATTATTTATAGTGTTTTTCTTATGTTTGCTTTGCTCATGTAAAAAGGTACTTTAATTGTAATACTCAGAGACAATGAGCAATTGTCCACTCAGAGGTGAAGCGTTGTGGCCCAGTGGATTAGTCTTCGGACTTTGAGACAGAAGGTCTTGGTTTCGAATCCCAGCCATGGCGTAATTTCTTTCGGCAAGAATTTGTCCCCATTGTGCTGCACTCGACCCAGGTGAGGTAAATGGGTACCTGGCAGGAATTTATTCCTTGAAATGCTACTGCGCTGTAAAATGTTGCGGGGCTAAAGCGAGGGTAATAATATCCAATGAAGCGCATAGGGATGCATTTGGCAGTGATATACGCCTTCCATGTTGGTATTATTATTATTAATGAGCACCAAATGACCTGATAATTTGAACCTCCTTTTGACAATTTTAGAGCATAACCCAAGTGAAGAATATTGGCAGATGTGTTTCAATGCAATGTTCATTTGATCAAAATATGTCTTGCTTTGTAGGAAAAAAAAAAAAATTCGATCTCCCTTTTATTTCGAGCCAAGCCACTTGACCCAGGAACATTCCCTCTCACTCAACTTGAAATTTATGCAATGCATGCATCCCAAACCAGTGTAAGGTCTGTCACAGAATCATAATTGAGATCTTATTGCAGTTTTATTCCAGAATTATTTATAAAAAATCACTGTTTTCAGCATTTCATGCTTGCATTTGGAAGATGTCTATTTTCATGATGGCCAGAAATCGCTTTAATGCAACCATACATTATGTACATGTAAGACTTGAACCTTTGTATCATGCAGAGTTAAAAGGTGTAGACTGAATGCAGCCTTTAACAATGATGATGAGTGATGATAATTGTAATGATGAAAATGATGATGATAATGATGACATGATGACATATGATGGTGACTGGTGATTATGATAAAGAAAAAACAGATTTGTAAAATTGATGATGCTCGATCCATTTAAAAAAATCTAAAGAGCTTGCATGCATGCTCCACTTTGTGTGGTAAAGTAGCCATGAGAGAGTAAAGGCTTGGTCAAATTGAAGGTTACACATCTCATGCTCAGCTGTGTAGCTACCTGATCACAGATGATAATCAATGCTTGTATCTTAACCTGCACTGCGCCCGCACAGTGTCCATGCCCCTCCAGACGTTGCCAATTAATGCCTGCTCGCATAAATTACCCCTCTCCCCGCTGCCAGCTCTGACGGCTCGAAGCTTCCACTCTCATCATCCATGGGTATATTATCACAGTCACCGCTATCAGCAGAGTGTGTATGGATGCATGCATATCATGCTCCCGTGCCGTTTATGAATATACGCCCGACTATCGAGAAGCATGCATTTGGTCGTGGCATCTTCTTAACGAGCTCATATAGGCCCTGATCTCGGACAGGAGGATTATTAGATACCGTGTTATTGGTGTATTAGTACAGATTGATGTGTGCAGGTGTATTTGAAGGGCTTCGATCTCCTTGTTTTGAAATATCAGTGTTTTGGTAAAGTGTGATATTACAAGGGTGATAATTGGTGAGTAGACTGTTTATTTTTTTCCTCAGGGTTGGGGTTTCTGTGTCATCCTGAATGATTATCATTATATATTTAAACTCAAAGAGAATAAGTTTCTTACATGTTATGTAGTTATGTATATTCATACTTGCTGTATAGTAGCACCATACCAGTTGTGGTTTTTCTGTATGTTTTGATGTAGGATAGCTGATAGATAACAACCACTCGCCTTTTCAGACATCAGTGATTATTTAATAATCATTAATGTTTACTTCTTCTGGAGTGACATTATATTTTTGGAGTGAATATTTTCTTGTTCTCCATCTTGTATATTTCTTTCTCTGAAGTACATGTATGTACCAGGGATCATTTATTTCAGAATGTTGATTTATGAATACAATTTCTGGAAAATTAAATTACATGTAGTTTTTAATTTGCTTACAAATTAAGGAGTGAGGTCAGGGGTGATTTTTTTTCTTTTTGTCTATGGATTTAATTTATTTGAATGGTATTTAAATGAATTTGATTTCATGTTTGATTTTCATTCTTTATTTATCATGTTTATTATAGTTCTTCATGAATGAAATATAAACATTAACAATCTTTGTCTTCATAACGATTGATCATTCTCCTCTCACATTACCATAAAAAATCCAATCATCACACACTTCACTTCTCACTAGCAAGCCAAGGCTACCAAAATTTCCCCTGAAAATACAGAATTTCTTTGAGGCATATCAATTTACAGCATATATGCAGTCTACTTGTTCTTGTCAATATTCTTTTTCTTTGTGTTCTTTTTGTTGTTTGTTCCAGTGCTTATTAGTTTTATTGTTATTGTTGTTTGGCACTTATTGTAGTTGTCTTTTAATTTTCTATCATTCCATTTTTATTTCACTATCACCTTCATTGTCTCTTTTAGTTATGCAGAAAATGCTCAAAGGAAGAAAGAATGTAAATACAGGGTTATTAGAGAAATAAGATTAAAATTAAAAACACAACCTATTTAAATGAAAAATCAGACTAAAAAGTATTTGATGAAAATAGAGCAGTTGATTTCCAGTTTTCTTTACATGTAGGCGATAGTTACATACACAGGGAAAAAGTTCATTACATGTGTATATACATAAATGCACCCGATGGATGCAAGTTATTGGTTTCATTAACGAACCTTGAAGCTCGTTTGGATGTTAATTGGTATTTATTGATTGTGCAGTTTTCAAGTCATTACACGGCTTGACTGAGGTCGCCTGAGGATTTACTAGTGATTAGCATTTAAAATATGCATGTGTCAAGAAGGGGGGGGGGGTGCGGTCACCCTTTAAAAAATCTGACTAAAGGAAGAAAAAATATGCCAAAACTTTTTCGTTGTTGTAATATCCTGGCAAAATGGCAACGGTTTTCATTTTCTACCTTTTTCAATATGAGCGTATTATGTTGGATTCAAGTGTATACATGTACATTATATACTGTATTAGCAGGATGTTCAGGTTTGGACATTTGTGTAATATGCTTCTTGCTTGCATACATTATTTTTTAAAATTCGATCCCGCATATTCATAGTTATGGTCCCTGGAGGTTAATGATTTAGATTGAATTGTGTCAGTGTAACTATGAAATACAACTGTGTGTGCATCTGGGTTAATAATTTGTAGTTGGATGGTCTGTGATACCGTTAGTAGTGACGGATGGCATTGATCATCAGAGCATGTCATGCTACTCGTTTGAATGATATTGATTTTACTAATGAGGCAATGGGTTAATTATCTTCATTGTTCTTCAATCCGTGTTGGCCAGTGAACCCATGAATGAATTCATGTTTATTACCCTACATATGTAAATCACTATTAGGTAGAATCTGGAGGGGATATTCCATTCACAGGCTTTATCTCAATGGAACTTTTACAACCTGCTAAAAGAAGGTAATTTGTACTTAAATAAGAGAGCTTTCAGCAAATTCAGGAGAATTCTTCAAAATTTGATTTGTGGGGGGGGGGAAGCACAGATCTGTCCCTTATTCCCCCTGCATTACCTAGGTTTGTGTTTGTACAGCCATAGCCAATGCTTGAGCAAGTTGACAATTAGTACACTTTGTTGATTTTTCAGTTCCCCTTGGTAAATTTCACCTCTAATGTGTATTTTTTTGGAGAGGGGTGGGGGGAGGGGCAAAATTATGAGTCCTCATCCTGCCACATAGCATGTGTATCGTGGGTGTAAAAAGTATTCCCCTAATTTATTTACTTATAATTGCAATCTAACATTCAAAAGATGTTTGAAATTGCTAGATACATTTTATTTGAGACAGATATGCTAATAATTAAACCCAGGTGAATAAGTTTCAGAAAAGCTAAACCAGACTTCGCAGAACTGTAGAATGTTTTCTTTTATCCTTCTCACTCGACATTCATGAAAACGACAACAAAATACTAATATTTGATAGAAAATCATTAAATATTCATCATTGTGTATAATATATGCCTCTTCATATTTCATAACAATACGTTTAAGACAACTTTTTCCAGCAAAATTAAAATAAAATTGTGATTGCAAGTTGAAGGAGTTGATTATTGGTACTTTATATCCATAAAAATAAGTCTGGAGAATGATGTACCATCCCTATATGATCCAGTTATCAACTGAACCAGAACAAAGGGCTGTATACACACACAATCAAGCTATTAGTTGGCTTCTTGTTGACTTAGTGTCAGAGCAAATATTGACAGCTGGAAATGGAAGACTATCATGCCTGCAAACATGTGTATTTAAATGTTATACACACAACAAGGACAAACTATTCTAAATTAGTTCATATTAACGGCAATAAATTCTCCATTACATATGTGTGACGATCACATTTTTGTCCTTTTGACATTGAATATAAATGGAGATAGGGGTATAGTGATTTAGTTGAAATATTACTCATATTTTCACTCATGTTCATTTTCAAAAGATTACCTTGGTGTAGACAGGGAGAAAAGGAGACAGATTTTGCATGGTTGCTTATTTAGGGGATGGGGCTATTAGAAATAAGTTTGCAATCAGTAAATGAATATTCTAGTCAGTTGAAATCTAGATATGATTTTGTAATAATAAATCACTGAGAACTATCTGTTAATGTATTTTCAGCCTTTGTGTCAACTCTTTATTTAGTTACGGAATGAAAATGTATTCTCAAATAAACATGTATTCTTGAATTTGTTTGGAAATTGCCAATTGCTGTGAATAGAAAAACTCAACGTGTTATTCATAGACAAGACTGATTTAGATTTTCTCTTGTTTGCCTTTTTTTAACACCCCCAAGTTTTACACACATTCAGTTGTACATTTACGTTAAATGTCAATATAAAAATAAAAGTTGGTAACAGGTTGCTTTTTAAATGTCAAGTGAGGTAAACACTTCATCATCAGTATTATTTTTAGATAGAGTTGATATTTTGTTATTGGCACACCCTGCCATTACTTTCTTCCTTTAATAATTTTCTTGCTCTCTCTTTCTTTGTTTCTATCCTATATGTTTGTATATAATTCCTTCTTTCTCTCTCTTTTCTTTCTCCTACCTCTCTCTGTTACTCTTTCAATCGATTTCCCATCTCAGTTATTCATTGACCATTCCTTTAATTATTTTTGTCTCACCTGCATAGCAGATTGAGACTATAGGCTACGCTTTTCTGACGACAGCGACGGCGGCGTCAACACCAAATCTTAACCAAAGGTTTAATAAGTTTTTATGTAATAATTATAAGGACATTTCAAGATGCATCTCAGACTGTTACTTCAAATATTGAGGGGCCCCCACTTCTAACAGTATCCCATGGAAATACTTGAACTTTGTTTGCAAAAAGCCCAAATCCGGGGTTAGCAATAACCATTTGGCATGTGTGAAAAGGAAAAAAAATAGTACGGGGTTAAGGATAGTACGGGGTTAGCGATAGTCCGGGGCTAAGAAAATCCTGTGTAAAAAGGGTATATGACTGTTCAAAGCGCTTCACAATTATTATTACCCGGTCACTGGATTCATAGCATTTCAAGCAGCCTGTTTGGCGCACACTTGCTAAACCAAACGTTGTTTCCTACCGGTACCAAATTAGCACCTGGGTGAGAGTGGCAATGTGTGGATTGACGCCTTGCCA
The DNA here is from genome assembly GCF_018143015.1 of Lytechinus variegatus. Taxonomy (NCBI): domain Eukaryota; kingdom Metazoa; phylum Echinodermata; class Echinoidea; order Temnopleuroida; family Toxopneustidae; genus Lytechinus; species Lytechinus variegatus. Next base: position 62,903,382 of record NC_054741.1, read on the forward strand.
AAGGGTGCTAGGCCATGGTGGGATTCGAACACATGACCCTCTGATTACAAGGCAAGAGTCAGAACTGCTACACCATGGCGCTTCCACAAAGTCAAGTTTGTAGTGATATTATTTTTTCTCCCAATTATAATGATATTGTACATCAAGATTATTAGTGGTCATTGCTATGCAAAACACATACAACATTTGGGAAAAAAATTACAGGTGGGTTCAGGGCTATTTCGCCCCCCAAGTAATCAAAAGAGCAGAAAAAAATCCTCATTTATTGCAATGGTCCAATGTAGCTTATTTAGGTAAAAGGTTGCGAAAAGTAGCCCACAAAATAACAAAAGTGATTCTTTTGCCTGACAACTCTAAACATGGGTACCTGTGACTTTTCAGTCAGAGCCCTGATCCTTCATGCATATATTTATACCTCACTTAATGAGCCGTGTTGAAGAGTATGCTTCATGGCTTCAGAGTGGTGAATTACTCTTTTTGATGGGAGTTCTTCTTATTAGATAAGGTTCAAACAAATATTTCAGGTTGCTTGATTTTCTCCAATCTCAGAGTAACAGAAAACTCAAATACAATGTAACATTGTAATTCATAGTTATTTTCATGTATTTAGAAGATGATAGTAATACTGATTAACTTTGCTCTATACGACATAGGATTTTAATGGTTTGGACATTATTGTCAAGTAACATTTTGTATTTGATTTAATATTAAGTTGAATTTAATCATTCAACAGCTGTACATGTAGAACAAGTCTTATCATTCTAAGATACTTTGAATAGTTTCACCATGAAATTCATGTTTGTATTCACATCCAAAAGGAGATGTAAAAAAGCATTTTTCAATTGACATCTGCACGTTTATCTACACCACTTGAAGAATCCCACTTGAGACCATCAAACTTTTTTTCGGAAACTACTGTAGCCATTGCCCAATCTAGTCTTCAGGAGACCAGAAAAAGAGCAATCTTGTCAGTTTCCTTTTGAAATATGTGCCTTGTACAGTATGTTGGTAACCCTGTAGTTGCTATGAAACACCAGTATGGTTGTAATCGTTATTCAAACAAGACTATCAATGTTTTGGAGTGTCCCACAGAGCTATATGGCATTTGTTCCCAGGCCATATATTTATTTGTGAGTAAATTCTTTCATGTAAACCTCTTTGTAAAGTGTATGTTAATCACATATTTTGAGTACAATGGTAGATATATGTCCATGTAGGTATCAATACTTGAATTATTATTTCCACCCCATACTTGACAGGTGGGTTTGAACATCCCAAAATGGAAAACAAAATCTACATTTACAATAATTTTTAGGTGAGGTCGGCAACATACATATTTCAGAAATTTTAATTATAAATTCTACACTTGAATATCAGATTTTATATCACATCCTTTACAAAAATGTGTTTTCCGATAGACCCTTTCTTTTTTCTTGCAGTGAATTTGAATTGTGATAATGAATAATCTTTGTTTTAATACCAAACTGCAAATGATTAGTCATCCAAGACAGTTTCACTGACTTGCACACTGTCACTGTAATATCACCTTCAAAACTAAATATTCAAGAATATTCAGGAAGAGATGTGAAAGTGACAAATATTATGAGAATTTGTTACATTTTTCTCCAGCTCAGTGTCACATGACCAGCCACACCCTGTGCTGAGACGAACCAGTGGAGGGCATTGACTGCATCACCTTGAGAATCTGCCTTCTCTTGTCTGTTACCACGGCAACTGTTTCAAGGAGGGTAACTTATCGGAACAAGCTGCGGAAAATCAACTTGTGGCTAAATCTTTTACTGCAACTTGACTGTTGATGCTAAACCTTGAGTAGTGGTGTTTCAACTTCCTGTATTATCGTCACCATTGCTACAGTCACGGCCACAGTGAGGATGGGGGAGTTTGCAGGGGGTAATTCCGTGGATAGGTGGACCTGTCCTAATGATAGACAGCTGGCTCTCAGAGCAAAGTAAGTTGCAGAACAATTAATAAAAAAAACAATATTGAATTTTAAAATTCAGTGTAATTTATATATTTAAAACCTAATGATTTATTTTTTTAAATTGAAGATTTGAATGAATTAAAAGATATGAATTCAGATTTGCATGTAGTTGCAGAACACATTGTTAGATTTCAGATTATATATATATAATTCAGTCTGATTCTTATCTAGCTTTGATAAAAAAAATTAAGTTTAAACTCTTTGAGTGAATAATGATGACATTTTCTCTTTTTGATTCCTTCATAGACTTGGAACAGGCTGGTCCTTTCATACAAATTCTGCCAAAAAGTTTCAGAAGAACGAAGGATTGAATCGGGATGAACAAGATATCATACTGAAGGTGATAGAGAAAGCTGAGAAACTAGAGGTCTCAGAACAAGAAAGAATAGGGTAAGATAAACAATCGATTGATGAGTTGATTGATTGATTGATGAGTGAAAAATATTGGATGGGGTGAATAAGACACAATTATGAAAGGTGATAGAGAAAGCTGAGAAGCTATAGATTTTAGAAAAGAAGGGGATAGGGTAATGATGATGGATTGAGTGACTGTTTGTTGAGTAGTGGACATTGAAATGAGATAAAGAAGAATCCTTTTATGTTAAGAAAAATTGATTGACGGATTGGACTTTCTATTGAAAGGTATTGAAGGAAAGTGATTAAAGTTTAATGATAGTTTTACAGATGGAAATGCTACCATCAAACAATCTATAGATATTTTGAGAATGATGCAGTGATCATTTGAATAATTCAATGTATGATTGTATGAGAATATCAGTGAAGTGTGTGGCAACCATGTTGGATTGACTTGACATGTACCTGTACATTTAATGAAGGAGATAAACGATTGATAATGCGTAAGAAAGGGTTTCTTGCAAGAGTCGTCCATGTTTCCTTGTAAAGTTGAAGCTTGTTTTATTTAATTATAGTAAGAAAGGTAATATCTTCAGGCATCAGATAAGTACTTCAAAGATCATACCCTTCACTTCATCTAATTGTGAAGGCACAAATTTTTGGTAATTTGGGCTTACTGTACATGTGCCAGAGAATTATCTGATTTTGAGAAATAAAGAATCCTAATACATCCTAATACCCATCTATGTATGTGGGCCTTAATTCCCTACACGTTAGCAAGAAAAAAAAGCTCTTCCTAATATGACTTTTAAAAGTAGGCCTATTGCTAGTTGCTTCATGTTTTATTTTTCTCCATACTTGTCATGTCACTCACGTTATTACCAACTCTTCCATCTTGCTGGGGTGGAATACATATTTTTATGAAGATATAAAATCAAAGGGGACTTCTGCACATAAAATAAAATGTCATGTGATTTAAATAATCTTTCTAAATGTCACGTGATAACACTAGCAAGACAATATACATTGTAAATGTCAGCTCTAAAACAATTCCCATCATTTGAAATGGTTTTATATAAAATATGACATTTAGTAATGAAAGATGTTTTTCATTTTTTTTTTAAATGTCACAGTATTTAATAGTATTCAGAAGCTATTTTTGGTACCAGCAACTAAGGAAAAATAATATCTACTACATGAAACATATCCTTTTATACTTATTTCAGGTAACAAAGTAATTTCTTCTTAAGTTTAGCAATAAATTGTTAGTCTGGATATACTATTTAAGTTGTAAATTGAATCTAAATGTATCTTTTGATATGTTACCTTTGATCAGGATTAAGTTTGATTGGTAAATACTAGAGCTATGCAGTATAAGAATGATTTTTTTTTATCGATGGTCTTTTACAATGTTTTATTTCAATCTCTTTGTAGGGCCTTCATGCTATTTTAAGGGTTAATTCCTCTTTTTCATGAAAGAACAGATTTTGCAATATATGCAATACAAAAGACACAAACAACATTCCGAAAAGATCACAACTTGCAGGCCATGAGTGATTTTGTTTTTCCCCTTTTCCCCTTTGATTTCACTTTATACCAGAAAAACATGGCATATTCTTTTTACCCTAGAAAAGATGGAGCCTACACCCTTGATGATAAGATTCTAAAAATAGGTTGGTATAATGCCAAGGTACATGTAGACAATACATGTTGATATCGAATTTTATCACAGAAAATTCATTTTAATTTTTAAAGACATGCGATTTTGATATTTGAGCTTTTTAAAGCGAAAATTAGGAAAAAATTACAATGTATTAAATGGTGGCATTTCAAATAGAGAAGGAAGAAACAAGAACTGAAAATACTGAGCATGGTAACATTTATTATGTCTTGCATGTGTTCCTGAAAATAAAACTTTTTAACCATAACAGAAACCCTTCTGCCTTTTTGTTTTGCAGAGGTTTATGTGTAAAGTGTCCAGTTGGCATAAATATTGTTTGCCCGCATTTTTGTCTTTTTACCAGAGTTATTTTTTCATGGCAAAAGTTTTATGCATCAGGTCCCTTGGGAGTCTTTCATGAAGCAAACAGTGACTTTTATATGCTGAAATCCTTGCATAGATCTAGTTGGCTAAGTGGTCAGCTGACTCAGCTGACTCAGCTGTCAATGAACATCACTCTAACATGATGGTTCCAGAAAAAAATTCTTAATTGTGAAAAAACGTGAAACCAATTAAGATTCCAGATTTATGTGATCACAGCTTGTAACAGTGGAATTGACAAATATTTTACAAACCAGATTTAAAAAGCAATACACACTTAACAAATAAGCAATATTACATAAGAACTTAAAAAAATTCAACAATTACATATATTTTGATGTAATTAAGGTAATAGAGCCAAAGTGAAATAAACTATGGAAAGCTATGCATTTATTGTTATTTATTAGAAAGAATTTCAGGTCCACTGAAAAGAGTTGCACTCAGATACTGTTACATTCAAAATAATGTACGAATCTGCCAAAGTCTTTTCTCTTTAATTTTTCACTGTTCGTATGTGAAATGAATAAATCCGTTTGCTGGCCATGTGGGGGTTAGATATATTCATTTGAGGATGTGGTATGAAAGTCAAAACACATGCTCTTTTAGCTGAAATTTTAAGAGCATATCAACATCGACAGCAGCATTTCTTAAAGCTTTCTAAACTGTTGGAAATCAGGTTTTTACTATTGATTTCTACTAAAAATGCTCTTAGCTTTACACTCAATTTCATGGATCTGACATAAATCTAGACCAGAGTTGAGGTTTAACAACAGTGACCAGGCATATATGCTTGAAGGACTGAATTTGATTGGAAGCTGTGGAGGGACATGAATTGAGATCTTTTGTGATTAAAAAATAAATTTTTAGGGTTCATATTAAATCGATAACGTGTCTAGTTGCTAACCATAGAATATCTACCTGTAGAGGTATTTAGAAATTATAGTATGTATTTTAAATGCTATATTGATCTTTAATTTGGGTTGATGTAACTTGTAAAAAAAGTTGTAATAATCATGGATGCAGGGATGACTGTCAGAATATTTACTGTGTCCCATTTCAGAAAGATTTGGTATAATAACAAATGCACAATTTCTATAATAAATTTTCTATCAGCCAGTCAGATTAAAGGATTTCAGTGGCTTTTAATTGTTATTGCAAAGTTGTTATTGTAACAAGATTTAAAAAACAGATCCCATGTCTGTATCATTTCACCTTGGTAAAGACATAGTCATATAATGAAAATGATTATACTGAATATGTGGGCTTATACTATACTTTTCTGATGATATTGCACACTATAATATTATTTAGCTTTGAATGGAATTGATGAACCCATGCGTTTGTATTGGGGAATTTACAATTTTCAAGCTCCCTTTAATCTGCTAAGGACATTCTGCCCCTAATGGTTTTTAACTTTTAAAGCTGTCACTCAGATGTTAAGAGCGTTGCCTCTGGCTCAGATGGCACAGACGGTTTTTTGAAGAGGGGACACGTTTACTTTACGGAGGCCTCAAGAGGAACCAACATTCTGCTATCGTATAATATCAACACATTCTTGATTTCAAGTCTAAACAAGACTCTTTGAGGCGCCTTTCTGGATGGCTTGTAAATTTATTTCTTCTCTCTTCCTAAGTTCCAATGGAAATGTCACTTATTTTTCATCAATATATGCACGTTTGATATTGATTTAGGATCAGTAATAAATGGCAGCACTATTATTGTTTGTATAATGCATGTTTTGAATCCTTTTTTTATTTGTGTTAATATAGATAATATTTCCTTAAAAAAAAAACCTGATTCAATGCATATTATGTGTTGAAGCACCAATGCAGTTTACCAGTGCCAGAGTCCATTGACAACTTTGCCTACTCCATGCCTACACTTGTATAAAACAATAAAAACATTCCACATGTTCTGATATGGCTTGATATTAGCAGTAACCATGGTTAAGTGCCTTTGACGGCATTCATCTGAATCGTCGTATCAGTCATTTTGCCTCCGACGAAGATTCTGCTAGGATTGAAAGCTAAGGCCTCTTTTTGACTCTCTAATTTACTCCATTGGCTCTCTTTTATTAGATAAGCAGTTTTCAGCAGCTTTTTTCTGCCTCAGTCAATTTTGGTTAAAATATCAATTCTGAGATTTTTTAGATTTCAAATGAAAGAAAATTTCTAATTCCTATACACAGATTCCTAGGTAGCATTTCATTTTAGTTTTTGAGATGTGAGGGGATTTTGAACTTGATGCCGTCCGTAAATTTTGATAAAATGTGCAAATTGAAAGCTGCGCGCACTTTACATGTAATATTCAAATATGTGGTGAGCAAACCATCGTATCGGCAATGCATTGACTTTGCACATGAAAAGAGATACTATATGACGGTTTGCTGACCACTTGTATTTAAAATTCAGTCAGCATTGTTGTAGATCCCTATGGCATTTATTTATACAGGGAAAACTGCTCAAACTAAAGCCACAGGCATGTAGCTCTTTTGCAATATATAATCTAATACAGAAATAGCAAAGAAGGCAAATTAGAGAACATTTGCCAATGTGAAAGGGACTTTCACTGAAATGTCACTAGGGTCTAGGTCTAGGGACATCTTGAGAAGCATAGTATAAAGCAGGCCTCGAAAGATAAAAGTGGGTCTATAAAAGGGACCAAAATTTTTTTCAGGTCTAATGACTTCATATCTCCATTAGATATATGTGTGTGTGTGTATTTGAGATTTTGTCAGACGTGTATCAATCAGATATGATAATTTACGTCTGGGACCGACCTTTAACGTCACCATCCGAAAGACGTGACCGGGGCTTGAACCTCTGCATCAATTTGTAACTTCCCCACAGCTTGGATTACAGGTGCACGCCACAACGCCCAGTTATATATATCCTTCATTTCATATAGTTTTGTTTATAAGAATTGGGTGATATTTTTACAGGCACTGTTTAGTTAACTGTATGGGCAATACCTGTCTGGAGTACTAGTTATCCACTCGGAAATATATATTCCAGTCCGTGTAAATTTTGGTAAAAGCTCTTTCTTAATCAGAAAAGTCTGATTACAGAGTGAGCTTGACCTTCAAACCTACATGTACCTTTATTACTGCATTCATTATATTGTCATCAAATTACAGTTAAAATAAACTTAAAAGTCACTGTAAACAGTGGTCCATGCAACCTAATCTTTCTGCACTTTTATGTTGTTTGCCTATGTTTTTTAGATTAAGGTCAGGTCTGTACCAGGAAGTACATTGCCGAGGGTATTATTTTGGTTCTTGCAAGGTGTGCATCGTTTGTCTTTACTGAAGTGTATTTTCTCAACCTTTGGGTTGTCTGGATCTAATTCGTCTCATCTTTTCTCAGGAAAGGTTTTGCATTCCCCCCTCCAAGTACTTTTGTCTTTTAATAAAAATTTATTAATTGCATGTGAATTTGAACCAATGCCATTCATGTTTTTAGAAATGATCATGAAATAAAAATTATTATGATTTATTTTACTGTACAGCTACATACGATATAAAGCACCAATATGTTTTTTTAGATTTGTACAAAGAATAATGACGAATACCTAAGAATGGCAAGAATTGTTTAAGCTACATTAAATGCCTGCAGAATGCATGCATAAACTACTTTATAATATTTATATACACCACCCTTCTAAATCAGAGAAATTTTTTCTAATTCTCTTTTCATTTTGTTCTTGATGACCTTCATTTTCAAATTTTGTATAGCACTTAATAGCGACCCCCCCACACAGATATGACAAAAGTTCTCAAATAATCACGCCTCAGGTGAATGTTTTATACAATGTGACAAGTGCAACTCTGATGTAATCTAGCAGGCCTGTGTTCTAGCCAGCTACATGTATAATCATATGGAAAAAATACTAGTGTCAAGACCTTATAAATACAATGAATCTAGAAATGTTTAAATTAAGATTAATCATCTATACTTGTAATTGCCTGTTTGTCGATTGCTGCCAAATACATTAGATTATGCCCTCCATCTACTTCTCCTTGATATGCTCCATCACTAGAACCTCATTTCGTTGAGTTTTGGATAGAGTAATTAGGTCACATGATGAATCTATCAGACGCAAGCTCAGAGATGTGTTGAAATGGGAGAACTGCAATTAATTTTAGCAAGTTATTAGAGAAGCCTTACAAGTACTTTTACCTACAAGAAATTATCAAATTCAGAGTCCATGATATATTTCATTATGGTTTCAATCTCATTAATCTGTGGGATCCTAAATGGTTTCTCTATTTTCACTGACATGTAGTGAGGAGTGGGAGGGAGGGAATGGTGTTGAGCTGTATAGATTACCATATGGCTTTTGATGAATTATTCTATTGTCAATACAAACATTTCATCTAACGTCTGTGAATATCTAGTTGGGTTTAAACTTTTTTTTATTCCAAATCTATGACAACCATTTCTTTGTCGGCTAACTTGGCTCGCTCACTTTATACTCCCAAATTTTCATACATGTAGGTCTACAGTCTCAAAGTAGTATTTCCTCAGAGTGCAGGCACAAAATTCACTCTATATAGTGATCATAATTTTTGAGATCTGGGGGCTTTGATTTGAATATTGTGTACTGCAACTGCTTGCAGAATGTTCGTGCAAAAGCTCAACTTTCTTTCAACTCCTGTTGATTAAAGATATAATGAAGCCGATGTAAAATAGTCAGTTATTCATATTGTAAAATAGTTAATAATTTGTTGGAAGTGTGCATGGATTTGAATTGGGTCGGGACAACTTGGACCACGGGCCAAGTTGTCCCACCTGATTCATTTGAATTATCCTATTAAAAATATTTTGAATGTTTTGGAATGAATCCCTTGGTGATTAGGCCTTATTAATATAAATATTTAATTACTATAATATGATTTGATGTCTAGTTTGTACTTTATGACATGAAATTTTATAGAATTATTATTTTTACTTGACTGCTATACCCGTAAAACTCAGATGGCTATTAGGAAAGGGTAGCCGACAATATTATGTCTGCTTCAATGTCTGGTACCCTTCCAATTGCCGACAGCCCCTGCATGGTTTCAATAATGGTTCCCAACCCATTTAATTTATATTTCATTTTCAGACAATCTTCAGAACGGATGTGACATTTTGGTATGAGCGAGCGTATGTTTAAACATAGGGTCCTGGAACGGGATCCTCTCTCTTGAGTGTTTATAAGATTGTATATCATGTCATGTTGCAGTAATGAAGATGAAAGTTGAGACATACTGGTTTTGGCAGAAAGTGAAGAGAGGGGAAGAGAGAGGTAAGAGAGACAGGAAGATAGATAAAGAGACAGATAAAGAAAGAAAATGAGATAACGTAATTGAGAAAGGGAGAGAGAAGTGAGATGAGAGGAGAGGTAGATTGGAGATCAAAGAGATGGAGGGTGTTCACATTTTTTCATAAAACTTGATGTTCAACGTATTTAAATCTGTATTATAATTATTTCAACCTGATCTATTATTTTTGTTGTCACATTTGTCTTTCAGAATTTCAATGCTAACGAAAATTGGAAAAACAAAGTACAACGAACAGAGGATATTGAAATTTTTACAATACATTTAGATTATTAAGGAGTGGAATAAGTAAAAAAAAAAACTGAAAATGAATTATAAAATCAGTTTGTGAATATACAGGAGTACTGGTATGGCAGCATCTACAGACTTATGTTATAGAGCAGGATAATTTGATATGTTTATTGAAGAACTGTTTCTATAAACTCGGTATTTATATCACATTAAGCTACACAGAGCATAAAATCACAGTTTGTTTATGTGCTAGCATCTATAGGTTCATATCTAGTACATACATGTATATTCCAAGCTACATTATATAGAGTTTACCAGATAATTAAAAGCCCAAATGCTGGATCACCTTCTCTTTGAAGACAGATAGGGAATTAAAATCACTGTTTGTGTTTTCATGAACTATGAATATGGGTGTTACCATGATTGACATCCAACCATATTAATATAAACATCCTTCTGATTCTCAACTAGAATGTGTTCATCTAATGAAGGCATAGATATTGATGTTACCATGATCGATACTATCAAGATAAAAAACCTGTTTCTCAGCTAGAATTTATTCATCTAGTGAAGGCATATCAAGATAGATATTGATGTTACCATGATCGACAATATCAAGATAAACGTCCTACTGTTTCTCAGCTAGAATGTGTTTATCTAATGAGGGCATATCTAATAATAATAATAGGCATTTATATAGCGCCATCTATCTAGAAATATTCCATGCCGAGGCGTGTTTTTATTATTATTATTACCCCGGCTTTAGCTCGAGCTGCCTTTCAGCGCTCATGCATTCAAGAAATTAATCCTGCCGGGTACCCATTCACCTCACCTGGGTCGAGTGCAGCACAATGTGGATAAATTTCTTGCTGAAGGAAATTAAGCCATGGCTGGGATTCGAACCCATGACCCTCTGTTTCAAAGTCAGAAGACTTATCCACTGGGCCACAACGCTGCACTATATCTAGTTACATTTAGAGTTCATTTCCAATATTCTCAAGCCTGACAGTAAAGGCCACCTATTTGAAATCACAAGGGCATCGTACCATATAATTTTACAAGGAGTTTGACCTTTCTGCATCCAGAGAGAGAGAGTGTCCTATTCTGTCCCATTAGGTATAAGAGTAGAAAGGTGATGCCAAAATGCTCTCAATATTGCCACATAATACTGCTTTTAGACTCTGAATGTCATCCTGCTAGCAGATGATAGGAAATGTTTTTGAAATAAACATTGGAAATGATTTTAAGAGAGAGAGAGAAAAAAGGAAGAGGCATGGACGATATTGACCCAGATATCAAGTGCACAAATTGGAGTTGTGTATTATATCCTCTTGTCATACATTACATTAGAGTAGAAATTACCCTGAGGTTAGTTTCACATTTTCTACAGCACTTCATTCTACCGGGAATCTTAATTCATTCAAACTAATTGATTTTGATACTACCTGTTAAAAGCTATTTATAAGAATATTTTTTTTTAGGAATAGACATATCACAAAAAAGTAGGTGATTATAAGATAAGAGTAGAGTGAGATGAGTTTGAGGCACTTCAATTAAAAAAAGTCAAATTACTAATTTGTTTCTTTGGAACGTCCTTGGGAGTGTGCCTCTTTGAGAGTAAAAATTGTCCTAAAGATCTGTAATGACAGGATTGATCATGCTTAAATCATTGACATAGTAGGAGAAAAATATGCCCATGATTGATGAAGATTAATTAAAAGCTGCGAGCAATATTGCTCGGGACTATTCCCTGGGAAATTTCAAGAAAAGGTCATGTCTCTTTCCACGGTCTTCTGCCTGATCAGTTATGATGATTTACTCTTTACGCTGAAATGCATCGATCTAATTCAACTGGATAGGCAGGGCTTAATTAAAGATGGATTATTGAGGTAATTTGCCGTTCATAGTATGAAAATATTTGTTAAACATATATATGTTTCCAAATAAACATTTTGAAGCACACAGCTTCTATTGTTTCACAATTATTGTGATATATTTTCAAATTCTTTGATCAAAATTTTCCATGACTGCGACAAACTATTCCAAATTAATTATTTATTGTCATCTTTTCCCTGCAAGAACCTATGGGAATAAGTAATTCAGTGGTTGGTGGAAGTGCAGATGTTATTTTTAGCATTGTAAATTTACTATTCAAAATTCAAATTCAATTCTGATGTGACCAACAGATATTTAGAAAAGGTAATGCATGTCACTGGTGTCAAAGCATCGTATTTCAGTTGGATTGATTTCTTTATAAAACAATAACGTCATGCCATAAGCCCTATCAAAATATCTTGGTACACCCCCGGTTGAACTTCACCATAAATTTATCAATAGTCTAGAATGCATGATGCTCTCCTTTGTAATTACAGGTGATGTACTGATGTAGATGTAACACCACTGTTTTGCAGTATACATACAGTGCGTTTGACTGAAGCGTGTCTTATCCCTGTATATGGACTCTGATGACAATAAGCTTGGATGATTCCTTCATGTACATATAATTTCCCAATCTCTGCACCAGCCCTATTACCTTACAAAAGGTTCTTTGCACTTTCGCTTCCTTATCGAATCAGTCATGGGGGTGGACTCTAAGGGGAATTAAATGTTCGTGAGGGACATTTTGTCTACTATCGTTGTTGTTATTAGGTTCCCTGTATGTTTTCCTTCGATCGGTTGGCTGGTCACGTGGGGGAAAGATTCTGGGAAGGATTCGTTTGATTTGTATTACCATGTGCAACCATATCTAGGTCGGGCATGCATGCAGCTCATTTTACAGGTTGCATCTGTACATCTGTTTAGGAAAATCCATCAGTATGCACTGAAAGTGGAAAGTGCAACTCATGAATGTTCACAAATTAATTTATGTGATTCGAAAGTAATCTAATGAAAATATGAATTTATCTTACCAACAATATGAGTATACATACATTGCAGATTTTAATCTTGAAATCAATCTTAAATAAATATAAATTTGAAAACTTACTTTCTATAATCCATTTAAATTAATTTTTAATCTGATATGCTTAATGTTCAGTCTAAGTTTCAGAGATTTGTAATAAATCTGTGCAGGTTGCAGTTAGTAACCAGTCGAGATTTGAATTACGATTGAAGTCTTAAAGATGTGAATTTATTTTTCAATTGCGATTTAAAAAGAAATATTTAGGATATGAATATACATCCAAAGTTTAACTGATCACTAATCACGGCTGTGGGGCTAAAGTCAGGGTAATAATATCCAGTTGAGTGCATAGGGACACATCTGGCAGTGATATGCGCTATACAAGCATGCCGGTATTATTATTATGTGCCTAGTAAACTTACACTTCTTCATGTTGTTCCAAGAATGCCTTTAGCAAAACCTTTTTTTAGCAATACCTGGGTGCAGAAACACCCTGGCCTTATGCAATGCACTTTGGCATGCTACTAAGAAATTTTTTGTGCACATGCAATACACAAATTTGTGGTGTTAAGGGCATCAATGCAACGACTTGTGACAATTATTTGCTCCAAGAATATTGGTATACAGGTGCATTGATTAAATATGCCGTTTGTTCCTGTATACTTGAAAAAGTCTCCTTCCATTTGTATTGATCAACCTTAGACATGCATTCATCTAAATGTCAGGGCTTTCTCAACTTTTTCAATATTAAAATACTTGCACAACGATTGTGAGTCCAGAAAGGCAGAAGTAATGATCATTGATCTAGTATGATTTTGTCAGAGGAGAAATGTACTTGGTTAAGCAAGTCTTTGAATAATGAGAGATTAAAAGATATATTTGATAGAAAATATGGCTTGTGCCTTCATATTCGTGTCATCACGTACGGTCGGGCAATTGTGTAATCTTACAATTCCCCAAAAGAGCCTGAATAATTTCTGAAAGATCGGGCTTAAGCAACCCCTACCATTTTTATATTTTCTTAGTTAATTACAAAAAAACATAGGGTAAATTGAACTGGAGCATTTGCATATTTGACTGATATTTTTTTACAAAGCGTTGGCAAATTGGATGCAACCTTTCAGGAATTTAGGTGAGACTTATCTCAAATGGGACCTGTTGCAGAAAGAGTTGCAATCAATCGCAACTCTAAAAATCATGCGCAAGTCCCGAATGCGCGTTGTTGATTGGTCGAAAATCAAATTGCGCATGATTTTTAGAGTTGCGATTGATTGCAACTCTTTCTGCAACGGGCTCCTGGTCAGTTTATCTGATTGCCCGACAGGATGCCATAACCCAATGTGATGGCACAAGCAGACAACGGGGATTTAATTTTTCCACTTACATGTAGGCCTAATAATGAAAAATACAATTCTGTGAAACCCTAGAGTATCACAATAAATGATCAATATCAACTTTTGTCTCACCTGCGAAGCAGAGTGAGACTATAGGCGCCGCTTTTCCGACGGCGGCGGCGACGGCGGCGGCGGCGTCAACATCAAATCTTAACCTGAGGTTAAGTTTTTGAAATGACATCATAACTTAGAAAGTATATGGACCTAGTTCATGAAACTTGGCCATAAGATTAATCAAGTATTACTGAACATCCTATTAAAGTTTCATGTCACATGACCAAGGTCAAAGGTCATTTAGGGTCAATGAACTTAGACCATGTTGGAGGAATCAACATTGAAATCTTAACCTGAGGTTAAGTTTTTGAAATGTCATCATAACTTAGAAAATATATGGACCTAGTTCATGAAACTTGGACATAAGGTTAATCAAGTATCACTGAACATCCTGCATGAGTTTCACGTCACATGACCAAGGTCAAAGGTCATTTAGGGTCAATGAACTTTGGCCGAATTGGGGATATCTGTTGAATTCCCATCATAACTTTGAAAGTTTATGGATCTGATTCATGAAACTTGGACATAATAGTAATCAAGCATCACTGAATATTTTGTGCAAGTTTCAGGTCTCATGATTAAGGTCAAAGGTCATTTAGGGTCAATGAACTTTGGCCAAATCGGGGGTATCTGTTGAATTACCATCATAACTTTGAAAGTTTATTAGTCTAGTTCATTAAACTTGGACATATGAGTAATCAAATATCACTGAACATCCTGTGCGCGTTTCAGGTCACATGACCAAGGTCAAAGGTCAATGAACTTTGGCCGAAGTGGGTGTATCAGTTGAATTACCATCAAAACTTTGAAAGTTTATGGATCTGATTCATGAAACTTGTACATAAGAGTAATCAAGTATCACTGAACATCCTGTGCGAGTTTCAGGTCACATGATCAAGGTCAAAGGTCATGTAAGGTCAATGAACTTTGGCCATGTTGGTGTTTTTTGTTGAATAACCATCATATCTCTGTAAGTTTATTGGTCTAGTTCATAAAAAGTGGACATAAGAGTAACCATGTATCACTGAACATCTTGTGCGAGTTAGAGTAGTATTCAAAGTCAGCACTGCTGCTATATTGAACCGCGTGATGCAGGTGAGACGGCCAGAGGCATTCCACTTGTATGTATTTGGAATCTGATACTAATGTACCTGGAATATAGATTTAGGACTCAGAAAAATATGCTACAAAGCTGAACTCAAGGTAATGATTGATTGACCATAAATTTATATGCAGAAGATGTAATCGATAAGGTCCAAACTTCGCTTTGCTGAAATCATACGATTTGATTTGCTCGCAACAAAATTTCTTATATTGTGTATTATTGCCTCATTTGTCTTTGCAATTTAATAACATTCACCATGAAACCGAACTCGGATATATCCTATTCCTCTTATGATAGGAGAGGTCTATTTTGCTGGCATCACCAGGGCAAGACGTCAGCGGTGACACCATGAATATTCAAGTAAGGGATGAGGCAGCTGATGGATGGGGGGGGGTTGCCTCCATGCCCTTTAGTGCTGCCACTGACTGTGATCCAGGGGCTTGTGAGATTCTGCCCTCATGCCCCTATCTAGTTTCCACCAATGTGAGACATTTTACAATATCATCACGTATGTTTGCTCATCTTCATCTTTCACGTACCTGCCCTTTTGCAGTGCCATGTGAATTCAAATTCTTTCCTTTACTGGTGTTCTCTGATATCATTGGTTATATTGGGGGGGGGGAGTAAAAGTTAGATTCTGGAAAGGGTGAAAGTCTGACAGGTAAGGACATGTTTTCAATCTTAACCAGGAACTCTTGAAGATATGCAATATTGCCTGTTAAAAGCCAGAACAGCTAGAACATGATAAATTCATACTTAATGAAAATCTGTGAAAAAAATGTGATAAGAATACAACCAGTTATTTTTTCAAAAAAATAATAGCTTTGGATCTCCAAATAACACCTCAGAGTTCAAAATAAAGCACAATTATGGTGTTTACATGATAGATGGGTTATGCATGTAATAATACCAATGGTTGTCGAGCTCCCGTCATATATTTCATTTTGTTACAATTTGCTTGGTTCAATAGTGAGGGGACAAGTTCAAAGTTTTTCAATAGTTTACACTCTGCTTATTTTTGTGTTTGAATAAAAAACACTTCACAAGCGCTAGGTTGCCCTTTAATCATCTATTTCCCTTGCTGTCTCTGATGGCACCTTAGAATAGTGCATCAAATTAAACCACCTCACCCGACAATCAATATTCCACTTTTAGAAGCAGAACAACAGAACAAATCAGGAAACTCCTCTCGCCTTTCTCTTGCCTTTCCCTCATTGCAAGAATGCCCCCTCAGCTCAAGTATTTTTTTTTATAAAAAGAAGCGATTCAGTGGCAAGGTATAAGTTTACTTAATGTCTTGCGCACCTGAAAAAGTGCAAAAAATTAAACCACTTCATAACCTGATCATCAATATTTTACCTTTTGGAGCAGGACAAATTACATAATTTTCTTGTGTTGTTTGATATTGGGTTGGCCTTGTGGTGCAAATGTTAAACATTAAGAATAAAGCTAGGTCTTTCAAGAACGCAAAGGAATACTACCGGTATTTTGATCAAAATATTGAACTCAAAATTTTATATTGCGAATGGCCCAATTAGGTGTGATGTCGGACACAAATCTTTCTGATGGTAAATTCCTTTTATCTTTTGATTTCTGCATTACCTTACTAACTCTGAAAATATCACATTATTTGCTTGAAATACACATAATCTGCACTTTAGGCCTTCCTATATACATGTAGGTGGGCAGTTGATAATTTATGCTTACTATGTAGTTCATGAATAATTGATAATACACTCTAGAAGATTTGTAGAATATGAAATTAATTCACATAAATGTCGTTTCTGAATATATGAATTGTATGACTGTCAATACTATTTGTCTACATGGACATGTACTGCTGCCTTCACTGTTGGATTAGAATGATAATAAGAATGTTAAATGAAAAATGTCAAGATTAAGAGAAGTGCATGTTCCCATGACAAGAAAAGTACATTCCTGTAATTTCCACATACTGACACAACTAATTAAATATGGCAGGCAATGAGTTGACCAGTCCGGTCGGGTTGAGCAGTTCCGTAATTTGGGAACTTGGTCGTGATGAGTGATTGCAGTCTGTATCGTGATGGCTTTAGATTTAATTATCTTGGAAAAGCTTAAGATACCGGTATACAAGTTTACCCTTTATTACAAGAATTCAAATATGCTTTATAATTGTTATGTATTAAATATCTATGTATAAATCTAAGTATTATATTTCTCTTTAATAATGGAAAAAAGGGATAGATTGTACTTTTAAACTCTTTAAGAAATACTAATATTTCAGGCATCACATTTTTTAAAAGTAAATATCAGTTTGTTAATTGTCAGGCCATTGGGATTAATTCAATTTTCTTCAGAAAAGATACATATATGCTAGTTTAAATAAATTTGTCTTTAATTTGTGGATTCTGATAATCCAGGCCAGTTTCCATTATTGATTGTTTATGTTTGATGATTTAATCTTTGACAATGATGTGGTTTATCTACTTCCAGCAAAAGATTGATTTTTCCAGTATATTTTAATAATAATGATAATAATAACAATAATAACAGGTCCATTTATATAGCGCAGCTACTATGTGCATATACTCTACTGCGCTTTGATAATTGGTATCATATTATTACCCCGGCTGTAGCTGAGCCGCCATATTAATAGGCGCTAAAGCGTTCAAGGAAAAATCCTACCGGGTACCCATTCACGTCACCTGGGTCGAGTGCAGCACAATGTGGATAAATTTCTTGCTGAAGGAAATTACGCCATGGCTGGGATTCGAACCCACGACCCTCTGTTTCAAAGTCCGAAGACTAATCCACTGGGCCACAACGCTCCACATTTTCTATGAAATAGGAATATTGTTTTAAAGAGGGGTTTAATTAATAAGTGATTCAGCTCATCCAAACGATTAGTACACCAGCTGGGTGTTTCATAAAGCTGTTCATAAAATACAAATGACTTTACGCACGATTGGTTATCCTTTCTTGTGCTCTGTGATGATAGCCCTGTGTAATTGATTTATGACTTAGGAACAAGTTCCAGTTGTGCGTAGCTTTATGAACAGCTTTATGAAACACCCTCCTGGATTGAAAGACTGTTTGACTGTCTCAAGAGTTGCTTGAGTTGCAATCAAACTTTGCAACTGAAAAGAATGTTGTTGTTTTTTCTTCTGAAATGTAGCCAATTAAAACAAAAATTAAATGTGTAAAACTAAAATTGCAGCAACTTTAAGATTCAAAGAGCAGAACCATATTTTGGACAATGTATAGATGACAGCAGCCATTGAATGCTGAAAACAAAAAATCAAACCCATCTCCAATTCCCTGTGGTAGGGTCTGTACTCCATGATTGAGGATGCGACCGTACTACATTCAACACTCTATTCACCCAACCCTGCTCACGTAAACGTCAAATCCAGAATTAATGCACTGGCATTAAACAAATTGGATTAGGAAGTGGAGGCCATCAAAAGGGTGTATCGGTAGGCCTATAGTGAAGGATTTAGGTTTCAAGTTTACTAGAAACACCTTCATGATATCACGGCATGCTGTTATTTCTTCAGGCTTTTAACAGTACGTTGATTGGGCCACTGGTTATCCATTTTAATACACTGCTTTATAGTAAAATGTTTGTCTAAATCTGAATCTGAATGAAAGGGTGTAACATGTATTGTGTGTGAGATATTTATTTACACATATATTTTTAATAATTACATTCTTTATCACAGGCCCCCCATTTCAGGGCAAAAATTTTATTTAAAAAAATTCAATTTTAAATGCATATATACATGTATATAAGGTCACTTTAGAGGGGCTTTAAGGCCCCTATAAATTGCAAAAGAGCTCCTATGAATTACCACTGCATTAAATACAGAGATTAATTTGTGGCAAATGGAAATATATTTTCCTCCCTTTTTCATATTGCTTCATCTCATTTTCTCATCAATTGTTGAAATATTGAAAGGAAATGTGTTAATATCTAATGTAGATGTGTCATAGTTACATGTATGGTACTTTAGATTGGATGGAAAGTTTTCATCAGGTAGAATTTCATAGAAATGAACACGTTTTTAAATGGACTCCTGGTCATATTAAAATTGGAATATGTTTGGTACATCTCATTATACCAAATAACAGGTCATTCTTTGTGTATTGAATTATGCGGAATGCATAAAATTAGGCACAATATACAAACTGCATCATTGAATGGTCCCAAGGCATGTTTCATAGAGTTGGGCATGAATTGAAATGTAGAGTGCAAAAATGTGTTTCTGAAGTTTTTATTGAGATTTTATCAAAGTATGATTCTAATAATCCAATTCATATCATATATACTCAGTGCCAATAATATGTCTGAATATTAAATATTAATGTAAAATCAACTTCTGAATTAAATGTTAACTAATTTTGAGATATTCTTTTGGATTAACCCATTCAGTTGCCTATATTATTTCTGGGAGATATTCATAAAGATTTAAGTGTGAGTTAAACTTAAGTCAAATTTATACATGTATGACTGTTCTACATGCAACTCATTGAATAGTATGCAGTTATGGGTATCCTTGCATGGTGAATGACTTTAATGTGATGATATTATTTATACCACATGCAACTCGAAATTTGAAAAAAATTCTTACTTTAATTTTTGTGAGACATAGCTCTCACTTTTTCATATAAAAGTACATGTAAGTCCTCAACTTTGCAGCCCCTGCATTGACTACAAGTAAAAGTGCATACCATCATGTCAAAGAGACACTGAAGGGCATTATTGCTTTCAGTTGGATTGATTTTGGGATCACGCTAGTCGGAAAACAAACTGTAGCTGGTTGTTTTCCAGATATAATGTTCCATCAGACATATTGATCACTGTGTTTGCATTGAGCAAGCGTATCATCATTACCAATCCAAAGATCGCATTGGTACACATTGATTCTCTTAATGAGTTTACTCCTTTTATATAAACTTTTCATTTTCTTTTTTCTTGTTCCAAATGTTAAGGATAGCTGAGTTTTGGAGGAATGAGGGAAGATAAAAAAAAGAAATAAAACATAAAGGGAGGGGATTTTTAGAGGTTGATCGATTCTTGACTGATAGATATAGTTGAATAGATAGAAGGGGAAAGAGACAGAAACCGATGGATACACACAGAGAAATAGAAGCAAGGGAGGTACGAAGAGAAACAGAAGCGAGAGAGAGAGAGAAAAGGGGGGGGGGGGTGGCTTTTAGAAAGATGGAAAAGGAAGCCAAATGTCATATGATGTATTACACAATAAGAAGTACTGATGGATAACAAAAACTTGATCACAACGTACAGAAAAGGCTGCAAACTAAATGAGGGGGCTTATTGATCACTATATTATTTTCTGCAAATCCAGAGTCTTGGTGAAAATATCACAATTGACGTAGCCTTTTGGTAGCAAAATATCAGAAGGATTATAGAGTATGCAAAAAACACTCTGTACGTCAACAATAACATTTCTTTATTGCAAAGTTTAATCCTATATTAAACCTTGTTTTGCGTAAAGGAAAGTTTTCACATCTTGTGTCATTTTGTTTTTGGTTTATCTTTATCTTAATATATGGAGAAGTGAAGTGAATGGGTTTTTAGAGTGCTGCACAAGTTAAATTTTCTATTATACATTGATGAAAGGTTATGTTTATGCTCATTTTGAAAAGTTTGATTACTGATCTAGAATTGATTATTAAGCTGCAGAAATTTTTTTATTAATCCCCGTCCGCTCCTGATAGGTGATTTGAGGCCTTTGTGTATGCGTGAATTTTGGGGGATTAGACAATGTTATAGTTTTTCAATCAGTCATTATTATTTAGTTCTTGGGTCTGACCATCACCATCAGAAAGACTTGACCTAGGGTATGGCTTGAACCATGAAGCTCAGAATTAATTTGTTACTTGAGCATGCAGCGCTGGCTTCCAGGTCACATCCTATGCCCTTTACTCAGAATGAATGTAGAATACTTTGGTCCAGCTTTCACCTGCAATACAGGAAACGCATGTATTATTATAGGAGTTCCGAAGTGTCAAATACCAAAATACCAATCTGGTTATTTCAAATTTCACCAGCAGAGGAGCAAGCAAGCCATTTCCTCCCATCATTGTAGCATGACCCTGGGTCTGAGTGGAATCGATCCCATGTCTAGATTAAACGGCCTGATTCCACCTGCTTAGGTGATAAAAAAGGTGCCCCAGTCTTCAATGAAATGAACCAATAAAGCAGCATGCCTTGGTGAGTTGAGCGTTGGAAGGGGATGTGTATTCTCTTCTAGTTGTGGAAAAAAGGTGTAGAGTTAGGGAGGTCAAACTTTGATTAAAAAAAAAGGGAAACTATACCCATTTCATTTTTTTCCTGATTTTAATGTGCCATGTTTGTCAATCAAATGAATTGTCCCATGATTTGATATGCCACCATGCTCTTTTGTGGATAATTTTTTGAATGCTGTATCTTATTGTTGGGTCTTTGGGGTAAACAAGTGTCATCTCCATCATGACTGAAATCTATTTCATGACTGAACCCATCTGGCTTGTCTAAAAGGAATTGAAAGGGTGTGAGCTTCACTTAATACAAAGAATATGATTCAATAAAGCTGGCTGGGTGTGTACCATCAAATTATCAGGTGATTTAAATCTGTTTTAAGTGCTTTCAGGGAGAGAGCTCTTAATGGATTCTTGATGTATCAGATAATACCCTTCCCTCTGTGAGACAGCATGAATTTTTAACCCTTTGGACGTTGATTATGATGCTGGTAGTCACTTTGCTAGCATCCTCCTTTTTAGCTTAGAAAGTAGGTCTTTATTTTTAGGGATTTATTAATCACTACTTCCTGTGGCCTGTATCACTAAGCGCTAAGATGCGTCTTAAGCATCCATAAGTCCGGTTATAGGACGAGACGTAGGAACTGTTCTTAGTGTAATGTCATGTTTCCTAGTGGCCACAAACTGCAGGAGCGCTTCGACTTCGACCCTTTGGAAGTCCTTGCTTCTTTTTCTAGGCGTTTCCTAAATTTTTTGAGGCAAATGCATATTGTTATTAATTTATTTTTATGAATTGCCCAACATCATGTCATTGCCTGTCTGTACACTACCAAATATGTTTATAGTAGAGAGAGAGGGGGGGGGGGGGGGTAATGAGCACTATTTTTTGTACTCAACACCCCCCTCCTCCCTTGAGAAAAAACAAAAAGGTAAAATTTTGGTTAATCTTTTGTTTTCGTCGAGGTATCAAATACAACTTCCACTGCATACATTTCACTTTCAATATTTTACTTCTATATGTTGTCTTAAGAAAAAGGTTAATACTATACCTTCCCCATTATCCTCCTACAGTAGTCAAAATTATGTTAAAGTGACAAAATTCCTCCTCCTTTCACTTTTTAGTCGCAGACGATGCAGACGAAAACTTGCGGGAAATTACTACTTTTTATCTTCACACAAGGTCGAAGGACACGAAATTAGGCTTCGTAGACTCAAAATCCAGACGTTTTATTGTTGAAGACGCGTCGCACACAGGACTTAGTAAAGAACTGTTTAGTGGAACTGACGCACCAACAGGACGTCAGTAAGACCCGTCTTAGTGTATGACGCGTCGCAGCGACACTAAGTCCCGTTACACTAAGTACTGTTTAGTGAAACAGGCCCCTGCTCTTTATATGCAGATAGGCAAGATACATGCATGGGCACCAGAACTTTCTGGGCATTTGTTTATTTATTTATTTATTTTTGTCTTTTATTATTTTTTAGATTAATTAACTATTTTTTCATTTTCTTATTCATTGATTATATTTATTTATTTAGTTATTTATTTATTTATTTTTTTTGGGGGGGAGGGGGTAAAACCCTGTTAACATACAATACTTTGCCCTCCCAAGGATCTATTTGTCTAGAATGTTCCAGCAACACTGTAAGAGAAAGAATATTGAGTGAATGTAGGTTCATGAAGAGTCTTGATTCCATCGATGACTGAATTCTCTATTTTACATGTACATGTAGAAACCATTCACATTCATATTGCCAGTGGATTAACACTTATCACTGAAAAAAAGTGTTAATAAAACTACACCAGTAGTGTTGACAAAAGACCACACCAAGCATTTGACACCACTGTCCTACATTATAATAACAGTTTTTGTTATTTTAACAGTATTTTATGTTTTAACTGTATGGTGTATTATTTTACACTGAAGGTGTTGTCCTCCTCTCAGAAGATGTTTTCCAAAGAAAAGATGTCTCTAAAGATGCTGATTTACACAACATTTTCATTTTATGAGAGCTTCAATCTCTCTTGCATGTCATGGTCTAGTGGTTCTGACTCTGGCCTTTCAAACAGAGGGTCATGGGTTCAAATCCTAGCCATGGCGTGTTTTCCTTCAGCAAGAAATTTATCCACACTGTGCTGCACTCGACCCATTTGAGGTAAATGGGTACTGGCAGAAAGTAATTCCTCAAAAAGCTGTGCGCAACAGAATCGGTAGACTAGCTTAGCCGGGGAAATATATGAGCGCCTTGAGCACGTAGCAAGGTGAATACTTGCGCTATACAAATCCTATATCATTATTATTATGTTATGAATTATGTCTTTCTTCACTGTAATTTTGAAAATTATTTCTAAAAAAAATCTTCTGATTGACACTATATTGCATATACATGTACATATCATACTTTACATAGGGCTGTAATCTCTCTTGTAGAGTATGCCATTAAGTTTTAGTATGCCCTACAGTTTGTGGTGTTCATTGGGTTACAATTATTTCCAATTTCCTTGACCGATGTCCAGGAGCTTTTAACGCTCAATGCAATCAGAGATGGCTTCATCAATACTTCGAAATGACAGGATTAGGAGACACAAATCAAAGGGAGAGTTGACATTTTCCTTATAAACAAAATGACCCAAAAAATTTAGGGGGCTTGATATGGTGTATCGGGAAAAATCTATGAAACTTTTCAAGTGAGTGTAGTGAGCAAACAAAAAAAACAGCATTTTTATTACAAAAATCCAAATTTGTGATAGATTTTGACATGCTATTCAGAAAATGTTATCATATTTCACCCTTCTCTCTCTCTCTCTTTTTTTTTCTGGGGGGGGGAATGGGCAAGCGCCCCCATTTCTATGCCACTTTAGGTGGAAACAATCCACTTCCATTGCCCAAAGAAGAAAATAGAAACCAAAAGAAAATACTGAAGGTGGCTTGCCCCATTATGCTTTGTAACAGTATTTTGGGAAATAGACCAACATATATTTTTGATTTGCACTTCTCTGTTTCACATGTTTTATTTTATATTAAACTCAAAGCAGTTTTAATCTTGTTAGATCTGTCTGTTACTTGATCTTCATGACAGTCTGCTATAGGGGTGAGTACGGTGGAATACCGGTCTCACATCCAGTCAATGAATTTTACTGTTTTTTTTTTTAGTTTAGAACAATTTATGTATTTTTTATTTGATTTTCTATTTGATATTATCCATTTTGAATGTGATTCTTGAAAGTGAAAATCTCTAATGATTTTTAGATCAGAACTGGATGTTAACCTTTTATTTTGTTTATATCTCACAGATGTGTGGTATTGAGGCTCATGGCATCCTATTTGGACTAAAAAAAAACCACAACAATAAAACACCTTATAGAATGGAATTAGTCAGACTTCTTTGATAACTTTATCAGTGTTGGAAATGAATAAGGTAAATTAGGCATTAGGATTTAATCCTAGATATTCAAATATTAAAACATAAAACAAAATTGTATGTAAGATGTACATGTAAATCCGAAGCCAGTCTTTGACTGGTCACTATCCATATAATTTCCATTCTTCAGAAACATTGCTTAGGACTTGACTTCAAGATTAAAGAGTTTTCACGGTTTGACAATCATCTGGCAAGTGCCCTCATTATTAGATATAAAAAAAGCCCCCCCCCCCCCGAATTAAGTTGTTTACATGCGGTATGCACCATCCCTTTGCATTAGATTGAAGCAATGTTCACACAATTCTTTATGAATTCGAATACATAATGTTGCTTGGGATATAATGTTGTCTTTTACTAAAGGGACAGCAAAGATCCATTCACTTCAAAATTTGAAATTTATTTTCTTCAGTTGTGAGAAAGATATGATTTTCCCTTTTAGTTTAATGTGAAATGCAATTATTTATAAAGTTTAAAACTGCTTGATATGAAATTATTATTTGTTCATTGCTGGTTGCAAGAAAAGCCTACTTGTATTGTTAGTGTTAGATCGTTGTTTTGAATTTACAGGTAAACTGGAAAGTGATCTCCCTTTTTTCAAATTCTTATTTCTATGCTCAGTTGGCTATACTTCATACCTAATCATTAGATACAGAGTTAAGATCTGTCTTTCACTTTCACAATTCTCTATAATCTGTTACACAGAAAAAACAAAATTATACAACCTGTATAAAATTTTATACAACCGCTGTTTACTATATGAACCTTACAACTGTTGTTTGAAAATTATACAACCCTCGGTTGTTCAAAATTTAAACAGCAGGTTGTATAAATTTTTTATACAAATTATGTTTAAAACTTGGTTTTATACAGCGGGTTGTAAAAAGATTTTTATGCAATACTGATTAAATTTTGTGCAACTGTATACATGTAAACTATGGTTGTATAAAAAAACTGTTCAAAAATGGTTGTATAAAAGAAGAAGGAGGCAAAGAAGAAGGCAAAGGAGAAACTTTTATGCTTTCAGTTTCATTCAAGATATTTATTCTTGCATTTCACACCTGCACAGTAAAGTATGCATGTTTTACATATTACATACATAGGAGGCAATACTCCCAAACTTTTTTTTACAAGGTATCACTTAAAAACACTATGTAACACTGTGGAAGACTCTGACATACTATATCGGAACACGGACGAGTAGATTCAATCCTGCACAGGGAAAGGTAGAAAATTTTGAAATGTGTACAAAATATGAAGAAATGTCCATAACTTATCATTGACGTATTTGCTGCCCTCTTGTTATCAATATATATTTTTAAAAAGCAGAAATTTTCTTATTACTTGTTTCAGTAACAGTAATTTATTTTATTCCCCCCCCCCCCCGCTTTTTTTACAAGAAAATCAGACACCTGTGTGCTTTCACAAATGCGAAAGATTAACATTATCCTAAAAAGATGGGGATCCTTGTAGTGATCTTAAGTATGCAGAAAATCTCAATCCAGGCATTATATCTAAGAAGTACTCTGATAACTAACTTGCAACAGTGAAGAATTCACATTTTTTCATATTTCAAATAGCTATTTGATACATAAATTAATGAAAATTACATTGAATATTGGCATGATAACTTTAGACAAAAATGTCATTACAATTTCATGAAACATTGCAAATAACAAGACTCATAAATATTACATCTATTTCAACCTATTTCGATGCCAAAGACTGGGGGGGGGGGCTGATAGTCTGATACAGCCCCTCTTATGATCTCGATCGCAACAAAACTTGCTACGAGTGTTACCTGTCGCATAATTTACAAAACTACAAGATCATTTTCTGCGAACAAGCTCATTAATTATGCTAATTTATGCGTAGAATCAAAATTTTGCTTTAACTAACTAAATAATGCCCCTAAAATGCAAATTTGGGGTACACAGACACTTTATATGAATCTGATCAAATGTACAAAAAAAAAAAAATTCAAAATCACATTTAATTTTTTTAATGTATTTTATTGTTTTCTAAATTTCTTATGTATTTCTCAATTTTTTTATTGTTTTTCAATGGAAATTGTCGGGGACTTATTTGGACCATAAATAAGATGGAATTAATAAATTTCAATCAGTAAAAGGAAAAATAATGATACATTTGCCTAAAAACTCTATTTGCATTGGATTTGTACACAAATTCACATTTTTGTTAAATTTTGGGTCTGCAAGCACTTACGAAATGCGTTATTTCGGAACCGCGTATCCGGGGGTCGGAAATTTGGTCTCAAAAGTTGCGCGAGACTTGAATGTAAAGAGTCGGTGAGCGACGCGGTCAAAAAACTTTACACGGCAGCTTTATTACGAAAAAATGTCGAGGGGGGGGGACCGATTCAGCTCCCCTCAAAATTTTTTGACCATGTCGCTCACTAACTTTTTACTTTCAAGTCTGGCGCAACTCTTGAAACCAAAATTGTGACCCTCGGGTACGCCGTGAATTTGTGTACAAATCCAATGCAAATAGTGTTTTTAGCCAAAATTCATAAATGTATCAATATTTTTCCTTTTACTGCTTAAAACCTATTAATTTTATCTTTTTTATGGTCAAAAGTCTCCGACAATTTCCATTGAAAAAAAGTAGATAAACAAAGAAAAACAAAAGAAATTTAGAAAACAATAGAACACATAAGAAAATAAATGTTATGTTGAAATTTTTTTAAATAAATTTGATCAGATGCCTATCTAGAGTATGTGAAACAAAAATTAGCAATTCAGGGGCATTATTTTATTAATTAGAGCAATCTATGATTTTATGCATAAATTAGCATAATTAATGAGACATGCAATTTTTTGCAGAATTTGATGTTAGTTTTGTGATAATACCATGGGTAACACGTGTGCCAATTTTCGTCTCGATCGCGCCATCCACGGCGGAGATCGTAGGGGGGCTGAATTAGCCCCCCCTCCCCGTCTTCTTAGGCGTCGAAATAGCCCAGTCTATTTAGGGTGTAGCCACTGAATACTATGTGAGCAAAGCAAATATGAAATATATGTCCTATTACAGACCCAAGCTCAGCATTACTGCAGGCCAAAGTGAAATAAGTGTGCAATGGATGAAAAATTAGAGGGTGGTATCCAATTATGGTACAAAAGATCCTTCGGTTTTAATGCATTGAGCAAATGTTCAGTTGCTGAATATTTAAAGGACAAGTCCACCCCAACAAAAACTTGATTTGAATAAAAAGAGAAAAATTCAAAAAGCATAACACTGAAAATTTCAACAAAATCTGATGTAAAATAAGAAAGTTATGGCATTTTAAAGTTTCAACAAAATAGTTATATGAACGAGCTAGTTGCATCCAAATGAGAGTTGATGACATCACTCACTATTTCTTTTGTATTTTATTATATGAAATATTTCATTTTCTCATCATTGTCATGTGAAATGAAGTTTCATTCCTCCCTGAACACGTGGAATTCCATTATTTTAACATTTTGTGCTTCAGGCAAGGAGGTCCTAATTGCCAAATTCGTAAAAATTGACATATTGTATAATTCAAACAATAAAAACAAAAGAAATAGTGAGTGACATCATCGACTCTCTCATTTGGATTTTACTGGCTCGTTCATATAACTATTTTGTTGAAAATAAGCGAAACTTTGAAGTGTCATAATTTTCCTATTTTACATCTGATTTTGATGAAATTTTCAGCATTGTGCTTGTCTGATTTTTCTTTATTGATTCAAATCAACATTTTTCTGAGGTGGACTTGACCTTTAAATAAATTCAACGATGGAACATTCATAATTAGCATTGAGAAAGTATCGAAATGAGTCAAATTTATCCTGGCACAACAAGTTGGAATAAAGATTGTCATCTAAATGTTTCAGACATGCCTTAGAAAATTCTTTCTTGTATTTGCATGAAATCTGGAAAGATGATGTGTACTGGACTTAAAGTTCTTACAACAAAGATAACAAGAACTGTTCTTCTGCACCAAAAGGTGAAATTATTCAAACAACTCTTTAAATTAGCCAACCGTCATAAAAAATGCCATTTGACCTAAAAATATTTACATGTGATCAATAGAATAACAAACGAGCACTCCTCTTAACCCCAACTAGACCAGGCTTTTTTGGCTGCTCTGTGGGGGGGGGGGGTGCCCCGGGAGCCACTTACATTGACGAGTGGATACCATGCGCGACCTAAAAAACAGGTAAAAAGGATGTCTTTTTAACGACATGGCACGTTGCGTACGTAACGTGATAATGGTGTAAATAACACAAATATAATGAAAAAAGGGTATCTATTTCGCTAGGAAAATCACGTGTTTAGGGTCAAATTTGCGGGGACGATAAAACAAAATAAAAATGTTTCATAAAGGATGTCCTTTTTGCCTTAACACTTCGTGTTTAGAGTCTGATTTGCACGTAGAGTAGAAGATGGGGTCGTACCAAACCAACTAAGGTAAAGCAGACAACCGAAGGACCCGTAACAATAAAACATTCCTGTACTTGTTTAGGGGTTCATTTCAGGGAATATTTGCCAAGAGTATCGTTTTGTTTCCAATAGTTGTTAAGGGTAGGGTTTCACACGCCAATACTTGTTAAGGGGTGCATGTTCCGAATATGGAAATTACGTGTTTAGGGTGCTTTTCGAGACCCCATGGTCGCGCATGGTATCCACTCGTGAATGGAAGTGCCCCCCCCCTGCCGATCACGCGAGCAATTTGCACGCTGGTAGTGTGCGATGTAATCTACAAGGCTGTATGGTAAAATTTTCCAAATAATGATATTATTTTATATGAATTAATTTATGGGTAAATCATATTTTTTGCTCTAATTCACTTCATACCATAAAGCTCCCAGAATGCTAATTTTTGGTAAAAATATTCTTTGTAGCATTCTTAACAATCGCAATTGAAAAAAACTTCAGTTTGGAAATCAATTTCTTATGTATTTTATTGTTTTAGGAATTTCTTTGTTTTTCAACCTTTTTTTCACCAGATTTATATTATAGCACAGCCTGTTTGAAGCATATAATTATGCTAAAATCAATTGACTTCTGCTGTTTAAAGTAAAAATCATAGCTTTATGAATAAGATGAGAAAACTCAATTTGCATTGACTTTGTGGACGAAATCACGTTTTGGAACAATTTTTGGTCAGACATGAACTTACGAAATGTTGCATAATTTCGGGACAACGTACCTGGGCATCGTAAATTTGGTCTCAAAAGATGCGCGAGACTTAGTATAAACTCTGAGAGTGGCAGGGTCAACAAATCTCCCGCGGAGGAATGATCGCAGAAAATGTTGGGGGAAGGTTGTTTTAAACCCCCCCCCCCCCCCGGCCTGTTTAGGGTTAAGAAGGGGAAGTAGGTGTTAATTAGCACCTTTTTCATATACTTGCTCACAAAACCTAAAATACTGTATGTAAATGTCAATGAAAGGCTGCCAATATAAGGTTTAAAGGCAAGGTTCATCCTGACATTGCATGTTAGTTGGTGAAAATCCACCAAGAATAAGAGTTATGAAGTTTTAAATTTGTGACTTCACATGCGAGCAGCTCCCCATATTTTATGTGATATCAACAATTCTATACAAGTGCCTTTTCTAGGGAAATTGGAAAATGATTTTACCTGTGGATTCAATGTTATCAGAAACATTATTTCATACAAGCTTCTGATAAAAACCCATTTAATTATCATGAAAACCATTAAAAAATGGCAATTTATGGAATTTATATTACATGATTGACATATTGGGATCTGCTCGCATGTCATGTCACAAATTTAAAACTTTGAAGCCTCATAACTCTGTTATTCTTTGATATTCGGCAAACTTTAAATTATTAATTTCTCTAATGGTTCTCCTTAAAACCAACTTGATGTCAGGGTGAAATTAGGTCCAAGGGTGCCACTGTGCAATCACTCCCATGTATGAAACGCGCCATTGTCAATTCCTGTTCATCTTCTTTTTCTTCACGCTCCTTCCTAAATAAAGTGCAAAACAAAGAATCGAAGGGGGTAGAAGACCAATCACACAGACATCTAGTTGGATAATCTGTATTATACCTTACATACTAAGAGCAGGGTTGGTAATACAGGAGTGGGAAATACATGATATTTCGAAAATCATAATGACAAGGGTTCACAAAACATGACAATTACATCATTCTACCAAAAAAAAAAAAATATCCAATACAATGACACTTTGGCTATATCACTGAAATTAAAGATCTAAATTGTTCTATTCTTTTTGGGCCATCATGTATAATGAAATGGGCAAGTGAATCTGGTCAACTTACGATTTTCAGCATGGGAAATCATGCGGCTCAGATTTTTTAATTGTGGTATTGTTAGCCAATATCTTCAAAGGGATGGTCAAAAGCTGAAAATATT
Organism: Lytechinus variegatus; assembly: GCF_018143015.1. Classification (NCBI taxonomy): domain Eukaryota; kingdom Metazoa; phylum Echinodermata; class Echinoidea; order Temnopleuroida; family Toxopneustidae; genus Lytechinus; species Lytechinus variegatus. The sequence goes on from NC_054741.1 coordinate 62,934,843, forward strand.
CATGTCTTAAATACATATAGAGTAGAATTCACTGAACAAAATGCCGAAAATTTCATCAAAATCGGATAACAAATAATAAAGTTATTGAAGTTTAGCAATATTTTGTGAAAACAGTCGTCATGAATATTCATTAGGTGGGCTGATGATGTCACATCTCCACTTTCCGTTTTCTTATGTTATTACATAAAACCATATTTTTTCATTATTTCATACTTGTGTGAATAATATGATGTATGTCTCCTTTATAATGAAATAAGTTGCAGCAATCAATATCTAATGCACTAAATGAAATGTCAATCCAATTTTTCTAGTTCTTGGAGGAAAAAAATTGAATAAACCTATTTTCATACAATAAAATACAAAAGAACAAGTGGAGATGTGACGTCATTAGCCCACTTAATGAATATTCATGACGACTATTTTCACAAAATATTGCTAAACTTTAAAATTCAATAACTTTGTTATCCAATTTGATGAAATTTTTGGCAATTTGCTCAGTGAATTCTACTCTATAAATATTTTCAGCCCGGACCATCCCTTTAAGAAGGACTTCTATTGCTTCCCCCCCACAAAATAAATAACATGAATCAGCGTTGATCTCATTACATTATTGAGGTAAAACCATAGGAGGTATTTTTCTGAGTTTAGAGAACTGCATTTAAGGAGATTTCAAGTCTTCGCAAGATGTGCAGTTTTGCATAGACATCCAACAACCATGACATACATGCAGAATAGGTATTGACTAAGTCATTGTGTGAACTTATTCCGTTGTTATGATTTGCGCTACAGAATTGAGATACTTAATTTAGTATCAGGATTATTAGATAGAACAAATACAGTCAGATAGCTGCCCTGAACAGATTTCAATGTTGGGGTCAAAATTTTACTTGCCCACATTAAATTTTTTTTTTTTACCTTTTTGGGTAAGCAACTTAAGCACTTTGATATTTTCACTTGCCTTGGTCAAGTGAGCATGCGCTACAGTCAAACCTAAGTGCTCTCAAAGATTGCCAACAGTAACGTTCTAATATTGTTCAGGAAAATCAGAGCTTTAACCTAAATTGGCCAAAAAATAAATAAATAAATAAAAACTTTGAAAAAGTAAGATGATAATCAATACTTACTAATTGGAGATTGATGAAAGATTCAAGACTTTGAAGTACGGCACATTTAATTTGCCTCATTCCCCTTTCGTTCTGCCGATCAAAATCCCAGGAAGTACTGAAAGCCAAATTTTCTTCATTGTTGACCTGTATAAATGAAAATACGGTTTGAGCAAAGAAGTGACCGGTGAAGGAAGGGAAAACAAAATAAGAATGGGAGCAAAGAAAATAGGAAAGATGAAGGTAAGGAGATATCAGCATTTTCAAACTAAATGTGTTTGCCTGCAAGTGAGATTCAATCTTACAAGTGGAATGGGTACAAGTATATAATTGAGATAAGGATTGAAGATAATAAAGGGATTCACCATGGTGATTTCAGCCAAAATGTGTATCACCCATTAATATACAACAAAATCATTTTATATTCAAAAGGCTTGTTGACCCCTGCCTGTGACCTTGGAACTGGAGGTGACCTTCAAATCTCTGAAGAACATCATCTCTCTTAGATTGGTAACAATTTATGAGTGATGATAGAAATTTAAACAAACAAACAAACAAACCAAAATCCTAACAATGAGCTCCAAAAGTTCTTCAACCCCTGCTGTAACATTTGACCTGGAGGTGACCTTCAACCCACTCCCCGGGACATCTACCATCCAAGTTTGGTAAAAAAATGGGCATACACTGTACATGGATCAAACGTTATGAGCTGTAATACAAAACTTGCCCTAATAGGCTTAACTTTGACCCATGCTCATCATCAGCCTGACCCATGAGGTGACCCTCATGTTTGGTAAAATTGAAATAAATTTGCATATAACCATGCTTCTCTCCAAGTTTGATTAAAAGCCTTGAGTACAAAGTTATTCAAGTTTTGTCAGTGTTCCCATTTGAAATTCCTGCAATGCATTACTGCTACACAATCCGGGGGGGGGGGCACTCGACCCAAAAATTGGTGGGGGTGTGCCGCGGGCGAGACAAAAAACGGGGGCCTTGGAGTGGGCTAATTGTAAAAAGGAGGGTCCTCGGAACGGGCTTCAGAACTACAAATGTTTGTGAAATCGGGGTCCTTGGAACGAGTCGCCTGCATGTGAGTGCCTTCATGCATCCCTATGGAACGGGCATACGTGCATGCAGCTAGACCGGCAGCATGGGCGGCGGGTGCGCTAGCACAGAGGCAATGGTCAGACAGCGTTCATTGCAGCGGCTGCTTTTTCAAAATTACGACTCATTGTAGCAGATCGATCGGAACGGCATAACAGAAAATATGCGAAGCTTTGGAGCGGATTCCTTTTTCACGAGAAGAAAATAATATGCCTTGAAGTGGCTTTCTTCGTTCTTTTTCTTAATAGGCTAAAAATGCTATGTCTTGGAATGGAAATTTTAGTGTAAAAATGGGGGTCCCCTCCGCTGCACATACCCACTATGCATTATATACTGAGTGCCCCCCCCCCTACACAATAATGCAATAATGGTGAATAATGCTGATAATGCTGTGCGCAGTGTTCAGCTGGTATTATGTTGAGAGTCAATTATCTCTCTTTAATGGCTTGTGCAACACGATAGTAAAAAAAGGGTCTGTGTTACTTCCTCTTTAGAAATTATTACTCTGAATTGGTGTATGTTACTGTAGAACATCACTTGCTTGTATCGATGAGGTCCATTAACTATACTAATTATGTTGGACAGGATTCGGTGTACATAAGAACACTGATTTCACTTTAAATTGTAAGCATTGTTATTCTTACACACCTGGAGAGGAAATATCCTCTTTTGCAGTTTAAATGCTAATTGATGCAGCTTTGTAAAAGTCTTCGCACTGCTACTGTAAGTTTGAATTGAGTATAACTATAAGACTGAAACTTACTCTGCGTCATTTTCTGGTCCACTCCAGCCCCTAGGATCTTTCTATACCCTAGATTAATCTTCTCCGCAAATTTCAAAGTCTGCCTGGACAACTTTGGCCACATTGTGAAAAGGGCACCAGGAGCTGCATCAATTGTTAAATCAAAGTCTTGATCAATCTGAAAATGAAATAAGTATTTATATATAAGCTGTATAACACATAATACAATTACCAGCAATACCATGTTTTCATACATTACCGGTACATTGTAATTAAAGTCATGCTAAATATTGCTCATTTAATAAAAAAATAAAACTTATCAATGTTTGTAACAAAAACCCTAGGTCACATGCACACACTGCACAAATCAAGTAAAGTCTAGTGAGCTTTGACATTGACCTTTCTATTTCTAACCATTTATCACATTTTTTTAAAATATTGATCACTATTGGAGTAATTAACCACTGGAGAAAAATACTTAGTATTTGCAAAATGAGGGGGGGGAGTTAGGTGGGGAAATCAATATCCCCCCCCCCTCGCCAGAGATTGACATTCATGGGAAGAAGACATAACTTAATCTTTCCAATCGGATTTCAGAACAACTTTTCCACTAATCATAGAATTATGACAACTAAGATGCAACTGAATTTTTAACACTGAGGCAGAGTAAGTGATCCTATGATCTTGCACTATATTCTCAAGCAAGAAAGAGAATAATTTTGGAAATTCATAACCAAAAATGCTTCGTTCAACTTCGAACAATTAAATTAATTTTTTTTTTTTCATAATGCGAATCCACTGCACTAAGTAATCAAGTTATTTTACCATTCCCAAAAGCTGTAGATATTTGTCAAGAATTTCTGCTGTGCTTGGTCGCGGGTTTCCTCTAGTCAACTCATATCTCGGTACCGAGGTTCGTCACATTAACAACAATGTTGTCAGGTGATGAGTAATATTGCATCCAGTAGGTGTCTTCTTCGTGCTCATCTTCTGCAACATTTAACTGTGATAAACATGAATCAAAGATCAATAGTAACATTAATTATTACACAAGTTATCTGACTATTCTATAGAGAACGGATGGAATAAGTGGATAAATTGTAGAAATTCTCAATAAAAAATTCCCCTATGCACAGTGGGGAATTTACATGAAGTCAACCTAAATGTAATTCCTGTATCTCAGATTCAAAATTAGTTTCTGATCATTCACAAACTGTACATACATCTGCAATTACAATGTAACATTTAGATCTGTTGCTCTTTGCATGTAGGCCTGTCCTCGCTAGGCTGGCCAATAATAAGGGACTATTGGCCAAGCTAGGCCAGGATTTAGATCTAGGTTTGGACCTATAGTATAGACCTAGATTTTAATGGGGTTTAACATACACATATGTAGACGTACAAAATTGAATAAAATTGACTAGAAATAGATCTAGCCAGGCCTACATTACACGTAGGCTATGTGCTTGAGGACGGCCCGGTCCGAGCTTGTACCGGACCCGGTACCTCGCGCATATCGCATCCGCATGCGATCATCGGCAGTGAATTATTTATGTGTGAGGATCTTCATCACAGTTCATGTAGGCTATAATTCAAATCACCAATTTTGAGACTAATACTAATAGAAGCATGGAAAGAAGTGAAACTTTGTGTAAAGATCGTGATGTTGCATGAATTTCATATTTCACCCCCATAAAATCCCACCTTTTGTCACTCAGAATATCAGGGGAGCGTTTCATGAAAGGACTTGTCGGACGTTTTATCTGACAAGTCCCATTTTATCCGACAGTTACTATAGAAACAGTGCCTCTCAGCCAATCAGAATCACGGAAAGATGTCAGATCTGACAACTTGTCAGACAAAAATGTTGATGAAACGGTCCCCAGATCGAGTTCATGGTCTCGAAGTTCGTGTAAGTGGAGCATGGTGTAGGCCCTAGTGGTAATTAAGTGGAGTGGATCCTGCACGAACTTCGCTCAAGGTACCATAGTCTGCGCACATGCGTATCTGCGCAATTCTAGTAGAATCTATAAGATACGTAATGCAAACTTTACACATCTAATGCATAGACAGATATTTATTGCAAAATCCGACTCACAAAGGTGGAAAAATAATGAAATTTGGGTATTTCTTATGACAGCCTCAAAATGCAGCCTTTCTCATCAAAATCTCCAAATCACGTGCAAAAGTGAATGGGTGCGCAGACTGGGGGACCATTTTTTTTTCAATCTCAAAATGGCGACTTTAACTTGGCGACCATCATATAGAGTTACACACGTACATGCACACACAATAAAAGCACTGCAACAACGGTAACAATGCATTGACTTTTGAGATTATTCATGAACATTCACTCGAAATCAAGCACTGAATTTACCTCTAAAGATTGGAACTAAATGTGGGAAGTCCCACTCCTGAAGCAGGTTTGTCACCCCAAATCTTTCATTTTCTAAAACGGAGATTAAACACGATTTTTCCAGTGCACTGCAGCAGTCTCCGAGTCGAACATACTCAACGCCATCTTCCGACCACTAGCATAGCACTGCGCACGCGTACGCATGCGCTTTACATGTGCCGGTATCTTGTACAACCCCCTGTTCAAGCCTTCTGTCTACGGACCTTAAACAGGTCAATTCGCCGTGTTTTATACCGATATTTATCAAAGCTTAAACATTTGCTGTTCAAAAAATTATACAGCACCTCTTATACAGCGATATTTTGTACAGCGTTTTTACTGTGTAGGATGGACTTTGATGAAAAGTACAAGCATGTGAATGCAGCCATACATATATGCATTTTCATAATGGGATAATTGCCTTGAGCCTGGGGATGTTTTTCAATTCTTTGTGAGACGTGCAATCAATTAAATGCTCGATACAGCCCCCGTTCCAAGGATGCTTTATATTTCCTTAAAGTGAATGAACATTTTAGTTAGTATTTTATTGAAAATCCCCTTGAGATAAATTGTAGTGACAACCATCTATAGGAAAATATTCACCCTTAAGGCCTTTAGAAACAGAAAAACAAATGAACTTAATTTGCATCCTCATTTTGTGTGTGTGAGTGGGAAGATGATTCTCTTTGTTTTCACCTGAACATTTAAAATAAAATTGCTTTCAATCCTTACAAATTTTTAAGAATATAAAGTTTGAAGGAAATTAATTTCTTCTGATGTCTCTGATATATTTTTGCTCATTTATTTGTCCCACTTCTGCAGGCAAATTCAGATTCATTTTCCATATACAATACATCAAACATTTAAAGATATCTCGTTCTTATTTTCAGATCTTTAAAAAAAATGAATATAAATCTAAACTTATGCCACTGTTTAAGAGCTTTAGAAGCACCTTGGTATAATTATAAATACTTTTCCAAAGTTTAATTCTGGATTTATTTTACAATTTTATTTCTGCTCTTTACGGTTATTTGTCAAAAATTTAATTCATGTAGCAGCAATCAATTTTGAAGCTTATTTTAATTTTGAAATTTTACCTGGTGATATTTGTGTCAGCTTCAGAACGTCTGCTGACTTATCGCTGTTTGGTTGGTCTATTCCTGGATCAATACGGATATTGTCTAAGCGTGTTTACCCTCTTAATTCTGGCCAACATCGACTTTTATGAGGAGGTGATAGCTTGCATTATCGGTTTCCATGGTTACCGTCTCCCTCATCGTGTCTCGAGGGAAATCATCTGGATATGGAGACGGCCAGTCGGGGTATTAAAGAATACTCGGCTGAATTGGGGATAAAAACATGTTTAGATCCCCTTATGGATTATAACCACCATTAATAATAGGTTTTGCACGTCTTTACATAGATTTAACCTTTCTACCTCCATGCATAGATTTAACCTTTCCTTTGCCTGTGATATAAATACCCTTTTCTGATGTCAATAGGTTTTTTTTTGTGGCTAAAATATAGAAAAACAGTAGACTTTTCTTATATATATGGCAATTCAAGTTTAAACTCCTATATGAAACATACGATTGTCTGTGGTTCATTGACTTCTTTATAACACCTTCATTTTCATTGAGATATCAAAGTGTGCAGTACATGTGTACCAAAATAAGAAGGGAAATCTACTATTTAATAAAGAAATGTGAAAGAAGCATAAAAAGTCTAGAAAATTTCATAAAATTTCATGAAATACAAAAATCGTTTTTGTTCTTGATTTTGCAGCTTACACTATAAATAAACCAAACTAAACTTCAAAGTGCTGATTTTTTTTCATTAAATTTGAACTAGACGCATCAACACTTTGAAGTGCAGTCACTCTACACGCTCTTTAAGAGCTAAATTAGCTCTTCGTTTTTCAGAGTTTATAGTACAGTACCACTGGTATTAGTGGTGACAGTGTAATAATCAACGGGACAAGAAAATGAAACAGAATTATTGAATTATGGGTGAACAAACTGACCCTTTCCTGTAATTATTATGAATAGGTATGTTTCAAGAGGTCCTATGGATACCATTGAGAGCCGCATTCATATTCAATATAATATAAAAATAAATTAGGCCTTAATCGTGTACAGTCAATAATGTCCTTATATTAATGAATTGAGGTTTATGTGTCTAGATATGAGAGAGACAAAGGCTAAAATAGAGAAAGAAAGAGAGAGAGAGAAAGAAAGAAGACCATCTGACATGGCGTCACCCTCTTCATGGAGCATCTCCAAGTTTGGGATATTACATGTATGCCCACCATTTCAGAGCATCAAAATTCTCAATCAATATAGAGGAGAGTTCACAATGTTTCATCCTGCTTAGAGTCCACATGACCTGCAGCTCAGAGTATGCATTTGTATGACCCTACATACGCACCATCTTGAAACTGTCCTTCAATTATGACGCATGTGGATGCACAGACATGGACATGTGTATACCTACGTCATACAGTCATTCTCCCCTGCTTGAGAATCAAGCCCTTATCAAACAAATAGAGAATCATTTATTTTGGCTAAACATAACATTTAGATAACTGCAAGAGAGAATGTTTTGTATTAGGCAGTAATAGATGCATGTTTTCATATAAAACTATAATGACATACAAAAATTCCATAATTGCACTCTTTAGCCTGTTATCTCATACAGAAATGTATGATGACACTTATTTTGAGACCACAGGTTGTATTAAACAAGATTGTTTTGTGGCTGGAAAAAATCCTGTTAAAATTCAAGCATTTGCATCGAAATAGATTTTTTCCCTGAAGCTAGAAGTGTTGTTTCCAAAACGAGGTCAGTTCCACTTGAAGGAAATGAGCCATTTTCTGTAAATAAAGTCTAAAAATACATAGAGTGTCACCCCCACAGTAATACAAAACTACCAGGTTCTGTTCAATATTACTTTTTGGAATTCTGTATTCTGATTTAGACTATTTACTTCGTTTTATTCTGAATGAATCCAGATGTCCATGAAGTCATGATCCTAGATGAGTTACAATAAATGTCACTGCAAAATACATTTTCATTTATTGGAATAGAGACTAAAAGCCGAGGGGGGGGGGGGGGTACTTACATTTTGTTTGAACGGGGGTGTGCGGCTGAAAGTTAAAACCCATACCCATATGTACAGGTCATTTTGGCTAAAAATGTACCCATTATTAAGGATTTATTAAAATTTGACAAGAAAAAAAAAGTTATCACCCAAAATTGGAGGAGAATATATACTCATGGTTAATGCCAGTATCTAAAAATTGGAGCCATGTAAGGGATTTTCCAGCATAAAATCATACCCAATGTTTAGGGATTTCTTCAAAAAAAGTGACCCATATTTTAGCGGCACATCCCTGCATGCCTTACTTTGTGAATACCCCCCCCCCCCGATTAAAAGGTCCAAGCATTTTAAACTTTTGATCCAATTGCAAAATTGAAATTCTGTAAAAAATTATTTACCTCCAAATATTCAACTGCACATTTCAGTCTTCTTCAGTGATAATACAACACATTTGATCACCAAATGAAGTGTCAAAGAATTGGGTCATACTTAAAGGTGTTCATTAGTTGTTAAACTAATTACATGTAAGATGCTAACCTTCAGAAAATCTCGTCTGCTATCAATTTTACCATATTTACTGCAGCAGCTAACCTTGTAGTATTATGGCTTCATATTGTATGGATTCATTCATTGCATTCATGCCTTACTTTGGTGCAAATGAAATTTTACATCACTGCAAAGAATACCCCCTGATTATCCAAGTATTAACAGATACCAGGTAAAAATGGTATCAAATCATTTTGGAGATGATGCACTCTCAAGACATAATTTAGTAGTTCTGTATTCATGACAAGCACTTCCTATTTCTGATGATCTTGGAGGTGTGCATTTATTTGTGACTTGCTCAGTACAGATATATTTTATCCACTACAATACCTGTGGATTTGTATTCTATTCTTTCCCTTGTATAAGAACTTAAATGCACACACTGATATCCGTTGATGCATAATTTATACAGTTTTTACTTCACCTGTGAAACATTCACATGGCTTTTATTTTACTTCAAGCATTTGCAAAGTCACCAGCTGGTGTCACAATACAGGTATGAATTTATCCCATAGAGCTCCAATTACTAAACCTGGCATACATGTAGAGAGCAATACCTAGCGTTCCAATGTCAATGTTCGCTCCACATTACACACACACACTTACACCTATAAAGCTGCAATTCTGTGGCATTTTAAGCATGAAGGAAAAAAGGTGCATACTGAGCTATTTCAACCATGTGCTATGTGAGAGGACCTTATGCAAGCTTTTCATGAAAAGACCCATTCAGATCTATGATAGTGCATACAATTTAAGTCATTTACCGGTACCGGTATAAGAAAGCAGAAATCGCAGCTGATTTTCTTAGATTATGATCAAATGCTATGTGAGAAGGACATAATTCATGGATACAAGTCATGTTGGATGATTTATTTAATTTCAAAGAGCTTTTTCACATTTGAGGCTCTTTTCCATATTATGTCAGGAGGGCCTTAAACAAGTATTTTACCTTAACTTTTCTATCTGCTGTAGATTATGCCATAATTTTATTGTTCATATCTGTCATTTTTGCTAATGGCCATTTGATGCACAAATTAGTATACTACCGGTAATTCATGTGCTATGTGAGATTGAACTACAGTGTACTTTGGCTGTTTGCCAACAATAACATTTTCATATCTACTGTAGATTGTGTTAAAGAATAATTTTGATTGTCAAAATGTTTAGCTAAGCTCATTTCAAATTCTAAAATCTTTGCAGATTTTCATCAGGTCTGTGGTAAGGGCCTTTATTTATAACATCTCTATATCTTCTGTAGATCAAGGGAATATTTATATTTTCTCAAAACATTTTGCTTTTAATACCTGCATTAGTGCATATAGCCTTATTATAGATTTAAATCATAGGCTCATCAAATGTTATGTCAGGAGGACTTTATGTCAAAACATTTCAGAGAATAACATTTTCATATCTACTGTAGATCATGTTTTTATTGTCACGATATTTTAGTGTCTGCATTCAAAACACTATATTTTAGCCCCTTCATCATTTTCAAATAAGATTGTCATTTGATAGGTTATATTTTCAGTCATTTTGCCCAAATAAGTACTTCATCCAATTAGACTAAATGGTATACATGTATAGACTATAAAATAGCTATGCAACCAACTGGTTACCGGTAATAGACAAAATGTTGAGTGGGTGGAATGGCAATGAGACCATGTGGATAGTGGATGAACTGATGGTAGACCAAATGATAAAACCTAAAGATGCCAAGTTCCAAAAAATGTTATGCGTGAGACTTTCAAGACTCGGCGTCTCTGCGCGTATGCAGTCAGTACTTACACTTGTACGTCTTGAAAAGGCGCGCACGAGATATAGGCTTCATCATGATATCGATCCATACTACAAAACCATGCGATGCATCGTATCACGTACTAGCTGTGCGCTGACTGCACTCTCGATTCGTCTTACGTGCCGGGGAAGACGCGACGGCGTGCAAAGGCGGTCGGCCAGTGCGTATAATCTAGCGAATAATGCTACTTTTTTCTCTCTTTTTTTCTGTCGGGTTCCGATGCGTGAGAAAAATGGGTGCCATGTGTGGGTTCGTGAGACGGACCCTGGATGCGTGAGTCTCACGCACAATGCGTGAGACTTGGTAGCTCTGGTAAACAAGTTGCTAATTGGAAGAATTGGCATTAGACCAAATTAACATTAGCCATGCAAGGGACATCAAAGTGCATAATGCTGTATCGGTCTACACACCTGATTCAAATTGTTCTACATTTATACCAACAATATGTGACCTAATTCAATGAAGTTCCAGTTGCATTCTACCATAATTCAATAATATCTAGAAGGGAATGGTCTAGCCTCTTTCCAAGCTTCTAGTAGGATTGTGCAGCAATGGCAGAGTTGCCAACCCTTATGGAAAATTAATTACGATAGGTTCTAATGTAAATTCGGTGTTTGCTTCTCGATTGAATGGCTGAGTAAAATAAACTTTTGTCTTGAAGAAAGCATTAGGTTCAGCTGTTTAGTTATTCACAATCTAATTTCTTATCTGATTGATATTGCGTAATGAATGGTATCCCTGTAATAGGGCTGAAATTTTGTGAACAATTTCGATTGACAATCTCCTATGCAGCCAAATAAATTGGACAGAATTTAAAAAATAAAATGATGGGAATGATCTTGATTAGTTGCAAATACTGAAAAAAAGTCTTTTCAATGTCATTTAATATTTATGTTTCTGAACTACATGTATTTGTCTAATTTTTATCAAATATAGATGCGTTGCATCATTATTGATGTCATATAACAAATAAAGATATGTTTTATATTTTTATATTTCATTTATTTGTTTATTACATTTTAACTTTTTTTTCTTCATAATTTTGCTACAAATGTTCTTTCTCTCTATTACTATTTTGGAGACAGAATGATTTTGATATACCGGTAACACATGTTTCCCATAGACCCCAGAATGCATATACGTGGACTGAGCCTTCAATGGGTTAATGCATCTTTTGTCTCTCTCTCTTCCTGCTGTTTGTATAATTTGTAATATCTTTCTCTTTATCTTCTCACACTCTTTCTGTCTTCCTAGACGGATACTCCATTCAAGCATGTTAGTTTACAATCAATGTGCAGTATCATCATACCCTGACAGATGAAACTCCTATACAATGTTCATAGACCTAGATCATAAATGCTCATTACCCTTGTACACAAACTAGTGCCTCCTCTCTCTCTTTAGGCCCTCCCTCACTGAGGTAGTATAACCGGTACACCTAGGGGACACGTTTTCACCTCGGTGGCAAGATCTAATTTATCAAATTTATCATAATTGATGACATTCCTCCCGGCACCCCTCGAGGATTGGCAGTGTGAGCGGTGCACATGACGGGAATGACTTCCTTGATACCTAGGCTGATGTCTGTGTCGGGATATTGTTGTATTATTCATTCCTTCAACCTTTAAATGCCATACCTTTTTGTACCTCTGTTTCCTTGACTTCTTATTTCCACTTTCATGTTTAATTTTGATGTACAAAGGATTATCTTGTTCAAGGCTTTGAGAGGCCATTAATGATGAAATTTTAAAATACGATAAATAATAATTTTCCTCTTGAAATATATGATGGAAACATGTAGAGAATTAAACTTGAATACTGATTGAATGTTTTAAGTTATTTTTATAGGCAGCCAAATATATGAGACTAGGGACCACCCCCCCCCCCAAAATGTTCCTCATAAATTGGAGGAGAGCCCCTTGTAAATTGCTTTTGGTTCCTTTAGAAATGTTGTATGTACTGACATTGGAAAAAAGCCCTCATGCAGACGATGTTTTCGTAGAAATGTTGAATGTACTGACATTGGAAAAAAGCCCTCATGCAGACGATGTTTTCGTCTGTGCTGTCCTTGATTTAATGGTGTGCCCTTCACTCATGAACATACAAATTTACATTTGAATGGTATGAATTAAAATGAAGTGCATTAGTTGTCTTGGTCACCCTCATGTCCCTGCATATGAAAAAGCTTTCACTGGTGAATAATTGAAACTCTTGATTGACCGAGTGGTAAAAGACTAAATCCAATTCATCATCCTAAAAACTTTGCTGGTGAGAACACAAATATGTTCTCACATGACTGTTATAGTGAAAAATATTGTTAGAGTTAAAGGGAGCTCCTGAAATGTTATTAGTAGTCTCCATAGAAAACCATTGGATAAAAATGAATACAAAAGATAATTTAGAATGAACAGAAGTAAAAAAAAAACAACAACAATGAAATCATTATGGAAAAAACATATGAATGCTATAAACAATGTTTAATCAATTCAATTCAGTTCATTTCATGGATAAAATGGGCACAATATTTCATAAATACTTACACACAAAAGAAAATCTGTCCAGTCACATGATTTTTAAAAAAATGGCAAGGAATTGAATTTTATAACATATTATGATATGGGAGCCACTCACATGTGACATCACAAAATTGAAAAAAAAAGAATACTATAACTCACTTTTAAACCAATGTTAGTACAATTTCTGAATCCTCTTTTATAGAAAGTAATTCCCCATAAAAAAATAATCCATTCAGTCTCTTAACAGTATATCAGTGAGATTTAAATTTGTCTCTTTCCAAATGAAATTTAATTCATTATGGAACTATCAGTGTATGGAAACTAACTTCCTCTCTAAGACAGAAAGCTAATTCATTCATTTTTGCTGTATGAGAGTAAGATATGAAATTTTTCTTATTCTGAAATTAATTTGATTTCAGAATGAAAGTGTCTAGTCAATTTACTATTGAACTGGTCTGCAATATGATTGAATTTGTCACCATGTGAAAAATACTCTCCTGTGAGAATGATGTGTTATTTTGCCTTCATGGGGGTACTTACTCAAGTGGGAGGGTGTGTATGGGTGTGGTGTGTATGTGTGCATGTGCAATTGCATTTGTCTGTATTGAATGTTATGGAATTATTATGATGATGTGCAAGTAGCTTTACTTTGATTATTTATTTCCTGTAATATAAAACAGAATGAAATATTACCAAATGAAAGTTTCCATGTGGCCTTATAAATTTACACAGCAGTAATATAGAACTGTTTATTATTAAAAAAAATAAAACCAATGGATAATTCCTACTAGTTTTCTAGACTTAGTCATAACTGCAGAATCCATTTTTTTTTACTTCAGAATTGCATATTTTGATTTGAGATTGATTTTTATTATCTAATCAGATTACAGCAAAATCCTTTGATAGATTTATGTCGTCATTTTAAACTTGTTTTATGTGTTTTTGAGATTGGTAATATATTTTCAAATCAACATCCAGATCAAGGCTCTCAATCATTGTCTTTTCAAATTGATTCTGAATTCTGTTTTTTGTTTTCTTATTTTTGCAGGCGACTGGTGGATAAGCTAGACAATATGAAGAAAAACTCCCTTGGTAATGGGACGACTCAATGTATCCTCTGTGGGGATGAGTTTGGTCTCTTAGGAGCTTCACCTATGACCTGCTACGATTGTTACAAGGTAACCTTAACCTTTGACCTCTCTTAAGTCTGGTGAAGTTAGCAATGAATTTATGAAATTTTATTGGTGTATGTTATACAGGGTATAGTAAAGTCGAATAAATGTAACTGTATACTGTATGTACAGCAAGATTTCCATGAAAATGCCATGAAAATGACCTTTGACATTAAATGAATACCTTGAGGTTACATATCACCTACAGAATCTGACCTGGTAAATTAAGCTATTGGTTTCAAATCTTTGAAAGAATAAGTCATGATATAAAATATCATCTATTCATTTTTATTCAACATTTACTCTCTGTTATTTTTTTCTTACAGACTTTGTATTCAAATTATTTTTTGTATGGTGTTTCTCAATCATTTGTTGTTTTTAGGCTGTATGTTCCAAATGTGGTGTAGACACAACCAACAGCATTAAACAACCCATCATGCTTTGCAAAATTTGTAGCGAGACAAGAGAGGTAAGAAATCAATTTGTCAAAAGTACATATACTGGAGCATTGTCACTTACAAATTTGTTCTGAGTCAGATGCGATGATTTCATTAGCTTATAACAATTTTTTAGTTGGTGACATTGGCTGATTTTGTGTTCATGAAGTGTTTTCCGGAATAATTGTTTGAACTTATCTGTACATTGGTATAGTTCTGCTTTTTATTGCCCTATGAAGAAAAGGTTGGTTCTGAGAAAAGAATATAAATGACACAATGGTTTATGTAACTTGATTTTTGTCAGATGTCTTTGTCTTGTGATGTGCTAGAAGAGTAAAGTCAACCTGTTAATTTGTAAAGTGCTAATATCTGTCAGATTGGGCGGAGGCTGCTGGCATGCCACAATTATTATTCTGTCATTTTAGGAACATGGGGGGAATCTGTATAGGGGATTTGATGCACCACGTTTTATCAAACCTTATTTTGACGATTCTCTTCATCATCCCTTTTCTAGTTATGGAAGCGATCGGGAGCTTGGTTCTTCAAAGCTCTACCAAAGTACACAGTCCCTGAGAAGAAATCTGACATGCATCATAGATACCCTGGTAGCTTTAGAAGAAACGAAGCCACGCCCATCAGGAGAAGGCGAGGTTAGTTGAGTGTGTGTGGGTCAGCTTGAGAGGGGAGGGAGGGGGGAGCAAGGAATGGAATATGGGATGTGTGATCAAGAAGAATGAGACCTCTCCATCATGGGAACGTGAGGTTAGATGACTATGTTAGGGGGAAGTGTGCTCTAGACGAAATGAGACCATGTCCATTATGAGAAGCGGGGATTCTTTTGATGTGTGTAGGTCAGATTGTGAGGGTGGTAAAGGAATGCTTGCTTTAGAAAATATAAAGCAACCCCCATCAAGAGAAGGCAAGGTGGAGTATGTAGGGGTCAGTCTGAGGGGGATATGAGCCAGTTAAGGAGAGACATTCAAATCAAATTTGCCTTTAAAAGAAATAAGGCCATCACAGATAAAGGTTGGGCCAGTTGGGAGCGAAGGTGTTTGAGTTTTGCAAGGTGGTATAGGTTGTCGTTAAAACTGAGGAATCATTATGCAAGCAAAATGTTATTATTGCAATTTGTGTCAGCAAAGGTCCAAATGGAATGTTGAAATATATATATAAGTAACATCCATGTTTTATTTGAGGAACCTCTTTCAAACTGTACTGTACTACACACTTGTAGCCAATAAATTTATTTACTTTTATTCATTTTTTGAAATACCTTATTTCAAAGGGATGCTCCAGGCTGAAGACATTTATATTTCAATAGATAGAATAAAATTCACATGGAGCAAAATGTTGAAAATATGATCAAAATTGGATAACAAATAACTAAGTTATTGAATTTTATTAAAAGATATGCATTATTCTGTTGAAACAGTTCTAGGCATGTCTTCATGAATGTTCACTCAGTGGGCTGATGATGTCATATCCCCTCTTGTTCTTTGGTATTTTATCATATGAAATTAAGTTTAGTCTAAAATTTTCTACCAAGAGCTAATAAACAGTTTGATTGACAAGTAATTAAGTGCATTAATTATTTATTGCTGCAATGCATTTCATCATAATGGAGACACATCATTTACACATGTATGACAAAATGAAACGAGTATGATTTCATGCAATAACATATCAAGAAAAAATATTGCTATAAAGCTTTGAAATTCATTAACTTTATTTATTTGTTGTCTGATTTTAATGAAAATTTTAGCATTTTGCTCTGTGAATTTTACTCTATTTTATATAGATGTAAATAGCATTGGCTCAGAGCATCCCTTTAAATAAAAGCCATAGGGAGAAGAACCCATACTTATTCAGCTATATTGTGAAATTAAAATTAGCATAATTAAAGCTAATGTGACAATTTCAGCATATAACGTTGTGATGTACTTCAAATACAGGTGCTGACTAAAAGGGAATAAGCTTGTCCTCTCCCTTTTTTTGAGAAGGGGGATGGTTGGGTGGTGAAACTTCATGTGATTTCCTAGTGGGTGATGAGTATTTCTGTAGTCTGTATCACATGTCCGATACGCTCTATAAATGGCTTGTTTGTTTGGCTTTTTTCAGCTGACAGCGAGAGCTCAGACGCTTCTAGTTCTGATGATGACGTCAGTCTAGGCCGTAAGAGGAGAACCAAACGAGATGGAGGTTAGTTATCCAATTAATCTCTCAGGACCTGAAGAGAATGCCTGGTGTTCCTCTCTTTTTTCCTCATGATAATGATGTACATGTATGTAGTTTTTGTGATGCAGGAGAGAATATTTGAAAACAAGTGTATTTGATTACATGGACATTACTTTGACTCTATAGGAGGCCAATAAAAATGTAATTATGGGATGAAATGATTTTGAATATTTCATCTTATAATAACATTTTTATTACATTTTCTTACATGTGTATTGTGAGGATATATATGGTTATTATCTATCCAAGTTCTTCCCTTTTCCCCCAATATTCAAGCAATCATCATGAAAGCCAGATAAAGTCTATTTTGAGTTTTCATTTCAGCATTAATGATCATTATCAATTTCATTGACACAGTGTCCTATACATTTGCAATGTTTTCTCATTAAGAAAGGTTTCTCATATACTTTGTATTTGTTCTGCTAGTTTATAAATCTATTTACAGATGTATTGTACTGTTCAAATGAAAATCATAACTGATGAATTAAAAATGTGTTATATTGGCTGCAGTAAAATGTTATGATATGGGAGTGGAATATACATGTACACATAACTACCTTTGATTTTGATCATATTATATGCATCTCAATCCTGTTTTTAGATCAAGACGACACAAGCATATCCAGTAGCGGACTGAGCAGCGCAAACCTTCTAGGAGGGGGATCGAAGAGTGATTACCCTGGTACCATCTATTCATCCAATCACATGGCTGGTAGCAGGACGAGTATCGGCAGTGGGGGATGGTATGGAAGTGCAAATGATAGCAGCGTGGGTGACGGCGGACATGATGATTCAGACAGTGAGAGAAGTACTCCTGGAGGTTAGTAAATCTTGTAGTATAACATTATTATCATGTTAATATGTCAAATATGACAAAAAATAGTATAATAGAACATTTACAGATTCATATACATAAAAACTAAATAAAAAATTGAAGATAGCATAATAATGTTATTCATGATATACTTCAATTATGTCTACATTATCAGGGTTCCAACAGTCATGGAAAATCCTGGAAAAATTTGCGGTCATGGAAAGTCAAGGAAAATTCAGGAAAATTGAAAAGTTTGTGAAGTCTTGGAAAATTCATGGAATTGCATTTACCTCTTGGCTATGGCAGAATGCCTGTTTGTCTTGTCTCACAACTCTCATACTATGTGATTAAACTCCGCTATTATAATTGGTGTTCATGATTTCCATTTATCCCAGTTTCGTGACACCCAAATTCTACATTACTCCCGGGACGTCACGGGAAGTCATGGAAAGCAGCAATTTAGTCATGGAAAAGTCAAGGAATTCTGTTTTCAAATTTCTGTGGGAACCCTGATTATGTGTAAATTGTCCATTTTGTATCGTAGAAGTTATTACATACATGTATTGAAAATCAATGAAAGGTTGGATCAGCAAATTCATACTAACCTTACGTCATATGTGTCAACATAATGTAATGCATATTTCTTGCATATTGTTGTACTCACTTATTGATAATTAATGATAACTTATAAAAACATCATCTAAAAAAACTTAAAGAATCTGAACATGATAATGATATTTATACTGGACAAAATAGTAATGGTTAATGAAATTATATACAACTGATAAAGCCAATATTCTATAGGCAAATAATAACAGTGCTTTGCTTGAAATGATAAATGATTAATTCAAGTGGTAATAATAATTTTGAGAATATTACGCAAATCTAATGAAAATAATGATTAATAGTAATTATAATATCAACAAGTATCTCACAGTAATGAGAGGGATAATTGTACTAAAAATAGTAATGAACAATAAAGAGTAATGATCATCACAATTTATGTATCAAAATCGTTCCCTAACATTACCCAACACATGTATGATGAATTTGTCATGGGTTTATTTAAATGTTAAATTAGAAATATTTTCAAAGTCATATGCTAGTTTGTCTTTTCAAGTTTCATGGTCATCAAATATATAAATACAATTTTTCTTATCAACAGCTACTCTTGGAAAGGACAGTAAGTTTAGACCAGTTTATTTTCACTGGTGCACTTTGATGTATTTCTGTTCTTTTTCACCCTATTTTGTCACCAGTTCGGCTGATACACTTTTATATTCTCACCGCAGCTGTACCATGTACCATTGCCATTATGTAATTTTCTAGCACCAAACTTAACTATTTCCTGCCATTACGCCATGTTTATGCCAACTAATATCAGCTTGCACAGTAAAGGCCCATTCAGATGTGGTAAGACAAGGCTGAGTAACATTTTTCATAATTTTCAGACACTTGTGGAGAGACCAATGGCCCCTCGCGCATTTATAAAATGCCCATTATACGCTTCAAGACTGGAAAGATTTTTTAAAGTTGTATGGACGAATTCATGACATGATAAATTCATTGTGATGCTATGATGTCATGATTTCATGATCCCCTTTTCAACAATTTTGACACGTCAAACAAAAATATTGCTAAGCTTTGTCATGCTACGTCTGAAAGAGCATTTAAACAGCATTCCCACGCCTGTGCCATGTGCTTTGTGGCCATTTATTGATGACCAAATCATACCACCACGTACAACAATGTTTTATGCATTGCCACTGAAAAGCATCGGTTATGGGTTGTGCACAGCATTGTTTTCAACTACAACCAAATTTATGACCATGGAAACAGACCTCAATTGTTTTTTCTGTGCATTTCTGTATATTTCACTTTACATATTTTGATTTGTCTGTGTAAAGAGGGTCCTTCAAATTTTGTCCTTTCTTTAACTCTTTCATTTGTTCTTGTGTTTGAGAGTACCTCTGTTTTATAGGAACTCAGAGATTCTTCCAAAGGAAGGAAAATATCAAATAATGAAGAATAATATACCAAGAAATAACTGAGTTTCCTTTCACCTACTGATTCATAATCTTTTTTTTATTTCTAATTTTAATGCAATTTTTTAAAAATTTACTTTTTTATTTCAATTAATTAAAGAGAATTGTGTTTATACTTGACAACTGTTGGTCAAGTTGGTCAAGGGCTTATGAACAATGGAAAACCCTCAACTGCTGCATATGGCTGATTTGATTGAATGACAAAGAAATAGTCTTTTGAAGAATGTTACAAAGATAATCTGTTACACTTTTAAGAGTAAATTCACTAGTTACCTCCTTATTTACAATTGTCATCCAATTTGAATACTCAATTGATCTATGTTAGATATTAACTTGTTGGTCAGAGCTTGAATAGCTTATACGTTACTTTAAAAGGAATACATGCCATTTTATTTTTCAACATACAAGGAGTTTGCTACTTAAGATTGAATTATATATGCATTGATATTTTGAATTCAAAATTGGAACCCTAGATATATAATTAGAAGTGTGTATTGCTGTCAAACGTAGAAAACATGCAAATGTTTTCTCATCTATTCATGAATATTTTATCATTTTATTACCTAACCCAAATATTAATATGACAGTCCATCTTGTAAGGATTAAACACACTAATAAAAATAATAGTTTGATTTAATGAAAAATTTTGGAAGGAAAATTTTGCCAGTATTTCGGTTTTACACAGACATCTTTGTGTGGTAAGCCCAAAGTGTTGCAAGGTAAACATAGGTAGACGTATATACATGTACATGTATTCATTTTACCACATATTTGATAAAAATAGATTTAATTTTGTAATGCTTTTCATGATGTTTTAGATGTTTAAAAGTAGATTTAATTTAATACAATGCCTACCAATATCATCACACAATATAATACATAATAGGTGTATGTACTGAACCATTTAAATTCATTTAGGTTCATTTAGGTAATACAATAATTGTGATTCAAATTTTGTCTTACTGTTTAATGTTTATTCATTGCAATTCTTTGATATGTTGTTGTACATGGATATTGCATCATCTATCATCATGTCATTTCTATCGAGAATCACTAATTACATGTACCAACCCCATTAACACGGTTTTCATCTCATTCCATTCCATCTCTTTTCTCTTTCATTTCTTTCATGGTCCATTGGGTATCCTTCAGAGCTTTCTCGTACCAGCTCCACCCGCTCCACCGGTGGAGGCTCCTCCACCCCCTACCAGACCTCCACCTCCCGAGGCTCCAGGTACGACAGCAACCCAAGGCACTCCCTCGGTGACGCCGACGATGACATGGACCGCGCCTTTAGCCAGTATGGAGGGGTGGCAGCCGGTGATGGGGACAATGGTTATACCGGCGGTGGAGGTGCAGGGGGACAGTATGCCGGTCACTATGGGGGCTCTGGCGGTGGAGGGTATGGTAACGGTGGTAAGGGGGGCTTGCAGGTGGCTGGTGGCATTATGATGAGCGGTGGTGGTGGTGGTGGTAGCGGCAGCGAGGGGAACGGTTACGACCCTCAGGAGTATGTCGGGGATGCTATGGATAGCTCGCCTGATGAAGGAAGTATGTATTGGATTCCCTTCCAGAAAATGACAAATTTTTATTGAAAAATTATGTAGATTTTGAGGTTAATATGAAGCCTTATTTGTTAAGATTTTACTCATCAAATTTATTAGAACAGAAAGAAGATTTTTTCTGCATTTTTATACAAAAGGTTTATCTACATGGAGTTAAATGTATTAAAAAGTAAGGTGGAATATACATGTATTTCCAAGTTAGAAGTTTGTCAATTTGCATGAAAAGACAGAGATTTGTTATATTTCCATCATGTTGCCAATTTGAGGATTTGTATGATTATTTTCCTTTAAACCGATCTTTTAAACTGCCCCTTATGCAATGAAAGTGCACACACTTCATGGAGATTTTTTTTATAGTCTGATAGATTTCCATGTAGTATGATTTTTAAGGCTTTGGTTAAGACATGATTGGGTACAAGAGGACACCAATGCTTGTGTTGGCTGGGTGATACATCTAACCTCAAAAATTATAACACCTATTACTTCATCAAGTTTACCCTGTCATTACATATGCACTCTCAACCAATCATACTAACATTAATGCGTTCATTTCTTATTTAAAAACAAAATCCTTATCCTAGTAAAATCCATCAAAGCATGTATACCCAGCAAATTTGCAATCATTATGAAGCATTTCCTGAAGTTTTGTGCATACTGTACATTAAATAGCTTTGCTTGGTTTTGGGATCATCCTGCGGAGAATGTGGTTCTTATTCTACTTGCTTTGAATTATGGATTTTCAGACAAAACTGTAACTAAAATGAATGCAAACCATAGTGGAATTAGTTAAGCCTTTCTGAATTTGGCAAAACTATCTGCTATATTTGTGATATCTCTGTTGTTTCAAGATAAATGAAAATATAAATGTATACATGCATTGTAAAAGGAAGTCTTATACCCCTTTCATAAACCCATCCTCCAATTAGCCGCCTAAGAGTAATGCGGATAATTCAATAAAAATTGCATTCACAAACTCCGAAAATAATCCGCACTATTTTTACGAGCGCCCGTCCTGAAAAAGGCGGATAATCGTCATGGCAACCGCACACACCCCCTCCGATGCGGTTGTGTTGGAAAAGGGTGACCTCGTGACTGCACCATGGCAATTATCCGCATTACTTTCAAAATGCGTTCAATAGGTCAAAATCTGGTCTCGATGCTGCTATTATGTGGATAATAGCAGCATAAAAATAATGTGGATAACTCTGGTCCTCCTCCGATTTTATGACCAAATTATGCTGCTATTAGCCGCATAATTGGGTTTATGAAAGGGGTATTAGAGGCATAATATTTTTGTGCTTTTTGGGAGAAGGCATAGTTCTGATGTATCAACTAATCACTAATTTCATCATTAATACTTATCACTTCCTTTCTTTATCGCACATCTGTTTATCTGGATCTCCATTTCTGTTTCTCTCTTTCCCCTTCAATCTCTCTTCATCCCTATACATCTCTACCTGTCTCTTCCTGTCGGTGTCTTTCTGTAACTCTCATTCTCTTTGTCTGACTCATTCTTGTCTTTCTCTCCCTCTTTTTTTTTCCTTTCATGTCCATTGTCTCTTCCTTTATGTAATATACATGTATGTCTGTATTTATTTGCTTTGTCTGTCTGCCTTTCTCCTCCTCTCTCCCTATCTTTCTGTATGCCTACTTATTTCTCACCTTTCTCTTTGTGTCTTTCCGACTGTTTCATTGTCTTTGTCCATCTGTCTGACTCTCTCCCTTGTCTCCATCTAACTCTCTTTCCTTATCTATTCCCCTCTGTTTCTACACTCCTTTATATTTGCTGCTCTTTGCCTCATCTGCATCTCTGTCTGTCTCTATTACTCTCTCTCTTGCTCTCTACATCCTCATTTTCCTGTCTAACCCCAGGTTCACTCGGGACCCTTGAGTTCTCTGTTCTTTATGATGGAATTAACAATGCACTCCATTGCACCGTCACCAAGGCTCGTGGTCTCAAAGCCATGGATTCTAATGGCCTATCAGATCCCTACGTCAAGTTACATTTGTTGCCTGGGGCAACCAAGGTAATAAATGGGAAGAAATCGGTCTAGGAAAGTGCAAGGGAAAGTAAAATGCAGTACGATGAAATTGCTTTGTTGCAATCACACTGACTTCATTAACATGTATGTAATTAACACAATCACTGGTGTGATATGCACCCATCCTACTGTTATTTCATACTAATAGTCCTACGTTCTTCCAGAATCCAAGAATTTCTAGCATTTCTAAATGTATCAACTTATTGTAAAATGAAAACATTCAGACTAATAACATAAAGCACCATCATTTATTTTTGAAGAAAGCTTTGTTTGCAGGCTTTTGATAAAGTTATGTTTCGACAAGTTCTGAGAACTATATCACCAGTCTGCATTCAGAATGCAGATTTGTTTGATTTAACAATAACAATACTGATACTACTACTACTACTACTACTACTACTACTACTACTACTACTACTACTACTACTACTACTACTACTACTACTACTACTACTACTACTACTACTACTACTACTACTACTACTACTACTACTACTACTACCACCACTACTACTACTACTAATACTACTACTACTACTACTACTACTACTACTACTACTACTACTACTACTACTACTACTACTACTACTATTACTATCACTACTACTACTACTACTACTACTACTACTACTATTACTACTACTACTACTACTAATAATAATAATAATAATGATAATAATGATAATAATAATAATAATAATGATACTAATAATAATGATAATAATGATAATGATAACAACAATAATAATGATAATAATAATAGGCATTTATATAGTGTACTGTGTGTTCTTTCTAGAGATGATCTATTCTGACATGCATTAATTATTATTACCACATCTTTAATATGATAAGTAGGAACAACCATCCAACATGGAATAATATATTCCATGCTAGTTATTCCCTATATCTTCTGCCCTTCTCTAGTCTACAAAGCTACGTACGAAGACTGTTGCCAAAACCCTGAATCCAGACTTCAACGAGACACTGACCTACTACGGGGTCACCGAGGATGACCTCTCAAGAAAAATCCTTAGGTAATTATAGTTTCCAATAGATCTAATCATGTAATACAAATATTTGTATCACATATTACTATTTTACAGTATATGGTATATGAAAATTATTACATTTTATGTCTGGGACATGTTGTTTTGGGAGCAGATTGGATATTATTTTGAATCAAATGTGGGATATATTATTCATTTTATGATCATGAAGGCTGTATTGTAGTAGGTTAAAGAGATGAATATTGAAGAGCTTATAGGAAGTAAATGATCGGGGGGGGGGGGGGGGGTCAAAAAGATTTAAGCATGACTTGTAGATGCACTTTAATGCTGGCGCATACATGATATTGTAGCGGCCGCCGCTCTCGCTTATTTCTTCCATTCCGACCTCTACGTCAGGATGGTGTTCAGTCTGTGGTGGATCACCTGAGCTTTTCTCTATTTCCATTTTTTGTCTATCTCAATATTTTCCGAGCATGCAGTTTCCAAGATAATTATAATAAGAGTGGAAGAAAATGCTTGAGCGGCTCGCTATAGTTTATTTGCAATTAAGGGTCGTTTCGTCAAAATATATGACTATGGGGGTACACAGCAAAGAAATTAAGACACAGGGGTTTGTGACTCAGATTTTAGTTTCAATGGCAAAAAGAAAAATGGTGCACTTTATTATTCAAATTGCACAAATATATATATATACATGTACTTTACTCGCCACTGTTACAGGTAAACAATGTCTAATATTTAGATAAGCTCTAAGATATTTTTGTTATCAGAGAAATAAGGGCTAATTATTAAACTTTTATTTTGGGCATCCAAGTATAAGAATTTTCCAAATCTATAACCGGCGTCTAGCTTAAGAGAAAAACATCTATTTCCAGCTTCCCAGTCTCGACATTCGATCGTTTCCACGTCTGTTAATTCCGGCGTCGATATATACGAAGAGATTGATTCCTAGACTATTTACTTCAGGTCGCTCGCCCAAAATAATTATTAAGAAAATTTATATCATAGCAAGATCTATACTTTTATTAATCTGGACCTCTATTGGGGAATTCTCATATTCAAACATACGGGTCAATATAGGGACTTAATTCAATTCATATCGAGGTTTCCAGCGTCTATATGCCTTGGCTATAGGCTTGTTTCCTGCGTCTGTTTACCTTTCCAAGTTTTCCAAGTCTTCCCCGTGGCAAGCCTTCCGCAGTCAGATTTCCGTTGTTTGTGCCAGCCCCGGCGACTAAACGTATCTTATTTATATGGACAAATTGCGGACGTAGGTGAAAACGGTGCGCCGAGCGGGTTTGGATAGCACGTCTACGCGCAGCGTATAATGTACAGAGAACTCGAACTGTGCTTTATCGAAGCCAGTTTATTCACAATTTCTCGTTTATTACTTCAAAACATTCAATAAGTCGATACGTTTCCAAAAGGATATATCTTTTTGCACTGAAATATATACAGAACCGTTCATATCAATACTCAAAAAGATATGAATTAGTCAAAAATCTATCAAAATCGACCAGCGCTGCGATCGGACGTACTGTGCATTCCAAACGCTCATCCGCACTTATGCAAATACGCCGGCTGTGCTCTTATGCAAATTATGTACGTTCATAAACACAGCCAGCGATGAATTATTCAATCTATATCTACACCAATTCGATCATAAAAACTGCAAATCAACTTATCTCCTAACATTTCTTCATTAAAAACTCAGGCCTCATTTACAAACTAGCTAATACATTAATCATTTTCTGATTTGGAATATGAAATCTCAAGTAATTTCTAATAATAACCGAAAGACATAATACTCACGGCTGAATGAGTTCTCGCGACAGCTATGAATAATGAGTAAACAATAGTCATGCGCAGGGCTGATTGTTTACGTCACGATCCTTGTTGCGGGATCGTTACACAGCCCTCCTCTCTACGAAATGCGTCCTCGCATTTTCAAAACCTACATGGATAACCAAGTCCTTTTTCCAAGTAAAATATTAAGCATTACATCAGCCAAATTTATTCATTAACAGGAATAGTCACAAAGATTCAAACAAAAGAAAAGTTGGTATTTGGAAGATTGTCAGCAATTGCTTCTTAACTCTTAATACTCTGATAGCTCACCTCTTCTCTCAATCTTTTGTACTAAAATAGGCATCACCATACAATCACCATCATCATCCGATCAATCAAACATTACTTTAAATTTTCAGCACATATACTTATAGTTCAAGAAGCAGCGTCTGACTCTGCCAAATAAAACCAATTTCACTCCACTCATTCCAGTGGTGAATTTTTCTGCATTAATTTTAGAACTTGGAAGAAATCATTGGTATCCAATTCCTAATATAAGTTTATTAATTACTCTACTCAGTGGCGTTACAAAAGTGAACATATTTGCAAATTCATTTTTCATACAGAAAAGGAAGAATAGAGTAAAGATGAAGAGATTGGGAAAGTAGTGGAAGTAGGAGAATGAGAAAGGACAGTAGGAATAGATGAAAGATGGAAGAGAAATATATGATAATATAAAATGCGAAAATACATATATATTACACAATCAATAAAAATAATTAGGAGGGCGGCGACTTCGTCTTGGATAGCGACCAGATCCTTCCTCACTTCCAGTTGGTTCTTCGTCATTTCCCTCGTCTCGTTCTGTACTCTGGTCTGTGGTTTCCTCATCATTGGTCTGGTCGGTGACCTGGTTCCAGTTACATAGTTCGGTTCCTTCATACCCCTTTAGCCTGTCGAAGTGGACCACCTTTGCACGACATCTAGGATTCTTCTGGATGCGAAACGTGACCTCCGACATCTTCCTCATCACACGATATGGACCTTCCCATTTGTTTGCGAGTTTAGGGCTCACTCCCTTCTTCCTTACATCGTTCCGTAGCCAAACATATTGCCCAACGTTGAAGGTTTCACCAAACATAGTTGCATCATAGTTCCTTTTCTGTCTTCTCAAGTTGGCGTCCCCGTCCTTCATCACAGAAGAATACATTTCCTCCATTCTGTCTCGAAGATTGGCTGCGTAGTCAGTTTCAAGTTCATTTTCCTTGTGTTGATCAACATACAAGTCCATTGGGTGAGTAACCTCTCGCCCAAACATCATCATATTTGGCGTCTCTTGAGTGGTTTCATGTACCGCACTTCTATAAGCGGCTGTCGCAAAGGGAACATATCTGTCCCAATCTTTCTGATGCTTGTCAGGATCTATCATCGTTCCGAGCATCCCTAGCAAGGTCCTATTGAATCTTTCCACCATCCCATCAGACTTCGGGTTATAAGCGGTGGTTCTCGTCTTCTTTATACCAAGAATTTGGCAGACTTCCTTGAATAACTTAGACTCAAAATTGCGACCTTGATCTGAATGTATTTCCTTTGGCACCCCATAACGACAGATGAATTCCTCAACTAGCTTATTTGCCACAGTATGTGCTTGTTCATTGCGGATGGCGTATGCTTCCACAAACTTTGTGTAATAGTCTGCCACAACTAATATGTACTTGTTCTCATTTTCGGTAGTTGGTAAGGGTCCCATTATATCAAGTGCAATCCTCTCCAATGGACCACCAGATCGTCTCTGTTGTAGCGGTGCTCTTTTCTTTCTTCCATGAGACTTCCTTTTCCCACACATCAAACATTGTCGAATGAAAGACCTCACATCTGCCTTCATGCCCACCCAGTAATAGCGAATCTGGGCACTCCTCAAAGTTTTCATGGACCCTAAATGTCCACCTAGCCTGCCACCGTGAATCTCTTCCAGTACTTCTTGTACTCTTTGCTTTGGCAACACAAGTCTCCGTCTAGAAGTTTTTCCATCTTCCGACTCCCAGTTCCGATAAAGTACCCCATCTACCATCTCAAGCTGTCCCCAGTGCCCAAGTAATACCTTCGCTCTGAAAGGCAAAGAAGACATCTCTTCCTTGGTAGGTTTCCTGACTTGTTCCAATGCTTCTATCACCGGCTTAATACCTGTATCTTCAAGCTGAGCCTTCCTCATCTCAGCTCTGTTATTACCTGTTACGTCGGTCATCTGAATAACACAAGTGCGTCTGCAGTTAGTGTCTGAATGCTCAATTCCGCAATCATTCTCTCTTCCACACTGTCTGCACGGACGCCTTGAAAGCGCATCAGCATTGCCATGACTTCTTCCAGCTCTATGAATTATTTCAGTGTCATAAGCGGCTATAACCTCTAGCCATCTGGCTAACTGTCCCTCTGGTTGCTTAAAGTTGGTTAGCCATCTTAATGCTCCGTGATCTGTCCTTACTTTGACATGTCTACCATACAGATATTGCTTGAAATGCTTCAAGTATGTAACAACCGCCAAAAGTTCTCTACGGGTGACACAATAATTGCGTTCCGCCTTGCTAAGAACTTTGCTCCCATAAGCGATCACTCTCTCCTTCCCGTCTTGTACTTGTGACAGCACCCCGCCTATTCCCTCCTTGCTTGCGTCAGTATCCAGTATGAACTCTCCTTCGGTACTTGGATATGCTAAGATTGGTGCTGAGATCAGTCTTTGCTTGAGTTCATCAAAAGCGGCCTGGCAGACAGAACTCCATATGAACTGTCCGGCACGACCCTTCTCTGTCAATTGATGAAGCGGTTTAGCAATGGTTGCAAAACCCTCAACAAATCGTCTATAATAGGATGCAAGTCCTAAGAAACTTCGAACTTCTTTCACATTCCGAGGTGTAGGCCATGATCGCACAGCATCAATCTTCTCGTCTTGTGTTGAAACACCTTCATCTGAGACTACATGTCCTAGGTAGTCGACTTTCCGTTTGAACAGATGGCATTTCTTCGGTTTTAACTTCAAGTTGGCTTGTCGTAGTCGGTGAAATACTTCTCGTAGTCGGCATAGTTCTTCTTCTACGGACTTTCCAAATATGATCAAGTCATCCAAATATACAAGTAACGTCTGCCAGTGGAGTCCCGTTAGAACTTTGTCCATTAACCTCTCGAATGTTGCTGGGGCATTACAAAGACCAAAAGGCATCACATTCCATGAGTAGAGTCCTCCATCAGCCAGGAAAGCGGACTTTGCCTTTGCATCTTTATCTAAGGCTACTTGCCAATACCCACTTGCCAAGTCCAGGGTTGAGAACCACTTTGCTCCTGACAGAGCGTCCAAAGTTTCGTCTATCCTAGGTAAGGGATATGCGTCTTTGATTGTGGCAGCATTCAGCTGTCGATAATCTACGCAGAATCGCTGGGATCCATCCTTCTTCTTGACGAGCACAATGTTTGAAGCCCAAGGACTGTCAGTTGGTTCGATAAGTTCCTTTGCAAGTAGATCATCTACTTGCTTCTTGATTTCTTCTCTTTGTCCAAATGGGTGTTTGCGTGGGCGTTGTCTGATAGGTCTCTGAGTTCCAGTATCAATCTTGTGTTGAACCAGATTTGTTCTTCCAATGTCGTCATCTCCCTTGGAAAAGATATCTTGAAATTCTGTCAATAACTTTTCTATTTCGTGATGATACTCAATTGGCACTCCTTCTTTACTTCTGTTTAGTAGGTCTCTTAAGTGGTCTTGTACCATTCCATCACTAACAGTGGTGTACTTGGGAACTTCTTGGATCTCATTCCTATCTATTTCTGTCATGGTAGCGATAGGTGTATTCTTCATTATGACTTTGTTTGATGAAGAAGGGTTAAATACTCTAACAGGCACCAAATCCTCGCCCATTGTGATTAATGCCCTTGCAGTAATGATACCTTTCTTCATAAGTTGGTGTTGGGCGTTTCCAGCCTCTATTAAGCCCAATGTGTTTGGTTTGATTCTTTCTTTAGTTGTTCCAAGGATCACAGCTTCGTTACCCGCTGGGATAGTAGTGGTTTCTGACGCAACTATACGACAGAATAACTTCTTGCCAGTTTCATTACTGCAGTCGACTTTTCCCCATTTGGTAGTTAGTTGGAAATTATTAAGATCAATACTGGCTCCCATCTTAGTGAGGTTATCCAAACCGAGTATTCCATCGCTACTAACATCTGCTACCAGTACAGTTATTAGTCCTTTGTTAGGGCCTATCGTCATCTCATGAGTTATTGCTCCAAATATGGCTAATGGCGAACCATCTGCTAAAAATGCAACTACATCTCGATTTTGCAGTGGAGGCCTTTGCCTTTCATCTAATTGTTCATAGACTCGTCTTGAAATGTAAGAGTCTGACGCACCAGTATCAATTAAAAACTTGTATTCTTTATCCTGAATATGTATTGGAACATAGAGACCATCAACGTTATGATTTATACTTGGTACGAAACTTGTCTTCTGATTTCTTTGGGTCTTGTCTAATTCTGGGCTTCTGGCCGACCCATGACCCGTTGGGACGACCACTGGTCGTTTGACTGGTAATGACGATTAGCTCTGGTTTGTTTTGGCCAAGGCGTGTCAACTTGGTTTAAGTTTTGTCTTTGTACATCCCGTTGTTTCTTGCGACATTCCCTCGCAAAGTGGCCAGGTTGATCACAATAGAAGCATCTCAGTATCTTCTCATCACGCGTTGGTTGGTTTGGTATCTGTTTGGTTCTAACTTTCCTGACATCTTCCACTACTCTCTCATTCTCGGGTCGGTTTTCCATAGCTTGTCCTATGGCTTTGGCAACTTCATCTTTGATTATCTTTTCCAGATCAATATCAGAGACAATCCCTCTATTATAGGCAGGCTTCTTCCACCCATTTCGCTCAGCTTCCGTCTGTAGAAATGTTTCACTTGTAATTGCTGCTCGAATCATTTCATCTAGGCTAGTTGCCTTAGCATGAAATATCCCCATGCGAATCTCACTACTGCGAATAGCATCCGTAAAATGAATTCTAGCCAACCTATCAATTCCCTGACTGTCGAAGTTTGGGTATGCTTTAGCAGTTAGTTCTCTAATGTGACGACCTAATTCTTGGAGTGATTCTCCATGACGTCTCTTACGATTCCTGAGTTCCATCAAATAGCTTTCTGCTTGCTTTGCAGAAGAGAACCTGAATGATAATACATCCTTTATTTCTTCAAAGTTCCACTTTTTCCCCCTCTGTTCTCCTAAAAGTCTCAGGGCTGGTCCTCTTAAGCTTGCGGCAAGGTACTTAGCTGATTCTTCATCATTCCAGTTGTTAATTCCACAACAAGATTCGAAATGAGAGCTGTAATCTTCCCAGTCCGTACTCCCATCATACTTGTCCGGCATGATTAGTGGACGGGTGTTATTTTCCTGAGCTTTCTTCTCGTTGAAGCTAGATTTATTATTTGCCTGTGGTTTGTTAGCTTCTTCCAGTTCCGGCATTTTCCCGACATCTGATTTTCCTTCCTCGTGTTTAGTATCTAGTTCTTGGACGTTTTCCGGTCGTCTAGTTGGTTTAAAAACGAATTCCACTTCACTATCGTCCAAGGAGTCTGACATTTCCTCTGTGGTAGAGTCTGGACCTGCACGTCTTCTCCTTCTTTTTGTCTTCTTACTCAGATTCATCATTTGGGCCATTAAGTTTGATAATTGCTTCATAATGCGACTCTGTGTCTTCTCTGTTCTATTATCTATCTTTGAGCTTATTGCATTAGACATTATTTCTTCAGAGGAACAACTTAGCTCATCTATTTCCCTCTCTCTGTGCGGTACCCCCGCCATGTTTATCCCACTTCTGACACCAATTTTGTAGCGGCCGCCGCTCTCGCTTATTTCTTCCATTCCGACCTCTACGTCAGGATGGTGTTCAGTCTGTGGTGGATCACCTGAGCTTTTCTCTATTTCCATTTTTTGTCTATCTCAATATTTTCCGAGCATGCAGTTTCCAAGATAATTATAATAAGAGTGGAAGAAAATGCTTGAGCGGCTCGCTATAGTTTATTTGCAATTAAGGGTCGTTTCGTCAAAATATATGACTATGGGGGTACACAGCAAAGAAATTAAGACACAGGGGTTTGTGACTCAGATTTTAGTTTCAATGGCAAAAAGAAAAATGGTGCACTTTATTATTCAAATTGCACAAATATATATATATATACATGTACTTTACTCGCCACTGTTACAGGTAAACAATGTCTAATATTTAGATAAGCTCTAAGATATTTTTGTTATCAGAGAAATAAGGGCTAATTATTAAACTTTTATTTTGGGCATCCAAGTATAAGAATTTTCCAAATCTATAACCGGCGTCTAGCTTAAGAGAAAAACATCTATTTCCAGCTTCCCAGTCTCGACATTCGATCGTTTCCACGTCTGTTAATTCCGGCGTCGATATATACGAAGAGATTGATTCCTAGACTATTTACTTCAGGTCGCTCGCCCAAAATAATTATTAAGAAAATTTATATCATAGCAAGATCTATACTTTTATTAATCTGGACCTCTATTGGGGAATTCTCATATTCAAACATACGGGTCAATATAGGGACTTAATTCAATTCATATCGAGGTTTCCAGCGTCTATATGCCTTGGCTATAGGCTTGTTTCCTGCGTCTGTTTACCTTTCCAAGTTTTCCAAGTCTTCCCCGTGGCAAGCCTTCCGCAGTCAGATTTCCGTTGTTTGTGCCAGCCCCGGCGACTAAACGTATCTTATTTATATGGACAAATTGCGGACGTAGGTGAAAACGGTGCGCCGAGCGGGTTTGGATAGCACACACACGTCTACGCGCAGCGTATAATGTACAGAGAACTCGAACTGTGCTTTATCGAAGCCAGTTTATTCACAATTTCTCGTTTATTACTTCAAAACATTCAATAAGTCGATACGTTTCCAAAAGGATATATCTTTTTGCACTGAAATATATACAGAACCGTTCATATCAATACTCAAAAAGATATGAATTAGTCAAAAATCTATCAAAATCGACCAGCGCTGCGATCGGACGTACTGTGCATTCCAAACGCTCATCCGCACTTATGCAAATACGCCGGCTGTGCTCTTATGCAAATTATGTACGTTCATAAACACAGCCAGCGATGAATTATTCAATCTATATCTACACCAATTCGATCATAAAAACTGCAAATCAACTTATCTCCTAACATTTCTTCATTAAAAACTCAGGCCTCATTTACAAACTAGCTAATACATTAATCATTTTCTGATTTGGAATATGAAATCTCAAGTAATTTCTAATAATAACCGAAAGACATAATACTCACGGCTGAATGAGTTCTCGCGACAGCTATGAATAATGAGTAAACAATAGTCATGCGCAGGGCTGATTGTTTACGTCACGATCCTTGTTGCGGGATCGTTACAATATGCAACACGCAATCTTATTGATCAATATGCAGAAGTGCGTGTCCTCTTGGCATGATCCGACCGGTGCGGCCATGCCTTTGATACCTCATGCAACTAGACATTTAAGTGCAACCATAGGTCATACTTAAATCTTTGTGAAACACCCCCTGACCATTCAAAGTGAAATAATGATATGATAATATACTAACTATAGAAATATATTCATTCTAATTAAGAGTTATTGATATAAAAGTTTGATTGAAATGAAGGTTATTTAAAGGAAATATGTATTTATCATTGCCAGGTTATCAGTATTGGACGAAGATAGATTTGGCCACAATGATTTTATCGGAGAATACAGGCTACCACTTAGAAAGCTCACACCATACCAAACCAAGTCACTCAGCGTTTATCTTGAAAAACCTCTTCCAGTAAGTAAACGTTTCCTTGACAACACTGAAAATCTCAATGCATGTATTACATGTATAGTGTAAAAAGTTTGTGTTTTCATCACCAAATGAAAATATTAAATTTCCTTAAAATATTCCGCACTTGAAACTTGTAATTTAAGATAATACTGACTGTGATCATGATGATCAAGACGCTAAACTGATGATGATAAAAATGTATTGCTAATTATGATGCATGATGATGATGATGATGATGACGATAACGACGATGTTGATGAAGAAGATGAAGGTGATGATGATGGCGATGATGATGATGGTGATGATGATGATGATGGTGAAGAAGAAGATGAAGGTGATGTGATGATGATGGTGGTGATGATGATGATGTTGATGATGATAATAGCAATGGTGGGGGGGTGATGATTATGATGGTGATGATGATGATGATGGCGATCATGATGATGGTGATGATGATGATGATGATGTTGTTGATGATGAAGGTTATTGTGATGGTAATGATGACGAATATGATAATGATCTCCATTTTATTAAAATATAGTTGGAGA
The DNA here is from genome assembly GCF_018143015.1 of Lytechinus variegatus. NCBI lineage: Eukaryota > Metazoa > Echinodermata > Echinoidea > Temnopleuroida > Toxopneustidae > Lytechinus > Lytechinus variegatus. The sequence continues at coordinate 62,969,640 of NC_054741.1, forward strand.
AGGATGATGAATTAGCTGGAGAGCGTGGTAAGCTGATGGTTGGTCTGAAATACGTCAGCACTAGACAGACTCTTGTAGTCAGCATTATCAGAGGGGCGGGGCTAGCAGCCATGGACTCAAATGGTTACTCAGATCCTTATGTCAAAGTGTGAGTTTTACTTTATGTTTAAATCAAATAGAAAAAAAGTTGATTTCTGAATAACTGTAATGTTTAATTGTGATTGACCTTGAAAAGTTACATGTATTCCTTATATATGTTCATGTTCATAATAAAAAAAATTTAATTGTGTTATACTAAAGTTATCTATTTTGAGTATTATGTGTTTTATGACATCTCATTATTTAGTATAACTTTTTAGTTCCTACCTTTAGTAATTTTGCAAGTGTGTATTTTTTTTCCAGCCAACAAAAATTCTTGGTTCTTTAATAGTAATGACTATGAATTCGCTGACTTTTAGAGATTTTTTTTTACAAATTTGTTCGGGAACACAAAAAATTTTCCAAATACCATCGACTGACTTAGTATATTTGATTACTACGCACATTTCTTGTATTTTTGCATGCCACAGATACCTAAAACCAGATGCAGGAAAAAGAACAAAACACAAGACAGCAGTCAAGAAGAGGACACTCAATCCTGAATTCAATGAGGTAAAAATTGACCCCAACCAACCAAACAAAACAAAAACATAGAAATGCATGGAAGCTTTTCACCCCTTCCAAATATGAACAGGATCTGTTGCTTCTAGGATTAGTAATGCAGAATGATTGATTGTAGGTCTTAGTTTTTACAATCAATCGCATCGATCATTGAGCGCCATCATTTCAATCAACCACGTGAGGAGTTGTTAAAGTGTGTGTTACATGTCTGAGAAATTACGTCAGTATCTATAATCAAGATGATATTTTAAAAGCAAAATATAAAGAACCAATTATCATTTATTTCATTGCTTTTTTAAATCTAGTCATGCATTTAATTTTTTTTTTATAATTTTGAACTTTTCAAATTTTTTTATTACATGGTTAACTTTTTCCTCCTTCCCGTCGTTTCCCCATGAAATAGCAAATTTAAAGCAAATTTAAAGTTTGCTTAAAGAAAACAAATGCCATACACATAGCCATATAGGAAAAAAAAATGCCTAAACTTGATATTTTTAATATATCATTGGTGAAGATAATGTTTCTTGTGTCAGATGGAGATATACGTGTTCATTAAGGAATATCCATGGCATTCACTTATTGTTAATCAAATTGACATGTGAATATTTTCCATTGATTGCATTTATTCTCTCTTTGTTTCTGATTTGGAAGGAATTTTACTATGAAGTGAAGCACAATGAGTTAGCTAAGAAGACACTAGAGATCACTGTGTGGGATAAAGACATTGCCAAGGCTAATGATTACATAGGTAAGTTGACCAAAATATCTTTTACCATATATGTTGCATGACTAGTTCTATGTAGTTCTCTTATTGTCCTTGAAAATAAAATACAGAAAATATGCTGACAGGTTTCAAATTCTACACAGAAATGCATTAATTGAACCACTCATCTGCACAAAGAGTAAAATCTTATTTTATTTTACACATCTAAAATGTTATCACAGAACGGTCAGAAAATGATGAAAGGACATATTTTACCATTATTATAAATAAAGATCTGAATAGTACTGAAACACAAACCCTGTAATGTTACTTACGATGACAGTATTTTTCTTATATACTTTTCTCTTCATTTATTATGAATATATCAATTGGTGAAGCTTGGTGTTGCATGATTTCATTGAACTGACTTTTGACCATAAAAGGTATTTGATAAAATATTTTGTCCCAAACCTTCAAGTTAATAAATTCATTTTTGTAATGACTTAACATCGACTTTAAAATGTGAAACTGAAATGGGAATAATGTGAATGCTAAAGAAAATTGATAAAGAAGTGAGGGTTCTTTTACCCCCCCCCCCTCCTTGCAGGTGGCGTACAGCTTGGAATCAACAGTAAGGGTGAGCGTCTACGGCATTGGTTTGAGACTCTTAAAGGAATCGACAAGAAATACGAGAGATGGCACACTCTTTCTGATGAGATCTTCGGAGAGGAATAAGATATCTGAATTATTTAGTAGATAAATGTATGTTTGTAATGAAGTATGTAGATGTATTTTGAGATAAAACAGCGATCTACAGTAGATGTTGATGTAGTATAGTACAGGTGAAATGATAGTCATGAGTTGCTGATGTGTAGATGAATCATGCACACAAAAGTGAACATTTCCAAACAAATGTACATTCTCATTATTCAGATAAAAATCTGTTCCCAAAGATTTTTTTCAAAGCATGCATTTTGTTTTTTTTCTTGGTAAAGTCTTTGGTAGACTTTATGCAATATATTTTTTTCTCTGTGGATATATTTGGTACTTATCAAGATTATTTTATTTGAGTCTAAACTTATATAAATCTCCATTCACACAGGAATATAGACAATTAAATTTAATCAGAATTAATCTTGCCAACTGGATTGGATTATAGGATCACTTCCATTCATAAGTTCATTTGACAAGAGTAATTCTACATTTTGATTGATTTCTTAAAGTCTCTTTCTATTTTTTAAAGTTTTTTAAGTTATTAGTAAGGTATGAGTGATAGAAGTAAGTTGCTAGGTGGGTGCAAAAAGGCTGTTGATGGCAACACATGCAGGCATATCTAATGTGGCATGTGCCCCAGGCACCAATGGGAGACTGCATTGTAGGTTGCAAAATAGAAACGGAATTGATAAACTTTTGAACTTTAGTCTCCTGAAAGTGCAAAGTATCAACGCTTGTGCAAGAGTCAGAAATTGAAAGCGGCATGATTCAAAACACATGTCCAGTATGCTGGGGTGGTATTCTGTAACTTTGTCATAACTTTTGTCATAAATTTTGTCATTTCTCTCCGAGATGTGACACCGCTATGATTGTCACAAATCGGTATTCTGAACATTGTCTTTTCCCTGTCATATCTCTCAAAGTTCCCACCCATCTATTCGGAAGCAAACCAATCAAAATCATCGTTAGTTCCCAGTTGGAGCCCTTCTAGCCAATAGGAAAGCCCCGTGGCAGGTAGGGCGTATCCCCAAACCAGTTGCTGGCATCGCGCAACTACGCGTATATTGATGCGCTTAATTACAAAGAGAGACAGGGAGCTGTGAAGAATTTTAGAGGAGAGGTAGAAAAGTAAGAAAAACAGAGAAAAAAGGAGGAATAAATATGTAGGGCCTAAGTAATTGTAGCATGAAGAAATAATTGTGAAAATTGTCATGGAAGATGAGTGAAACTAATACCATAATCTAATCTAAATAATATAATTATTTGCTTGACATTCAGTCGACAGGGTATCGGGATATTTGGTACTAAAAGATATGACAAAATTTATGACTGCTACCCCCTGTCATAACTTTTGTCATATCTTTTGCTTGTATAAAAGGATTACGCGCATTTAAAGCCGCGTATTTTTGCTGCGCGCTAAAGAGAAGAGACAAAATTTATGACAATTTTTGTGACAAAAGTTATGACATCCACCAGAATACCGATTTTGTCATATCTCTGAGATAAGATAAAATATGGAGAAAAGACAATGTTCAGAATACCGCCCCGGTTTTCCTGAAATAGATCATTTGCAGCATCCTCATTCACTTTGCATTTTTAACTGATTCTACTTTTTGATTTTCAAAAATTTATTGCTTGCCATTCTTTCATATTAGATTTTTTTTAAGATTGTGAAAGTTATGTTTATATTCCAAATATTTTAACAAATTGGATCTTAATACATGTAGTATTTTACTTAAAAAATGATTCAGGTTTTGTATTGCAGTATTCTTTTACCTCATAGTGAAGTGTTGGCTTTTTAAAATTCAATCTTAAAAATTCAATTTCCATGACTTGTTTTGATGTTCATTTATTGCAATTGAGTTCTAATATAAAGTCAAGTAGTGGATTCATTTATCAGTATTTAGAAGAACTTTGTGAAGAAATATTTCTGAATGTCTTTATAAAGATGTGAAAAGGCAATGTTTATGGAAGGGATTTCTTTGGACAGGTTATTTTTCAGTGAATTGATGTTGGATAGATTGAAGGGGTTTTCAACTATAAGTTTTCAATTACTTGTCATATTTTTTTTTACCATACTGTACTTCTGGTACATATGGCATATGACACCTTAATAAAAAAAAATCACAGCTGACGTGTCTTCAAGTAGGAATCCTGTGTTTGCCTGAGGAATGTGAGGATAGACAACAAAAATGCATATTTCTTACTAATAGAAATGGTACCTTATCAGATGCAATGAAATAGAATAATTGGTTTTGTTAGGCAATGCTTACAATTGCATTTGCAATCAATTTGGGTCATATTTATTTTTTATTACTTTGATTTCCATACATATTTCTTTTACTGAAATAGGGACAAAAGCAGCAGAGTGATTGTTTTGCTTTTAATCTGTGGGAGAAGCCTTGTCAACCTTTTGAGGTTTCTTCTGCTAATAGGTGCAACAACTTTAGATTTGCAGGGAGCTTATCTTGTTACTTTAATCATAGTCAACAATGGAATGTATCGATTTGAAGATCACATGGCTTAGAAAGGGTGTTCACACTGCATGAAAAAAAGGGGAAGAGATGAGAATGGAGTGTGCATTTGATGATTATTAGATTAGAAAATTCTACTATAAATGTTTGAGGCTTCAATTTTTTTTATCGCCTGAACATGTCAATGTCTTTGATAATGAAATTTCCACAACTGAAATTCCTAATGACAACCCTATAGGTTTGAATGTAGAATAGAAATAAAAGTAGAAGCAAAAATAATCTTCTTGAGTTAATGGCACTGATGCTATAGACCAGTTCGTAGTTACTTCATGGACAATTTTGGTCAAATGACCTTTCATTTCTTTCATCATGATTTCATGATTTCAAGATTTCAAAGCAAGATATTACGTAAGCTTGCCTTACATAGCATGATGAAGAAATTGAATAGACCAGGTGACTAGAATAGCACTCAAATGAACACTTAATGAATGCATTTGTTGCATTCCTACTTTAAATGCATTTCTTAGCGTGTTGCACAATGTACTTTGCAAACTGTGAAATACCAGTCGTTCGTGGAAGCATTGTTGTTTTTTGTGGATGTAAATGAAAATGACAATTCAAAAGAATTTATGAATAATCAAGACATCAAAGTTGATGCTTATCTCATTAGATTTTAAAGCACCATGTCACTTTAGTACAAATGACCTGCTTCTGATCATGCCTAGAATCTTTTGATCATGCGCAGAAAGGAACTATGAACTGGCTTATTGAGATAAATTTCTTGTGAAATTGGGAATTGAAGGGAATTTACTATCTGTAGACTTTCATTTTTCATTTAATAGTGAAATATCTTTTTTATGTGGATAATTTTATTTATTTCATATTATGTGTACTTTATCAATAATAAGCTGTCATGAATACAAAATCAGATTCACAAAACTAAGAAAGGTCAAGACCCATAACTTATTAATAACATTAATTTCATTAAGTAGCAGTATAAGTAACATTTCAAGCTAAAACAATAAGTTATACAGTGCTAAAACCTTTACCCTGGAATATATAATAATGTGAATGTAAAAGGTCAACCAGTATGCATATAAAGCTGTTGGAAACCCAGGAGGCATTTTATGAATTTTTATTGATTTTAAAGTTTGTAACCAAAACACGGAGAGTTATAGATAGTACAAGTATATGTAGAATGTCATAGTTTTGTTGTCGAGGGGAAACATAGGGGTCTTAACGAAATGTGCAATTACAGCTGTAGATGTAATTTTGCTGTAGAAAATGAATGGCTTTGTTAATAGTTATAAATATGGTTGATTTGACCTTTTAATGAAATGTACATATTGTAAATATATATCTTAGATTCATAAGTATGAGGTCATAGATTACATAAATTGCCAAAGCATATTATTCTTAAACACAGATCACAATGTAAAAATATACATACACATGTAAATATTGAATTTTTCCATAGTGCATGAAACAATCGGCAAGTTGTCTCAGAATGAATATTCATGCCAACACCTGGGTGGAGAGTGGTAAAATGTAGATTTAGTCATGCTTTTAGACATCACTGCAGCAACAGGAATCAGATTGCAAGCATTATGGCCTAGTGTGATCTGACATTGTGGCAGTTCAGAGTGATTGTAAGTACAGACATACATACACTATCACTTCGCCAAAGTGTGGCGTAACCCGTTTCCTTTGGATCTGTGTGGTCTGTGTACCAACCTTTAATATGGAAATTGAATTATTCATTATTCAATTATTCCAATAATTAATCATGGCTGAAAACAGAAGTGATTCATCCAGATAACGTCTTGTTTTTGTTCTGTGTTGTTGTTGGCGGAAAAAAGGCGTGAAGGCTGTCCTTCCGGTCAGGCTTTTGCAGGATTTCTCTGTGCACATAGGCATTCCATTTCCAGAAAAACTCTAATGGATAGAATGATTTATTGAAAGTTGCAGTAGGATGTTGATAGGAGTAGAAACTAGATTGTTATGGAGGTAAATGCTGTATGTAGTTTCAATTCTCAGCTGTAGATAAATTGATCTTATCATGATACATTTAATGCAGATGAACATTAATGCTTAGACTTCATGCTGTCTAAGGTATCATAGACTTGTTTTTTTTCCTTTTATACTCTACATTCTCCACATTTCCATGGATATTTATTCAAAAAATCACCCAGCACTTCACATATGTGTAGGATGATATTAATTCATATGACTTGCCAAATATGTATAAAGTTATTTTTCATGTTCTAATAACAAACAATTGGACATGTATACTGATTACATTCCACGGATAAGTAGTCAAATGTATATTGCTACTTGCACATGTATGCTACCATGTATTTCTGTAAATGTCCTGGCCTGTAATAACACATGTAGATGATATCGTACTTGTTGAAGACAGATTGTTCTATTTCTTGAAAATTACTAAATATATTCCAAAAAGTTCTACTAGTTTTGAAAGTATCAGTGTGTATAGTACCTATCGTGCATTAGTTATGTACATGTATCATATAGTAATATGGTATATTAAATGTGGATGTTCATAATCATTTTTATGTGCCTTGAAATGCTGTACAAACACTAGACATCCTTCTAAATGTTGTCATATTACATAATGTATCTTTGGTGCACGACATTATATTCTATTAAAAAAAGAAAACTTGTTTATGATATATGTATAACATAACTCTATATGGTAGAATTTATAGTTAGAAATTATGGAAACATCTATAGCTGTGCTATTGTTGGCAATTTTGTGCTCCAATATTTATAATAAAAAAAAACTTCTGGACTAAGATCTATTTTTCCCCCAGTGTTTGAATGATTTTTTTTGGCGAGTGTTTTAAGTTGTGAAGACTAGAGATAATAAACTTCTCAAAAAAAGTTTGGAAATCTGACGTTGATTGATAATCCCCCCTCGGCTATAGTGAATGCTAATGTGTGATTGATAACAATGAATAGATCATTTAATTCTTTTTAAAATGATACCCACATGATATGATTATGGTTCACATGGGAGGTGCAGTACCTTGAAATGTGGGGCAAGGTCAAAATTCAAAAGTTGGGAGTTGGGAGAAATTATTGGCTAAACTCAGATTTCCAAACTTTTTTTGAAGAGTTTAGGAAGAAAATAGTTGGGAGAAATTAATGGCTAAACTCAGATTTCCAAACTTTTTTTTAGGAGTTCAGAATACATTAAAACAAAATCATGGTTAATTTTAGAAAATATTGATAACTATTACATGTAGGTTGTGAGGAATGCAAATGCACAAGAGGCAAGAGAGGAAGAAAATAAAGAGAGAAAGAGGGGAGGGGAAAGAGTAAATATAAAAATTGTACCAAAAAAAATGATTGACACATTTGAATTTCAGATAGCTTTCTTGATAAATGTATATCTAATATTTTTGGAAATTTTTGGGTGAATCTATTCTGATCATAGACAACATTCAATTGTTGATGTGTTTCAGTTAAGGTAGACATAATGATTTATGACATTGACTAGAAACAAAATTTGCATTGGACTTGGACTGGAAATCACAATTTTGAGCAATTTAGGGCCTGAAATGCTCTCACAAAACATTGTGTATCTTCAAAACTGCATACTTGTGTGATACCAATTTGTCTTAAATATTTGCAAGACTTCACAGGAAAATGTCATGGAATACTGCAGCGCAAGTTTTTCATGTTACATGTGTGTTTGGTTAAACTAAGCACAGGCATGAAAAATATAGGGGATGAAGATCTGAATACCAGCAGTTTTCGGATAAAAGAGTTCAAATGGCTTTTAATGTCTATAATTGTTTCAAAAGCTTGTTTGGTGATTCATTTTATTGTATGAGTAGACCATGGGTTCTCAATTAGCACAGTGCATTTTAACCCTTGCAATATGGCACACTCAAGCCACTATGACAACCCCCCTCCCACAAAGTTTTGATGTTTCACAAATAATGTTGTGTTCATGTTAATAGTAGCAGTTTTGATGCCAACTAAAATGCCTCACATTTCAAAGTTTAGGAAGTGTCCACCTGTTGAACCCAATCAGATGCCCTCAGTGAGCAAATGAACCCCATGCCAAGCCATGACACTTTCTGGACGCACACAACTAATAGGATCCGGCAATTTCAGGAATCCCCTTTAGACCCATACCTAAAATGTTATGGTTGGAAAAATATTCATATAAAATCAACGGTGCATATCTGAACAATTTTTTCATATGGGCACAATGAGGGATTTATTACTACTGGATCTGTTCAGTTCCATGGGAGAGCATTAATATGTCAATGCTGGATTTTATGGGACCTTAATTAGTTGCCCAAGAAACCATGTGAGCACTGTGACTGCAACCAAGTTTGCACATAGTCTTGGTTTGAGCCCCTGTAGCGCGTAAAAATGCTGCAAAACACCTTTTCATATCTTTAGAAGGAAAGTGGATGAACTACCAAACGATAAAGGTGTGGATGGTGTCATTATAAAGACTTATTTTTGGCAATTGGCAATCATCCAGAGACTTCAGTGTAAATAAACAATCTATATGCAAACCTTTTACCATGGATACTTTATATTCTACATTTATTTACATCTGCAATCATATATTCTCTTTATCTACAGTGTAGCAAGTGCTTGTACATGAATTCACACACTTTAACCTCAAAGATACAAGTTTTAATTGCCCTCAAGTATTGTCTTTTTAATAAATACTAAAGCTCTAGTTGAAAAAAGAAATCACGATCATTTTCTTTTTCTAATATTACTATTAACATATTAATTTCCTTGATTTTAATGAACCATTCATTGATTAATTAATGGATGGCTTTTAAATCTTAATACCGAAAAAATCTGTAACATGAATCTGAGGCTGCTTTAAAATAATATAAAGAGTACATAAAGAACAAAATACGACATACATAAGTACAAGAAGGCTTCTTGTTTTTGAATTTGGCAAGAATTACAAAGAATTTAATGCATCTTCTAGTCTGTCATGTCATTTTCCTCACTTTATTACCCGAGCCCTTGTGAAATGAAGGTTTGCAATGCATTGCAAATTTTATGATAGGTAATTCTGAATGCAAGATTCAGACCATCAATCACTTGAAAATTTGAAATTGATAATTACAAGAGTAATGATAATTCAGTGGGAAAAACAGACTTAAGATTGAGTTTTTGGCAACATCCCCAAAGACTTTATTAAACTGAAAATGCTTTTAACTATGCCTGACCAAGCATGCATGTCACAATGGTTTTCCTTTTATCATTTTCTTTTGGTTGTGATAGATATATTGACATACTCAAGGGGAATTTTCAAGCAGAGTTGGAACCAAGCATTCAAATTACTTTCTCTTGGCTGTAGGGGTATATTTGAGATCTAGATACAAGTATACTGGCATACAGGGAAGATTCAGTAAACACGTTCAAGCTAAAATTTGAATCACTCTCTTGACTATGTTTGCCTACATTATACTCAAAGGAAAATTTGAAGGATCGAATTACAGGGTTCCCAGCTTTTCGAGAAAACAAAATTCCCTGATGAAGTTTAAACATTCCCTGGTAATTATTTAAACCCATCCCCAGTTTTGCATGCTTTTAAGTTAATGCAGTGAATCACATGTATTTTCAGTATAAAACAATGTAAAACTAAGTAAGTACTATTACACAGGCATGTAATGGCCTCCCTTCTCCCCATAAAGCCATCTTTTCCTCACCTTATACTGAAAGAGCTTGATATACAACGAAATATAAGAGTCGGACTGACTACCATGCTTTCGACTTTTTTGCTGATCAAATTTCCGATTTTCCTTGACTGGACAAAAGTAAAATAATTTTCCCTGATGGGCTGGGAACCCTGAATTACTTTCTCTTGGTTGCTGCATTTCATACATAAGTTTCAATGAAAGAGTTCAATATAAGCGTTTAAATCACTTTCTCTTGGCTGTTGTGATAGAAGTACGATCTAGATACATTTACAAACAGGGGAAGAAGTTTTGATGACAGAGTTGAAGGACTGCTCTTGAATCACTTTCTCTTTGCTGTGGTAGTATGAGTAAGGTCTACTGTCCTTGACATTCTGAAGATCTGAGGAAGCATTGAACTCAGCTGAGAGAACAGATCATCCGATATACCCTGCATAAATTAAAATGTGAAGAGACACACTTCTAACTCATTCAGACACCAACCACAACAGCCTTGTTGCCCTTAAAGGGATCGTTTAACTTTGTGAGCAGCTAATTTAAAAAATTCTCAAACTGAGACGAAACATGTGTATGAGTGCCTGTATTTGTCCTCAAAAACCCTGAAACAGACCACAATATAGGATGAAAAACTTTAATTTAAATACAAGTAGCAATTTATTAGCTTGATATTTAGAACCGTCTAGTAGATGGGTTCCAGCTTATGACCAGTTTTCTCCAATTCAAAAAGTCTGTTGGCTATGTTGACTGCCTTCTGCTATGTGTATCTCCTATACACACGCTATTATTAGCTGCACTGTACATTCAGTGTATACCTTGTACACACTGTATGTAGGCCATGCTGTGTTCTAGAGTTAATGTGTTGTGTTGCACAGATTCGCTCTATACACATAGTCATTGAAACCAACTCCCAATTATTTTCAAACTTTGGTTTACATCTCCAAGGTTTTCAAATTGATCCTGTAGATATAATACTTTGAAACTTTTGGGATGGTATTTTTACACTATAAACCTAATGTTTAGCCCATTTTCAAGAACCAAAATGAGAATTTTTTAAATCAGAACAAAGTGAAATGATTACTTTAAGATTCCCCTATTACTGACAGCCGTTAAAACAATACAGGATTTGTATAGTGCATGTATCCACCTTGCCAGGTGCTCAAGGCGCTCCTACATTACCCCGGCTAAGCTAGTCTACTGATTCTGGTGCGCACAGCTTTTTGAGGAATTACTTCTTGCCGGTACCCATTTACCTCACCTGGGTTGAGTGCAGCACAGTGTGGATAAATTCTTGCTGAAGGAAAACACACCATGGCTAGGATTTGAACTCATGACCCTCTGTTTGGAAGGCGAGAGTCAGAACCACTCGACCACGAAACCCCTAAGACAATTATTCAAAATATTACCTGGCCCCTCCTGGCTTGCTTGCAAAAGATGAGCATCATGTCCTATGATTGGTAAACTGCTGATAGGTCTATATTCATTCTGTATCTGTTTCCATTCCATCTCACATGGTCTAATCCTAGTTTGCTTAAAGGAGCTTTGTGGCCCAGAGGATTTGTCTCTGGACCCTGAAACAGAGGGTCGTGGGTTCAAATCCCAGCCATGGCGTAATTTCCTTCAGCAAGACATTCAACCTCTGTGTGCTGCACTCGAACCAGGTGATGTAAATGGGTACCGGCAGGAAGTAGTTCCTAAAAAAAAAGCTGTGTGCGCCTTAATCGGTTGCCTAGCTTAGCCGGGGTAATGATAACAGCACTGCCTTTTTAAAGCGCCATGAGCATCGAAAGATGGACCTGTGCGCTATATAAGTAGCCACCATTATTGTTATTATTAAAACCAGTACGTCTACTTTCTACTTGCTCTTATTACCACTGAGCCCATTTACTGTAAATGTCTAATTTCAAGGCTTTATCTATTTTGCTTCTTACACCTACCCAGTCTAACATCACTTAGTCTACATGGTTAGAAAAACTGTTATGGGCCAAATTTGTAATTTGACAAAGTAAAAAATGATAGACAAAGTTAAAATGACACAAATTGGACAATAGACTAAGTTGGTATTGGGTCGAGTGTAGTGAAGAGTGGACCACGGGCAGTTAGACCCAATTGATACTTAGACCAAATGGTTAGACCATGTAGCCTATTTGAAATGCAGACCAACTGCTTGAAGACAAAGAGAAATATAAACCCTATGGTTTAACTTATACTCAGGTTTTTTAAAGTTGTGGTTTAAGTATGGGAAGCCAAAAGTATCAAAATTTTTATTAAGTTGTATGTTTCTTATATTTAGTGTGCTCTTTCCTAATTCATCGATGGTGAAGACAATCATCTATTTATTCTTCCTACACAATTATGAATGATTTGAGAGCCGAATGAGCCAAAGTATGATATCTCTACTGTTAGTGATTATGTAACAATTGGCTGTCCATGCTTAAACCACAACTTTAAACCTGAGTTTATGTTAAACCCGACTTTAGAATACGGGCCTATGACTTACCTTAGGTACAACAAACTGAATGGTTCTTGACTCATTGCCTCCCCAGGTGGCCATCTCCATCATAAAACCTTTCACACATTTCAAGACTAACTCAGCTCGCTTGATACACCATGGTATTGTCATTTCCTGCAGCCGGGATTAAATATATCAGAGATAATTGAAAAGCACAAGAAGACACGAGTATGATAGATATCTGGGCCTGTAACAAAAGGACCGGCTCACACTATACGATTCGTTGCGATCTGATTTTCAAAGACAGCAACATTTGACATGAACATTCCAACCAATAAAAACTTAGCTATCCGAGGTCAGAATAGTTGTAGGACTAATTAAAAAAATAAAAATTCAATGTGGTTTGAGCCTCAATATAGGAATAAAAGCAAATTCAATTCCAAATCGTAATGACGTCATCATCGGCTGCAACATGATGCTGATTTGGACTTTACTCAGACAACAGGGCTTGCCGCAAAGCAAAATTATGATTTCAATATTCCTAAGATTATGCCAAACTTCAAATAAAGTTTTTTCTTTTTGGGACTTTAATATTTAATGCAAAATGTGATTAAAAAAAATGTTGTATTGGATCGCACAGTGTGAGACGGGCTTTAAGCTAAGTGATTGACCGTGGGGTTGATTTTTAGAATGATCATACAAAATAATCATTGCTATCAATCCTATAAATAAGCCTATCGTTGACCACTAAACCTTCATGATGTTTGGTTTGAATTGAGTGAATTAAAAATGATGCGTGCCTGTTCAGCAGAGTAACCACTCTTGATTGGATTAAAGAAAATAGATATCTTAAACAATTGAAAGTGGTTAAAATTCTTTCAAAAGGTATTTAGATGATATGTAAAATACAATGCCATTGAACTCAAATGTTCAGTTCCTGTATCTATATCTAAATCTAAGGGACAGATATTTTACTATGCGTTCTAGGATAGATTAAATATTTCTTATCAATTTCATGATAATCCGTTTGGTTTTACAGACAGCTCTACTAACTGAGCCATCCTGTTTAACGCACAGTGAAACCTGAATATAAATACCATGCAAAGGGCGACAGGAAAATATGGTCTTTATGGACAAGGAAAGGTTCCTGTAATACAAACATCTTTTTTTATGCGAAATTCAATTCCTGGGAAACCAAACTAACTTGTGATGTTTTAAGGACAGGAAGTTGCAAGTGCTGATGGGAGTTTCACAAAGCTGTTTGTAAGGTAAGAGCCACTTTAACAATGACTGGGATTCTTTTTGTGGTAAATGGTAAACACAAAAAATATTCACTGGTGATGGTTTAGTACAAAAGAAAGGATCACCAGTCGCTCTTAAAGTCACTCTTAACTTACACACAGCTTTATGAAATGGCCCCAGGTTTTGATTCACTTTTAACTTTATATTGGCTACGTCATGATTTGTAGTTCTATGAAACAAAGATCTGACTCAACTCACCTCATACATCTCATACATGAGGAATAATGGAAGGGTGATAGAGAGGATATCAAACTGGACAGCATACTTCAAGATATTCCTCAGCGCTAGGATACACCGATGTCTCGAGTTGATGTCGCTGGATCGTAAGCTGTCGTCAGATACCAGATGAAAGATGATATGACACTCGGCCAGATTGGAATGTCTTGTTACGTAGAAGTCACCTGAATGGCGAGAGAGAATAGTCTCTTCAATACAATGTTCCGTGATTCTCATAACAAATAGATAAAACCAAGAACAGCATTACAAATTCAATGTCCTAACAAAGGAATTAAGAGACACCACCATTTAGAACAAACGTTTTTAATACTCTTCTATATATGTGACTATCAACCCCTAAAACTAACAACAAATCGCCATAAATTAATTCTGAAGTTTCCATTGGTCTTGAAAAAGCAGATCCTAAGCTTTAAAATAATATATAACTTGTTAACATCGATCACAATAACCCTAGTGACCTGTTCTCATGCTACATGAAATACCATAAATTTTCCTTGCATTTTAAACAAAGAGTGAATAAATTCCCTCTTTTACATTTGCCATATGACAATCTTTACATTCGGAGTTTAATTAACAGCAAGAAGTTTGTTCACTCTACAACTATCCTATTTCAACTTTGATTAATAGAAACCAAAATGAGTAAGAAACCTGTCAAGTACCCCAGAATATGTTCTAGGTTGATGTAAAGTTGAACATGAATTACAAAAAAGTTTTATGAAACAGCCGAACGAGGTGAAAATGGCATATGGACAGTTATGGGAAATAAAGTAATCTTGGGTATTGGGCATGCAGGGTTGATTTCTCACCTGTTTTAAGGTTTGTTGTGAGTTCACCATCTTCATGTAATGACGTTGGCCTGCTTCCTTCAGATCCACTGCTTGAACTACTGTCTGTATACACAATATTAAAACACAATAAAAAAAAAAATCTTCTCTGAGATTTGTACATACAGAGTCAGGGTTGCATGCACTTTTTATATCTAAACTATGTGTACAACGCGACAATTTATATCTAAACTATGTGTACAACGCAACAATTTATATCTAAACTATGTGTACAACACAACAATTTATATCTAAACTATGTGTACAACACGACATTTTATATCTAAACTATGTGTACAACACGACAAATTATATCTAAACTATGTGTACAACACGACAATTTATATCTAAACTATGTATACAACACGACAATTTATATTTTAACTATGTGTACAACACAACACACAACAATTTATATCTAAACAATGTGTACAACACAACAATTTATATCTAAACTATGTGGACAACACGACAATTTATATCTAAACTATGTGTACAACACGACTGGGAAAATCTAGTTACAAGATAATGACAATTGATCAGCAATATCTATGCGTTGAAATAACCCAGCATTCAAGTAACACATTTATGTTTGAATTAAAATGAAACCAGACCATCTCTACTACAGTATGCATTTGTGTATCAAGTTTGAAGTTGATCCCCAAAATGTTTTTTTCAATTCAATAAAGCATGAATGGGGTACTTTTATAACAACCTCTGTGACCTTTGACTTTGAAATTATGACCCGAAATTCTTATCCGGCCATTGTCATTCCAATATGCATAAATTGCATCACAGAAAAATACAGGGTGGAGGGAGCATGGGATATCATTTACCTCCTCCACTCAATCTCTTCTGTTCCTTTCTTCTCGCGTTGACCCTGAGGGCGCCCTGATGAATCACCCTCAACTGTGTCTCTAGGTCTGGGAAGTGAAAGTCTGTTGATTGCTGACACACTGTCGCAAAATCTAGACCACAAAAGAAAATGAAAAAATTGCATAGTACAATTTTTGTATCAATGCTGATTTGAAAGTAATATTTACCTCTATGTTATTCCAACACTTCCGAGAGTGAAATAATGCACATAGATGTCTATCTTTCCAAACATTCAAAAAAGTTTTGGTTCTGATTTATTGATTGATTATCAGTTCATTTATATTGTACATCAATCCCTTTCTCTACATATCTACATGTCTCTCGTTTTACTTATTAATCTATCAATTAATAAACCTCTTTGTTGATCTATAAACTGTATATTGATCAGTTGAGTTGTTTAACTTTCTACATCTTTCTATCTATCACTTATATATTTTAACATATCTATCTATCTACTAGTATCTCACCTCTTTTAATGCCAGTATAAGAGCTGATCCTATCATCTACCATAAGCACCACACCAGAGAGATTGGTTGAATACAATGAAAGAGCAGTCTGCAGTCGTTGTGGTTGAGGTATTAAGATTCCCCTGAGAAAACAAAACAATGACTGTTTTATCATTTTCAGTTTTTGTTATTAAGCATAGCATAAAATATGATCTATCTTGAAATAACAAAAGCTGATAAGGATGTGAGGGCATAAATAAATTATTTCACTCCGTAAAGTACCGGTATGCCAACAAAATTCAGTATGGGCCTAAATCATACCTTTGTTGAAAGTGCTTTACATGAAATTTCATATTCAGAGAATGTAAATGTTTCACATGCTGTCAAGTAAATTATCCATACAAATTAAAAAAGAAAGTATTGATAGCAATGGAGCATTATTTCTACAAATGTGTGCATGACAGAATAAGTAAAACATTATTAAAGAGTTACCAGTTCAATAAAAAATGGTGAGTCATTCCTAGAAATTTGTTAAATATTAAGATCTGAATATGGCAGTGGCAAGGAGGGGGGGGGGGGGGAAGGGGGAGGGATGATTTCCTGTGCACTTACAAATCACTAGATTCGTTGTCCGTGCATTCAGGGACTTTGTTAAAATCAGCTCGATAGACCCTCTTCTGGTTCTACTTAGATTTCTATATGCAATGGCACTCATTATGGGCTCAGATTTAACTAAATAATTTGTTTGCATCTTACCCTTCTCTATTGGGTTTATGCCTGCACAGATCTAAGACATTTATACTCATTAGCCTTAGGTTATGCATTGTCTTCATCTGAGCACCTGAGAGAGTAAAAAATAAATAGCAAAAAATGAGTATATCTAAAGAGTAAATTTCACTGAGCAAAACACTGAAAATTTAATCAAGATCTGAAATCCAATAACCAGTTATTGAATTTTTAAATTTAGCAATATTTTGTGAAAACTGTTATATGCACGTCGTCATTAATATTCATTAGGTGGGCTGATGACGTCTTATTCCTACTTTCCTTTTTTCTTATGTACGTACATGAAATTACAATTTCATTTTTAGGGCATGTATGAATCACTTGTCTTCCTTATAATAAAATAAGTTACAGCAAAGAATATCATTTGTCAATCCAATTTTTAGTTCTTGGGAGAAAAAAATTGTATCAAAATAATCTTATGTAATAAAATACAAAAGAACAAGTGGGGGGGGGGGGGGGGGCATCATCAGTTTGCTCACTGAATATTCATGAAAACATGCAAAGATATATTTCACCAAAATAATTTGAATCTCCAAAATGCTATAACCAAACATGCCATAATTCATTGCCCATTTCTGATAAAATTTGAACTGTTTTGTTTGCCTCATATATTTTTATCTGTTAAAATCATTGTTTCCAGCCTGAATTAGCTCTATGACAGAAATGCTTGCTATATGTAATGTCTTTTAAAGTGGCCTCAAACACAAAAATGGTTTAACAAGTTGATATGAACAATTATAGCAAAATTAGACAAGTATAGAACTAACTTTTTTCTATCAAAATTGGATCATAAGAAAGTTGCGGCACTTTTACTTATTTCATAAAACAGTATCATTGTCATGCACATCCTCGTCAGTATGCAAATGAGGGAGATGCTGATGTCACAGACTCACTATTTCTTTTTATTTTGTCAAATGAAATATGACATTTTTATTAATTTTTGGAAAAGAGGATTTCCACAAAATCACAATAAATTATGACAATTTTCCTTTACCTAGATGAATAGTAAAACTTTCCTCCATTTTTGGTTGATCAGGAATGATTTCTTCAGGTTCAACAGGCATAGACTCTGACAACGCTCTGATCCTGCGACTGTTGAAAAAACACCAAACAACAAAACACAGCCCATTAAAATTTAATGAAAAAATATCAGTATTGCCATAGCAACGATCGCTTGTCAAAATTTAGCTACAATCTTTGGATTATATTGGATTATATTCCAACACCAGAATTGCCACCTAGTTCCTTCGGCCACAAAATACATGTTGCCAAATTGCTCAAACAGTATCACAGAACAATGTTCCTAATAACATAAAGCTGATATTGAAACTTCTGATACTCTTCGTGTAGAAATTTATTTCCAATTTCTTTTATAGTGTCTGCTTATCCATATCAGGCAGCTTTAGATTTACGACGCTGTTTCTAAGACAAACTTACGATAATTGGCAGGAAAAGGAGTAGCTGTTTTGGGCGAGAATAGAACAATACTAAATTGCAAAATAACTGTGTAAAAAAACTGTCGCAAATCTCAAGATTCTTATGGCTTTCCATAGACCTAAGCCCACATATATGCAGACTCGGTCTTCAAAGGGTTCAATCACTTACCTAACAGGGCCTTCTATACCATTCCCCATATCTTCATGTAGGTTCTTGATCCATTCATGAAACTCCTCCCGCTGAGAATCCTGAAGATTGCGCAACTCATTGCCCCATTTCGCCTCCTCTCTCTGCAATGCGTCAACCAAAGAAAATAAGACAACCAAATTATTATCACTTATAGACAAATTGATGATTGAAAGATAATACACTTTATTGTACCCCTGAACTGACTGCCCCATTGTGCAACTCTCCGTAAGTCACATCAGCCTAATAGATCATAATCAGTGTAAGAAGCTTAAAGAGAAATTCCAGTAGTTGCAGTAAACACTGATTTCATGACAAAGTCTGTAAAACAAGGCTTAATTGTCAGTATATCATCGAGGATCTAGATCTGGTACAGTTACATAAACTGAACTTTGTGAATCTTGAAATCTACGCTGAAAAATGTTCACACCGAAGATCCCCAACACAGATAAGCACACGTGGGACAATGTATAATTATTGCTTAGAGCGTCGGTCCCGACGCTCTACCCGAATCCTGTGCTTATTTGCTGATTCCTCAGCAATTACACAATTTCTTCCAGAATCCTTTGGCACATGCATTTTATTTATACAAACAGACACTTTGGTGGTCATTTCATTGGATTCTGAACGAACTCATTTTGATATTGTTACCAAAACTAGCATTTACCTTTAAAGAAAACATTCTAAATACTGATAATCAATAAATAGAAAGTGAAACATGCACGAGACCTGGGGGGTGATTCACGAAGAGTTAAGTGTGACTTAGTATTGCCCTTAAATGCTTGGGTGCATGCGGTATAAAAGGCATGACCTCATTGCTCAGATCTTGCCAAGAGGAATCGCTACTGCGTATTGATCAATACGATTGTGCGTTTCATATCGTGCACGCAACGGCATTTAAGTGTGACTTTAAGTCATACTTAAATCTTTGTGAAACACCCCCTGAATTTTAAAATCCAATTACTGTACATGTATCACATTAGGAGTAAATGCAAGTGAGCCTGTTACATACCCATTAGATTATATAGAGATACCCTTGTCTTGTAAATGAGGCCTTAAACTACACTCGGCAAAAAAAGTTCTTGGACAAAGGGCAAATTATTGTATGTCAACATGACCAGACAATATTCCTCTTCCAGTATGACATGACATTTTCATGTGAATAGTCATGCATGGGTGGTTAAATGCTTTAAAAAATAGCAATGTCAGTAAAAGAAATGGATCAGTCAGTGCATGGCTGGTTACAGGCATTAAACAATAGCAATGTCAGTAAAAGAAAATTGCAAGAAAAACAATCAGTCATTCTTTCAGTTGTAAAAGTTTGTGTGGCATAAATATCCATTAAACGATAAAAGCAAACTTAAAGTCAAATACCACTCTAAAAGTGGAAAGAGAGTTATCCACCTTGGATGCATCACTATTCCACTGGAATTTTAAGTCAAAGTTAGTCAATGAAAAAAGTGTCAAATTTCAGTATCTTGGCATAAGCAAAAGAAAATAATCCTTATCCTCCTATCTTCTGCAGGGGTGGTGGCCCTAGGTTGACCACTCCTAGGGCGGTCTCTAGCTTCATCAGTAGCCAAATACCTGCTGGTTCAAATTTGAAATTGTTGTTGGTGAAATTTGAAATATCGAGCCACTTGTCTGCCCAGACTGCAACATTCCTATTGCTCTTGCACGCTCTTGATTGGAAAGCTTCATCTTGAAATTGAGTGTCTAAATGATCCATTTCATTATGCATCCCATGATGCATCCCTAAGCATTCAATTCAAATGATAACCACCTGCTGAAATTGTTGAATGTATGCCTACAGGATGGCCATGATCATTAGCCATTTCTTGCAATTTTCTTTTACTGACATTGCAATTGTTTAAAGCATTTAACCACCCATGCATGACTTTTGTCATGAAATGTCATGTCACACTGGAAGAGGAATATTGTCTGGCCATGTTGACATACAATAATTTGCCTTTAATCAAATATCTATATGGAATATTTAAACTTTTATAAGTGTCCACAAACTTTTTCTTGCTGAGTGTATATCATAATTGGTAAGATTTGGGGCATGAATCTCATGGCAAAACTCATGTCCTTATTAAAGACACTGATCTATCTTGTACATTTTCCACATTCAACCTAATGTGGTAAACTGCACTGTGCCTGGATTGATCCTTGAGCCATATTGACACAAAGGATACAAAAAATAATGTACCGCAACAAGTCTATATCCCTATTTCTATTCCCCAAACCCAAGTCTTGTGAATGCATTAAGTGTATGTGCAAGGGCACCATGCAAGAGCACTGTACACACTTTATGTCACAATTACTTTAGCCAGAATTACATCATCAAGTTAAAAAATAAAAACCTGAAATCAGAGGAACCAAAAGGCAAACGAACATAAATTGCTGCAAATAATAGTTTCAATTACATATCATACAGCTACATGCAATAGGTAATAATAATACTACTGTCTGGCTTAATTTTCAGGAGATACCACATTATATTACAGGTCATGTAGATTCAAATCAGTGATAGGTCAATACGCCATCACGTGGCCATAACTGCGATGATCGCATTTGTTATATTCTAGATTTTTACGTCACCTCAGTGAATATGACGGCTTTGCATTGTCAATTGCGGCACTATATTCACTAAGGTGACGTCACTCTCAGCCTTCAAATTACGTAACCAGGTAGTTTATTTGATGTGCGCGCTAGTGTTAATGCGTCGACTGCATGAAGAACATGTTTGAGGTATTTTACAAAATTATTTTATCATGACGTAGATGGATCAGAGCTGCAGCAAGAATTTCTGATTAAAGAGAGCGAGAATGATGAATGCAATCTCTGATGGCAAATCCACACAGACTATATAATATAGCAGATATTGCCTGGTCTATCTTTTTGATAAATAAGATTTCAACTCCCCTCTGAAGGTATATTTCCCCCCAGGAGAATATTTTCATTCAGCTGTGTCTTCGGGCAAAATATAATCCCTTGGGAAAAATATAACTCCGTTGGGGAGAGGAAAATTAATGTTATATTCAAACTCTAAGTAGGCAATATCTGTATAATATTTCCCTTAGTAGACCCACAATGCCCTTGTTAACACTCAAGGCAATACGAGACTACTTTGGGAAATATATATGGAATCTCCCTCAAGGCTCATAGCTAATCAGTATTATATAATTATTGCTTCACAGTCAATATAAAAAAACATAAACTTTGAAAGGAAACTAGAAAGTCATTACACATTGCAAATTTACCTGAGTGTTTTCAAAGTGAATAGCAGCAAGACGGTTGACATGTAGATCATCATGGGTTATATCAAGATTCTTAACAGCTCTTTCCATCTCATTCGCTTGCCTGTAATGGATAAAATTACTTTCAACATTACTGGGAAAAATAGGAATATATATTCATCATCTCTCTAGTTCAAGCACCATTTTTTCACTCTTCTTGTGATTTATTTACATATCAACCATGGGCAGATGACTGAAGCTTGCATTGTGTGTAAACGTCTCTCCCCTGTTGCATAGATGCAAGCTATGTTACAGTGGAAGACACTCTGTCTCTCAGACAGGATGTTAAATGGAGCCCCCATGTAGAGGAGAGTCACCATTTTGCATGTTAAGAACCCACAGCACTATTCGTATAAGAGTAGGGGGAAACCCCGGTGTAGTGGTCCACCTGCAATTCCTCATCAGTTATATCGGGAGGAAAGACCTGCAGGTCACAGTGATTCAGTTTGCGTTTCACCTCCCAGGCACAGGTGATGCAAAACAAATAATAGTAATCATTACCATATTACACATATATTATAGAGTATAAGGCAATCAGGAATTCAGGATGCAGTTCTATAATGAAACTATTCCTTTCTTTTTTTCAATCACAATGAATGATGGGATGAAATTATAGTATGCCACCATGTGATCATGATCACATGTTCTCTCCTACTTCAAGTAGTTTCATTCTTTGCTCTTTAGTCTTCTCTTGACATCACTCATAAACTAATCTAATAGGTTTTCATGATTTTTTCATAGATTTTTCTCTATGCTGGCCCATTGAAAAATAATAATAATGAGCAAGTTTAAGTTTGTGATATTTATGACAATGTGCACAATTACTTGCATCTAGTGCCTCATCTTGAACATGCTCCATTGGGCCTGCCACTAACACCCTCTAAACTGCATAGTCACATCATGGACAGAAAAAAACATCGCATCCATCACAGATTCAATCTACTTGTTTCTTCCATGGCATATGACTTTTAAAATATATAATTCTTCTATCGTATCACTTTCTCTGTCAAGTGCACCTTAACAAAATCTGAGCTAATTTCAGTCACACTGCTATTTCAGTATTCATGATACCATTTATTGACAAATCGATGGGAAATTTGTAAGGCTGCTGTGAAATCCTGCATGTTTGGTAGCTTCTTTTTGTTAACTGAATACTGCAAATTTATTTGTTAAAGGTCAAGTCCGCCCCAGCAAAAAGTTGATTTGAATAAAAGAAAAAAAATCAATCTAGAATAACACTGAAAATTTCATCAAAACCGGATGTAAAATAAGAAAGTTATCACATTTTAAAGTTTCGTTTATTTTTCACAAAACAGTGATATGCACAACTCAGTGACATGAAAATGAGACAGTCGATGATTTCCCTCACTCACTATTTCTTTTGATTTTTATTGTTTTAATTAAACAATATTTCATTTTTTTGCAGATTTGACAGTAAGGATCAACTTGACTGAACCATATAATATCAAACAATGCTAATTCCACATGTTCAGGGAGGAATTATCTTTGTTTCACTTGACAATGGGGAGAAAATTAGAAAATTTCATATTTCGCATAATAAAATACAAAAGAAACAGTGGGTGGATGACGTCATCAGTCTCCTCATTTGCATACCGACCAGGATGTGCATATAACTATTTTGTGAAATTAAGCGAAAATTGGAAATGTCATAACTTTCTTATTTTACATCCGATTTTGATGAAACTTTCAGTGTTTTGTTTGTTGGATTTTTCTCTTTTTATTCAAGTCAGCTTTTTGCTGGGGTGAACTTGTCCTTTAAATAAACTAAAAAAATATCACACAGAGAGCTAAAGAGAGAAAATCAGAAACAGCAGGAAGTGAACTTACTTGTCTTGTAGTTTACGTAGTGCAGTATCCCTTTGTTTCACAATATCTTCAACAGCCATGGAATAGGTGTGTTCTAACTTGAAGATTGTCTCTAAAGCAGGAGAGTGTATCAGGGTATGGAACATCTCTCCAAACACCGCTTCATCCTTGGGTTTGGTGTTTGGTGCATGGCTTACGCATTCCTGGTAGAATACAAGCACAAGAAACACCTCTTTAATACACAATGCACTGATGTTCATAGACATGAACTTCGGTGTAATATGAAGATAGAACTTTTCTTATGCAGGGAGAGGATATTATTGCATATGGAACCTCTCTTCGTCTCCAAACACGGCTTCAGCATAATAATGGGTTTAGTGTTTGGCTTACACATTCCTTGTAGAATACAAACATAAGAAACAGTTGTGTAATACACAATACACTGAACTTCATGTTAGTGCATTGTATTTGGAGCTTTAAATATTATGGTTTCTATTGCAGGGAGGTTTATGGAATCTCTCCTTCATACTTATGTTTGGTGTTGGATGCTTTGTCTTGCCAAGTCACTACATTGAGCTTAGAGCAAACTTTGCATATAAAATTCCTAAAGCCCCAGTCACATATAAACACGGATCCTCACGGATCAACACGGCAATACCGGCATGATCCGGGGAGGTCCGGGATAGTTTTGCCCCGGATGACTGTAAACACGGCATCAACACGGCAGCTTCACACGGATCTACACGGACCATGCCGGCAGAGCATGTCGTCAACACGGACCGACACGTCAGCAACACGGACCTACACGTCAGCTACACGGACCAACACGTCAGCAACACGGACCAACACGTCAGCTACAAGGACCAACACGGACTAACACGTCAGCTACACGGACCAACACGTCAGCTACACGGACCAACACGTCAGCAACACGTCAGCTACACGGACCAACACGTCAGCTACACGGACCAACACGTCAGCTCAAGGACCAACACGGCAGCTATATTGACCAGCACCGCAAATGAAAATCTGTTCATAACAATGAGCTGATATTTATTTAATTATTTATTTATTTATCTACTTGTTCATGTTTTTCTCATCCTTGTCGCAACATTATGTTGTGTTTAAAAAAGATATCAAAACTTCTTTAACCAGTAAAAACGCTGTTTTTTATACAACACAGTTTACTGTTTTAACAGTAGTTGTTAAATCTTGAACGACAAATGTAATTTCGATTTGATTTGATATCACTTCATTGAAATCACAATAAAGGAAAGAAATTTACAAAGTCTATAGAAAACATAATAACAATTAAGATAGGCACAGGTCATGACGCATAACTGTCGATGCAGGGCAGTAGTATAAAACTTAATGTACAATTTCGATGTAACAGGTACATAACATATACATATAAAATGAAAAAAAAAAATGAAATGTGAAATAACAAAGTTGGGAGTAAATATTAGAAAAAAAAAGAGAAAAAAATATTCATACATGCACTAAGTTTACAAATATTAGGTTGGGGCCAATCTCCAAAGCGTAAGAAAATATCCTGAATCATTTAATCATCCATTTAAATAAATTAAGTAAGCCTGAGTCGAATCGATTTTAAAATCGGTGTTCGATCGATGTCATCGAACACCGGTGCAGATTTTGCAAAATCGGTGCATCGAAAAAAAAAAAAAATACGTCGGCCGGCCGATTCGTTTGGTTTACACAATCAATCATCAAAATATCAGTAATGTCCAACTTTACTACTACTTACTTGATTTCTATTGCCCCCAAAATGAAACCGAATGAGTAATTATGATGCTATTCACCATTAATTTGAAGTTTATTTCGATCATAGTTCGAGTCTTACTCGTCTGCTCGTGCCGAGATAATTTATGCACGATGAATTCATGAATGGAAGTGGCCATCGATCGTGCATGCGCAGTACTGTTCTTTAATCAAACCAGAAAATGGCCGGAAATTGACGCGATCAACGTAAAATAAATCTTGCTTTCATGAACAATATTAAAATCATGACCATAGAACATTATTTAATCGTAATATTTAACAATAATTTGCATATGATAATCATTAATATGAATTTAGAGCTTGATGTGAAACGTTTGTATTTCGTTTCAATTTTCAATGGCGGACATCTCATGACGATCGACTTGACTTCTTGAGTCGAGCTAGTGCACTTGTCTAAAAAAAATAATCATCACGTCAGGATTGATTCTCGAACATTGTCTACATGCAAAAACTCTGTTCAAGTTCGTAATATCACCATATAATATCATTTTACATGACAAAACAGAGAAAATTGCGTTTGATATTTTTTCCCATCAATTTGAAGCTAGTTTGTGCCCAACTTTGGGCTCTGATTTCATGAATGGGAAAATATGTCATACGTCATCAAACACGCATGCGCATTGTGCTTATTTTCTCGGAGCTTGGAGGAGACGTCCAGAGATGGAACAATAGAAATAATCCCAGTATTATTTCTTCCATATGAACATAACATACTTTGCTGACATCGTCAATATTCTTAGTATGACCATAAAATCTTGTTAAATCGTAATAATTTAGATGAATTTAGGGCTCGATTCGACACATTCGTATTCATTTTGATCGCATGCTCAATTGCGTCTAAAAAACTGGATTGTCATTATCAGGATTAATTATCGAACATCGTCATAACTCATATTCCACAATCTTTCCTCACAATCGTTATATCAGCATTGAATAGCAATTCAAATGACCATCCAGAGAAAATTACGTATTTATTCCCATAAATTTATTTGGAGCTCATTTTGGATCCAACTACACAATCTCAAGCAAGTTACAGCGCTCTCCGTTGATTGCAATTGTTTGCTGGCGCTGACGTCAAGCACGCCTGTCGTTTCGGGAGAGTGAGTGTACGGAGCTGCGGACGGGGCTAGTGAATGGACTGCGAATGCTAGTTGACCGAAAATCATTCGGATCGACTCTGCGTGATTCATGTCTTTATTATCGTTTCATTTTAAACTTATATGTTGTCATCTGCAAATATCATTGTTGAAGATATTTTGGGAAGAATTCTGCTTTGGTCCCCGGCCTTTTTTGTGATCATGGAAAATACAAACGAACTTTGCTCTGTCATCTGCTTGTGCAACGCTCACCCGGCCAACGCCAGCGCTAGCGCATACCGTCAGTGCGTAGTGCATATGCAAAGCGCATCGCATCGACGCAAAAACAAAAGACAAAATTTCCCCGCCTTCAATATTCGATGCATCGATGTTCGATCGAATTAGAGCTGTCGAACACCGGTTTTCAAAAAAATCGATATGACTCAGGCTTAAAATTAAGCATGTTTGTGTCAACTGTTTAACAACTACTGAAAAGTTCATAAAGTAAATAGCGTTGGAATGATTTGATGGAAAAAAAGAACACGGACTGCCAAGGATACTCCAGGCAGCCACACGGACCTACACGGCAGCCACACGGACCATCCCGGATGGCTTTGCCAACCCGGCAGTCCACGGATGACGCCGGATGTTTTTGACAGTCAAAAACTGCCGTGTTGGCCTCCCAGACGTTCAAGGACCAACACGGACCACCCCGGACCTCCAAGGATGCCCAAGGAGCCAACACGGATCTCTCCCCGGACCACCCCGGATCAGATCCGGGGTGGTCCGGGCTCTATATGTGACTGGGGCTTTAACAAAAAGATTTCCATAAAGAAATTTACCTGTGTAAATGCTCTTGCCCATCTATCTGCAATATTTCCTATCTCCTCGTCACCACTGGACTGCAATACTTTGATAGCTTCCCCACCATTAGCATCGTGGAATGCTTCCGTTTCCTTGGCAATGAATTTGTCCAGTTCTTGTGTTAATTCTGAAATTTAAAAGATAGTTGCCAACTTGTCTTTAGGGAATAGTTAATGCCAGGAGTTAAAGATCAATTTTTAAAACCAAGGAACAAACATCGGTAACATAATTTTCAATATTTGATCCGATAATCAGCATTATCACCCAAATCAGACATCTGAGCTGGTAATTTGCAGAACCATATTGCTCTAGATATCTGAATATTAAGAAGAGATAGGTATATTGTTTGTATGCGCGTATTGACTTTGCATGCAGAGTCGATGCAAAATATACCGGTAGTTTCCCTGGTCTCACATCCGGGCATTTGAGGATGAGTAGAAAGAGATACGCTTCATAATGATCCACACAGCAACAATATACATCATAATAATGACAACACTGGATCCATGTGCTGGATATGCGTCCCTAGGAATGTGATCTTATAATAACAAGGACGTTGTAATGGTAAAGTACAGAGCCTGGCACTTGGTATAAACATGACACAGTAGAACCATATCTTTGAAAGAAATATCACCATATTCATGATTTTTGCTTTGGATGATAATAAAAATATTGGCTCACTCTTCTTTCAGGGAACAAAATATATTGCCCTTAAAAGAACAATTAGCGACAGTGATTTTCCGTGATCACGGAAAACGGACGGAATTCACAGAAAGGGCCACTTGAAATGTCGTGAACAACGATAAAATATTAAATTCTTAAAAAAGTGACCACTCTTCATCATAATTCAATACTGCCCCCCTGCATTCGCGCCTGTCCCACCAAACACACTTTCAAAAACTTTCAGATGACAGAGCTTGAATGAATTATTTAGTGAGAGTCTGAGTGAAAACAGAGTTATCTGCAACTCGATTCCTGAATAAAATACCGCCAGGTGACATTTATCATCATGAATGATCATGTTTATGAGATAAGACTCGCTACATTATGCATTAGTAGTAATTTAACCTACAACAATATGCATTGACTGCAGAGATGTCAAGTTCAAAGACCTAGTACTATGCCACCCATGGGTTCATATCGTCTCGCGAGCGAAGGATTATCAGTCATACGCACGCGACACACCACTACACTTCGAAAATACAGTGGGCTTTTGCCCACATAAAATATTATGTATAAATAAATATTCCACATCCTGCTATGACACTTACCGAATCATTTAGATCCTTCCGTGACTTCTCCTTGAAGTTTCTTTCTAAAAATATGTATATTTTCTTGATCTTTAGTGAAGATTTTACGCAGATAGAAATCAGTCAGCGTTGATATCAATTTTCTCCTGAAGAGGGCGCGCGATTTATATTCATATCAAAGACACGACAAGGGAAAGAATAGGCACCTACACTATTTTACACGCATATCGACGCAAGGCATTACGCAAAGTCCGTAAAGTGTCCAATCTTTTCATTGTATAGACTTTGGTATACCGTATACGTATTATTGACGTTCGTCAAAGCTTGTACTGCTGGTTTCTTTCCAGGCACGTATATTATTTTCATTTTTTTTTATCAGTCATCTTTTTAAATTAATGCAAATGAGTGTTATCATCACCAATAATAATCATTAATTATGTTTTTTGAAGGCATTTCATTAATTGGTGCCCATAATTAGTAAATTAATCATGAGGATTGCGCATTCAAAGAATTTAGATACAGTTATAAAATTACCGAGGAGCTGAATCAAGGTTGTGAAATTATTAGCGCCACCAACGGGCTTCCTTGTATTTCCGTGGAAGAGACAAGCGAAGTCACTTTCGAGGCCGAGGTAAGCAAAATGTGCTTTTTTTATCGGATTATTATTTTATTATTATTTTTATATTCAACAAACTCTTGCTACTTACCGGCAAGAGCCCCGGTGCGTAGCGAGAAGGAGCTTCGGCAAATGTTAGGGTGTCTGAAGCCACACTGAAAAGTGTCAGCATAAAACAGGCTGATTTAGGGGAAAATATGGCACATATTTTTCGGGATGTTCAGGCTACTAGAAAAATGTGATCTGAATTGATTATTAACTTGTGTTTGGCATGTATGGAAAGAGAAAATTCAGGGGCTTCTTTTGACAGTAAGGACAAGTTTATATGACCATTCTAAATGAGGATTTAGAGATAAATTGCAAACCCTTATTTTTGTGCGTGTTGAGATTGCCATTTCCCCATGCGTTTTCTATGGGAAAATGAAATTTCTGTTTTGCATAATTTTTTCACTTTGTCGCAATTTTTCATTGTGATCTGGTTTCCAAATCTTTATAAAAATCATACCATCAGAAAGAGCATAAAAAATCCTATTTGACTCTTTATGGACAAGTTTTTGGCATTAATACTAAATTTATAACAGCTCTCGGAAGCTAAAAATTTGGATTTGTGTGTGTCCATTTCTTAACTACACAGTCTATGGCAGAAAAATGCTGAAAATTGACCTAATTTCATTCTTCTTTTTTGCAGCCAATAATTGGATTTTTTTCAAAAATGTTACATTTCTGTAAGTCTGAAGGTCATTTCTCTTCAAATTCACAAAGAAAATGTGATATTTTCTTGAAATAAGAAAAATAATTTTTTTCTCCAGACACCCTTCGAATATTACTTCAGCAATGAAGCGATGTTTGCCGACTACTTCGAAATCCAGGGTCAAACACGGTCTATTGTACGAGGTTAGTACATACTAACCTCGTACAATGTGTGAGTGGTGCTATGCGTGAGGTTTTCTGTGAATCTGAGTGATA
Source organism: Lytechinus variegatus (assembly GCF_018143015.1). Lineage (NCBI taxonomy): Eukaryota > Metazoa > Echinodermata > Echinoidea > Temnopleuroida > Toxopneustidae > Lytechinus > Lytechinus variegatus. The sequence continues at coordinate 63,000,140 of NC_054741.1, forward strand.
TCACAGACATTGTGACTTTGTGTACAATGTATATGGGGATAGGCTGTGATAGTTGCATGAGACAGATTTGAGGGGATGAACAAGAGTCCATAATGCTTGAGTTGGTAGCTCTGTCTCTGTGACATTATGCAAAAATCATCCAACGCATGTCAGTCAACGCACATTATCATGATTATGCGTCGCTGCGACATTATCCGATCGGTTGTAAACAAGGCCTACGTCTACCACGATCAGATTGACAGAAAACGCAAAAACAAGTGAATGGGACTGAAGTTTGAACAAGATATGACCGAGACAGGTTTATTTATGAAGCTTACCCTTTTCCACGAAACATGGGAGATTGTGTGCACACGTCAACCGTCCAACGAATTCTTCAGCTGAAATTTTTAAAGGTATAGTAATTGGTACAGCTAATTTTGTCAAATATTCCTTTGTTTTGAAGGAAAACGTAAATTCTTTCTGCACAGAGTCCATTCTTCCTCGCGCTCGCTCTGGATCAATCAAAATTGTGGGCGTGTCGTCGTCGAGAGACCTAGAGCTAGCTAGCTACGCGAATAGCGCTAGCCTAGCAGCGCTGACCATGATCATGACCATTGATATTGTTTTTCTCATAATTGTTTTTCGTATGTCTATTGCTATATTGAATGAAAACATTCTTTCGGAATTGTTACAAACAGATGGATGAAGAAGAACAAAATCCATGATGAAATAGAATCTTGTTCATGTTTATATCAACTTCAAGGGCGGAAATCTCTCCCAAAAGTATAGGCCGGGGCTAGCTGGTTGTCAAAAAAGGTTATCACCTCAAATGGCTCAAATGTGAGGTCATCATCTCGTCCAAAATGCATGTTTTATTTCGATTTTGAATGCTGTATTTCTTTCCATCATAAAATACTAAAAATAGTAGGGACCATTTGGATTTTTTGGGGACAAGCAATAAAAAATATAAATAATAAATAAAAAAAGTTATCACCAACAATGTAAGGTCATCTCGTCCAAAATACATGTTTTATTTTGATTTTGAATGCTTTATTTCTTTCCATCATAAAAGACCCAAAATAGCAGGGAGGATATTTGATATGGTGTCTCGCTACTATTTTGGATGGGGGCGGGGGTGGACGCGTCCCCAGTGCCCCCTCGGGATTTCCGCCCATGGATAATTGGATATATTATGACATGGTTTTGAATACCCGGCCTCCCCGCCAGCAAAGAGCTATTCGTGTGCCCCTAACAGAAATGAAGTGATAATCAAAAGGCTTTTGAATATGTCCTATATCACTTCACTTCTGTAAGTTTCTTTTATTGAGGTTCATGATGTAAAATAAGTGGAAAATATTCAAAATATAATGTAAAACCTATCGCTTGATTAAAAATGTAAAGTTTTCATCTCTGGATCCGCGCCTGCCGGACCCCCTACAAGTTTGACTCGTAAAGCCACCGACCTCCCCTCCCCCTTAAAGGTATATTGTTTAACTTTGTGAGCGGCCGAGGTTTAAAAAATTTTCAAACCAAGATTAAACATGTGTACAAGTGCATGTATTGGAACTAATATACCCTGAAAACAACCATTATTGAGAATGAAAAGCTAAAAATACAAGGCAAACCCCGATTTTGTAAATAGGCGTCTTATAGATGCCTAAATAGTACCAAAGAGTATGGGATGAAATTAGGATGGTGTTTCCGGTCACTTTATATTTCAATTTTTGAAGCACTAAATAATTATTTTCGAACGCAATTTTTCTGGGATTCATTTTTGTAACATATCACAGACACAGGTGTCAAGAGTGTTCTAGCTCAGATTTTTAAAAAGTCAAACCAATTTTAACCAATTAAGTGAACGAAAATATCCCTCACAGAAATCAATAATTGTGTCGATCATTCCCCTTCCCAACCAGGACAACCGATCGATCGACACCCATGATAATCAGAATGCGAGCGAGCAGCCCGAGGTAAAAGTTTAGTCTTTATTAGACCCTAAAAAATTGCACATTTTAGGAAATTGTATAATCACGACCAGCTAGGGTGCGTATAATATGCGGAGCCGAAACAAGCCGAAATAGAAATACTGACATGAAAGACGTGAAATTTTGAAGACTCATTTGTCTGCTAAGTTTGCGATCTTGTTGATAAAATAAATTAATTTTTCCCTTTTCCTTTGCGCCTTTTTTTTCCCTTTCTTTCATTTTCCTTGTCCATTTCCTTTGTTTTATTATACTTTTCATTATACCCTGTGTTGAGCGCATATAAGCTAGCATCGTGACGACGAGGCTGTTTCGGCCCCGAACTCCTTCACTATTTTCGATAGCCTGGATGCAGGGCCGTTTTTGCACGGCGGCCTGTTTATTTCAATCTTCTCTTGATTTTCTCTTGAACCACATTTTCATCTCTCCCTTTCCTTTTCCTTTCCCCTTCAAACCATTTCCTTCTTTCTTTCCATTTTGTGCATGACTTGTGTTTGTGTGTGGGGGGGTGGGGTGATGAATGGAAAGACTCTTGCCCCTTACCCCGGCAGAGAGCTCAGATATAGCTCTTTCGTTTACATTGACCTATGCTCATGATCAGACACATGTCTCTTCATTTTTTCCAATTTCTTTTATTCCCCCTTATTCTCTTTCCAATTGCTCCCCCCTCTTCATTCTTTTATTTCTGTTTTTCTTCTCTCACTTTCCATTCTCCCCTTTGTTCTCTCTCTCTTTCCCTTTATCTTTTTTTCTACCCTTCTTCATTACTTTCTTTTCATCCTATTTCTTTCTCTTTTCCCCTGTCTATCCCTGTCCATTTTCTTTGTGTGTGTGTGTGTAGAGGGGCGTTATTGGCAATGCCTCGGCCCCATGGATACGCGACTGCATGGTTGTGATCTATTGTCAAGTGCCCTTCATAAAAAAATGTTGTTGTTCGAGAGTTATTTAATCAGAGACATAGCAGCACACTGTAAAAACTGTGGTGTTAAAACTGACACCAATTGGTGTTGATAGAGGACCACACCCTGAGGTGTTAAAATAACACCCTAGAGATTGAACATAGCACCAAAAATGTAAATGTATCAACCAAAGGTGTTGTAATAACATCTATAGGTGTAAAACTAACACCACCAATTTAACACCGGTGTAAAATAACTGGTGTGGTCTCCTATGTACACCGGTTAGCATCACAGTTTTTGCTGTGCAGTTTCGTCCGTGACTCTGAACAAACGGCATATTTGCAATTATTCGTCAGCTCAACTCACGACCAAACTGCTGTTCTTGTTCACCAAAGACCACCCAGCTGTTTCAATCTTCTTTGACGGGTATTTTCAATGCATTTATCATGTTTATAGTGTTATTATCCTACCCCCATTACACTTGCGAAAAGTTCCTATTGGTCGACAGGTAATAATAACAATTTACATATTATGATACATATTGTGCACCCAATGGTGGTGGTATAATGATAATGCCACTTATGAGTCCTAAGAATTAAATCTGTCCCAGTCAACTTATTTTCATGCTATATATTTTCAGGCTTCTATATCAATTTTGTGTGCCATCCCTATAAGATTGAATGACGACGATCATCACGATAAATCATTGCACCCACTTGATCAATGAAGAAAGAAATCTATGAACCATTTTATGAGGCCGCCATCATTTTCAAGATTGACAGCTCACGATGGCGGTCTCCTGCATTCGTTTAAACTGTTATTTTCTTTTAATTAAATATTGCTTTTTGTTGATATTTATTTTTCATTGCTTTATTATGACTATTGCTTTATCGTTTTGAAAAAAACTTAAATGTATCACCTAGATGTTATGTTGCATATTTATCTTGAATGCAGAAATAACATCAAATCAAATCAATAAAGATAGTTCTAGCGTATTTTAGAATCCACTCCGCAGACACTTTTTGGAACGTTGATTACCTATTGAAAATGCCCGTGGAATCACAACGGGCAGATCAGAGGTCAATGTTGAAAGTTGGTGGACCGGGACAGCACATCGTTTCAGACAGGACGGAAAATTGCAAATATGCCGTTTGAATTGTGCAGAAGTTATTACGACACTGCAGTTTTGATTCACCGATTTTGGCTGCTTTATTCATGTTATTACACTGCAAAAACTCCGGTGTTGATTTAACACCAGCCCAGAATGTATTATATATGTCCACACCAGAGAAGTATTGAAACAACACCAGTTTGGAATCAACCCGATGCTATCTGGTCTGAGGCCAAGACGAAACTGGTGTTATTTAACACTTCTCTGGTGTGGATATAGGCCTATATAGATTCCGGGCTGGTGTTAAATCAACACCAGAGTTTTTGCAGTGTATGAAGGGCTTTTGACAAAATATCATCAGCGTTATAGAAAGCGCATGCGAAGTGATTGCTAAAATGTTGACTGTAATGATGCTGAGGGTGATAAAGAAAAGAAAATTATGATTATAATTAATGGTGATAATGGTGATGATAATGAAACTGATAGTGGCGTTTATAGGGATGACTAATTTTGATGACAATAATGATTACGGCGACGACGATGCTGATGATGACGGATGACGATTATGATGAAGATGATGACGTTAATTCTTACTGACAGAATCCACATGGGCATGAGCTAGTACGGATTATGTTATTGTACTTAAAGGATTATATTTATATTTTTTTACCAGCATGTTTAACTAATTACCTCTCATTCGTCGTATTGATAGCCTTCAGTATAGCCAACAAGGAAATGAATTAAAGGATAAATCATTCCAACGATTACTGACAGAATCTACATATCTAGCAGCAGTAACGATTGAATTGTATTATCGTACAAGAAAGGACTTGAGATATAAATTTTCACCATAATTGTCAATTCAAGTCTTATCCACATTATCAAATTGCCGTTTTGATTACCAATTAATATACATCAAGTATCACAATTACTTCAAACAAGAAGTTAATAATCTACTCATACAAACATTTCAATCGTGACAAGAATTTGACTTTGCTCATCAGTCTCGCTTTCTGTCTATATCAATCTTCTGATCGTAATAGATTAATTTAGAAAGCATCAACAATTCAGCTTTCTTCATTCACGCCATTTAGGATAAGGGGGTTGAGGCCCTCAGTTGAGGTCTGCCTCTAGACTGGACTCTTCGCAACATTGAAAATGGCCTGGGCCCGATTCATTTGCATAAAGAATTGTACATTAATACTAATAAGTATATTCGAGGAATTTTAGCCAGCCTCTTGTCTCGGTACTCTTAGTCATAATTAATTCCATCCATGGTGATCAGACAGACAAACAGCCTGCTCACGGGGTGCTACAAAATAATGCGCCATCGGCCTTAAAAACCGATGATTTTACACACGGAAGATCATTGAAGAAAATAGAATCATTGCTACCTGCTGACATCCATCAATCTTGTCGACTAGTGCATACTGTTTCAAAAAAATTATGAAATTAGAAGCTTTAAAGGAAAACGTATCTAAATTGTTATTTTAACCTATGATAAGCTTGGCGATTTTACAAGAAGGTATACCAGTCGCCGGAGACTCGCTGAAACCTTAATTGTCACGTACATGACTTGTATAAGAAGTCAGAAGCTTCAAGCTTGAAATCATGGATGAACTCAAGTCGGGAGCCACTAATACGACAAGTGGTAACAATGATTTCATGTTCGAAAGTTACCCGCAGCGGGTCGTCATCGCATTCATTCTTTGTCTCATTACAGTCGTCGGCATCGTAGGGAACATCCACGTCATACTCGCTGTCCTGCTCTGTCGAAAGCTGAGGTCATCCACTAATTGGCTAATTGTCAATCTCGGCATGGCTGACCTCCTAACCTGCCTATTCCTCCCGTTCAATGTTGTAGCGATGGTGAGCAAAGACGGATGGCCGTTCGCAGAATGGATCTGCGCAATGACTGGAGTCGTGACGTTGACCTGTCTTGGAGCTAGCATCATAAGCCTTGTCCTCATCGCTCACAACAGGTGGACTCTCCTCACAAAGCCTAGACATACATTTTACCGTATCTATTCCAGTCGTAACCTCATTGGCATGGCGATAGTTTCTTGGATGTACCCATTGTTGCTTGTCATAATTCCATCAATGGCAGGGCTCGCGAAATGGGGATATTCAGAAAACTACAAGACATGCCTTCAGGACACCACCTTGTCAAACTCCATTTTTTACAGCATTATAGGTTTGGTAGGCTGTATCATCCCAGCAGCTGTTGCTATCGTAATTATCTACATACTTGTCTACCAATTCGTTTCGCGCCATAATAAAGCATTGGGGAGAATGTTGACTGACGACTCGAGAGACGTTAGGACTTCCTGTATGGGTGTGGACAGCAGTTGGACAGACTCTCAGGGTCACCAGAAGAGCGTAGACCTGTCTGGACCAAGATCAACTTCAGTGAACTCGGTCACAGCTGGAGATACCACTCGCTCTACACTTCGGACTATGCCTATCAGCAATGTAGGAGAAGCAACTAACCAGGACATTTCAGTGGACCACGAGCTAGCAGAAAGAAATGTTGCCAAAAGACAAATGGAATTGCAACTTCCCATCAGGCTTAGTGGAGACCTACTTGGTAACAGAGAATGGTCGATGGTGACATCCCAGGTTGAGAATCGAGCACCAGGGAACGAATTAAGCGAGATTAATCGAGAAATTTCAGCATCCAATCCTACAAAAACCCCTGCTTCTGCTGTTGATTCGAGAAGTTCACCGAAGATTTCGCGCCACCACATCAACGTCACAAAACGTCTGTCCTCGTTGGTGATTTGTTTCTTTATTTGTTTCCTACCGTTCGGGATCTGCTTGATCGTACCTACCAGTGATCCTGTGGTTCCATGGGGACATCTCCTCTTTATGGTCAATAGCTGCATCAACCCTTTTATCTATGCAGGAACCATGCCGATATTTAGGAAGGTGATGATATCTATAGTACGTTGCAGGTTTCATAGCATTCCTGATCATGTAGATTTTGTTCGGTTTTGCCGTAGTCATGATGGATAGCGAGATTCGATGTTTTTTTTTAAGTTTTGTAAAGATGGGCGCTATAATTTTATCCATGCCAAGTTTTTGGATATTAGAATTGCCTTTTGCGTACATTTAAAAAAAAATTATTAATTGAAAATGAAACATTTCAAAACAGTAAGAATGGAGCTGGCGCATCATGACTGGTGTAAGTCGGATTAAAATGCAAGCCCACTTTAACATTTCTGTGGAAAAGCGGAAGCTACCGCACTCCATCTTATTGTTATTCGTGACACCATGTACCTATCACAAATGGTGACACTATCTTCAGACAAAATGCAATTGATTCTATGAGCAGGACGAAACAGTGATGGAAAACCTACGTTTACATCTTATGAACATGGTTTCTCCGACTTAGGACCCACACGCAATTTATCATGGCGTGCATTCTCAACTGGATTTCCATTGTTTTCCCTCATCTTTCTTTAAAATTAATATTTTTTCATTCTATATAATTGATATTTGTACGTAGAAAATGTTACGTTAAACAATGCTATCATGCAGCCTGCTAGATTACACTTAGCATCTAAGCGTGCTTTCTCTTGCAATGTCAGTTAATGGTCATTGAGCACGCGGGGCCACTTCAAAGTTTTTTTTTGTTCAGTTTTCACCAAAGATGTGTAATCGGTTAATATTCTTAAAATTATTTAGAAAAAAATATTTATGATTAGAAAGGAAAAAAAGATGAATATGTAAAAATACTTACCACTCAACATTTTATTTCAATCACTTTCTTTCCCTCCCCTCCCCCCTCTCTGTCCCTTTCCACTCCGCATACTCTGTATTCTCTCCCCGATTCCCGTTTTAACCGTCTTTTCTTTCCTTCTTTTTCAACTTTGAATGGTTTGAATTATCACTGCTCCACCAGCCGACTAAAGACGAAATCAAAATATCAGAACTGGAAAATATCAGTCACCATTCTTCTTCTGGTTTCTTTGATTCATCTTTTTCATCATCATCATCATCGACCACCACCCACCAGAACACTTTCACCACACAACCACCACAGCCACAACAACTGTACCATCAACGTTGTCATCATCACCATGGTCATTATCATCACTATTATCATCATCATTATTTTACAACCATATTAATGTCTGAAACAGAGTGCAACATGATTTTCTTACGAGCCTACATCGTATTGCATATTCTAAAATTTTATTAGGCATCCATGCAGTTAATAAATATATATAAATTGTTATTTTTTATGATTTGATAATGCACAAAATTTGTACATAAAGAACAACATCTTGGTATTTTAACGCTAACTTGCTTTATGGAACTAAATATAGTTAGATATATCTAACTAAATACAAACAAACTCAATTTACTCAGCCTCTCCAAAACAATAGACGAGATAATATTAAATAGAATTGAATTTGGAAATATTTATCAAACAATGTTGATTGCCAGGACATGTGATTTTCGTCAACGAATATACTCAGAAAGGTTGCACTATCTATCTATCTGCAATGATGTAAGTAAATGAATTTATGCATGTGTTTATTTGCACCGTTACATGCTCATTTTCCTTGCATGGTTTAACATAGGTTGGATCAACCAATTACCCTAAACTACGCAACCTCCAATTACACACCACATTACTTACATCCCGGTCTAGCTTCTGAGCTGCATTTCGGGATTACTGCAACCATGGAGTATTAATGCTGCGACAAGTAACAACTAACAATAAGTGAGAAATGTTTTAAAGGAACAAAAGTAATTTAAGTACAAATTGGCACTGAATGGTTCCATATTTACTTTTTAAACACGAGTGCGATGATTTATCTTTGTTTTAAGTTTGATTGCAAACTTTCATTTTTTTAATTTCTCAAAAAATGTCATGCAGGGAATAGATGGCGCCGCCCATTCTTAAACTATAGTGTCACTTTGTCACTCGTGATGAATCAATCAATGGCAAAAATATATGTAAACATATTGTCACACTAACATGATTTTACGTTAATCTTGTCTTGATTATCAAGTCTTAATTTGATAACCAATAAAATAATAATGTAATCAACATTGTCATTGATTTCAAGTTTTTACAGACACGCACCAAATCATGTATATCCGATCATAATATTGCTATATCGATTGGGGATTGGCTTTGCTTTCAAACTTACAAAGAGGTTTTAACTTAGTATTTAAAGTTTGTTTGTCCGAAATTTAATCTTTCATCTTTAAATGCTACATTTTCCACTTCTGAATTAGATCCCTGACAGCAGTGGAATTAAGGCATGTCATCAAATTCTTCTTCTTTTTTGTGACAAGCACCAAAGCCGTTTGAATTTGGAATTTCTCGTCTTGTCTCAAAGTATTGCTTCTCGTGGTTTTTACCGTAGATATAGATGTAAAGAGGATATATCAAAGCCACGACGTTGGCAAGCATCATCCCAAAGACTACCTGTTTTGAAAATTCAGAGATGATTAAAATGTATATAAAAATGAATCATATACGTAAAGGTGCAAAGTTCGCGATTGTAATATTAATTTTCTAAAGAAATTCTGTATATTTTTTTAGGTGTCAATATGGAATCTGCATAGACAGTAAGAATGTGTTTCTTTTCTTTTCAGATTTTATGTTTTGTTATAATTTTCTTCAAAGTCAATTAAAAAACAGGTCATCAGTGATATGTGGTACTTTTATTATGCAAGTCATACGTGAATGTTCCCGCAACATTTGTTGTTCCATGTTAAAAACTGTCACTACACGAATGAAGTGAGCGTCTTGTGTGATAATGAAACATTTTAAAGTTTGAAAGAATATAATGGGGGCGAAAAACAATAAAACCCTCCTGAAAAATCACAGAGCTGGTATTAATTATGATATATGCACAGAATTGACATACATATCTAAGAAGTAAATTGTAAATAATTGCGGTTGTAAGTAATTGGATTGATCCAATAAATAATTCGTTTAATGAATTATCGATTTATTTGCAAAATCTTTTACAATTAAATCATAGTGTTTATATATAGTTTTGTCTAAAGGCATGTAAATGAAAATGAAACTATTAATTTCATCAAATGCGGATTGTGCATGTTGTTTGAGAAAAGTGGTCTGTGATATAGCTTGAAATAATGTTGGTTGCAATTTGTAAGATCTCTTGATAATTTTACAGAAGAGAGGTTGCAGTTGTTTGTATTTTAAATATAGATTCATTTCATTAAACATTGACTTTTGTACAGCATATGAAATGCCCCTTCATCGAACAAAAGGTACTTTCATGGCTGACTTTGTGATAATCTGCATCTTTCTTACTTGTCATGCTTGTTGTATATGAATACTTCATTTAGTGTTTATAGCGCATATTAGAATTTAAATTATAAAAAGGAAATAGCATGCATAATTCGTATATTATGTTATACTGCACATAGTGTTTTATGCACATAACTATGGCCCCATTGATAATGAAATAAAGACAAAACAGCTTCCTCCTGTCCCTCGGTTGAATATATTTTAAATGAATGAAATCAATAAAAACACCACTTTATTTCAATGGATGTTCAAAATGTTATTATTGATGGGTTTAACTATTTTCTCTTGCATAAAATCAAACTTATGTCAGTACGAAGTTCCCTGTCAATGACCAAAGTACCATCTTACCCATCTAGGATCCCCGTTCAGCGATTCCTGGATGACGATGAAGAGTGGATACTGGGTGAGAGACATCAAACCAGCGATGAAATTTGCAGTCCCAAACACGGTCGGATAAAATTGCATTGGAAAACTGAAGAAACAACGAAAAACAGCAGTTTTAATAACAATCATAGATATTGCAATATTATTTCATAGATTCTGACTAACTAAACAAAAGAAATCCAATTTAATTTATTACCCACTTTGAAAAAGAAATATAATACAAATATATCGGATTACAAACAAAACAATGAAATAACGGTTTATTCAAAGTGATCCCTGACAGAATTTCATTATGAAAAGAAATGGAAGGTTGTTCATTTTCAGAGATAGAATTCACTGTCAAATAAAATATACTAGTGTACAAACATATAATTAAACACAGGTTTGGGTGAAAGATGCTTCAGAAAATCTAATATAATATATATAACTTCTCTAGTATTATCAGGGCATGTGATAAAATGGGATTGTCAGGGTATTAAAATGAGCTCTCTGACACGATCTAAGTTATTCCAACGACAAAGTTTAATAAAAACAGGTAATACCAGGCGAGTAAAGGAACGAGATGTGTGTTTAATAAAACGCTAGCGGCCAAGAGGCCGATCGCTAATCGAACAGGAATATCGATAACAGTCATAATCGATTAACAACATTTACAACAACAAACCATAATTATAAACATAATGGCGTGGCTAATTTCCTTTTGTTTCTTTTCCCCATGAAATCACAATACTAGTAGAAAGACCATTTAAAACGTACTTTAGAAACAAACATCAAAACTGACACGATATATGTTTTCCTATATACAATCCCAAAACACTAATGGTTGAATACAGCAATCTTTCTCAAATCTTTTCTTGGTTAAAGCCACTTAAATAAACAGTCTAACCTTTCTAACATGTCTAACAGGTCTTGTACATTTAACAACATATATGCATAAAATCAATTCAATAAACTGATTATAAAACAATGTAGAAGTACATGCTTGACACATATAATTCATCACCAACATTAAGGATTAAATCCATAAACATGTATTACAATAGACCCACTAAACAAAACCAAATTATATTACCAGTACACTCTCTATGCATCAATTTCATGTGTATTTCCTCTTCTTTTCCTTTGCAAAAGCTGTTAGATCATAATCACAATTACAATAGTATTAACAGTAACTAACCCTTCTATACTTAATACATTTCAATACACTGTTATCGGTTACATATGGTTGTTATGGTATTGGTGCAATAAACATGGTATTCATGCAAAAGCACATATCAACTATCAATATCTTCATCAATCAATTACATGTAACTGAACAAACGCATATCTGCTAAATACATCATTAAATATAAACGTGAAATAAGCACAGTAAATTATGTAAAAAGTCTCACCCTTTTTGACATAATCTACAATTAAACAACTTCATGATAAAGTCCTGTTATTCTAATACATACACTTATATCGGCATTGTTTCTTTCTCCTTCAAAAAAAAAACTGTAAATGATAAATCATAAAAACAAATAAAATGAAGGCATTCGTAGACTCTGTCAAAATACCATCAATACGACGGCAAAGAAATGCAAGAGTGATCACAATCCAAGTCAAGGCTAGCTCCTTAAATAAATGACAACACACTTTACGACTAAAACAAAACTATGTAGTCATGCAATATGATATCGGTCTTGACGCCAAATCCAAGATAATGTGTTACTCTTTGATCAGATACACAAGACATAGGCGTTGTAACAAAATATAAAAGTATAACGACATGAAAATGAATATACACATGAAAAGGACATACTATATCAGTAAAATTGTTAACCTTAATTATCATCAATAGAAGAAACACATAATATAAAAAAGGCAAAAATTATCAATCAAACAAAGTTAAGATGTCATCTCAAAATGTAGTACAAACGTGTCTCCAGTAGTGTAAAGCATTAATTCCTGCATCTCCCTGATCTGTGTAACAGGTAAAAAGGAAATAAACAGCTAAAAAATTCGTACGATAGTGAAAAGACCCCCCCAAAAGTAATAAAAATGAAATGATAACCAAAACCTGCAAACCAAGTGGGGGCACATTGAACTTCTCAATCACAGCACATTCAAACAACCACATCCATTCACACCCAAGAAAAGGGGGCAGGTACACTTTCAAAACCAACCACACACATCAAAAAAACAAACAACTGTGTGTAACTGTGTATCAAAACAAAGCATTATAATCAACCAACCAAGTATGTATCACCAATACATAAATAACTGTCATAAACCTTCATAAATGGCACTCTATAATACATGTAATACAAATATCAATAAATCATGAAATCTCCAGCACTGTAATTAAAATCCTGTAATGCGTAATAAAATCAACAAGGGGAAAATAAAACAAGTACAAGAAAATGCGATTATACACTGTAAACAGAGTCCACTGGATGAGGAGGCATTAGGGGGGTTTAAAAGATAGATGGGACAGCAAGGCATGCATTAGGGGAGAATGAGGCCACGAATGGGGGCTAGAGTTCAGGGTACACGACTCTGGAGGATGGTTGTCAGCTGTACTGAAAGAGCCAGACCAGATCCAAAAGGCATCGCTCCATGATGGGAAGTTGGGTCCAAGGGTAGTTGGATACGTTGCTGCACCACGGGGGCCCAGAGGCTGGAAGGCAAGTACGTCATTAGCAATGGTACTGTAGGAAACTATCACATGATAACTAAGATTGGACCTACCGAGAGTAGCATGGGATATGGGGGATACTACATATGGACAGAAAGGGTCATGGGTATCAGGGGCTCTCGTCAACAAAGGGATAGGGACATCTATAGTAGATGGGAACTTGTTGGATGGGACGCTGCCATCGACAGGCGGCTGGGGGTCCGGTGAAGCATCAACATCTGAGCAAAATGAAAAATCTAAGTAATTGGTGGGGGCATCTACATCTGCTGGTGGTTGGTAGCGAAGGGCGACTACATCTGTGGGAGGTGGGACATCTAGGTAGTTGGTATAAGCATCTACATCTGTGAAAGGTGGGACATCTAGGTAGTTGGTATGAGCATCTACATCTGTGAGAGGTGGGACATCTTGGTAGTTGGTATTGGCATCTATATCTGATGGTGGTTGGTGAGTGTTTATGTCATTGTCACAAACATTGAAGGTAGCTAGTTGATGATGGGCAGATGTGTGACTATCTGCTATGTTGATGGCATGTAAGTGGGACTGAGTTAGAGTGTGTTGGTGCTCCAGCCCAGGGTAGCTATTGGGCTCTGTGTGACTAGTGGTAAGTGAAGTGGTAGCCTGTGATTGATTGATGCCTGAGGTTGTGTGTGTCACTGTGTGAGATAGTTGCTGCTGTGTGGTAGCGTTTACACTGCCGACATCGATCTGTAGATTATCACATGAAACTAGCAAACGCATTTCGTCACGCGGGACGGGCGAGCACATTTCGGTACACAGAACGTGCGAGTCGTTACGTGGAATGATCGAGCGTGTTACATTTGACTCATGTGAATCCGTCATGCGCAAATTGTTAACCGAGACTGAGATGTTTACGTTTTCAAGCGCTGTATTGTTGCATGAAGTTGTGCAAGGATCAGATGTGAGGGGATCACTTTCATCATTGTTACCGAGAGTGGGGCAGATGTTATTTTGCCCCGACAAATCGTCACACGAACCTGTATGAGTAGCCCTAAAACTAATAGAACTACTCTCAACACTATTCCCTGAAGTGAGATGATTATCGCCATGGCAACGCGAATTGCCAGCGGAACCAGAATGGATATGAGAAGGTTTAACCTCTTCAGACAAATCGTCACACGAACCTGTATGAGTAGCCCTAAAACTAATAGCACTACTCTCAACACTATTCCCTGAAGTGAGATGAGTATTGCCATGGCAACGCGAATTGCCAACGGAACCAGAATGGATATGAGAAGGTTTAACCTCTTCAGACTCAGGAGAATCACTAAGGATGGGCTTTCTACCAGATGAGCAGGGCTCATCATACAATGCATCCAAACTCTCAACAGGAAGGTTTTGCTCGGTAACCCTAGTAACGGGTACCAGTCTAGATTCATGCACCACAGAACATTGTTCATTTTCATCGTATTCAAAGATTGCATTGTTACTGAAAATAATCTGATGCCTTGAAGGTCTTACCATGATATCATTGTCCTCCATGAATGGTGACCCAGCCACAATACCAACATCTTCACCAACAACTATTCCAAGATATTCCATTTTGACACCACTACTGACCAGACTAAAGTATGAATAACCCACAACATCATACTTGATATTAACTCTATCCATCTCGTACACATCATACATTGCTTGTTCACCAATAGCAATCTCCAATCCTAATTCATCAATTATGTTCTCACCAATCATGTTAATTTCACTCCCACTCTTCAATTCTACTCTTATTTTCCTTTCATCATCATGATCAAGATTAGCATAGAAGTAAGGAGGTGATTTCTTACCAGTTTTAACAACACTAGAGGCTGACTGCACTCTCGAGTCAGAAACTGATGAACGGGAGCACGGGAGCGGCTCCCCGGCAAAACTAACCGCATCGCCCTCTTGCGAAGCGGTGCCCTTGGCCACAGGCATTATTACAACACAGTCATCAATATGCAAAGAGAGACAAAACCCGACCTAAACCAGTCACCGTAAGTACAACGGAACGCCTGGCCCTCAGAATATAGGCTTGATTACCTGTAGCCTGGGTGGTAAGAAAACTATATCAGGCCCTCAGTCCGAACCACGAGCTGCCACCACGACAAAGTTTAATAAAAACAGGTAATACCAGGCGAGTAAAGGAACGAGATGTGTGTTTAATAAAACGCTAGCGGCCAAGAGGCCGATCGCTAATCGAACAGGAATATCGATAACAGTCATAATCGATTAACAACATTTACAACAACAAACCATAATTATAAACATAATGGCGCAGCGTGTTTTCTCTATTATTTAACATTCCCTGGGTACTGAAAAGAATGAGCTGAAGAAAAAAAATCTTCACGAAAAATTAATGACTAGAAAGTGGTATGATTACAGAAGAAAATGACTCCTTTATGGTTGAATTTTGGAAGAACAATCCAATAAAATTCACATAATTAAATCTTCATTTAAATTTCAAATAGCCATGAAACTTACGTTATAGGCACGATAGCAGCAGAGGCAGAGTAAAACATAGCCCTGACCGCTGTGAGTAAGAGGAAAGTACCAAATTGTACAGGGAGGATTGGCACCATCATTAAACCAGACATGGCTATAGCTGTTACGGAAGATAATGCCACCGGTAACCAGCTATCTCGCAGATCAGCGTAAGGTCCCTTGGTATCATCTGTATCAAGAAGGCATACAAAATAATGTCTAACGTGATTTAAGAATATTCTTCTGTTTAGTAGTGAAATGAAAAATGCAAATTGTTTGAAATATAAAACTGTCAAGCGGGCTACTGTGAATTTAATCTTGACATAAGTTTATTTTTTAAATTCATAGCATGGATCGACAAAAAGTTATAAAAATGAAGTAATGTAAGACCGTTAAATACTTTGAAGATAACATGTTCATTCAGGAGTATTTCATTGACAGTATCAATCATTAAGATATATATATGTTCGTCTTATTATAAAGAAAAGCCATGTTTATTTTAGTCTTTATGTTATATCAACTAGTCTGATATAGCCTTTTCCACCTTAAAAGACTACTGATTTTGATGTTTTCGAAATATCAGGTCTACACATTCAACGCATATTTTGCTGATTAGGTATATTGCGTGAATTATTTAAAGCTTTAAAATATCAGGTAAAAACCCAAGTATCAAATGCATAAGTAATTTGACTTGTTAAAATTTGTTTTCATGGTATTGCAGTTTTTGTCGAGATAAATGATCATTACAGTGGCAGATATCTTGACTTGTTTTTTATGCTACTTAAGACATTGGTATCAGTTATTTGGAATATAAATTGGTGTCGAATCTAAAGTTTCTTTTTCATGGTAATCTCTTTGAATATTGGTATTCTAGGATTTAGAATTTCATTTAATACATAGAGGCTTATTGCTCACATGTTGCAAAAGTGTACCAAACCGAGTAATTCTCTTAAAGTGTTACATCGGCTTCTTTTATAAACCTATTCCAAGGTTCACTATAGCAATGGCAGTACTAAATTTTCAGTGAATGAAGGCGTGTGTGTGGGGGGGGGGGAGGGGTGGATCGATGTCCATGTTCTAGCCGAAAAGGGGTACCAAAATGGCTGTGACCAGTGAAATACATTAATATGATTAAAGCTCTAGGTAGCGATGGGGTGGTACTTCTGCAGAATAAACATTCAAATCATTCCATATGATTTTGTATACTTTGGGTATATACTCTGGACTTACAGTTGGCTCTATAGGCATATAGTTACAAAAAAAAACCCAAAACTAAAGGTGTAAAATGTTTATTGGAGTAACTACACTTCCAGGATCTCAACTAGTATTGATAATCATTTAGCCTCCAGTTTAAACGAAATTATTGCAATATATTATTTAAACATTATTTTTACCTTTCTTCGGTGATTTTTCAGAAAGTTCCTTTCGTCTGTCAAAGACGTATCCCATAATAGGCGATCCAATCAGACTTCCTATGGTGGTTATAGCTAAGATGTTTGTATAAAAACTTACTAGGGTGAAATGAGAAGAGCAAATAATGTTATGATTATATATGTACAGTACATATTCTAAATTCTTGATGGTTAAAAAGGGTATCGTCAAGAAATTACCTTCAATCTTATGCATACAGGAAGAATAAACAAACTCTCTTCTAACGTGATATCTTCTTGACGATCTCGATAACTTTAAAATGGATTTTAATTCTATAGTATAAAGACTTCTGGGAATCATATACATGTATAGCGCATTAAATTATATACTTTAGTGAATAGTTTCTGTGCTCTGTGAATCTAAATTGCTTATTGGTTATATTTTTGTTATGCTTAAAATAGGCTATTCTTTTGTGTGCATTTAAGCATTAATCAATGAACATCTCTCCTTACCAAATTTGACACCAATATGTTCATGTTGACTAAATGCAACGCAAAATGAAAACATAATAGAAAACAATGCTTGTGATGTCATCGCTTCCAGTACGCTGTATCACGCATCTGCATTCGTTGGAAAGGGCTACAAGAAAACTATGACAAATACAGGCCTTTTGAGTGACACAAACCTGTTTCAGTATCGCCATCAGCGAGGAATGTCAACCACGGGTTCATGATCCCGATGACGAAGAAGATCTCGCCCTGGACCACGATCGTCCAGAACGTCATCAGGAGAAACATGGGCGACTTCAGGATCGACCAGGTAGTTGGGTAATCTTCGAGTCGCTGGTCTTCGGTTAGCTTGTCCCTGGTCGCTCGCCGAGCCGCCTTGGAAAGGTCGACGCTGGTCCCATTGCTGAGGCCCTGAACAGAGACTTTGTTATCTGTTTCGGGAATTTGGGTGACGTACCCATCTTAAGTTTTATATACGAAACAAGGACAAAGGAGTAGATTAATGGTTATTTTGCGAATATTGTGATTCTACATAATCAACACTAGGAAGAGGACAACACTGGCCAGAGGAGCATATTATTGAAGGTTTGAAATATAACAAAGACAAGCAGCTCTCGACATCAACGGCCACGGGGGGGGGGGGGGGGGCGGCCATTCCTAAAATTTTTTGAAGTACACTAGTGAAAACGAGAGGGTTTGAGTAGCAAAAACATAACAAAGTAGGAAGAAAAGGGAGAATGGAGAAACAAAATAAGACGGGTGTTGGGCCATGTTAAACATTATACCTCAATTAGTAATTGTTGAAAGCAGTCCTACCCTCCTATCAAATTTACCTGCATGGCGCCATCGATGCCAGGTGATATGAATAATTTAACATTCACTTACAATTTCATCAGACTCATAAACACTCCTATAATTATCAAGATAAATGCTTCCAGTCATCATCGTCTGCTGACCATGTTATTGTATGACGTCATTAAAACTCTCATAATAAAAACTTTCTTATTGTTATTGGTTTTAGTCAAACCTTCATCATCATTTCTGTTTTAATTAACTTCAAGTTTAATTATACAAATACTCGTCTTAGGACAACTTTTTTGAATTCCATACTTTCATTATTATCTCTCCGGTCTAATATTCATGATTGCTACATAATTTCATCCTCTCGACTCATCACAATTACCGTTTAAATCTTAATGGCTTTCCATAAAACTTTCTTTGAAAAAGTTGACGAATTTGAATACAATAATCGAACTGATCATAATCATTGTGAAAGTATGTTCTACCTTCATGTTCATATCCTGCATTATCATGCCATATAACCATGCCATCGTGCTTCTCATAAACATCACTTTCCTTCGCTAAACTTGCTTTCCCGCCTTCTTTCCTTTCGTGTTGATCATCTGAAGAATAGATATTGTTCTCATTTAAATTAGAATAACATTCCGGTGACATTTCATCACCGTCAACAGTCACGTGTTTATTATTGTTTTCCGTCAGCTCTGTTGCCGACTTCAACTCATCTTTGTGATGATCTGAGTTTTGGAAGGGCAACTCTGGGTTTCTGTCCTTGTTCTTGTAGCAGCATCCGCTTCCAAGTTGGTAGTCCTCAGGGAGTGGCCAAGGGATGTGGTCGCGGGGGAGGAGGAGAGTGTTAATCGTGAAGAAGAGGGTTGAGATAGCTAAAGCGATGAAGGACGCCCTCAGCGATACACCGGCATCGTATAACACCTACACAAGAAATAAACGAAACCAACAACTGGAATTTGTGATATCAAGTATTTGGGGTTTGTTAAACTTGTTTTCTAAATGGGTATAAGGATTGTTTTGATTTTTATCACTTTATTTAAATTTTCAATAAAGGGTCAGAGGACACATAAGGTAAAACATGTACATAGTAATTTACAAACGTAACATAGGAAGTAAAACTAGTCTAAGTCCTAGTTCATTACGGCAGAGGCAGGACATATTTTAAGCATATATTAACATAATTATTGATATTGTTCTAAAACGTTTCGTTGCATTTACTGTATATTATACAAAATATTGACTAATGTATATTATTGTAGCTCTTCTGAATACTTCGGGATTTTTTTTCTTGAATTGCAGGAATTTGAAGTTATCTTTTCGGGAAAATTAATTTGATAAGTGAAATTACCATTGCCAGTTTGTCAACGATGGGTGAAGCACTAATAACAGATCTTTGGGGCAAGGAGTTGGTAATGATAAGACCCACATTTCCTGAAGGAGTCATACACGCAGGTCTAAATACTACGTGACAGTTCGAGGTAACGAAGGGCGATTAGTGTGCACATTAATTTGCTTGCAGGCGACTATAGTGAATTGCCCAAATCGGAAAGATCAATATCCTAAAAAGACCTTTAAAGAAAATAGTAAAATTGCTATATGATTGTTTCATCAGTGAAAATGATCTAAAAATCACACATTTACCTTGATAAAGAGTAACACGCATGCGCTAGAATCACATGACCCGACGATGAGACCAATCACTGTCGACTTGTATTTGGTAAATAGATTCGATATCTAAGAGGAAGAAATACCAGTAAATACTGATGAAAATGGTTCTATGGCAATTTCATGAAACAAAGATATTTCTCCTTTGAAATCAATATGCAACAAATTTGACGATCTTTAGAAATTATCCGAGAACAAACTTATGCGAATAAAATGATAAGAATCAAACGACTATATATGATTTAATCAAACTTAGATAAGAATTGTTCTGAAATTTGAAAACTTCACATCTTGTGTAGATTATTAAGATTCGACCATGTCTTCGTTCATCATCGTCATCATCATCATCATGTCATCATCATCATCATCATCATCATCATCAACATCATCATCATCATCATCATCATCACATCATCATCATCATCATCATCATCATCATCATCATATCATCATATCATCATCATCATTAACATCATCATCATCATCATCATCAACATCATCATCATCATGTCATCATCATCATCATCAACATCATCATCATCATCATCATCATATCATCATCATCATCATCATCATATCATCATCATTAACATCATCATCATCTTCATCAAACTATAAAAAAACAACATTTTTTGTTACTACTACTACTACTACTACTACTACTACTACTACTACTACTACTACTACTAAACTGTTAGAAAATGTATCATTAAAATAAAAGAAGTTTCTGCAGCAGAGTATCGAGAACACCTGTAATTTTACCAGATTGCTTAATCTTACAGGAAATTGGTATTTGGTGTACGGAATCTTACAAATTTCCTTAAATAAAATACCCTTTAACCCTTTTGAAAAAGACCTGTTATGTTAAATTGCTGAAAAATCCTGTTTTATGAACCTACATAATGATTCTGTTATTACTTTCTGCAAAATCTTCTTTTTTCAAATGTAAACACAGGTTTTTTAACAGTGTGATACTACTACTACTACTACTACTACTACTACTACTACTACTACTACTACTACTACTACTACTACTACTACTACTACTACTACTACTACTACTACTGCTACTACTACTACTACTACTACTACTACTACTACTACTACTACTACTACTACTACTGCTACTACTACTACTACTACTACTACTACTACTACTACTACTACTACTTCTACTACTACTACTACTACTACTATACTACTACTACTACTACTACTACTACTTCTACTACTACTACTACTACTATCTTAATCTAATATTTGGATGGTCACTATTCACGACCGATCTGGATTTATTTGAAATCCTTGACATTTTTGTTATGAAAAATGTCGCAAAAAGCCAATAAACATGATAAAGGAAATGAAATGAATTTGGAGTATAGATGATCTGCTTATGAACCGAAATTTACATTTGTAAAAAAAAGTGAGAAATGACAGGCGGACGAAATAAGTTTAGACTAAATAACAGTCAAATCAAGCATCAGACCAAGTGACGGTTGAACCAAAATAGAAAATAATTTAGATCAAAATTAATTGATTATAGACCATGGGGTGATGCTGTCAGTCGATTAGACCATTCTGCTTGTACACAGTAAAACGCTGTTTAAGATTTTATACAACGCTGTTTACTATATGAACCTTACACTAGTTGTTTAACAGTTTAAACAATCATGTCTAATTTATTGAAGATTAGATATTGAAAATTAAACTTTGTTGTATAAGATTTAAACACTTGTTTAAACTGTTTAAACAATTAATGTAAGGTTCATATAGTAAACAGCGTTGTATAATTTTTTTAAACAGCGTTTTTATTGTGTAGACCAAATGGATACAAACCGTAAACCTAATGGTTTTATTTAATTAAATCCGGGTTAGACTACACTTTCATGGAGAGCCAGTTGTCAACTCATTCACCAAGTAAACATTATTCTTATCCTACTGCAAACAAAAATAATAATTGACTTGTGAAAAAGGTAGAATAGACAAATACAAAAATATTGTGAATTTTAATTGATTAATAATTGTCATTAATATGGACGATTGTGAAGCCAGGCATTCCATAGAAGTCTGGTTAAATAATTCTAGTTTAGACCAGGCTTAAAAGTAGGTTATTAAGCCAGTTCATGGTTAGCTCACGATCAACTTTTCTCAAATGACCTTTGTGATTTTTCATTAGGATGAGCACTATCATTTTCAAATGTAGATGTTGCGTAAGCTTTACCGGTAGAGTATTCAAATTCTAAGAACAAAAGGCATTGTATAGACCAGGTGACTAGAATAGTTCATCAGGGATAATGTTTGGAAATCTGTATTATTGTCTGCCTTTGGCAAATTTGACTATTGTTTAGGCTACTGTCAAATACTAGTGATTATGAAGGCTATACTTATTACTCTTCAGCTTGGATGTGATAAAATGAATATTTTGAAAGGAATACATGAATAATCATCAAATCACAAATGCCTATGTCAGTGAATTTGAAAGCCACCTTCATGGTTTATCTAAAATGACCTTTTCTGCTCGTGCGCAGTTTACAACTGTATACAGGCTTATTAAACAGAATACCATCCATTGTAGCATACCTCAAACGTAGAGATGGTTATAAAGATTCCAGTCACTGCCATGATGATGGTTCCTGGGAACAGAAGATCAGGAACAGACGGGGAGCTGGCCGCTACACACAGGTATGCTACGAAGAGCGATACACTACAACAGACGTCAAAATAGTAACAAAAAGGATAATTATTTAAGCAATGTTAAATGATAGTGTAGAATCTAAACAGTATGACTGAAATACCCTTGGCAATTCAGTGAACCAATGTTTTTGTTTTAGGAACCCGTGAGGAGATGAAGACCATGACGACATGACCACAAAAAAATGAGATTGGGATATTATACAGATATTGACTGATAGGGTGTGGGATATAAACATTCTTTGGACCTCTGGATTTATATTTTCCCGAGGGAAAATATGATCACGAGGGAAAATGCCGGTCGGTCAATATACAGTGCGTCCCAGAATAAACGAAACCGAGATTTAGCGATCATTTATCATTACTTAATCATAAATAAAATAGACAAATGACCTACCAATTTAAAGCTTAGAATCTCCTCTTTCATCTGATATTACTTAGCTTATTTTTTATTCACGCATGAGTGAGCAAAAACAATTTGAAGAAAGGATACCAAAAACTCATTTGGCGAGGGGTATCTGGGTTTCAAAAAGAAAACCACATTTATGAAAAGTTCAATATCTGCTCTTTAATTTGGTACCTCAATTACAGAAAATGGTCAAGAAATAAAAAAGTTCTGGTCATTTGAAATAAGGCTTGTATTTCCATAATTTCATGAGATAAACGTGTTTTCACCGGTTTCCCACAGAAGCTTTCGCATGGTGAACAAAAGATTTAATGCATGGCTGATCGTCAACAAAACGGAGTGATGAGTGAGTTTGAAAGCCAGCCTGGAGAACCTCTTCATTTTATGAAATTATTGAAAATCAAGCCTCATTTCAAATGACCAGAACTTTGTTATTTCTTGACCATTTTCTGTAATTTAGGTATCAAATTAAAGAGGAGATATTGAACTTTTAAAAAATGTGGTTTTCTTTTTGAAACCCAGATACCCCCGCCAAATGAGTTTTTGATATCCTTTCTTCAAATTGTATTTGCTCACTCATGCGTGAATGAGAAATAATGTAAGTGATATCAGATGAAAGAGGAGATTCTAAGCTTTAAATTGGTAGGTCATTTGTCTATTTTGTTTATGATTAAGTAATGATAAATGATCGCTAAATCTCGGTTTCGTTTTTTCTGGGACGCACTGTATACATCGAATGTGGACCGGCTGGGAAAATACGTTGATTTCAATCATATCACGTGACGCGCTATGGACCAATCGCGCATGGCTATATCTGCCTTGGCTATCTAATATATAGCTCTGTATCATATCATCATCCTGAGAATCCCTATGGGCGAAATATTGATGATGCATATTTATGTGGCATCAAACTTTAATAATGATAAAAAAATATATAGTCATGTAAAAATGATGACTAGGCCCATATACCAACCTAAATATGAGGCGGATGATGAGTGTCCCTCCTTTCTCGAATAGAATGCCCGAAAACAGCATACTGCAAGGTAGTATACTTGATGATATGGTGTAGATTAGTAACAGCCTAGCATCCTGTGCATCGCATTCGACCACGCCTTCATCCACCGAATCATCACGACGCTCAGTCGTCATCGATGTCGAAATAATTGTGATGGGTGACATCGATGGCGACCCCGACATGGTGGTCGTTGTATTGTTTTCTGAAGGTGGGCATAGGTTGCTATAATAACCGAGGTCTTTGAGCACGTAGACGAGTGACGGCCATCCGAAGATGATCGCGGAGTGAAAGAAATTCTCGAGGACGGCGAAAGATAGCACCACCGTCTTCGTCGTAATGAACGCCATCGTCGTTGTTCACACTGGTTACTCGACGACAAGGATGGATAGGCTTGACTGCAATATACAAATTACGGAAAATTTAGAAATAAAAATTTTGTACTTCGAAATGAATCTAAGAATTTCTCAGTTCTCCCAGCCCTATTATTTACTGATGTCGCTGAATAATTTGGCAAACATGGGTTATGTGTATTCAATTTGCGCCCTTTTGTGGTGTCAAACGATTCATATTTGAATTGAGAATCTATGTAAATCGTTTGGTACACTTACTAGAGTGAATTTTGCATTCATTGAGCATGTTTTGCCCTTTGGTACGACAATCAATCATTGAAATCAATAGTAATAAACATATGACATAGTCATGATTATAATAGAATTAAGTGGTTTGTAATGTGTGCACGGTGTAGAGGATCGATGCGGAACCTGAAAATAAATATGCAACAAAATGAACAAATTTAACGAAATGAACAAAAGGAACGTAAGTCGGGGCATTGAAATTAATCTTGGTATCAGCATTCAAGCAGCAGAAATGTGTGGGTTTTAAAAAATCTGTTTTGACTTTCCGTTAATGCCCACAATCATTATATCGATTATTATGACAATTGAACGTCTAGATTGACTTGAACACCCTACTCTTTTACGAATAGTGCATTGGTTTTAACGTACATAGGTTGTGATCTTATCTTATACTCGGGACCAATATTTGCGTCCTTTCCAATGGACGGAGAGTTTTCGAACTGCATTCACACCTGCACTGTTTCGGCGTGAGCGCGACTCGAACCCCTCACGTTGAGATCTACGATCTTATCCGAAACAGACGCTCTAATCGACTGAGCTATATACGCTGTCTTACTCTCCATGAATATGCACGGAGGCATATAATTCTGAAATAATTTGCCAAACCCTTTCTTCGAAAAGTATTTGCAGTGATTTTTGTTTGTTTTATGTTAACTCTCCCCCCTCACGGTTTCCTTATTGGTTGTGCAGTAAGAGCTCATCGACCACACGACACGCAGTCACAAGTCATACATGTATTTCTATCATGTGCTGGTCTTTGTATTAATCATATTTTTTTTTTTATATTGTTCGGTTACATTTTAAAGAGACGTGATTTTGACCTGACAATTTTCGACAAGCAAAAAGAGCCATGGAGTTAAACGGACATAAAGATAGGGAGCGACACCGAGAATCTGTTTCCCGATCTTGGGCAACATACATATTCGCAGCCAGGTCAGGCCCTCATTTGCCTTGACACCGAATATGATTGGCAGACGCTTTCTATAACGCAGGGAATCTTATGTCAAGAATCCTTCATAAACAAAACAACCTTTGTCGAAAATCGGTGAATCAAACCAGTAGTGTCGTCCTGGAGAGGGTTTCATGAAAGGACTTGTCAGACATTTTATCCGACAAGTACTGTTTTATCTGACAATTACTAAGGCGATGTGCGGACCTGGTCCACAAACTTTCGACAATGACCTCTAATCTGTCCGTTTGATTTGACGGGCATTTTCAATAGATTATAAACGTTGCAGAAAGCGTGTACGAAGTGGATGCTAAAGTACGCTACTGCACTGTTCTGTGGTGTTAAAACTGACACCAATTGGTGTTAATAGAGGACCACACCCTGAGGTGTTACAGTAACACCCTAGAGGTTGAACATAAGACCAAAGAGTGTAAATGTAACAACCATAGGTGTAAAACTTACACCACCAATTTAACACCGGTGTAAAATAACTGATGCGGTCCTCTATGTACACCGGTTAACACCACAGTTTTTGATGTGTGGCAAAGTATCAACACGGGGTAGAGCTTGGAATTAAATTAGTACGAAACCAATTAAGATAACATTTCGGAAGTCTGTGATAAGGATGTATTCAGTTGTATTATCACTTCCACTGAGGAAACGTTGTGTACTTGCACTGTCCATAAACATTCACAAACGGTGCTTATGCGAGATTGGGGAAACGTGCAAGGAAGTCTATACAATAAAACCGAAGGTAGAGGGGATGAAGAAAACTATTAATATTTGAAAATCATGTTAGGGAAGCTATATCAAATAAAAAAAACGGCAAAAGTGGGGCGATGAGTGCTGATACCCTGATCAGGTAAAACAATGAAGAAGATTTGTCACTCTTGTTCGCTCCAGCAAAAAAATGGATGGAACCTGATAGATGAAAACTATTTTCAAGTACATGGTATATCAATGATTGTCCGAATTTCTATTTCTAAGGAAAAGCGCAATACTTCTCTCAAAGACTGATAGATTGTCAAGTTACCTTCGTTGAAAATTCAGAGAGTCACCGGGGACATTGTCTGAATACTAATGACACGTACTTATAGCCCATGATAATAGCCAAGGGAAGTTAAGTGAGTGAAGCTGTTGCTTATAACTTGGTCAACATTTGATCTACGGCGGCCGTACGGCGAGTATTACTTTCGATTCAAACCACCTATCATTTAGTTGTACAAAAAAATGTTAAAATGGCTGTTTTCGACTCGCCGTACGGCCGCCGTAGAGCAAATGTGACCAAGGTATTAGTTTTGGAAAATTTTGAATACTATATCAGACCTAATGTCGGATATATTTACTCTCTTTACAGTGTCGCAATGGTGTAGGTTTTGACTCGTGGGTAACAAGTATTGGAAAGATATAATAAGTTATAAACCTCAATAAGATTCACATAGTTCCTGAATTATCTGATAGTATTATCTGATAGTATATTCTCCTTGTAATGTAGTACAGATCTTTAAAGAGAGAATATACAGTGTGTATTAAAACAGTTTACACTTTGAAAAAGCCCTAGAAATTAAAAAAATGTACAAGATGTGGGTAATTTTTTCCAATAAAAGTAAAAGGTTTGACAGGATGTTACACTTGAGTGAGCACCGTCCATTTTTGTAAAACTCGCAGAAATCTGTTTGCGTAGAAATGCTTGTTTTTGCCAAACCTTTGTCATACATTTCCCTTGCACTTTCAGTCAATATAAATAAAATGGATACATTCAAGCATTTTGTAACAATTTTGCCACCCAAATTGAAATTTCAACACTTAGTAAGCACAACCTTTACCCTTTTTGCGAGGACATAACTAAATCTGAATAAAGGTTTATATCAGACATCTCCAGCATTGTTTCACTAAGTTCTTATCATTTAAAGTGTGTTTACACTTCATTTTTTCCTTTAATACTTGTTTCTCCACAGTTTTTCCAAGCATGACAATGATTAACAAAATGAAAATCAAGCCTAAGCAATTTCATGTAAATGACAGCTCAGTGTGAAGCAAATATCGTCGAGATGGCCTCGGTGTGTAGGGGAGTGGGGTGGGGCGCAATGCACTCTTCGAAATGTTTTGGGCAAGGAAGCAAATTAAAAAGGGTAAAAGATATCTTCAAATCAATTTTGTTAGCTAAATCCCACGTGTTCTTCAAGATTAAGGTCTACTTTTATTCGCATAACTATTTCAAAGTTCTGCGCAAATGATTTTTCACGAACTTTTCAAAAGTAAGTGGTGCTCACTCAAGCGGAAATATTTTTCGACAGCTATATCGTCATATGCATAATTGGATCTGTACCAATGCTAAAATGTGGAAAAATCTTCAGGATATTACAAATATATAATTTTACAGGATTTTTTCTAAGTGTAAACTTTTTTTTATACGCACTGTAGGGTAAATGCATCAAAATATGGAACCATTTTTTTTAACGAATTCTACCGATATGATTATTGCTGTATATTTGAGTCCAAAACAGATACAGAAACCGAAATTCATATTTGGTAATTATCAGGAAGAGGCAGAACAATATCATTAATACAACTATCTTATTTAGTGAGCCCAATCCTTTAGGGATTGATATAGACATTAAGGAAAATGTAAATTGTGATAATTTCTTTTAAAAATATACAGAACAAGGTTGAATATTGTATGATTGTATGACTCGGTTGATTTGTGTAATCTCATTAGTTATTCGTGTTTAATATATGATTAATTATTATTTTTTTAATCTCTTTATCAGAGGAACAGCATGCAGATTTCACTATAGTATCAACTATGCGATATTAGTCTACACTGTTAAAAAAAAACCGTGATTTTACAGAAAAAAAGAAAAGATTTTGCAGAAAGCAATAACAGAATCATTCTGTAAATTAGAATAACAAGAATTTTTCTGCAATTTAACAGAACAGGTCTGTTCAAAAGGGAGAAAAGGGTGTTTTATTCAAGGAAATTTGTAAGATTCCATACACCAAATACCAATTTATGTAAGATTACAGATGTTCTCGAGACTCATGCTGCAGGAACTTCTTTTATTTTAAGGATAATTTTTCTAACAGTGTATCTTTTTAACAATCCAGTCGACTGACTAATGTTAAGAGCATACATGGAAAATTAACACATTTTTTTTCATAAGACGAAAATACATTAAGTTTATGTATGTTACCCGTGTGTCGTAAAACCTCCTTCAGATCCTCGGTCTCGTATAATCGCCGATTATACTCGTCATTCAACCAGATGAAGTAGGTTTTTTTCTCACAACTCGCCAATGTTCAAGTATCCAATCATAATCTTCGTAAAAGAGTTGAATTTTACTCTTCAATACCTTTTTCCTCTCACATGAGGGAAAGCGCAATCTTTATTACCGGTGAGACGAATTAATCTTACATGTAGTTCAGACATTGTGTTATCCTCTTCTCTGTGCATTTATAGGTCAGGTTATGATTCAGGCATGTTACAAAGATCTTGGTTATACAAACTAAACTTGATTGCTAGGCTATTTAATAAACGACTAAAGTCCACATTTTGTGCAAATTATCACGTAACACGACAAACATAAAGAACTGCTTGTGAGAGGGTGGATATAGGAATGTGGGGGAGGGGTGGTAGTGGGTATTTCTCTCGGAAGATCCCTAATCCCCCTGCACGCAAAGACACTAAACATGCTAAATATGTTTAGTTTTAGTGGATCATTGGCAGGGGCGGCGGAGCGAAGTAAGGGTACGGGAAAGGGTACCTATGAATGCAAAGGGGCTCTTGCTAACGGCATCAAACGGGTCCTTCTTATGTATGAAAGGGGCACAGAACACGTTCGTGATGGGCACTTTTCTTAAGTAATTGGGGCACTGATTCGAAAAAGGGAACTTAAAAAAGGCAAGGGTGCACTTTCTTACACATAAGTCTGGTCCTTCTCAGGCAAAAAGGGGCACAGAACACGTTCGAGAGGGGCACTTTAGTTGCATAAAGAGGGCACTTTTCAGTGCTTCAAAAATTGTTGTGGGCACTGTACCCCCAGCCGGCTCCCTAAGATCGCCGCCTTTGATCATTGGATCTCGAAGACTGCGTCCTCATAATGATGTCTAAAAAGTCAAAACTAGAAAGGTGTATAAATACTGATGAAAAGTACCCACAATATCCATTTCCCAGTTCCAATGTTTGCTCTTTACTCTTCATTGCTTTGATAGACATGCAACAGTATACCACATTAAAACGCGGAATAGGGGGTGTTTTCCTCCTGGTTTTGGCGCGGAATGCGCAGCTAGACCGCGAATAGAGTGCAAAAACGCCTAAAATGAGAACAAATCCGAGAACAACATCCCCTTAATTACCTAAAACGTGAATGGGGTACGTAATTTGCTCATCTGGCACATCTGCACAAAAAACCTGGACATCTCAGGGGACGTCTGCACAAAAATCAGCGTTTAGTGTATTCTAGTGGCCTGCTTTTCAATCCTGACCTCGTATATAGGTTACTTTTATCAGGAAAATTCTGGCAGATGCTGTCCATTCTTCAATGGCATTGACCTATCCGGAAAGGTTGTTGCCTGAACCTTGTAGCCCTGGCATGCCTGAAGGGGGGGGGGGGGTTCTGCCACTGAATATTTGACTGGACAGCATCAGCGAGAATCGTGGCCAAAAAAGACACCCTTAAAGCCCCTTTTACACCTTCACGGATGCAAGTCTACAAGGAGTCTACAAGGATAGGCAGGGTAGCAATAGGGATCCTGTTTGATATGCTCCCGGAGCCAACACGGAATACCCGGATGATCACGGATGTTACTGGGTCTTTACACGGACCTTACCACTTCTTGTCGCCGGCATCTTGCTAGAATGAAGTTTCGTCCCTTTTTGCAGCATCTGGAGCATGCTCGTGCTTGGTTATGAATATGGACTATTGTTCATGTACGCAAACAATACAAACATTTGACCCCGGATAAAGCCGGTATCAACAAGGATCACCCGGTTCTTACAAAGAGCCTCCCGGATGCATTCGGTAGCTACACGGATGTACAAGGAGGCTACAAGGATGAACACGGATGATTATCAGTCCGTGTACTCCGGGATGAAAAATTGAACATGTTCAATTTTTCTCCCGGACATGCCGGTACATCAAGGATGGCGCCGGATGAGTAGCCGGAGTGTACGCGGTAGTCCCGGACTGTACACGGATGACCCCGGATTGACAATCCGGGATGATCCGTGTTGCTTCCGTGAAGGTGTAAAAGGGGCTTTAGGTTTACGGATATCAATGAAAATATTCACATGTTGCTCGCTATATTTGTAAGTATGGGCCTAGTCTGACGAAACGTGTTCAAAGTATTGCAAGAACCAGCGGCGCAGTTAAACTTGAACATCGACCTAAGGACTAATCATGAAAGAATGCAAAGTTGAGCCGTTTACAATCAGTTAGTCGAAGATGTCATTGGGATGTCATATCCTTTTGTGATTGAGTTTACCTTCTTGTTTTACGAGGACACGGTTATCACTGACAAGTATTTGAAGAAAAAAAAATATTGTCTCGTTTTGTTGTGTTTTGTGATCCTGTGGCCCGTTGCAGAAAAGAGTTGCCATCAAACGCAACTCTAAAAATCATGCTCAACTTAATTTTCAGCCAATCAACAGCGCGCATTTTGGACTTGATTTTTTGACTTGCGTTTGATTTTTTGACTTGCGTTTAAGCGCAACTCTTTCTGCAACGGGCTCCTGGTTGATTACTGACGACATACCTCTATCATGCTCCCTCATCTTTCTCTTTATCTCCCCCTCCTCTCTCATAATTTTTTTTTTCTATATTTCCTTTTTCTTCTGAAGTGTCGATCAGAAAATGCTGCTTTATTGTTTAAGGCGGGATCTCGTTCTTATCACAGGGGAGACATTCGTGCCCATGAGGGCATTCCTCCACCGCTGAGCTTGATATAAATTGATATTTATCAAAATAAATGTCTGTCAGTTAGTAAAATAATGTTTATTGATATATGTACCTCGAGGCGAAAGTATCCGGTTCAGCTCAAGGATCGACACCTTGTAGAACGTGAAAGAAATATTTCAGCTTTTTCTTTATTCTGATTCATGTTATGAAGATTGCCAAGCATCCGTTTTTATTTTTTTATTAGAGATGCAAATAGTTGTGTTAAAGCAATATAAAAGTCCCAATAGAAGATTACACATCACCAAATACAATGCATTTTATAGGTATATGACAAGAAGACATTTATCGCAATACACGTGAATTTACATGTGAATTTGTAGATTCTCTTCGGGGGTCATAAAAGAAAACAAATGGAACATCTCAGATAAGAGGGAAAAGACTTACATGTTTTTCCAATTAAAAAAAAAGAGATTTGTTTCCTTCCATTCTGTATGTGTATGCATGCACATGGTCAATGTTCACTAGGCCCACATTAATGTCAGATGTAACATGTTTCTGGAATTAGTAAATAATGGAGGTCAACGTTTTTTTTTTTTTTTTTGGGGGGGGGGGGGATTGGAGTGGGTCGCACCTCATTTTCCTGTACCATTTGGTCTTGTTTATTAGTGATTCGTAAGTCTTTCCTGCACAATTTTTGGAACATAGCATACTTTGGATTTACGGATACACCTCGGAGCAGAATTATGTGAGTTTGTGTTGAACTTTTCGTGTATATTACCTTTTAAATTTTGTACATCATTACGCACTATCGTCATTTCTCAACGGACTTGTATTACATACATTCACACATAGCTAGAGCTTCATGTTGTGAAACGATATGTGGATGTGAACCGCACTGACAAATCGCATGTTGATTACGTAACAGTCATAAATATTCACGATGTATTGTCACGGACAGTTCGGGTTGGTCTCCATAGTGACCCTGTTGCTACTTACCGGGTCTGTGTTGCTTCTTACTAATACCACCTATGATTCCGATTATGATGTAAAAAACTCTGAACAAACGAACATTCGGAAAATAAAATATCTGAAATGTCCGGTATCGTATTACAGTACATATAATTCATGTTCAACGTTCAACATATGCATACTTTGCCATGGCGATGTCGAGAAAAACCCAGGTCCTCGTTCCCACTCCAATAACCCACCCAATCTGACTCACAACAGGGTACATCAACAAATCGTCCAATTACCCAAATCTCCTCTGTTATATTTAACGCTCGAAGTTTAAGGAATAAGATGAATGAATTCAATTCATTTTATGAGACGTCATCCCCAGATATTATAGGAATAACCGAAACCTGGTTCTCAGATATGGACACAACGGTTGATGTCCATTTTCCCGATCACGTAACGCTCCGTCGAGACCGATCAGGAACCAGGGGTGGAGGTGTACTGCTCGCTGTCAAACCTAACTTGATACCAAAACGCCTCCCGCAATTGGAAAACGCCAATATTGAGATGGTGTGTGTCGATTTTGCCTGTAAACCCAACATCAAATGGCTTATCTGCGTACTGTATCGCCCGCCATCAGCAACTGTTGAGTTCTGGGATCACCTACAACAAGCAGTCGACGACATTCAGTCTATCTCTGCTAACTATCAAGGGATCATTCTTACTGGAGACTTTAACACCAACTGGGCCGATCAGGAGCTCCCCATAGTTCATCAGCTAGACTCCATCATGTCATCGATGGATCTTACCCAGCTAGTGGAAGATATCACTCGTCGTTCGTCCCAAGACCCTTCTAGAGGAACTATCATCGATTTACTTTTCACAACTTCTCCCTATTATATTGATAATGTTCAAACCATGTCTAACCCAGTTTCAAGTGATCATGACGCAGTTTCCTTCGAAATAAAGTTTAAGAAGCTTCGATCTCCTAAAAATATTATTAGGGAATTCCTACGGTATGATAAAACTGATGTTGAACATTACAATAATCTAATTACTTACGCCCCTTGGGAATTGTTTTTCGACGAAACCGATATAGATAAGACATGGGAAGGGTTTCATGATTTGTTTGATGCTATATCACGTGATTGCATTCCAAGGAAAGTGGGTCGTGCCAAACAACGTAGCCCATGGATTACGGTCGAAGTTCGGAAGTTGGCCTCTGAAAAAAGTAAAGCTTTCAAAAAAGCAAAGAAATCAGGCTTAGACACTCATTGGGAACTGTATAGACAACTACGGAATCGCATTAAAATTACCAGTAGATTATACCATTCCTATATAAATCGCTTATTTTCTGATGAATCTGATAATAGGAAGAGATTTTTCTCATTCGTTAGGGCCCAGAAAAAGAGTCAAGATCCTCTAACAATCAATGATAATAACATAATATTGTATGAGTCTGATAAGATCGCGGAGTTGTTTGGTCGATATTTCAATTCTGTTTTCACACCCTATTCTGATGCACCAATAGAAACCCCCCAATTAGAGGAAAATCCACTTGCTACATACTTACATACTATTGAAATCAAAGAAATAGATGTGCTTAATGTGGTAAAGGGTTTGAAGAAGGAAAAATCTCCAGGTCCAGACAAAATCACTCCAATGATGTTGAAATTGGGTTCTACTACTATTACACCTGTATTATGTAAGATATTTCACCTCTCGCTCTCTCATGGTAGATTGCCTATAATGTCTTGGAAACGTGCCAATATATCCCCTGTGTTCAAATCCGGGGATGAGGCTCTGGTACAAAACTACAGACCTATTGCCCTTACTTCGGTTGTATGTAAAGTACTGGAACGTATCATAACAAATCGTATTCAAACACATATCAATGACTATTGTCTACTTAACCCTAACCAACATGGTTTTGTGAAAGGCCGCTCTTGTGTGACTCAGTTAATGAATATTACAAACAAATGGTTGAATGTTCTTGATACCTCTCCCACACCAAAACTTGACGTTATCTTTTTCGACTTCGCAAAAGCTTTCGATATAATGCCACATGACGTGTTGATGAAAAAGCTCTCTTCACAATTCTTCATTACTGGCAGTGTCTGGAATTGGATTTTTTCCTTCCTTCATGGTAGGGAACAAAGAGTAATTTATAGGGGTTCGACCTCTTGCTGGTTGCCCATAACTTCTGGTGTACCGCAAGGCAGTGTTTTAGGGCCGTGTCTCTTTAACTTGTTTATGAATGACCTTCTCTCCCAAACCATATCACCATGTGCACTTTTTGCTGACGATACGTTATTATATAGACCAATATTTACACCCTCTGATAGTTGTCAGTTGCAAAACGATATCGATAATATTCATTCATGGTGTATGAACAATAGAATGCGCATTAATTCATCCAAATCTAAAGTTCTACGGATAACATGGGCAAAGAACCCTGGAGGACCTTACTATACTAATGACAATATTGTTCTAGAATCAGTTCAGCAGTACAAGTATCTAGGAATAATGCTTAATAATAAGTTACAATGGAATACCCACGTTGAACACATTGTTAAGAAAGCAAATCGTATGCTCGGGTTTGTATTGTCAGTCTCTAAGTCCTTGACAGCATCTTCCACATTGTCATTGTTCAAAACAATTTTTCTTCCTATTCTTGAGTACGGTCAACCAGCTTGGCACTTGCATACGAAATATCTATCCCAAAAGGTCGAAAATGTTCAGAGACGAGCCACCCGCATAATACTTAAACAAAGAAGGCAAGAAATGTCATATCATGACAGATTACTAAAACTCAACTGGCAAACATTGGAATCAAGGAGGAAACGCTCATTTGTTTTTTAATCGATTGACAGCTCAATCATTTTTTCTCTCTTATCATGTCATATATTTTGTTAATATTTCATTTTGTAATTGCTGAAACGCATTAGTATTAATTTCTAGTATTTTTGAAGTTTGATGTACAATTTGTATAATTATATTTTAATGGATTCATTATATAATTTAAAATTATGTTTTAAATAGTTTGTACAAATTGCTTATAGAATGTGATTGTGTATTTTGATTTGAGAGAATTATAATAAAACATCCATAAAAAAATCACAGAATTCGAAGGTGTTTTTGTTTCAGAAAATAACAAATGGATGAATGAAAAACTATCAACTTCGAAGAATATGAAATCATTAACTGTGACGTATTGATAATTATGATTCCCGTTACTTACCCCCCCCCCATCTCTCTGCCTCTCTCTCTCTACCATTTCCTCTTCTCCTCATCATGTCTTTCCCAACCTTTTTCCCATTTTTTCTCTTTCTTTATTTCGCTCTCGTTCTCCCTATCCCTCCCTCGTCTTTCTCTCTCCCTCTCTTTTTCACTTTCTCTTCATTTCTATCTCTCTCCGTCTCACTTCCTCAGCTCCATTCTCTCTAACTCTTGTATAGATCTTTCCCTCAATACAGTCTTTTTGGCAGCATCCTTACATACAATCGAAAAAAAATGAACATTGGCAGGGTCGCGGATTCATAGGATAGAGGCGGGGGCAAGATGGCCCGAAAAGGAGTAATGTATTTTATTCCTTTTTTTTACAATTGAACAAACTGTCTTTTTTCGATCCCTTCTCTCTCTCTCTACCCCTTTTTTCTTTCTGATACATTATTTTTTCATTATTTTATTATCATTTCTTTTAATTATGTGAAAATTATCACTGAAGACATGAAGTGTTAATTTTGCACCAAGGGTGCTTGTATTACTGCACTTCGGAGTGCCGAATAGTAAGTTGTAAATTATAGCACTTCATTTTGTTAATGATGTCACATCGTTTTCAATGGTACATCGCCGTCAAACAGAAGAAGAACCACGGTTACTTTCAAAATAACCTCCCTTTCCCTAACGCCATTTTATCACAAATGAATGATACATTCAAATACTAATGGGTCAAAATGTGTCTGAATTATTTAATTTCATTAACACATTATAAGTCATACTGACGCATTACATCAATAGAAATAGTCACACAAAATGCACATTATAAGAAGGAAAAAAATCATTTGCCTTTTTATCAGGCTCTGTGTACAATTAGTAAAATACTATAGGTAGACAAACAGCCTTAAACCTATATTTCACCAGGACATAGCATTTGATGAACACAATTGATGTAAAAAGAAATAAAAACAATAAATTGTAACCACGAACCGTCCTCTCTGTGCACTTCGATGCGAAAGTTAATTTTGCAGAAAACGCATTTAAAGAAAAGCTTTTTTTAAAACAAGCAATAAGTGCACCCACAAGGAGAGCAAATTGTTTACCGGTGTCTTCTTTCGATAGTTCAGGTTCCAAAGTTTCATCCCGTATCTTTATATTTTCTTGAAGTTAATTATTTACGCCACAGTGGGCATCGTAAGAGAGATCGAGGACGGTTCGAGTAGATACAGAGCGCTATCGCGCCTCGCGATTTCACCACGAACCGTCCTCTCTCTTACGATGCCCACTGTGGCGTAAATAATTCACTTTAAGAAAATATAAAGATACGGGATGAAACTTTGGAACCTGAACTATCGAACGAAGACACCGGTAAACAATTTGCTCTCCTTGTAGGTGCACTTATTGCTGGTTTTAAAAAAGCTTTTCTTTAAATATGCGTTTTCTGCAAATTAACTTTCGCATCGAAGTGCGCAGAGGACGGTTCGTGGTGCGTACGACGAAAAGATAGTACAATCACGCAAAGATTATTACATGATTTTAATGTAAACGTCATTTACATTATGTGAATCAAACACTGAACAAGCATAAAACAATCTAAAACATTCTATTTAAATCTGAAAAAAATAACTTTGAAATCATTGACTTTTAGTTTTCAAAAAAATATCTTGGATTTCGTCATTTTTGTCTACGGTATCCTGGAAAAAAAACCCGGTCAGGTTGACCGGAATCTCAGATTAACCGGAAATTGGACAGTTTCAACGAGTTAAAAAAAAGCTCA
The DNA here is from genome assembly GCF_018143015.1 of Lytechinus variegatus. Lineage (NCBI taxonomy): Eukaryota > Metazoa > Echinodermata > Echinoidea > Temnopleuroida > Toxopneustidae > Lytechinus > Lytechinus variegatus. The sequence goes on from NC_054741.1 coordinate 63,037,849, forward strand.
GGGCCCTGTTCAGGATAAAAATGACCCGGAGGATGTATGTGACCGAACAAAAGTCAGATCTATTTTGTCGAAAACTTTGATTCTACTCAGACAAATTTCAAAATGCATGATAAATGGTAAACAAAAATATTCCTTCCTAAAATCATTTATATTTACATATGCCAGAATTTTTTAATTTACATGAATGAAGTTATATAGTAAATACCATCTTTTAATTATTCAAGCACATGTACACTGTATGCGTCTTGGTTAAAGGCGGCGCCGGGATATTTTTCATCGGGGCAAGACAAACTAAAATTACCGTAATTTTTTTCATCGATTGAATAATCGGGAAGTAGAAACTCGCTTGAATAACAGAGCTATACACTCTGAGTAAAATTTTATCCAATATTTTTTTCACCTCATATTCGGCTATTTCAACTCGACATTACGTAAGATTTTACCCAAATAAAAAGTATTTTACCCAATATTGGGTAAACCTTCTTTATTCCTAGAGTGTATTGTAGTTGGTATACACAGGGAATTTAATATTTCTACTTTTCACACTCTTCTCTTTTCTTTTTTTATTTTTATTCTTCCCTCTTTTAGCTTTTTTTTCTCTTCCTTGTTTTTAATCGTACCAGTAAAGAAAGAAAGAATTTATATACTAAGCACACGTTGTAACACTGCAAATCTTTCGTAAATGAAACACTGATGTTTTGGCCGATTTACATCGTCCTTAACATAATTATAATTTAGGGTCGCGATAACAACATAGACAAAAGAAGGCTGAATTATTTTTATGCAAAATGTGCAAGTATCGAGACAAGTATTGTTTTTGGATATGAACGTCCAATCATAAATATTTTATCAGTCACGTTAAATCACATTTTATTATAATGTGATTTTTGAAATGTTTGAGCGTGTTCTGATACACAGCAAAAATTGTGGTGTTAACCGATGTACATAGAGGACCACACCAGTTATTTTACACCGGTGTTAAATTGATGGTGTTAGTTTTACACATATAGGTGTTATTACAACACCTTTGGTTGTTACATTTACACTCTTTGGTGTTATGTTCAATCTTTAGGGTGTAATTTTAACACCTCAGGGTGTGGTCCTCTATTAATACCAATTGGTGTCAGTTTTTAACACCACAGTTTTTACAGTGTACCTTGAACATTTTTATCGATTACGTCAACTCCTCGACTTCACTATGTTTTCCATTACATAACTGTTTTGCTAAGAGACGATATGTGGAGTACAGCCCACTATTTTGGTCGTTTGTATTGTCATTTTTTTATGAAGATCAAAATGGTCACTGTAGTTCATATCGAAGTTAAGAATACATTTCAATATTTTCTATCAAAATGGATATATATATATATATATATCAAGAGTATAGATTACAACACAGATGTCTATTTGATGCCTTTTTAAATACACACACATAAGAATATCACCAGACTGAGCCATGCATGTCAACTAAAATCTATACAAAACATGAAACTTAAGAGACCTGTCAATTCTATACGATTAGATGTATTGTTTAAGAATCATATCCAAGTTCGACCGATATGTTAGCCAAGAAAGTTGAAATAAATTCCAAAAAATTCACAAGAACAGACATTTTACGTAATTTCTTATCAAGTTCGATTTGATATTTTCATATATTTAGAATTTGCATTTTACTTCAGAAAAGTCATCCGTGCTGGAATTACACTGTTTAAAGGTCAAGTCCACCTCAGCAAAATGTTGATTTTAATCAATAGAGAAAAGTCAGACAAGCATAATGCTGAAAACTTCATCAAAATCGGATGTAAAATAAGAAACTTATGACATTTTAAAGTTTCGCCTATTTTTCACAAAACAGAGATATGCACAACTTGGTGAGTCAGTCGATGATGTCCATCACTCACTATTTCCTTTGTTTTTATTGTTTGAATTATACAAACTGATTTGGCAATAAGGACCAACTTGACTGAGTCATATAGTATTAAACAATGCTAATTTCACATGTTCAGGGAGGCATTAATCGTTGTATCACTTGACAATGAGGAGAAAATTAGAATATTTCATATTTCACATAATAAAATACAAAAGAAACAGTGAGTGAATGACTATGAAACGTCATGACTTTCTTATTTTACATCCGATTTCTATGAAATTTTCGTTGTTATGCTTGTTGGATCTTTTCTCTTTTTATTTAAATCAACTTTTTGTTGGGGTGGACTTGTCCTTTAAAGATGTGAAGATGTGAACCACATTGCATGTGCACACATCATACAGTGTAAGTCTTAGCAGTGTGTTCACACGGTGAATTAGTATGAAGGTGAGTTCACATTGTTTTCTTCACTGTGAACACATCGTGGGAAACACTGGGTGACACATTATTTTCCAGCAAGGATTTTCGGTCATCATACAGGAGAAAAATTTGAAGGTCTATGCAAGCCTACTCGGGCTGTGAAATCAAAATTTGAATAATTGTAAAACACTAATTTATTTTGTCAGCAACTCGATCGTTCGTGATTAAATTCCCTATTAGCACTTTTCCCACTAGTCAATTTACAAGTGGATTCTAAAATAAGCCGGATCACAAAGATATTGTTTTCCAAGATTTTGATTCATAATTTGAATTGCCCCTTTTCGTAGAATACTCTTTTAAGGTGTATTCACCTTTTTCTTTTTAAATCTCATTTACCCCAGTTCTTCAATTTACGATAAAGATTTGAGAGGTGTCCTCTGTCATGCGGCCCTTATACAGTACGCCGTTACGTCGGTAAATAAAAATTATCGATTTCAAGTCAATTTAACAGGGAAGTTGTCCGACAAACGTAATGCCACCTCACATTTTACGACTGGTCAGCAACTCGATTCAAGAGTAAAACGTAGTCTTATTTGATGCAAATATATAGAGATATAGAACATCTTACTGTGTATTATTTTAAATCATCGAACGAACACTTGTGTTCAAATATTTGACTATGCTGCCATCATTATTATAATAAGAGCAAATTGAATATCTAAGTCGTATAATAACATCGTTGCAATCGTTCGATTAGCTATGATTTGAAACCAATTTGGCCTTTGGTCCCAAACAAAGGCTTATAATCATACAAAATAATTTGAACCTCAAATTAAAAGATACTTTTAATTCACATTTTCTGAAAATAGGAAAAAAGCGATTTTTTTCCAAAATCGTAAGAGGCACTGAGACACACAAAGTTAATGTACGGGTGAATTATATTGAGTCGAACATTATTTGCAAGCTATGAAAATGTAAGAGGAATTAACAAAAAGTGACATCCTCTCGAAATCAAGTTTACTAATCTACGCTGATGAATATCTCATTGTACGAGACCCCCCCCCCCGGATACCCCACCCTCCAAGGACTTGCTTATTCATCCGACGACGGCGACTTGATTTAGATGACAAACAAGCCGAGGGTAGCTGAGAAAAGGAGTGTCATTAATCCAACGGAGAGGGCAGTAGCAGTATTACAATTGTCGTCAACACAACATGAGAACTCGTATTGACGTTGGGTATGATAATCAATGAATTCATTCCCAGGTACGCCGTCGACTGCTTGTCTGTCATGGGTACAATATCTCCCATGGTACTGGCAACCTCGAATTATTTCAACCGCATGCTCGTATTTGGCTCTTGCAATCTTTGAAATGAATAAAGGAAAAGAAAGAAAACAACAGCAATACATATTCATTAGACAAGATGAACACAAACAACTCTCGAAATCGGGATATTTTTTTCCACAAGGAATGTCATCAACGATTCCTTTTCCATGTTTAGAGCACCGAAAAAGAAAGATGAACAAAATAATAAAAAATACATTAACTTGTCTGAGTCAGATGTCTATTCTTTGCGCATTTGAATACTATTTACTTCGTTGAAAGCTACGGGGGGAGGGGGGCTGAGTCGGGGTACATATCCCATCCTCCTAGTAGGCATGTAAGCAGGACGGGGTTGGTGGGGGTATATATCTATAGCGCCTCCCCCTGCAACTTGTGAGTTATAATGAGGATGAGAGGCGATATGATCGCAAGAAATGATACACTCTTTGTTTGTTATCAATTTTCTTTTATTTACTTTGTTTAATCTTATGCGAATTCAAAGGTAATAAATCACTTCGAACAAAATTAAACATCTTGACAAGAAGTACTATAACGCCACACAATATATATTTTAGCCATTGATGGAAGTCAAACAAGTAGAACTTGTAGCCGCAATACCATAGGAAGCGAACAAAATATGTGAATTGAACACTATATTTTCACATTAGAATGAGGGGCGTCTATTAGGGGCGTCTATATATTAGACGTTTTCTTTTCTTTTAACACATTTAGTCAGATTATGTATCGAATACAAGGTATCAATCTTTTCAGGAGAACCCACTCTTTCTTTTGAAACAAAAAAAGAACTTTTCTTCATTTGACCCTCAGTATTACGCGACTACACTTCTACATTGTCGTTGCTATGACTGAGCGTCGTCTGCTAGAAATCATTGGTGAGAATGCTTCGAACAGTTTTACACGAAGTGATATGTTTATATGTTCAACAGCAGTTGATAAGTATATAACTCGACATTTAGAGCACTGTTTTCTTACTATGCTGAAACGACACTTTTAAGTGCATATTCAATGCAAAACAAAGACTTTCCAGAGGAACAAAAAGTCTCTTAATTACGAAATCAACAGACGTTATTGTCATGTACTCCCCATTAAAAGCCCCCCCCCCCCCGTGTTGACACGTTGGTAATGTTCCTTGATCGCAAGTGGTGATTGGTCACGACTTGCAAGCTGTAACTATTGGCAGTTTGGTATTCCATGACCATCATATCGGCAACATGATAAAGAAGAGCTAGGTGCCTTGGGAAAGTATCTGGAAGGTAATTTGTTGGCTAGCAAGTAGTGTATTTGGCATATCCGTCAACATTTATGTTACACACACTGACGTCACAATCACGAATCCGTGTTACTGATCAGCTGTATCAACTGATACTATGAGGTGTGCATTCTACAACAAAAACTGTTAGAACGTCAAGCTATATATCGGAGGAAACGACTGCATATTGTGCATCCTCTGAGCTGATACCAACACGGACTCCATTGTGTAATCTAATATCTCTTTTGTGTGTTTTCCTCTTCAATTAGATCTTTAAAAATATCATTTTAAAAAGCAACTTCCTATACTCACGTAGCATAGACCAGGACAGTCAACACTGTACACTTGCGAGTCCGAGGCAGATGCATCAAAGTCACTTGGTCCGCAACGAGCATCACTCCGGGTCCCTCGTATGTCCGAATATTGGCAACGGTAACAAGGTCGGGTTAGCATATTATCTACAAGGTGGGTATTTAAAGAGGCAGTGTTGCAAAAGTCACCATCGCAGCAACTAATGCAATCTCTAGGGGTTTTCCGACAGTCGTTTGCTTGGCAAGCGTCATCTTCCATGCATCCACGAGAGTATCTGATACGACCTCCGCCAAACAAACCTGAACTTGGATTTATCACACTTTGCACCTGTTTAGAGAGAGATACAAACGATTTTAGGGGAAAGTGTAACATACTAGTTTAGAGACCTAATCATAATGAATGATTGTAACTTTTTTGCTACTGACTTAGCCCTGCATACTAGGCGGATCCAGCTTTTGGCGAAAGGGGGGGGGGCGCATTGCCGAGCGGCGCACATATTATTGCACTTCACCGGCGCCATAAAAGAAAATGTTTAAAAAGGGGTAAAGTCTGACCCTGTCAAATACTCTTTTCAAAATGTAGGATAATATTTCCGGGGGGGGGGGCAAGACTCGAAGATATTTTTGAAAAAAAGGATAGAGTAAACGGACCGAGCTATAAAGTATTTGGTGCACATCTCACATTTGCACATTTTTAATAGTTTTCATGAAATGTTAAGGTAAAAATGTGTTTTCACAACAGCTGATCAGGAATTTGCCTCCCCCTTCCCCCTTGATGTGTACAACAATTCCCTGAGGTCCACTTAAACATATCTCATTATAACAGAAAATATACATCAATTTAAACATATAATCTTTCTAAAACATATAGAGAGAGAGAGATTGAAAAACTTACTAAAGAAAAAAATAAGCAAAACGAAAACACAAATTATGTATGTTATGTGTGATTTCAAAATCTCGTGTACTTACCCTTTTATTGCGATGAGGCCATTATTTTTTGTATATTAATTGAGATACATTTTTTAAAACTATATATATATATATATATATATATATATATATATATATATATATATATATATATGTATATATTTATATATATATGACTCTGGCAGTCCGATTGTTTTTAAGATTCGCCGATTTATAACAAAATAGCGCTGATTATTCTTGTCCGGCGCCGATTTGGATTAAGGTGGTGCTGATTATTCTTGATTGGCGCCAGTGAGATGCAGGCAGCGCACTGCTAGCGGCGAATTTGTTGGGAAAAGGGTAGTTAAAAGAAAAGATAAGGAAGATGATATGATTGTGCTTTGCAGGGGATAGTCTTTTCTTTAACTACATGTATTACTAATGTTATATCAGTGTATATTTTTTTTAAGCAGCGCCTTTTTCTTTTCTTTCCTTTATTTTTATTTTTTCAAGCGGCGCCTTTTCTTTCTTTTACTTTACTTTTCTTTTTTATTTTTGAGCGGCGCCAGGGGGCGCCCCCTGCGCCACCCCCTGGATCCGCCGATGCCCTGGGTGCGCGTATTTGTATTATTGATTGAATCATGTTTTACGCCCAATGTTTGATTTTAGAAGGTCAATAGGGGTCAATAGAAAATAGCTATATTCAATAACTGCATTTTATGGAGAATAATTTGTAATGTTATGATCCTCGAGACGGGCCTTGAAATAATATAGCAATGGCCTTGTCATTTGCCTTTAAAGTAAAAATAAAAATTACAAATTAAACAAAATACAAATTTTCGTGGCATGTGATGAGCGTACTCCCTGTGCCATTGAGATGTGCTAGTTCAGACTTCTGGAAACACTTCTATCCTGAGGGGGGGGGGGGGCTACTCGAATTATAACACGATACCTATGTGCCACACCAATGTCGAAAATATGGGGCTCTGGAACTAAATCTTGGTATTAAAATAGGGGTATCCAAAACAGCTCTAGGATCAACGATTGCTAAAATAGCAATGCTCTGGAACTGACCGCATCAGAAATGCTTGGCGCGCACTGAAACGAGGAACCACAAATTTGAGGGTCTCTGGAACAGAAAAACTTGGAATTTCAGTCTCACTCGATAATACAGGTTACAAGTGGTATAGGACCTGCGCTACGTGGAGGAGGAGGGGGCATGGCGGAAAGGCAATCACCCCCATCAGTTTTCAAGGAGTGAAAAGAGAGCAGAAAAAAATCAGAAAAGGGATAAGGAAAAGGGAAATAAAGGATAAAAGAATAGAATCGAAATTACAGATCTGGGTCTGGATATTCGATGGTAATTCAACCGAAAAATATGATGTCACCCGTAGCTCGACACCCCCCCTATCCAAGAAAAAACAAAAGTATCCCGATAACGCCCCTGTAAGCAGCTCGTGATCTTATTTGAGTACATTTCAGTTTAAGCCTAAAATTATTTATTTTGAAAATTATGTCATTTCTTATCAGGATGATGAGAGAATTGATTTGGTGACTTACGTAGCATTTCATAGTCGCTCCACATGTCGCGTTCATCGTTGAGGATGACGGCGTTTTGCAGTCGTTTGGATCACTCTCTGTCTCGCCATCATTATAATCATAATTGCAATCGTAGCATTCAACTTGAGCAGACACCACAGACAGAGAACCTGCATGATTAGAATGGTTTAATTATCTTTTGTTTTTTATCTTTTCGATGAAACAGAATAGTATTTGATAGTGCGTTTGTCATTTTACAACTCGGGTACGATTTCTTGCAGCTAGACGGGATAGATACGAGATACTTTCTATCTCTTCCCCATAGGTAGTCAATCATTATATCCGCTCTTTTGATAGCTGTAACATGTACATGTTATCCTCGTGCTTCCTTTCTTTATTTCGGCATATTAAGTACTCAAATTAATTGATTTCCCATAAGTTATTTAGATGAGAGTATTGATAAGAAATGAAGCTTAAGGCCAAGTCCCACTGGCTGACGGACACAAAATGATTCATAACGGATACAGCGGACAAGCAAAGTTTAGGGGTGGTTTTATCCGTTTTCATCCGCTTCAGACAATGGCCAAAATGGGCGAATAATGAAATCAACAGTAGACGGATGTCCGATGGATATAGAGCGTATGAAACACGTATGCAAAGAGTACACAACGGATTCATAACGTTTTCTATTAGATGGCAAGATCCTTTTCCGCTTAAAGGCGCTGTCACACCTTGGCGTTTTAGACAGCGTATGCCCGACGTATCCAAATTTCTCTAAAACGTCGGCATACGCTGAACTTTGTTTTTTTTTTCAACTCTGGGCGTATACTTAGCGTATTCATAACGAGTTAGACGTATATACAACGTATTAGTAACTTATATCGAACGCTTCGTTAACTTATAAGTAACGTATTCCAACGAATGCTTAGCGTATTGCTGGCGTACACAACTTATGCCCTACGATAGCCTAACTTACGCATAGCGCGGCAGCGTATCGCTGACGAACACGTGTCGTAGCCTATAAAAAGGCTGCCGCTCGACTATTCAAATCATAACCGCACGATACATCACCGTATCAACACCACCGCCATGTCGAAGAAAACTCCTGTAAACCCCACCTTTATATACCAATTCCTATAAACGTTGTCAATACGCCATTATACGGTAGCTGTAAGTTATAAACACGTTCAGAAAGTTTTGTGGTCGTCCGTTCATACGTCCATATACGTAGGAGTTAAGTTACACATACGTTCAAAGCACGTTACTCATAGGTTAGAAGTAAGTTTTAGGGTACGCTGGACATTATCTCGACGTACATCGACTATGAGTAACTTACGAGTAACGTGTGTCAACGTGTATCAACGATCGCGTAACTTGCCTACAACTTATGACCCGCGTATGCGGGACGTATGAGCCATACGCTGGCATACGTCGAAAAATTTTGTGCTTGCACAAAATTTTTCGACGACCTCGCCGTATGACGACGTATACCAGCGTGTTTGAGCGTACTCTTAACGTGTGCAAAACTTGTCCGTAACGTATTCGACGTACGCTAGCGTATTCGCCAAATTCCTCATACGTCGGGCATACGCTGTCTAAAACGCCAAGGTGTGACAGCGCCTTTACATCCTCTCTGCATCCCTATAAGTGCAGTGGAGCCAAGCCTTTAAGACCTGGTCTCACTAGCTGACGGACGCAAAACGTATTCATAAAGTACACAGCGGAAGAGCAAAATTTCCATCCGTTTTCATCCGCTCCAGAGATGTGCGAATACATAACGGAAAATAAGGGACGTGGGTAGTATGTAGCGCAGATGTTAAACGGTTGTTTATCGGAAACCTTGCGGATGAAAACGGATGGAAGTGGATGGCAGCTCCGAAGGGGTTACCGGGGTTTCGAATACTTTATTTACGAGATGCATACGCATAAGGCCTGGTCACACCGCCCGAGCGTTGTTGGATCAGTCGTGGAGCGGTAGGGAAAGGGGGTCGAATTTCGCTCACAAAATTGGGGAAAAAAATCGAAAACTAAAATAAAAAAAAAAATCGAAAACTAAAATTTGAAAAAAAAAATCGAAATCGAAAATGGTGAACGGTAGCGAGCGGTGATGATTTTTTTTGTTCTCTCCGCTCCACGACCGCTCCAACAACGATCGGGCGGTGTGACCAGGCCTTTACATCCTTTCTATTTCAGTGTTACTAACGACATAGACGTTCCATGTACCTTATATTTCCTCCCTCTTTCCGCTGTTCGACTTCAGTGGATATGAGTTGCGACGATGCCCAGAGGATGCAGAGGGGATACAGCGGACGTTTAACGGATGAAAACGGACAGAACGTTTTTTGTTCGTGTAAGTCGCGTTCATATACACCGTACACGGTCGAAAGTTCCTCCGTTCGGAAAGTTCTGTGCAACTTCAAACTTTTTTGCGCGGATGGAATCACAGTGGACGGATGGTAAAAGGGAAGAGCGTATATGAAACACGTATGCAATGGGTACACAGCGGATGCATAGCGTATTCCAACGGATGGAAAGATTTCCTCCGCCTTATACATCCTCTCTGCATCCGTAAGTGCAGTGGGAGTGGGACCAAGCCTTAAATCTCTTCCATGGCGTACATCAAGAAAGAGGTAACAAAATGTGTACATATTGATTAGTTAAGATGATAATCAAAGAAAGAAAAAAAATCTCACAATTTTTTTGCAACATAATAAAGTTGTTGATAGACACATAAGACAAAATGATCTCAAACTTTATATCATTGTGTGATAGCTCACATAATGATATAAACAGTGGAGATGCCGTGGCCGTGTAGTCTTAAGGCGACCGCACTCCTTACGATTGGTCTGCGATCCGATTTCAGAATAAAATGTAGTAGAACATTTATGTTCAAATTTGTGACTATGCTATCATCTTTCTTAATATAAAATCGAATTTAATATCTAGTCGTAATGACGTCATAGCAGTCGTACGATTTGAAACTTATTTGGCCTTTACTACAAAATAAAGGCTTTCAATCTTTCAAAATTGTTATATTAGAATTCTTTCAATTAATCTTATACTCAAATAAAATGATATGTTCCATTCACATTTTCAGAAATTGAGCAAAATGCCATTAGTTCAAAAATTGGATCGCGAACAGTTGTAAGGTGTGCGGTGGCATTAAGGCGCATGAAGCACAATTATGAATTCACTTGAGCAAGCCATTAATGATTTTATAAACAATGCTCTTTTATTCTACATTCAAATAAATGAAAATGCTCTGTGCATTCTTTGTAATTATGTATGCACTATTTTCTTATTGAAAATATATCACAAAAACAATAAATAAATGAATAAATTACAGCACAAATTTGGTCTTATATACACCCACATCATCACCATTGTTGCAATCAACCTCAACTTTATTATTGAAATTATGAACATTCAATTCAATGAGTTCTAATTTGGGGGTTGTTATTCTTCAAGCAATCTGCTTATGACGACAATCTTTCTCCTGCAAATTATGAATGTTATAATATTTAGGTAGTAGGACACATTTTGTAACAGTTTTTCTCAATGATACATAATAAATTATCTTTGTTACTTAATGAAAATAGTGTTATACGAATGCAGAAGAAAAAACCCAAATAAAATCAATTGTAACCTATGAAACTACGAATAATTATGAATGGCGGAATGCATTTACAAAGAAAGAAACTTCCCCCAGAATAGCATTTTCCTTGTGAGTAGAAATCACTTATAAATTCATAAAATCTTATGTTTTGCATTTTTCAAATTGATTTAAGGAATGTCTTACCTAACACTACGAAAGCGAAGAAACACAATTTCATCCTTGAATCCATTCTGTTGTTTAGATGTAAAATTAATGCTTTGGAAAGTCAGATTTTTTTATCGATCAGTTTGTTAGAGTCGATCATAAACACGTCTGATTGGCAGAAATACATCGAACAAAGTGACAGATAAACATCAAGTCATTTTACTGAATTACCCACGTGATGAGTTAAGTGCTGGTAGCGTAGTGATAATAAACTATTATACACATATTCTATTCATAAAAAAAGAAAGCAATGTAATATACTTTTCTATGTTTGAACTCGATAATGAGCATTGATCTGTACATAACCAATCCTCCCCCACAAAGATGATCTTCAGAAATTCATTTTGAAAACAGCACCCGGGCATTTCAAGGGACAGTCCCGTATTTGTCCCGCGTCCCTTATGACCCTGTCCGGCCAACGCCGTTTTGTCCCGTATTTCACGATTTTGAACACATTCTTTGAGATTATTCATACATTCGCGTAGAAAATAATGAAAAAGGTAAACTCACGATTAAAAATTCTGTAATTCTTTTTTTTTTTTCGTGACACCTATACTGTGTAGAGTAAGGTTCGTTATCAGCAGTAGTTATGAACTCAGTGTGTAATGATCCTCAATGTTCGTTATAACAATAGACTATTCATAATCTTTGTATCTTTATTGGTACATATAGGCCTATATGATGCTATATCATTTCATCTGGATTAGTGGCGTAATGAGCCACTTAGGGTCAAAATATTATCATGTGGGACGAATTTAAAAAGTCACGAGCGAGCCAAAATTTGACAGTCTAAATTTACTTTTCTGATAACACGGGTACTCAAAATTCAACGCGGTACTAGAGCCCTCAACCCTCCCCCCCAAAAAAAACACGGGGATTTTATGACGAAAAAAAAATATTGGTCATCAGTGAGGCAAAAAGATCAATGCGATATTGTACATGCCACGTACCCCCCCCCCCCCCCTCCTCTCCCCAAACATCCTCCGGGGTTTTACGCTTTTGGTGTAAAATAAGAGCGGTCATAGCAACCAAACACATAAGGATGATGATAAACTACAATACACATTAATACATACATGTATTCTATTCATAAAAATAAGGCAATTCTTTTCTGTTTGTAATCAATAAACAAGTATTGATCTGTACATAATTAATTCACCTCCTCGAAGATGCTCTTCACAGATTCATTTTGAAAACACCCGGGGAATTTCAAGGGACAGTCCCGTATTTGTCCCGCATCCCGTATGACCCTGTCCGGCCGACGCCGTTTCTCACGATTTTGAACACATTCTATGAACATATTTAAATAATACACTTATTCTTATTGACATAGAAAATAATGAAAAAGGTAAACTCACACCAGCGATTCAGATTTTTGAAGCTTTAATATGATGATTATGGAATGCATGATGGCCACTAATTTTTTTAAAGTTGCCGTTTTCCCCCATCCCCCACCACAAAGAAATAATGGTAATCACGGCAAAGAAAAAAAAATAAAAAGAGAATGGTGAGATATGATATTATTTCCAAAATATTGGGTCAGAATCAATCACAAAATCGGATTTTCGAAATGAAAGTGTCAACATTTTTGCTAGCTTGCTTCGCTCGCTCACAACTTTTTTTCTTTTTCTCGACACGCTATTATCTGGACCCCTCTTTTTCTCCTAATTACACCTCTGAAACGGGCTGTGCGGCGGAAGAGACATGAAAGAGGTTTCTTTTCTTTTATTCTAAAACCAAACAAAGCAAATTTTGTATCCAAATTAAACATTTAACATTGCCAATATAAATTATCTTGGAATGGATAATGTATTTTATACACAGCGTAGATTCTTAATCGTTTTAATGCATTAATTTGCTTCTTTTGAATATCCAGTTGGTTGTTATTAAACAAAATAATAACAAAGCATTTTGAGTGCATTTTTATAGAATGTGTATTCAATTTTAAGCACTATTATTGATATTTCAAAAATAATATATGTATGTATTGTAGTTAATCATGTTAGAATGTCTGACCAAGCATAATTCTCATCACTGACAAGTTAAGACTTTGAATTGAATTACTTTATTTCTTGGGGGAAGGGGCTGGGGTATTATGTGCCAGCGCAATGTCTTTGCATGTTGAATATACCTCACGTGGGTACATTGTGCGTGCTGGAGGCGTTATCCTTTTATTTACAAGTTGTATGTAGGGGGTTACAGTCATGTTTGTCACCAACGTAACGCTCATTCATCGTTTGATTTGCTCTGATTAAAAAAAATTCGCCGTGGCTTTAAAATGGTGTTATAAAGATTTTAAAAGTACATTAAGGTACGTATTATCTTCTTTTGTGTTGATCCAGCTATTACAGTCGAACCCTAGATCTCGCGAATTTCGAAGCCTGGATGATGACACAATAACTCAATATGCAGGTGCGGCATTAGCATGTTACCAAAATTGTGACTTCGTATTTTTTTTCTCAGTAGAATAACACAGAGTGATACAGTTACACGACTCAGACTTTTTACTCTTTTGCTTCTTTCCTCCTCTTTTATTTTTTCCTGTATCTCTTTTTACCTCTTTCATTTCACTCCTTGCAAAATCATAGGGGAGTCGTCTCCCTGCCGTCCCTGGCTTTATGATGGTCTGGTTTCCCCTTCTATTTTACTCTTATTATTAAGCTGACAGTTTCATTGTCAATTTTGAAGGCAGGTTCTGAGGGGTTCTGAGAGGCATGCAGATTCAAGCTTATACCTGATCTTGTGCACTTGAATGGTGGTTTTTCTCTCATCATGCTCTCATTTTTAAAATTAATAATCAATAAATTGTTTCCTTGCCTGAATGTCCTAAACCGAAAGTCATATTGGGCGGCAATGGTTACCCCCAACATAGTTGACCCCTCGCATCAGTTTCAATTTTACCGCTAAAACAGATTCCAATTTCCTCCTTAACAAACATACTCCGTTTTTTGTGTTTTGTTTGTTTGCTTGTTTGTATCTTAATAATTTAGCGTGTAGAATTTGATACTATGCATGCTGGGATTCTGTCCAGTTGCACATGACCGTAATTCCTCTCCAAGGAGATCCAAAGGGCCATAAAATGCTAAAATTTAATGTTTCATAAAGATTTATAGTAAATTCATTGTGATTGGTTGCTGAGTTTCATGAAGATTTATGGTAGCTTAATTGCGATTTGTTGCTTTAGTTCTGTATAACAGCTACCATCATGATATACTTATCGCATTCGTATGCCCTTTTAGTCTGGTAGGGAGATAGGGTTCCCATGCACCCGAATGATATATTTTTTAAACCTACATTTTTGTAATCCGTAAGATGTATAGTGAATGAATTTTGATGTTCCCAAAACGAAATATTGTCCCATGGGGTTCAAATTCAAGATGGCGTCCAAAATGGCCGCCATATTCATGGGATTTGGATTTTCATACATAGATTCCGACACAAACATCCATTTGCCACAAAATTAGTGTCATATGAAAGATAAATAAATTTTCTACAAGTTGATACTATTCATGGGTGATGAAAAGGTAATTTGGCTGAGATTTTAATAAGAAAAGTGCAATTTTGAGATTTTTTTCCAAAAAATTGAAAATTTATGAAATACATAATTTACAATAAATCTAAAGAAAATAGCGGAATCGCCTCGAATTTTTCTAGAAAACTTACCTAATATACAATTATTAAGTGGACGAAATTCCAAATTGATATCATTTTTAGTCACAAACTTATAACGTCTCAAACTTGAAAATTCAATTTTCAGAAATGTAGCTTTTTTACTGCATATCGGAGACTTGGATATACTTATGTATATTGTCACATTTTCAACCCAGAAAATGGAAAAGGCCTTAATAAAATGCGAAATTATCTATTACTTTTGTTGGTAAAATTTACTGCAATCCCTTTATTCTTCGATTTAAAGTCGGTTGATAATAATTTTTGACAGAATTAAGACTTTTTGCCAAAATTTGTATGTTTTTGGTAAAAAAAGTGCAATTGCACTGTTATTGATCAGATTTATTATGAATATCAGTAATAAATACACAATCATGCCACCATAAGTATCTTCATTTGCTTCAGATAGAAGGAAAATATGCTGAATGTATTAAGCGATTTTGCGCTAAAGTGAGGCCAAAAAGCAACCTCAGTGTGGCAGTCACACCCATGAAAACGATTGCAAAGTGATGAATGGTATGTCATTCAAATATACAATTGCTTGGATCAGCCTCTCGCGTCGATTGTGTTGGTATGACTAACACACCGTAATGTACAGTAATGTGCATGGTGATAGAAATGTATATCTGATTCAGAAGGATGTAAAGGCAAAAAAGGTGTTTCTGTTGCATCATAAAGAAATTTATTTAATGATGTCTCTTGGAAACAGTTATAAGATATACTAGCACTGCAGGTAATAGAGATGAAGTTCTGACACATCAATACACAACTGAAAGGAACATGTCACCTTATCTGTATTTTGAATCTATGGATTGTATTCCAAAATCATGTTTATTTTCCAACACGCTCTAACTCTTTTCTAAATTTATGAAGAGCCACAATTTGAAAATTCTGTTTATTGTATTTCTCTTATGTTTACAACTCTGTTCCTTTTGCTTTCATAATGAAGGAAAACCCCTCAATTATTATTCTCAGATAACTATGAACTATTTGGAGGTCAATATTTATTGAATCGGTTCTCCACAGTGAAAAGTCATGTGGGGGTAATTCTGTCGCCAATTACATAGTTTAGGTGACCGAAGATCTGACATGGTATCTGCTGATCGTTTAACAAAACAAAAGAAATCACGATCAAAATCAAAAGGTTGAAAGAACTAACCAATCAGCGAAATAGACACAGCACACGATACTATCACAGATCATGATCATTATCAGTCAAAAGGCAGTCTATCCAACTTTACATAATTTGACACAATACACACCAATGGGCCACATACAGTTGTAAATTCAGAAGGTACAGTAGCATTTGCTAACATTGACAAATGTCCACATAGTCTGTCAACATAAGCTCTACCTAAGAGTTGACTCAAGTGCAAGTACTAACAAAATCATAGTGCGCACGCCAAGGAAATATAAAGTTCAAAGTGGGAATCATTCGTGAAACATACACCAGTAAAGCTTGAAGCTTATGGTGAGATTCCAATTAAATATAAAGGTACACTTGACATAAAATGTTACAGTCCAAAATGGTCAACACAGACATTCTATGTACCAGATGTCAAGGTTTCAGCTATCCTTGGGTTGTAGGTTGCGATGACCTTATGGAATTATCACAATTCACTCAATGTACAATTATGACACACCTACACCTAACCCTAAACCCAACAAACACCTATCAAAGTGATAAGGATCTCGAACAAGCATTTCCAGAGCACTTCGATGCTATTGGTAGTTTCAAAGGAAAAGCGATGCTACTTGTCAAGGACATTGCTACACCTATCATAGACGCACCACGCAAGTGCAGCACATTAAATTGAAGGACAAGATTAAGATCAACGTGGAGGAACACGACAAGAATCTGTACTTGTACATGGAGACAGCAAAGTAAGAAGGCTTGGTGTTCAACAGCTCAAAGTGCACAATCAAGAAAGATTTCTTTGGCTCAAAGTGCACTAAATCAGATATCTACCCAGACCCTCGCAAGGTAGAAGCCAACATTTTCAGAAATGCCTAATATTGTTCAAATACCTAGCGGCAAAAAGTCAGCACCACTTCGATAACTTCTTGACAAGGAAGTACCGTTCATCTGGGACGATGATCATGAACATTCCTTGTGCAGCCAGAAATGTTCAGTATCGATCATCAGGTGCATGCCTACAGTTCTGTGACCCAGAGAGAGAGGGAGAGAACTGTGGAGATAGATGCATCAATGAAAGATTTAGGAGCATGCCTGCTTCGGGAAGGTAACCTGCTGCGTTTGCATCCAAAGTCTTTCCACTGCACAATCCAGCTATTCAAACATAGAGGGAAATCTTAGTCCTAATTTTTGGTATCAAAACTGTTTATAATACCTGTTCGGGAATCTACATCTACAGGGATCGCTTATCAAAGTCCAAGGAAACAGGTGTCAAGTCAATTACCGACCTGGAAACGACACGATTCTTTCCGATACGTTGAGTCGACTTCCTAATCCCAAGGAAGCATGCGATGTACCATTAGGTGTTAGAGTTAAATCCATCTGCTCTGAGGAAAAAGATTCGCATATGCGATCGACTTTTTACTCTTCGGACAACTCAAGAGGACAGAACTTCAGAGAGAAACGGCCAATGATCCAATTCCCAGATCATTATGGCAGATAGTTTCTCAGAGTTGGCCTGAAACAATCCAAGAGTTATCGAAATCCTTTAGGCAGTATTGGTCGTAAAGAGATAACATCGGATTATCACATGGAGTACTCTTCACGGGAAGTCAAGTCATCGTACCGAAGTTTGACAAGAACACTGTCTCACGAGCAATTCGTCTGGTACTTTGGATTCCCATGTGTCCTAGGTGAAGCTGTCCAAGAATATCTGTTAAGTTACCTTCGTTGAAAATTCAGAGAGTCACCGGGGACATTGTCTGAATACTAATGACACGTACATATAGCCCATGATATAGCCAAGGGAAGTTAAATGAGTGAAGCTGTTGCTTATAACTTGGTCACATTTACTCTACGGCGGCCGTACGGCGAGTCGAAAACAGCCGTTTTAACATTTTTTGTACAATTAAATGATAGGTGGCTTGAATCGAAAGTAACTATATCAGACCTAATGTCGGATATATTTACTCACTTTACAATGTCGCAATGGTGTAGGTTTTGACTCGTGGGTAACAAGTATTGGAAAGATATAATAAGTTATAAACCTCAATAAGATTCACAAAGTTCCTGAAATATCTGAAAGTATTCTGATAGTATTATCTAATAGTATTCCCTTGTAATATAGTACAGATCTTTAAGCGAGAATATACAGTGTGTATTAAAAGAAGTTTACTCTTTGAAAAAGCCCTAGAAATTAAAAAAATATACGAGATGTGGGTATTTTTTTCACATACATGTATTATGTTGGGTTTGGGTCTCATCTATCCAATAAAAGTAAAAGTTTTGACAGGATGTTACACTTGAGTGAGCACCGTCCATTTTTGTAAAACTCGCAGAAATCTGTTTGCGCAGAAATGCTTGTTATTGCCAAATATTTGTCATACATTTCCCTTGCACTTTCAGTCAATATGAATAAAATGGATACATTCAAGCATTTTGTAACAATTTTGCCACCCAAATTGAAATTTCAACACTTAGTAAGCACAACCTTTACCCTTTTTGTGAGGACATAACTAAATCTGAATAAAGGTTTATATCAGACATCTCCAGCATTGTTTCACTAAGTTCTTATCATTTAAAGTGTGTTTACACTTCATTTTTTCCCTTTAATACTTGTTTCTCCACAGTTTTTCCAAGCATGACAATGATTAACAAAATGAAAATCAAGCCTAAGCAATTTCATGTAAATGACAGTTCAGTGTGAAGCAAATATCGTCGAGATGGCCTCGGTGTGTAGGGGAGTGGGGTGGGGCGCAATGCTCTCTTCGAAATGTTTTGGGCAAGGAAACAAATTAAAAAGGGTAAAAGATATCTTCAAATCAATTTTGTTAGCTAAATCCCACGTGTTCTTCAAGATTAAGGTCTACTTTTATTCGCATAACTATTTCAAAGTTCTGCGCAAATGATTTTTCACGAACTTTTCAAAAGTAAGTGGTGCTCACTCAAGCGGAAATATTTTTCGACAGCTATATCGTCATATGCATAATTGGATCTGTACCAATGCTAAGATTTGGAAAAATCTTCAGGATATTACAAATATATATTTTAACAGGATTTTTTTCTTTTTGATACGCACTGTAGGGTAAATGCATCAAAATATGGAACCATTTTTTACGAATTCTACCGATATGATTATTGCTGTATATTTGAGTCAAAAACAGATACAGAAACCGAAATTCATATTTGGTAATTATCAGGAAGAGGCAGAACAATATCATTAATACAACTATCTTATTAAGTGAGCCCAATCCTTTAGGGATTGATATAGACATTAAGGAAAATGTAAATTGTGATAATTTCTTTTAAAAATATACAGAACAAGGTTAAATATTGTATGATTGTATGACTCGGTTGATTTGTGTAATCTCATTAGTTATTCGTGTTTAATATATGATTAAATATTTATATTTTAATCTCTTTATCAGAGGAACAACATGCAGATTTCACTATAGTATCAACCATGCGATATTAGTCTACACTGTTAAAAAAAACCCGTGATTTTACAGAAAAAAGAAAAGATTTTGCAGAAAGCAATAACAGAATCATTCTGTAAATTAAAAAAACAGGAATTTTTCTGCAATTTAACAGAACAGGTCTGTTCAAAAGGGAGAAAAGGGTGTTTTATTCAAGGAAATTTGTAAGATTCCATACACCAAATACCAATTTATGTAAGATTACAGATGTTCTCGAGACTCATGCTGCAGGAACTTCTTTTATTTTAAGGATAATTTTTCTAACAGTGTATCTTTTTAACAATCCAGTCGACTGACTAATGTTAAGAGCATACATGGAAAATTAACACATTTTTTTTCATAAGACGAAAATACATTAAGTTTATATATGTTACCCGTGTGTCGTAAACCTCCTTCAGATCCTCGGTCTCGTATAATCACCGATTATACTCGTCATTCAACCAGATGAAGTAGATTTTTTTACTCCCAACTCGCCAATGTTCAAGTATCCAATCATAATCTTCGTAAAAGAGTTGAATTTTACTCTTCAATACCTTTTTCCTCTCACATGAGGGAATGAGCAATCTTTATTACCGGTGAGACGAATTAATCTTACATGTAGTTCAGACATTGTGTTATCCTCTTCTTTGTGCATTTATAGGTCAGGTTATGATTCAGGCACTTTACAAAGATCTTGGTTATACAAACTAAACTTGATTGCTAGGCTATTTAATAAACGACTAAAGTCCACATTTTGTGCAAATTATCACGTAACACGACAAACATAAGAACTGCTTGTGAGAGCTTGGATAGGAATATGGGGGAGGGTGGTATACTCGGAAGATCCCTAATCCCCCTGCACGCAAAGACACTAAACATGCTAAATATGCTTAGTTTTAGTGGATCATTGTCAGGGGTGGCGGAACGAAGTAAGGGTACGAGAAAGGGTACCTATGACGGCAAAGGGGCACTTGCTAACGGCATAAAACGGGTCCTTCTTAGGTATGAAAGGGGCACAGAACACGTTCGCGATGGTCACTTTTCTTAAGTATTTGGGGCACTGATTCGAGAAAGGGAACTTAAAAAAAAGGCAAGGGTGCACTTGCTTACACATAAGTCGGGTCCTTCTCAGGCAAAAAAAGGGGCACAGAACACGTTCGTGAGGGGCATTTTAGTTGCATAAAGAAGGTGTTTTTTCAGTGCTTCAAAAAGTGTTGGGGGCACTGTTCCCCAAGCCGGCCCCCTAAGATCGCCGCCTTTGATCATTGGATCTCGAAGACTGCGTCCTCATAATGATGTCTAAAAAGTAAAAAATAGAAAGGTGTATAAATACAGATGAAAAGTACCCACAATATCCATTTCCCAGTTCCAATGTTTGCTCTTTACTCTTCACTGCTTTGATAGACATGCCACAGTATACCACATTAAAACGCGGAAAAGGGGGTGTTTTCCTCCTGATTTTGGCGCGGAATGCGCAGCTAGACCGCGAATAGAGTGCAAAAACGCATAAAATGAGAACAAATCCGAGAACAACATCCCCTTAATTACCTAAAACGTGAATGGGGTACGTAATTTGCTCATCTGGCACATCTGCATAAAAAAGACTGGACATCTCAGGGGACATCTGCACAAAATCAGCGTTTAATGTATCCTTGTGGCCTGCTTTTCAATCCTCGTAACTATACAGGTTGCTTTTATCAGGAAAATTCTGGCAGATGCTGTCCATTCTTCAATGGCATTGACCTATCCGGAAAGGTTGTTGCCTGAACCTTGTTGCCCAGGCATGCCAGAAGGGGGGGGGGGGTTCTGCAGGCGCGTAGCCAGGGGGGTGGTCGCCCCCCCCCAAAAAAAAAAAAAAAAACGTCCCCAAACAGAAAAAAAGAAGGGAAAAAAGAGAGGAGGAAAGGAAAAGGGAAGGAAGGAAAGGGAAGAAATGTAGCTTTGTGTTTTTTCTTTTCATTCTTTATTTTTTTTCTCAAAAGAGAAACTCCTTCACTCTTGCTTTAAATTTATAAATGAATTTTGCTTCCGCGCTGCGCGCGGTTAACTGACAATATTGAAGTTCTCCATTGTTTCCCCAACCCTTTTTCTAACCCTGTTTTTCTACCTCAGCTATTGTGTTTCTTGGCAGTTTTAAATTTTCAAATGTATATATTAGGGAATGGAATTAGATTAAGTTTAGGCCGAATTATATGAAGTTACGTTTTTTTTTTGATTGATCGCGCAATTTCTGGTCGGGTCGGCTCCGAGCGGGTAATATATATATATATATATATATATATATATATATATATATATATATATATATATATATATATATATATATATATATATATATATATATATATATATATATATATATATATATATATATATATATATATATATATATAATCTTTATATCAATTTCTGGCGTCACCTCCATAAAGGCAACTTCTCCCGCTTTTCAGCTCAACACTAAACAACCATGATTTTGGGACAAACAGGTTCCAAATTAAAAAAAAGAGGAAGGTGTAAACTTCGTGTCGTATTAAATAAAAAATAAGTACAATATTTTTTTTATCAAATTCTATTAAACTTCATGTCATCTCCCTGCACTTGAATCTCCTGTCCTGTTTTGCGCCCTCAGTTTGAAATTTTGAATGACACTTAGGTTTTCTTATAATTCAAAATGAAGCGCTTCAGGATAAGTCAAAGAAATTAGGCATCTTTTTTTATATATAATTTCAATGAATCACATGCAGAAGTTTCAACTTTTGCGTACTATTTTCCTTGTAATGAAGTTAAACAATCTTAGAAATCAATTGAATTAGAGACGATTGGGTATTAGAGATATCTACATTTGATGAAACTTCCTCCTGGCACATACAATTCTTCTCTGTTTTGCGAGTTAAAGATATGCACTGTGTCGCTAAATTGTTTGTAATCAAATCTGATCTTTCCAAGGGAAGTATTCAATATATCTCAAAATATATATCTCAAAATAATTGATAAAACGCGTTAGCTTCCGCGCTTTGAGCGGAGTTATTATTATTTTAATTTCCTTTATTGTATTCCTTTTTGTGCGTTCACAATCAACTTTTGAAAACAAGGTTCAAAATCACAATGTAGTTAACTGAATTGGAGCTAATATAGGTACTAGGGACAAAGGAGACGGCTCATTTTCATTTTAATTCATGAAACACCAAAAGCTTCGCGCTTTGCACCCACCCCCTAGGGAGCGCGCTTCGCGCGCTCTGTAAGTGTTGGCACGCTTCGCGTGCATTTACCGCCCCCTCTGCCACTGAATATTTGACTGGGCAGCATCAGCGAGAATCGTGGCCAAAAAAGACACCCTAAACGAGGATTCAAGGGCAGCAGATGTCCCAGATTAGCCAGCAGATTTGTACACTCCCGGACTTTGTGCATATGTAACAAAATGTGCAAATCACATACTCTAATTCGAGTTGGGCTATCGTGATTTAGGGGGTTTGTTTCTCTCATTTCGGGCGTTTTTACACTCTATTCACGTTGCATGCATAAATCCCCCTGCGTTTTTCCGCAGATGCTATTCACTGTCCAATGGCAGTGGACAGCGATCGCTAGAATTATGTTACTTTGGTAATCGAAATTGCCCAACGTTATGTTGGATTTCATTAGCACCTAGTGAACATGTTATATTAAGAAACTCTAAAAATGATTTAACAAAATAATGTAGAGATATATTTAGCCAAACAACGTGACCACAACATTGGTCAGAGTTGCATGACCAACAGTTGAATAGCATTTTCTTTACACGAATCGGTGAATTGAACTATACAACGTCTGGCCAAAGGTCTAACCATTCTAGGATCAAACTGTACAGTTGTTTCGGCTCACCAATAACTTTCGACAAAGACCTCCCGGTTGTTAATTGTCATTTGACGTGCGCTTTTAATAATTTCCATGCTCTATTTCTAAGCGTTCTGCGTCCCGGTGCAAAAATTTTGTAATACATGTGGACTAGGATAACTACCCCTTAATGACCAAGGTTAATCATCGTCGAGGATTATTACCCCGTGGAGCTGCCGATTTTGTCTCCCAGGCAACAAGGGAAACCCATCTCGATTGTTACACTTTTGTATACTTTCAGTTTCAGTTTCACAATGGTTATATCTTTTCCATCAAAACATAAAAATCAATATGCATTACCTAGAATGATAGCTTCAAAGATTGACATCGTGCACATAATGCAGAAATTTTCAGTAAAAAAAGCAGAGTTCCAATAAAATGCAGAAGAAAAAAACAAACATTATCCATATTTACAGGAATAAGATTATCCAGAGATTACTTAAATGAACAACCTAAACACGTGTGGCCCAATTATATCAAGAAGTTTCCCCTTTCTGTCAAGCGAAAAAAATCCCCTAAAATGATATGTCGTGTAGGCTGGGGGCGGTTATACAAAGGGCATACGAATGCGATAAGTATGTCATGATGGTAGCTGTTATACAGAACTAAAGCAACAAATCGCAATTAAGCTACCATAAATCTTCATGAAACAAAAAACTCAGCAACCAATCAAAATGAATTTACTATAAATCTTTATAAAAAATTAAGTTTTAGCATTTTAGGGCCCTTTGGATCTCCCTGGAGAGGAATTAGGGTCATGTGCAACTGGACAGAATCCCAGCATGCATAGTATCAAATTCTACACGCTAAATTATTAAGATACAAACAAGCAAACAAACAAAAAACGGAGTATGTTTGTTGAGGAGGAAATTGGAATCTGTTTTAGCGGTAAAATTGAAACTGATGCGTGGGGTCAACTATGTTGGGGGTAACCATTGCCGCCCAATATGACTTTCGGTTTAGGCCATGCAGGCAAGGAAACAATTTATTGATTAGCAATTTTAAAAAATGAGAACATGACGAGATAAAAACCACCATTCAAGTGCACAAGATCAGGTATAAGCTTGAATCTGCATGCCTCTCAGAACCCCTCAGAACCTGCCTTCAAAATTGACAATGAAACTGTCAGCTTAATAATAAGAGTAAAATAGAAGGGGAAACCAGACCCGCATAAAGCCAGGGACGGTAGGGAGACGACTCCCCTATGATTTTGCAAGGAGTGAAATGAAAGAGGTAAAAAGAGATACAGGAAAAAATAAAAGAGGAGGAAAGAAGCAAAAGAGTAAAAAGTCTGAGTCGTGTAACTGTATCACTCTGTGTTATTCTACTGAGAAAAAAATACGACGTCACAATTTTGGTAACATGCTAATGCCGCACCTGCATATTGAGTTATTGTGTCATCATCCAGGCTTCGAAATTCGCGAGATCTAGGGTTCGACTGAATAGCTGGATCAACACAAAAGAAGATAATACGTACCTTAATGTACTTTTAAAATCTTTATAACACCATTTTAAAGCCACGGCGAATTTTTTTTAATCAGAGCAAATCAAACGATGAATGAGCGTTACGTTGGTGACAAACATGACTGTAACCCCCTACATACAACTTGTAAATAAAAGGATAACGCCTCCAGCACGCACAATGTACCCACGTGAGGTATATTCAACATACAAAGACATTGCGCTGGCACATAATACCCCAGCCCCTTCCCCCAAGAAATAAAGTAATTCAATTCAAAGTCTTAACTTGTCAGTGATGAGAATTATGCTTGGTCAGACATTCTAACATACATGTATTAACTACAATACATACATATATTATTTTAAAAATATCAATGGTAGTGTTTAAAATTGAATACACATTCTATAAAATGCACTCAAAATGCTTTGTCATTATTTTGTTTAATGAAAACCAACCGGATATTCAAAAGAAGCAAATGAATACATTAACATCATTAAGAATCTACGCTGTGTATAATATACATTATCCATTCTATGATAATTTATGTTGGCTATGTTAAATGTTTAATTTGAATACAAAATTTGCTTTGTTTGGTTTTAGAAAAAAAAAGAAACCTCTTTCCTGTCTCTTCGGCCACACAGCCCGTTTCAGATGTGTAATTAGGAGAAAAAGAGGGGTCCAGATATAGCGTTTCGAGGAAAATAAAAAGTTGTGAGCGAGCGAAGTGAGCTAGAAAGTTTGACACTTTCATTTGGAGAATACAATTTAGTGATTGATTCTGACCTAATATTTTGGAAATACTATCATATATCACCATTCTCTCTTTATTTTTTTGGCCGTGATTACTATTATTTCTTTGGGGTGGGGGATGGGGGAAAGCAGCAAATTTAAAAATTAGTGGCCAACATGCATTCCACAATCATCACATTAAAGTTTCAAAAATCTGAATCGCTGGCGTTGGTTTACCTTTTTCATTATTTTCTATGCCAATAAGAATAAGTGTATTGTTTAAATATTTTCATAGAATGTGTTCAAATCGTGAAATACGGGACAAAACGGCGTTGGGTCATACGGGATGCGGGACAAATACGGGACTGTCCCTTGAAATCCCCCGGGTGTTATCAAAATGAATCTCTGAAGATCATCTTCGAGGAGGTGAATTAATTATGTACAGATCAATACTTGTTTATTGATTACAAACACATAGAAAATAATTGTTTTCTTTTTATGAATAGAATTTGTATTAATGTGCATAATAGGAGTTATCTTCATCCTTCTGTGTTTGGTTGCTATGACTGCTGTTATGTTTACACCAAAAGCATAAACCCCGAGGGGATTGGGGATATACCCCCACACTTTTCGGAGAGTGGGGGGTATACGTGGCATGTACAATATAGGATTTTTCTTTTTGCCTCACTGATGACTAAAGTTTTTTTCTTCATAAAATCCCCGTGTTTTTATTGGGGGGGGGGGAGAGGGTTTAGGGCTCTAGTACCGCGCTGAATTTTGAGTACCCGTGTTATCATTTAAGGAAAAAACATATAAAATCAAATAAACAGAATACCCACGAAATCTTTAAAAGAAAGTCAGTATTCATGTTCTTGTGAATAATATTAACTTTTATGTTGGTCTAAATAAAAAAGGGGCATTTTTAACAAAATCAATTACAGTTTTTTATGGAAACCTATGCTTACAAACTATGCTTTTTAATAGGTTCCTCATATTTCACGCTTTTCATATACATTATAAGACAGCGAATGTAATTATTGTCACTATGTTTTAATTTACTTAAGATGTTTTATGGAATGTGATATAATGAATCAAATAAAAAATAAAGAAAATATACTGAAGCGCTTGTATAGAGAACAATGACTTCATTTTACTTCTGAATTCTGGATGAATATCATCGAGTCATTCCTTACTTTTTCAAAAATCGGATTTTACATCACTGCAAAGAATACTTCCCGATTATTCGAGTGCAAACATATGCACATAAAATTTTCAAATTTATTTTTGACGAGGCATTCTTCATTGACATATAAAATAATTAAAGATTCACGATAAGGTTTTTCACTAAACTGACAATAGCTTATATGATATTCTTCATCCAAAAGGTAAATGCCATCTGTGGCAGATTTCATTTTTTTAACTTGTCCCACAAAAAAATTAGGAATGGAGCAGAAAATGTACATGATATAATTTGATTTTATTTGTTCGATATTATGTAAAAAAATATATATATCAGAAAGGAAATTTTTTTAGCTCGCTCGTGACTTTTTAAATTCGTCCCACATAATAATATTTTGACCCTAAGTGACTCATTACGCCACTAATCAAGATGAAATGATATAGCAATATATAGGCCTATATGTACCAATAACAGATACAAAGATTATGAATAGTCTGTTGTTATAACGAACATCGAGGATCATGCACATACATACTGAGTTCATAACTACTGCTGATAAGGAACCTTACTCTACATAGTATAGGTGTCACGAAAAACAAATCAAAAAGAAAAAAAAAAGATTTACAGAATTGTTAATCGTGAGTTTATTTTCATTTTTCATTATTTTCTACGCCTATAAGAATAAGTGGAATGCATGAATATTCTCAAAGAATGTGTGCAAAATCGTTAAAAACGGGACAAAGCGGCGTTGGCCGGACATGGTCATACGGGACGCGGGATAAATACGGGACTGCATGTCCCTTGAAAAGCCCGGGTGTTTTCAAAATGAATTTCTGAAGATCATCTTCGTGGGGGAGAATAAGTTATGTACAGATCAATACTCATTATCGAGTTCAACCATAGAAAAGTATATTACATTGCTTTCTTTTTTTATGAATAGAATATGTGTATAATAGTTTATTATCATCCTTCTGTGTTTGGTTGCTATGACTACTCTTGTGTTTACACCACGGGATAAATCACTACGCTACCAGCACTTAACTCATCACGTGGGTAATTCAGTAAAATGACTTGATGTTTACTTATCTGTCACTTTGTTCGATGTATTTCTGCCAATCAGACGTGTTTATGATCGACTCTAACAAACTGATCGATAAAACAAATCTGAATCTCCAAAGCATTAATTTTACATCTAAACAGCAGAATGGATTCAAGGATGAAATTGTGTTTCTTCGCTTTCGTAGTGTTAGGTAAGACATTCCTTAAATAAAATCAAAAAATGCAAAACATAAGATTTTATGAATTTATAAGTGATTTCTACTCACAAGGAAAATGCTATTCTGGGGGAAGTTTCTTTCTTTGTAAATGCATTCCGCCATTCATAATTATTCGTAGTTTCATAGGTTACAATTGATTTTATTTGGGTTTTTCCTTCTGCATTCGTATAACACTATTTTCATTAAGTAACAAAGATAATTTATTATTTTTAGCATGTATCATTGAGAAAAACTGTTACAAAATGTGTCCTACTACCTAAATATTATAACATTCATAATTTTCAGGAGAAAGATTGTTGTCATAAGCAGATTTCAATAATAAAGTTGAGGTTGATTGCAACAATGGTGATGATGTGGGTGTACATAAGACCAAATTTGTGCTGTAATTTATTCATTTATTTATTGTTTTTGTGATATATTTTCAATAAGAAAATAGTGCATACATAATTACAAAGAATGCACAGAGCATTTTCATTTATTTGAATGTAGAATAAAAGAGCATTGTTTATAAAATCATTAATGGCTTGCTCAAGTGAATTCATAATTGTGCTTCATGCGCCTTAATGCCACCGCACACCTTACGACTGTTCGCGATACAATTTTTGAACTAATGGCATTTTGCTTAATTTCTGAAAATGTAAATGGAACATATCATTTTATTTGAGTATAAGATTAATTGAAAGAATTATAATATGACCATTTTGAAAGATTGAAAGCCTTTATTTTGTAGTAAAGGCCAAATTAGTTTCAAATCGTAGCCAATCGTACGACTGCTATGACGTCATTACGACTAGATATTAAATTCAATTTTATATTAAGAAAGATGATAGCATAGTCACAAATTTGAACATAAATGTTCGTACGATGATTTAGAACATTACACAGTAAGATATTCCTAGTTTCAATATTGGCATCAAATTCTACTACATTTTATTCTGAAATCGGATCGCAGAAATAGAAAGGATGTAAAGGCCTTGGTCACACCGCCCGAGCATTGTTGGAGCGGTCGTGGAGCGGAGAGAAAAAAAACCCATCACTGCTCGCTACCGTTCACCATTTTCGATTTCGATTGTTTTTTTTTTCGATTTTTGTTTTTTATTTTCCCCCAATTTTGTGAGCGAAATTCGACCCCCTCTCCCTACCGCTCCACGACCGCTCCAACAACGCTCGGGCGCACAGTGGGCCAGAATGAACCGAAAGTGCGCCAAAACCCTTTATTGACATATTTGTACGGTTAAATTTTGTAGATAGGGGTAATTTCACCCGTAGAATTCAATAAAAGTATTTTCAAATATTTATGACGTCGTTAAAATACTGTTTTCTGATTGGCTATTAACATTTGAGAAGAAATTACATGTTTCTAATTCTAATAATATAGGGTATTTATCATGTTTATAATGCGCACATATCCACCTTGTTAGGTGCTCGAGGTGCTCCTATATTACCTATATTCTACAATAAGTTTCAAATTTTCAGAAACTAGTTTTAGAGAAATTTCAGCAATAAGGAAGCATATTAGCAAACAGCAAACACATAAACAGGCAAACAAACAAAAAAAGTCTGTGCTCGGGGTACAAACAATTCAATTTGTGACTTGAGTATCGCTTAAAGAGGGCGCCCTACCATGAATCCGGAATTGTAAAATTCAAAGTGAAATTGTAAAAAAAAATGCAAAGGAGTATTTTCATTCCCTGGGTACAATGATTAACCACACCTACATGAATTAAAATGGATTGATACCAAAAGTGGACAGTGAAATCTTTAAAATGATTATCCCAATGATAAATAATAGAGGCCGGGTCCTCTGCAGGTTAATCGGTACAAGGCCTACCTATTTCACCAAGAACAGCGTATACAAAATTAATTCTGAAACAGAGTCTCTCTCTGCTATCTCACCAATCATTATGTCTTTGGTGAGAGGATTTTATCATACTTTGAACATCAGAAGGAAGAGGATGTGCTTGTTGTACTCGTTGCTACTAATCACAATGTTACTTGTTACCATTAGTCTGTGGAATACATATAAAGTTAATAAGAGTCATAAACCAAACATCAATCCTTGAAATGATAATATGCACTTCCTTCTTGATTGATTTTTAATTTATAGCAAATTTTGAATGAGCCAAGTTACAAACCATTCATTTTTTTTCTCTTTTTTTTTTTTTGGGGGGGGGGGATAAATACCAATAATGATAATGCAACTTATACATGTATAGATCCCACGTATCTGTCCTTTACACATTTTCATATTTTAGCAGAAAACTGAGTGACCAATCACATCCCTAGTCATGTGTGTTATAGCGATATACATTAGGACTTGGTTTATGATAGCGATATGGACTTGGTTTATGAACAAAACAAATTAATAATGTTACCCGGGAATCTTACCTGAAGAATTAATCTTCTAAGAATGACAGCATATCAGATATGCAACACGGGATGGAACAGTTTGACATCAAAATGAAGTCGTTTTACATGTTTGTATTATTATATAGTTAGTGGAAGTGGAAGTGAAAGCTTGTCTTTACGTATGTTTAACGAAAATATTTAAGGAAGATACCAGTCAAAAGAATCAGACACTTGAGCTAGACATCCCCCCCCCCTCTCTCTCTCTCTCCCACCACGCGACTGTGAGTTTCACTAATACCCTTTTTACACAGGCTAAAATTCCTTAACCCCGTACTATAGGTGGGGCTAAATGGCAATTTAGCTCCACCTTTTGCATGTATAGTACGGGGTTAAGCTTAGCCCACTTTCTTTTTACACAGCATTTTTGCAAAGTCGGCTAACCCCACCTATAGTACGGGATTATTTGGCCTTGCAAAAAAGCAGGGTTATCCCACCAATTGCGGTGCTAAGAGCAATAGTACGGGGTTAAGATCGCATGTGTAAAACGAAAGTGGGCTAAGCTTAACCCCGTACTATAGGTGGGGCTAAATGGCAATTTGGCCCCACCTATAATACGGGGTTAAAGTGATTGGTTAACATTGGTTTGACTTTTAAAAAATCTGAGCTAGAAGGTCACACTTGTCACCTGTGTCTGTGATATGTTACAAAAATGAAGCCCAGAAAAAATTGCGTTCAAAAATAATTATTTAGTGCTTCAAAAATTGAAATAAAAAGTGACCATCTTAATTTCATCTCATACACTTATGTGTACTAGTTAGGTGTCTATAAGACGCCTATTTACAAAATCGGGGTTTGCCTTGTAGATTTAGCTTTTCATTCTCAATAATGGTTGTTTTCAGGGTTTATTAGTTCTAATACATGCACTTGTACACATGTTTCATCTTGGTTTGAGAATTTTTTAAATTGGCTGCTCACAAAGTTAAACAATACCTTTAAGGAAATTGTAGCGTGTGTAAAAAGTGTACGAGTGAAGCACTTGTACTACGAATGATCGACAAAAACCACTAGTCCGGGGTTAGCGAGTTTCGTGTGTGAAAAGCAAGCATTCCTTATCCGGGATTAGCAATAACAATTTGGCATGTGTGAAAAGGAAAAAAAATAGTACGGGTTAAGGATAGTACGGGGTTAGCGATAGTCCGGGGTTAAGAAAATCCTGTGTAAAAAGGGCAAGAGATACGGTCTTATACGGTCCCGCAACGTTCGGCACGCGCATAATGGGACACTAACTTGGAACGATTTTTGTGATAAATACGGCGAACATGTGGTTGGAAAATTGGTTATATCTCCAGAAAATGCACGTATATGCAGCTAAATTTGGTATCATTGTAAAGCATGGACTATAACAAAGACCGTCATGGTATTTACAACGCAGCAATCGGCAGCAATTTGTAAAAGAAATACTCATGAAAAAAAATTGCTAAAACCCCCCATTGTCAAATGGTTTCGTCCAAATTTACCTCTGAAGGGATTATCATTTTATCTTGAAAATTTTTGATCACTTAAAACAATCATTCATCAAAGAGTACCGTGAATTAGAAATAAATTAAGCAATCCGTTTTGTTAAAACAGTGAAATATCTAAAAACGTGTCATTTTCACATGCGGTAGGGGTAAAGGGTCATTTTCCGGTAATATTGAATAAAATGGGCAACTAGTAATTAATTTCATGGAGAAATACTGTATGGAGACATCCTACAGGTTCTTATCTTAGCTTAGAACATGAAAAAAACAAAATTTGTTTCATGACCAAAAACCAGTTTTGGTGCACTTTTGCTCTCTCCTGGCCCACTGTGGGGGCGGTGTGACCAGGCCTTAAGCGTATGCATCTCGTAAATAAAGTATTCGAAACCCCGGTAACCCCTTCGGAGCTGCCATCCACTTCCATCCGTTTTCAACCGCAAGGTTTCCGATAAACAACCGTTTAACATCTGCGCTACATACTACCCACGTTTGTTATTTTCCGTGATGTATTCGCAAATTTCTTGAGCGGATGAAAACGGATGGAAATTTTGCTCGTCCGCTGTATCCTTTATGAATACGTTTTACGTCCGTCAGCTAGTGAGACCAGGTCTGCAGAGAAGATGTAAAGCGGAAAAGGATCTTGCCATCTGTTAGAAAACGTTATAAATCCGTTGTGTACTCTTTGCATACGTGCTTCATACGCTCTATATCCATCTAGCATCCGTCCACTGTTGATTTCATTATTCGCCCATTATGGCCATTGTCTGAAGCGGATGAAAACGGATGGAGCCACCCCTAAACTTTGCTTGTCCGCTGTATCCGTTATGAATACGTTTTGTGTCCGTCAGCCAGTGGGACCAGCCCTTAAGCTTCATTTCTTATCAATACACTCATCTAGATAACTTATGGGAAATCAATTAATTTGAGTACTTAATATGCCGAAATAAAGAAAGGAAGCACGAGGATAACATGTACATGTTACAGCTATCAAAAGAGCGGATATAATGATTGACTACCTATGGGGAAGAGATAGAAAGTATCTCGTATCTATCCCGTCTAGCTGCAAGAAATCGTACCCGAGTTGTAAAATGACAAACGCACTATCAAATACTATTCTGTTTCATCGAAAAGATAAAAAAACAAAAGATAATTAAACCATTCTAATCATGCAGGTTCTCTGTCTGTGGTGTCTGCTCAAGTTGAATGCTACGATTGCAATTATGATTATAATGATGGCGAGACAGAGAGTGATCCAAACGACTGCAAAACGCCGTCATCCTCAACGATGAACGCGACATGTGGAGCGACTATGAAATGCTACGTAAGTCACCAAATCAATTCTCTCATCATCCTGATAAGAAATGACATAATTTTCAAAATAAATAATTTTAGGCTTAAACTGAAATGTACTCAAATAAGATCACAAATAATACAGGGGCGTTATCGAGATACTTTTGCTTTTTCTTGGATGGGGGGGGGGGTGTCGAGCTAAGGGTGACGTCATATTTTTCAGTTGAATTACCATCGAATTTCCAGACCCAGATCTCTAATTTCGATTCTCTTCTTTAACCAGCTTGCAACCTGTATTATCGAGTGAGACTGAAATTCCAAGTTTTTCTGTTCCAGAGACCCTCAAATTTGTGGTTCCTTGTTTCAGTGCGCGCCCAGCATTTCTGATGCGTCAGTTCCAGAGCATTGCTATTTTAGCAATCGTTGATCCTAGAGCTGTTTTGGATACCCCTATTTTTATACCATTTAGTTCCAGAGCCCCCCTTTTCGACTTTGGTGTGGCACATAGGTATCGTGTTATAATTCGACTAGCCCCCCCCCCCGGATAGAAGTGTTTCCAGAAGCCTGAACTAGCATCTCTCAATGGCACAGGGGGTACGCTCATCACATGCGACGAAAATTTGTATTTTTTTTTTAATTTGTAATTTTTATTTTTACTTTGATAATTAAAGGCCAATGACAAGATTTCAATGCCCGTCTCGAGGATCATAACAATGCAAATTATTCTCCATAAAATGCAGTTATTGAATATAATTATTTTCTATTGACCCCTATTGACCTTCTAAAATCATACCTTGGGTGTAAAACATAATGATTCAATCAATAATACAAATACGCACACCCAGGTGGAAGTCCGCAGCAAAAAAGTTACAATCATTCATTACGAATAGGTCTCTAAACTAGTATGTTACACTTTCCCCTAAAATCGTTTGTATCTCTCTCTAAACAGGTGCAAAGTGAGATAACTTCAAGTTTAGGTTTGTTTGGCGGAGGTCGTATCAGATACTCTCGTGGATGCATGGAAGATGACGCTTGCCAAGCAAACGACTGTCGGAAAACCCCTAGAGATTGCATTAGTTGCTGCAATGGTGACTTTTGCAACACTGCCTCTTTAAATACCCACCTTGTAGATAATATGCTAACCCGACCTTGTTACCGTTGCCAATATTCGGACATACGAGGGACCCGGAGTGATGCTCGTTGCGGACCAAGTGACTTTGATGCAGATGCCTCGGACTCGCAAGTGTACAGTGTTGACTGTCCTGGTCTATGCTACGTGAGTATAAGAAGTTGCTTTTTAAAATGATATTTTTAAAGATCTAATTGAAGAGGAAAACACACAAAAGAGATATTAGATTAAACAATGGAGTCCGTGTTGGTATCAGCTCAGAGGATGCACAATATGCAGTCGTTTTCTCCGATATATAGCTTGACGTTCTAACAGTTTTGGTTGTAAAATACAGACCTCATAGTATCAGCTGATCCGTAATACTGTTTAGTGATTGTGACGTCAGTGTGTGTAGCATAAATGTTGACGGATATGCCCAAAACACTACTTGCTAGCCAACAAACCTTCCAGATACTTTCCCAAGGCACCTAGCTGTTCTTTATCATGTTGCCGGTGGTCATGGAATACCAATCTGCCAATAGTTACAGCTTGCAAGTCGTGATCAATCACCACTTGCGATCAAGGAACATTACCAACGTGTCAACACGGGGGGGGGGGGGGCTTTTAATGGGGAGTACATGACAATAACGTCTGTTGATTTCGTAATTAAGAGACTTTTTGTTCCTCTGGAAAGTCTTTGTTTTTTGCTCAAATGTGGTATTTTCATAAGCATTGAATATGCACTTAAAAGTGTCCTTTCAGCATAGTAAGAAAACAATGCTCTAAATGTCGAGTTATGTTGAACATAACATATCACTTTGTGTAAAACTGTTTGAAGCATTCTCACCAATGATTTCTAGCAGACGACGCTCAGTCATAGCAACGACAGTGTAGAAGTGTAGTCGCGTAATACTGAGGGTTAATTGAAGAAAAGTTTAATTTTTTTGTTTCAAAAGAAAGAGTGGGTTCTCCTGAAACGATTGATACCTTGCATTCGATACATAATCTGACTAAATGTGTTAAAAGAAAAGAAAACGTCTCATGTATAGACGCCCCTCATTTAGACGCCCCTAATAGACGCCCCTCATTCTAATGTGAAAATATAGTGTTCAATTCACATATTTTGTTCGCTTCCTATGGTATTGCGGCTACAAGTTCTACTTGTTTGACTTCCATCAATGGCTAAAATATATATTGTGTGGCGTTATAGTACTTCTTGTCAAGATGTTTAATTTTGTTCGAAGTGATTTATTACCTTTGAATTCGCATAAGATTAAACAAAGTAAATAAAAGAAAATTGATAACAAACAAAGAGTGTATCATTTCTTGCGATCATATCGCCTCTCATCCTCATTATAACTCACAAGTTGCAGGGGGAGGCGCTATAGATATATACCCCCACCAACCCCGAGCTGTTTGCGCGTTTCCGTTTTACACCCTGGCGAAGGCATTTTCCGGAAAAGTAGCCAAAAAGCGACTACTGAAGAGTCTACACACGTCGCTGGTTGCATGCAGCGTGCGACACAGGCGAGTCCACCACCGCATGCAATTTGCACAGTTACTGATCAGATCACAGAGTTCCTCGGCACATCTACAGAGAGAGCGGCAGTCAGGAGTGAAATCCGAACATGCTTTTGCAGTCGCGTTGTTTATGATAGTTTTTTTCTAAAAATAAATTATTAACTAAATGAATAGAATGACAGACAAAATAAAAATAAACAGATACTTATAATGGAAAGACAAAGAAGTTTGATGGATTGATACACTTAGAAGCTGCCGAAAGATAGATATATAGAAGACTGATAAATAGATAGAGACAACATAGACAGATAGATAGAAATAGAGAGAGAGAGGTGGATAGATAGATAGATAGAAAGAGAGAGAAAGAGGGAGAGATGGATGGATAGATAGATAAATAGAGAGAGGGGGAGAGACAGAGAGGTCGATATATAGAGGGTGAGGGGGAGAGAGAGAAGGATAGATAGATAGAGAGAGAGAGAGAGATGTTGTAGATAGAAATATGGACGGACAAAGAGAAAGAGAGAAAAAAGACAGACAGATGCTATAGAGAAGGAGAGAGATAGAGAATTTGAGAGACAGATAGATAGATGTTAGATAGATAGAAAGATAAAGAATGAGAGAGACAGAGAAGATAGACAAATTAACAGATAGATAGATATAGATAGAGAGAAACAGAGAAAGACAGACAGATGGATAGAGATAGATAGATGTTAGATAGATAAAGAGGGAGAGAGACAAAGAATATTAACAAATTAACAGATAGATAAGTTAAAAAATAGATAGATAAATAGATAGAGAGAATAAGAGAAAGATAGACAGATGGATAAATAGATAGAGAGAGATATTAAATAGATAATTAAAGAATGAGAGAGATAGAGAAGATTATTAACAAATAGATAGATACTCTAGTTAAAAAATAGATAAATAGATAGAGAGAAATAGAGACAGACAGATGGATAGATAGATAGATGGATAGAGAGATAGATAGAGAATTTGAGAGATAGATAGATGTCAGATAGATCAAGAATGAGAGAGAAGAGCGACAAATTAACAGATAGATACTGTATAGGTAGGTAGAGAGAGAGAAATAGAGAAAGACAGACAGATGGATGGATAGAGAGACACAGAGAATTTGAGATAGATAGATGTTAGATAAAGAATGAGAGAGACAGAGAAGATTATTAGAAAGATAGATACTGCAGTTACATAGATAGATAGAGATAGAATTTGAGAGATAGATATATAGACAGATAGAGAGAAAGACAGACATCAGCAAATCGGCAACTGAGGCAAATGATCAAGGCAAACATTCGTATTGAACCTGGAAAGTATAAGCTCAGCTGCATCTGCGGATAACTTCGGTGCGGACATTGGATCGCGCGCCCAGCTGATAATGTAAACAAATGTAGACGTAGACTCTTCACTAGTCGCTTTTTGGCTACTTTTCCGGAAAATGCCTTCGCCAGGGTGTAAAACGGAAACGCGCGTCCTGCTTACATGCCTACTAGGAGGATGGGATATGTACCCCGACTCAGCCCCCCCCCCCCGTAGCTTTCAACGAAGTGAATAGTATTCAAATGCGCAAAGAATAGACATCTGACTCAGACAAGTTAATGTATTATTTAAAATTTTGTTCATCTTTCTTTTTCGGTGCTCTAAACATTGGAAAAGGAATCGTTGATGACATTTCTTGTGGAAAAAAAAACCATCCCGATTTCGAGAGTTGTTGGTGTTCATCTTGTCTAATGAATATGTATTGCTGTTGTTTTCTTTCTTTTCCTTTATTCATTTCAAAGATTGCAAGAGCCAAATACGAGCATGCGGTTGAAATAATTCGAGGTTGCCAGTACCATGGGAGTTATTGTACCTATGACAGACAAGCAGTCAACGGCGTACCTGCGAATGAATTCGGTGATAGTAATTATAATGCTCAACACCAATACGAGCTCTCATGTTGTGTTGACGACAATTGTAATACTGCTACTGCCCTCTCCGTTGGATTAATGACAATCCTTTTCTCAGCTACCCTCGGCGTGTTTGTCATCTAATGTCGCCGTCGTAGGATGTATAAGCAAGTCCTTGGAGGGTGGGGTATCTGGGGGGGGGGGGTCTCGTACAATGAGATATTCATCAGCGTAGATTAGTAAACTTGATTTCGAGAGGATGTCACTTTTTGTTAATTCCTCTTACATTTTCATAGCTTGCAAATAATGTTCGACTCAATATAATTCACCCGTACATTAACTTTGTGTGTCTCAGTGCCTCTGGACATCTTACGATTTTGGAAAAAAATTGCTTTTTACTTATTTTCAGAAAATGAGAATTAAAAGTATCTTTTAATTTGAGGTTCAAATTGATTTGGATGATTACAAGCCTTTGTTTGGGACCAAAGGCCAAATTGGTTTCAAATCATAGCTAATCGAACAATTGCAACGATATTATTACGACTAGATATACAATTTGCTTTTATTATAATAATGATGGCAGCATAGTCTAATATTTGAACACAAGTGTTCGTTCGATGATTTAAAAAAATACACAGTAAGATGTTCTATATCTCTATATATTTGCATCAAATTAGACTACGTTTTACTCTTGAATCGAGTTGCTGACCAGTCGTAAAATGTGAGGTGGCATTACATTTGTCAGACAACTTCCCTGTTAAATTGACTTGAAATCGATAATTTTTATTTACTGACGTAACGGCGTACTGTATATAAGGGCCGCATGACAGAGGACACCTCTCAAATCTTTATCGTAAATTGAAGAACTGGGGTAAATGAGATTTAAAAAGAAAAAGGTGATTATACCTTAAAAGAGTATTCTACGAAAAGGGGCAATTCAAATTAAGAATTAAAATCTTGGAAAACAATATCTTTGTGATCCTTTTTTTAGAATCCACCAGTAAATTGACTCATGGGAAACGTGTTTAGGGAATTCAGTCGCGAACGATCGAGTTGCTGACAAGATAAAATAGTGTTTCGTAGTCGTAATTTGCGGTTGGAATTAATACAATTATTCTAGTTTCAATTTTATAACCCGAGTAGGCTAGCAAAGACCTGCCAATTTTTAACGAAATCCTGTATGATGACCGAAAATCCTTGCTGGAAAAAATGATGTGTCACCCAGTGTTTCCCACGATGTGTTCACAGTGTGGAAAACAATGTGAACTCACCTTCAGACTAATTCACCGTGTGAACACACTACTAAGACTTACACTGTATGATGTGTTCACATGCAGACATCTTTAAAGGACAAGTCCACTCCAAAAAAAGTTGATTTAAATAAAAAGAGAAAAACCCAACAAGCATAACAACGAAAATTTCATCGAAATCGGATGTAAAATAAGAAAGTTATGACGTTTTAAAGTTCCGCTTAATTACACTAACAGTTATATGCACATCCTGGATGGTATGCAAATGTGGAGACTATGACGTCATTCACTCACTATTTCTTTTGTATTTTATTATGTGAAATATGAAATATTCTAATTTTCTCCTCATTGTCAAGTGATACAACGATTAATGCCTCCCTGAACATGTGAAATTAACATTGGTTAATACTATATGGCTCAGTCAAGTTGGTCCTTGTTGTCAAATCTATAAGAACGAAATATTGTACAATTCAAACAATAAAAACAAAGGAAATAGTAAGTGATGGACTTCATCGACTGACTCACCAAGTTGTGCATATCCCTGTTAATAGGCGAAACTTTAAAATGTCATAAGTTTCTTATTTTACATCATATTTTGATGAAATTTCCAGCATTATGCTTGTCTGACTTTTCTCTATTGATTAAAATCAACATTTTTCTGGGGTGGACTTGACCTTGAAACAGTGTTATTCCAGCACGGATGACTTTTTGAAGTAAAATGCAAATTCTAAATATGAAAATATCAAATCGAACTAGATAAGAAATTACATAAAATGTCTGTTCTTGTGAATTCTTTGGAATTTATTTCAACCTTCTTGGCTAAAATATCGGTCGAACTTGGATATGATTCTTAAACAATACATCTAATCGTATAGAATTGGCAGGTTTCGTGTGTTTCATGTTTTGTATAGATTTCAGTTGACATGACTCTGGTGATATTTTTATATGTGTGTGTGTGTGTTTTTAAAAAGGCATCAAATAGACATCTGTGTTGTAATCTAGAGTCCTGATATATATATCCATTTTGATAAAAAAAAGTAAAATGTATTTTTAACTTCGATATGAACTGCAGTGACCATTTTGATCTTCATAAAAAAATGACAATACAAATGACCAAAATAGTGGGCTGTACTACACATATCGTCTCTTAGCAAAACAGTTATGTAATGGAGAACATAGTGAAGTCAAGGAGTTGACGAAATCGATAGAAATGTTCAAGGTACACTGTAAAAACTGTGGTGTTAAAACTGACACCAATTGGTGTTAATAGAGGACCACACCCTGATGTGTTCAAATTACACCGTAAAGATTGAACATAACACCAAAGAGTGTAAATGTAACAACCAAAGGTGTTGTAATAACACCTATGTGTGTAAATCTAACACCACCAATTTAACACCGGGGTAAGATAACTGGTGTGGTCCTCTATGTACATCGGTTAACACCATAGTTTTTGCTGTGTATCAGAACACGCTCAAACATTTCAGGAATCACATTATAATAAAATGTGATTTAACGTGACTGATAAAATATTTATGATTGGACGTTCATATCCAAAAACAATACTTGTCTCGATACTTGCACATTTCGCACCAAAAATAATTCAGTCTTATTTGGTCTATGTTGTTTTCTCAACCCTAAATTTAGAATCACAATTATGTTAAGGACGATGTAAATCGGCCAAAACTTTCATTTACGAAAGATTTGCAGTGTTACAACGTGTGATTAGTATAGAAATTCTTTCTTTACTGGTACGGAGCAAGAGGCGACCGCGAATTGATTTTTTTAGATTAAAAAAACATGGAAGAGAAACAAAGGCTAAAAGAGGGAAGAATAAAAATAAAAAGAAAGAAAAGAGAAGAGTGTGAAAAGTAGGAATATCAAATTCCCTGTGTATACCAACTACAATACACTCTAGAAAAAAGAAGGTTTACCCAATACTAGGTAAAATGGGAACATGCATTTTGGTTGGGTAAAATCTTACGTAATTTTGAGTTGAAATAGCCGTATATGAGGTGAAAAAATACTGGGTAGAATTTTACTCAGAGTGTATAGCTCTGTTATTCAAGCGAGTTTCTACTTCCCGATTATTCAATCGATGAAAAAAATTACGGTAATTTTAGTTTGTCTTGCCCCGATGAAAAATATCCCGGCGCCGCCTTTAACCAAGACGCATACAGTGTACATGTGCTTGAATAATTAAAAGATGGTATTAACTTCATTCATGTAAATTAAAAAATTCTGGTATATGTAAATAGAAATGATTTTAGGAAGGAATATTTTTGTTTACCATTTATCATGCATTTTGAAATTTGTCTGAGTAGAATCAAAGTTTTCGACAAAATATATCTGACTTTTGTTCGGTCACATACTTCTTCCAGGTCATTTTTACCCTGAACAGAGTTTTTTTTTCAACTGGTTGCAACTGTCCGATTTCCGGTTAATCTGAGATTCCGTTCAACCTGACCGGGGATTTTTTTTATCAGGATATTTACCGTAGACAAATATGACGAAATCCATGATATTTTTTTGAAAACTAAAAGTTAATGATTTCAAAAGTTATTTATTCAGATTTAAATAGAATGTTTTAGATTTTTTTATATTTGCTCAGTGTTTGATTCACATAATGTAAATGACATTTGCATTAAAATCATGTAATAATCTTTGTGTGATTGTACTCTCTTTTAAAATCTATTGTTTTGATTTCTTTTTACATCATTGTGTACATCAAATGCTATGTCCTGGGGAAAATATAGATTTAAGGTGGTTTGTCTATAAAGTGTTTTGCTATAGAAATACACAGAGCCTGATATAAGAGGCAAATTATATTTTTTTCTTATAATGTGCACTTTGTGTGACTATTTCTATTGATGTAATGCGTCAGTATGACTTATAATGTGTTAATGAAATTAAATAATTCAGTCACATTTTGACCCATTAGTATTTGAATGTATCATTCATTTGTGATAAAAATGTCGTTAGGGAAAGAGAGATTAGTTTGAAAGTAACAGTCGTTCTTCTTTTTGACGGCGATGTACCATTGAAAACGATGTGACATTATTAACAAAATGAAGTGCTAATTTATAACTTACTAGTCGGCACTCCGAAGTGCAGTCATAATACAAGCACTTCATGTCTTCAGTGATAATTTTCTTATAATTAAAAGAAACGATAACAAAATAATGAAAAAATGTATCAGAAAGAGAAAAGGGATAGAGAGAGAGTAAAGGGATCGAAAAAAGACAGTTTGTTCAATGGTAAAAAAGGAATAAAATAAATTACTCCTTTTCGGGCCATCTTGCCCCCGCCTCTGTCCTATGAATCCGCGACCCTGCCGATGTTCATTTTTTTTCGATTGTAAGGATGTTGCCAACAAGACTGTATTGAGGGAAAGATCTCTACAAGAGTTAGAGAGAATGGAGCTGAGGAAGTGAGACGGAGAGAGATAGAAATGAAGAGAAAGTGAAAACGAGAGGGAGAGAGAAAGACGAGGGAGGGATAGGGAGAACGAGAGCGAAATAAAGAGAAAAAATGGGAGAAAGGTTGGGAAAGACATGAGGAGGAGAAGAGGAAATGGTAGAGAGAGAGGCAGAGAGATGGGGGTGGGGTAATTAACGTGGAATCATACCAATACGTCACAGTTTATGATTTCAGTATTCTTCGAAGTTGATAGTTTTTCATTC
Organism: Lytechinus variegatus; assembly: GCF_018143015.1. Lineage (NCBI taxonomy): Eukaryota > Metazoa > Echinodermata > Echinoidea > Temnopleuroida > Toxopneustidae > Lytechinus > Lytechinus variegatus. Next base: position 63,080,711 of record NC_054741.1, read on the forward strand.
ATCCATTTGTTGTTTTCTGAAACAAAAACACGTTCGAATTCTGTGATTGAGCTGTCAATCGATTAAAAGCAAATGAGCGTTCATAACTTGGTTGTGTTTCTAACCAGTCTTAAGTTGCATGCATGTTTTATGGATTCTATATTTCACCGGAGTGTAATTTGATGAGAAAAATGATATTTTTTTATATTTTGTAATTGAAATTTAGAAAAAAAAGTAGCACTCGACAGGTACAAATTACCACCAAGTATGTTAATAAGTATGCTTTATTCACTTATTCTTCAACAATTTAAATCACCTATATTTTGCTTATTCGCAGATTCATTTACTTATTTATTACTTACTTATTGATTTACCATGACATTGAAAAAGCAGTTGTAATCCATCCATTGGCCCGAGGCGGGATGTTTCAATGTAACAATCAATAAAGACCTTTATTATGCGAACAGTTGAGGTCGCCCCATCAAACAGAGGTAGAGAGAAAAAAAAGGATGCTAACTACCATTTGGTTTGGTAAGGAAGTGGAAGTGGGTAGAATACTGTAAGTATGTATTTTTTTATCATTGATGATTCTTTATTTGGAGAATTATTTATTATCTTGTACATAGGTGGGTGATTATACGAAGGTTTAGAAAAAAAATCATAAACGAATAACAGTTATTGTTCACGTGAAGTCACATGCGAGTAGCTCCACCATGGTTGCAACATAAATACAATCCCATAAAATGCTATTTGCTCAGAAGATAAAAGGGTTTAACAGGCAATATCATCAAACGCTTTATAACACGATTCATGATGGCCCTGGGAAGCCGGGGGTGTCGAAGCGCCCCCAAGATTTACCCGGGGGGGGGGGGTACTGCGTGTGTTATACACAAAGTTATACACCACAAAGGCAGCACCCCCTGGAAATCATGTAGGTATATGCTACAAATAGAAATTTAACCAAAATCACCTCCATTTTGTAGTAAAACTTTTTTATAGCCAAATTTTGTCTGACCCAAACCACCTTCATTGTGAAGTATTATTTTTTTTTGCTTGTCAAAATTTTCTTCCGAAAAAACACTCCTATTAAAAATCGTTCCCAGGGCCCTGACAAGAGATACAAAAAAACCCAAAGGAAACAAACAGACAAACATAAAAACATTTTCAACCATGAACTATCAAACGTAAAATATTTTGAAATTGATTTTACCGTATTCCATATAAAAACAGTGTCTGACGTTGTCCATCAAAATGTGTTACCCTCTTTCTTGGCAGTGAAGTAAGATGTCAAGAATGAAATATCGAGCGCTGACATCAACGTGCCCCCCCCCCTCGGTCAACAGCTCCTGAATTGGCTGTATACGGTGCGACTGAAGCTGAAATTAGGCAACATTGCGTAACCGCACTTCACACCCTAAATTTTTTTAAATGTGAATCGATGTACAAATCTGGTATAATTTATTATTTTAGCCAAAATTCTTAATTTTTTTTACTGACTAAAGTTGATATACTTTATCTTGTTTATGATAAGAAAATAAAGTCGCTAACGATTTCCATCGCAAAAAAACATTAAAAAGTAAAATGTCGAAAACTTGACAGAGAAATACATCTAAAAAATACATTTAAAACAATATTGATTTTTGGGGGGCTTGCAATTGATTAGAATCCTACAAAAGTTTGTAAATTAAGAAATTGTAGTTTAGAGGTCTAAATTATTAGAGTCGACCCATGCCCCTCTCCCTTTGATTTTTTTTTAAATTTGTAATGTAAAAATGCCATTAAAACAGAAGTGTCCCCCCTTAAAAGCGAGGACTCTTTTTGTTTGCTTGTCAAAATTTTCTCGGAAAAATTTGCCCTCCCCCTTTTTGGGAAAATTCAAGATCGGCCCCTGTATTCGATGATAACTTTCTTCCCAAACAGGAATCAACGAACTCAGCTAATTGAATGCGTAATTAGCAAGTTACGCAGATCCATGGTCAAATCAGCCAATGGTCAGTTAGTCTCCACGACCTTTGCAGGACCTTTGCAGGACTCCCCAGGAAGTGGAGGATGTGCAGACATTGTGTGCAGGAATGACTGATTGAATCCGATGACCGGGGTAATAATATATCTGTAAAGCGCTTAGAAACGTCGTTCCGATGGATTAAGCGCTATATAAAAGCGGATTATTATTATTATTATTATTAAATATCGGAGGGGGATGGGGGATGCATTATAGGAATAAGTCACCAGTCGTGATTACATTTATACGTTGACCTCCATTATTTACTAATTCCAGAAACATGTTACATCTGACATTAACGTGGGCCAAGTGATCATTGACCATGTGCATGCATACACATACAAAATGGAAGGAAACAAATCTCTTTTTTTTAATTGGAAAAACATGTAAATCTTTTCCTCTTATCTGAGATGTTCCATTTGTTTTCTTTTATGACCCCCGAAGAGAATCTACAAATTCACGTGTAAATTCACGTGTATTGCGATAAATGTCTTCTTGTCATACCTATAAAATGCATTTTATTTGGTGATGTGTAATCTTCTATTGGGACTTTATTACTTTAACACAAATATTTGCATCTCTAATAAAGAAATAAAAACGGATGCTTGGCGATGTTGATAATATGAATCAGAAAAAAAGAAAAATCTTTATAAAAGTATTTCTCTCACGTTCTACAAGGTGTGGATTCTTGAGCTGAACCGGATACTTTCGCCCCGAGGTACATATATCAATAAACATTATTTTACTAACTGACAGACATTTATTTTGATAAATATCAATTTATATCAAGCTCAGCGGTGGAGGAATGCCCTCATGGGCACGAATGTCTCCCTTGTGATCAAAACAATAAAGCAGAATTTTTCTGATCGACACTTCAGAAGAAAAAGGAAATATAGAAAAAAAATTATTACAGAGGGGGGGGAGATAAAGAGAAAGATGAGGGAGCATGATAGAGGTATGTCGTCAGTAATCAACCAGGAGCCCGTTGTAGAAAGAGTTACGTTTAAACGCAAGTCAAAAAATCAATTGCAAGTCCAAAATGCGCGCTGTTGATTGCTTGGTTGAAAATGAAGTTGAGCATGATTTTTAGAGATGCGTTTGATTGCAACTCTTTTCTGCAACGGGCCACAGGATCACAAAACACAACAAAACGAGACAATATTTTTTTTCTTCAAATATTTGTCAGTGATAACCGTGTTCTCGTAAAACAAAAAAGTAAACTCAATCACAAAAGGATATGACGTCCCAATGACATCTTCGACTCACTGATTGCAAACGGCTCAAATTGGCATGCTTTCATGATGAGTTCTCAGGTCGATGTTCAAGTTTAACTGCGCCGCTGGTTCTTGCAATACTTTGAACACATTTCGTCAGCCTAGGCCCATACTTACAAATAGCGAGCAAGATATGCATAGTTTCATTGATATGCGAAAACCTAAACCTATCCACCTGATTTCGGAAAATCCTAACTCCGTTGTCTCAGTTTGAACACGTGCCGAATAGAGGTAAGAATACTTTTCATTGTATATTTTCTTCAGTAGATATATGTTTTCGACAACTTATCCATAGATTTCTCTTCGCTAGATGTCTGGGCCAAAATACCCGAAAAACCATGCCTGTGCGTTTCTTTTTTCGCTCTTATAAAGTTCCCATATTCCCGATCCAATTTCTAGCTCAATCATGGCCCAGAAACCGGGGGTGCTGAAGCACTCTGCAAAAATTGTTTGCGGGTGATGCGTGTTTACCCCTGGAAATCCGGTTTGTATACTAAAATGATGAAATTTTACCACGTTATCCTTCATTTTGAGCGACAACCCTTTTTTGTCATTTTTGTGACCAAAATTACCTCCACCTTGGACAATTATTATTATTATTATTTTTTTTTTGGGGGGGGCTTGTCATTTTTCCTTCTAACCCAGCATGCACCCCTCTTCAAAAATCATTCCAAGGCCCCTGATCAAAAGTGGCGATTACATAATTATTTTAACTGTCAGCGACGAATGCTCCCCAAATCGAACATTCGCAATCCAAAAATATCATTGACTTGCAATCAAAAATTTAACTTAGGTGCTAATTACCGCATAATGGCATCCAATTTTAGACCAAATGGAGTAGAAGCACGGTCATATAATCCCATCATTGCCCCAATAGAACTTTCTACTGGAAATTCGGTTTGAATTTATTCAGAGTAAACGGTTTTCGGAGTCTCTTCTGGACCCCATGGAAGAACAGTGTAACTTATGTCAATGACTCTGAAATGGGCAAACCTTTCGATTATTTTATCTATTCAACATATTTGCAATTCATTTTGCTTATTTCATTTGATGCCATTTATGTTATTTATTAATGTTATGTACATTAATGTATTGTTTTTGTCATAATCGGAAAATAAATATACAAAAAACAAATCCTTAGCATACAAAGTGGAGATTGAAATAAAACTAAAAAAATACTATGAGCATTTTCTTTGAGTGATACCATTTTTACTTGTCGTTAATCAAAATATTATGCCCATTCCTGGAGTAATCATTCCCCTTCTTTCAATATCGTGATTTTTCAGAGAGAGAATGGCAGGACTAATATCCATTAAATCCCTCTTTAATCTTTCACTCTCTAAAAACAATGCTTTACGGGATTGTGATTTCATCACAATAATAGAGATCCACCCGATCTTGAGGTCCATGGTCATGATGATCAGGCCAACGATTGGTGAAGGCTCAAACTAGGGAAAACATAGAAAAAATCTATAGCGTTGGAGATCGTGAAATTTTGATTTATGAATCATGCTAAATTTGATCTATGAACCAGCTGTGCAGTCCATCTGGCTATGTTTTCCTCCTCTTCACATCATTTAGGTCTGACCAATGATTATGGGTTCTATGTTTTTTTATTAGATTTATTACTGGAAAAAATTATGATCAAAACTCCGTCATGTATGAATAGAGATATGTTCCAATTATTCCTTCCCCCTTAACAAGATTTAGTTTAATGCTATAATTATGTTCCATACAATTGTTGTTCAACCGAGGGAAGTGGTTGGGGTAATAATGTATGTATGGTTGTTGGTATCTCATCGCTAAAAACATATTATCTCTCCCCAACTCTTTGTGTAGATGTGATTCGGAAACACTTTAATCTTACACTCGATACTTTACATCGGAAAGAAAGGTAGAAAATGGACTGTCGTCGGAAACATAGCTAGTCAAAATCACATCCTCAAAACTCATTTTTCTTAAATATAGAAATTGTGATCGTATTTTGAGGACATTTCAAAGTCTTAGAATATAAAGCTTGCATTCAGAGTCATAGACAAAGATCTGAAATTTGCGTGATAGAAAATGGAACACGCGTTCGGGATACTGAGGGAAGACTGCGAGCAAAGCTAAGGAGAATCCAAAGTTACCTGTGGAAAAGAATTATTTTATGATGGATCGGGAAAGGGGTAGGCAGAAGACAGTATTAAATAGTGCAATGATGGTATTTGATACAATAATTCTTCAGAACAAAATTAAAGCAAAATCAGAAGAAAAAAAATCATCCAGAATCACCAAATTTACTCCCCCCCACAGTGATCACCAATTTGCAACTCTGATTTTAAAAAGTGTAAACGTCTAGTATATTTTTCCAAAGATTAGATGCAGAAAGTATAGTCAATTCCTTAAGAATTAGACTTTATTGGGAGTATACTCCCAGTATTGAGTCAACTGTTGATAAAGAAACTATACATTACACGGTGAAAAATACACTTTCTTCAAATTGAAAGGATGACGATAAATAATCGTCTGTTTGAACGAACTCTTGTACTAATATATTTTTATTCGATCATATCGAATTCTATCAAACCATTTGTAGTATTGCCATTGCTGTGCTTGATCATGCAAATAAGAAACGTAGTCGCCGTCGTCTTCGGGGCCCTGGAGAACCTCATCCACGCTGGCATCATCTTCGGATGGCCCTCTCTCGTATTCGTCCTCAAGGATATTGGTTACTATGGCAACAAGTGCCCAGCTGACCCGACCCCAACAGGTGCTCCTACAAGAAACGCTACAACCAGTGGTAATGATTGCTTATTTCTCTTTAGACGACTTAAAATCAGTTCTGATTTGTTTGTTCTTTTCATTTTCGTGTGGAGCTCTGAGCTGCAGTATGGAGCAAACTACAACGTGCAGAAAAAAATGACTGCTTGATCTCACTTAGAATTTTAATGAAAGGCTCGTTATTTTTTTATTTGCTGATAGATTGAACAAACATAGTCTAGTCTACCTATTGAGTTGGTGCTCATATTATTATTGTACAGGAATTGATGATTTGTTTATTTTGTTTTTGAAGCAGTTGAAAAAATTACCGAATGGTGTCTAGCTTGTAATCTCAATGGGCTAATGCATTTTTGGCCTACTTTTTACAACAAGCTCGTCTAATATTTTGGTCGAATTGTGTTTCACAGTTAGACTTACACATTTCACCTGATATCTACCTGGTATAACACCCTTAGTTTATAATGGCTTGATGAACTGGGTTTTTATCCAAATATTCATCAAATAAGGTAATTTTTTTTAAATAGGCTAACAGAACGAAAAAAATGTCAAGACCACGTGAAGTGTTGACGAAAGGGCAATTAAACCAAAATGGGTTTGGCCCATGTGTGTTATGTCGTCCAAACGCTTGTAGATCAATCCAAAATAATGACAAAGTAAAACAAAACCGGAGTTGGTCAAAACAAGAAGTGAAATCACGGGTGAATAGCAATGAAATGAATGGTGATATGTACCCTAATAAAAATATTTGGCTAAAACCTTTTTCTTGAGACCGGTCATTACCGGTATTTTAGCTAATAGAAAATTTGTAAATCACGGCCACTAATGGCTAGCTCTATTAACCGGTCATATTTTTGTGACGAGAATAGTGCATCGAAAAAAAACGACCCACACACTGTCTTGTTTACAAAACAAACGATACACGACACTTGCTCGGACATAAGTATAATTATAGACCGCTGGCCGAGGTGCTTTTCTCTTTCGTTTCGTGCCTCAAACTATGTATCTAGCTATAACTTTGTCAATATGTGTAAAAATCATTTTTAAATCATCGTTATCTTTGGCATAGTCACAAAGCCCTCGGCTATGATTCGGGCGTGTTATACATCATGAGATTAAGTACTGTAAATTCCCTTGATTATGTTTATAAATGGTAAACAGACCAATCAAGAATAGTACTCAATAAAACAAAAAAATATATAATCATCATTTTCGGGGAAAATGACCTCCTTTGTCATGATTGCTTAGTACATAATTATGAAATAAATAATATTTGGGGTTAAGTTTTCATTCATTCGAACGTGCACGTCAAAACCTTTCAGATGCAGGCCGACCCCAGAGTTCGATCACCATGCCAATCTCGCCGATGATGACGACGACGACGTCGACAGATGAAGTGTTTTGTGAGGAGCAGGATGCAGCCCTGGTGTTGGTGTATACTGTAGCCACCGTGATGCTCCCGCTTAGTATGTTACCAGCAGGATATCTTCTTCTCATCGTTGGTAGCAGAATATCAAGGATTGTCTTCAGGTATTTTCAATTTGTTTATTTTAGGTGGAGAGGGTGGGTGTATCATGAAATCCCAATCTATTATAAATGGTTATCATTTAATAACTTTTTCATTATCATCATTAACATTATTATTATCATTGTTATTATCATCATTGATGTTATTATTGTTTATTATCATTATCATTATTATTATCATTCTTCTTCTTCATCTTCTTCTTATTATTATTATTAATAGCAGTAGTAGTAGTAGGAACCTTTATTAATAGCATTACTGTTTACATATCATCATTCTTTCCAATAATGTTATGTTAATTTCATCATCATGCCCATTGTAAACATTATCACTTTCATTATTGTTAAATCAGTATCATTGTTTTAATAATTATAATAATCATTATTTCCAATTGACAGTTGTAAGACCACCTTAAACCTTTGAAAATCAATTAATACTTCCCACTTTGCCTGGGGCAGATTAAGCTTCGTCTTACAAAGATTAGTTATCAATCCAGTCAACCTCAACTATATGGTAATCTATCAATGTCATTTAGGAATTCTTTACCATAGGATTTTTGCAGTCGTTTCTGTATCTGATTGATAAATCAATACTTGATTAACATAGATAATAACAATGATATAAATGAAACATTATAAATGTATTGGAACGTCAGAATCCAATCGGCAAACAATCTCTAGATACATGTATTCCAAATAAGATATACAAACTCTGGAATTTTATCGTTGCGTTTAGATAAACAATATAAAACCATGCACTCCTTTTAAATTAAAGCATCTTCTGGAAATCAAAAGCAGTTGACGTTTTTCTCGATCTATAAAACATAGAATACATAAATACAACAACTGCCACAAAAATGATATAAACCAATCTTTCTGTATTTCTTCAAATGGTTTACCTATTTGAATATTTTAATGATGTTTTACTTGGCATGAATAATCAGAGATTTGCACGTAGACTTAAACGCTACGTAACGGAAAATGTACAACGCGAGGTACTGTTTTCTGTAATAGCCAGAACGAGTTTGGCAGCATTGGAAATACAATTGTACATTGTGTACATTATAATAACTCATCTGTTGATTATGACATTTATTATTGACTGTTGGTACCATTTCGCACGGAATGCAACCCAAGTCGAGTGTCTTTATATGAAGACTTTGATGTGAATCGATAAAAAATTATAGAGATAAAAGAAAATTCATAGTTCATTGACATTGTTTTCGATTGACCACAATGTACAATCAATCGTAAAAAAAACCAAGCGTACGATCAATCGATATCTTTTTTGTTACAGGACCCTGGGTACATTTGTAACACTTGAGGGTATGGTGCTCTCAGAACACCCATTCATGTTGTTTGCTTTATAAATAGAGTTGAATTCACTGAGCAAAATGCCGAAAATTTCATCAAAATTAGATAACAAATAACAAAGTTATTGAATTTTAAAGTTTAGCAATATTTTGTAAGAACATTCGTCATGAATATCCATTAGGTGGGCTGATGATGTCACATCTCCAATTGTTCTTTTGTATTTTATTACGTGAAATTAGGTTTATTCAATTTTTTCCTCCAAGAACTAGAAAAATTGGATTGACAACTTATTTAGTGCATGAGATATTTATTGCTGCAACTTATTTCATTATAAGGGAGATATATTATTCACAGAGGTATGAAATAATGAAAACAAAAATGATTTTATGTAATATCATAAGAAAACGGAAAGTGGAGATGTGACACCATCAGCCCACCTAATGAATATTCATGACGACTGTTTTCACAAAATATTGCTAAACTTTAACTTCAATAACTTTATTATTTGTTAACCGATTTTGATGAAATTTTCGGCATTTTGCTCAGTGAATTCTATTCTATGTAGTAAGATATATATATATATATTTTCAGTCCGGACCATTCCTTTAATTTGACTAATTTGACATGGAAATATGATTTTATTTCCATATTTCAATTAGAAAAGTTTATACAAGTATACTCATTTTCCAACATTGCATTATAACAAGACTTTTTCCAAAATCATAAGATGGCCATCTACAAAAGGTTGAAATCCCATTTTCAGTTGAATTTATGCCGTTATTTCTATTGCAGTATAATGATGGTATGTGGATACGTATGTTTGGCCATGAGTTCCCCCGAAATACCAAGCCTGCTCTATCCTGCAGCAATCTTACTAGGAGCAGCAGGACTCATCATTATCCTCGCAAGCTTTGAGGTGAGTATACCACACGTTGAATCGTCCTCTGTCTGCCGTACGGGTTCCACGACATTTGCTCCGGCGACAATTGCTCGGATTGAAAATCTACACGTCAAGCCAAACATAAATCCCAACCTTTCAAACCAAATAAACCCTAATCAGAGAGAGCGGTGTTGGCTCAGTCGGTAACGCGTCTGCCCGTCGAACCAAAGATCGCGGGTTCGAGTCTGAAGCCAGTGCGTTGTGTGTAAACGCCTCTCCCATGTTTCATAGATGCAGGCTATGTCACAATGGAAAACACTCCGTCCCTCGGATAGGACGTTAAATGGATGCCCCGTGTAGAGGAGAGTCACCACTTTTGAACGTTAAGAACCCACTGCACTATTCGTATAAGAGTAGGGGGAAACCCCGGTGTAGTGGTCCACCTGCCTTCCCCCAGTCAGTTATATCGGGAGGAGAGACTTGCGGGTCATAGTGATTCAGTTCGCTTTTCGCCTCCCAGGCACAGGTGACGCCAAACAAATCGTCGCACGAACCGTCCTCTCTGCGCACTTCGATGCGAAAGTTAAGCGCACTGTATCTATTCCACGAACCGTCCTCTCTGTTGCGTTGCCCACTGTGGCGTAAATAATTAACTTCAAGAAAATGTAAAGATGCGGGATGAAACTTAGAAACCTGAACCTTTTAACGAAGACACTGGTAAATTATTTGCTCTCCTTGTAGGTGCACTTATTGCTGGTTAAAAAAAACTTTTCTTTAAATGCGTTTTCTGCAAAAGTTACTTTCGCATCGAAGTTCGCAGAGAGGACGGTTCGTGGTGCGTGCGACGAAATAATAATAATAATCCTCATCTTTACCCAACCTTTAAAACTAAATGAACCCTAATCTTAATCTTTACATTATTTCCAACTAAAAGCTCTATTACAATCCTCGATCTCTAACACTATGCTCTAAGATATTAAGCCCAGTGCAATTGTCGCAGGAGCAAATGTCATGTAACCGTCGTACGAAAGCTCAAGGAGCTTTTCTTTTGGACGACGTAAAATATGCTTCTACAACGGTTGCCAACGACTATATCTGTGCGGTGGTTACGGTATGGAGTTTCTGCACCGAGACTCAGAACGAACTGGAGAACATAAGGAAAATGCCCTTCAAATGACAATGAAGAGCTGGAAGGTCTTTGTCGAAAATTTCGTCCTAAGTTTTCGAGCTGAAGAAAAAGTGAAAATATGTCGTTTGTCCACCAGAGTCGGGGACGAAACATCTCATTGTCACGTTGCGAAACCATTTTTGGAAGCAGCAAAAAAAAAAGAATTACCCCGGATGAGCCTGTCAAACCTTCCCCACCAAAGATTCTGAAATTAGCCCCCTATCTCCTAAATTAAATCATTAGGGAGTTTCGCACCATGACTCAGAATGGTTTCAAGAACATAGAAAAGGTTTTGTTAAATGCCCCTCATAACAAAGGCAAACAAGCCATTGTCGAAATTTGGCAAATGAAAGATGTTTCGTCCCCGACTCTGGACTAAAGTCATATTTTCACTTTTTCTTCAGCTCGAAAACTTAGGACGAAATTTTCGACAAAGACCGTCCAGCTGTTCATTGCCATTTAATGTACATTTTCAATAAATTCACTGTTCTCCAGTTCGTTCTGCGTCTCGGTGCATAAACTCCATACCGTAACCACCGCACAGATATAGTAGTTGGCAGCCGTTGTTGTAGCATACAAAAGTTCCTTGAACTGTCGTACGACGGTGACATGACATTTGCGTTAGGCTAATGTTTCTCCTGCGAAAAAAAAATTTTATTTTTTCGGATTGGACGTACTAGTGTGGAGGTACTGAAAGAGAATCACGCGATCTCTTTTGTCATTTTGTATTTTTTTCAAAACAATATTGCTGATTCACACAGGGAACAGTCGTAAGTCGGAGGACTGATGAGAGTCGATGAAGCCGAATTTAATCGTCGGAGGAGAATCTGTCTTGTAAACATGACAAAGCGAAAGCCCAATTTAGTTATATATCCGACCGCGACCGCGTCAAAGACCATGTGAATTGCCTGATATGTCACCTGCCGCGTCAGTGCCATAACGCCCTTCCCCGTCTTTTATGGGTTCCATGACATTTGCTCTGGTGACAACTGCTCCGATGGAAAATCTGCAAGCTAAGAAAAAAATTAAACCTAACCTCCGAAACAAAATTAACCCTAATCTTTATATTTTATGATACCAAAAAACTCCAATACAACCCTTTAGCCCATTTCACAATTAAATTGGTTATGCGACTGCTTACAGCCGTTGCGATTCTGTGCATCATTGTGGCCAAGTGATCGCAAAAGATCGCACGAGCTATTGTGAAAACCGTTTTACTCTATCGGTTAACCCTTTGCCATCGGAGACATTTAGACCGGAGAAATTGCTGCAAGAGCAAAAGTCCTGTTGCCCTTTTATGATTTACTTTAATGTTTGGCGTTCAGTCTTAAAGACTGTTTGCGCCTTTATGTAGATCTATAGTCAAGCTAAGTTTCAGGAATTTAGAGGAAAATGGATGTGCCAAGTCTTCTTATCCAGTGTCAAACTTTCTGTCCATGGACCTAGGACACTCATATGACTGAGTCAATAGCATGACGATATCGTTTGCATCATCAAGGGTCTAAAATACATCCGCGTTAGCTGTCTGACATGTCATTTGCATAATTGCACTATTCGTAATTTACTTCGGTTTCCTCTGTTTGACAATGCACCACGTCTGTTTTCTGACACACAACCACCTCGACGACACTAAATGACACAGGAATGACAGTTTTAATGACCTCTATCACGCCGAGTGTAGAGCGTGACGATTGCTTGAAAACATACCATACCATACAATAATTGCCTCGGTCCCAACTACGTACTGATTAACCTTCCAACCTTTTTTCTTGTTTGAAGAAAGACAGTGTTTATTCCTTGATAAACAAAATCGTCAATAACTACTGATTTACGATAGCCTCTGTTGCATAACAAAGGGCCATATTCAATCGGGGACGTTTCATAAAGTTCCTCGTAAGTTATGAGCGACTTTAAGCACGACTGGTAGCCCTTTCTTACGCGCTAAACCATCTCCAATGACCATACCATTTACCACAAGAAAGGATCACCAGTCGTTCTTAAAGTCGCTCTTAACTTACGAACAGCTTCATGAAACACCCTCCTGGAAAATCCAAGTCTGCCGACATTCGGTCAAGTACATTGTCTGATCCCGCTTGTGCATGGCCTAACATGAAACCCCTGAAACGGGGTCTTACAATAATATTATTGTGTAATTGCCCTTCCAGTTGTGAAGTCCCCTGTTATTACTCACACACAACCGTTTCAATGACCTGAATTCTCTTTAAAAATCTTACAATATAGTTACTAATATCATTTTATATACTTATATACAGATAGCAAATCTATTTCCAACTCAAAAGTCGACCGTGATAGGGGTGATGAATGGTTGTTATGACACTTCAACTCTTATCTTCTTTCTAATAAAGGTAAGTATTTACATGCTTACATGTATGTCTTAAAAACTAGCGTATGAGGAGGGGTGTAACGTGTTCTGGATGCCACTTTCAAGGGGGGTGAATTGAATTTAAAAAAACGCCGAAAATCGGATAAGAACGGTAAAAAACACATCGTGCCAATTAACGGCTTAAATATAAGTAGCCCAATGTGCTTTCCTGTTGATTTGAATTAAGTAAATCCAATGCTTTTATTTCATATCCTATTAAAACACAATTATACTAAACCAATTATGTAATTAGGATACAAATTAAGGGATTGACAATTAAAAAAGGCAGTATATAGTAGGGCGTATGGAAATGGAACAAGGGATTCCCTAAAAGCAATACCCCAATCGTCAATAGTGCTTTCTAATACAAATTCTTCCAGAGTAAAGAGTTTTCGCTCCTCAATGCACGACGGATTAAGAATCAGTAAATTAATAGATGATAAATCATTATAAATAGATAAATAGATAAATGACAATGAACAACTTGGAGGTCTTTGGCAAAACAATCGTGAACCGGAACAGTAGCTCCGTCCTAAGTTTAAGAGCTGACAAAAAATCGAAAATAAGTCGTTTGTTCAGAGTCCAGGACGAAACTGCTGTTTTGATTCGCCAATTTTCGACAAAGACTCCTTGGTTGTCTGGTAGGTTCTTGAATCCGTAGTGCGTCGTGGAGCGCCAACTCTTTCATCTAACTGTTAAACTTGGTCGAAAATTAATCGACTCATTTTCTATCATCATAGATCGCTTACGAGAACGGGATTTCATTGGAGGTCTCCTCCCTTGCGCTGGCATGTACTACCATCTTCTTTTTTGTCAATATATGCCTTCTTCCCCGACATCACATTCCCTGGCCCCTCCCCGATGACTACTTCCTTCATGTGCCCTGCTTACCCGATCCCGAATTCGATACGTTCAGCGTGGATGAGGTGGTCGTCGAGAACGGGAAGGGGACGGTGCTTTGTTCTGCGGAAGGCGATCTCACCCAGAGTCGCACACTTTGTGACGTAGGAACGCAAACGTTCGAGTTTGATAATCTCGGTTTTGAGGACCCGGTGGTGACGAAAGGTGTGACGATTATCTATGCAAATGATTTTAAATTATGGCTGCTTTTCGTAGAATTGATGTAATATAAACTAGAAAGTGTGAGAGAAAATCTCTCCTACTTTTCATGGTTTTGTTTGACCTCACGCCTTTTTTGTCGCATGTCGTATTAAATTCAAGACGTGGAGAAAAAAAAGAAAACCACTCTATTCCACTAACGATCATATATGAAACAGATGATATTTGTATTTTGTATCCCCCTCTCACGGATTTAGCCCACTTAAATTGATAAACAGCCCTGTAATGGATTTCAATGTAAATGCAGCCAGTAGCGTACCGTGGGCCACGGCATAGGGGGGGGGGGGGGCATGGGCCAAAAAAAATGAGTCACTTACTGAGTGCAAAGATCTGGGATTTATGATTGGGCAGATACGTCATTTCGCATGGCTAAAATGTCCGATTTTGAGGAAAAAAACTTGTGAATGGGGCAGCGTGTTTATCTTGCTTAAGTGATGAAACTGTTTTACAGGTATCGCCTTTGTTTTTTTACAATTCAGGTGGATTTGAACCACAACAAATCTAATAACAATGATAATATGATAACATTGATAATAATAATGAGAATAATAATAAAAATGTTGATGTCTTAATTAAGCGCACACACCGTCCGAAGACGCTCATGGCGCTAGCCAGCAACACTTCATTTAGATATAATATATCTAAATGAAGTGTTGCTGGGCTAGCGCCACTTTATATTATAAAGAAAAAACTACAAATATACATGTAGGCCTAAACAAATTTATTATAATTTACCTTTTTTCCACAGTAAAAAAGAGAGTGTCCTTACCTGTTGAGGATATCATCAATGAACGCCGTGCATCGAAACAGAGTTGGAGCACCGGCATTACCGGGGAACGGCGTTTATCCAAGCAAAGTTGGAACATCGGGGAACGGCGTTTATCCAAGCAAAGTTGGGACACCGGGGACCGACGTTTATCCAAGCAAAGCGTGAACAGTAAAAGAAGCTCACGGAACTCCTTAGATAGCCGCATGAGTCAGAAAGAGCTCGCCAAGAGACAAGAGAGCATTCATGAAGAGAATTCAGAACTGAAAAGGGATGAAGCCTACCCAACATTCTTTTCCTGTTTGAAGAGTCCAATGTTTTTCTTCATGTCGTTTTGGGCCATCGTCATCCAACTCCAACTGCTCTTCGTTTTGGCGATTATGAACCCTTGGCTTACGTGGCTAGCCGACGGTGATATTGATGTCGGTAATAGACCCTTTTGTCTTCTTATCAATCAATCCATCCCCCTCCTATTCTTTGTCCTCCTACCCTCATCCCCAGGCATCATAATCATCGTCATCGTTATCATCATCATCTTAATCATTATGATCGTCATCAACATCATCATCAACAAGATCATCATCAAAATCATCTTCATAATCATCACCATCATCATCTTCTTCTTCCTTTTCTTTTCCGTCATTATCATCATCTTCATCATAATTATCGATACCATACGTACCATCACAATATATAATACGATTTTATAGTTCCTTATTATGTGTCCTCCTTCTCCCCACCCCCCCCCCCCCCCCCCATCACCACCATCTATATCAACATATGTAATCACGTTCTTATCACCTATCACAATCATCAATATCTTTTTTTACGAATAAGATGAAGTGATCTTAGTCCCAATGGGAATTTCTATCTAAGAAAGATACTCGGGACATTTCTTAATATTTATCTATGAACTATGTTGTACACGTACAAACTTTATTGCCGTTTCTTATGTTTTTATGTTGCAGTGAGTCAATACACTAATGTGCTTGCGTTGATGAGTTTTGTGAGTATGATTGGAGGACCCCTTGGAGGTCTGCTATTAGATAGGAGAAAGCTCACCTTGTGTGCAGCACCGCTGGAATCGGGTAAGCCCTCCCCCACCACCTCCCTTTCTCTTCCTGTCCGTATCAACTTCATTAATCAAATTATGATTTATGTTATCATCATACAGAATAATTGAAATAATTTACGCAATCATCGGTACAAACCGGGGAACCGAAGATGTTTAGGGTGCTGTCAAAAATATACATTCAATTATAAATGAATCGTAAGCCCGAAAATCAAGCGCAATACCTTTTTATTAAAATGCCTAATGTATCTATAGTTGACTTGCACTCAGTTAACACTCGATCAACAGTTAAGCTTGATTTAGGGACTAATGATTGATTTACAATTAATTGTATTTTTTTTGCAACGTCTCTTTTCCCCTAGGGCCTAAACATATCCATCTTGCAACTTGTTACTTTCACAAATTCTATTTTTTATTCTTTAGAACCTGCGTATGGCCCCTTGACTGATCTGCGAAACAGTTGGCTGGCAGTGACTTGCACAACTCTTATGTCAATCGCCTACTCGGTATGCATGCTGGTTCGAATCCTCCCTCTCCAGTATTTGACCTTTGCCCTCTTGACCTTGTGTAGGTCAATGTTGTATGGCGTATCGGCAGGTGTGGTTCCACTCACGTGAGTATTGTATTGTTTTCAATGTCCTTTCATTTTTTGTGTCATCGTCAGTAGTTTTTTTTATACAGTGGAAAGGCTATAAAAATGGCTACAAAATGACGAGTTGCCTCAGCTCACTTGAAAAGATGCACTACCGTGGTTGTCTTACCGTTAATGTCCACAATCATTGATTTCTCATGGCGATTAAACTTGAAGATTGACTTGATCTTCTGAAGATTTTTGCCGGGACTGCGAGGCACAATACACAGGACTTTCCGATGGACGGAGTATTTTTTTTAAACTGCGATTACACCTGCACTTAGCATTGAGCTCTAGCATCAGTTTTTTGGTAGACGTGTTTCGGCATGGGCATGGACTCGCGCCCCTCATGAGATCATATTATCTTATCTGAAACAGACGCTCGAACCATGAACATAGTAGTAATGGTAGTAGGTCCATGCTCAAACCCACTGAGCTACGGTGCCTCTTAAATCTAATCACGATGCGACGAATTATTTAGACATTTACAGTTACAATTAATTTCCTTCAGAATGATTCGTTAAAGGAGTTGACATCAATTAAAATCAAAATACATTTTGACGGACCCTGAATATTTTCCTATTAGAATATTCATAATATAGGCCTATTCACTTAAAAATATGGTTAAGGTGAGGGGAACAACTGAACGATAATTATGTATTTTTGTCATGTCGATTTCAGGTTTCCGATGAAGTTCTATGGGATCGTTTATGGTATGACCTACTTATTGATCGGTGTCTGTGGCTTCCTTCAATATCCACTTTTCATTCTGATCCAAAACGTGCTCATGGGCGACCCTCAATATGTAAGTAAACTATATGCTTCTTGAATACACCTGTATTTCTTATTCACAAACTTGATTAAATGACAAAGAATTTATTTGTGCAATATACGGCGACCATTGTGCGTACACTCTTAAAACAAATCAGTCAAATTGACTACACCAGTAGTCAGCTGGGAGCAACTGATATGGCAATCACTGATATTTCTGACATATATTCTAGTCAGAAATAACTCTATTCTAGTAAAATATGACTAGAAAATAGTCAAATATAACTAGAATAATAGTTGCACCCATCTGACCCCATTAACTAGTCATTGTTGACTGATTTGTTTGTAGAGTGTATAGGAAGGGGAGGGGGCTTAGGAGCACTTGAAAGATCAACATCCAATAAATCAATAAATATCAGGAAAGTGGAAATTGAAAAAAGGATAATGGAAATGTTTGAAAAATGATATCAAGTTATATATTTCCAATAGAGCGACACAATGTCAACTTGAAGACAAATAAAACGAAAAGAACATAACATTTCAAACATGCATGTTTCAAGGTTTACACCTCATCAATTTTCGTGATATCCAAAATGTATAAACACCCATGACTCTGTCTGATTTTGATTTCAGGCTGATGATGAGATGTGAACCTTCGAAATATGTTCCGTTTATTAAAATGTTATGTTCTTTTCATTTTATTTGTCTTTAACTTGTCAAAAGCTCTCATAAAAAGGGATTTTCATTTGAAAATGTTGAAGATTTTCACTCGCTCGGGACTTTTTACACATTTTGCCCAATGCGAACGTCATGTTCCATTTCTGAAAACTTTTTGATCATTACGCCATTGACACGATTGAATTGACTCCTTAATAACTTCTTCTTCCTTCCGGAGTCTTTCTTCATGTAAATGTGTATCCTCTAGCCCAGTTGAATAATTTGCAAACAACGGCAACTCTGCCACAAAATAGATTCAACAATTAGGTCAACTGGGTGCTTTCATAATATTCATTATGTTTTTAGTATACATATATTTATTTTTGCGCATGCGTAATACAATAGGTAGTTGTTCTGCGCATGTGCATTACGGTATTTTTGCCACAATGACCATGATGACCTTCTGATAGAAGTCACTTAGCAAATCTTTTCCTCTGACGGATATACCTCCAAAGTTTGTAAGGTTTCTGAAGCCCAATACCATTTTGCAATTCCAAAGGACTTTTTCTCTAGTTTGTGTGCAATGCATCTGATAACAGAACCTCTTCTAATGCTTTCCTCAATTTTGGTTAGTCAAGCGCTAATGTTAAGTATATAGAATGAGTGTTTCCGTATTGGGAATGAGCTTTTTTTTTCTAGTTGCTGTCTTTGAAAAGGAAGAAGAGTAAGAAAAGAAAAATAATTTTAGTATCATGGTGGGAATGATACCGCTAACAACACTCGTTTGAATTTCCATCAACACCGAAAGATTATATCTTTAATGCTGTATATAATTATTTAACAGATCGTATGCGTGGTTTTCTCTCTCTTTCTCTCTCTCTTTCAATTTACTTCTTTCTTCTTTTCCTTTCCACCATGAAAAGTATGAATTTTTTATTGGAATGCTTACCTACAATGTGCTCACTATTTTTTTTTTTCTCTCATCATGCTCACTGTGATGGTACTGTATAACATAATTGTTAAGTTCATTCAGTCAAGATTATTACAAGATTTAATTGCAAATGATATTGATCTTTGTATACATGTATAGGGCATAGGCTGAAAGCCACAGCTGATTTAGCTGCCATCTACAGAGGAAAATCTACACGTATGCTTATCGTTGTAGTTATATGTGCTTAAATTTTCCGTTCAAATTCATGTTCTGTTTATTCGTTCTATGTGGCCTTCTGCAGCTGTTGCCTGAAGTTTCTTTGGTGCTCCTTATTTGTTTAACCTCAATTGATTATGTAGTCTTGCTTCACCTGGAAATATTCATTTTTCAGTCTTGTTTTACTTGGCATGAGTAGTTTTCCATTTAGTGATGTCAGTGACTTTGATTTGAACCTTCTTTTTCAATTACAGCAAAATGCTGGCAGTTTTTCGATTTCTGACGAACAATATGAACAAAATATTTCTGACACTATGAACAACAACGTAGAAGAATTTGAATATACTTTTGATGTCAATGACAAATCCTTTGTTAAATCTCAATACTACACCCAGAACCAATTTGTCAACAATTTAAAGTCAGCTGGAAAGAATGACTTGAACCTTTTGCATCTTAACATCCGCAGTGCAAATAAAAATTTCGAACAACTGAGCTTATTATTAGATAATACTAAAGTAGATTCTTTTGTTATTGGCCTGACCGAAACCTGGTTTACGGATGCTCCTCACACTATACATTCCTTGTCTCAGCATAACCTTATATTTAATAATAGAGTAAATAGGCGAGGTGGTGGAGTAGCACTGTACGTTCCAATACACCTGCATTACATTGTACTTCATGACTTAAATCTGATGAATGAAACGATGGAGACGGTTTTTATCGAAATAACATTATCCAAAAGAAAAAACGTAGTTATAGGTACAGTTTATCGTCCACCTTCTTCCGATCATAATACGTTTCTAAATGAATTACAACAACTGCTTTCTAATCCTTTGCTTCAAAATAAACATTGCTTTTTGATGGGCGATTTTAATGTTGACCTCTTAAAATGCAGAGAGGATAATTTCTCTCAAGATTTTCTGAACACTTTATTATCATTTTCATTTATTCCGTTGATTACCAGACCCACTAGATTTTCTTCTCATTCAGGAACTTTAATTGACAATATTTTTTCAAACGTTGAGAGAGAAATTGATTCTGGTGTCATTCTGTCTGACATCTCTGACCATTTTCTTATTTTCGCTAGGATACCATCTCTCTTTGATAACAACTCGTACTCTTCTCATGTAAAAATGGTTAGGAAAATTACCCCTGAAAAGATTGCCAAACTCAAGGATAAGCTAAGTTCACTCAAATGGAACGAAGTATTAGTTACAAACGATGTTAACGAATCATATGATAATTTCATGACTATCCTTCTCGATTCT
The DNA here is from genome assembly GCF_018143015.1 of Lytechinus variegatus. Lineage (NCBI taxonomy): Eukaryota > Metazoa > Echinodermata > Echinoidea > Temnopleuroida > Toxopneustidae > Lytechinus > Lytechinus variegatus. The sequence continues at coordinate 63,101,426 of NC_054741.1, forward strand.
TTTAATGAATGTATCCCTCTTGTAAAATATAAACCAAACAACAAACGGACACCACGAAACCCCTGGGTTAGTAAATCACTTTTAAGATCTATCAATAGAAAAAATAACCTTTATTACAAGTATCGTGCAAACCCGTCAGATGCTGCTCGTGAAAAATACGTCAAATATAAAAACACCTTGACAACTCTTTTGAGATCTGAAAAAAAGAAATTTTATTGTTCTAAATTTGCAGCGAGTTCAAATAATATAAAAGATACATGGAAAGTAATCAATGATGTCTTAAATAAGAAAAAAGATCGCAATACTATAAAACATGTGAAGATCAACAATTCAGTTATTAATGATAATTTTGATATAGCTATGAACTTTAATAATTATTTCTCAGGCATTGGTCCAAATCTTGCCAACGAAATACCACACACAGATAAAACCTTTGAATGCTTTCTAAAGAACCAAAACCCACATTCACTATTTTTTATTCCAACCGATGCTAATGAAATCATAAAGATAGTAAAAGAACTTAAAAGTAAAAAAAGTCCAGGCTATGATGAAATAAGTAATGACTTGTTAAAAGATATCATTAACGAAATTGTTATTCCTTTAGAACACGTCATGAATTTATCTCTTGTTAATGGTATAGTTCCCGACCGAATGAAAATTGCGAAGGTAGTTCCTATCTACAAAAAGGGAGATCCGTCCGATATAAGTAATTATAGACCTATATCTCTCTTATCTTCTATTTCCAAAGTCTTAGAAAAAATTATATACAATCGTACAATAAAATTTGTGAGGAGTTTTGGTCTTTTATCAGAATCACAATTTGGCTTTAGGCAAAAGCATTCAACAACACATGCAATCTTATATTTCATTAATCATATAGCGACTGCTGTTGACGACCACCTTCACACTCTTGGTATCTTTCTGGACCTCTCCAAGGCCTTTGACACCATTGACCATGAAATCTTATTGTCTAAACTATCACATTATGGAATTAGGGGGAAGGCCTTGGAGTGGTACAGAAGTTATCTTACTGGAAGAAAACAGTTTGTCTCCATAAACAATTCTAATTCCGATTATAATGACATGATTTGCGGAGTACCCCAGGGTTCGCTTTTGGGGCCATTATTATTCATTCTATATATCAACGATTTTCAGGATTCATCAAAGGCCTTGTCTTTCATATTATATGCAGATGACACCAGTGTTTTCTTTTCACATAAAAATCCTGATACTCTTGTAAACATAGTAAATACTGAACTCAGATGTATTCATGAATGGATCTGTTGTAACAAACTTTCTTTAAATGTTGCAAAGACCCAGTGCATGCTTTTTAGTAATTCAATCACAGCTCTACCCAGGAACGTCTTTCTTAATAATATTTTAATCGATATTGTCGATTCAACGAAATTTCTTGGTCTATATATAGATAACAAATTTTCATGGAAGCCGCACATTACGTATTTATCAAAACTTTTATCTAGAAATGTTGGCGTCATAAACAAACTAAAAACTTTTTTGCCTCCAAACGTTTTATCAAATTTGTATAATACCCTTATTCTTTCTTACTTAAATTATGGGATATTAGCTTGGGGCAGTTCCTCTAGAAATCAGTTGGATAGACTACTACTTACACAGAAAAGAATAATGAGAATCATTTGTCATAAACACAGATTAGCTCACTCAGATCAATTGTTCTTCTCCAATAAAGTTTTAAAAATACAGGATTTGTACTCTCTTCGCCTGGGCTGCTTTATGTTTCAGTTAAACCAAGGAGAGCTGCCAACTTCCTTAAGTTTACTGTTTTTAAGAAACGAGATTTTGCACAGCTACCCCACCAGATTATCGTCATCTTTCCATCTTCCGAAGCTCAGAACTTTTTACAAACAGAAGACTATTGTTTATACTGGTCCCCATTTTTGGAATTCTCTAGATGAATCTTTAAAACTGACACCAAGCTTATTTTCGTTCAAACATAAGCTTAAGACTACACTGATAAATAACTATAATGTTACACTATGATTTTCCTGCAGGAGGCTGTTCATTGTCCCATGTTTGTGCTTGAGTTGTTCTGATGTACTTGTCCCGTTTAGTGTAGTCTTGTATCGTCCCGTCTAGTTTGTATCTTTTTATACCATTTTCATTAATTAATGATACTGTAATATTATTTTGGGGAACCTGAATTACAAGCTCCGCTTTCCAAGGTTTCCCCCACAATATACAGCTAGCATTTAAGTTAAAACTGAACTTTCTAAAATTCAATTATACATTATATCTGTGTACTGGACCTTTGTGAACTATTTCAATATTTCTAATTGTTAATTTATTCTATACTCACATTTCTGTTGTAAAATAATTATCTTTGCTGTTATTGTGGAAATAAACGAAATGAAATGAAATGAAATGAAATACTGTTTAATTCATTATTCGGAAAATGGTTTTCTTAAATATAAATCTATTTGCTGATGAACAATATCTTGCTCACCCCGCTTGAGGGCACTATCTCACTTTAGATCAATCGAAATATCAAGCATACCCGACCCGGGATCACTTACACATTATGTTCAAATATTTTTTCACTTCGACTAAATATGCCCTTAGCCCCTTATTTAATCATTATCTGATAACATTTACTTCTGTTTTTTTTTCAGGTCTTGATCGGATTTATTGTGGCCAATGTTCTAACCTTTTCGTATCCTATCTACATCATTTACCACGTGAAAACCAGAATGGCTCAGCATAAGGGATAATATACACTCGTCATCTCATATGCGAGAAAAATGTACAACGTCTTCATTTGTACGTTTTCTTCATAAAAATAGATTAAATAAACTTGCCTATATATTGACCTTGCATCATAAAGTTGTATCACGCTGCTGTCGTACAAATTATTGTTTTACAACCTAACAAAACTGCTAGACCACTAATGTACCTACAGGGGGCGGGGGCAGTCTGCCCCCCTGACGAGTCACAACCCATGCAAAGGACGTATCCCTGCCCCCCTGACGAGCTTGAAGACCTTCCTTTCTTTTTTTTTTTTGCTTTGTCAATTATTTTCTGGTACGAAGTCCTACATTTGTGGTTGAAGGCCTTTTTTTTTTGCTTGTCAAATTTTTGGGCGGACGATTTTGCCCCCCCCCCCCTTGTGGAAAATCCTAGGTACGCCACTGTGCTAGACAATATAGCAGAATGTGTTTGTTAATTCCTGCTTTGAACAAAACAAAACTTTCAAATGCGTTTTCTTAACGTGTGACGTCAGTTGTGTTGCTTCTCACGAATTGTTCAAATATGTTCGATTGGCATTTTTGGGGGTTCGCTTTTATAATGACGATGTAAAATGATACTGATATTCACAAGTTATACATTATCATCTCTACGGGACATAGCTGATAGCTCGTCTGTCACAGCTGCCGATATGAAAAAAGGGTATTAAAACGGCCATTTTCAATGACAACAGTGGTCAAAATTTTATGATAGAGTCCGACCAATCATTTTGATAATGATTTTTTACCTGTTTATCAAATGTTACCAAATTTTTGTGTTGATTTTATCCACTTTTCTGATCAGACAGATATTCACAAATACATAGATTCTTTTGACCTAGAGCGTCACGTGGATGTAAAAGTTGATTTAAAGTACAAATTGAAGTAAAAAGAAATATGCACAAAATATCAAATTACGAAACATCATGTATCGCGTATAAATTATTTGAAAATTTCTGACTAAGGACCTACACCAGTTCACTATTAGGCCTCATATTTTACGGTAAAATGTTCAACCATCCGATGATCTAGAAAGTTTTAGAGAATAAATGCAAAAGTTTCTGGTTTGTCGTACATTCACGTAGGTAATTCAAATATGAATATTTTAATATGCAGTTCACATATCTGATTACTGTTACAGGAACCTCTCTCAGACTATCTTTAATCCTTTGTAATAAAAGATAGCAGAGATAACATCTTTGGAATGTGTTTATTCTTGGATGAATGCGGCTTCAATTTCAAAGGCTATCAGACCCAAATATGGGTTAATCATTCGGGATATACAGCGATGCTCAAAAGTTAGTGAACCCCAATCGAAAATGAACATAATTATTTTAGAGTCAACTTCTGCCATGTTGTAGATATTTAATTTTGATTTCAAGTGATAAATATAACATTAAATCAAGTTTGTTTCTATTGGCCAGCAGGACATGGTAACGATGTTGTTTTAAATTAACACACAGCATGAAGGAGTGCGTTTTGTGAAAGGGTTTCACTAACTTTTGAACAAAACTGTACATTCCTTAAATCTAAGAATATCCAGGTTGTTTATAAACAAAAATATCAAATTCAGTTGTCGGGCTTAAACAACGTGCATCGAACTTTGAACAGCTTCTTTACAGTGTACACACGCGAATGAAAATGGCCGTAGTTTTTTTCTTAAATGAGATGAGAGATAAGAAGGCATACGTGCTATGTCGGAAATCGAACCCGTAATTTTAACGAGTATAGGTGCTTTTGACCAACTCAATCAAGGCACCTCGAGTACCTTATTATTGCCAAATTATTATGTTACATGGTAGTTCAGATTCTTATATAACCAAGGTTTCATAGCGGACCAAAAACAATGAGTATGACGTTTTTTCATTAGTTGTTTATCGTTTAAATACAGTGTACCTATATTAATTTTATCCATCCGTTCCTAATCTTGATACACTGGTTGAGCACATTTTAAAAGAAGAGCGTCCTCATGTACCCCATACCGTCACTTACATACAGAAAGGAGGATTTTTTTATTTTTTTATTGTTGATAAATAAATGGATGTCGTTGTGAAATGAAATGTTTAAGATAAATAAAATATTTTCTATGTATGCCTTTTTCATTTTTAATATTTAATATCCTTATTTATATATTGGATTTTGCCCATGCCCGTCGGCGACTTTTTTCCCCCGTCAGCACTTTTGCACTGGCATGAGAGGGCTGTTTTGGAGGCTTTGAATCAGACTAATCTTGGAACTTTTTCATCGTCTTTCCTCATTTTTTTTTTGATAAAAAATAATTGCAAAATCGTTCTAGGCGAGACTCTAACTGACGGATTGTGCGATATCTATGTCGCAACGAATATTTAAGAGGCATAGTTCGACTCAACAACCCAATAATTATATCGTCTTTTCCCCCGGGGGGCCACTTCCATTCACGAGTGGATACCATGCGCGACCATGGGGTCTCGAAAAGCACCCTAAACACGTAATTTCCATATTCTGAAAATGCACCCCTCAACAAGTATTGGCGTGTGAAACCCTACCCTTAACAAGTATTGGAAACAAAACGATACTCTTGGCAAATATTCCCTGAAATGAACCCCTAAACAAGTACAGGAATGTTTTATTGTTACGGGTCCTTCGGTCGTCGGCTTTACCTTTTTTGGTTTAGTACGACCCCACCTTCTACACCTCGCGCAAATAGGACTCTAAACACATAGTGTTGGGGCAAAAAGGACATCCTTTATAAAACATTTAATTTTGTTTTATCATCCCCGCAAATTCGACCCTAAACACGTAATTTTCCTAGCGAAATAGATACCCTTTTTTCATTATTTTTGTGTTTTTGACACCCTTATCACGTTACGTACGTAACGTGCCCTATCGTGAAAAAGACATCCTTTTTACGTGTTTTTTTGGTCGCGCATGGTATCCACTCGTCAATGTATTTTCCATATACTTATTCGTGAAAAAGTTACTGCTCCGGTATACTGCCCTCTCACGTCGGGTAAAAAGTACTGACGGGAAAATAAAATCACTGCCCGTCTTTACCCACCATTTGTTTCCTATTTAGGACATATTTATTTATCTTTTTGTCCCCAGAAACTTTTAGTTAAGTTACATTATGACGTTACGAACAACTTGATTTGTTGAAGGGGTATTGGCTGAAAATGATTTGAACAAATAATTAAAAGTAAATTCAGATAATCAAAAAGAGTTTCTTATCAAAATCTGACAAGGAATAACATAGTGATGACATATTTTCTTTTCATGATTGCGGTAAAACAGTTATGTGGAAGTCTTTATGAATATGTTATGAGCAAGTTGATGATTGCAGATCACCAGTAATTATTTTGTAAATCATTAAAGGAAATTAGATGTATTACATTTTCCACCAAGAATAACCCAAACTATAGGATAGACAACTTATTGATATTCAAGAAAATCGTTACAAAGGAAACATATTATACACAGATGTATGAATAATTATCATTTCATTTAATAACATTAGAAAAAAAGGAAAGTTGGGACATGACACCATCAGCCCATTTATTGAGTATTCATGGCGGCGTACATATAACTGTTTTCACAAAATATCACTAAAGTTTAAAATTCAATGAGTTTATTATTTGTTATTAGATTTGGATCTAATGTTCAACACTTTGTTCAATGAAAGTAATTATCTATTCTTCTTATATAAATGTTTTCAATCCGAGTACCCTTTCAAGTTCAGAATGGGATGTGTGGGAAGTTTTGACAACCTTTTTTTTTTTCAGAAAAACACTATATGTACCAAACCTACCCTTATTATGCATATGTTTTCGTTTTATTAATATAATTTTCAATATAATTTAGATGTGTATCTCAGATGCACATTTTAATCATCAGCTTGAATCACATTCAAGCCCATTAATCGTTTGGTCTCCTGCATTGCTCTAAGTTATCAACCTGGGGTTGTCATTTTTTCAAACAATCTGCTTATGATGACGATCCTTCTCCTGCAAATTGTAAATGTTAACTAATTTGGTATGAGATCAGTTTTGTTTGCAATGATAATTTTAGTACACTTAGTTATGATTCATGCCAAAAAAGTTCTCAATATAGTATGTTTGTCATGTTATGGAAAATGTATTATATACGAATGATGTGATTGCAGAAGTAAACAATAAAATCAAATCAATCAAATCAAATTTTGTCAAATAATAGATAATCATGAATGTAATAATACATTTTCTCCATATTTACTTTAACTGCTTATATTAAAACCATCGTATCATTGTTTTGTACTTTTGTTATATATTTATTACCTTCGTGTCATATTGTATCATCACTGATGTGATTACAGAGATAAAATGAAATATATCAATGATAAATACATCAAAAATGCGTCATCGATCAGAAAGATATGCGTGGAAGAATAAAATAATGTTACAGGAGTATTAAATAAAAAACAAGAGATTAAATAGTTGAGTTATGATGTTTGATTATTTGCATTTAAAGATAAACAATTTGATACAAATAAAACACAAATTAGTGGTAAGAATTTAATCAACACAAACGATGTTTTGAATATATGACATTAAGAATGAGTTTTTCCAATATATGATTAAGATATGTTCAAGTCAATTTGATGGCCGATGAAACTTACGAACTTACGACACGCGATTCTGTCCACGTGATATTTTATTATCAAAATGACCAGTTCATGTATGATATGTACATATATTATATATAGAGAGAGAGAGTCTCGTGAACACCTGTAATCTTACCAGATTGCGTAATCTTACAGGAAATTGGTATTTGGTGTATGGAACCGTACACATTTAAACAGACCTGTTCTTTAAATTGCAGAAAAATTCCTGTTTGATGAATTTGCAGAATGATTCTGTTATTGCTTTTTGCAAAATCTTCTTTCTTTATATATATATATATATATATATATATATATATATATATATATATATATATATACACGATGAAATAACGAAGTATTCCCCCGTCACGGAAAGAAAATAATAATCAAACTAAATGAAGAATAGTCAAAGAATGCTCAAATATTCCACTTTAACTAGTTTCGTCTTTAATTCTTTGACTATTCTTCATTTAGTTTGATTATTTTATATATATGTTAATTACATTGCTGGGAGTGTTTACATGTTATGAGCGGAAGCTCAAAAAGAAGAGACGAATCTTATATCACTATCAGATATCACTAGTTGGTAATACGACTTTCTTCATGCGACGAGTACATTAATTAGCCCAATGTGGAAAGAAAATGGGGCATTTGAAATCAGGTGGATTTATTTAGATTAGGGTGTTGATACGAAATGTCTCTTAAGTTTGCAACTAGCGCTTCTAGTTTTACACTGATCGTTATCACTGACTCGGTCCTACGGTGTTAAATGATTATGACGAATTGAAAATAAGATTAGGCGCATTTCACGACCCTCCTATCGGATCCAGTCGAATCGGATATGGCAGGATTTATGTTGAAAGGTAGAGTAACACAATTTTATATTTCGTGTTTATCCTTAAGTTCACATTACAGGAAATATTTTCGCGTATATTAACATTTTTTTGCCTCTATTATTAATAAAGCAATTAAGTTTTAAATCAAATGATGTAGTTATCGAGTTCAGAAAAAGGTTACGAAAAGGAGGGGGTATTAGAAGAAGAGAGGAAAGATAGAAGAGAGGGAGAGATGATGGGGAGGAGTAAGAAAGAGAGACGAATACATCATGGGTTGGATGTGCAAGCAGCAATCAAAGATAAAAAAATTGTTATATCGGCCTAAAATCATTGTCAATTCAGATTACTAATTATGTGTTCTTTGCTTGGACAAAATATATAACATATTAAAACAAGTGGATTTTCTTAACCTTGTCCATCATCCTTTATACGAAGGAATGCCCTATTTATAACCTTTGCCCCAATTTCTTTAGTTATTATCATAGTTGAGCTTTAATAGCATATGAATTGAATCTCTTTTCCTATAATATCACGTCTCAGTGTGTTTATTTTTTTTTTACTTTTCTCTATTTATCCTTCAAATTATAATTTGCAGCAGTTCGTTGCATTTTGATGGGAAACATTTCCTTTCCGCTTGCACGTAATCCTGGTAAATAAACCGAAATGGCAGAAACACCAAACTACTCTTCAGCTCACAGTATCAATATCCAGTAATTTTCAAGTATTTTTATTAACCACTGAAATGAAAAGCAGATATACAGTCATAATACATGATAGGGTATTAACACAAATAAGTATCTTATGAAATTTTTAATAATATTGAGTACATGTGATAAAAAAATTCATTTAACGAACGTAACGAACATTTTACGAAAAGCTCGCATGAAATTAGTTCTGCTATTATACGAATATAAATTCATTTACCGTATATCCAAACGTCGAAGATTCAGTTATTATCTTTACGCCGTAGGGATATACGATAAGTTTGTATGTGCCTCAAAGCGCAACAGTGCATGGACAACGTTACAGTTTAGATTTTCTTTTAGCGCCAGTTCATAGATCTGCAGCGTTGGGATTGCGGCTTGATAGCAACATACTAACAGAAGATTTCAAATTCAAGTTCAAACCCAACGACAAGTAAATTGAAATAATAGGACAACACATAAAGTGATACAGCAGATGTATCAGCAAAGACGGATATAAAATAAGAAGGCGTCAATATCCTGGTTGGTGTGAAATTGAGAGGATTTTTTAAAATTTTGTTTTATTTTATCAGAGTCATGAAATACTAAAGGCAGGATATCAATCCACCTTTTACACTACTGAAGGAAAATTACGTAATTGAAAATTCAAATCATAAACGGAGAATACACACTTCAAAAACTCTGGTGTTGATTTAACACCTGCCCGGAATCTGTGTCCACACCAGAGAAGTGTTAACACCAGTTTCGTTTTGGTCTAACACGATAGTTGTTTATACGACACCAATTACATCAAAACAGCGTCGGTTTGATTCCAAACTGATGTTGTTTCAATACTTCTCTGGTGTGGCCATAAATTATATAGATTCCGGGCTGGTGTTAAATCAACACCGGAGTTTTTAGCAATGTAAAAGGAGTGTATGACATCATGATCATCTCTTATTTGCACAACTACGGTGTGCTGGCGGCTGTTTTGAAGAATAAACAAAAAAAAATCAAAATAAATAAGTGAAAATAAAAACATTGTTATTTTATATCCGATTTATACGATTACTTTCTCGCTGATATGCTTGTTTGACTCTTATGAAAGCAGTGATATTCCTTGGGTGGACTTGACCATTCAGCCGAATAGGTTTGGTTGTTGAGTCGAGTCCTGACGCGTTTATACTCCACCGCCCGGTGGGCCTGGAGGTGTGTTTGGTCTAGGTGTGTTTGACGGACCAGATGGAGGCATGGCTTGACGTATTCCTGGGTACGAATATCAACAAAAGGTACAAAAATATTAAAACTTTACAGGGGTTTTGCTGATTTGTACGGTTGCTTAATTTCTGCAGAAAAGTGCCCCCCAAAATGGACTCATTTTTGTAAAGTACAAAAAGGTACTACTGTACGTGTGAAATAAAAAAGAATCGGAATTATCAATGACATGTCATCACACCGGACGACTTCTTTTTCTTCTTCTGAATTTCTAATCCACGTGTTGTCTACGCTGGCAGAGAAAATTATTATTATTTTGAAATGCCAGAATTTAAAATTCCTTATTCACGAGGTTATATCAACACTGACGAGAATGAAAATAAACAATACTCAAAGGAGAATGAAACATTTGGAACAAGATAGCTTGTGTGAAAATCCAGGAAACAGATCAACGAAAGTTTGAGAAAAATCGGACAAATAATGAGATAGTTACGAGCATTTGAATATTGCGATCACTAATGCTATGGAGATCCTCCTATTGGCAATGCGACAAAGATGTGTGATGTCACTTGTGAACAACTCTCCCCAAAACTTTAGTACATATTTCACTTTAAGTGCCTCTTTTATCACATCTATCAGTAGATCATGTGTTCTTTCTATAGGAGGACATTTAATACAGATTTTTTAAAGAATACATCATGGATAAAGAGTTTGTATCACCGTAAGAAAAAATAAAAATAGAAATTTTTAAGGTATTTTATAGTCCATCAAAGGGAAAGTTGGTCACATGTGACATCACACATCCTTGTCACATTGCCAATAGGAGGATCTCCATAGCATTAGTGATTGCAATATTCAAATGCTCATAACTTTCTCATTATTTGTCCGATTTTTTAAAACTTTCTTTGTTCTTTTTCTGTGATTTTTCTTTTTCGACATAAGCCTACTTGTTCCAGAAGTTTCATTTCCCTTTAAGCAATAGATCACAAATTCCTTCTTAAAACGTATACGTTAGAAAAAAAGGATAATTTGTATGAAGGATGTTTTTTCCCAAAATAGAAGTCAAACTACAAAAAGTTATTTGAGATTTTTGCCATGGTTTTTAAAAACCTATAATGTAGTTTCTTTTAAAAACCTAGAAATTCCCGTTTTGAATTGCAAACAAATAATAGTAAGATACGTAAGGGAAAATGCTAGCTAGTTAATAAAAGATGGTGTTATTATTATTTATGATGACGTTGTACTTCTGAATGCCCTGCAGTGTCGGCACGCTGCCCTGTATTGCACGAGGAGCGCACAGCCAGCGCGTTGAAATTGTACATTTTTTGGCCTTTTCTTTGTCATTCGCTAGATGACCGTCATCTTGAGAAATAATTTTGAAGAAACCCAGGTGTTGAACAACAATAAGAATATTTAAAGTCAAGTTGAAAACATATAGGCCGAAAGAAGAATATGCATTTGTATGTGTGTGTGCGTCAGTCGGATCGGGCGTGTACGTACTTCCCGATGTTTGGAAGCAAGGACACATACACACCAAACCGAGGACGCCCTAGGTACGAGGACTATAGCGTGAATTTCGTACTTAAAAACATGAAAAATGGGTTAACTTCGACCACACTTTTATAGAGTGCCAGTTGTCGACTCATTTACCAATCAAAATTATTCTTATCCTGCTGGAAACAGCTGTCCAAAATCATTGAGACTTGCATTATAATTGCCACGGATATAGAAGAATATTATGAAGCCCAACATTCCATAGAAGTGTTTAATTATCAGAATAGCATCCAATGATTAGACCTCTATTCGCAACCTCGGTTGTATAGGAAATGACCATGACTTCTGGCATAGAGACGTATATGTGCAATAATATCCGATTTTAACTCATCGACATCAAATGGTCAAGGGTGACTTTAATTTTCTATGGCTTCATCGCACAAACCCCTATTTTTTCAGATCATCTTATCATATAATGATTTTCAAAATGTTATTCGCTATATTATGACAACCAAGGTTTTAAATAAGTTACAACAACGTGAGAAAATAAACTGGAATGAAATATCTAGGGGTGTAAACCCTTACACTTATATTGCTACAATGCTTCCTATGCCTAAAACTATGATACCTGTCACACATAAACTGTATGGCATATATTATGCAATGTCTGCTGCCGTTTGGTTGCAACACCTAAACAAAAAAAAGGAAATGCAGTTATGGCACTTACGTTCGCAAAGGTCAACAGTTCTTCCAAGATTGCATATATGCTCAAAGGCAGCGCAAGGGTCACGTAATTGGACGACATCGGCGCCGCTTGAGGAACACAATCTCATGTCCCTCGCCATCCTGAACAGTGTTAGCATGTATCTATCGCGGTTCCAGTCCCTGTCCTTCTCATAGACTTCCTTTAGGACTTTCCAGTTGCAGAAACCATATCCCTCATCTATCTTCTCGTAGTTGTAATATGGACAAATCCGCTTCAGACGGCCCATGGGATTGTACATCGGTCCTGAAAGGTTACAATAAGAAGTTATGAACATCAATTGCAACGAGTAATTCTAGAATCAAACGTGTTAAAATACAAAGTCCGTAATCTCCATATCATAAAAGTTAATGAAAATGTAAAAACAAAACCTAATGGACGAGGCTAATATGAATTTACCGCGTTTAGGGGATATGGGATAAATTATTGCATTATTCTGATCTCTACTGATTAAAATGAGACACTGCCAAAGCATTCCTTGTTAATATTACGAGGCTGCACTCTACAAGCTCCGCTTTTTAGCAGCCTCCTCCATTTCCAACCTGATATGTTATAATCTTGAATATAATTTTTGTACAGGTATACTTGAAATATGTTTTGTTATTTATATGTCAAAATGTACAAAACAAACTGTAATTGTTGAAAATGAAAATAAACGAAATGAAATATGGGACAAGTACTGAGCGAGATGATCGATAGTTACCCCTTTCTTTCTTTATATCTTATACATATTTTTCTCCGCTCCCTTCTCGCTTTATTGTGGCGTGGGGGGGGGGAGGGCGGCCCCTCGAACACCATTAATCTTCACGTGTGTCTTGTCAAAATCTTATACACTTGACTTCTGTTACAAAACTTACAGATCTGTATCAATGCGATTCACGTTACAATTCACGGTTACTCATGTAGAAATAGCTTGTTATGCGTTATTTTTTTTTCATTTTGTTGATTTGGAACAATAACGCATTACTCGGAGGATCCGTCACGAATGCGTAATCACAAGAAATTAGATAATGTATAGGTGTGAGTCAAGACGGGTGTGGATGGGGACAAGTTAGACTTGCCTGGAACATAACCGCCGTATCTACCTCCGTATCCCCCGTATATGCCATAAAATCCATATACTTGCGAAAAGCTGATCACAATAAAAAGACACGAGGTCAAAGTCTTCATATTCTGAAATAGAAAAAAGAAGTAGAAATAGTTAACTTAGATTGGTTATACAGAGCAATAATCATCTTATTTCTGTCTACTTCGGAAACAGGTCCAAAGTGATTATTTTATAGAATTCTTTGCTAAATGGGATTTATTTACAGTTTACATTTTCAAGAAAGATATAAATCTCAAATATAGCAAATGTCTTGAAAATTGGCATATCTAATAACATTTGGGCAAGATCTTGCTTGCATATAGCAGTGATAAATGTGTTCTTTTTGTTGTTGTTGTTGTTGTTGTTGTTAAAGAGAATAGAAATGATTTGAGAGGGTTTTGTTAAAATATTGAAATATAAAACTGATACGTAATTGATATAACAGCTTTTGAGACAGAAGTATTTTACCCTACCCTATTACTATGATTATTGCAAAGTCTAGTTTTTGTTGAACACACGATTCGGCAGGCATGCTATAAAGGGCTTTTCGACCCTGTTCTTTAGTATAGAGTTCTCCCTCCACGACACAAAACGGAGAACGTAGACAAGTGTATTGTCGAATACCCTTCATGACAATGAACAACCAAGAAGTCTTTGTCGAAAATTGGTGAATCCAAAGAGTAGTTTCGTCCCAGACTCTGGATAAACGACATATTTGCATTTCTTTGTCATCTCAGAAACTTCGGACGAAACTGTTCTTCCGGATCATTTCCATTTATGCTATATATTATACTGTTTTTTCTGTTTTACGAAGTAAGAATGCCCTTCTATAAAATTGTACTTGATTTGTATTGCTTTATTTTACTTTGTATTATGTTTTGAATGGAAATGAAATAAAAGAATTGAATTGAATCATTAATTTTCCACAAAGACTTCTTGGCTGTCCTTTGTTATTTGGTATTTTCAATTTATTTCCTGTGATCTTGAATCCGCCGTGCGTCGCAGTGCGAGGCTCCCTAGTATGGATTTAGACCTGCGAAGCGATTCATGAAAGGACTTGTCAGGAGTCCCATTTCATCTGACTGTTACTATAGTAACAGTGCTTCTCAGCCAATCAAAATCTAGGAAAGTGATCACATCAGACAAGCCTCCCCTGGTTTGAAATTGGCAAATGTAACTGAACGTCTTGACTAAGAACGTTGGTGAAAGTTTGTGATTCGAGTGGTTCAAATAAGAATAATCTTGAGTCAAAGCTTGAAGGGCAAGCCTAGCCCTACAAAACTGGTTTTCGATAAACAGAGGAAAATCAAGCAAGTGTACTGCTGAAAATTGTCTTGTCACAAGAACAAGCGTTCAGTCGCATCATCGAAACTGAGTGATAAAATACTATTTGAATTAACGTCTTTGGTCGGTCTTGAGTCGGTTTCTGGGTGCGACAGCGGCATAATGCTTACGCGCTGTAAAAGGCCGGCAGGGAAAAAACTGGAAAATCAGCGAAAAGGTTCGGAAATCATCAAAACTTACCGCAGCAGTGATTGTATCAAGATGTAGATTCACTACGAATTCAATTATTAAAAAGAGCTTTCCAGTCCAAAACCTTAAGACGTTAATACAACTATTACCCAGAGTCGAATGGTGATCCCCACCGATCAATGGCATTTATACCAGTATACCATTCCACAAGGGGCGAAATATTATCCATTGGGCCTGTATTTGAGAAAGCCTCTCCACTTACTACAACGCCTGCTACCCGTGCTTGATCTGAACATTTCGGCTAACATGATTCCCAATATCTCACCCACGCCAGACTTATTTCATGAACTATTGACCGTTAAGAAACGGAAACAAAAAGGAAGTAGAATGCTATCCATATATTGTAATGCATGTATTAATCGGATTTTTATTAGAAACAGAGAAGGGACATACTTCAAGAAAACAAAGGAGTACACGGGGATACATTGGCGGAATGGTCAAAGGAAGAACATCGGACCACGACCTTTACCCGCTTTTGTAGCTGTGAGTTCATGATTACTTTCGACCAGGGACACCTGACGTTTATCTTTTATGGTTATACCACACGATGTTGTAATGGAATAATCTTTAACAAATGGTCGCATACAAATTTGAATTAAAACTTAACTTTGAAGAAATTGTACATATTAGCATTAATTAATAAAAGCTGTAAATACCTGATGTTTATTTGTATGGTCATATTGGACAATACAGTATGATGGTGCTAAAGATGGTCGAATAATTATAAATTTAAGTTTAAAGCATATCTTTTGTTTTGGTAAATCCACCCAAAAGTGCAAGTCATTATTGCAATTCATTTCTAGATTATAACGCTGCAACGACGCAACAAAAACTAATGTGGACTTGGCTGCAACAACCCGCCACTGTCGGGGAAAAGTCTTGACACCGTGTCTGGAAACGTCGCGAGGTTCCCAGACAAGGTGGCCAGCAACCAGCAGTCTCTGTCCAATTCGGTGAATCAAACTGTAATGTCGTTCGTTACTCTGGACAAACGACATATCTTATGACCATCAGCAGTCCCGGTTCGCAAATATTTGACAAATAACTACATTATTAGCTGATCATCGTGATTTGACGGGCATTTTAAATAGATTTACTATGTTGTAGAATCCTTCCCCGTTGTAATTTTGAAAACCCGCATGACGTCTCAGCAACCGTAGTTTCTGAGACGTGGCAGATACCAATCATTTGGCGAGATATGGACTTAAAGTATGTCAAACAGCCTCTGGGGAGCGTTTCATCAACAAGTTGTCAAGTCTGACAACTTTCCTCGATTGTGATTGGCCGAGAGGCAGTGTTACCATAGTAACTGTAGGATAAAACAGTACTTTTTCTTTCATTAAACGCTCCCCTGGTCTCCTAGTGGACTCCGCAACGTATCAGAGGTGTATTTGAAACTTTGCAAGGACACCGCGGAGTCGCTGTGAGTACTGATGATGGCCACTGCTCTTGATGCCATTAAATTTTTGGAGAGGGTCAGATTGTACAGCATCATCGAATAATACTGGAGCCTTACACTCACAAAAAAACTGGAACGACCAACACATCAACATGTGTTTTTAATCATCCAACGCTTGAATAGTACCATTAACTTGAAGTGACTAGAGAGAGTGTAATACTTTGGTATCGTGGTATCCTTGAAATTTAATCTGTTAATTAAGATAATTATAGCGTTTAAATATCTACAACCCATTTGACTTAAAGACTGTCTATAACCCCTTCCCATGCCTACCATACATTCCGAGATACCCCTGATAGCAGACACTGTCGTAATGACGTCATAAACTGGTCGTAAACTGGTTATACTGGTCATAAGTCGTATGTAAGACGTCATTTTGACGACTTTGAACGGCAACTTTATATTTTACATTTTTGTATGACCAGATTATGACGTGATTACGACGTCATTCACTGACCAATCTGCGACAAGTAATGTGCATTTTTATATGACAACATTATGACGTTATTATGACATTTATTTACCAATCAACGACGAGGAAATTTACGTTTTCATATGACCACATTACCACAAATGTACAATTTTGTTTTCAAAGCGCATACTATTTTTTGCTATATTTTCAACCTTGCTATGTTAGCAAGGGTATTTTCTATTTAGAAAAGGAAACAAAAAGAAAATAAAGCAAAATAGTACAGAAAACAAAAAAAAGGGAAAGTATAATGTGAATATTTTCATTTTTAATATTCCAAGAAATTGTTTTGGCTAAAGAGAAAAGCTAAATCTATGTACGTTTATTCAATTGATACTATTGTTTCTAAAAAGTATTGACATGTCTCATGACGCTGACCTTTATCTAGTTCATATTCTCATTATTTCTCCTTTTTTACTGCTCAAACTTACATGAATATTGTGTAGATTTTCAAACACATAGTTAGTTACACTGTTTGGTATTAACTGTATAAGCTTCAAGTTTGGAATTACAAGTCAGATGGAAAAAGTAGATTATAAAGATACATGAATATTTTAAATCTTCAACTTCTGCATGTAAAATTACAGAGAATCAAATTTCGTAAAAATGGGAAGATGTGATGTAAATGCGCTAGACTTTCATGTGCCATCATTCACAAACAATCTAAATATTAATATTTACTTCTGTGTCAAAAAGAAATAACGAACAAATTGTCTTTTTGCGTAAAACATCTTGGTCAGTTTCAAATTCTGAAAATTCAAACTCGATTTGGAATCGCAAGTCAGCCATCAATATTGTTTGCTTTGGTGAAAGAAATATTTAAATTACTCTCGCTGTTTAAATCGCAGTGCTTTTTGGGTTTTTTTTATTCAGAGGTCATATGCATATCGGAATGTGTTGCCATTTTTTTTATTTTGATACTTGGTTGTGAAGTCGTTCTAAAAGTCTACTCGGTCAACTCTACTTAATATTTGACCGTCTAAAGATGCTTCTGGATGTTTTTCTGTCAAAATGCTCACACGTTTGTAGAAACAAGTTTAGATTTGAGATGTAAGTATTGCATGGTATAAGAGTTGAAGGTAGTATGTGAACATTCTCAATTTTTTTTTATATTGATTGTCTGGCAGGGCATCACGGGATTGAAAATGAGACTTGCACATAATATCCATAGACTGATTTCCCGTTTCCTAAGACAAATTTCTCTAAAGATTGTGTTACTCACGACTTCATTCTTAGTCATCATGGTGTGTTTTAGGGGGATTAAGTCCTCTTTGAAAACCTATTGAGTAACGATGTATGAAACGATGGAATGAGCATTGATTTCACCATGGTTTATCAGAATTTACCACCCCCTCCCCAATTTGATTTCCTAATTAATATGTCGAGTCACCAATCTCCTCTTCCCGCATTCTACATTAAAGGGATACTCCGGGCTGAACAAAATTACAATTTAATAGAGAAAATGCTGAGAATATCAAAATGTGTTGACAAATAACTAGGTTATAGAATTTTCCATGTTTAGCAATATTTTGTGAATATGCACCTAGTCTTGAGTAGCCATTAGGAGTCATAATTATTTCGTTTGTCCATATACAGTGGCGTACAGAGAGTCACGGCACTAGGGGGGGGGGGCACCAGCAAAACAAATGAGTCACTTACAGGGCGCGCGAAGCGCGTTCGATTGCCCGGTGGTCTGACCTAATAGAGACATTTTAAGGACTGCGCATTTAAACGGATATGTATCTCACTGACCAAATAATGCAAGCGCGAAGCGCGAACTGATTTTTTTATATTCAGACCTAAAAAAAGGACATCTTAAGGATTATTTTTAAATAATGATACCTACCTGTCACACAAAACAAACAAGGCGAGCGCGAGCTGAAATTTTCGTATATATCTACCTCAAACTGACATTTTAAGGACTATTTTGCAGGAATTCATGAAGTGAATATCACCATACATCTAAACACAACACTTTTTGTGGTCATTGTAATCATGAGCATGATACGCATGATATCTCACTTATCAAATATAGGGAGCGTGAAGCGCGGGCTGAAAATTTTTGAAATTCAGACCTGAAGAGAGGCATTCTAAGGCTTGTTTGTAGAAATATACTGAGACCATTAGTATTTTACAAACCAAATGATACGACCACGAAGCGCGAGACCAGAAAAGGAACATAATGCGAACGTATGCACGGACTGGAAATATTTTATATTCAGAGGTTAAAAACCTTCAAATATCCTTCACGGATATGTATCTCACTGACCAAATAATGCAAGCGCGAAGCGAACTGACCATTAGTATTTTACAAATCTCTTTAAAGTTAAACAGTCACTACATAAAACAATAATAACCCGAAGTGCGAGAAAATATATTTGGTATATATTGGGATGAAACGGGATTTTTTAGTTCAACATAATTGTATATCTCATTAAACAGACAATGCGAGTACCAGGAATGATAAACACATACATACCCTAAGCAAATTATGATTCATAAAGTTATAAAAAAATCTTACGTAATATTATATAAAATACAGAATTATATAGGATTCGTAAAGCGAATCTGGCTAAGCTAGTCTACCGATTCCGGTGCACACAGATTTTTGAGGAATTACTTCCTGCCGGTACCCATTTACCTCACCTTGCTGAAAAAAAACCCGCCATGGCTTGTAGTCGAACCTACGTCCTTCAGAAAGACGAGAGTCTTAACCACTAGACCACGACGCCCCCACAACGATACTATGACATAATATGATGTAATACAATATAATTTATTCTGCCCACTACATTTCTCTTTCTTTTCCCCTCCCCCCCGTTCTGTTTGCCGGCCGCTGGGAGGGGGGGACGTGCCCCCGTAGTTACGCCACTCTCCATATATGTGTGTATAATATTCTCCAAATTTGAATAAAAGTGGGGGATATGACATCATCAAATTGCACATTGAATATTCATGAAGACAGGCATATTCTTTAAAATGTCATGTCGTTATTCCTTGATCGATTTTGATGAATTTTCAATGTTTTATGTGTATGTATGATTTTTTCTCTGTTCAAATCATGTTATTTACAGACAGGAGTACCATGTTCACAACCACTCACTTCTCCATTTCTGTTATTGGTAACCTATCATTTTATCATTATATCTGTAATTGCTCTCTCTCTCTCTCTCTCTTTCTCTTGCTCCCTCTTTCTCGCTACGTCACCCATGTCCATCACGCATCTTTTCTCCCACTGTCTCTCTCCCCCTCCCATCACTCTTCCTTTCTTTCAAAATCTCCCCTGATCTCCTGTGCCCATTCATGTACAGTCCAACAGTGTAGGGACTTTTAACAGCACTTCGTGGATAACGCATTATACAAGAAAAGAAACTGTCCAAAATATTTACATCACACTTTTTCAATTTATTGTATAAACAAAAAATAAAAAACTAAGACAGGAATAAAATCATTCTAAACGTAAATTGTCCCTCATTTCCCTCAAAGGAGAATCTCTCAAGATTGAAAATAAGTAAGCTTGCTGTGGAAAGTGTTAAAGCTCTTTCATTAAAACACTACGATGTCGATAATCTAACCTGGGTTTTAAATTTAAAAATCCAGTAAAAAGCGATGTGCATGAATGGCATGCAAGAATGTGTTTTCTTGGGGATGTAGAACACATCCCATAGTTCATAAATTCAATGATAGGATGCTTTCGCCTCCACGACACACGACGGATTCAAGAACATAGTAAATGTATTGGAAATGGCCGTCAAATGACAATGAACAGCTGCGAAGTCTTTGTTGACCATATTGGTGAATCGGAACAGCAGTTTCGTCCTAAGTCTTGGAGCTGACAAAAAATTGCAAATATGTCGTTTGTCCAGAATCTAGGACGAAACTGCCGTTTTGATATACACATTTTCGACAAAGACTTTTTGGTCATTCATTGTCATAACACGCATTTGGCAATAATTTTTATGTTCTTGAAAACGTCGTGCGTTGTGGAAACGAAAACTGCCTATTATTTGTAAGGGAATGCTACATCTGAACAATTTGCCACTATGTCAAGGTGTTATTTCGTTTAATCCCATCATAATAATCCCTTCCATTTTCGTGAAGACCGCATTAACTACCTTGACTGTTCTGTGATCCTTTTCAACTGCATTAAAGCATGTCAGGGAATCGGACTTCAACATTTTCTACATGCATGATATTAAGTTGAACGTATGTGTATCTCCGACACGAGTTTTATATACCACGGCCGCGAGGTGTTGCAGGAGGTTGTGGTCGCGGGGTGGGTGCAGGAGCAGCTGGAGGTCGTGGCCTGGCTCGGGCTCGTAGAGCTAAAGTAAGCAATGTCAGAAAGAAACAGATGGAGGATTAATTCATGGCTTAAGATAAACAAAATACCATTCAACAAAAAAAAAACATCGCGGATTAATGAAAGAGAGTCGTAATTCCAATTTATATTTTGTTTGGTACACAAATTGTAATAACGTAATTTTTGTACCCCAATTAAAACGCTGTGGTTTTGAAACCGATTTTGAGGGAAACCCTTCTTCCTTGCGAAATGAATAGCCTTTAAACTTAATTCAATTCTTTATTTCATTTCCATTCAAAACATAAATACAATTTTCCAGACGAGCATTCTTACTTCGCAAAACCAAAAAAAAGGTACAATATTGAGCATAAATGGAAATGAAGGGGTCAACTAAAACTTAGACCGTAACTGGAAAACTAATCTCTTTCAATTCAGTTCAGCTCACCAGTTGTGACTAATGACATGCATAAACCAAAGCACATTTCCCCACATTTCAAATTTTGCTGTCGCCTACCACTTTTATCCATCTGATTCTATATGTCCTTTACTTCTCTCTGGGATTTTGAAACCTCATTTCTGTCTGCTCAGTATCGTACTTCCCATATTTTCACTTGTCTCATTTGTGTACGCGTTCTTCTTACTTTTCATTGATGCATTGTTTTACCAAGGTCAGATGAATTTTGAAACGTGACCAGACCAACTAATAAGTGTATGTTTTCATATTGGACCATATAATGCCTGTATTAAGTAAGTTTGTCACGTGCACAATGAAGTGCAAATCCACTATATGGTCACTCTTATAAGATTCATGGAAAAATTCGATGATTTTATATGGAATATATGCCAAACTCACTTGAACAATAGTCAACTGTTCGACCACTGCAGGCAGCATCAAAGCCCTGGCAAGGATCATGGATCGGAATTATTTGGTTCGCCTCCATGTGACCTCCGACGAAGCACAACAGGCCGCTTCGAGATATCCCGTAGAGTTCCCGAAATGCATGTCGATCATGGCGGCTGAAATCTTTCACCTTGTCGAATACCTCTTTCAGGACCTTCCAATAGCATCTGCCATGTCCTTCATCCCACCTTTCTTTTTGATATATATAACAGTACTGACTGAAGCGGGCGCCTGGGTTGTATCCAGCTCCTGATTTTTTTCAAAAGGGTAAACATGGTAATCGAATGGTAATCACGTGATCAAAGTACCAGCAAGAATGAGGTTATAATGGAACTCTTGCATTTAACAAAAGGTGATTGTCCACGCTCATCAGATGTAAGAAAATTCCATGTGAGTGAAAGTCCGTCGGTATCTATGTCACTTCAACTTAGGCCCAGATCAAATCAATTCGAGGTTGATTTAAAGACAACTGAAGTCAAGCTTACGTCATTTAGTATTAAATTGTAAGTGTATTTATGGGTATTGTTATTTATCTCCCGAATGGTGTGCTCTTTGGGGTATTCGAAAACTAATTGTCAAAGCGCTATCAATATGTTAATAAAATTCACGAATTTGTTAATTTAATACAAAATTAAACTGTGCAAAACATTACAGACCTACATTTTTTGTTATCTCGAAATGCTATGTTATCAGGTTCTCACTTAATTTGTCAAATTTAGAATAAGAACATTGCATTAGACTTATGAGAGAAATAAATACAACTTACGTAAGATGTGTGTGCAATCATTAGGCCTACGGTTCATGACTTTCATGCGATCGAAATTCTTGACATTGATAGAATAGTGCATTTTATGTTGTATTGGGAAAGCTCTATATGAAAGTAAGGTTAAGCAACTCACGGAATCCTAACGCAAATGCATGGCGCAAAAGGAAATGCAGTTTTAATTCAAGGTATTGAAAGTGATAAGATCTCTCCATGAAATACTACCGAAAAACAGAGGAAACCAATAGATTTTATTTAGTCAATTAGAGGCAACGTCCGAGAAAAAAACTACTGAATGTTTAGTCATGTTATACCTGCTTAATACTTAAGGCAACTTTACCATGTCATAGTTGAATATGAATATGATAATGAAAACATAAGAAATTTATAAAGTGAAGAGAAATATATATTGTAATTGTTAAATGACTCCATACTCAGAAGAGAAACCACAATACTAACAAAACAAACAATTTAATTCTATATTTGGTGTAAGAATTGCGTTTATAATCGCAGGCGTTAAAAACTGAATGCTATCGTAAATGTCTTAATTCTAATTTGATTTGAAATTCCACCTTTTGGATTCAAGTAAACTAATGGTTCGATCTTGGACCCTGTTTCAGAAAATGTAACATTTAAGTACGATTAATTGACGAGTATGCTCTCAACATGGTGTTCTTATCTAATAACATTAACTTGAAATTGATAACAAGTATTTTTTAATGAAACATTGCATTGTTTCTAAATTGGCATAAGGTTCACTAGGACAAGTTATTGGATGAAAAGAGACTACTTACCTCCAAACCCTCCATACATGCCATAGCCTCTGTATCCACCAAACCCTTGAGAAACACAGCAACCTATCATAACAGACAAGGAGACTCCGAGGAGAAGTCCTTTCTGTGATGAAATGACAAAATTGTATGAGAATAAAGAATATGTAACAATATGAAAACAATATGAACGAGCATAAAAAACCAATAGGGCGATTAGTAGTAAGGTAACCTATCTTTTCTTGACAACACGAATGCCAAAGACCAAAGGCTACAATTTGTGTAGTTTTATTGTAAGCTTTTAACGATCGTATTTATTTTGTCATTTGTATAGCCCTTTGTAACTTTGAAAAAGCGTTTGATAAGAAGTAACCATCATTTTCACTATCATTATTAAAGAGCGACTGTAGAGTGACGCTAGACCTGAAATGTTATTTAAAGTGACGTCTTCCCGGACGGTTTGGAGACTGATTCGTTTGGTCGGTTGTAGTATCAACTTGAACTTGTTATCTGTTCTTGATCTTACAACAGTAGACACGAATTGAAATCTTCCAATAATAGTATTTTAGTATGAAGGGCGTAAGAGATAGATTCAAAAGTCCGATAAAGTCCTTTTTTGAAAATAATAATTTTGTAATGAATAACTAAGGGTAATTGACTGAAACAAGATCAGTATTATCATTAGTTACCGGATATCACAAATTTCTCCTTAATGGAGAAGAAAATGAAGCGCTTGAAGCACGTATCAAACAAATGTCATCCCACTTACCATTGTCGTCATTTTGTAGTTTTACAAGGCTGGAAAATCAAAGAAGAAACTACTGTTGAACATTTTTCTCGAAACCAAATGACATTCGCCCACATCGTATTAGTATTTATACTCCTTTTCTCATTGTACAAATTTAATCCGTCCATGTGTCACTTTGGAACAAGCTCCACTTACACTCGTTCATGAATATTCCAAAAATAAAGTTTGGAATTCAACACCAAGTGACGATCAAAATATGATTATCACACAATATCGTGTTTGTGTCTTAAAGGAACAGGATATGGCAAGTTCTTTTGTCTAATGTCTCGACGAATATTAGTTTTGAATTTAACTACTTAAATTCTATACTAGACTCCCCTCCCCCATACGTCATGCATCAGCTCTTCACTGTTCAAAACCAAAAAACTGAGACCTTACCATTTTAAAGACAGTTTTAGATTACTTTTTGTAATGTATTTTGTAGAGACACAGGCTTTCATTATCCTTTAATTTTCACTTATTCATACCTGTTTTGCTTATGTCTTTAATCATTGGTTATTGTTAAGCTGCTATGTATTGTAAAGTGCATTTTAGTATATAATAGTACAATTATCATTATCGTCATTATTTTCAAAGAAACCGCATGAATAGTGCATATGAAAAAAATCCCAAAATATTCAGTTAAAAGTATTTCAAATAGTGCTGGACTCTCTAAGCTGTTTTTGACAATTTGATCAGAGATTAATACTAAAATAAAATAATTTATTGGACGTCAGATTCGATTTTTAAAACTATTTTGAGCAGCTTTCTAGGCACAATTACAACCAAACAGGATATTTACAAACTACCGGTCGGCGGCCATTTTGAATTTTTAGCTCCCCTAAATACTGACACAGAAGTGCTCCAGATGACCCATCTATATTTTTTTATATCCATGCCTGTAACTCTTGGACCCTAGTACATGAAATGTACATTGTAGCAAAAAAAATGAACTGTGATATGTTAATTGGGGGGGGGGTCTTCACGTGTACTGAATAAAGATAAGAATTAGAACATCTGGGCATTTATAGAAGACGTGACCGTTAGCCTAAATGAATATTAGACCAAATGGTGTATGGAAAAAGGGGGCAATTAGACCAAATTGATAGTAAAACAGTTGTAGGTAGCCAAGAAGATGATAGAAACACACTAATGTGTCGAAGGGGGCGGGGGCCTGGCACCCAAAAGTTTAAAGACCAACAGAAACAAGAGAACGGACGAAGGGAAAAGGGGAAAAAGAAAAGTGTGAAATATGATATCATACGTTAATGATATCTATCATAAAATTTGATAGTCATCTTAAAAGCCGACATTTTCTTTCGTTCGCATCGGTCGATCACTTCTTTAAGGATTTTTTCCCCACATACTCCATTTTGTGCCCCATCAAAACTTTAGGCTCCTTTTCCCACTGGTTAGAAGATCTTCTAATGGGTCCACCTGCTAGTAGACCAAACTAATAAAACCCAATCACACAGAGTTGACCTTATCAGATAATGTTCCACTGACTTTCTATTTTTACAAATGTGATTATAATTCATCAATACAAGTTGGCATTAATCCAGTGGTTATTTTCAGAAATAATTCAGCGGTCGTAGGCATATATCACATCTCAATTACTAATCTGAATGGATTAGAGGTTACCCATTTTGGAAAGGTATAAGTAGAGTGAATAAGTAAGGGGTCACCACATTGATGTCGCGGTACAAGTGTACCATCTCTCTGGAGCTTTTATAACAATGCTTGCAGGATATCAGTCGATTCAAAGCAGCAACAGAATGACAGCATCGGTAAGTATATTTTTCCCACTCGATTCGATTGATATTGTGTGTGTCTCATGTCTTCACAATTGGTTAAACTCATTGCCTTACGCATCGGGGTGAGGGTAGGGACATGGGGCAAGGGTAATATGAATATTTTTTTTACGAATGAAATATATTTTAATAATAAAAAATAAAATGAGATATGCATTTAATGTAAAATTTATGAATAGATTATGTGATTTGTTTCTATGCCTTATTATTCCCTATACCATGGAGAGTGGTAAAGCAGGATGTAATAGTATTCATCAACTACTTGATAGAAAAGATTTTGCATAAACATTAAATTTTGTCACAAAATACAAGAGAAAACAAATTCAGGTAATCTTTTAGATCATACATAATCACCCGATTTAATCGGACGATTCACAAATCTACAGTGATCATTTGACTAAGATTATTTTATTATTCTGTTGAAGTCTAGTATCACCAATTTAGAATTTCTCACAGTTTGTAATTCAAACAATTGAAATTTTATTTTTGTACTCCCAGTAAAGTATACTGGAAGCAATATAGCAGAGCCCGCCACCTGATTAATAAAAAAGTAAAACATAATGATTTACACAATAACAGTAGAGGTTTAATATGAAATAATGACAAGCCAAAAGAATTACGTTGTAAGGATGTTGTCAGAAGTAATATTATGCTGAATGATATGATATTATTATCGTATGGTATTATTTCAGAAGCTATCGCTCCTTGCTCTATGTCTATCTCTTTTGGTTTCTGCATCTGTTTCACAAAATTGGGACACGTTCGGTGAATATGGATTCGGTGGATTTGGTGAGTACATCATTACATGATATTGACTGGACTTGAGGGATATACCATTTATTTATCCCAAACTATTTTAATATTTCCCCGAGTCGTGACGAGGGAAATATAGGCAATGTAAGTGAGGGAATCCTTTATGGTTTCTCCAGAAAATTAATGTATGGAAATGTTATTTAATCTTTATCCCTATACATGTAGTTCCATAAACGACAAGTAGCTGAAAGAAAGAGCCGACAATTTCAGAATATTGCTGTCCTGCCGAGTTCCTACGGGAGTTACCACAAACAGAAACAGAATATAGTCTTTGTCTGTACTTTTGTCATATTCATTCACTACTTTTTAGGAGAGCTGTTTGTGCAATTAGGTGCTTACAAAAATGTACTTATACAGTATTAGTCTGGGATTGTATTCTTGAAACAATTGTTGAGACAGTCAGTGTTGCATTCTTGAAACATTTAGTAAAAGTGTCAATGTCAAGTGTATCAATTTTTCAGAAATGTGGTTTTCCTTTTGAAACCCAGATACCCCCCGCCAAATGAGTTTTTGGTATCCTTTCTTCAAATTGTTTTTGCTCACTCATGCGTGAATAAGAAATAACCTAAGTAATATCAGATGAAAGAGGAGATTCTAAGCTTTAAATTGGTAGGTCATTTGTTTATTCTATTTATGATTAACTTATGATAAATGATCGCTAAATCTCGGTTTCGTTTATTCTGGGATAATAACACTATGCCTTTGCTGCTTGGTTGCCCCCCCCCCCCCCCTCCTCATAAAAGGGGAAAACATGTAACATGTATAATGAATTACCAATCAAAATGATCAGTGTGGGTTTGTGTTTTGCTTCGTTACGCCGCATATCGCATTATTACCATAATTATTGTTTTTTGGTGTGTTTTTTTTTTGGGGGGGAGGGGGGGGGGGGGGTTCGTTATGTATAATTATTGTTTACGGGAAGACTGAATGTATGTTTTTATGCTTCTATTCAATTTCTAGGTCCAGAACTAGCCCCCGGTGCTCGCATGGCTAATTACTGTAATCTGTTTAACAAGGAGAAGCACGACCAAGGAAAGGGCTGCAATGGACAGGTCTTAAAGAAAGTTTATGATAAAGACAAGGATATTAACCAAAATGAATCTATGTTAAGGATCTTCAGACTGGCGAGGAGAGGGGCATTTTGTTACAAGGAAGGAGCTCATGTTGTGACTATTAGATCACCTTGTCATGCAATGGAAATTTCTTGTCGTCCATATTCCCGTAGTTTGGTCGATAACTGTTGGAGTAAGTACATTTTTTATGTTTTTTTTAATTTCTAGTGGGTACTTCAGCATAATCGTGATTATTGGATGAGTGCGTGTGAGAGTCATCTTGCGATTTGGAAATCGTTATTCTTTCTTTTTTCTGCACAGCGCGTAATATACGTTAAATACACACACGACGATTTTTTTTTTACGTGTTATCGGTTGGTTATAAACTCAGATTTTTTCTTACTATCAGGAGTTTGTGAGCGAACCGTAGGATACCCGTACGGCATTTCCAATCATTTTTCATGAACATTTACCACGTTTACTGACAATCGGAAGGGGGCCGTCTGGGAATGGTCCGATGTCCGTTGGTTATCCGTACCATGGACCTTTAGGTCCATGCCCGTACTATGTCCTTTCCAGCATCGATGTGGCTTCCTTCGTCCTAACGAATATTACTCTGACACTGAATGTATATAGTATAAAATTGTCTGCCTTAAATATATTTTGTGTGAGATGTAGATATCACACTTATTTTTTAGTTATTTTACTCTATTTATCAAAGTGAAAAAGAGGAAAATGATACATTGCCACACAGCTTGTCTAATTACAATGACTAATGTGGTTAAATGCATGACATATTGTACATACACGACGTATAGTTTTCACCCTTATGATAGCAGTTTCTTTTATTTATTGCAACCCCCTTTCACAACAAAAAATGATAAAATGTAACTTTGTACTCTTCAGATGCATTGCATTTCGTAAGCGAAGGTGCACATTTATACGC
This sequence comes from Lytechinus variegatus, assembly GCF_018143015.1. Taxonomy (NCBI): domain Eukaryota; kingdom Metazoa; phylum Echinodermata; class Echinoidea; order Temnopleuroida; family Toxopneustidae; genus Lytechinus; species Lytechinus variegatus. Next base: position 63,130,485 of record NC_054741.1, read on the forward strand.
ATTGAAACGAATGCATGCACCATAAAGAGGTGCAAAGCTGCACTATTATTATGAACAAAGGTGTGCATTTTTGGCATTTTTCTTTCTCACTCTTTTCGTTTAATTCCGGGTTTCTATTCATGGTAGAATATTCAACCTGTTTCTCTTAGTTTGTACAATTAAGACACAACCACAGCCGTTGTCAAAGCTAACATGCATGTGCTAGATACAAGGCATGACTTCAAACATTTTTCTGTCGTTGTTATTTTTCCGTAACAGAAGTGGCTCAGCCTCCAACTCGTCGACCAGACACTCCTGGCCCTAATCCACCCAAGGCCCCCGAAACTCCACGTGGACGAGGCATCTAACCATCCATCGATTTCTTTAAACGCATCCGGGAAAGAAGCGCTGGACACAGAGACTCAGTTTGTGATGGAGAGTGGCGACAGAGTTTGATGTGGCTTTCAACTAACATTGAATTTCTGTCATGGCTTCCTCAACTAAACATTATCACAAGAATCAGGAGGACAATTTGAGTTCAGCAAATACTAGCAGAGCTTCGAAAATCACCGATAATGCTACAGTCCGACCCACAAAACTCTGAAAGGCTACAGACCGACGTATAGTATGCCATATGAAATAAGGTACTGTAGAAGATATGAAATCTTTGTCTTGAGTCGGTATCGTTGGTGTGACTAAAGCAAAACTGAAGCGGTCCTGTATCTTTACGATGGCGGCCCATGTGGAAGGTGATCCAGGGAATCACGGTTATACTACTGGGTGTTCATGGATGCACCTTTACCGTCGATAGGGATGCTTTGAAAGGACTGCTACCATTCCTATGACTAAGAACGCCGTTTATACCAATCGCCCTTCTCTAGTTAGCATTTGTACTCCCCTATGTTGAAGTAATATAGTTTTGGCTCAGATAGGCTAAGATTAACAGTATAGGTTTCCTGCTGAGTTTCAAGGTCGGCCATTAGGCTATTATGTTTAGATGTTGATGTAAAACACAAAACCTTTTACAATATTTGTTTTTAATGTGAATATTTTGAAAAATAAAAGTAATAATCAATACTGGTCTTGTGACATTAATTATGTAAGTTATAATCTTTTCAATCGTAAAAACTGATTTCTTTTTTACTTCGAGTTCGTAATCTCATGAGATCCTACAAAGGCTTAGACCTACCAGGCATCTATGGTATGAAAACATGCTCAACTTTAGTCGAGAAGAAATGATAGAATGGGTGATGGAGCGATTTTGGACAACGAACAAACGAACAGGAACGAAGCAAGAGTAGAAATTATGATGAGAAACAGTTTGAGAGAAAAAGAAAACAAGAGTGTGAGGGACAAGGAGAGAGCATCTTAGAGAGTGTGAAGAACATGGCTTCTTAATAAAACTGCTGCGTCTTTCAGTAAAGTTTGGCGTTTCACACCTGATATCCCACATTCTCATCATTTTGCCTATTCTTGGAGAAAGGAGGAAAATATTCTGTGGAAGACAACAGCAAAAAATGCGTGGCAGAGACTTTTGATGAAATACGGACGGACTGAGGAAGCAGAAAAAAATGCAAAGAGAACAGTTGGCATTTCGGGTAGGTTGAATCTAAAAAACAGACAGACAACCTGCCCGAAATATCGAGTCAATCATGATCAAGGACTCACCACATGCCGAACCGCACACTAACCAGGATGTACATGCGACTGCTTTGTGAAATTGAGCAAAACTTTGGAATAATTTCTTAGTTTCTTATTTTGATGAAATTTATATGCTTCTTTAATGTTTCACTTTTCATCAACTTCAACCTATTAAAATGGGGTGGACAGGATTTTATTCCTTTTTATTGTGTGATATTTTTTGGAATAAATAAAAAATGTAAGCCAAATATAACGCTACAAAAAATTGTTCCAATTTGGCCTTTCAGTTGGCAAAAAAGGGCACATGTTATGATAAAATGCCTCGTTCAAATGCATAGATTCCGTGATCGAACCGCGAACTTTATTGTATCATGCTCTTGAGGCCACTCTGCTAAGTTACACGAAAAAAATGAAGACAAATACATACGATGTCTCACACTTCACACACAGTTACTAGAATGTAACTTTTATTTCAATTCAATTTATTTTATTTCATTTTTAACCATGTTAACAGAACAAAGTAATATGGTCGAAATAGTAACAATGAACTTTTACAGACAAAATAAATTGAGGCATATACAGTATATGATATTTGTTAAAGAGGCATGAAGTGGTGAATTTAATGAAATGATTATTTAAAATTGAGGTAATGATGACCTGTATGATTTCAGAAAATTATTTTTAAGTTTCATTTTAAAAGATCGGGGACGCACCATCAATCTAAAAAGTGGGGACTTGTTACATACACTAAATAAATCAAATCTTATCTAAGACACGGACAAAGTTAAAAAATAATAAGAGAACAGTTCGCTAACCCGGAACGCTCCCTATCCCCCCAAAACCCAACTTAAATTCACTTGGCACTACTGGAACTTTGTTACAAATCACGTGTTTACTATGAAGCGGTTTGAAATATGAGCAGTTGACTGGTGTGGTAATCTAGAATGGGAACGTTGGAAGTCCCCGGTTAATGTGTAAAATGTAAGAATATCCTCAGAATAAGGTAATTTCAAACTCTCTCTCACACACACCCTCCCACATGCACATACACACAAACCCAACCCTCACATAGATACACCCCCACCCATACGTCAGCTTATCCACAAATTCCACGTTTCTTTTTGTGAGTCTATTATGTACTTACGGTAGGAAGTTTTAATAAGCATTAATTGCCGAATAACTCAAATACTATATTTCCTTGTGAATCGATTTCAGCCCTAATATAAGAAGCCAATATGCTAACAATGAATCAATTAAAAATGATCTGAAAGGACATGAGAAGGAATTGTGCACAATTCTTACATTATTCGCTTCCGCCAGTGACTTATTTTGATGGATGAAAGATGGTTTTCTGTTACTATATTTTGTATCGCATGGCAAACCAATCCCCCTCTAACTCGTGATAAAAATCAAGAGTATTTCTCACAGATCTATTTTAAAACTCTTTCTGTCGCCTCCTCTGTCCTTCTCCCTCAATCTTTTATTCTCTATATTTTCTCATGTTACAGCCGTGTTCCGCTCTCTACCATTTCGTATTTATAATTTCCACTTCTTTACATTTTCAAATCTCTTGTACTCACACAAACCAATCACAAAGTTCCCTTCTTTTACGTCCACTTTTTATCATCCACGCAAGAACTTAGGTGTCTAGTGATGTACAGTATAACAACGAAAAAATTTTTTTTCAGAATTACGCTGTAGAAGAAATTACGTTATACTATATTTATTTTTTTCAACACTCATAAACAAAGATTCAATAAATATGAATTATTCATTACAAAACAGTATATTTGGCAATCATTATTATGTATAGTTTGTACAACATCATAATTTTATATAAGATCATGTCAATGCTTAACGTAGTGTTATCACTGTAAACACAATCCCCTCATTGGATCTTACCGTTTAAAAATACCGTATGTACAATGTGAATGCGAAATATATAGATATTGTCTCACTACTTCTGAAGGTTTCCATGGCGAAGAAGAAGAGTGTAGCGGGTTTCACGGTACACTATGTACCAATTGCCTACGAAAGATACACGATGTTACCGTGAAACCCACTGCACTCATTATCTCACTGATTTGGCGTTTTCTTCAGATCGCTGGGTTGATAGGAGCAAATAAATGGTGCATAAAACATATAAAAGTAAAGAGTTTTTGCTTCCACGCTTCCCTTCGAGAACAGAAAGTATTGAAAATGCCCGTCAAAATGACAATGAATAGCCGGGGACTTTGTCTAAAATTGGGGGAACCGGAACAGTAGTTTCATCGTAAGTTTCTGAGCTGACGAAAATTGCAAGCATGTCGTCTGTCCTGGGAACAGGACGAAAATGCCGTTTCGATTCCCCGAACCTCGGCAAAGACTGCATTGTCATGAAGGGAATTTGACAATAGATTTTATACTTCCCAGAAAGCGTCTGTGTAGCTGTTGCGAAAAACCCCTAAAGAAAACTTGTAAATGGACACCCGTGTGACGTTTAGCTGACAATGATCTGTCCAGGTTTTCACGACACAGTTACACCGTCAACCGATTCTAAACCGACCGATTCTATTACACAATGTTCAATGACATACCATCGATCGACTTCCAATCGATTCCATTAGTGTGCCCGTAGCATATCATATCACATCATTGATGTGATTTCACTGAAGGAATCCAACTTCTGTAAAGTGAACTGCGCACTTTGGTGGCATGTCGGGTGACATGACAAGGCAAAATGACGACTGTAGATAAGTATTGGTAAAAGTATCTTTGTAACATGTTTACATTCCCCAGCCATACCATCCCGGTGGGCCTGGAACAAAAGGATTTGGTTGATTGGTCACTGCGGGACCGGCTGGTGGAGGATTCTGCTGAGCTGCCCCTAAAATGAGAGAGAAAATAGTAAGAGAATGTTGTAAAGCTTAAGTTAAAACAGTCAACTTATGAAGGATTCATGGTTATGCGTATACTCGAAAAAGGAGCACTCTTTGTTTTACATTTTGGTAAATTTTGCAAATGCAAAAACCTCATCACAATTTGAAAATAGAAATCTACAGAATAGTCCGTTTTCTATCTTGCGAAGATTCAAGGTGTTAAGTAAGCCTAATAAAGCACTTCAATCAGCTTAAGTGTTTGAAAAAATATCATACTTATACTCCAGCAGCTATCAATCCTTGGTGGACTTTGTTGGGCAAAAGGGGGGCGGTGACAGGCAAGTTGCATAGCATCACAGGCCCCTCTTATGTTCATCACTTGCGGTCCGTTGGCATAGCAAAGCACTCCCCGTCTTGCCCGTCTAAAGAGCTGCCGCATGAACCCATCGTGATAGATATCCTTGTCCTTGTCGTAGACTTCCTCGAGAACATCCCTGTTGCAGCGACCCTCGTCGAACATTTCCGAACCAAACAAGCCACAGTACTCTGACATTCGACCGTGCGGATTATAGCCTGGGCCTGTATTTTTTTCGTAGAAGAAATATGTCACACTTAATTCTCCTCGCTCATGCAGTATGGGATGCAATCTGCCATTCATACGATATGGCACCATTACAGGCATGACAGGGAGCACCTTTTAAAGGGACTTAGACGGAGTTTATACACTCCAACACTCTTCATCGAACTTGAAATGACCATGATGGGTTTATAAAATATTTCTGCACCTTCTCAATTCGGGTTCGACAACTATCCTTCATTAAAGAAACAACATCAAATTATTAAGAAAAACAGGAGATCAGTATACATTCTAAAATATATGGCAGGAAATGTTCCATCACTTTAGAGATGAAGCTTTAATTTACAATCAACAATTTGAATTTTAAGTCGTTAAAATAGTTTGTTACTTCGTATGCACATGCAGTTTTTATCTGGAAAAAAAATCAAAGTTTCATTTAGGAGATTGAACTTTTTTTCAAATCTTATTGTACTGGCAACGATCAAATTCTCCTAGAACTTAAACGTTTGTTTTCTTTTTGCGTTTGACAAGAAAACTCAATACACATGAAATTGTTTTTTTATATTAAAGGATGTTGATACTTTAAAGGCACAGATTTACATTAATTGAATTTGAAAAATCTGAGCTGCAGGGTTCCACTTGTGATATTTTATAAGAATGAAGACAAGAAAAGCTAAAATTGCGCCCAAAACCATTATTTAGTGCATCAAACATATGGCTATAGAGTGACAAGAAACACCATAATTATTATGCACCTCATATAATTATTTGTGTTACATGTCTCCTCTAGTAGATGATTTTTAAGCCACATAAATCTTAAAATTGTCTGCAGGAATCTAATTTTTGTTCAAAGATGTGAACAATATTAAGCACAAATGAATAAAAGTAAATGGAGTAATAAATTGTAGTATACTTGCCCCAATAGCCACCATACATGCCGTACATTCCGTATACTTGAGAGAACGAGGTACATATTATCACAGATAAACAGAGAGATATTACTGTATCCTGAAAATGGTAATAAAACAAAATTAAATATATGAATGAATATAAACTTATTATTCCATATTTTGGATCACTACAGACCATTATATATATATATACTTATATACAGAGAGAGAAAATACGTACGTAGTCGACTGTAAATAAATTTCAAAATGTTTATGATATTTATGTCACGATACATGAGTGATACAAAGCAGAGTAGAAAACGCTGTTTCGCCTTCTATTGTGTAAACAAAAGATTAATCAATAGTTTCGCACTTAATCGAAACACTAAAATAAAAGTTTCCAACTCCTCTTCAAATATGAAGACATATATAGGTATGTATGTGGTTTCTATTGTTAAAGGCAATAGAATGATACGACTAACCATTTTGAATTATTGTACTCACCGTTGCAGTCATGTTGTAGTTTCGAATGATTATGTTGGTTTATACTGAAAAGAGAGACATAAACAGAATCTACTGGACGTCTATATTACAATCGTTACATTCACTCGAATGACTATCCCCGCCCAAATGGAGGCTCTTATACTCCTTCTCAAAGATCGAAATACGACCTATGCACCTGTAATCGAAAACCGCTCTCTCCACCTAGGTCCCTCGATCAACATAACTTTAATGCGCAGATGATATAGATTCTGCAAATATCAATTGATAACATGATCATTAACAAATTACTCATGAAATACGTATAAGGAAAATGAAAATCTTGATTCTTAAATAAGAATGCATCTTAAGAATAATACACGTATAAAGTATGAACACTATTCGTGTTCTCATGTTCCGGACATGCTTTAAGACGTGAAAGCAACCGGCAAGTAATGTTATATTTTGTACATGACTTGCTCTTTAATGATCCCCCAGAAGGCGTAAGTGAGTAGAGGGTGATAAATTGAGTTGATACTTTGTTATTTTAGTTTGAAAATAACATTGTAAATGGGGAAACGATATTTAAAGGAGAATGAAACCTTTGGAACAAGATAGCTTGTGTGAAAACAGAAAAAATCAAAGAAACAGATTAACGAAAGTTTGAGAAAAATTAGACAAATAATGAGAAAGTTAAGAGCATTTGAATATTGCAATCACTAATGCTATGGAGATCCTCAAATTGGCAATGCGACAGAGATGTGTGATGTCACTTGTGAACAACTCTCCCATTACTTTAGTATGTATTTCACTTAAATTGCCTCTTTTATCACATCTAACAGTAGATCATGTGTTCTTTCTATATGAGGGCATGTAATACAGATTTTAAAAACACATCATGGATAAAGACTTTGTATCACCACAAGAAAAAGCATAAAGAGACATTTTGAGGGTATTTTATAGTCCATCACAGGGAAAGTTGTTCACATGTGACATCATATATCCTTGTCGCATTGTCAATGGGAAGATCACCATAGCAATAGTTACTGCAATATTAAAATGCTCATAACTTTCTCACTATTTGTCTGATTTTTCTCAAACTTTCTTTGTTCTTATGCTTTTTCATTTTTAATTAACAAAGCTCTGTCTGTTTGAAATGATGCTTGCATTTTTTGTATCTTCATAATTTCATTAAACAAATGTGTTTCAAACACTCTATTGTATGGCTGATCGTCACAAAAGCGGAGTGTTGGGTAAGTCTGACAGGTAATCTGCAAAACGTTTTCATTTTATGTTAGTTCTGTTAGTTCGGAGGTACTCTAATGTTTTGTTTCATAAGGGATGCAATACTATATGTTTTTTATATTATATTTTTCAGTGTCACTAAATTTGAACCATAATAATGATCTTTCACATAAAATCAAATGCTTTTTGTGATCTACAAAGATAATATAATATTGCACTGCATTTTTCTTAGGCACAATTCTTAAAAGCTACCCCCATTCATTTCCAGTGATGATGACGATCATCATTATTCTGAGGCTTATATCGCGACTTGTTATCCATATAGACCTGAATGCAGTCTCAAGTAGTGATAGACCACGAGTTGTGACCAGACACAAATCGAGATAAAAGAGCATGCAGACGGTTCCATGACATTTGCTCCGGCGACAATTGGTCCGCTATGAATTCCACACGCTATTATACCCTACTTTAAACCTAACATAAAACCCTACTGCAACCCTAACTTCTAACTCTATAACCCTAAAGCCAGAAGCAATTGTTGCAGGAAAAAATATCGTGTCTCCATATCAGGCCCACACCCACACCCACTCAATACACGTAAATGCACACGCAGCCATCAACACCCACACCCAAACGCACACCGTCATGCACACACAGTGCAGAAAAACTCTATCAATACATGGACCATGATCAATCATACCTATTTCCCCTACACGCACAGAATCAGTTTATTCTCTCTCATTCCCTCTACCCCCTCTCTCTCTTTTGACACTTCTTCACCATTGTTCTGGTTATTATTTCACCTCTTACATTCTTTCACAGTCATTAAACTGTTTTGGTCTCTTCAAAAAAAAATTTAATCATTTATCACATCATCGTATGTGATCTCTCTCTCTCATGTTTCAAACACTTTTGATACCCTTTATTTCTCGCCGGGCGACTTTCCTATTCACTCATGATTAAAAACATTTTTCCTCATTATTTTGCTTTCATCCTCTTTTCCCGAACGAATTTCCTTTTAACCAATATATTTATTTCATGTATCATACGATAACAAAATGACAAGAGTCGTTGCTTTAGCTTAATACAATAGAGTGTATTTCACACGAATACAAACAAGTATATCTTGTAATTATCTATTTACAAACATTGTTTTTCAGCAGTTTAAACACTACTTCACGTCTATTAATACAAAATGACGATGAGTGCAAGATTATGTTTACAATACAGACTAATATTAGGGGTATATTTATGTGATTAAGGTTAAAATTTTAACAGGTGACCAGTAACCATAGAACTATAAGTTGCCAGGAAACTTTCTCTGTAATTTGGCAAAATACATATAACCTTATCTGACATTATCAATTTACCGTACTTAAATACTTAGAGGTGTTATAGCTCAGTAGATAAGTCTCCGAACTTTGAACCAGTGGTTCATGCCCCACCTTATCGTTATTATTTTCATTATCATTATTATCATCGTCATCATCATTATCAGTACCATCGACATCATCATCTCAAACAATAATCCACCTTTTTTATAATGTTAAAATGTTGAGTTGTTAAATCTAATAAAAGATGATAATATACAACATTTTTTATCATACAACTTTTTTTCCAGACAAGCTTGAAAATCCTCCAAAATCATTTTGACCACTTATTTTTTTTTATTTTTGTTTGGGGTGGCAGTTCACATCGTATTTTTTCATGAACAGATCATTCTTTTTCTTCTTTCATTGTTTTGGACATCAATTTTTGCCCGATTAAAATAATGTCGAATCTATTCTTTGTGGTTTTATGTCCCCAAATGTTAATGTAAGAAAAACATATCACAATCTTGCTCAATCACTGAAGAAAGTAAAGATGTTTGACAGTTTCAACGACGTGATACTTGAATCCTTTATCAAAATGCGTAATCCTGCAGAATATGACTTAAGCTGTCTTTAAACCCCACGTGTGCAGAGACATCTCCCTGATGAAAGTAGGATACCGTGACATCATCAAGTTATATTTAAATCACAGATTGAAAATCTCTCAAGTGTCATCAAACATTACTAAAAAGAAGACGTTTGTCGAGTATCATATTTTGTTGAGTATCGTCGTTTACATACCCCTACCAGGGGGTTTAGGTTTTGGACCCTGTGGACCTTGTGGGTGAGTTGGCTTTAGTGTTGCAATCACTCCTATGGTAAAAAGAGAATTGTGTAAGAACAATAATGGTTAATGTACCTTCTATTAAGTTGATATAACAGTGAATACAAAAAAAATTATTTAAATATTGTAAACATTTTAAGAAGAAATGTCCTTTTTGTCGTATACGCCTCTTTTTAATTCAATTAAATTCACCAATTTATGTTCATAGCTGCATGCAATATAAATTGTACAAAGGATTAAACGGTTAGCACCTCAGGAAGCTTACGCTTGTCGAGCAAGGTGCTCCTTTACACGGGGTGGGTCACTCTTTAGATCAAAGCACTGGCAAATATGAACTATAATAAATTATTTCAATAAAAAGGTCCTATGATGGTTTGCGCCGTACTCACTCCAGCAATGGTCGATCGTTTTGGGAGAATTTCTTCTGCACGTGAGGTCTAGCGCCTCACAAGCATTCAGCACCTCAACTGCCCTCCCGTTTTCCTCGTAGCACAGCTTTCCGTCACGTGACCATCTATAAAGGCGCCTCATGTACCGGAATGGGAATATATTCACCTTCTCATCAAGATCGGCGACTTTATCCAACAAATTTTGATTACACCCGTAAATTTTCTCGACTCGCTGCACAGTACGGTACATGTCGCACGTCTTATTCAAGCGGTGGCTTGGTGACGGCCGTGGGCCTGTAAATTAATTATTACAAAACTGAATTGGTAATACTTTCGAGTTTAGTATACAAATGATGGAGGCGATAGTGATAGTTACAAGATACCAGTGTTATAAGCAAAAAAACCAATGAATACCAATACCAATGAAATATGAATAAGATATTAAGGAGATTATGTGGGTATTCATATTTGGCAATCAATTATAGTTTAAATCCAGTTTGCGTTCTGTCTAATCTCTAGTAGCGTACACATTAATTAAGATTGGTGGAAATCAATGAAAACGCCTCTTCTCACTCTATTTCTTTATTATATTTCTTACAATTTCCTAAATCAGCCTGTAATACAAGTTTTGATTTTTTTTTTATCTCCTTCATTGTTTGTATTAGACCAAATATATCCATTCACAATGTGTCCTTCGGAAATTGAAACAGAACATTGTTTAAATGTTGACAATGTTTTTTATGTCGTTTCATAATTATGTACAGGATATTTCCTGGATTTATTGAATAATCTTTAAGGAAACGTCGGTCATGTTACAAATTGATTTGAATTTAATTTAAAAAAATGGATTGGATAAATCTAAGAAAACCAGCACCCGAGGTAAGCACAACGATTGTAAAATCTTATCAGGTTCGGGGGTTGGGTTAAGCTATGAAACCGCACCCTGCAACATTTGCCCATGACTCATTTTGTTGTTACATTATATGTTTTCTATATTTTAGTTCAATTGTGCCTTTTATGCACCCTTCATTTCCCCATTTCGCGTTCCATAAACACCTTAATATTTTTACCACCTCGTGATTCGTTAATAAAATGGATTTGAAAAGATTACTCACCTCTCCACCTTTGTCCCACACACACACAGACCATAACAGATAGACAGAGTGATGTCAGCATTATCCTCTGGAAAGTGATAAATTAAATCGACATTTTTACATTTTTAATGGATATATGCTAAAGGGATACAGACTGTTCCTATACACCCCAAGGAACTTCATTGTGCCTATTTTACACAAGAGCAACATTGAAAGCACACGATATATTTACAAAATATAACTATTGTCTTAGAGTCATAGTCGTTAGTAGTTTCATTTATCACATACGCTATTTATCTATTTCTTTCAAGTGAATTAATAGGTTTAATCTTGATAATTGCACTGACTTAATTTACTTGACAAAATTGTAAATCGCTGATTTGTATTTTCTTAAAAAAGTAATAAATGAAATTAAATGAAATATAAAACATCTGTTTGTAAATCTTTCGCACAATACAATGAAATTTAAACATATAATCTACAAAAGATCAAGAATCTGAAGATATTAAAAAATAAATATTTAGCTGCCGTGTACATAGCTAGCTTAATGATGTAAAACATTAACTCAACAGCTTACTGCACCGGTAACATTGATTACTTGGTGGATTGAAGTGAAAAGTAGGTCATACCACTGAAAATATCATCTTTCCGTCACTCGTCAAAACCTCAACAAACTAAAAGAAAATAAAATTTAGACACTTACTGTTGTAGCCATTTTGTGATGTTTGATCAGCTAACACGAGGGAGTGAATTTGAAAATATTCTAGATAGTGACGGTGTTGTCACCCGTACAAAAGTGATGATTTATCCTGTTCGGTTTGCTAATTTATATCAGAAGGAGGAAGAGAAATACAATCCATTGTAAAATATGAAATCGAGAAATATGTAATTGAGAAATTGTTGTCTCTGTTAACCATACCGTGCATGCGGAATATGATTCCCAGCTCATGAGTATACGTCCCCCAAATTATGATTCATGGGGAAAATTCTTGGACATAATATGACGAATAAGCTTAATACAATGCAATGCAACCACTAACAATGTGTCATAGTTTCAGTTGAAATGTATACTTCAATTTCACTGTAACCGGAGAATGCTTGATCCGAGACGAGATACCCATTATACATGTTATACGTGTTATATGAATGACAAACCATTTGTTTAAAATGGTGCCCCACCCTACAATTTTGTTCATTTGGTTTTATCCCTAACATTAAAAATAAGACAAAATCAGTGAGATTTAGATAAAGAAGAAATTATGAATGAGTGAACATATATCAATGATTATGTAAAACATGGATTCAGATAGGTTAATTGCTTATAACGAATATATATATATATACATGTATAGATTTCCTCAAAATCCCTTTCCCCGTTTTTTATATTTTTTACAATGTCTTAAAATAATGATAATTCTAGATAACCCAAACGAATTTAAATATTTATCTAACAATTTATATTCAAAAGATTTAAATACATGTATTTGCAATTTTATGAAATGAAATATATAAACAAAAAATGGTAAGACATAAGTTTGGGTCAATGACCTGTCAATTTATTATCATCTGGTTTTGCAGAAATTTTCATCCTGTGTTTAACGTTAATTAGAAAAAAAAGACTTGGCATGATCTGTGTTAAATATCTGCCTAAAATGAAACCATGGTTTGAAGTCAAACCATGTCACTTATGTTTAACTCAACGTTTCTTTAGATTTTTGCGGATTTTTATCTTCCTTATTTTTCAATTTTCTTTCTCTCACTACCACACGCACACACCCACAGACACCCCCCACACACACCCACATAATCAAATCCATTCTCACCCCATCCCCTCTCATTCTTTCCCTTCCTGTTATTTCTCCCAATCTTTCTATATTTCTCCTTCCCCATTTCAATCTCCCTCCATTGCATTCTTCATTATGAGTTTTCTTCTCTTTATCCCTTAATCCATGCACCTTGTGATAGTGCATAATTCTCTTTCTCTGCCTCCATAAATATGAAACGGATCATACATATACATTTAAACACTCTAAAAACACTGAGTAAAACTTTACCCGATATTGGGTGAAAAGTGAACATGCATGTTTGCTGGATATTTTGTTTACCCCCATATTGGGCTATTCCAACGCAGCATTGCGTAAAATTTACAAAATTACAATTTTACCCAACCGACATGCATGTTCCATTTTTACCCAATCCTGGGTAAACCCTTTTTTTAGAGTGTATAGAATAAATGATATAATCATATGAATACAGTCTTAAATGCATTTCTTATCTTATAATTTTCTGAAATGTATTTTCATGTTATAATATTTCTTTTATTCGTTGTACATTTTTTACTTTCTTTTAGTTTAAATTATATTAATACCGTATGCCCATAAATGTTGAGTTCTACTTCAGACAGTTCTACATTCAATAGCATACATTTGTATTCTAAATTATAAATCCTGCTTTCTATTTATGATGTAATTAAAATGTACCGTGACGGTAAATAGTCTTGAAATAATACCCGATTGATAAATGACATATCCGTCCATTTTACACTTGGCAATAACATTCATACCACATTATTTTGATTGTGATCACCCATTCCAAAACCAATTCACTCAGCAAGGTTCTGTAAAAATAGCCAAAATGTGCAATTTGGTATTCAAAAAGTCAAATTCAGAAATTTGTAAATCAATTTTTTTTTTTTTTTGGGGGGGGGAACTTGCCTCTTGAAACAGACATCAGCAGCACATTACATTCGATTCTATTGGCACTCAGAAACACAGCCCCATGTTATTGTTATTTATTCATTTTCAATTGTTTTTTTTTCAAAGCATTCAATGCTACATCGTAAAGCTATCAAGAGTGTATTCGCCAATCATTCATAAAGTCATTCTGCTATTCCTACTTATGAACCTTTGCTAAAGGTGGTGTCACACCTTGGCGTTTTAGACAGCGTATGCCCGACGTATCAAAATTTTTCTAAAACGTCGGCATACGCTGAACTTTGATTTTTTTTCAACTCTGGGCGTATACTTAGCGTATTCATAACGAGTTGGACGTATACATAACGTATTAGTAACTTATATCGAACGCTTCGTTAACTTATAAGTAACGTATTCCAACGAATGCTTAGCGTATTGCTGGCTTACACAACTTATGCCCTACGATAGCCTAACTTACGCATAGCGCGCGGCAGCGTATTGCTGACGAACACGTGTCGTAGCCTATAAAAAGGCTGCCGCTCGACTATTCAAATCATAACCGCACGATACATCACCTATCAACACCACCGCCATGCCGAAGAAAACTCCTGTGAACCCCACCTTTATATACCAATTCCTATAAACATGATAAACGTTGTCAATACGCCATTATACGGTAGCTGTAAGTTATAAACACGTTCAGTAAGTTTTGTGATTGTCCGGAGCACGTCTTCATACGTCAATATACGTTGGAGTTAAGTTACACATACGTTCAAAGCACGTTACTCATAGGTTAGAAGTAAGTTTTAGGGTACGCTGGACATTATCTCGACGTACATCGACTTATGAGTAACTTACGAGTAACGTGTGTCAACGTGTATCAACGATCGCGTAACTTGCCTACAACTTATGGCCCGCGTATGCGGGACGTATGAGCCATACGCTGGCATACGTCGAAAAATTTTGTGCTTGCACAAAATTTTTCGACGACCTCGCCGTATGACGACGTATACCAGCGTGTTTTAGCGTACTCTTAACGTATGCAAAACTTACCCGTAACGTATTCGACGTACGCCAGCGTATTCGCCAAATTCCTCATACGTCGGGCATACGCTGTCTAAAACGCCAAGGTGTGACAGCGCCTTTAGGTTGGATTTGCCTTTAGCACAAATGACAGGCAAGGGTGTGGTGTTATGTACGGTGGTGCAACACATACAAATCGAAAAAAATATGTTTAATTCATCTATTACTAGAATATATCTTTACAGGTACAAAAGGTCAGCTGTTGTTGTTTTTCCATAATGACCTGATGAAAAAATCCAGTTACAATGATGAACATTTACATTACAATTGTAAATAAAACCTTACTGAAAAAAATACCTCGGCAATGCTCAGTAAAACAAGCAGACAATTTTTTTACTCAAACGATAGCTTAGTTATCACAACGGAAAATGATATACTATATATAAATTGTATAATTGATAAAACTCACTAGAATATGTAACCTGATTTATAGCCTAAACAATAAAGTTACATGCTGTCATCATTCTAACTAGAAAAAAGGCTGTGGGTGAAAACTTCTTAATCATTGAGAGGTATAACAAAGCACTCGTTACGGAATATATATACAAATAATCTAGAAAACCATATAACTGATAAAAACCACTAAAAATGGGTGATGTAAATTACTTTGTTTTGAATTTACTGCCTGACATATCAAAGGAGGCAGGTCCATATTCCAACCGTGGGGCGGCGCCTCCTTTAAACACTTAAATGACAGGACAGTTGACAGAACCACTGCACCATGGCACATCAACATGTGAATTATGAAAATGATTTTCCTTTATTTTCAATAAATGATGTGCATGTAGACCTAGGCGTATATTAAAAGCTTAGTATAGAACCCTTAAAAGACTGTTAAGAAACAAACCCGTTTAGAGTGCATTTTTGTCTTTTTCGGCGGGCAAAACCAAGGTTCCCTTTTCCGGTTTGTCCAAATAGTAAATTGCCCCCACCGTTTGCACACCTTTATTATACTTTCTTATCTCTTGAGAAAAAAATCGGTCAATTATACAAAATATTCTGTGATCAGTATAAATAAGATCTAGTAGATGTAAGTAGCCGCCCCGTGGTGTGTATGAGTGGTCGATTGATGTCCAAGTAAACACGCCCTTTTGTGGAGGATGTATGTGAAATAGTTGCAAGATTCGTGATGAAGACAAAGTCGACCACACCCAATGACTGACGTCACGGATTGATAGGATGTATGCGTATTAGTGAGAGCATGCTCATATGAAATAAGTCTAAAAACGGTGGATCGTTGAAAGCCTGTGGATTAAAGAAAATTCAGAGGAAAGCTCGAATAACTTAGTCTCAGCTATCCTACACAAATTAATAAGTAAAATTAAAAGTTATACCTGAATAAACTCAACTCCACGAGTCGTCCAATTGTTGACTTGGGGGCAGCCCTGTTAAAACCTCAAATGTATTCAAAATACCGTCAAATGAGAATGAACAGCTGGTAGGTCTTTGTCGAAAATTGGCGAATCGAAACAGAAGTTTTGGAGCTGAAGAAAAATTGCAAATATGTCGTTTGTCCAGAGTCCAGCACGAAACAACAGCTTTGATTCACAAATTTTCGGCAAAGACTTGTCATAACGGGCATTTGACAATACATTTTCTTTTTATTGAAAAGATTATGTATAGCGGTGCGAAAACCCTTAATGCATTACAGCCAACGCATAATTTCGCATTATCTTCTAACGCAAAATTCACATGTCCTGATGCATAACGTCGGAGCGAATTTCTAACGCGTAACGTCACATGCCATCGACGCATAATGTCGGCGTGGTATTATTTTGTTTAAGGAATCTGAAGTTCAATTAAGTTTTTAAAATGGAAAAAAAATACATTTACAAATATATATTCGTTTCCACTCAACATTTACTCAACATCTGTCGGGGAGGAACAGGAAGGAGGGAGGGGGGGGGGGGTAAACGACAAGGATAAGATAATCAAATTAAAACTTTGATATATACGCATAGAACTGTGTCTTCCACCATGTTCACTGGCTGTTAACAAATGAAAAATGAAAATATGAAACAAGTCAACATGTTACTGTGTTATAAGTCTATTTATGACACATCGTCATTCCTCAAAATATCATCAATATATCACCAGTATAATGTATCTTCAAGATAATAACGCTATTTTACTTATTAATTTCACACAGTGACAATATGGTCAAGTAGATGTCAAATTAAATCTACGGTTATAGAGTACCAATGTTGAAAAAAAAGAAATAATCCTCTTTTGCCATGTAATTTCAGTTTTTTTTCATGATACTCACCAACAGGAACTAAACCATATATTTCCATTCGGAGGCTGATATGGCGATGCCAGGTCAGAGGAAGAAGACGAACATAGCGACACTCCTGTGGAGCAGGTAAGGTGTTGTTTACCACTGTCCTGCGGTCGCTATTACCTGTGAACACCTTTATATTACATGTAGTAGGGAATTGATAGAGAAGAACGTTTAATTATTTGTAGGCAGTATGGCAAGCCGTATTGATATATATTGTGATTTTGTGATATCACGAATTTGAATTACTGATATCACTAATTCGATTTAGGGATATCACTAATTCGATTTAGTGATATCACCAAATCGAATTAGTGATATCACTAATTCCCATATGTTTTTCACACAAATCCCTTTTTTGATATCAAGAAATGGAATTCGTGATATCACTAAATCGAATTAGTGATATCACTCAATCGAATTAGTGATATCACAAATTCGAATTTGTGATATCACTAAATGAATTTGTGATATCAAAAATTCGAATTAGTGATATCAGGAATTGAATTTGTGATATCACGAATTCTATTTCGTGATATCAAAAAAGGGTTTGTGTAGTAAATGAATAGAAATTAGTGATATCACTAATTCGAATTTGTGATATCACAAAATGAATTTGTGATATCACTAAATCGAATTAGTGATATCACTAAATCGAATTAGTGATATCACTAAATCGAATATGTGATATCACTAATTCCAATTTTTGATATCACAAATTCATTTAGTGATATCACTAATACGATTTTGTGATATCATTAATTCGACTTAGTGATATCACTAATTCGAATTAGTGATATCACAAAATCGAATTTGTGATATCACAAAATGTACAAACATTTAAACATTGATTTTACGCAGAATTTCACTTTTGTTTTCGAGCATTAGTATTGTGCTCAAATTCATTTTGTAATTGTGCCTTAATTTAGCGCTCGAATTCACTTGGTAATTTTTTACTTTACTTTCTTTTGGCCGACAATCACATATATGGCAAGCCGTATTGATATATATTGTGATTTTGTGATATCACGAATTCGAATTACTGATATCACTAATTCGAATTACTGATATCACTAATTCGATTTAGTGATATCACTAATTCGATTTAGTGATATCACCAAATCGAATTAGTGATATCACTAATTCCCATATGTTTTTCACACAAATCCCTTTTTTGATATCAAGAAATAGAATTTGTGATATCACTAAATCGAATTAGTGATATCACTAATTCGAATTTGTGATATCACTAAATGAATTTGTGATATCAAAAATTCGAATTAGTGATATCACTAATTCGAATTAGTGATATCACTAATTCGATTTAGTGATATCACTAATTCGATTTAGTGATATCACTAATTCGATTTAGTGATATCACAAATTCTATTTCTTGATATCAAAAAAGGGATTTGTGTGAAAAACATATGGGAATTAGTGATATCACTAATTCGATTTGGTGATATCACTAAATCGAATTAGTGATATCACTAAATCGAATTAGTGATATCAGTAATTCGAATTAGTGATATCAGTAATTCGAATTCGTGATATCACAAAATCACAATATATATCAATACGGCTTGCCATACTACCGTTACTACTTGCCTCATGGTCATCATCAACATCATGTTCATCCCCTTCCTCGCGCTGGCAGATATCCAACAATTTGTTAACACATTCTTTGAGATAACCATGCATTTCGACAGCGAGACCAGCGGCTACTCTTTCGAGGTTTACTTTCACTGCGTCCAACTTTACCCGGGGGGGGGGGCACTCAGTATATAACGCATAGTGGGTATGTGCCGCGGAGGGGACCCCCATTTTTACACTCAAATTTCCGTTCCAAGGCATAGCATTTTTGCCTTGTTGAGAAAAAAGAACAAAGAAAGCCGCTCCAAGGCATAGCATTTTCTTCTTATCGAGAAAAAAGAAGAGAGAAATCCGCTCCAAAGCTTCGCATATTTTTCGTTACGCCGCTCCGATCGCGTTGAATGAGCTGCAATTTTGGTGAAAAGCGGCCGCAGAGCTCCCCGGCGGAGGCCGCGCTAGCTGCATCATGCACGCATGACCGTTCCGTAGGGATGCATACGCGCTCACACGCTGGCGATCCGTTCCAAGGACCCCCGTTTTCACAAACATTTGTCGTTCCGAAGCCCGTTCCAAGGACCCTCCTTTTTACAATAAGCCCGCTCCAAGGCCCCCGTTTTTTGTCTCGCCCGCGGCACACCCCCACCACTTTTTTGGTCGAGTGCCCCCCCGGGAACTTTACCTTCGCCAATACACGTTCATCGTTCAAAATCAGTGTTTCCACTTCTCGCAGAGTTCTACTCATTCTTGAGAGTACGCTGTCTGGTACCACATCATCATTGACATTAGCCGCCATATTACTCAAATTTGGAATTGTCCATAAAACATGAAGAGATAATTAATGATGGATTGGCACATGAAGATTGTGGCAACGTGAGTGTAGTTTAGCGAGAGTGTGTAGTAGACGCGATGTCGAAAAAATAATAATAATATTTAAAAACAACAAATTGGCAACATATCACGAAATGAATTACTGATATGTTGCCAATTATTTCACAATTAGCGTTCATTTTTTTTGTCTAATGTGCCACTCAAAACTAAATTTCAACCATAAAAATGCAAATAAAGTATAAGTTGTTCATTTTTTGTAATAAAAAAAACAAACCCCAAAATATCATACGTCAAAAGAGAATACTGAATGATTACATAGAAATTGGCAACATATCCTTAATTTCATTCTTGATATGTTGCCAATCGATTTAAACGAATAAAGTGCAAAAAAAAATCAGAACTGAATTATTGCACTAATGTAAAGGTTTAGATCACAGGTTATTTTTTGCATCAATGTAATAAATACCAAGTGAATTAAAACGCTAAACTAGCGATAGAAACAGAGCTGAATTTGAGCACTAAAGTAAAGCTCAAAATACCACGTGAATTCTAGCACTAAAGTAAAGCTCAAAATACCACGTGAATTCTAGCACTAAAGTAAAGCTCAAAATACCACGTGAATTCTAGCACTAAAGTAAAGCTCAAAATACCACGTGAATTCTAGCACTAAAGTAAAGCTCAAAATACCACGTGAATTCTAGCACTAAAGTAAAGCTCAAAATACCACGTGAATTCTAGCACTGAGGTAAAGCTCGAAATCAAAGCGATATCTTTCACAACATGAGTGCTAAATTTCTTTTGTCATTTTGTGATATCACTAATTCGAATTTTTGATATCACAAATTCATTTAGTGATATCACAAATTCGAATTTGTGATATCACTAATTCGATTTAGTGATATCACTAATTCGATTTAGTGATATCACAAATTCTATTTCTTGATATCAAAAAAGGGATTTGTGTGAAAAACATATGGGAATTAGTGATATCACTAATTCGATTTGGTGATATCACTAAATCGAATTAGTGATATCACTAAATCGAATTAGTGATATCAGTAATTCGAATTAGTGATATCAGTAATTCGAATTCGTGATATCACAAAATCACAATATATATCAATACGGCTTGCCATAAGGCAGTGGATGTTGTTGTAAATGCATGAATTTTCTTTTTCACTTATCTCACATCTTGCTTTTTATTTGGATGGATGGATGAGCTACTCCTAAAGTTTCATCATATATAATTTTCTTCAAACCAACACAAAAATCGTGTTTAAACTTGAATACACTTTGTTTGACACACATTATTTCATTCAAATGCTCTTTCGAACTTTTTGGACGGTTGCTGTATAAGTTCTTTCAATGATCCCATGTAAGTATTGGTAAGACGTGTTAGGGTGCAACTGACAAATTAAAAAAAAATGCATTTAATGTTATTTGCTTTAATATTTTCAAACGAATTATTCCTATCTATATCTAGTTTCATTTCCTCAATTCAGAGTGTAAATGACTTTTGTTACGCACGCCAAGCTTTCTTCTTCTTTCTTTATCTATTAGTCTGATGAAAAGACATCGAAAAACTTTAACCCATTACCTACTGAAACCGGGCTGCCGCTGTAAAAAGCCTATATACGAATGGCAGAATTTAGTAGTCAACATATTAATAATTACCTTCGCAGAGGCCGAGGTGGTGTTGAGGTCTTGAACTGCATCAAAGGAAACTCCATCGAGACTGCAGGCAATCTCGAAGCTAGTGACCCACTGGCTCTTGTCATGCCGACCCTGGGTTGCTACTCGAACGACGAGATATGTAGTTAAAAGATCAACCTGAATGAAATATGTATAAGAAAATGAATAATCGCACTACGCCTACTTAAAATGATTGAGGGATTGTGACTTACAAGCTAAATCGATATTTCCAGGTTAAGGAGAGAATTTCTTGTCTATATTCTTGTCAAACTATCATGTAATTCCACCCCTTTCTCGATTATCATTATGTTGTTATTGGAAATGATAATGACATGCCTATCAATCATTTACATTCGTATGTGTGGGAGAAAGAGAGGGGTGTATAAATGAGCTGATCGGTTGTGATTCACATTTTTCGGGTATTGTTAATGTATCATGCATTTGGGTAAAGTTGATATGGCCTGTGATAGTAAGTTTATTAAGTTAAAGGGAGAAGAACGAATTATTATTACTTCAATTTGATTAAATTATAGAGGTATTTTATATCTTCATGACCCTGATCTCTCATCTTTATACTTCTTTTTCCTTCTCTCTTCCATTTTCTTCCATTTCTCCTATTTTTCTTCCATATTTCAGCTTCTGAGAATAAACCACATGGGAGGGGATGTCTCTCACTATTAGTGCAGTTACTTTTATTATGATACCTGTATCCACTCGCCCAGTTTATTTTCTTTTGCTGACCAGCCTCCACTTAAAAGATGAACCCTTGAGAGGTGTAATCTTGCTGTACTTGGCGGATTATTAGAACTCCATTCACTAGATGCTGTCATACTAGAGTCTGGAATCGCCCTACTTTCAAGACCCAAAGCACGGACATCTGAAGATAAGAAGGATTAAAAACTGAAATGATGATGGTGATGATGATGATGATGGTGGTGATGATGATGGTGATGATGATGATGATGATGATGGTGGTGATGATGATAATGGTGATGATGATGACGATGATGATGATGATGATGATGATGATGATGATGAAGATGATGATGATGTTATACTACTCCCAAGAATGTTCCATAATCTGATTGGTCCAAATCGGATCACATGATATTCAGCGAATTGCACTATGGCATCGAAAATGCACTGTCCTGTCCTCTGACGTCAGATTCATTATCACCATCATCACACTACTATTATCATCATTATTAATATAACAGGAATTACAGTAACAATAATAATAGTCATGAAAATAATTATGATAATGCTAATTAAATCATCATTATGAAACATCAAAAATCCCAATTAAAATATGAATCAATAGAAAATAAGAACATGGTTAGAGTGTAATACCAACCATGTTAACAATTATCGCATTTTAATGTATCCGAAAGAGCGTCTATAAATTTAATGCATTAATGTTGTGGACAGGCCTAAAAGTAAGATTTTCATGTTTTTGAAAAGGGTACAGGCTGAAAATAATTGTATTTTGAACTGAAAAAGTAAAAAAAAAAACACTACAAGAAAATCATCAACGTTTTATTTTCATTATTTTGGTGAAAGAATTCTATTCATGTCTTCATGTCGTGTTGCGATTTTTTCCTCAGTATTTGTGCCCCCGACGCGAGAGGGCAGTGTGAATGACGATATAAATAAGGTTTGAATAATCAGATCACGTCTCATGAATATTCATGGAACAAAACAGACCCATCCATCAGTTAATCAGTAAGTCAATCCTGCAGTCGAGTTCATGGATGCAGGTTCGAGTCTCGCCTAGAACGATTTTCAGTTATATCTTTAAACAAACAAAAAATTGAGGCAAAACTCTAAAACATACAAGTGCAAGATTGGTTATCTGATTCAAAGCCTCCAATACAGCCTGCTATACCTTCATTTTCACTGCCCTCTCGTGTCGGTTGCACAAGTACTGACAAAAAAATCGCTGCCGAGGCAGTACTCCAAGTGAACTAGAATCATTAACACTTTTACATTATAATTATCGGAAGACCTATCCAAATTAATTTAAGTCTTATATGCTATTCATGTACAGGCACGATTAAGTTATCTAAGATTATTTTTCTTATTTTTTAAGTATTATTACTTTATTCATTGATTGAATCCTAATCTTGCTCTCATTACTGCTGTATCGAGGGGGAGCATGGGGGAACTTGGCCCTCAAAAGACTCGCACCAAAGAATGAAAAAAAAATGACAAAGAGAAACGAAACGAAATCCTTAAAACAAAGGAAGTTCCTGCAGCAGAGTCTCGAGAACACCTGCAATCTTACAGGAAATTATTTGGTGTATGTAATCTTACAAATTTTCTTGAATAAAACACCCTTTTCCCCTTTTCAAACAGAACTGTTCTGTTAAATTGCAGCATGTTTTATGAATTTACAGAATGATTTTGTTATTGCTTTCTGCAAAATCTTCTTTTTTCTGTAAATCAGGGTTTTTTTTAACAGTGTACAATATAAAAATATTTTGTAGAAATCTACTTTAAAATAATATTTTCATTAAATTTTGACCCATGCACCGGACTGTGTCCCCTCAATCTTTTGAGGTCATTACCCCATACTGGCGCTGACCAGCCATGTCCGCTCCCCCCCCCCCCCTGTTACACCCACAAATGTAATAATCGCCCACAAATGTAATAACGCCCACAAATGTAATAACACTTTACCCACAAATGTAATAACGCCCACAAATGTAATAACACTTTACCCACAAATGTAATAATTTTTGATCGCCCACAAATGTAATAACACTTTACCCACAAATGTAATAACGCCCACAAATGTAATAACACTTTACCCACAAATGTAATAATGCACTTTACCCACAAATGTAATAATGACTTTACCTACAAATGTAATAAATTTGAAGTGATTTTTGGCGAATTCGTTCTAAACTAATATCCTATAGTAATGCGTTCATATAGCACAAAAGTTCAAAGTCTTTTTTCCAGACCCGGTTAATGAAATATTACAGTACAAGTCCAAGTCTTTTTTCCAGACCCGGTTAATTCAAAAATTATAATGCAAGTCCAAAGTCTTTTTTTCAGACCCGGTCGTTTCAAAAGTTATAATATACGTCGGTGAGGGGTAAAGACAACACTCTAAGCCCAAGCATTTTAAGTGGGTTTAATTTTGAAGATTGGTCTCACCTGTCATTTTTTTCAATATTTCTTTATCTTTTAAATAACCGGGTCCAGACGAAAGACTAAGCATAATACTCGTGTTATTCCACAAGAATAAGAATATGAGTCTTTTGTTTTTAGGATTGTTTAAATCATTTTTAAATCATCGGGTCTGGAATAAAGACAACGCTCTAAACATGTGCTTTTCTACATGCATGGTCTTAATTTGGAGGATTGTTGGTTCTTAGATTCGTTGTTGGGGGTTGAGTTTTATTGATTTTTTATTCCTGAAATAATTGTGTCTGGAGGAAAGTCGATCTTCGACAATCGGTCTTCATGTTGTTCCACAGTAATTAGATTATTGGGTATTCGTTTTAGAATATTTGTAAAAACTATTTTATTTTTCAAATAGTTACCAAGTCTGGAGAAAGGATGTCTGCTTTACCCACGTGTTATTACAATGTTTTGTAGGGGTAGTAGTATTATTTAAAAAAAGACATATTTTTACTGGGTGAAACTTTGGAAATTTGGTCTTAGATTCGAAGTTTTTCAGTTACTTTTTTTTAATAGCCGGGTCTGGAGGAAAGAGTACGTTTTAAAACTCGTGTTATTCCACGAGAATAAGAATATAAGGTCTTATGTTAGAAGATTTTTTTTCGTAACTGTTTTAGGTCTGGAATAAAGACAACACTCTAAACCTCTTTTAAAACAGGTTCTTAGGTTGAAGGTTTGTTTGGTCTTAGATTTGATTTTTTTTTAATTCTTACTATTAGCGTTTTTTTTTTAAGAAAAAAATGGTCGGGCTGAAAGACTACGCTATATCCAGCATTAATAAGATTATGGGGTCTTTATACTGTTTTTAAACTGTTATTCATAATGTTTAAATAACAGGTAACCGGGTCTGGAGAAAAAACTAGCTTGATTCTCAATTTACTCTTAGTGCATATATTCACAATATACACCGTATAAGTTGAAACAACAACAAAGACATTAATTCCACCAGTTTTAATTAACTGGGTCTGGAGAAAAGACTAAGCTCGATTCCCATTTTTTCCACAGGAATATCATTATCGTATCTTAGTTTGGACTTATATTATAAATTTTGAAATAACTGGGTCAGGAAAAAGACTTTGGACTTATTAAAATTCTTGAAACAACCGGGTCTGGAAAAAAGACTTTGGACTTATATCACAAATTTTTAAACAACCGGGTCTGGAAAAAAAGACTTTGGACTTTTATTATATTTTTTTAAACAACCGGGTCTGGAAAAAAGACTTTGGATTTATATTTGTACTTTGATGTTTTATTAACCCGGTCTGAAAAAAAGACTTTGCACTTTTGTGCTATATGAACGCATTACTATAGGATTTTAGTTTAGAACGGATTCGCCAAAAATCCCTTCAAATTTATTACATTTGTGGGTAAAGTCATTATTACATTTGTGGGCGATCAAAAATTATTACATTTGTGGGTAAAGTGTTATTACATTTGTGGGCGTTATTACATTTGTGGGTAAAGTGTTATTACATTTGTGGGCGTTATTACATTTGTGGGTGCAACACCCCCCCCCCCCTTCCCTCTCTCTCTCTCTCCCTTTCTCTTTCTCCCTCTTTATCTCCCGCGTCTCTTCCGCGTTAACTTCATTGTAAACGACATCTAATGAATTAATTGAATTGAGCTAGTATAGGCTTAATTATCTACGGTGGTCTCTATTGTCATTGCATGCCATGATGGTACCGATGTAGAGTGGTCTAATTAATTTGTGGGTAAAGTCATTATTACATTTGTGGGCGATCAAAAATTATTACATTTGTGGGTAAAGTGTTATTACATTTGTGGGCGTTATTACATTTGTGGGTAAAGTGTTATTACATTTGTGGGCGTTATTACATTTGTGGGTGCAACACCCCCCCCCTTTCCCCTCTCTCTCTCTCCCTTTCTCTTTCTCCCTCTTTATCTCCCGCGTCTCTTCCGCGTTAACTTCATTGTAAACGACATCTAATGAATTTATTGAATTGAGCTAGTATAGGCTTAATTATCTACGGTGGTCTCTATTGTCATTGCCATGATGGTACCGATGTAGAGTGGTCTAATTAATAATAAGGTATTATAGTGTTTTGATAATGATAAGAAGGTCGTGATGAAAGACTACCCTGAAATAAAAGCATGAGGAAGGTCGGGGAGAAAATAAACTGATTAGACAAAGTTGAAAAAGGGTGTATCAAATCCTGAGTGAACGGGATGGAAAGTGATCATTAACAACCCCAGTGGTAGAATAAGCGAAGATGATATGGAAGAGGGGCCCAACTCAAAGGGATCGAATCATATTTTTATGACGAATAAATCTTTCTGAAGTCTTGTCAATTTCTTTGCATGCATAAGAAGGATATGAAATTGAGTTTAATTCCTTCAATGCATTTCGGCGAATCTAGTGTTTTATTGAATAAGAAAGCAATATTTATGTACAACAGTCAAATTAGGCAATGATAAGCTCAGATGCTCTCTAGCTGATAATTATACTCGGCCCAAAACACTTGCGTATATATAGATGAGGGGGTGCGTTGTGGCTATGCCCTTCCTCCTCCATAAAAAGTTACTTTATCAAGACGGAAGAGGGGGAAAACGGGAGTTAAAAAGATAAACAGAAAGGAAAAGCGTAAAATATAAAATATTTTTTACATTATGTACAAATATATCACAGAAATATATTTAATAATGATAATGATATGCAATACCTATATAGCGCTTAATACACATGTTTCTATTAAAGCGCTGCATACTATTGATATGTTTTATTCTACTCCTCTGTAGAGTAAAATGACATGCTGTGTATAATTATTTACATGAGTAACTGGAATTTCAATTGTGTTTACCATGCATGATGTTAATTGAACTCAACTCAAATTGATGACGTCGTCGTCAGGAGAGACGTTATTTCAGTAATTTCTGGTTCAAATTTACCAAATAAACGCTGAATATATTTGTATCATAGCTCTTCAAGATTGCTTTAAGAAATCATCTTATTTCAGCCGACAAGGAATTCATTTATAAGCGCCATGCTGTTCCCAAGTTAAAAACACAATTTTTAAATCCATTTTGGACAACTGCCCTTGACCAACGTAAATTGCCAGAATTTTGAAGAATAGGGATCAGTCAGGCATGTCAGGCATGTCAGGAGCGTAGGAGGGGGCAAAATGCTCCGATAAATAAGTGATTCTTACCTCCACCGTATATCGTCTCTTCAGTCAAAGAAGGTATCAGTTGACTAAATAGTATAAGTGCATAAAGTATAGATTCACCCATCTGGAAAAGATACGATGTAACAAAATAATGATTTTGATGATGACAATTATCATAATAATTATCATGATCGTAATTATATTGTAATCATAATAATTAATTGTTATATTAATCAATATTGATATTACAGTAAAAAAGAATATAATGATGACGATGATGATGATTGATAATGATTATAATGATGACAATACGAATGAGAACAAACTGGAAGAAGGAAAAGAGGTAGAAGAAGTTGAAGAAGAAAAAGAAGACGACGACGAAGAAGAAGAAGAGGAAGAAGAGGAAGAAGGAGAAGTGAAGTGCTTAAAGCAATACAAAACACTCTACTTCCATTTAATTCCATAAGCTATAGGTCTACACAATCTATCCAGGACAAAAAAAGCATTACAATGCAGAATTCAATTGTGAACATTGTTGCAACACATTTTAAAAGTAGGTAAAATTTTGGGGGTTTTCATAAAGGATATTGCATACCTCAGTGATAAAACGCACTTTACAGAACAAAATGTCAAAAATGACTTTGCAACGTTTAAAACATTTATTAACATTATCGAACATCTGCAATCTTAGTGGAAAATATTCAACCTTGTATATTTTGTTTTTTTATTCTGTAGTATTATGAGTCTAGCTTCTGTATGAGCTGCCAAAGGGATCACTACGTCAAGTATCAAGAAATATAGGAAAGGAAATATTCTCACCACGTTGGTCATGTGAGTTGTGCCTCCCAGTATAAATTATGATGTACATGTCGTGCTCTTCAATTTTCAGTCAAGGCATTGAAGGAAAATATCTATCTAAAGTACACAATACTGACAAATCAAACCTATATATAACCAACACAGAGAAAATTTGATTGGACAGTGAGCAGGTTTATCTGGTTTACCCACTTAGAGTAATTTGATCGATGTTGTTTTTTTTTAATTAAGTCATGCGCACCGGAACAATTTTGGTTTGGTTGGGAAAATTTTTGAAAGGGGTAGTGTGAGATCCTAATTAAAAAAAATAATAATATATGTTTTACCGATCAGTCGATCGAAGAGCTTAAAGCTGTTTTTGTCAGGAAGAGTGGGTTTAAGTGCATTTTAGCTTTATAAACGAGATACATGTAAGTCTCTTAAAGGCATATACATAATGCAAGCGCGAAGCGCGAGCTGAACTTTGTTTCATATTTCATCTATTTAGACCTAAAATCCCAGGCGAGGTGAATGGGTACCTGTTAGGAAAAAATTCTTCGGATACTTCAGCGCAGCACAACTAAAGCCGGTGTAATAATATCAACGCTTTGTATTCCCAGGCAAAAAAGCGCTATGTAAATCCAGGTACAGTGTCAGGAAAGAAATTTAATTAATTATAGGAATGTAATTCAACATGTGATTCAAATATTTACTTGGTCCCGTTTAGGACATGTACATATCTTTGGATTAATTTTAATTCTAGATTAGATATGCACTAGGTTTGGAAACGTTTATTCACCCCCCCCCCCTTGGTAAAAACAAGTGTTAGAAATATTTTTATTAGGTGAAGCATTTTTATGCAGGTGTCATCAATAGCATGGAGCGAACACAGTAGTAGCCCCATGCTATTCCAGTGCTTTAGCATTGATGAATGTAGGTGTACAGATGCAGAGGAAGTCTCGCTTATAATAGGTATGTGTTTATTTATGCACTCATTTGGCATTGGAATTCTTTGAATTGCTTCATAGAAGTATATTAGGAGGTTAATTTCAGTAATTCAGGGAGAACTACCTAAAGCTAGAATAGACCACAGATGCTAGTGTAGGCAGTCGAAGTTAAAAATATGGGACTACGTCGGTGACGAGATAACGACCCCAGCTGCCGCCGGTTATCCACCGACATATCATGATTGGTCAAGATTCATGTCATCATTGGGGGCTCGATCTCGTCCACTAATTCCTCGAAGCCACATCTCTCTGATCTAGGGGCTACTCATCAAGAGGCAACACTGTCTGCGGAGGCCGAGTGGAAGAGACATCGAAAGCTGCGGAGGCCAGGAATTGGACCGACCACCATGGCCGAGTGGGGCATGTCAGGCCAGAAGAGATGATGGGGGCTCGAGTCAACTTTTATTGTTATATTTTATTTGTTAATAATATTCCTGTATATTTTCATATACAATTGTAACAAACCAAGATATTAGAACAGAAGGAATGAAGAGATTTGATTAAATATTTTAATAACTGTATTAGTTTTAAGAATCAATTATTTGGTGTCACTCCCACGTGACATCATTATCATTCTTTTAAAAAAGATTATTCTAAGCACTATTCTACAATCATGAACAACATAAAGTCCTTAACACTTCTTTTTCACTTGAGACTAATATTAGGAACTTCATTGAAATAGTTGATATACATTTAGTATTTTGCAAATCATAGTCATTAGAATCATGTATTAAAATTGAATTCAGAAACAAAGAAACTCACACAAACATTTTGTTGGCTGCTATTACTCAAGCATTTATTTTGCTTATAGTTTGCCACTGCATTTGTTTTTCATTACTTTGTCTTATCCCTAAATTGTATTCATGTCTAATTCTTTTATGACTCTGTTATAAATCTGTCACATTGCCATGTACTTTCATGTCATATTATTATGTTTATGTTATTTTATTTGCTTTACAAAAAATGCAAAAACTCCTGCACAAAAATATTAGAAAAGGAAAAACTTTAAAGGCATTTATCTCGGAATGCCCAAAACGACTAAGGTCCTTTTGGCATAAGGCTGACGATATACTGACCTGGGGCCCGTCTTTACAAAGAGTTGCGATTGATCCGGATCCGATCAATCGCAACTATGGAAAGCCAGCTAAGTCAACATATAAAATGCATGTTTGTAAGAAAAATTCTAGATATGAATTCATATCCATAAATTCATTAATGTCTTGATTATTTGGTATGTTCTTCTTTATTTACAAATGGCATTTTACAAATTTCTTGTAGAAAAAAGTTATGACACTGATGGATTTCCATATTGTTATGATTGACTGGATCAATCGTAACTCTTTGTAAGACGGGACCCTGAAAATGGGAAATTCGTAAGGATTGTTTTGCAGGGACTCATGAAGAGGATATGTTCACTAATCAAATAATGCGAGCGAAAAATTAACGCGTTTATGAACAAAAATTTTATTCAGGCTTGAAAACGCGACCTTTGATCACTTTTTCTAATAAAAATGAAGACATATCAGACAATTCGGCCTTTGTGGGAAAAAAGCGCAGTACATAAATTTTAATAATAATGATAATATCAATAACAAGTTTTGTTGACAGAAATTTAAATCTATTATTGATTTATTTTTTTCTACCATATTATTTTAAATCACAACCTTACATATGTCTAAGGTAAATCATAAAGTTAAACAAAATGTTTGGAGTTAAAAATTCATTTTTTTTATTCTGGCATCAAACAATATTTACATTTCTGTCTTCGGTCTGGTTCAAACCTTACTGCTTGTTACAGTATGTGTGCGTGAGCGTGAGCGTGCGTGTGTTTGTGTGTGTGTGCGAGTACGTTGGAGTGAGAGTATATAGGTGAGGATTTTGAGAGAGAGGGTGGAAAATGATGTGAAATTGTTCGATTTCTGCCCTTGTCTCTAAAATTATCATCATGATCTTCCTCTTTCTTCTTTCGAACAATGTTTCATTTGTCTCTCTTTCTCTCTTCTCTTGTCCCCTTCCACATTTGTCTGGTTTCTCCCTCATCACTTCACGGAATGCTCCAAATAAACATCTCTAAGAGTTGGTTATTTATCTTTCCATCTTTAATATTCCATCAATAGTTTCAAATATAGTTGTATGTGTGTGTCTATCACATTTGCTCTCTCGGCTATTCACGCTTACCCTGCTTCTGCAGTCACATTCTCCTGCGGTGCCCGCATGGCGAGTCGAAACCAGTCGTTTTTATTTATTTTTTTATTCAAAGCACCTATTATGTAACTGGTACATAAGTGTTAAAACGGCTGTTTTCGACTCACCGTATAGGAAAATAATGTGACTGTACCATTACTCTCTACATATTGTTTCATCATTTCCCCTCATCTCATTATCTATCTAATCGCCAAACAATAAGTGGGTTTACATAACACAAAATGTGAGAAACAAGTTAACATTAATTGATTTTATTTACATACATGTACATATATATTTTTTTCCAATTACTGTTGTTTTCTTCGTCTCGGCGTTTGCCTCATATCAACTAAAATATGAAGATGGTTTCATAATGATGACAGTTTGACTGATCATCATCCATCAAGTTTAAAAAGAAATGTAGAGAGAAAAAGAAATGAATGTCAATTTGGCCACAAAGGTGATGTCATTCTGATATAGGGTAATAAGGACTCCTCCATTTCATCCAATAATTGAGGGAATGATATCTTTAGCCAATAAGGAGCACTAAGAATATAGAAGAAAGTTGAAAGACCACTGAAAATTTGCAAGGTCTATCAGCAATCTCCAAGAGAACTCAAATTCTGATCTCTGGGGAATCCTTCCAATAAAAACCTAGGACTTGTCTTTCAGTTATCTTTCAATGGTCACACAACAGTTTTTATCGGTCGTTCGAAGATCTTTTATGAAACGAATGCTTTTCGAAAATCTTTCACTGATCTTTTCATGGACTTTCACTGATCTTTCAAAGATCTCTCATGAATCTTTCAGTGATCGCGGCAAAGATTTTCAAAGACTGTCACAAGTTCACGGAAAGACTAAGCGAGACCTTTGAAAGTTCATCAAGAGATCGCTTAAAGACTGTTTGAACCATTTCAAAGAGCTATGGTGCCAATGCGCACCACGACTATTAAAAGACGGGTTCAAAATTCTGTAAGTCCTCGGATACCCATGAAAGTCCATTGAAAGACCACTGAAATACCGAGAACGTTCCATGGTCTCTCAGGGGGTTGATGAATGAGGGTTTCATACGAAAGGTAATTCAAATAAAAACTCAAATGCATAAAAACCAAGCACAAAATAAAAAGGTAGGTTGTTCATTACCAACATGACCAATCGGCACGAACTATTCACTAAATTGCTAATTAGAGAATTACCTTGTCTTGGTAATCAAAGTTACGGAAAAAATCTTATTCCTAGTCCAATTCCAGTCTTGATTTCCCCCAATATTTTTTTGTCTTGTTGTTTCATCCATTCATTTCCAAGATTGAATTCCTTTTTAAAGAATAGTCATGCCGTTAAAGTTTTACCTGGCAGTCGCATCATCGTCAAGAATGATATGCTGACAGTGAATTTATATATATTGACGTAATGTGTTCCCTATTTTGTCTTTATATTCTGTTTAGAAACAGCACCAATTCCATTTTCGCCCCACGTATCATCCAGCACCACTGAAGCCAAAATGGATTTGTTCAGTTGAAAGACTTTTACATGCCCCAAACACCACGGCCGGGGGAGTTTCGTCGAGGAGCTTCGGGGCCCTGAGGAGGTTGGGGAGACTGAGGCATGTCCCAACCACCACGGCCAGGTGGATTTGGTAGAGGAGTTTGGGGAAGTTGAGGCATACCCCAACCTGGACGGCCAGGAGGGCTTGTTCGAGGACCTTGCGGACCCTGAGGAGCTTGGGGATCCTGAGCCATACCCCAACCTGCACGGCCAGGGGGATTTGGTCGAGGAGCTTGCGGACCCTGAGGCCTCTGGGGACCGTGAGGCCTTTGGGGGCGATTCTCAACCATGAGTGATGCGACGATTCCTGAACAAAAAAAGTAATGAAAAGGAAAGGAAAGAGCAATCAATAATTAAGACTTTGCATGCTTATGACAATTCCTGGGCGCGTTTTACAAATGAGTTGCGATATATTCAAATCAAACTAAAAGTGTAACGTATATGTAGATCTACTGTTTGTATCTCTCAGCGACATAGATCTATATTTCAGTTCGATTTGAATTTATCGCGTCTTTTTGTAAGACGGGGTCCGGGAGATTATGAAAAATCTTGCGCATATTCAGGATATAGTTCTAATGTATGTTTCGAACATGTTTTGTTGCTCCCTACTCTTGAATAATGCATTTTCGTTTTCTTGAATATTGTTTCGGCGAGCTTCTGTCTTCGAAAGTCTTATTGTAATTGGCTAAAATGCATCAACATCAGTCTATTTTACAAGCAATACAATGGCTTTGCCATGCACCGTTTTAGCGATAGGCATTCTGTTTGCCCTCGTCTAGCAAAATAGGTACTTACGGTAAAAGAGGGGAACGTTCAGTCGAGCATGCACCTACAGGCAATTAATAAATTGAACGATTTGATTTGTGCATCTGTTTTGTCTGAACGCCATGAAAATGCAAAATACGGAGAGAGAAAAGTACCGTTGGTTCAAGTGTAAAAAAGGAAGTTCGTTTAGTTGACCACTTATCTGTCAATGACATGAATTAAATCATATTCTCGTATTGAGCTTTCCAAAGAGATTCAACTCTGTGTCGCATACATGGCATACACGTTAATATCTTTTAGACAGTGTTATAGACAACGAAAAATTAAATGAGTACATCACCTTAGTTCCAAACTATTGACCAGTTAAATAAATAATGGAGAAAAAAAATCACGACACCCCCCCCCCCCAAAAAAAAAGTTTACAAGGGAGTTTCTTTTCGTCTGTTTTTCACGTTCACTACTTGTCTGCGTTATGCTGCAGTAACACTTCCCCTTCGATGGCTGCTTTCGACTTGCCGTACGACCGCCGTAGGGGAAATGTGACTGTAGCACTATTAAGGGGACTCATAATAATCACATTATGATCTTTTGGGCATTGAGCACGTGCAAGCTTCTACATTGCAGGCATACACAATCTGCATCCATAAATAAAGAATCTTATTTGGGGGAATCCGAATTCGACTCCACGAACAGATGATATGACAGGCAATGTGAGTCAGTTTTAAGCATGTGCAGTGTCTCGTGTTGCATGACTCCACCTTAATGGGATAACTTTGAAAAGAGAGCCGACTATAATTGCGCACTTAGGCTACATAGCAGTCCATTAGTGAACCGAGGAAATTGAAAACTTTCTTTTGATAATTAAACTTTGTACCGGAAATCTATTACAAAAATCAAATGTCTTAAATATATATAAAGGACTACTTACTCCAACAGAAGTCCACCCTTTGAGGGTTACCTTTACTGCAAGCTAGGTCAAGAGCCTCACACGGATGTGCGATCTCTACCGCTTGGCCATTCTGTGCGTAACACAAATGCCCGTCCGTTCCCAATTTGTAAAGTCGTTTCATAAAATGGCGCGGGTACATATTCACCTCCTCGTCCATTGCAGCAAGTTTATCCAAACAATTCCAATTGCACCTGACAATGTTCTCGCGTAACTTCACGCTTGCGTACATCGGACATGCTTCTGTAAGGCGGTCGTAAGGTTTAGGTCTTGGTCCTGTTAAGCAATGATAAAAAAGAGATCAACGTATGTTGCTTTCTTTCTTGTTATTTAAAGTTAATTTACACATATACCACCTTTTGCATATTTTTTAAAAAATATAACTTCAATAACAGAATTCACAATGCTGTATCAATATCATTTTTTTACATGATAAATTTGAATAAGTGTTATTTATTATCAGATTTGATCCGGGTGGGACTTAAAAGAACTTTTTGAGTACATTTTGGAAATTCGGAAATTTTTTTCATATAAATATCAGTCATTTGTGTCCTGATTTTAAAATTGAAAGTTAAAAAAAATATTTTTATGGGAGCAATCTCATGTTTACATAAGTTTGAATAAGTGTTATTTATTATCAGATTTGATCCGGGTGGGTCTTAAAAGAACTTTTTGAGTATATTTTGGAAATTCGGAAATTTTTTCATATAAATATCAGTCATTTGAGTCCTGATTTTAAAATTGAAAGTTTAAAATATTTTGTTTGGGAGCAATCTCATGTTTACATAAGTTTGAATAAGTGTTATTTATTATCAGATTTGATCGGGGGGGGGGTCTTAAAAGAACTTTTTGAGTATATTTTGGAAATTAATTATATTCGGAATTATTTTCATATAATTATCAGTCGCTTGCTTCCTAATTTTAAAATTGGGAGTTTCAAAAATATTTTGTTTGGATAAGAAAGTGAGACCAAAACGCATTTCCTAAATTTCCTTATGGAAATTAATGATCACTCTCATCAATATAGATTCTCCTTATCATCTCCACTACAGTTATTAGTCTTGAGTGTTAAATGGAAATATATATGAAAAGCGTCTCTTACCTAACCATCTTTGGGCAATGCAAGCACAGATCATATAAAATAGACAAAACGACGTCAACATCATCTTCTGAAATGAAAGACGAAAATTGTAACATGTTTTGATTTTACAGATACATATAAATTCGCCTACTCTTAGTTAATGAAAATCAATCGCTTCCAACCTACCTTTATTAGTCATGCATGAGATATGAAATATTTTTCTCCTTTTTTATCGTTTTATAGGAATATTAGTCCTCTTGTACGTTGCAGGAATTACTGCGTTTACACAGCAAAAGGAGTACTGAAACTGCAGAAAATTAGAAATAAGAGAATTTTCTGGTAATGGAAACAAGCAAAAGAGAGGGCGTACGGACGCAACAATAAACAAACAGTTATAGACAGAAACAACGTAAATAATCAATAATTCATTCCTCATACCATCAACAAAACATTTTTGTCGGTATGCATGATCATGTATCAAGCTAAAGCAAACAAACAAACAAACAAATCACATAGTCATGTGTATGTATAACAACTTAAGAAAGGAAGGCTTGAAACTTACTGTTGTCGTCATTTTGAAGTGATTTTAAAGCCAAAGCATGAATCTTCAAGATGTTGATGGTGATTTTGCTTCAGTTCAAATGATGACTCCACCGTCTCATATCGTAATTTATATCACGCACAACAGGCCAGAAATGCAATCCGTTGCAAAATATGAAATCGAGAAATATGTAACTGATAGACTACTGTATCTTCTTACTCTCATTCGACATGTTTCTATGCCAACATTATCAATTACTCATTACTGTTTTGGTCAAACTATGATTCATTCGAAATTGCATGACTCAAATATTGTGAGAATCCTGGTAATTAAGCATGAAATAATAGCCATATTGTAATGGCGATGATGTTGGTGATGGTGGTGATGATGATGATGATGAAGACGATGATGGTAATGATGATGATGATGATGGTGATGGTGATGACGATGATGATGATGATGATAATGATGATGATGATGATGATGAAGATGATGGAGATGATGATGGTGATGATGATGATGCACTCTTAAAAACGTTGGGTGAAAAAGGCCCAATTATTAACGATCACTGGTCAACATACTGTCCTCACAACTATTGTTTAAAATCTGTCCATATTGGATAATATAAAGTAATAATTGGGTAAAATTTTTGCTCAATTGGATAATAATTGCCCAGAAATAGATATATGTTTTTAACCAGCATACATTACCTAACAAAGTAGACAGTGTGTTGCCCAACATTTTAAGTGTGTGATAGTGATTGGAGAAACATAATTTTACTCTTTAGTTATACCAATATATTAAAATGACATCCTGCCTTATAGCTAGCAAAGATTGGAGAAATGTTAGATAGTATAAAACATTGATGATTTACCAGGTCTGCTCATAGAGCACTTGCATACATGAAAGTTTAAACACTGAGATCATAATTCATTAGTATTAATGTTATAATTATTACCATTATTATGATTATTATTATCATCATTATTGTTATTGTTATTATTATTATTATCATAATCATCATAATAATAATGATCATCTTTATTATTATTATTTGTTGATAATCATCATCATCTAGTATAACAATTTATGTAGGTTCGGATAAAGATCAATATTAATGATATTTATTCAATTTACTTATACTTATCTTATCTACTTATACATGAAGTTCTAGGTTCGTTTTTTTTTCGCCAAACCAAACCACAAAATCCATAATTATGCTTTAAATGACATTAGTTCATGAAGGCTTGTGCAGCTTTTGTAAAAATCAATGATAACTGCAGGTCCAACTTAATACACTATTTATCTATAATGAAGAAAAATGTATGGCAATGATTCAACGAAGAGAAAACTATTCTTTTGTCATCAATATTTTTCTTTACTGGTTATCAAAACGAAAATAATGTTTATAAAAGAAATGAGAATAGAAAGATTTACACACTGGGAACGCCATTTCCTCTGAATGTGCCACTCTGCCCGAGAAAAGCCCATTACAAAACGAATTTGCATCAATTGGCACACTAAATCTGATAACAACTTCCGACTCCGACATATTTGATTACAGATAACATTTTATTCAATTCATAGTTTTGCGCGGGAAAAGTTAAAAGTGTGTGTCATGAAAATTATAGCTTCATATCGCAGAGTAAAATCACATATCGCCTTTTATCATAGCACTATCTCATGATTAGAAGTCTTTAACTCAATAGAAGATGAATTGTTGTTTCTTATCACGTCGGAAGGAATAAAAGAATGGATGGATGACAAAGTGAAATTTAATAAGATGGGCAAACTGGTTCTGTATCATATGTCACGTCATGGATGATATTGAGAAGATTTTAAATTAATTTCAATTGAAATGCATGTTTATGTATACATATTGCCAAGTTCTGAAATATACAGCTTAAGTGTTTCGTAATATTGGAAAACTGGCTAAAATTATTTTTAGTTTTACATCATTGTGGTTGGTTTATTTATTTACTTTTTGCTTGTCAGTTTTTTCGTAGACGAAATGACTTTCAATTTTGGGTGAAAACCTTTTTTTTTGCTTGCTTGCTTGTCAAACTTCCCACGGGAAAATGTGCCCCCCCCCCTTTGGAAATTCCTGGATCCGCCCCTGCATGTAATTATATGATTGAATAAGATAGATTTGTATATAGGCATGTAACCGATATCCTGTCCAGTGTATCATTCTTCGGTCGTAATAGCTGGACAAACATTGCCCTTCCCAATCATTCGAGATGTAAAGATTAACATTCGAGACATGACACAAATAACATTTCGTGTCAAAAAGGATTTCGTATCAATTAATATGTATGCCAGGAGGAATTAGTGTTCGAAATTCAAAGCAACGTGTCCGATATCAGGCGAGATTATAGGTTGGCATTTACTATCTTCTTAAAATGGTTAAAGAAACCTATCCAAACTTTACCCGGAGTTCATTATCAAGCTGGAAAGGGAAAGGGCGGGTCTCCGATCCGAGCGAGAATAGGTAAATTGTATTTCAACCGTATTAATTCATTCCTTGAAATTCATTTTAGGTCTAGCAAAGATCATTCGAGGCCCAAAGCACAAAAGACACACGAACAAGTTCAATTAACAAGCATGAAGCATGTACTCGGTTCTCCCACGGGTAGTATCGTATTCCCCGTGCCACATTTTCCTGAATAAACACGATTTCTTAAAAATCAAAAATAATAGAATAAAATGAGTGAGAAAGGTAGGGAGGGAGATATATATATATATATATATATATATATATATATATATATATATATATATATATATATATATATATATATATACATGTATATATTCTGGTTTATTCCAGTACTTTTTTTTAAATGACTTATTAAAATGAAATAAATATATTTCATAGAATAACGAGTAGCCCTATTGAATTCATCAGAAATGAACGTAGATCAATGTTATCGGTAGATGCATTCCTTTTAACTTTTCTAATATTTTGAGAAGCACTACAAACTGCGAGGGACAACTGAAGGTGGCAGACCAGTTTCAGGTCCTGGTTGTTGAACAATTCAATTGCCAGAATTAAAAGAAAATCCATTATATTATCAAATAATCAGCAAGCTTGACAAAATAATCATTAATACAGTCCAAATATCTTTCTTTTTGTCAGATCTCCTCTTCACTCTGCCGGGGTGGCGAAATATTTTCAAATCCCAAAGGCAGAGAGTCTGAGGTAGATCTATTATGATTACAACTACGCTACAAAACAACAACAAGCTGAACAGGATGGAACGGCGTCACTTTGCAGAGACTTGAATTTATTAAACATGAACAGTAACCTTGGACTTAAAACTCAAAAGAGTTACTGATCCTATCAATCTCAAGTATAATGGAAATCCATCAATGTCATAACATTTTCAGCATAATATTTGCACAAGGTCCGTTGTAAACAAATGGAAAGCGCACTAAATTTCTAAGAAAACCATGAATGAAAATACATCGTATTTATATAATATTTTTAGCAAACTTAGGAGATCAAGATATATTTTGGATGAAGGAACAGAAATGACGACGCTTTGTTCGACGATTTAAATCGCGTTTAAGTGAACGGTGTCTTCTTTTTAATGTAACATAATTATATTTCATCATTATTATTTTTTCTGTGTTTTTAAGCGACATCAAAGCACCGTTAGTGTGAACAGAGTCTCACAGATCAGAAGTAGATGTGTTTCAATAAAAAGAAAACTGTGAGGAAAGATAAAAAAATGAATGTCAGATCTATCATCTAGAAAAGTTTTGAAGTTAGTCTGCTTTGCAAACCCTTCACTCGAGTTAACCCTATCTAGGCCCCCCCCCCAAGATCTCGGCCGTCGATCGCGCAATCGCGCCGAAAATTGGAACGCGGGTTGCCTAGGACATAATCTACAAGATTGTATAGTAATTTATTTCGTGCGAATCGTTATTAAGTGATTATGCTAATGTATGCGTAATTAGTACGCGAAATCATACCTTTTCCTCTAACTCCCTAAATAGAGCTCCAAACGTACTAATTTTTGGTATAGAAACTCTTTGTGGTGTCCTCGCAAGTGTACATGAAAAAATTGTGATATCAAATCATTTTCTTATGTATTATATTGTTTTTTGCAATTTCTTATGTATTGGCTTTGGTTTTTTTACCTTTTGTTTTTCAGTGTTTTTTCAATGAAATTTGTTGGGGACTCTTCTGTGATCATAAAAAACATAAAATGAATACATTTAGACAAGCAAAACTAAAATTAATCATACATTTATGAATTTTGGTTGAAAACACAATTTGCATTGACTTTGTACACGAAATCACGTTTTTGAGCAATTTTCGGTCTGACATGCACTTACATAATGTTGCGTAATTTCGGAACCACGTACCCGGGTGACGCAAAATTGGTCTCAAAAGTTGCACAAGACTTGAAAGTAAAAAGTCAGCGAGCGGCGCGGTCAAAAATTTCGCACGGCGAAAATATCGCGTGATTCCTTGTGGGGGGGGGGGGGGGCTCCGAGCCCCCCCACGGCCTAGATAGGGTTAAGGGTCTGAATGTGCAGCCTACTCATGCATTGTGTACTGCAGGCCTGAATTAAAACAACAAATTTGCTGTTTTAATTCCATGTCCATGCGTGGAGCACGGAAATTCTAAGGAAACCATGATTGTATGAAAATACATCGTATTTATATAATATTTTGAACAAACAAAAGATCGTGATATTTTTGGAAAGTAAGCAAAAATGACAGCGCTCTGCTCATCAATTTAAAGCGGGGTATTTGTTGTTAGTATGAACGGTGTATGAAGCATTTTAACCATGAATGTATGAACACGCAGCGTACATCGTACCTGTATAATATTTTGAACAAACGTGTATGATGTTGACATTGCTGGCTTTCCATACTTGTAATTGATTGAATCAAACTGTTTGTAAGACAGGACCGTAACGAACTGGGTATGGATGGACCTTCCATCCAAGAAAAAATGGAATGGAATAAATTGAGGAGATTCAAACAACACTGGAAATTTCGTCAAAAATCCGAGGTAAAACGACAATTTTCAATTTTTCTCTCATTTTAAGTAAAATATTTCATTGATTGATTGAATGGTTTATTTATTTCAATATTCACTGAAAATAGCAGGCAAAGGCTGAATTACATTCAGTTTACATATGGTTTATTATACAGACATTTTAAAAATATACAAATCGGAACAAAATAGGCAAATATCAAAATTGTTCTACAAAATAATTATACATATATGAAATAAC
The DNA here is from genome assembly GCF_018143015.1 of Lytechinus variegatus. Taxonomy (NCBI): domain Eukaryota; kingdom Metazoa; phylum Echinodermata; class Echinoidea; order Temnopleuroida; family Toxopneustidae; genus Lytechinus; species Lytechinus variegatus. The sequence continues at coordinate 63,172,393 of NC_054741.1, forward strand.
TGAAATACTCAGCATATGAGAAGAAAGCCACAGAGAAAGAATAAAGTACATGTGAAAACATGTCGGAATGAAAGACGGAATGAAAAAAAGGAAGACAGGGAGACAAGAACAAAGTTAAAAAGGTTGGGTATTTAAAAAACATGGAAAAAACATCGGTAATAGCAATTATAATGCAACAAATGGAAAACTGAGGAAGAAACAAATTATATTGGGATACGTGTTTTTAAGCCAGTGCAACTAACGTAATTCAGAACATTTCAACGATGACGAAAAATAACATCTTGAAGTATGAAATTATCCAGGTAGGTATGATTTGTCATAATGAAATGATGTTTTTTCCATAAAGGGGTATTTGGATTAAAAAAGAGGTGCCAGAGTAGTTTAATTAAAAAACATGTAGAGAACAGAGTTCTTTAAAATAAGTGTTTGTATTAATGCCCGGTTGTTGTGGTGCCCGCATTGCCCCGCATTGATGCGTGCCAATGCGGGACACTTTATGGCACGACTTGGCTATATCAGTTCACGCAATGTCCCGACAAGTTCACGACATGTTTGGACATTGTTTGCGCATAGTTCGCGCATAGTTCACCCAGTGTTCGCGTATAGTTCACGCAGTGTTCACGCACTGTCCCGACGTGCTTTCATCAAATATTCTCGACACCTTATTCTGTGACGTATCTAGCGCAAATTTAAATATTCAACGTTCTTGTGTTAACACCCTCTACGTTCGTTGATCAGGGCGACTCATACTGATCACGTGGTCTGCACTCACAATTTTACGCATATCATTCGTGAACTATGCGTGAAGTATGCTTGACCTATGCGCAAAGTATGCGCGACCCTGTCGTGAACTGCGTGCCACTACCCGGGGGTGTGCCTACTATTCTTTGCGCCACGAAATTTCTATTTCGATGCCACGAAGTGGTACGCAGTGGCACGACTAGGTTGCGCATAGTTCACGAACAGTTCACGAATTTGTAATGCGTGCCACAATTTTCAACATGTTGAAAATTTTGGCACGCATTTCACGCACCTATCCGCAAGCTGGCACGCATAGCTCGCGCATTGGCCCGCATGAGTGCGTGCCCATGCGCAAACTATGCGGGAACCACAATGCGTGCAAGTGTCAATAGACAAAATATGACTATCAAATGTACGTTGCAATAGACAAATTCGGGAACATCCAGTGGACATAGTGGAAACATTAAGTTGGGTGTGTAAAATGATTATAGATTATTCAATAGATTAACAAGATATGGGATTGCACTGTCTCTTAATCTGTTTGTCCTGAATCTGGGTTGCATTGCATGCATTATATAATTATTGTCCTCGTATCACGGTGATAAGCAAATTAATTAGCTGATGTGAACATTTACAGAATACATGACATGTTAGAATTGGAACAATTCCACGTATTGAGGGGAAATAAAAAAAAACTTTTTGTTTTCATATTATTATGGAATGTATCTAAAAGAACGATCTTTACAGGCGCAAATCACTGAATTCATTCTTTCCCCCTAAATTGTCAAACACCGAATTAAATCATGTGAATGATCTTGCTAGGCGCAAATGATGATGATGATTTGCGTAGCGCCATATATCTGTCAAATAAATTCAAAGGCGCATTGGAGGAGCCAGTCAATCTGGATGGCGCGCACACAGAACTGACCCGCGTGTCTCTCCTCCCGATATAACTGATTGGAGGGAATGCAGGTGGACCACTACACCGGGGTTTCCCCCTACTCTTAATCGAATAGTGCTGTGGGTTCTTAAAGGTGGTGACTCTCTTCTACACGGGGCCTCCATTTAACGTCCTGTCCGAGGGACGGAGTGTTTTGTAACATTGCCTGCATCTATGAAACAGGGGAGAGACGTTTACACACATCGCACTGGTTTCAGTCAACCGCCCGGGGTGGACTCGAATCCACGATCTTTGGTTCGACAGGCAGACGCGTTACCGACTGAGACAACGTCGCTCTTATTATTGATTTCAAAATGTATTTTTTCCTAAATAGATTGTCCAATATTAAAAGGGAATTAGGAAACTGGAGTATATGAAGTCGAACGTTAGATCTCAAAAAAGTCTCCATTATATATTTTTTTTCTTTCAATAATTTTATTCATCAAAATATCAACATATATATAATATTTACATATACTCAGTACATGTAATATACATACCATGCATTCAGTAAAACACTACACTAAAAACGCTTATACATAACAGAAAAGTTTAACTTAGAATATTAACAAAAGTAAACGGTAAAGTGTTAACTACCACGGTAGCAGTCACACCGCAGGTCCCTATGCTAATGAGCAAAAAGGCCAGATTCATCCAAATAATCTCGTGGCGGAATCCTCCTCCTTGCAAAATCTCGTGATTCGTGAGATTTTCTTTCTCTAAGAATTATCTTGTTTTAACCTCAAGTTAAATTAAATATTATTGCACCATCAGATAGAGTAAAAGTTACTCTTTTATATTGGTCATTTATTTTGTTTACAATATTTTGTTAAATAAGTAAATTTCTGGCCTGAAAATGTGCCTCAAAACTGAATTTTCTTTCTGTTTTCTTTTGCAAATTGTGCAAAACTTTTTTGTTTTGAGCCTCAATGATATCTTTATCACCTTAAAGCTGAACTTCTGTACTTTCTCACAATGCCACTCTTGATATGCGGCACCTTTTAATCGGGTCAAGATCACACTTTTCCCACCGAGGTACAAGACGAGATTTCTGAAATTTTGTACTTGCATGAAATCCAGAGTTCTGATTGGCTGGATAAGGTTCACAGAACAACAGGCGCGGGGTATTTGAGGAGATTACCACATGGGAAGTGTGACATTCCCGCGAACCAAGGCACTGGGACCGTTGGATTTTGCCATTGTGTGGTCTCATTGACCAATCAGAGTGCAGTATTCTTGTTTTCATACTGTTTTATGTACTTGGCAAATGAAAAGTGTGATCTTGATCTGATTCTTTTTCTTTACAATGGAACCAAATTCATGAAATTCGATACACAATTAGAGCAGCAATGACCGAATGAAAAGAGGTGTTTTGGTCTGCATCAAGCTCATTAAATATGCAAAACATCTCACGTCATGAATATCACTTGGATGAAAGAAGCCACTTCCTTGGAACCTGCAGTCTGACTGGTAGCAAGTTGGCACCTTTGTTCGAAGCCTTATTCGACGAAAAGGCCCCCCCACACCATTAGATCTTAAACGGAACAGACAACGTTAGCAGATTTAAGTCTAGAATTGATAGAGGAAACATTATATTTTTTCTCAAAAATAGTATGGCAGTGGACCGAGCACTTTTCATGAATTCAATCATATCAAACAAAGTATTCTCATAAAATTCACCAAACTGTAACCATAAATACACAATTACCTACAAAATATAAATATGTAAAAATTTTGCCGAAATCGTTTTTCCTTTCGGACCCCTCTTGGCATGTGAAATATTTTGGTCACTTGTTCGTTTGTTTTCTATCGGAAAAGTTGAGAAAACAACAAAATCATTAATAAGCTATTTTGAGCTTATTTTATTATTTTGAAAATACAAAGAGTTTGAAAATGTTTTTTTTTACAAATTTATATCACCTTTCTATCTCGCGTTCGGTTAAAAAAAGCCGGTCGGTAATACAATCACTCACTATAACGTCACTCGTAGTAGGAACAGACACTAATCTAAAAATAAAACTTGAAATGTTAACGAAAATATCCATAATCGATTCCAAAGATAACTGAAAGGAAAGGGATCGAGAATTATTGTATCACTTAGAGGAGAAAAATCAGACCAGATTATTTCTAATTCTATCAAAAACAAAAAAAAATATTAAAAGTTTGAATAATAACCTAAGAATATTATGTTTAAATAAATAAATAAGTATTTTATAATGCTTATAATACTATAATGTTTGATATTAATCTCTACCTGTTAATCATATGTTTTTAAATTCAATATATAACGTTTCATTCCAAGGTGGGGAGCTGAAAACATATGCACTTTTTACACGATCTGTAACTTTACTTGTGCTGGAGTGGCGAAAAAATTTCAAAGCTCATAAGCATTGAGTTTAGTAGCAGATCTAACAAATTTTTGAAAGGTAGTTCGAATTATTACTTCCACTCTTCCTGGAATCCAGGAAATTTTGCTATTTCCCAGGATCATTCCAGGAAGTGAGAAATTCAAGGAAGTTTTCCGGGAAGTGAGAAATACCAGGAAGTTTTCCAGGAAGTATATCATTTTCGAGAATGAAATTACATTATCTGAATGTATGTCAAAATATATTATAAAATTGGATCTTTTTGATTAAAATGTCAAAATTTTTGCTCGCTCGGAACTATTTATAAACTTTGCCCGTTACGTCATGTTTTGCCCCCTCAAAATGTTTGGCTAAATTACGGCACTTGGCCCTATATTTCATTTTTTGTGTGTGTATAGAAGATAATTATAACTTATGGAAGACTGAAGATCCGTTCAGAAAATTCCAGGATATTTTGTAAAATTCCAAGAACTTTCAGAATAGATTTCAGGAAGTTCCGTTTTGAAAAGTGGAAGCACTGGTTCGAACACTGAAAGTAATCCGTGTATTACCGGCTACGGGTGGTTTTATGCGCCGGACTACGCCAGGAAAGTCCGGGGTTCGAATCCCGGGACGACCCTTGACCATGGCATTTTGTGCAGCGTTGTGGCTGAGTGAATTAGTCTATGGAGTTTGAAACAGAGTCATGGGTTCGAATCCCAGCCATGGCGTGATTTTCTTCGGCAAGAATTTTTTCCACATTGTGCTGCACTCAACCCAGTTGAGGTGAATGGGTACCTGACAGGAATTTATTCCTTGTAATGCGTGTGCGCTGTAATCTTAGTAATTACGGCTGCCAAGCTATACAGCTGGGGTAGTAATATCCAAGTCCTTTGGAAGCGCATAAAGACATTATTCATAATTGATATATGCGCTATACATGAACTGTGTATTATTATTATTTTTTAAATAAACATTGCTATTTTACCTTGCATCAAATAAAATAATGGAAATGCTTCATGCATTATCAATACCAAAGTTTGCACGTGTAAAAAAAAGGGGGAAAAGTAAGCTGTGGTCACAGCTACTGTTCTTATGAATGATGCGTATGTACGAATCTTGGCGAATTCGGAAGTTCGTAGAATTTTTATTTCGTAGACGCGCCATAGGTTCTTACCGCCTTCTTACGAATTCCGTACGAACGCCGCTTAATTCCCAAGAACATATTTAGACCTTCTTGAGAAACGAAATGATTTTCGGTAATTTTATGCCCTAGAATTCGTACGTTTTTCGTAAAAATGCCTTGTCGACGGCGAAATGACGTCGAAAAGAACGATCTTGCTAGGCATAAATCATTGATCTAACACCGATCTTCTGTTATGACAAGGTAATTAGGAAAGTGGAATATATTACACAGTAATAAAAATAGCACGCTGTTTAATCCTGTCACTCTAACAACTAGTTGGTTTAAACTGTTTATGTAACGAAATTGCATTGCGTATTAATTGCGCTTTTCAAATTATTAAGCAGACGACGCGCGTGTGTGTGTATTTGAGTTTTATTCAGACGTGTATCAATCAAATATGATTATTTACGTCTGGGACCGACCTTTAACGTCACCATCCGAAAGACGTGACCAGGGTTCGAACCTCGAACTTCTGCATCAATTTGTAACCCCCCCCCCCCCCACGTAGCTTGGATTACAGGCGCACGCCACAACGCCCAGCGCGCTACAGCTACATGTAATTTACGTGAGAATTATGCAGAAGTGCACCAATGTTGTGATACTACATCCCGCGGGGTGATTGAAGAAACAGAGGAGAATGAAACCTTTGGAACAAGATAGCTTGTGTGAAAACAGAAAAAACAAAGAAATGGATCAACACAAATTTAAGAAAAGTCACACAAGTAATGAGAAAGTTGTGACCATTTGAATATTGCGATCACTAATGCTATGGAGATCCTCAAATTGGTAATGCGACAAAGATGTTTGATGTCACTTGTGAACAAGTCTCCCCATTACTTTAGTATACTAGTATATTTCACTTAAACTACCTCTTTTATCACATCTATCAGTGGATCATGTGTTCTTTATATAGGAGGGCGTGTAATACACATTTTAAAGAATACATCATGGATAAAGAGTTTGTATCACCAGAAGAAAAAGCAAAAAGAGACATTTTGGGGGTATTTTATAGTCATCAAAGGTAAAGTTGTTCACATGTGACATCACACATCCTTGTCGCATTGCCAAAGGGAGGATCTCCGTGGGCATAAGTGATTGTAATATTCAAATGCTCATAACTTTCTCATTGTTCGTCTGATTTTTCTCAAACTTTCTTTGTTCCTATTCTTTGATTTTTCTGTTTTGACACAGGCCTACTTGTTCCTAAGGTTTCACTCTCCCTCAACATTGATTTGTGAATTGTAGATCTGCCTGCTAACTACTGCCTTTGAGTTTTGAAATAATTTCGCCGCCCCAGCAGCAGAAAGTAGCAGATCCATCAAAAAGATTTTCTATTTAAGATGCAACAAACATTCTTGGAATGAATGAGGAGATATATATTTTGTAATTTTCTTTTTAATCTAGTGTATTTTAATTGAAATTCATGTGAGGTGTTATGATGTAGAAAAACTGAAATTGAATTTAAATATAACTAATATGAATAAGTAACAAAAAATTGAAACATATTGTATGCAGTGTTTTCTTATTTTAATTGAACCATGTCCATGATTGAACATGTGTATTATTTTCAAAACAAAACGATTCTTTGCAAACTTATAATCGATTATACAATTATGTTTTTTTTTTAAAGGATGTTTTATTATATTCTCTCAAATCAACATACATAATCAGATTCTATAAACAATTTGTACAAACTATTTGAAACATAATTATAAATTATACAATAAATCCATTACAATATAATTATACAAATTATACATCAAACTTCAAAAATACTAGAAATTAATATAATAATGCGTTTCAGCAATTACAAAATGAAATATTAACAAAATATATGACATGATCAGAGAGAAAAAAAGATAAAAATGTTGTTCCACCCCACCCCCCCTCCCCTCCGTCCCCAGGTTAGGAGCATTCTCCCCTTTATGCCTATACTCTACATGGAAGGGACTGCAATTCTCCGTATTGGTTTTTTCTGTGTTTTTATTTATTTTGTTTTGTGGCTTTGTCTCTCGTTTGTATACCTTTGCCTCACTCTCCCTATTTATTCTTTTAATTAAGATTTTCCCATTTCCTTAAATGAAGAGACATCTTGCCTCTACCTAGCGCCAGCCTTCTTTCTTCCCATTCTTCTTCTTTAAATTTCCTTTTAATTTCATCCATGGTTATATGTGCACCCTTTTCCCTCCCTTTGAAGATTAAAAATTTAACAAAGATTAAAAAGTGATTGATTAAGCGTTCTTTTCCTTCGTCCTTTAATTCTACCCCTACAAGAATTTCCTCCCAGCTTAAATTACCCGTAGAAATAAAACCAAACATCTCCTTACAATTATCCCAAACCAGACAAGCATATTCACATTCCAAAAAAAGATGGCGATATGTTTCCTCCTCTTTTTTACAATAACAACAAAGGTTATTTTGTGAGATTTTAAAACGGAACAAGTGATGATTTGTGTAAGCAATGCCGTGTAACATTTTAAACTGAAATTCTCTTAATCTACTGTTCAGAGTACATTGTCTTGGTCTCATAAAAATGTGTTCAATCTTTTCATAAGAGAAACTATATTTGTTTTTTAACCTTTCGAAAACATCAGGTATTGAGAAATTGCATTTCATAAAATTTGCATAAACGTTTTTAGATACTAACTCCTCCATTGACAAAATTCTTTTTCCAGATATAAATGATATTTCTTCCCTAAGAGAAGCCTCTTTGCTATCTATTTTCATATTTCGTTTCCAGCTGACTGGAAAAGTTTTATAAATTGACTCTATCAGATGAAAATCATTTATGTTTAAACCCTGTCTTTGGAAGTACGAAAATGGCCTTAAGTTTCCATCATAATCCATAATATGTTTCAATCTGTAAATATTTTTTTCATATATTTTTTGGTTAAATATGCATTTCCCTTCAATTCGTACAAATTTATTGTTAAAAAATATCTCATTTCCTTTAAATGTTTCAGATTTTAAACGAAAATCCTTCGTCTCTATCCATACTTCTAACAAATCTATATAAAATTGCGGCAATGCTATCTCCAACAATCCAAGCAAGTAATCACATGAAAATATAAAATTTCCTCCCAGATGTTTTGTGGCATAATTGAAATATTGTTTCCATTTCATTGTATTATTTTCTTTTAGTCTTTTAATCCACATAACTCTCTGTGCCTTTATTAACCATTGAAAATTCATCATTTTTAAGCCACCTTGATGGTAATCTAAGTACATCGTTTTTTTGTTAATCTTATTTCTGCCACCCCACAAAAAAGTAAAAGTCAACTGATCAAGCTCAACATAAACCCATTCTGGAATTGGTGTAAGAGATGCCACATATATGAATTTTGAAAAGATAAACTGCTTTAATAGTTGTATTTTGCCCATCAAAGTTAAATCTCTTTGCTTCCACCAGTTTAACAACTTCTTTATTTTACTTAATATTTCTTTATAATTCAATCTTTCTTTTACTTCTACATCTAAAGAAAAAAATACACCGAGAATCTTTATAAAATCCACCTTTTGGCCAAAAGATAAATCATATGATTTTCCTTGGGAGGAACCTAATAATAGAACCTTCGTCTTATCGTTATTAACTTTGAGTCCTGACACTTTTCTGAATTTTTCTAAAATTTCTATTACTTTTCTTACTGAATCTAGATCTCGGACAAATATAGACATATCATCTGCATACATAACCTGTTTTACTTCTTCCTTTCCAAAGGAAATTCCTTTAACATCATTATTATATCTTATATTATGCGCTAATACTTCAATACATAAAATGAAAAGATATGGTGAAAGCGGATCTCCCTGCCTTACCCCTCTTTCAACATGAAAATAGCTTTGGCTATTTGTATATAATATTTTGACCCATTTGCGAAATTGCTGGCCAAGACCGAATGAACCTAATGTTTGATGTAAAAATTTGTGGGATATCGAATCAAAGGCTTTTTCTAAATCAATTGCTATCATATACCCAGGGATATTATTATATAACGTATGAAAAAGCATATCATCAATTAATCTAATAGCTTCTCCTATATTCCTGTTTTTAATAAATCCTATTTGATCTGCTAACACCACGCTCTCCAAAACCTCTTTAATTCGTTTTGCTAAAACTTTGGATATGATCTTATAATCTGTATTCAATAACGAAATGGGTCTATAATTCTTTACGTAATGTGGGTCTTTCCCTTCTTTAGCTAATAAAATAATAATTGCTTGTTTTTGTGATGCCGAAAGTTCTCCAAGAACAAAAGCTTCATTGAATGCCCCAATCAATACATCCTTTATTTCAGCCCAAAATGTACAATAAAATTCAACTGTTAACCCATCGTTACCAGGGGATTTATTTTGCTTCATTTCTTTCAGTACCGAAATACACTCCTCTTCTAGTATATCCCCTTCACAGCTTTCAGAATCTTCAGATGATAACGTTGGTACATTTTTAAATAAATCCCTAAAATCTTCCGTGTGTTCCCTTGCATAAAGGTGGGTATAAAATGATTTAATTTCATTTAAAACTTCCTTCTCATTTTCAGTAATTTAACTAATTTTGTTATAGTACTTTTCTTTTTGTTAGATTGTAATAGTTGACTAAAGTACCTTGTATCCCTTTCTCCACTTTCGTACCATGTCGCACGAGACCGAATTTTAATACCTTCATTAATGTAATCGTAACTGTCTGCAAGTTCTTTCCTTTTCTTTTCTATCTTTTTAATTAATTCTTCATCTACTGAATTTACGCAACTACTTTCTAAACATTCCAATTCCTTTTCGAGAGATTCTTTTTTATTCTTTTTTTCCTTGGCCAGTTTTTTCGAAAAAGTTCTTGTGAAAGACATTATTTTCATTTTCAAATAATCCCATACAACTCTTCTATCTTTAACTTCTGTTTTTATTTTCTCCTTTAAAATTGTCTGGGTTTGATTACTGAATCGCAATTTTTAGTAGTCCAAACATGGAAAAGCGTATGTGCTGCGCATTTTAACCGAAAGGATATTAGGTGATTATTGGATTGGACTAGATGAAGCATGAGAAAAGATCCTTATAAACACATTAAGAAATAAACAGCGAAAACAGATTTTCTGACGTCATTTGCTTTCCATAATTCGGTCATTGACTTAGATCAAGGCTTAATTAGCGCCACATTAAGCTTATCTATGGTGGAAATAAGCTGTTTCAGTGTACGTCTGTACATTGTTTATATTGCATATAATGCAAGGCTAATACTGTCGGTTCTTAACATTATTCAAAATTATAGGAGGTTTTAATTGGCTTTGATCTATAGAAATATGTGTAATGATTGTTGAGAGTTTTGTCCCCCTTTCCCTCTTCAAAGTTTCAATCTGGGTCTGTGCCTGCAGACTAGTGAAGGTAAGGGTGTGGGAGAGGGAGTAGAGCAGGAGCCACGAGGGGTCAGCATAGCTGAAAAGGTAGACAATTTTCATGATAATGACATGATTTCCTGTATCACACAATGCAATGAATGGGGCGTCTGCCGTGTCCTAAGTGGTGGGTGTTGCCGTGGGGGCCCTTAAAAGAGGGCCAAAAAATGAGCTAGCTCAGCTGGAAAGGTAACCACCTGAAACCAACAGGAAAATATTCGGCATAGTTCACTTGTACATGAATGACACTTAACTGACACTTTAAGTGGTGGGGCACCCCCGGCAGACGCCCCCAATTGGGGGCCCCAAATTGAGCTAGATCAGCTGGAAAGGTAACCACTTGAAACCAACAGGGAAATGTTCGGCATAGTTCACTTGTACATGAATGACACTTAACTGACACTTTAAGTGGTGGGGTGCCCCCGGCAGACGCCCCCAAAACCCCGCCCCTCCCAAATTTAGCTAGATCAGCTGGCAAGGTAACCACCTGAAACCAACAGGAAAATGTTCGGAACAGTTCACTTGTACATGAATGACTTTTAACTGACACTTTAAGTGGTGGGGCACCCCCGGCAGACGCCCCCAATTGGGGGCCCCAAAATGGGCTAGATCAGCTGGAAAGGTAACCAATTGAAACCAACAGGAAAATGTTCGGCATAGTTCACTTGTACATGAATGACACTTAACTGACACTTTAAGTGGTGGGGCGCCCCCGGCAGACGCCCCTAAAACCCCGCCCCCTCCCAAATTTAGCTAGATCAGCTGGAAAGGTCACCACTTGAAACCAACTGGAAACTGTTTGGCATAGTTCACTTGTACATGAATGACACTATAACTGATACTTTAAGTGGTGATGCACCCCCGGCAGATGCCCCCCCCCCCATGTTGAGCTAGATTAGCTGGAAAGGTAACCACATGGAACCAACAGGAAAATGTTTGGCATGATTCAGAGTTACATGAATGACATGCTCCAGGCTGAAAATAATATGATTTATTGATAAAGAAAAATCAAGCAAACAAAACACTGAAAATTTGATAAAAATCTGACAAGGAATAACAACGAATGGCATATTAAAGATTAGCATTCCGGTGAAACAGTTTCAGGCATGTGTTCATGAATATTGAATTAATAAAATCGATGATTTAATATCCCCCTTGTTCTATTATATGTTATTATATGAAATTAGGTTTATTTAATTTTTTCTACCAAGAACTGAGAAAAAGTTGGATTGACGACTGATTTAAGGCATCTTATATTCATTTCTGCAACTCATTTCATAATAAAGGAGATATACACATATATCATGTCAGAAGACGCCATGAGCGTCTTCTGACGGTGTGTGCGCTCTACTTAATATACACTATTATTATTATGTAATAACATAAGAAAAAGGAAAGTGGGGACGTGACATCATCAGCCCACCTAATGAATATTCATGATGGTGTGCATATAACTTTTTTTTACAAAATATTGCTAAACTTTAAAATTCTATAACTTAGTTATTTGTTATCTGATTTTGTTGAAATTTTCAGCACTGTACTCTGTGAATTATTTTTATTCATGTAAATATTTTCAACACGGAGCATCCCTTCAACTGACATTTTGAGTGGTGGGGAGCCTGGGAGATGCCCCCAAATCCCGACACCCCCCCCCCACCACCACTGAGATTGAGCTAGATCAGCTGGAAAGTTTATTAACAACATGAAACCAATTAGGAAATGTTCTACATCAGCTGTAGAGGAGCTGGGGGTAGTAGATTAAGATGAATTTGATGTTTTACTTTTTTTCAATTTCGTTTTATCCATGCCATGTTTCCCATCGTGTACTCATCTCCACTATCAAATACGAGGATACTTATGCTACTTGCTCAAATGTTTTATGAAAAATGAATGAATACGTATTCATTGTATCATAACTTAATAATTCAATGAATGAGTATGAATTAGAATTTTTATAAAATATGATAGTTAAAAGAGGACTAGGAAAAGGAAGGGAATGGGAAAATGAGAAAGAGATTACGAATGGAAAAGGAGAAACGGAACATAAGAGAAAACCAGAATATAATAGAAAATAACCTTCACACCTCCAAAGTCATGTGTTGATTGCTTCAATGCAAACAAAAATGAATGGGAATAAAGCAGAAATTTAACATTACCTTGAAGAAGTAGGAAGTCAAACATTTAATTTTTTTTGATAAAACATATTGCCTTGCATTAGAAAACAGTAGGAACATATCTAATTTTCTGAGCTACGAAAATACAATTTATAAGGACGTTCCCCAGTTATGTTTGTGCGCATCTTGATTTGCGCATATTTTACACTCTGCGCACTGATGTCACAATGGATGGACAGGTGATTAATCAGCTGCAGGTATGAGCCGATTTATTTTCTATGCACTCTAACTAACAAATCCAATGTTTTATTTTATACAGCTAATAAATAATATAAACTGGAATTACTCCATAGACCAATTCCTAAAAATACTTCTACAAATTCAGAAAACTTTACTTTGTAGTGCTGGAAAGAATAATGAATATTACCACAAGTTTGAATAAATGGTAGAGTGGTTTCAAATTTTTACTCACACAGATACAAAGCATTTGGCCTATTTTTATAGTTTTAAATTTTGCTCTGATAAAAGCGCTGACAGTTTGAAAACAAGCACATGAATCCCTATCTTTTAATGTGCACCTCTTAGGTATATGATTTCCTCTATAAATTCAAAGTTTGGTGAAAATGACATGGTTTTGAATAAAGTGCAGCATTTATTGTATTTCTCAAGTTTGTTATTGAAATCTCAGTCTCACAGACTGGGTTTTGGTATCTTTCATCTAATTTTAAAGAACTGACAGTGCTGTTTAGATTTCAAAGAGCAAACAAATACCAATATTAATAGATTCTACATCTTGAGCATACAATTATTAACTATGTTTCAAAATTTGATGAAATTTTCATAGATTTTGACTGAGTAATAGAGGTTTAAACTGATTGTATTTATTGCGTGAAGTCGAAAAAGGCCATTTTTTTAAATGCGCAATTTTTAGAAACATCCATTTGGGTGAAGTTTGAAGTTTAGAACATCCAGGTGTTACATTATCTCTGTGTAAAGTTAGGTAAAAATGACATGGATTTTACTTTAATTGTGGAACATCCTGACAATGTAAATTCAACAAAAACAAAACTAATAATTTTAGTTAGCCTCATATGGTAGACAAAGAATTCAATTCCAACAATACTTTGCCTGAGAATGTTGAAGTAATGTGATAAATCTGCAACATTAGGGTTAATAAAAATTATTTACAGATAACTTGTGAATACCGTGGCAGTTTGAATCATCATATTACCACGATTACAAATTTTTCAGGTGTATACTCGCTATCATTAATAGTTATTATTGGCACCAGTGGGGTTTTTTCTCTCTCTGTTAAATGCCCCGAACATATTGGTGATCAAAACCAAAATTGTATGGTACATGTTTGTTGTAGATGAGCCTGCAGGGGCCGCGGAACGGTTTTCAAAGTGGGGGCTGAGCCAAAAGTGTGGGGGGGGGGGGGCTGTTGCACCCACAAATGTAATAACGCCCACAAATGTAATAACGCCCACAAATGTAATAACACTTTACCCACAAATGTAATAACGCCCACAAATGTAATAACACTTTACCCACAAATGTAATAATTTTTGATCGCCCACAAATGTAATAATGACTTTACCCACAAATGTAATAAATTTGAAGGGATTTGTGGCGAATCCGTTCTAAACTAAAATCCTTTAGTAATGCGTTCATATAGCACAAAAGTGGAGTCTTTTTTCAGACCGGGTTAATAAAACATCAAAGTACAAGTCCAAAGTTTTTCTTCCAGTCCCAGATGTTTCAAAAATTATAATATAGATCCAAAGTCTTTTTTCCAGACCCGGTTGTTTAAAAAATATAATAAAAGTCCAAAGTCTTTTTTTCCAGACCCGGTTGTTTAAAAAAAATGTTATGTAAGTCCAAAGTCTTTTTTTCCAGACCGGGTTAATAAAACATCAAAGTACAAGTCCAAAGTCTTTCTTCCAGACCCGGTTGTTTCAAAAATTATAATATAGATCCAAAGTCTTTTTTCCAGACCCGGTTGTTTAAAAAATATAATAAAAGTCCAAAGTCTTTTTTTCCAGACCCGGTTGTTTAAAAAATTATAATATAAATCCAAAGTCTTTTTTCCAGACCCGGTTGTTTAAAAAATTATAATATAAATCCATAGTCTTTTTTCCAGACCCGGTTGTTTCAAGAATTTTAATAAGTCCAAAGTCTTTTTCCTGACCCAGTTATTTCAAAATTTATAATATAAGTCCAAACTAAGATACGATAATGATATTCCTGTGGAAAAAAATGGGAATCGAGCTTAGTCTTTTCTCCAGACCCAGTTAATTAAAACTGGTGGAATTAATGTCTTTGTTGTTGTTTCAACTTATACGGTGGATATTGTGAATATATGCACTAAGAGTAAATTGAGAATCAAGCGTAGTCTTTTCTCCAGACCCAGTTACCTGATATTTAAACATTATGAATAGCAGTTTAAAAACAGTATAAAGACCCCATAATCTTATCAATGCTGGATATATAGCGTAATCTTTCAGCCCGACCATTTTTTTCTTTAAAAAAACGCTAATAGTAAGAATTAAAAAAATCAAAGTTTAAGACCAAACAAACCTTCAACCTAAGAACCTGTTTTAAAAGAGGTTTAGAGTGTTGTCTTTATTCCAGACCTAAACAGTTACGAAAAAAAATCTTCTAACATAAGACCTTATATTTTTATTCTCTTGGAATAACACGAGTTTTTAAACGTACTCTTTCCTCCAGACCCGGCTATTTAAAAAAAAAGTAACTGAAAAAAGTTCGAATCTAAGACCAAATTTCCAAAGCCTTTTCACCCAGTAAAAATATGTCTTTTTTTAAATAATACTACTACCCCTACAAAACATTGTAATAACGCGTGGGTAAAGCAGACATCCTTTCTGCAGACTTGGTTACTATTTGAAACATAAAGTAGTTTTTACAAATATTCTAAAACGAATACCCAATAATCTAATTACTGTGGAACAACATGAAGACCGATTGTCGAAGATCGACTTTCCTCCAGACACAGTTATTTTAGGAATAAAAAATCAATAAACTCAACCCCAAACAACGAATCTAAGAACCAACAATCTTCCAAATTAAGACCATGCATGTAGAAAAGCACACGTTTAGAGCGTTGTCTTTATTCCAGACCCAGTGATTTAAAAATGATTTAAACAATCCTAAAAACAAAAGACTCATATTCTTATTCTTGTGGAATAACACGAGTATTATGCTTAGTCTTTCGTCTGGACCCGGTTATTTAAAAGATAAAGAAATATTGAAAAAAAAATGACAGCTGAGACCAATCTTCAAAATTAAACCCACTTAAAATGCTTGGGCTTAGAGTGTTGTCTTTACCCCTCACCGACGTATATTATAACTTTTGAAACGACCGGGTCTGAAAAAAAAAGACTTTGGACTTGCATTATAATTTTTGAATTAACCGGGTCTGGAAAAAAGACTTTGGACGTATATTATAATTTTGAAACAACCGGGTCTGGTAAAAAGACTTTGGATGTATATTATAATTTTGAAAAACCGGGTCTGGAAAAAGACTTGGACTTGTACTGTAATATTTCATTAACCGGGTCTGGAAAAAAGACTTTGAACTTTTGTGCTATATGAACGCATTACTATAGGATATTAGTTTAGAACGAATTCGCCAAAAATCACTTCAAATTTATTACATTTGTAGGTAAAGTCATTATTACATTTGTGGGTAAAGTGCATTATTACATTTGTGGGTAAAGTGTTATTACATTTGTGGGCGTTATTACATTTGTGGGTAAAGTGTTATTACATTTGTGGGCGATCAAAAATTATTACATTTGTGGGTAAAGTGTTATTACATTTGTGGGCGTTATTACATTTGTGGGTAAAGTGTTATTACATTTGTGGGCGTTATTACATTTGTGGGCGATTATTACATTTGTGGGTGTAACAGGGGCTGACCATGCTAAAAATCACAATTATATGGTCATTTTTACGTTTTTTGCTGAAGCCCCCCCCCCCCCCCGTTTCCGTGGCCCCTGTGAGGTTCAGCTCTTTTTTATGTCCTACTGTACATTCAGTATCAACATCAGATAAGAGAATTGGCTGAAAACAGAAAAAAAAGAAAAAAATGACTTACATAAAATCGTAAGTAATGTAATGAAGAAAATGATACAATTATGAAACGATTATATGAACTAAAAAAATAGTCCAGTCGATTTCAGAATGAAAATGCATGAAGATAAAGAACCAACAGCAATCCATGAACCTTCTTGTGTTATTGCATTACACACCATTAAAAATGTTACTGTTGACACATTCACACCCTCACACACACACACATCCTAATTTGTTTGTAGTTAGCAAGGCAATTTCTCCAGTCTCGTAACCGGGCAGATGGGAGCAGGTTGCCCCCCCCCCCGGCGGATTTCACTGGGAGAAAAAAAAGGAGGAAGAGAAAAGGGAAAAGAAAAGAAACGGAAGAAAAAAGGGAGGGAAAGTGAAAGAAAAGGGGAATAGAGGAAGGGGAGAAAAGGGAAAGAAGAACATAAAACAGGGAAAACAAAATGAAATTTGGGAAAAGGAAAGAAAAACTCATGAGAAAAAATAAATCATCGTGAAATACTACTAGGCTGACCATGTTTGGTAAAAAAGTCAAATAAATGACAAATTGAACATGAAAGAAAAAGAAAGAGGCAAAAAAAAGCGGAAACGAAGGTTAAATGGAATGAGCCAAAAGCTAAATTTGAAAATGAAGAAAAGGGACAAGAAAAAAAAAACAGACTTAAAAACAAGACCGGTCTGCGGAGGATTAAAAACAAAGAACGGGAAGAAAAATGTATGCCATATAAGTGATATTATTGTGTATGAAGTCTATTATAAACTTCATCAATTTAATGCAGTAATGGTCGAAACCAGGGCCTTGTAACACAAAGGCTAGCGATTAATCGCTAAATGAAATGGCCTATCAAGATCATCGTTGCATGCGCATTTTGCTCACTAGACTGATAGGAACCAATCAGAATTAATCTTTCAAATTAGCGATTAATCGCTAATCTTTGTGTTACAGAGCCCTGGACAAATAAAGTCCTAGGCTAAGGTCTAGACACATCCTCCTATATATGTAATATATCCTTACCTATTAAGTAAAGCCTTACGCAGGCAAGAGTTACCGTAAAAAGTTTCTTAATGTCTTCAATCTCAAAACCTACCAGGGACTTTGCCCCAGACCTCATGCAGCAGAGGCTGCATGAGGTCTGGACGTTACCCTTTGGAGGTTACAGATGGAGATCTGTAACCTCCAAAGGGCCCTATAACGGGGCCCCTGTATGGACCTTCCTGCATTGAGCTTTATGTTGAACCACTGACGTATATGGGGTGCGGGGCTTGGTTCCACAGCCAAGGTTGGAAGAAAATAAAGATGACAAGGACAGGAAATTAATCGGGGAAAAATGAAATAATTATGATATATAATAAATAATTTTGATATATAATGTAAAAAAAACTATCGCATAATTAGAATTTCATTTCAATTGGCCATTGGCAACAATTTCCCATATTTGCTATATGTGCCACCTCAAAATATTTGGTTTATTACGCCACTGCGTTGAAGTAATGTGTTGCGTTAATGGTATACCTGGGATTTTTTCTATAAGGTTTAAAATGGCTTTATATAAAGAGGTATAAAGGGGTCCGGCCCCGGATCCCACCCTCATATCACTAGCACACAGATTGAAGGGTTCTACAACTAAGAACAGCGTTCTAGTCCAATTTGGACGCCCCACATTGGGGGAGTCTGCCGAGGGGGGGGGGTGCCCGACTACTTAAAGTGTCAGTTAAGTGTCATTTATGCACAAGTTAACTATTCAAAATATTTTCCTGTTGATTTCAGTTGGTTACCTTGCCACCTGATCTAGCTAAATTTGGGAGGGGGCGGGGTTTTGGGGGCGTCTGCCGGGGCGCCCCACCACTTAAAGTGTCAGTTAAGTGTCATTCATGTACAAGTGAACTATGCCGAACATTTTCCTGTTGGTTTCAGGTGGTTACCTTGCCAGCTGATCTAGCTAAATTTGGGAGGGGGCAGGGTTTTGGGGGCGTCTGCCGGGGGCACCCCACCACTTAAAGTGTCAGTTAAGTGTCATTCATGTACAAGTGAACTATGCCGAACATTTTCCTGTTGGTTTCAAGTGGTTACCTTTCCAGCTGATCTAGCTCAATTTGGGGCCCCCAATTGGGGGCGTCTGCCGGGGGTGCCCCACCACTTAAAGTGTCAGTTAAGTGTCATTCATGTACAAGTGAACTATGCCGAATATTTTCCTGTTGGTTTCAGGTGGTTACCTTTCCAGCTGAGCTAGCTCATTTTTTGGCCCTCTTTTAAGGGCCCCCACGGCCACACCCACCACTTAGGACACGGCAGACGCCCCATTCATTGCATTGTGTGATATGGGGAATAGCTTCATTAACATGAAAATTGTCTACCTTTTCAGCTATGCTGACCCCTCCTGGCTCCCGTAGTAGAGAGAGAGAGCGCTGGTCACTGTTTGCTTGAAATAATATTTTAGAGGATTTCGAACTATAAAACATGGATCATTATCATTACAATTATTGTTGTAATTATCGTTAATATATATATATGTAATGCACCAGTTTGTTCTCATACAGATCAATTGTTTCTGGAACATAAAATCATGAAAATAAAAAAATTATATTTATTTCAATTAGGTCAATTCATGTATAGATACAAACATAATTCGTTGCCACGCATATTTGACTCTATGTTTCACCAAAACCAATCCCTCCATAACTATCCCACCAGGCAGTCAAATGAATATCACTTGTCCCTCCTCAGAACGCATCTAGCACAAAATACTTATTTATATACAGGTCCAAGATTTTGGAACTCCCTTAGCGATGAGATTAAAGATGCCCGTTTTTTACTGTCCTTAAAAACAAATTTAAATTTATGCTCCTTATTTCCTAATGAATTATATTCACTATTTAAACTAAAATTTTGTATCATATTTTTGCTAATCTATTATCTATATCTATACAGAACATAAAGCCTTATTATTATTTTTTATTTTATTTTTTTTCCAGTTAGACATAAAATTTGAAATATAAAAGTTATAGCTTGTCTATACATTATATTGTACCTTTTATATTGTATGCGTGTATGTCCGAGTGTGTGTGGGTGTGTGTATTGATGTGTATGTACACTCTAAAAAATGAAGTGCTAATTTAGCTCTTAAAGAGCGTGTATAGTGACTGCACTTCGGAGTGCTGATTTGTCTAGTTCAAATTTGAACGAGAAAAATCAGCACTCCGAAGTGCAGTCACTATACACTTCATTTTTTAGAGTGTATGTGTAGACATAATATTATATGCAGCAAATTAGCTTTGCATCCCTCTCCCTATCTCTATTTTCTTTCTATATTCTAGGCAGTTGTTATCGTACTATTGTCCACCTCATGTCCCTGTGTTGTGTTGTTTCGTGTTATTTACTATTATTACTTGCCTTTTCGTTATCTTCATGTATTACTTTACGTATATTTCTATATTCCTTGTATCTATTTTTTGAGGGGTCCACATTATACAAGCTTTGCTTTTCAGTGGACCCCTCCATTCTTCTTATGATATATTCTTCTTATGATATATAATTGCATTGATTCAGTTATATTTAATGATATTGATTATATTGATTTAACTTGACATGTATGTTAATTTATATTCAAATTACTTTCAAATATGTATTTTTTTTCCAATATTGAATTTTGTTCATGCTATTGTTTATTTAAATAGAATCAATCTATCTTGTACTTATTTGTATCATTTTGAAGAATGAAAATAAATTTGAATTGAAAAATTGAATTGAATAGTAGTAGTAGTAGTAGAAGAAGAAGAAATAGTAGTAGTAGTAGTAGTAGTAGTAGTAGTAGTAGTAGTAGTAGTAGTAGTAGTAGTAGTAGTAGTCGTAGTAGTCGTAGTAGTAGTAATAGTAGTAGTACACACTAAGGAATCAAGGTTTAAAATTGAACCCCGAATGGTTGATGCAAAATCAGCACCCTATGGGTTCAAAAATTGAACCCCTAGGGGTGCAGTTTTGAACCCGCAGGGTGCAAAAATGAACCCCAACCGCAGGGTTCAATTTTTGAACCCATAGGGTGCTGATTTTGCATCAACCTTTCAGGGTTCAATTTTGAACCTTTATTTCTTAGTGTATAGTAGTAGTAGTAGTAGTAGTAGTAGTAGTAGTAGTAGTAGTAGTTTATATCAATGTTTCTCTTAAAAATATTTTCAATCAACGGAGATCATGCTGAGATAACTTTACATACAATATTTATTGCATATTCGAGTAAATAACTAAACTATAGACTTCTCAGTTCTGCTACCACATGTATATAGTATGCATTATAATTGAACATACAAGTCTTGTTTCAAAACAAATAAATTATCAAAACGGGAAAAGGAAACATCGGAAAAGCAGTTTAAGGAAGTTTGAACATCGGACGTGCAAAATTCCTTTGTTACTAAATGAATATCTCTAATGATATTATAAACCTTTATAGCAGAAGGGGAGTAAAACTTCACTCATTACTTATTTGCGATCTGCAATTAATAAGTCGAAACTGAATTGATGATGGGATTTCAGATAGCTAGTCCACGAGACGGCGCTGTGCTATTTCACCATGAACAGAATGCATGATTGAGTTACACGCGATTAACATGGATTATTTTTGGTTTATGAAGATTTCCGTTTCCATGGTGCTATAATCTTGATGAAGGACAGGTAGTGGGACCAAATGGGTTAGGCAGTTGTCTCTTAATCGTTGCATTTAGACAAGTGGGCGTGTCAGTCTACACATTAGTAAGTACAGCTGATAGCTGAGAGTCATATTCATATTTGTTCTTAATTTCCATACGAACATTTTATTAAATGAATAAGGATGTTTGGCATTCAGTCTATCATTTTTTTGTCCCATTGTATTTGACATATATTCATTTTTCGTTAAAACATAACGAGAAAATACAAGGTACTAATACATGTCGTAGTCAAGTGGGACCAAAGGGGATAGATATGGTGGTTAGGGCAAAATTAACTAGCAGCGAGCAAACATTTTGACATTTTTATTAAAAAAAATCAAATTTTGGGATAATTGTTATATATATATTGTAAAGAAATGGATGAAGAGAACAATGGTAGACGTAGCTTAAATCAAGGTTCCCCAGAGCTATCTACCCTTTGGAAAAATTGGTTATGCCGAAAAATGTCTCTGCCGGGAATCGAACCCGGGCCCCCAGCTTTGAACGCCGGTGCCTTAACCACTAGACCACAGAGACGGGCTAGTGGCTAGGCCGACCGAGATCCGATTGACCGTCAGAAAGACAGATTTTCGACACTATACGAATTGCCTTTGTCGGGTGAAGGTAGGTTTTGAACAATGACAAGCCGTCATGCCTCAGCTGGATCAAAGCTATTGCTTCGATACAGTACACGTATGTGAGAAATTATACAAATGTGTGAAGCTATACATGTACAACAGCTTTGGCAACTCTTTTATTTAAATATTGTAAAGAAATGGATGAAGAGAACAATGGTTCGATTCCCGGCAGAGACATTTTTTCGGCATAACCAATTTTTCCAAAGGGTAGATAGCTCTGGGGAACCTTGATTTAAGCTACGTCTACCATTGTTCTCTTCATCCATTTCTTTACAATATTTAAATAAAAGAGTTGCCAAAGCTGTTGTACATGTATAGCTTCACACACATATATATTCGCTTTTTCTTTCCTATTCTCTTTTTTCCCTTTTCAATGATGATTTGTTTTTGTTTGGTTTATTTGGGAAAGCCCCCAGACCCCCCCCCCCCCCCCCTCTGTACGTACACCACAGCTTTTAAAGAAATCTCTCTTCTAATTTTCACCGCTGCGACCTGCAGGAATAGCTGCTGTTTCTAAACCTGTTGGTAAACTGACGCAAGTGGCAGCAAACAGACACAATGAAACGGCGAGATTGAACTTGGTAAAAGAGAACTACAATATTTGTTCAAGGTAAATATTATTTCAACATTTCTATATCTTCCGTTTGGTAGTGATCACTTTTTATCATTACATTTCATGGATAACATTGGCGAAGGTCCAACAAATAGGAAAAGTGTTTTCAATTCATTTTCAAATTCATTTTAGAATTTTCATATTCATGATTAATGACACAAATGGGAATATACTCTAAACATTATTCATGATTACTAACAGTGATATAAATAAGATATATTGAGAATGTATAATGATAAATCCATTGCCAAAATTCATTACGCCTAGCTTTGATGCATCTTAGCTCAGGAAATGCACAAGAGAGATGATTTAGAAATGAAAAATAGATCATACTAAGCCAAACTGCCAACTTATTCCACATTAGTCAACGGCTTGTTCTATTTTCATAAGTGGAAAGAGGAAACAAAGAGGTTTCATGAAGAGGGGCCCACACTACATATAATCGTGTTAGCAATCACACATGTTTTTGATGCTTTTAACATCACGTTTCAAAATAATTTATGAATCATTTACCCCTCTTTCTATTTCTCATTTTGACCTGATTAGTTTATCCATCCCGAATTAATTTAGCCATTTTCGCCCTCACTTTCTTCCTATCTCTCACCCTTCTCTCTTTCTAGAAAAGGAAATACATTTATTTTCACTATTCTATCTTAACCCATTTGCGGTTTCCTTGTTATCTTTATTTTCTTGCGTTTCATTTCGCATTTCTTTGTTTCAATAAAAGCATTGAGAAATGATGCAACTACTTATGCCTATGATTGGTTTGTGTGTAGGTGGGGGGGGGGGGGGTACGCTGCCATTACTTGGGGGCACCATGCTCATCCTTTCTCTGTCAAGTAGCTCCATGCTCATATAACAAAATTCCACTCATGGGGTAGGCCTAAGCAAGGAAGGTTATCAAAATCAAGGAAAGTTGTATATTTTTTCAACCCTACCTTCTTTTGGGCTATCGGCGCATTCTTTTTTCCTTCTCTCTGTGCTCTCTCTCTATCTCTCTCTCTCTCTATTTCTTGCTTCCCTTCTCTCTTTCCCTCTCCTAGACACCCCCATATGCACTGATCCTAACCTGCTTCTTTTCACTTCAGTTTGTTCTTCCCTTAGCTCTGCATAAAATATCTGTATTGCTTGTTAATTCTCCTTTTGTAAGTCTCTTTCTTCCACCCGAGTTTCCTGCATGCCCCATGATTCAACGACTACCAGTGCGGCGTCTTTCACATTCTTTTGTAACAAGCGAAATAATCATACAAATATAAAACGTACACTTTTCTATGTTTTAAACTAGGTAACCTTTTAATGCCGATGTCGTGTAACGATCAATACCAAAATATACAAACATACATCATTTTCAAACATTAATTATCCATATTGCGAATAAGAGTATCCAATCAGAATAATACTCTACTGCAATATCTTATAAAAACCAAAAATATAAACAATATTGTTAAATTGCACTCAAACGCAAGACAGTTGTCAATCAGGATCTTGCTATTCAAAGACGATTCATCCAAGGACCCAGGACTGATTGATGAAGGAATAAGTGTCTTTACTGGAAGGCTTTAGCCCGTCCGGCTGGGGTGGGGAACTCGATCTCTGGTCCCTCTGCCCCCTCAGTGGTAGGCTCCGTTGTAGTGGTGGGTGCTGTCGTTGCCTTTGATTGTTTTCTGAGTTCTGCAACATTATAAGGGAGAACAAATAAAGCATTGGAAACTCAGTGGTGATGTAATTAAGTGATAGCTTATTTCTTCGTTATTGGAAGATGTTTATAGAATCCTCATTGATATTAAGCTCCCTTTGTATTTTTTATGGACTGATCGATTTATTTTTTTACTGAAAATTCGTGCCTTTGTTTTGTCAAACTCAATGTTCATTTTGCTGAAACACAATTCAAACTTTAGAATCTTGAATGAGACGTATATGTTATTCTGTGTTTTATCATCATCATTAATACTATTGCTATTATTATTATTATTATGATCATTGTCATCATCAATGTCGAAGCGCCGTGGTGTAGCTGTTCTGACTCTCGCCCTGTAATCAGATGGTCGTGCGTTTGAATCCCACCATGGCCTAGTGTCTTTTGGCGAGGCGTCAATCCACACGGTAGGAAACAACCGTTGGTTTAGCAAGTGTGTGCCTACATGGCCTTACAGATTGCTTGAAATGCTATGATCCAGTGACCGGGTAATGATAATTGTGAAGCGCTTGGAACGGTCGTAGATTGATAAAGCGCTATATAAATGCCAATTATCATTATTATCATCAGCAACAGCATCATCAATATTACTAGCATTATTTATACTTAGAATTTCCATCATTATTTTATTGTTGTTATCATTGTTAGGATTAGTTATATAATCTCGCATTATTGTTTCAATTTCAAGAGTTCATTAATATTATTATGACCATGGTTTATATATTTTTTTTTTCATTTTTGTTCCGGATTTAAAAATAATAGAATATGAAACGAAAAAATAGGACACTCACTGGAGCAGAAGTCGACGACCTGAGGTTCATATTCACTGCAAACCAGCTCCATGGCCGCACAGTCACCCTTAACAATCTCTGGTTTGGAATCTTTCATGTAGCAAATGCCGCCATTATTGGCCATGTCGAGGTAGTCTTCAACGATGTCACCGTCGTAGCCTGCCATTTCGAACTGTTCGGCGTAGTCGTGGACGTGATCGATGACCTCGGAGTCGCAGCGGTAACCTTCGCCTCGTTTCTTCTCCATGTATCCAGGACAAGACTTGATAAGATGCTCGTTGACACTCAATTCTAAAAAGGAAAGATATGGTTCGTGATGTTCGTTGTGTTATTGTCGGAGAATATAA
This sequence comes from Lytechinus variegatus, assembly GCF_018143015.1. Classification (NCBI taxonomy): domain Eukaryota; kingdom Metazoa; phylum Echinodermata; class Echinoidea; order Temnopleuroida; family Toxopneustidae; genus Lytechinus; species Lytechinus variegatus. The sequence goes on from NC_054741.1 coordinate 63,197,969, forward strand.
AGACATGAATAGGGGGGCAATTGCCAGAAAATGAATACAAAAATAAAAGGAGTGGTTGGAGTAGGCTAAGTTATAGTAGTAGTAATGTAAGCAGTAATAAAATCAGATTTTTGTTATTTATTAATTAATTGTTAATAGATCTCGTGCATCGAACGTACGATCGTATGAATGTAAGATCTGGCACTCATATCATCAACATACATAAAAGAAACCAATTATGATTGTATTATGAGTGAATTACAGTAATGTGGATCATAAATATTATCTTTTCAAGCTTCTTAACCTATTTTAACGTCTTTTTTTGCACAAACACTATTTGTTAGATTCTCATCGACTGAATTCAGAAAAAAAAACGTTCGATTAATATTTTTTTAAACAAATGTTTAATACTTTTTAGCATGTCTTATGTAATTATATTTTCTGTCTTTTTTCAATGGTGTTTTTTTCTTGAAATATAATTTGACATGAAAAGAATTATTCATGAATCATCTCTGCAACATTTTCGCACGTGATCATGAAAATTTATTGCACGAAAAGTGGGGGCAGGGGGATTTCGCCCCTTGTTGATGTACTTACTGAAGGCTTCTGAGAGGCAAATACATGATACTGACAGAAGACACAGTGAGATGACCAGCTTCATCTGAAAAGGGTAAAGAAATGAAAAATACCATGTATATACTAAGGTAGATTAAACGCATGCTTTGAACATGAAAAATCCTAAAGCCCCAACCCCCCCCCTTCCCCTTCCCGTGTATGACGAATGTATAATTCACGGTTGAATATATTCCAGTAAAGGTTGTGTATTATAATATTTTAACGCTGTCACCATGGGTGGGTGGACAGAATATTCAAGTATTATGAATCTATTGAATTATTATCACTGCCCCTAAAAAACTATTAAGTCTCATGATTGATGTAAGCTGCCAGGGGCTAAAGAATTATATTCATTTCCACAACAACAGCAAAGTAAATACATTTTGTACATCAAAAACGTTATGAAACATAAAATTAAAGAAATGCAACAATTCAAACAAGATTGACCATCGTGTAAACGATTTGAAATTACCACCAAAAAAATGTGGAACCGTCCAAAGTGCGAGTGAAGCATAATCTTTCTTGAAAAAATATAAATAATTAATATGCCATGATTAAAGGAAATAAAAAAAGAAAATAGAGAAATGATTATATAATTTTCTTATATTTACCGTTGTTGCCATTTTGACGATTTTCTCTATGATAATTTGACGCAGATCCTCACTTTCTTGTTTTAAGGTTCCTTGATATTTTATCGTCTTCAGTAGAATGATGAAGAGTGGAGAGCGATCTTATATTTATACAATTTAAACCGGAACTAGCTAAACAAAAATTCGAAGTTAATTCATTCACTGAAAACAAACATTCTTGAAAAATGGCTACACGTGTTTGATTTAAAATAATAAAGCTCTGAGCAAGGATGTTTTGTTGATGCATAGCTGCAGACAAAGAGTACTATGTCCACGTCTTATGTTGACCGCCTCTGTTGAGCTTTGCGAATAATCCACTAGCCTTGATTCAGTTTCCCCCAAATCATTAGTTCTCTGTATAATACGAATATTAATCTCCTCTTGACCTTTGAGCTTAAACTTCGAGTGCGTGGATGCATTTTGTCAAATAGGAATATAATGGCATAACTTTGATGTTGTATTTCAACAAATGCATTCCTGGTCAATATATAGGCGTGGTCAAAAATTAAAAAAAGCTGAAAACAATATTTCACTTAAGTAAGAACAATCACCGGCTTTGATTTTGTCATTACATCTGTTACGTATATTCATGTGACTAATGTTTGTTCGGTCGATGATCGCTCCTAGCCTCACGAATGCCTATGCATTATTTGACGGATATTTGAAATTAATGACCAAACCTTCACGGATGGTAATTTCCGCCAAAAATTATGTGTTTATTAAGTAATTTTTGTTGCCGTCGTTTGAATCATCATTATCACTGTTGGTTGTTGTTGTTGTTTATAGTATATGTATGTTTGCTTGTTTGTTCATTTCTCTTTCAGTTTATGTCTGCCTTCATAGGGATTGGCGTGATTCCCGGATACGCTTCGTTGTATGAAGGACATGAATATGCACGTTTACCTTCTGCATATGAAGGGAGAGTCTGTACACACCCAAGTAACTCTGACAGGTGGTGTAGAACGAAGGATTATGGGGGCAGCTTTCTCACTAGCAAACGTGAAACACGAAGGATAAAAAGTGCTTCAACTTGAATTATATATACGTTTTGATGAAAATTAATAACTTTATAGAAGCATTGATTTATTTCACAGATACATGCATCCATTCTAGGGCTTTACGAACAGCTATTCCTAAGGCGTTCAGAAGCCATCTGCACGGAGTTCCTATGAGTTCGTAAGCCATATGTATAATTAGGGGAAATGATTGACTAATCCGTCATTATCTTGACACATTGCAGATGATTTTTTTCTGAAACCCCATATTTCAAACTAACACGTATACAAGTATTCAGATGAAAAGATTAATTTAATGATTACCATAGTCAAGTGTTTATGGTAGTAAAGTAGGCATATAGCGTATTTCTAAAGATCTTCACCCTGACGAAAAATTTGTTGTAAAATTACCAAAAAAAATATTGGTGAAGGTGAATCCTTTAAAGATTAAGTCAAGGTGATTTCTTGAATATTTGATTTATGACTTCATATGCGATATGCTGCTTATGTTATGTAATATATAATGAATACATTAATGTTCTTCAGTCATTGTTTCATGATGACTGGGTTTACAGGAGCGGGTGTGAAATAATTTTCTGTGTATATATGTACTGAAGCTACAATGAAAACTATTTATTTCAATGTCTTGGATGTCTCAATAGATGAGAATCTCAGTGTGATTGTACACATAAAAGTTCCAAAACTCTCAAAGTATTATTCAACAGTCTTTACCCTTGTTTAGTATGGGGGATACTGTGCCAATAACCAATTAGATCGTGTAAACTACAAGAGAATGTGCCGTCCATATCATTAGCAATGAAAATTTAGATTCCCACTGTGCAAATCTTTTTTAAAGACATACAGATCTTTCCTGATTTCTTTGAAATATAGGTTGCTTCATTTATGTCCTCGTATTTCAAAAACATCTTGCCTTCGAATTCCAATGTACTGTATCTTTCAGGGCTAATATTTATTACAATGCACAAATATATATATATATATATATATATATATATATATATATATATATATATTTGGAAAACAACTACACCTATTGTTGGAACAAAATGTTGGAATGACATTCCAAATGTTATCAGAATTATGCCCAGTCTATTGTCTTTCAAACATAAGTATAAATTGCATCTATTCGCTCTATCTCACAAAATGCATTGAGATGACCTTTTCCTACTCAAATATTGTTAGTTTTGTTTTATTTTACTTGTTTATTCTGATTAACAACTCAATGATATTATTTCCGGGACTAGCCTTAGATATAGGCCCTTGGCCTTTGCTAGTTCCCCCCTTAGTCTCAATTGTAATATGTTCTCATTAATGTTTAACTTTTGATTTTTATTTAAATAATTATTTTGCGAATTTCGATTGCATTGGTGTTTTCTATTAAAGCTATGTAAAATAAATGAATTGAATTTGAATAGTACATTAGAGAGGACAAACATGTAGAGTGCGTATCAATAAATAGTTTACACTTTAGAAAAAGTCCCAGGAATTGAAAAATATAATTTGTTTACATATATTCTTCGGTTTGGGTCTCATCTTTCATTCTTTCATATGAAAGTTAAAATTTTGACAAAATGTTACACTTGACCTGCGTGAGTGAGCACTGCCTATTTTTGTAAAGCTCGCAGAAACTGGTTTGCGCAGAAATGCTTATTTTCACGCTGTGTGAGAAAAAATAGGTGAAAACAAAATGTGGTACATTTTTCATACATTTATTTTACCTTTTTAGATAGGTTAAATAAAACAGATACATTGAAAAATTTATAACAACATTTGAAAATTGGTTTACATGTCTTGTTTATCCACACTTTCCCAAGCTTGACAATTATTAACAGAAGGAAAATCTAGCCATAAGCCATTTCAGGATAAGTACAAAGCAGATATAATTATGATGGCCTCAGCATTTGGGGAGGTGGTGCAATGACTCTCTGTGAAGTGTTTTGGGCAAGAAGAACAAGTTAAAGAGGTAAAAATATCTTTAAATCAATCTTCTTAGCTAAAATCCGTGTGTTCCTCATGATCAACGTCTAATCTTATTCATATAACTATTTCCGAGTTCTATGCAAATCATTTTTCACGAACGTTTCAAAAGTGGTGCTCTCTCAAGCGGAAAGATTATTCGACAGCTACATCGCCCCTTGCTTAAAGAGATCTGTACCAATATTTAAATGTGGAAAAGGCTTCAGAGTATTACACATATGTAATTCTCGAGGATTATTTCCAAGTAAAGTGTAAATTTTTTTGTTCGCACTGTATATTATATCGTATGATAAAATACATGAATTATTAAGTCCTTCATTCACTGCATGTAACTGAGAATATTACAATATTTCCTTTTATAATGAAAATCACGTGTTTATTCCTCCTGGATTATGCATATCATTCTTATTACCAAATACGTAAACAAGAGTAATTGATATTAAAGATAATTAAAAAACACTATTGGAGAGTGAGGATCTAATACATTTGGATACAACAAACAGGTAGACATTAACAGAACTTTTGAGTTTCGATAAAATATCTATAAAATACCTATTTCGCCAATGTTTTGGATGCAACAAACCACGAGCCAGAATTCTACTGGAGTTTTGCATATCAATTCCAAAACTCATCTTTCAATAAAATATTTAATAAAAAATATTTTGTCAATGTATTTATGTCCTAAGCCACTCTGATTCTTTGTGAGGATCGAATTTGGTGAAGAAGGGGGAAAAATCTGGTTCGATTCTGCCCAGGTTTCATTATTACAATGAGGGAAAAAATACTTGTTTGATTAACAATTTTCTTAACAAAATTGCTACAATTACATAATATTGGTCTAGTTTCATATTCCATGATGGAATTCTTTTTTAATCAGTTGAATTCGCTCATTTTGTTAAAGATTTAGATATTGCTCAAACAAGATGCTCTGTGATAATTCACGCATAATCCGATGCATATAGACTCTTTTTCAATACTCAAACCTCTGTTTCACCTTCTCCTTCTCCCATTTGCTTCCTCAGACACACACATATGACTTTTCTCTCCCTTTTCCTCCCTTCCTTATTTATTGCCTTCTTACCGGATTCGCATTGCTCCCTGTCTACATGGTCTATACCTCTTTCTCACTCACTCGGCATGCCTCTCTTTCACGTTTTCCCTCTCACATTCGCTTTCACACACACACACACACCCTCACCCACCCTAGAATACACTCACTCATCTGTGCATAAACAATGTATAACTTTTTCTTTCTTTCTTTCTTATCTTCGTCTCGGACTCATATTGCTTCATTGCTCAATCTAAAAGTTTTTTTTATCCGTCACTCCGCACCATTCTCTCCTCCCCCCTCCCTCCCTCTCTCTTCAGGAAATGTTCACTGTATGTTACTTGACATACTTCACATTTTCATTGCTGGACAACATTATACAATCTTAAGAGACTCAAGATAATATATTAATAATTTATTAGTATTCAAACTTCGATTTTAGTATGAAAACAAAATATACAAACAAATTTCAATCTGGTATGTCATTCTTCAGATATGATGCAGGTCCTGCACAAGGTACTTCAGTCATCAGCTCATATTATGACAACGGGATTAAAGCTGCATATTGTATTAGTCTCTAATTAAGTGATGAGAATATTATTCTTCGGGACCAAACATGTCTTCCTGGTGTAGATGACATAGGATGTACAGTTAGCAATTGTTGTTCCAGTTGACTTTTTGAAAGTGTCGTTGGAACCTGCTGGACTCTTTGAATTTTGTGTGTCCTTATAACCGGCTACCTTTGTGATAGTGACCTTCTGGATGTGTTAGTTTCTTATGTTTAAATTGCGTTCAGTTCAGACAGTCGTTGCCGGTACAGCGGTCGTTGGCCCTGGGGTAGGTGGCGGGGTCGTATTTCTCCGTTGGCTTGGCATGGTAGGAGGATGGAAAGCCCTCCTTGCTTTCAGGGCTGTTTAGTTAAAAAGACAAATGTTTTGATTCCATTACAGATCGGATGATTAAGATGATGCGAAGAAGTGGCATTGAAACACGATTCTGGTTTCATGATAATCACTTTTCTTCAATACAATCAATTTTGAGTTTAGAGTTCTTAAAGAAATCTAGGAAGTTGTAATTAGATTGTGGAAGTTGTCTTGACCCCATCATTGTCAGAGACGTATAGGGAAGGGGAAATAAATTAATGGAAAGAAATGGAGAGTGAGGAAAAGAAATGAAAAAGTTGGGAAAAAAGTAATGGGAATGATTGAAAAGGTACAATAAAAGAAATAACAGTGACAAGAAAGAACAATAAAGAAAAATAATAATAACAATGATGAGAAATGTGTGGAAGATTTATCAAGAACTAATTATATTTATATCATTTCTGTCCGTTATTGCTGCCTTGCCTCTCATGGTCTCACTCTTCGACTGGCCGATACATGCATGGACCAATACATGCACCGTCATTTCCCCCAGTTATTTATCACTGTTTTTCCTTTAAACGATAATTAACAAAGTACTCACTGGTACAACGATCGACGACTGTTGAGGGTGTTGCACACACGATCTCCATAGCGGCACAACCATCGAAGACCATCTGGACATCGGAATTTTCATCGAGGTAGCAGAGTTGTTTATTGTTCGCCTGGTCGAGGTAGCTCTCGACTCTGTCGCCATTGTAACCCGGAGTTTCTCTCACCCCCTCGGCGTAGTCGTGCACGTGATCGAGGACCTCAGAGTTACAGCCACCCTCCCCTCGCTTCTTCTCCTCGTAGCCGGGGCAAGACTTGATAAGATGTTCGTAGATACTTTGTTGACCATTTCCATGAGCTGTATAACACAAAGAGATGGGTATCGGCGGTAGTAAATTTGTTAAATTAATCAAAGAATTTTAATATTAGTAACAAAATGAATTGCTATAAAAATTGAAATAACCGTCATGATGATAATCATACTAATATCAACATCTAGGTTTATAATGAGACTAATAATCACAAGAGCAACAATAAAACATCTCTGATGTGACCCCCTCGTCCCACTCCTCTGAAGATGTGTACTTCTACTACTTAATTTACTACATATTCTACTACTACTACTACTACCACTACGACTACCACTACGGCTACCACTACGACGACTACTACGACTACTACTACTACTTCTTCTACTACTACTATACTGTTTCTACTGCTGCTACTATTTCTGCTTATACTTCTAAAAATAATGCTGGCAAATTCGCAATTGCACCTGTGTCTCCCATTTACTTACGGAATGCTTCAGATATCGCGATGTATGATAAAACAACCAGGCACATTACAGCAGTTGGTTTCAACTATAAAAAAAAGAGAAATATATATTTACAATCACAATCAGATGAAGCAATGTGAAAATCAGTTTGTCTAAAACCTTTTTAAAAATAGTACAGGTAGTACGACTTTTTAATTCAAACAGTCCTTCAATTTACTGTAACGTGGAATATAAGGCACGGATAAATTGATATATTACAAAGAATATCCAGAATGATGAATAAACTAAATTTCCAGATGAAGTTAAAGCAAAAAAATGAAATGTTTGAAGAAAATTATACAATTCACTTACAGTTGTGGCCATGTTGGATATTCAAAGATACTACGATGACTTCTTAAAGTTGCCTGAAATCTTAGCTTCTCTGCTCGAATGATCCCTGGAGACCGACCTGCTCATATTTATACTTTTCTCACTCTACAGGCAGTCAAACTAAAATCCCTTCTTGAAGAAGAAATAAAAGAAATATGTTGCCAGCAACTGTTTATTGAGATTAAGACAATGTTCACATTAAGGACAGCGAAATAATAGTAGCCTAGAGTCAGTGGATTTGTCAATTGTCCATTCATTACAGAGAGACTATCAGGGAGGCCTCAAGTTTGCCACAATCCTTCTCAGTCACGTCAGTTGAACCTGCGCTTTGTTTCTTTGTAAGATGGATTTCAATTGATTTGAGGCTAAGTGTTATGAGGCGAGGCATTTGGATTATTGCTTGTTTCGTCATAATGAAGAATGTAAAAGTGACCGAATTATGAGGTTAAGTGACTTACGATACTCCCACATTGAGGAAAATTATGATTTTTTTATACTTAATACTTCACTTGAAACAACTCTAAATGTCTCTGTTTTAAAGATAAATTCCCGTTCTGGTAACGATCTTGAAATGACTTTTTACAGAATCTAATATTATGACCCCCCAAGTGTCTGTTTGTAAGAATAAAAAATATGTGCCAAAGGATTCTGGAAGAAATTGTGTAATTGCTGAGAAATAAGCGCGGATTCGGTCACTTCCGTCGGGTCTTTATTCCAGCAATAATAATACACTGTCCCACGTGTGCCTATCTGTGTTGGTGATCTTCAGTGTGAACATTTTTCAGCGTAGATTTTCAAGATTTCACAAAGTTCAGTTTATGTAACTGCATGGATCCTCGATGATATACTGACAATTAAGCCTGGTTTTACAGACTTTCTCATGAAATCAGTGTTTACTGCAACTTCTGGCATTTCTCTTTAACTTTGTAACCTTCAGATTGTCCTGTACTTCAGCTAGGTCGTTTCATTCCCATTCGCTTTGAATTATAGCAGCTTTAAATGCAGCAGAATTAGTATTTTGTTTCATCATAGGAACAACTAATGTCATATTTTGGGATCAAAGATATTTTCCGTTACAGCTTGAATTCATCCTCTACCATGATTATTACATGTATAGCCTCATTTGTATTGCTTCAAAGTACAACTTCTCCCTTCTTATTCCTTTTGATCAATCTTGCCTATATTTTTTAGTAACTCATTAAAAAAAAATCAAGAGAGATAAATATCCGACTCTCTTTATATGTTAAACTACCTTTTCTTACCTCTCATTCTCTCTCTCTCTCGGTAATTTCTCTATCACACACTCATATGCACACATCCAATCGAGTAAGAATATTAACAGTCATATTCGACTAAAATGGGGTAAAGGGAATAAGGGAGTCATAATCAAAGAAGAGAGTCGCTCGTCACAATAAAAAAGGGTCGCAAGTCGCAATCAGATGAGTAGGTCATAATCAAAGAAGAAGGTCGGTAGTCATAATCAAATTACATGAAAGAGGCTAGTCACAATTAAAAAAGGGTCGTTAGTCCTAATCAGATGAGACGGTCGCTCGTCATAGCAGAAGGGTCGCTATCCTGTACATCTATAATAAAAGAAAGGTTCGTTAGTCACAATCACGTAAGCGGGTAAGAGCGTAGCCAGTCGGCATGGTCGGAATGAGATTAGGGAGTCACTATTCATAATCACGTGTAGAGAGTCGCTAGTTATAATCACACAGTTATAGTTATAATTACACATCTAAGTCTACATGCTATACAAACAAACTCCCATCTTTCTCCCCAAGCTCACTAGTCTGCAATACGAGTTGCGTAGCATGGATCTGTAATGAAATTTGCAAACGGGTTTTAGAAAAGAGTAGGCCTAAGTGGACCTAATGAAGTACATGTCTCGAGTGTATTATACTGCATGCTCGAAGTGGTGTTTTATAACTTAAGTTGGGTGTTCTGGTGTCCTGGGAATTTCCCAGTGGTGAACATGGTTGGGCTTATTAAACAAATGAAACCTTTGAAACAAGATAGCCTGTGTTAAAACAAAAAAGATCAAAGAAACAGATGAACAAAAGTTTGAGAAAATTTGAATAAAAAATAAGAAAGTAATGAACTTTTGAAGTTTAGATCATTATCATTATGTAGATCCTCTAGTTGGCAATGCGAAGATGTGTGATGTCACTTGTGACTAACTTTCCCATTACTTTTCTATATATATTTCACTTAAACTGCCTCTTTTATCACATCTATCAGTAGCTCATGTATTCTTTCTATAAGAAGGTATGTAATATGGATTTTTAAAGCATATACTATATATAGATAAAGAGTTTGTATCATCATGAGAAAAAGCAAAAAAAGGGACATTTTAGGAGTATTTTAGTCCCTCACAGGGAAAGTTGTTCACATGTGACATCACACATCTTTGTCGCATTGCCAATGCGATGATCTCCATATCATTAGTGATCACAATATTCAAATGCTCATAACTTTCTCATTATTCGTCCGATTTTTCTCAAACTTCTTTGATCTTATTCTTTGATTTTCTCTTACCACACAAGCCTACTTGTTCCAAAGATTTCATTTCTCTTTAACAAAATAAGGAAAGCATTTAATAGATCTAGTGTTGAGGTTGGTTGAGGTTGGTTGAGGTTGGTTTGTCGAAAAGATTGGTGTTGATTCTCCTGTTGGTCTGAGGACTGCCTCGTTTGAATATTTGATGTTGTGTATTGAATCCTTATTGTTGATCAATTCCTGCTAAATGTAAATTAGATTATTCCTATAGAGTAAGGTATATTCAATTAAAAAAATATAAACAACTAACCCCCCTCTTTAATTAGTCTCTCTCTCATCGTGTTCAATATCAGGTTAAAATGTGTAAATAGCAAGAGTAAAACAGACGGAATGCAAGTGAAGTATAGTTTATATTATTAATAATACACATGGTAGCCACTTCAGTCATAAGACTGCTGTTCCAGCTGGCCCTGCATAACATAATATATTATTATGACCCTTCTCCAGTCTAAATGATAAGCGCCAAGCAAGAAGGCAGAAGGTCCCATAAAAGTCTTTGGTATGACTAGGCCGGGGATCGAACCCACGACCTCCCGTTCATGAGGAGGACGCTCTACCACTGAGCCACCATGCCTGGTTAATTTATATTAATTTGAGATTGTATTTGAAGTTACTTTAAGAGATAATGCAAAATCACTGTAAATCAATTCTGCATAGTTTTATTTTAAACAGAATCTTCACCGGACTGAATAACGGATTTTGATAAGTCATGGCAATCTGAGAAACTAGAGAAATCGAATCTATCAAGCATATCATTATGAAGTTTATAAATAGGTAGTGGGGTACACATGGTGTGGGGGCCTTTGTGGTGCTTTTCCACTCTCCCTAAAATATTATCATGACCAAGAAAAAAAAAGAAGGGTTAAATAAGATATTATTTTCTGAACATCATGTCGAAATCTATCACAATATTTGATTCTTATTTTAAACGAATGTTTGCTCGCTCGCTTTGATATATTTTGCCTGATACACCATATCTCGCCCTCTCAAAATATTCGGCTCATTACGCCACTGAACATGAGTAAAAAATTAAAAATAAAACAAATTAGATTATACGCAGTCAAAACAAAGTTTCACCTATGAACAATCAACAATGATGGTTTCTTTTTAACCGAGGGTCATAGAGCCTAATTTCCTTTTTCTTTAGATTTTACTTTTACTATAAAGTAGCCATCTCAATCTCTAATTTCTCTGCTATTTCTTTCATTTCTCTATCTTACCGTTTCCCCCTTTTCTGCCCCACCCCCCCCCTCTCTCTCTTTCCCTCTCCTTCCCCCTTTCTATCTTTTCCTCTCTCCAGTACTGTTTCCTCTTTCTTCTCATTCCTTAATATACACATTGTATTTATACACATACACCATCCGAGCATTAATACACAAATATTTATTTTTCATTTATTTTATTTATAGTTATCAGTAAAAATAATCAACGAGCAATTTATACATATACAAACATATTATGTAACAATTAGAGTCGCTAAGAATGCTTATTTAGAACAACGGAGTTTAGTCATAAAAATATTTCAGGCTTGCTTATAATTACATTCATTTCATTAAAAAAAGCGTTACCTGGTGTAGCTAACACAAGAAACAACATGTGGGATCACACTACGAACGGACGGGTATTTTTAGTAATTTTCTTTTCTCTTCATTTGCTCATTTTTACTCTGTTATTATACAGTTTCCCGAAAAACAATCTTTTGAAAGACATCATCTATTTATAGTTTTTACAAAAAAAGTTTCGTTATATTCTGTTAATTTTTTTTATTTTCTGTTATTTAAAGTTCAAAAATTATTTTTTAACTACAACAATTGATTGCAAAAGTACAAAATAATAAAAGCTTCCAAATGTGAACTCAAATGGAGAGAATACGCTATTCGCGAATACTATTGACATCAGTTCTGTCTGTTCCATCTAACTTTCAGTGGTTAATGTAATGTCGATGTTCGGTGATCGAAAAATAGCTTTAGGCGGTAATGGTAGGTTGATTGGTTGGAAAATTATTTGTAGTAGGAGATACGGAGTTGGTTGTAGTTGGCGCCTGGGTGACGTCTATAATGTGAAAAAAAGAAGAGTTAAAGGGAAGTTGGTTATATCTGCTAACATGTAACTGATTTTTTTTTAATATCATTGTGATCAATTGTAAACTTTGTTTCTATTGTAAACGTATGCATTTGGTAACATGCACTATGAGAAACTTCCAATTACCTGTATGAGAATAATAAAACTTTCAATTAAAAACAACAACAACAGCAATACATTAATTTGCTTAAGGAATTGTTATAACACGATGTTTAACTATCTTACGAAATGAAATTGGCCTTATACACTCTAAGAATGAGAAATCAGCCGAACAGCTTAATCACATTTTTGTAATAAAAAAGTTTCAATCACACTTTCGGAAATGAATATCATGTTATGAGAGGTACAAAAAATAATACTTGCAAATAATTTGATAAATCCGAGTTTGAAATAAGTATATTAACATGTGAAGGAAAAATCGATATTAATACACGTTTTGCTTTGATCGACGGTCTAGTTTATTAACTAAAGATTAAATCAGATAATATCATTTCGCCTCAACACTCACCTTGGCATCTAATGAGATTGACTTTTGAAGGGCCACAAACTGCTTCCATAGCTGCGCATGCGCTGAGGATGGCGCCTCCCTTGGCGTTGCAGAAAACATTTCCTCCTTGAGCCAAGTCAAGGATTTCCTCAACCTTGTTACCATCCCAATTCTGAAAGGGACCTCGAGGTGTTTCCAGATTTTCTCCGTGTTCTTTCACGTCTTCGATCACGTTTTCAAAGTCGCAGCCGCTAGCACTTTCTTTGTTGTAGAATTCACACATCTCCAGGAGGTATCGCGTTTCCAGTGAAGTGGTAGTAGTTGCTGAAAGAAAACAGTGAAAAGAGTAATTGGTCACATATATTTTTTAACCCATGCACAGTAAGTCACGTCGGTATCAATAATGCATGTATTAATTTTCAATTATTTGCCTGTTTGCCGTAGGTTACAGGGTAGTGTGAGTGCATTTAAACGCTGTTGATCAAGGGCAGAAGTGCCGTGCCGGGAATCGAACATCGGACTTAGTAAGGTCTCTCAGACCAGACAGCTGCTGAAAATCTACAACTCCCTCTGAATGATTCAAAATCCAATGTATGACGTCTATTATAAAGGGATTGCCAAAGCCTTTCATATAATTCCTAACCATCAACATGATCAGAGAACAAAGAACTGTAGCCAAAAAATGAATTAGTAAAAAAAGAGCGGGGAAAAGTTTCAGAATCGAGATTAATCTTGGAGCCTAATAAAAGCAATTTGTTAACTATTTGCAAGATAACAAACTTTAATTTTCTGTACCGTCTACTTTTCAGTAGCGTAAAACACTTATTTTTAAACTATCGGGCATGTCAAGAAAGCATGCATTCTTGAAAGGTAATTTCAACAAAAATAAACTTGAATGGCTTTCAGCGTTCTGGGAGTGCGGGTGGAGTTCACTTAAAGAACATAAGTAAATGTCCAAGTAATGTAAGGTTGTAATACATCGTTTAATAAAAAAAATTGATATTCTTTCCTTAGAGATCAAAGCCAAATGAAGAGGGTGGTAAAACATTCAACATTGTAAACAGCTCCGACATAATGTTATACTTACGTTGCCCTTTCACAAACGCCAAGGCTACCAAGCATAGACAACCAACAATGGTGATTTTCATCTGTGAAGGGGAAAATAAAGGTAAATAAGTAATAGTATGGTAATGAAACTGATGTAGGCTATTTGTATAGCCCGTATTTCATCCTTGTTAGGTGCATGTCTATATTACCCCGACTGAGCTCGTCTACCGAATCCGGTCCTCACAGCCTTTTTAGGGGAATTCTTTCTTGTCGAGACTCATACTATGAAACTTTTATATTCCATATATAAAAAAGGATGAACAATTTGAATATAATATGAGATCAACATAATGAAAGGACATAACGAAACATTCCAGGGGCAGAATGGAATGATTCATGCCACCAATAATCTTAATAAAAAAGTATACTTACACTACTTGCCATGATAGTGGATGATCGAGAAGCTGTGTAAAAAAATCTTTCAGTAAACGCTTACTGTAATCAAATGTTATAGGGAGCTAATTCTGCTTCAGTATTTATATGAAATTCTGCTCCCGGAAAGTGAGCTGCTACAGTTTACTTGATGCTATTGCCATAATCATCATTGTTTTCACTAATGTTTATGAAAACATCCATTTTAAACCATCTTGGGCGTTTAATCTTATTGAAACAAACTAATCCACTTGAAATTTCAAATGTCATTGATTGTTTCATTATGTTTTAAGGCCTTGAGTTATCCACGCCAAGTGACCTAAGAACATCGCATTGCCAACATTCGACTTAACAGATGTTCATGGGCTTTATATCACTTTCTTGAAATTAAGATGATTGAGCTGTTAGCAAATGTGTTGCTGAATGACTAGAATGGGAGGTGCCTATCCGCTGTCGAAGGAGTCTAGATTCCTATCTCATTATTAGCTCTCTTAAACACACAAATCATGTTCATTTTCGTGATATGGAATGGCTCATTCAATCACGATAATTCGAAAAGAATATACAGTACGTATAAGAAAGTTGACACTTAAAAAAAAATCCTATAAAACTATACATTTGTAATATCCTGAAGATTTTTCCACATTTTAACATTGGTACAGATCCATTTAAGCAAATGACGATATAACTGTCAAAAAATATTTCCGCTTGAGTCAGCACCACTTACTTTTGAAAAGTTATTGAAAAATGATTTGCGCAAAACTTTGAAATAGTTATGCAAGCAAAAGTAGACCTTAATCATGAACACGTGGAATTTAGCTAGTAAAATTGATTTAAAGATATCTTTTACCTTTTATAACTTGTTTCCTTGCCCAGAACACTCCGAAGAGTGCATTACGCCCCATCCCAATCCCAAACACACCGAGGCCATCGTGACGATATTTGCTTTACACTGAGCTGTAATTTTTAGGCTTGATTTTTATTATGTTAATCATTGTCAAGCATGGGGAAAGTGTGGAGAAACAAGACAAATATTAAATGAAAAATAAAATGTAAACCCACTTTAAATGATGAAAACTTAGTGAAAAAATGTTGGAGATGTCTGATATAATCCAGCTGACACAAAAAGGGTAAAGGTTGTGCTTGAAAGTGTTGAAATTTCAATGTGGTTGGCGAATTGTTACAAAATGCTTGAATGTATCCGTTTTATTTCAATTGACTAAAAGTTTATAGGAAATGGATGAGAAATGTTTCACAGGTGAGTTTGATTTCTCCCTTTCCCCTTGACACAGTGTGAAAACGAGAATTTCTGCGCAAACAGATTTCTTTACAAATTGGACAGTGCTCACTTAAGTGTAACATTCTGTCAAAACTTTTACTTCCATTAGATAGATGAGACCCAAACCCAAGATTATATGTGAAAACATTACCCACATGTTGTATACTTTTTAATTCCCAGGGCTTTTTTAAAAGTTAACACCTACTTTTGTACGTACTGTATATTTGACGTGGTTTATGGGAGAATGACTGAATGAATTGAGATTATTTACAGTTCATTGAATAAACCTGGAAAGTATAATATTCCTTATTCAAAATTATTTTATTGGTCAATATATGCATACAAAGAAATTTGGTTTTCCAATTGCTTAAACAATAAGTATACACAAAGATGAAAATACATTATATCATAACAATATTGAAAACTGAACATAAACAAAAAAACAAAATAAATCATTAAGAACTTTATGAACTTTATGAAAATTCATAGTGCAATGGGATGGTGATAAAAGTAGGTATGCTGCTATAACATTCCCAGGCCTCCATTATTATCATCAGTGGTTTCACGTCATTCCAGTATACTAATTTAGTATTCAAATTGATATTAACGAAAGCAATGATATCGTATAATAACATGTCTATCCCACATGATTTATAAGTTTCATTAAGGATATTGTTCCCATGAGTATCTTTGCAAAGCCTTGTAATCAGAAGATCATGTGTTCTAATCCACACTAGCGTCTTCATATTAGGTCATTTGTATTAGCCATTTCCCTACTCAGTATTGCATGGTTACTTGGGGAGCGCTTAATGAAAGGATTTGACAGATGTTTTAGCCAGCAAGTCCAGTTTTTATCCGACAATTTCCGTAGTAACAGTGCTTCTCAGCCAATCAACATCAAGTTGTCAGATTAGACAGGTTGATGAAATCCTCCCCTGCTAAAATGAGACAGCAAAGTTTGCATATCGATTTAGGAGCACTTGCTAGATTATTATTATTATCATTACTATTATTGTTATTGTTATCATTATTATTATTATTATTATTGTTGTTGTTATTATTATTATCATTATTATTACCACCACTGCTAATACTTCTACGACAACAACTACTACTATTCATTATTACTATTGTCATGGTCATGATACTTATCTTTGTCACTATTTTTGCAATTGTTATTTCCAAAGCGTATTATGTCATGTCAGCCAATCAGGCCTTTTAAGACCTGGGACCCGTAACACAAAGGTTAGCGATTGATCGTACTCTTGATATTCACGATGGATTGTACATTGTAGTATTATGGAATCAATCGTAAAATATGTTCTGCTATCATTGCTCAGCTTTGTGTTACGGGCCCCTGGAGATCCTATCCTATCGAAGACCATTGATTTTGAGGAGTGAAAAGGGAAGTGTGTGTGTATGAGAGAGGGTGGTTGTGTGTTTGTGTGTAAGTTTTTTGTCGGACGTGTACCAATCAAATATGATTAATTGCGTCTGGGACCGACCTTTAACGTCACCATCCGAAAGACGTGACCAGGGCTCGAACCTTGAACCTCTGCATCAATTTGTAACTTCCCCCACATAGCTTGAATTACAACGCCCAGTTGTGTGTTAGTTCATAAAGATGAATATTGTTTAACATGTGTTTTTTTTTCTTCAGTTAATTGTTCCAAATTTAAATGATATGCCATGTCATGTCATGCATATATTAATATATATATCTTACTTGATCATGAGGGTAACGTCGAAGATAAAATGCGCGCCCTTGCAAATTCTCTCCTCATAGGCCTAGCTGGCTTGATAGGATAAGGAGAAGCACACGTAGAAGTAGCAACATAAAAAATTGAGGTAACAAAGCTTCGTTTTTAACTTACCAGATGTGAAGAAGGTAATAGAAAAGATAGGATGGTAGTGGAGTTTAAAAGGGCTGGCCTACATTGTCATGATAGCCGAAATCGGATAGAAGAAATAGTGTGGTAGACTGTGAATATTGAAACTAGATGAGAGGCAAGCATGCAGACATTGTCCAACTCCCTCCCCCTCTCCATCTCTCTCTCTCTCTCTCTGATATGCTGTATACTGTATCATGCCGAAGTTGGAAGATAAAGAGTCAAAACGTTTCATGATCTAATCTACTCAATTAACATTCATCTCTTCGCGATGATAATAATATTCATATTTGAATATGAAGTGAGAATTACCCACATAAATTTACAACTAACCAAGAGAGCAGAATGTAGACTAAGATGTCTTTAGAAATATAAAATGTTAAAACTAGCTTCTTGTATGTTCCATACTTTCATCCTATTTATGTTCCCTGTGTGTGAGCATGAGTGTGGGTGTGTAAATGAGGATTGCACCGTGTAAGTATACAAAAAAGACTTGACACCTCAGAAAGCCCCGTTTTCAGGAAAAAATATGTCATGAACGCATAATCATTATATATGGCTGGAACGAGTATTTTCTCCCAATTAATTTTATGCCATATTTATGGGGTATGTCTTCACGCTTGGATGATAGGTAGGTATTCTTTGCAGTGATGTAAATTTTGGTTCGCGCCATGCTATGAATGAATCGAGATGTCAATGATTTCATAATCCTACATGAGTTAGTAAACACTATTATTCGCAAATACATTTTCAATGGAATTAACTTCAGAATTGATACTAAAAAGTGTTAATTAAACAATTATAATGCAATTTATTGAAAATGTGTTTAGAAA
The DNA here is from genome assembly GCF_018143015.1 of Lytechinus variegatus. Lineage (NCBI taxonomy): Eukaryota > Metazoa > Echinodermata > Echinoidea > Temnopleuroida > Toxopneustidae > Lytechinus > Lytechinus variegatus. The sequence continues at coordinate 63,216,397 of NC_054741.1, forward strand.
TGGGTTTAACACAACCCTTGTAAGATTATGACATCATTGATATTTCGATTCCTTAATTGCAATCATGCCTTACTTTGGCGCAAATCAGAATTTACATCATTACATTTAATACCGCCTGATCTTCCATGCGTTCACACATACCACATAAATATGGTATCAACAAATTTGGGAGAACATATTCTTTTAGAACAAATATAATAAGTATGTGTTCATGCCATATCATTTCCTCTCTGTTTTCATTCTTTCTTTTTGTCATCTTGTTCCTCTCATATGATGATTGTTTTCGCATAATTCCCATTATCATAGTCCAGCCATCCTTTTTACATTTTCACAGATTACACGCGATGCCACGTTTCGACATCAAAAGTTCATATAAACAAAAATTGTTGCAAAATATAACAAAGTACAAAGTTGTTGTAATAATCTGAATTGCTGTTTTATTTTTTTTATTTCATGATATACATATCAAGAACTTAAATCAACAAAATGTACATGCACAAACAAACAAAAAAAAGTAAGAAACGACATAAGAATAAAAAATAATAGTACAAAGAAATTTAGTTTAAAAAATAATAAATATTTAGAAGGAAATACATTGCGATTATGAATTGTTTTATCCAGCTCGTCACCTACAGGTCCATTAAACTTTAAATAAGTAATTATAGAAGCTTATTAAAGACGGGGTTTTCTAGCTTTTAGGTAGTCACAAATGGACATCACAATCTTAATGTAGTGAAGACCGCAGAGATACAATGATTGGTTTTTTTCTAATGTTACAAAATGGAAACTGCCTTGACTGACAAAAAACAATTTCCCTCGCCCTATAAAATGATCTACGTAGGATTCCATTCGATAAAGAGGCAAATCCGATTGATGGAAATGAATTTTACAGGTGTAATACTATTTGATGGGTTTATTGACTGCTTATAATTTGTCTATTGTGACCACTGGTGCAGAAAGACGATGTGATTTCCTTCAGTGATCAGCTTGACCGATGATTGGTTCGTTAAGAGTGGATAATGGACACCGGTCAATCAAGTAGAACCATTCTCAAACACATAGTCCTTGTATTGAGTTACACTGCATTTGTTACAGGTCCCATATCTGCAAAATTGAGAAAAAAGGTCAATGAAATGAACGATTGATAAAGAAAATATCCTCACCCAGAATATTAAATTTTCATCAGATAGTCTTGGGATATATTTCCACTTGAAAAAGCATGAAAAAATATTATACTCTTTGAAATAGTCTAATCAGAACAATGAGCCATTCAAAAAGATATGCCCTCATGATAATAAATCCTGAGTTAACAAACTAGTTTCAAAACTGTTTTTGAATCAAGACCATTTTGGTAATTGCTAACCTAGAGATGACCGCAATATTCATTTTATATTTGTGTCTAGATCGTACTCACCTTTGCAGTTCATCACATTGACATTGTTCTCACAGACTTGTTCCATGGCTGAACAACCATCCTTGAGGTTAGTCACCTGTTCTCCGTCGGGTGAGAAGCACAGCTTCCCTTCCTCTGCCCTCTCTAGGTAATCCTCAATCTTCTCCTCATCGATGCCAACGAGTCCCTCGATCTCATCCGCCTCGTCGATGACTTCCTCGATGACGTCAGCATTACACGTGCCGCCTTCGTCCATGAGCTCTTCCCTGAACAGGTCGCACGCGGCGTCGAGGTGAAGAGAGATCTTCGACGTGAAAACTGCAGGAAATGAGGTAGCAATAAGGGTAAATGAATAACTTCCTGATCAGAGTTAAGTGAATTACGATCGAGGGTTCCCTGATACCATGATCATGACATAATTGCAACTGCTTCAAAGAGGGTACAACTACGGCTATACTTCTTTCCTCAGAAACTTTCATGACCTGTATGCCCAATTTAAAGGTTGGGGTTCGAATCAAATCAATGAACTACAACCATTGCTCAACAATCTATGCAGGCCATGACTTGTTTTGTGCATGTATTGTACCCCGCGACACAGCGTCTATTAAATAGGAAAGTGCACAAACATCACAAACCAGCATTTTCTTTTATTACTCAGCAATCTGCTCTCTATAACCTAGCAAACTACAAACTTTGATATCTTCAAAAAGTCGAAATACTTAACATACCCTTAGCTTCGGTACTTCTTATAGCTGCACCAGCTATCACAACAAGGCAGAGAACAGCAGCAACATTCATCTAAAGAAGAAAATGTAAAAAAAAGTAAAAATTAACTTTGAAGTGTTCAGCAACAAATGGAGGGAGGGAATCGCCTACATGTGACTTTTCACGACTTTTATCGTGTGACGACTAACAAACTGACATGTACATCTGCAACAGATAAAATGAACAATTATTCCAATTCCAGTATACTTTTACGTAGAAAAAGAGAAGGAACAAAATAATGTATATCTATCAAAAATATTACTTGCGATCTTAGGCGGTATCAATAATGTGAAGCAAACGATCTTTTTTATACTTGCGATATTTATAATCTTATCATTGTTGGTACGTTTGATATTTGAAAACTTATTATATGTTAAGCATTTGTTTTCTTGGCATTTTGAGCAGCCATCTTTTGCCTCTACGATTGATTTTTTTATCGAACTCACCGAAATGCCCATTATTATTTGATGTCCTCAACAGCTTGCAATTTATATGAGAATTTGGAAAGTTCTGCAACGACTTTTCGAAGCTTACTGGCTTTCTGATTCAGTAAATCCGCTCACTTGTTTTGTTCACTGGCTCCGAATGCGATCGAATGAAGTTGAAGCAGAATTAACCGCCATTTTATACATTCATTATAACCTCGGAAATTAATGTTGATTTCTTCAATCGTATGGACATCGATGAGAAATTGTATTGTAGGGCACGAGTCTTGAGAATATATTTAAAAAAAGTAAACTAACATGGGAAGAAGAAGGATGATTAGAGAAGATAAGTCGCACAGGACCGTTATCTAAGGTTGACCATAGCAGAGAGATTAAAAGCATGTGCAGTTCATGTTGTCAGAATTCCCTATCTAATGATTATATTTGACCTATGAGTAAGAATTCTGATTGCTGTCAATGTTACAATGCTATGATCCTAACAATAGATGAGACCTACCCTTTCAGATTTATGATGATAAAATAAAAAGTTTCTCCATTGGCCTTTTGAATGACATTTAAAAAGTCATTATGGAACGCAGAGGTCATGTTTAAATAAATGGTGAATTAACTATTGGGCATCGAACTTGTAAATTGGCATGATGATTAAAGGGCGAAAAATAAAGATTGGTTTTATATAGGCACAATAAAAAAAAACTTGCAGTCACAAGATTGCTATTGGGGCCGTGTAAAACAATTGAAAAAAAGTGACAGAAATAGTAAAAACTAAAATCAGTATTTATCAAGCAATATATAATCAACATTTACGTGCATATGAAAAAAGCTAAGCCTATATCTATGATCCGAAGAGTGTTTAAGGCGATCTAAATTATAAATGGTAATGCCTCTTGACTTCCAACTTTGTTGAGATGGCCATTTACAATGTATTTGATCACATCAGTTAGATTGTGTGCTATTGTATGCTTTTGAACGGAAAGGAATGGAATAAATATATACCTATATATCTAATACGCTTCAGCAGTAAAATGTGATAGCAATTCTGGAAAACATAATAATTGCCATTGGAAAACGTCCCCTCCCCTCTAATGATAAAAGCAATCACTCGCATTCATTTTAGAAAACATTGATTGATAATAATAGTTTGATGTACAGTATGATGGGGTGCAACAAAAGATTAAGAACGTTACGTTTTTTGTGCCAAAAATGTGTAATTTATGCACTTACTTGTTTATTTGATAGAATTTTGATTATTATGCTAATACATTGTACATGTTGTATGTTACTGTACTGTTCCATCTTCTGAGAAGTGGATGGAGTAGGGAAAAGTTGGTGCTATCCCCTCCCCTTATATCATTGGCAGAAATCGTTTCCTCTGTAAGGTACATATAAAATCCTACCTGTATTCCCCGGTATCCTTTGGGCAGTGTCTATATAGAGGCTTGACAAACATGAAAAAATAAATTTAGCTCGGACTTCAGGCCCTATAAAAGATTACGTGTCGCAGTCTGACCAAATAAAATAAAACAGATAAAGATCGATTAAATATATACGCTATTTCGAAAGACATACGATCCTAGTCATCGGTCGTTTGAAATTTCATTTTGACCGATCGCTTCCCTTTTCCTAGTTCTATTGGCCTACTGCTTCTTTTGTAGGAGTGTAATAATCTTGGTTTATTCCTATGTGGTATAAGTAATCTTTCTTTTTTGAACAGCGCATATGAGAACGTATGGCAAAAAATGTCAGGTTCAGAAAAGGATCGTGTACGCTTATTCTTGTGGGTTGTTCCTAGAACCATATCGACAGCTTTGACTAAATGTCTCAGTGCCATCGAAGGAATGGAAGTTTGGTTCGAATGTTTCGTTGCATGCAGTGCAGTTCGGAAACAATATCAGCTTGCCACCGGTGAAGATATTCCGATGACCTATGAAGGAAATGAAGAAAAGGCACAACAAGCAGCTACAATATTTAAGCCGTTCGTCGGCTGCGAAATCGAGCCCTCTCGAATTTTGTAAATATACGGGTGTTATTAATTATCAAAAGCTATCACAATCAACAGTTTGCACTTTATTGAATTTCATCCCATATTATTATTTGCTCTTGTTTGATATCCCCATGATGTCATGATTATACAGCTTCGTGCGTTCGTATGGCGTGTGTGTGTGGGTGTGGGTGTATGTGTATGTGGGGATTAAGAGTGGATGGGTGTGTAAGCGTAATAATTATCACAATTATTGTTATCACCCTTATTAAACAAAATATTTGAAGTACTCCTTATTACAACAAATTACTAATTACAGTAACTTATGGATACTTAAATGACAAGTCCATCCCACCAAAAAGTTGATTTGAACAAAGAGAGAAAAATCCAGCAAGCTTAACACTGAAAATGTCATAAAAATTGGGTGTATAATATGAAAGTTATGGCATTTTTTTTAGTTTTGAATAATTTCACAAAACAGTTATATGCATTACCTGGTCGGCCTGCCAATGAGTGAATTGATGACTTCACTCACTCACTATTTCTTTTGTATTTTATTACATGAAATATGAAATATTTGGATTTTCTCCTAATTGTCATGCGGAAAAAGTTTTATTCCTCCCTGATCATATGGAATCTGCTTGTTTCAACAGTTTGTGGTTCAAACAATATGGTCATAATTTTGCCAAATCTGTAAAAATTGAAACATTGTATAATTCAAACAATAAATAACAATAGAACTTGTGATTGAGAGGCATTATCAACTCTCTAATTTGCAAGTTGCTGAGTTGTGCAAATTACTGTTTTGTGAAAAATAAGCGAAACTTTAACATGTTTAAAATGACATTTTATATCCGATTTTGACGAAATTTCCACCGCTTTTCTTGTTTGCTGTTTTTTCTATATTAATTCAAATCAACATTTTCTTGGGTGGACTCGACCTTTAAGGATGCTTCTGAACAAAGTCTTAAGCATTTTCATTCAGATCCAAATTTTACTTGTACTGTTGCATGGTTCCCATATTTTCATGCAAAATCATTTATGTTTCTTCGTCACTTACCTTGGGATATACATTTTGTCATTGCGTATGGTGCACCTTACTTTAATCTGGTGCTAATATCTGAATTAATGAATTTCCCCCAATATTTACAACAAATCAGTTAATTCAAACAACTGGAAATAATTTTCTTATATTTTATAGCTTTAGTGATAAAGAAGCTGTTCTTCGTTACTGTAGGAATATTCATGATAACGACCTTTTTTCACATGTTCCTGTGTAACATTATCGAAGGGAAAATTTAAATTAATGTTTTTTAAATTAAAGAAACGAGCACAGTTTTTTAGCGCATGTTCTTTCACTTGCATACTTCCCTCGATGTGCATATTGCAGTTTTATAGAAATAAGTGAACATTAAATTGTTCCTTCGAGCACAAATAAATGTAAGTAAACATCTCCTTTTTTCTTTATAGGTTTGCTGATGTGCAGCAGAAGATAGAATCTTCAGATAGCAGATACATCTTGGCAAAAGAAGGTGGATTCATCTTTCTTGATGATAAATCACGACAATACATACCACGAGGATTTCAACACGTTTTCTTAATCCGGGATCCGTATAAAGTCTTCACCTCTTACAAGAAGGCCATTATCAGTCACATGACCCAATTAGGGTTATGGAATGGCGATGCAGAATCATTCAACCTCGAGAAGGATGATGCCATCCTAAATCCTTGCGAGTTCTTCAGGGAAACTTTCGAACTTTGGAGGTATGTCCGTGACAACTTGGATCCCAATCCAATCGTTCTCAACACAGATGATCTGTTGGCCAACCCTGCTGAGGTCCTCTCTAAGTTCTGTCATCTGACCGGCCTTCCGTTCAATGATTCACTTCTGCAATGGGATGCTTCAGCAGACGCCACCAAGAAGTGGAAATTATCAATCGATCGAGCATTGGATGACCGGATATTTTTCAAGACAGCCACCAAATCCAGTGGATTTGTCCCACCTACACCCGCTATCCCCCTGGACACGGTAGCTCCAGATGTCAGGAGGCTTGCAGAAGCGTCTATGCCATACTTCGAGGAAATGAACAAGTACAAGATGTAATCAAAATACACCAAGAGTTTCATCTTTTCACTGTTTAACATAAGCTGATAATTATGGATAATAAAAATCAATATTCAGTATAAATTGGAAAGAATTGATCCCGCATATGTCTAAATAATGCACATTTCTTATTTTTATTCATGCATATCTCTATATTGCAGGAATGAGATACTTTTTCGAGTACCGACAATAGAATAATTTCTGTTTCTGTATTTTCTGATCTGTCGTCCTTTCGATTGTCTGTCCCGCGTATACAGGTCACAGAGGATCTGAAAATATCTCGTTCTCTTTAATTTATCTTAACTTACAAGTGTGAATTCATAAAAAAGATATGTTGTTATTTGCATCTACTTTAATATCGACCTTGCAGTAGCAAGTAAATGTATATGAAAGCAATCGACAGCATGTTCATATGACTATGAGGGTGATGGAAGAACTGTTTACTCTATCATTTAACTCCCATGATATCACTATACTCATGAAAATAACAGGTTAAGTTTACAAATAAGTTTACGTAATGCTCTGCATTTATTCATGTCATTCAATTAATCAAATTGGTATTTCGGCTTGCATCCAGTACAAGACGTCGCATGTCCGATCTGGTCATAAGGGAGAAAACATATCATAACCATTAAGATTTGAACCTTTCGTCAACTCCCTACCAAGTATTGTCTGCAGTACTTTTTTTTTCAGAGAGATCGATATTATTTATGTAGTTATAGAACGGTAATAAGCATGATGGAAACACAAGTAACACAGATAATTTGGTACCTACTGTCCACTAAGAAAAACAACATGTTTTGCTTGTCGCTAGTAAACATTGACTAACGCTCTTAAAAATAAATTGGGGTTAATAAAAACTAAAGTGCTGGTAAAGTAAATATCTCTACTATAAATGGAGATGAAATAGTGCCGCAGTTCGTGCTTCACGGGATATGTTTGCTGCCTGAAACACAAAATATGATTTAATTATATACAGTAACAGTACATCACATTTTTATGATTATTGTTTATAATGTGAACACACTGTATGACGCTGCATTCTTTCCAGCATAGATATTGCTGGTCACGAATACTAGTAAAGAATAAATGATCTATAGATCAAATGTACCAGAATTTTAACCAGAGTTAGTTGTCGACTTCTCTTGTCCAACTTTCTTCTTGTTTCATTTTTCAGTTTTTCGTACGTCCCAAAATCGCAAAAATCTAAAGATTTTGTTTTTATTTACCTTTGTCACTATTTTTTTTCATTTCCATGTCTGTCCCAAATCGTAAACATTATGTTTCTCAAAGGCGACCGCACACCTTACGATGGGTCTGCGACCCGATTTTGGAATAAAACGTAGTAAAATTTGATGATAATGTTGAAACATGGAACATTTTACTGTGTAATGTTCTATATCATCGTACGAATACCTATGTTCAAATCTGTGACTATGCTATCATCCTTCGTTGAATAAAAGCGAATTTAATATCTAGTCGTAATGACGTCATAGCAGTCGTACGATTGACTACGATTTGAAACTAATTTGGCCTTTACTACAAAATAAGGGCTTGCAGGTTTTCAAAATGGTTATATTAGTATTCTTTCAATTAATTTTATCAGAGAGTCAAAAGGGGCCTAAGCTTTCGATCCTAGCAGAATCTTCGTCGGAGGCAAAATGACATACATATAAGTGGAACAACCATGATATACACCACAAACATCCAACAGCAACACTAGAAACAAGGAGACAAAAGGGGCATTAGTGAGAAGAGATGACCAATCAGGTTAATGAAGGGGAAGAAAGAAAAGGAGCAGGCAGACACAAAGGAAAGTAGGTGTGAGTAAGGCCAAAGAAAGACCTCAAGCCAAGAGGGATTAAGATAGGGGCAGGCAACTTCAAACAGGATCTGGAACAAAACAGTGATAGAGGGTATGAGGAAGAGATGAATAACAAGAGAATTAGTGAGAGGTGGGTCAAACAGGTAAATAAGAAAGGCATAATAAACTGGTGCAAAAGAGTGAGGAAAAAAGGGAAAGAATGGGGAACAACTGAACAGGTGCAAAAGACATAAGTATGTATGAAAGAGCAAAAAACAAACTAAGAGAAGAAAGTAAGTGTAAAAATAAATCTGTAAGTATAAAAGTATGTAAATATATCCAGAAAGGAATCTATATGAAAAAATATATAAATGTATATACATATGGTAGATAAAACTGATATAGTGATCCGCTGGGTGTGGGGGAAAACAGCAGACTATATAGTAGAAAAAAAACCCTGTATATATGGAATGGAAGCTAATTGCCTAAATGGTGAAGGCAAATAAAGAAGCTGATGCTGTATGAGAGGGGGTGTATTAAGAAAACATGAAAAAGCAAAAATAATTAAGTGGTAAATCTAAGAGGTGGGTGGAGAGAAAAAAACAAAAAAATATATATAATGATTAATATATTGCCTGAATAAGGGAGAAAAAATTGGAGCTGAGCTTGTATGAGATATGGGAGGAAAGTAGAAAAAGAAACTATAATGTGACTAATCTAAAAAAGCTGAGGGAAAAAAATGTGAACACAAATGGAAAGTGGATAAGAAGGAGTAATCAGTCGTTCCCCTCTTGGATGTTCAGGCCATGAGGTTGGATGGTGCGAAGTCGTCTCATCCAGAGCTTCTCTCTGCTGGTACGGACTGAGTCAGGACGGGTACCTAAAGATTCGATGCCCTGTAGCATCATGTCAGCGATGGAGTGGTTGGGAAGGTTAAAATGGCGGCCAACTGGAGTGTCCAGCTTTGCTGTGTTGACGGTGGATCTGTGCCCGTAGAATCGTTTCTTGAGTGTGGTCTTGGTTTCCCCTACGTATTGTACCCTACAAACTCTGCAAGTGATGAGATATACAACCTTAGTGGTAGTGCATGTGATGTTGCCCTTGGTCTGGTGAGAAAGGCTGGTAGAGTTGCTGGTGAGAGCGTCTCCCTCGTGAATGTGTATTTCACATATGATACACCTGTTGCTGGTGCATTTGAAGGTGCCATGCTGTATGGGAGAAGAATGGTTAGTGAGGGAGGGCAATTCAGCACGAACAATGAGGTCCCTGAGATTCGGTGGGCGTCGGTATGCTAGAAGGGGAGTATCGGGAACGGCCTGTTGGAGACGATCAGAGGTGTGTAAAATGTGGTGGTTATCACACAGGATTTTGCGGAGAGGGGGTAGATTGGGATGGAAGGTGGTTACAAGCGGTATTCTGTCGGTAGTCTTCTTGTCACTTCTAGGTTTGAGAACTTCAGATCTGGGGAGAGAACGAACTTTGTTGATTGCCAGTTGGACTGCCCTGGCCCCGTGGCCCCTGGCACAGAGATGTTTCTGCAAATTCCTGGTATGGAAGGAGAAATCAGGGTCCTCGGAGCAGATGCGGCGAAGTCTGAGGGCTTGACTGTAAGCGATGCCGGTTTTGCAGTGACGGGGGTGGCAGCTGGATGAGTGGAGGTACTGGTGGGTATCTGTGGGTTTAGTGTACAGGGTGGTGGTGATACCGTTAGGCTTTTTCTGGACTGTGACATCAAGGAAGTGGGTTTCCTGTTGGGAGAAATCAGAAGTGAATTTGATGGTCCTGTGGAAGGAATTGATGTGGTCAATGAATGTGTGGAGGCTATCTTCCTCCCTGGTCCAGATGAAGAAAATGTCGTCGATGTAACGCCACCAAATCCATGGGCGACAGGGGGCTGAATCTAACATCTGCTGTTCCAGCTTGGTCATGAAGAGACAGGCGAATGAAGGAGCCATCCGAGTGCCCATTGCTGTGCCGAATATCTGTAGGTAGTGCTGGTCCATGAAAGTGAAGTTGTTTTTTGTTAGTACATGAGACATCAGAGATTTGATATCGGAAATGGGGGGACTGGAATGGCCACTGGCGGCCAAGGCTTCACATGATGCTTTGATACCTTCATCGTGGGGAATATTGGTGTACAGTGAAGAAACATCCAAAGTGCCGATGATCGCAGTCTCCGGTATCTGGTCCTTGATGTCATTGAGTTTCCTGAGAAAGTCTGGAGTGTCGTGGATGTAAGAGGGTGCACGTGAGACAAGGGGTTTAATGTGGTAATCAACAAAAAGGGAGATGTTCTCTGTTGGGGAACCATTTCCTGAGAGGATGGGTCGACCAGGGTTGCCAGGTTTGTGGATCTTGGGGAGGAGATAGAAGCGGGCAGGTTTAGCATTAGTAGGGGAGAGAAATTTGTGGGCCTTCTCGGAGAGATGCTTGTTGTCTTTCATGTCATTCAGTGTCGATTGGATCTGTAGGGAGAAATTACAAGTGGGGTCAGAATCAAGGAGTGCATAGTGAGATCGATTATTGAGATGTTTCATGGCTTCATTGATGTACTGCTGGCGGTCCATGACGACGACGGCTGATCCTTTGTCTGCAGGCTTGATGATGATGTCGGACCTGTTTTTGAGTGATGAGAGAGCCTGGCGTTCTTCTCGAGGGAGGTTGTCATGTGCTCTGGTGTCGAGGGTATCTGTGGAGCAAACTTGGGATGAGACAGCTTGTTGAATGTAAGTTTCAAGGGAAGGAACTCTATTCTTGGGCGGAGTCCATGTGCTTTTCCGGTAGAAGGGCTCGGGATCAGAAGGGGGTTCATCTAAAAAGAACTCTTTGAGACGTATCCTGCGATAAAATGTAGAGAGGTCTTGGCTGAGAGCTATCTGTTCAACTTCTGGTGGCGTTGGGCAAAACTTGAGCCCTTTAGAGAGAAGAGAGGTTTCTGCTTGGGAGAGAGGGGAGGATGAGAGATTAACAACCAAATGGGGGGATGCATCATTGTTGTTGGTATGTCGTCTAAATCTGTTTGACCGTTGTCGCTTCTTTGTGAGGTTACCTATTTTCTTGTTCCTGCGTTCAGTGAGGAGAGACCTGTGTTTAGAGAGATCAGATTCAATTTCATCATTATACTGAAGCCACTGGGTGTGGGTACAACAAGAACGTAGTTTGTCTTCCAAGCTACTGATGTCAGCTGAAAAGGAATCAAGAGAAGCAATACACTGTTCAGAGAGGATGTTAATTAGTCGAACTGAAGCTCCATGTAAGGTCTGGTTCCAGCGTTTGCGAAGTTCAGGTGTGAGAGTACCGAGACCGGGAGTGCAATGAAGTTGGAGGCCTGTGGGTATAATGCGATTGAGGGAATAAAATCTGTAATTGTCCTGGTGAAAAGAGGTCTTGAGGGCCTTCAACTTGATCTTCCTGAGCTGGTGAAATAAAGATAGATGGTTAGTCATGGTAGAAAAGAGACCTAGAATAAAAAAAAGTGTAAAACAAAGAAAATGGATATTCATAACAAATCAAAATATAAAGAGAAAAAAGTAAAGTAAATTAGAACTGAAAAAAAAAATATATATATATATATACACAAAGTTAATTAAATCAAGCTGAAAAGTAAAATCGACACAGAACAGATTAGGACCCTGGGATAGAAAGGAAGTATTACAAAATATGGGAAAGAAGGTAAAATTAGAACAGACAAAGATACCAGAAAAACAAAGTTATACAAGTTAAACTGTGGAAGGAAAGTAAATAAGAAAACACTAAAATACAAAATATAAAGAAAGAGAAAAGTGGAGTAAATTTGAACTGGACCTAAAACAATGATAATAAGAATACACAAAGTTAATTAAATCAAGCTGAAAAGTAAAATCGACACAGAACAAAACAGAAAAGACCCTGGGATAGAAAGGATGTATAACAAAATGGGAGAGAAGGTAAAATTAGAACAGACAAATATACCAGAAAAAAACAGTTATACAAGTTAAACTGTGGAAGGAAAGTAAATAAGAAAACACTAAAACTATAAAATATAAAGAGAAAAGTGGAGTAAATTAGAACTGCACCGAAAACAGAATGATAAAAAGAACATGAAGAATACACAAAGTTAATAAAAACAAGCTGAAAAGTAAAAATCGACACAGAACAGATCAGAAAAGACCCTGGGATAGAAAGGATGTATTACAAAATGGGAGAGAAGGTAGAATTAGAACAGACAAAGATACCAGAAAGAACAAAGTTATATAAGTTTAACTGTGGAAGGAAAGTAAATAAGAAAACACTAAAATACAAAAAATAAAGAAAGAAAAAAGTCGAGTAAATTTGAACTGGACCTAAAACAGAATGATAATAAGAATACACAAAGTTAATTAAATCAAGCTGAAAAGTAAAAATCGACACAGAACAGATCAGAAAACACCCTGGGATGGAAAAGAGGTATTACAGAATGGGAGAGAAGGTACAATAGAACAGACAAAGATACCAGAGAAAACAAAGTAGTTCCAAGTTAAACTGTGGAAAGAAAGTAAAAAAAAAGACACTAAAATACAAGTACAGAAAAATCAAACATACATGGAAAAAAACAAAACAAATTAGATAAGGAGGATCACATGGGAGTGATACAACAGCAGAAAAGGAGATCAAAGGCAAAAAGAAGCTGCTGAAAACTGCTTATCTAAAAAAAAAAGAGCCAATGGAGTAAATTAGAGAGTCAAAAGGGGCCTAAGCTTTCGATCCTAGCAGAATTTTCGTCGGAGGCAAAATGAACAAAATGAGACGACTTCGCACCATCCAACCTCATGGCCTGAACATCCAAGAGGGGAACGACTGATTACTCCTTCTTATCCACTTTCCATTTGTGTTCACATTTTTTCCCTCAGCTTTTTTAGATTAGTCACATTATAGTTTCTTTTTCTACTTTCCTCCCATATCTCATACAAGCTCAGCTCCAATTTTTTCTCCCTTATTCAGGCAATATAATAATCATTATATATATTTTTTGTTTTTTTCTCTCCACCCACCTCTTAGATTTACCACTTAATTATTTTTCCTTTTTCATGTTTTCTTAATACACCCCCTCTCTCATACAGCATCAGCTTCTTTATTTGCCTTCACCCTTTAGGCAATTAGCTTCCATTCCATATATACAGGTTTTTTTTCTACTATATAGTCTGCTGTTTTCCCCCCCACACCCAGCGGATCACTATATCAGTTTTATCTACCATATGTATATACATTTATATATTTTTCACATAGATTCCTTTCTGGATATATTTACATACTTTTATACTTACAGATTTATTTTTACACTTACTTTCTTCTCTTAGTTTGTTTTTTGCTCTTTCATACATACTTATGTCTTTTGCACCTGTTCAGTTGTTCCCCATTCTTTCCCTTTTTTCCTCACTCTTTTGCACCAGTTTATTATGCCTTTCTTATTTACCTGTTTGACCCACCTCTCACTAATTCTCTTGTTATTCATCTCTTCCTCATACCCTCTATCACTGTTTTGTTCCAGATCCTGTTTGAAGTTGCCTGCCCCTATCTTAATCCCTCTTGGCTTGAGGTCTTTCTTTGGCCTTACTCACACCTACTTCCCTTTGTGTCTGCCTACTCCTTTTCTTTCTTCCCCTTCATTAACCTGATTGGTCATCTCTTCTCACTAATGCCCCTTTTGTCTCCTTGTTTCTAGTGTTGCTGTTGGATGTTTGTGGTGTATATCATGGTTGTTCCACTTATATGTTTGTCATTTTGCCTCCGACGAAGATTCTGCTAGGATCGAAAGCTTAGGCCCCTTTTGACTCTCTAATTTACTCCATTGGCTCTTTTTTTTAGATAAGCAGTTTTCAGCAGCTTCTTTTTGCCAATTAATTTTATCCTCAAATAAAAATGGTATGTTCCATTCATAATTTCAGAAAATGAGCAAATTGCGATCTGTTCCAAAATCGGATCGCGAACAGTCGTGAGGTTTTTTCGGTGGCCTACAGAACTCAACAAATTACAACGTTTAAATCCAATAGCACAATACCATATTATTTTTTTCTAACTTCTGCCTTTTCTCCCTTCCCAACTCCTCTTTTTTAGTTTGTAAGATATCTTATAATTTTGTATTAAAAATGAATTTACTTGAATATCTTTAAGTAATCTTTTCTATCCTTCTGTTTTTGTTTACTTAACCTGTTCCTTTTTCTGATTTCTCTCTGTACTGATTCTTTGTATAAAATAAGAGCACTTGGCAGTCAGTTGGTTAATTGCATTTTCCCTCCCTCTTCTTCCTCGCCTTCTCGTTTCTCTCTACAGGTGGCATCCTCGTCTGGTTGCATAATTCTGATTTACACTTTCAAGCGTTCCGCCCTAAATGACAACTGTGTCTCATTAATTTGATTTGATTTTATTGTTTACTTCTGCAATTACATCATTCGTATATAATACATTTTCCATAACATAACAAACATAGTATATTGAGAACTTTTTTGGCATGAATCATAACTAAATGTACTAAAATTATCATTACAAACAAAACTGATCTCATACCAAATTAGTTAACATTTACAATTTGCAGGAGAAGGATTGTCATCATAAGCAGATTGCTTGAAAAAATGACAACCCCAGGTTAGAACTCATTGATTAATATAATACATTAATACAGCAGAATCGATAAACAGTTCATTTCATGAAAAACAGCAGTAATGTAATTTGAGCAATGAAGATGGAGATGATAAGGATGAAGATGATGGTGAAATGGTGAAGATGAAGGCGATGGAGAGGATGATGGTGATGATGCTTTAATGATGACACATCGACACAGAAATTTTACTTCAAATATTCTGATATCAACATAGATTTAACGTTTGCCTTAAATGAGTAAAGAGACGTGGATCTTTTTATAGATTCAGGTAGAGAGTTCCACAAATCAGGACCATGGTGTCTTATGGATCTCTGCGCAATAAGCAATTTGGGGTTGATTAAATGGAAATTAGAAGAGTTCCGCGTAGGGTATGAATGGATAGATGTGTTCATAGTATAAAAATTGTGAAATGAAGGTGGGAGCATGTTATTTACGTATTTGAACATAAGCAGTAAGCTTTGAAATGAGTTTATGTCAAAAATAGTTAGAGTCTTTAGTTTATGGAATAATGGATTTGTGTGTGATAAATATTGCGAATTAGTACAAATTCGAATTGCTTTTTTCTGTAATAAGTATATTATATTAATTTTAGTTTTTGCACACGTTGCCCAAACTATATTGCAGTACGATATATACGGCAATATTAATGAATTGTATAGTAGAACGAGTGTAGTATGAGGAATTATGTTTTTCATTTTGTAAAGTACACCTACGTTTCTGGAGATGTTAGTAGTTATACAACGTATATGTTCATTCCAATTTAAATGTTCATCTATTGTGACACCTAAAAACTTTGTTTCTTTTTCCTTTTGAGTGGAATATTATCTATGCTTATGTCGTATGGAAACTCAGTAATATGTGAACTTGTATGCGTAAAATACATAAAGTTTGTTTTGTCTATATTAAGTGAGAGCCTATTACATTTAAACCATAAAGATAGTTTAGGTAATTCACGATTAAATGTATCTACTAAAGTTTCTAAACTAGTGTTTGAACAAAAAATGTTTGTGTCATCGGCAAATAATACAAATGATAATAAAGGCGTTACAGTAGTCAAATCATTAATATATATAAGGAAAAGTAAGGGGCCAAGGATCGATCCTTGTGGAACTCCGCATTTTATTGACTGAAAGTTAGAAGAAATATTGTTGTGAGTGACATATTGTTTTCTATCAGACAAATAACTCTCAAACCATGATAGTGCGATTCCCCGAATTCCATAATTTTCAAGTTTTTGAAGTAAAATCTGGTGGTCAAGAGTGTCGAATGCTTTGCTTAGGTCCATGAATACTCCTATTATGTGTTCTTTATTTGTCATTAAGAGGAAAGGTTGGAAAATATTATAATCAACGTCAGCACCAGAGAACATGTTAGATTTTTTCTATTTTTTTCTTCTCCCTATCTTACTCTCTTTCTCTCTCTCTATCTCATACACACACACACATCCTATCTATTTCATATATATATATATATATATATATATATATATATATATATATATATATATATATATATATATGAAATAGATAGGATGTGTGTGTGTGTATGAGATAGAGAGAGAGAAAGAGAGTAAGATAGGGAGAAGAAAAAAAAATATATATATATATATATATATATATATATATATATATATATATATATATGTGTGTGTGTGTCTATGCTTTTCTGCATTTATAAAATGAATATCCTCTTTCTCGCAATGATGTTTACACACACTTTCTCCGACAAGCACTTTATCCAAACTCATTTTCATTAGTACTATATATTCAACGTTTGATGTCATTAGCAATTCATTTCACGTTTTGTTTTCATAGGAAGCGCTATTCATTATCATAGACCAAAATTTTATTTATAAATAAACAGACTTTGTATTGAATACTGAAGGTATATGATATTTTATTCAATTCTTAACACTACAGGAGCAAAATTTACAAACACAAATACAAACCAATTATATACATCTACGGAAAGGAAAATAGTACCAAACTATACAGAAATAAAAGAAAAAAGAAATAGCGGTTTTTTCATATTGGAAACAACATGTGATTTTGTTTTCCAAATGTGTTTGTGGCGGTTTATAATAAGCTAGGTAAATTAGTCGTAGATTTAAATCATTCGAATTAGTTTGGTGCACAAATGTTCAGGAAATTTTTACTCATATCTAACTCGGCTAAGCGAATTTCTTACTGTGGAAAGGAATGGGAAAAAAAAGAAAATTGCTTAACGATTAAAATGTGGAGAAATCAAATGAAAAAATAAAGCACAAGCTATGATTTCCAGCAAAAATAAAACAAATCATATTATCTCAAACAAATCATAATCCATTATGACATTAAAAAACAAGAAAATCCGACAAAACATAATTCAATTGAAATCAATTCGCTTAAAGTCTAATCAAATAATATTCAATGAAATCGTATAGGCTTTTTGAAATGAAAATAAAGGAAATCAAATCAAATTAATCAAATTAATTTAGGCCTAATTACAACAAAGGGACGCGAATCAGAGTGTGCAGCGTTTTGAGCGAGAGTCGTGGGATTCTATTCCAAGGCGGGTTCAGACTTCTCTAGAAATCTTTAGTCAATTCTCCTGGACCGAGTAGTTGTCTTGGCTGTCGTGTTAGGTGTCTCATTGGTCACTGTGGCCATTTCTAGAAAACGAGAATCAAAATATAGATATCTATATAATTATAGAGATACACACGAACACACACCCTATTGTATGTGGAATGAAATGGAGAGACCTGTGTGGAAGATTGGACATTTCGGGCAGGCTGATAGTCTTCGGTCTTTCTGAAAAACCGAAAAACAACCTGCCTGAAACGTCGAGTCTGCTCTCCTGCTATACAGCTTTGCATGATGCCCTTATTAAATAAAAATGTATACGTATTCCCATCAGATTTTAGCATTATACCAAGTAACTGAGTGTTCACCTTTCCGTTTTATTTAGTCATATTTTTTCTTCTTTTGTAAGTGCAAACACAAACAAAAGTATTTTAAAAAAATACAAGGAACAATGCAAATATAGAAGTAAAAGAAGAAGAACGCTAAGAAGAAGAACAAGATGTAGACGAAGAAGAACAAGAAGGAAGAGAATGAGAAGAAAATTGAATAAAGGGAGAAGGAGGAGGAAAAGGGGGAAGTGAAGAGGAATAAGAAAAACAAGGACAAGATGAAGAAGAAGAACAACGAGATGGAACACAACAAGAAAAAGGGAGAAGAAGCAGGAGTGAAGAGAATGAGAAGAAAGAGGAAGGAGAAGAATGAGAAGAAGAACTTAAAGGTGAAAAAATGAGGAGAAAGAGGAGGTAAAGAGGAAAAAAGAAAAAAGTAAGAAGAAGAAAAGGGTGAAGAATGAGGAGAAGGGGAAAAGGCCGGTCATTGCTACACACCGACGAAACTCAGGATAAACTCCAGATAAGCAAAAGCATTTAGCTTCTGCCTACCATCGGACAGTTATTTAGTAGGTTTGGTTCGTGTGAACAGGTAAATGTATCATCAATAGGTGGGCTGGCTTTCATGTAGCCAATTAACCCAAATTCTACTTACGATCGCAGTCCATGACGTTCTCTTTCCCGTTACACACGGCATCCATCGTAGCACATCCATCACGTAGACGAATCACTGTAGTTCCATCAGGAGAAAAGCACATCTTGCCCGGTTTGTTGGCCTCGATCAGGTATTTCTCGATCATGTCATGGTTTGCTCCAGGTACCTCGATCTCGTCGACTTCGTCGATGACCTCCTCGTAGACGTCGGGATCGCACTTTCCTCCCTCGTCCGCGACTTCCTCGGCGAACAGTGTACATGCATCGCTCAGGTAAAGGGCGGCCTTTGATATGAAGACTGTAAGATATAGGACAATAATAATCCGGTAAATTCATAAATTGTGCCCAAAGCAAACACTGATAAAAGGGATGATGATGATGACTTTGCTGTTGCTGTTGCTGGTGATGGTGATGATGATGATGATGAAACGATAACAACAATAATGATAAAGTAGTATATATGATAACAAATGATGATTAGTTCAATGATAATCATGATGATTATAATAGTGATGATAGCAGTTGTATGAATAGTGATAATGCAAAATAAAAACACTTACCATTTGCTTGTGTTTCCTTAACCAAAGAAGAGCAAAGGCACATCAGACAGAAGATACAGAAAAGCTTCACCTGAGAGTCAATCAAAGGGCATCGTAGATAATGGTTTTCGATTCATTTCACTTTCGGCGATTAAGATAGACTTTTCTTTACCTAACCAATACCACACCCCCCCCCTTTTTTTTTTAAAGAACAAGACTTAATTGGAATCAAGTTACAGACGCATGATTATACCTGTGAGTGACGATTGAGATACAAAACGGTAGATTGCCGACTTTGTCCGTCTTTTCATTATGTCATATAAAATTACATATATATTCTAATGCATTATCATCTATTGAAATTAAGATTATAAAGATAAAAGAATGATGTTCCAAACTAGACACCATAAACGTCCAATCTGATCAATCTTTAAATGAAGTGTTATCCATATTCGTAATCCTAATCATCTGTTAAAAATGGCAAAGGTTGAATGAAAATAGATGTGAACATGAAACTGTGAATATTATGGTCGTGAGCCTGACATAACTGTTATCACAAATTGTGGAATTTTTTTTTCTTGTTTTAAAGATTGTATTATGTATAGAGTTTTGTCCTGTCCCCTACTTCTCAAAAATTGCGATTAACCCAGGCGATAAACGAATCTTTTGTCAACCTACCGAAATTCCCATGATGATCG
Organism: Lytechinus variegatus; assembly: GCF_018143015.1. Lineage (NCBI taxonomy): Eukaryota > Metazoa > Echinodermata > Echinoidea > Temnopleuroida > Toxopneustidae > Lytechinus > Lytechinus variegatus. The sequence continues at coordinate 63,236,287 of NC_054741.1, forward strand.
TGCTCCCTCTCGTGTTAATAGTAAATTCGAAAACGAAGCCTTAATTCAAACTGAAATATTGCCAAGAGTATATTTAGAACAATACCCACAGACGATGGCTCGAGGAATCTATTGCCAAATGAAGATAAAGCTTATAGGCTGAGCCAATCTAAGAGATGAATGATGTTAGGTTGAGACGAGTTACACTTTTATAACCTTTTATTAACCTCGACATGACTCATCATTCTCATGTATATTTTGAAAAAAAAAATGTACATATTGTTTAGATAACATCCTAACATTTTGTTACAGCAACAAGCTGCTGCTGTAGAACTGAAGGAAATTTCATTAACTGAACAAGGTTTGCCCTCCAAAACGTTGAACAGTTGTCACTCGAACTGTTATCAGTAAATCTTCGTGAACAGCAGTACGATATGAATATGGGAAGGAAAAAAACATCTGCAATAAATGAAAACATCATCAACAAAACAATCTGAATTCGTAAGGATGTTCACCTTCGAAGACTTATAATGCTCATGGCTCCTCCAAATGACATTGGTTCACTGTCATGTATAGGGTGCGGACAAATAATAATCCATGCATGTTCGATTAATGAATTTAATGAAGGGATTAGAAAGATCATCGCCAGCATTTTTTTACGATGGAAAGAGCAGGTCACTTGCGATTTGTTTTAAATACTAGTGTAAATGCCCTAGATTCAAAGAGATTCGTTTATATTTTGAAGTATATTATAGACCAGCTGAAGTAAGAATGTAAATATCAAAAGATGACAAGCGCTCGAAATAATACAATGGATATCATAAAAATGATTGCTGAGAAATATTACCAAAAACTAAAAGTGAAATTAAAAGGATCTGTAGACAGTATTATTTTACTTCATAAAAGTGCAAAGTCAAAAGGTCAGAGGGTAAAGGTAGAACTTAACAATAATATTTTGCAGAAAGATGGGTCATAAGGGTTTCTCCCGATGAGTATCTCTTTAAATCGGAAACGTTGGCGGAATAGTTCTGGATTTAGGTAAGATTATTGTCATTGCCATTTTGTATGCTAGAGGTCACGCAAGGACAAGTTATGGCTACTATGACTCAAGCATATCTGCTTATAACAGTTAGCCTCTGCTTTTCATTTTTATTATTAAACCATGTGCTTACAGTAAAAATTATGTTTTCACTCCTCTATTATAACAATGGCACATGGTAATGTACTTTACCATATCATATTACTTTCATGTAAGGCCTATTATAAATTCATTTCGATTACGCAATCTTCACGGCATACGAACAATGCAGAAACCTCCGCCAAAATGTTGCCTTCTTATCTTTCTTTTGTAAATTGAACAAAAAATTGGATGAAACTGGTTTGAATTTGCATTGATTTGTTATTAATTTGTAGATGACTCGATAGAATTTCTTCTTTGAAATTAAACTTGTTGGCACTTCGAACATGTATTAATGAGATTTCACCCCTTAGCTTTAGCGATATGAATATCATCGAAAGAGTCTTACACTGTCGCACAGCTGAAAATGTCCTGAAAAAAACACCTCAGATTTGAAAATATTGGGCTTTCGAATTGTTCCTGATTACTAATGACATGTATGCAATCCTAAATCGATATCAAATGTAGTAGATTTAAAAGCAATACAGATTATAAATTGTTCAGAACATTAGAAGTCAAACTTAATATGAATCATGTTCGAAGAGGTGTTAGCGCAGAACGAAGCAACTGAGCTGAACATGAGAGTATTAATATATATTTTTCCAATTGTGTATGAATGATCTGGTGCACATTTTTTTAAAATAAATGCTTGTGAAAATATAGTTTCTTTAGAATTATTGCTTGTTATTAACTGCTGGCAAGATTTTGATATATCATGCTGGGTATACATTCAACACAATGGTAAGCCTCACTCACCTTCTCTATAATGACGGCAAGGACGGGTAGCTTGGCGAAGCTTCAATGGTTACCATGGTAACGCTAATATTATACTTCCGCTACATTGTATGCACAAAATACAATGTGATCTTAACCACAGAATGTGAGAAAACTTTTTTCGGCAAATTTCTTGCGATTGTTTGGACAAATTTAAAACAAAGTTTATTTCTGATCTTATCTAGTTAGGAGCACGATCATTCAAGTCTTTGCTTAGCAATTATCATAAATATTACTCGATTTAGGATTATTGGTATTTGGATTTTTAAAGAGATCTTTTGACAGGATTTTCCTCCTTTTCAAAGATGAAAACAATGGTAAGAGATATAATCTTCATAACTTTCAGGGAACAATTTAGGGAAATTTTATAAAGCTAAGTAACATTTCGTATTTTAAAAATGTCAATTTGCAACGTTTCTTCGATTTCTTATGGATATTTTACTATGAAACATTACTCAGTCAGAATATGCTGAATATATTTATATTTTCACTCAACATCATTCTGATTACTTCAATGCATGAAAATTCGATATGATTAGAGAAATATGTTCTTAGAAAAGGTTTATATGTGTTTGAAGGTCTCTTTTATCCGAGGGGTAAATTCAGAAGTTTGGGAAATGTCAATTATCTAACTTGCGTAGCATTTTTTTTTTTTACAAATCAACTCACCTTCACAATATATTTGTCATAATGTGGTCTGGAATATTTCTTGCCATTTAAATTTCCTTAAAAGATGGTTGTAAGCTTTATTGTTACGGATATAAAAATTTACTCGGGCGGAACTTGAAAATACGGGAATGGGATCGCGCTAGTTTAGGGGTCAATGCTTTCAAAACCTGTGGTTCCACGTGCGTACAACGAAATAGTTCAATAGGACGTATCGCAATTTAAAATCTTGTATCTATGTGTGGGATAATGTTCTAAAAAATACTTTAAAAAGGCTGAGCAAGAAGTTGCCTAACATTAGGTTCAAAGAGAAATACATTTATGTTTGTTGGATAACAACAGTACGTTTTCTGGACGATTTTTACACAACATTGGTTAAAATTGCCCAACCTTGTTCCTAGTTTATGCACGTTGCGTTTTATTCCAATTTTGCATAAAACCCTTTTTTAGAGTGCAAGTACGCCCTATAACATGAACTATATAAAGGTGATGCACATTCTGAATTTGAAATAACTCTAATGGCAAATTGTTTGCTTCTTTCTATCATTGTTTTCAGATAAGAATTACCCAAATTGCTGTCTCTGTCGTCATAGGCTTTGCTGTAATACAATATGCAATCGGTAAGAAGTAGTTAGTCTCATTCGTATAATAAGTATTATGACATGGTATGGAGCATGAATCACTTGCGTAACAAAAGATAGAGAGTAAGAGTACAGTAGGGGGTAGGCCCCCTTCATCCTATAAGAGAGAGTCAGAGAGAAAGAGAAGACAAGTTGTACGGTCGAGGGAAAACCAAATAGGGAAAAAAAGAACAAGAAAATGGTATAACTGGTGTGTTGGCTAAGTTGGTAGAGCGTCCGTCTTACAACCGGGAGGTCGGGGTTCAAACCCCGGCCGCGTCAGACCAATAGACGTTAAAAGATTGGAGTTGCTGCTACCCTGTTTGGCATTGAACGATTAAAGGGATAGAGCCTCGTCGATCTGGCGCTGCACAGCGGCTGCCGGGCCCACGGTCAATTGGGCAAAGCAAGTTTTCGGAGTATTTCATTAAAAAAAAAATATGGATTTATCATTGGATAATACTTTTTTGACGGGCCTTTCATGGAACTTTATCAAATCTTTTTTTAAAATGTGATTCAAATTTTAAAGGGTTTCTTTCGTGCTCTCTGGATTCGCTTGCTCGATATTATCTACGAGTTGTTTCCTCTGTACCCTCAGTTGTTTTTTTTACCCAATACGCAAATGGTAGGCGAAGTCCTTGTAATTTGAGAGTTTGTGTGTTTGTTAGACACTAGGCTTGCATATTAGCTTTCTATATTTGAACTTATTGCTTCAAATAAATCAAGCATTTGATCACGTGACCAAACCTCAAATTATATTAACCCGTGTTTTTTCTCTCAGCCAAAAAACCAGAACCTGACAGAAGCATTGCAGCAGTGGTGATGTCCCTGTGCACCCCATACCAGAAGGCTAAGAAGGAATATGACATGAAATGCAACCGTACCCTCACCGATGGGTTGAAGGGGCATTCCGACAAAGCTAAGATTTTTATTGAGGCTGCCGACAGCAAGACATACTGCACGGGGAATGAGAATGAAGGATCGTTGCTTCGTTTTGACACGGCATGTCATGTGATTGCTCATCTCTGTGACTACATGCAACTTGGAGAACTGATGAAGTGCCCCCATGCTCGTAAGTAACACCCTTTATAGTTGCAGATTTGACTCTGACGGGGATGTGCCGCCGACTATTAAATTCTAAGTGTCTTTATTGGTTATTATTCATCAAAATTTTCCCGATCTAGCTTCCGCTCAGAGGGCTAGAAACCGTTTTGTTATATCTTTTTTTATTGTGGAGGGGGGGGGCCTAATATTTTGTGCTTCATGCTATTTCTATCTGAAAATGGAACAGTCTAAGCACGTTTTGTAATCATCACCAGCCAACCTATAATGCATATTCATGAAGATATGCATGCCTAGATCTTTTTCACTGGAATATTGCAAATCTTTACAATTCAATAACTTCGTTAATTTGTTATCCGATTTTGATGAAATTTTTAGCATTTTGCTCTGTGAATTTTACTCTACATGTATGGAATTAGATATCTTTAGCCCGGAGCATCCCATTAGCATGATTACTGTCTTTACTCCTGTAACTGATGTTGCCAGTGACTGTTGTTACCCAGGGGTGTAATGAAGGAACTGGAAATGTTGTTCGAAGACTTCTCCAAACGAAATCTGAGAGAATGAAGCTAGCGTGCAACAACAAAACAATCATTTTGTTTATGTATTCTCATAGTAAAATGCCACAATAAATTGTTGTCGAATCGTCACTTTCTCCAGAAAGCTCAATCTCTACGCTGATGTTAGAAAGTGCAGCGCGGAGATTTAACAAGCAATTAAATAATGAAAGAACATTGTCTCTAACCTTTCTTCCAGCTCGTGCACGTCATTGTAGTCTAAAAAATGATTAATTAATTGATTGATAATACCAGCTATTTAACTAACTGGTATTCAAGTTGACTGTAACTAAGCTGTAACAACGAGCGTCCCTGGACGCAAAAAGCGCCCAACAATTGTAATTCCTTTTAATGGTGACGGTTTGATGAAGGCATAATTTCAAAATATATCTATTATGTTTCTCTTTTTTGATTTCCCAGAACCACTGGCTAAGAGAAAAAGCCACGTGAAAAGTAGCTCCAAGAAATCTGTGCGAAGGAAGGAATAATTCAATTCAACCAACACGGATGGATTTTCTGCAAATACAAAGTTTAATACAATTAGTTTTCACCTCTACATTTGAAGCATATAACGACAATTATAACAGCCTTAGTTCCAGTGGTTTGCTTGATCTCAATCTATGCTAGCAATAATCATGGTTGAGATGATAGGCATGAAGAACTTTTTATTGGGGGTTACTTATATTTATATGAGAAATATCTTCTCCGTGATTTACTAATTTCAATGTTACTTTAAATCTTGGAATAAGAATATGGATTTAAATGAAATAAAAATGAAATATTGTTATTCATTTGATATTCACCTTTATTGGAAAGTGTTAATTAAGTAAGATAAGGATTACACCAACGTCACAAATTTGGAATGTCATCCTTTCTTTCTTCGACCCATATAAATTGACGAAAGATGCACTAATTGATATTGTGTTAGATAATTATATTTGTTTTGGCAGCCGAGCTGTATTTTGTTTCTTAAATTAAATATCTTTACGGAAAGTAAGTTATGGATGTAAATATATTGTTGCATCTGTTATTGTCGTTATACTAATTATGATGATTTGAATGATGATAATTGTGATGACAATGATGACAAGATTGACAATGTCGGCGACAGGTGTTACGGTGGTGGTGATGATGATGATGATGACGATGATGTCTCCTGTCTCCACAATGGTGAAGGAAATAAGGATTATTCAATGGGAAAATAATATTTTGATAATGGAGAAAGAAAGATTATTAATACAATGAAAATAATAATAATAACAATAATGATAAAAATTATATTATCCAGAGTTAGTAACTTCAACTGTCAGCTGTTTTTTCAAGTGGGTCCTTATATCTGCTCTCCACCATGTCGAGCCATAACAAGACAAGATGGTAGGAGTTCCCATTTTTTAAGTCTTTGGTATGACTTGGTCGGGATCGAACCAACGACCTTCCGCGCATGAGGAGGGCGTACTATAACTGAGCTGTCCATAGTGGGGTGAGGACATTGGTGACGATCGTAAGGGTGATTGTGGTGATGATGATGGTGGTGGTTGTGATTATGACTCCATTTACACATGTGTCGGTTTCATCGAGTCGGCTTCACGCCGCCCTCACTCGTATGTACAAAATTAATGGTGTCTATGACACTAGTCATGATGATGTGCGACCATATGGGTGGTGGTGATGAAGGTGTAAACGATGTTGGAAGTAATGGGTTATTCCTTTTGTTTTAGAGTACACTCATAGCTATTCACATTATTAGATGACATGCCTTGCTCAAGGGCATAGGTGAGTGGCCGGGGATCGAACCCAGGACTTCCATGTGCTTGGTCAGGTGCCTTAAACCACTCGGTCAAGCCATCTCCATAGGTGGAGGTGGTGGTGATTGTGGGTGAATAGTGGTGGTCGAGGAAATGGGTAAGGTAGAGATGATATAGAGATTGCTGTGGTGGTGATTGCTGAAAACATCTGGGGTTCATATTGTATGATAATGTTACGGCGGCTTCGGCGGTGGTGGTTGTGGTGGCGATGGTTGTTGTGATCGTGATGATTTTGGTTGTTGAGTTACCGATATTGATAATGACGACGGTGATGCCTATTCACAAGAACCAACATTTGTGTTATGTTGCCCATAATTATATTGCATACTCATGGATAAGCTTTCCCATTTTTCTTTTACCCCCTTTTATTTCAGCTCACCATCTCACACGCCCACCTCTCTCTCTCTCCCATTTTCCACCCACCAGTCCCTTATATAGGTGTTCTCTATAATTATTTTTCTTTCATCGCCTCGCTTCTTATCATCCTTTCTCTCTCTTTCTCTTCCTCTCCCCCCCTCTATTCCTTCCATTCATATCATCTTTTCTATCTTTCCCTCTTTCCTGTCGTCTGTCTCTATAACACACACACGCACACGCTCACACACCCCGATTATGTCCTCTTCTCCAATAGGATATCCTTTTTTTTAAATTAAGTTTCTTCACTTATTTTTTTCAATTTTGCATCTTTCCAATTACTTCTTTTTGCAAAAATCTTACTCCAAAAATAAAACAAGCGATGACAGTCAAATAATTAGATTTGCAATACTTGTTTAGAATTTTATTTAAATATATTAGTGAATGGAAGAGACATAAAAAAGAAAGTAGCAGCATCTTAAAATGTTATTTATATAAAAGTTGAATGAAAAATTGGTCTTAATACACATAACGACTCAATGTAATGCATCATATATTATGGTCCTCAGGGAAGATGGGTGTGTTTCGACCTTTGACCTGAGATGACCCCCTCAGTCTGTTTCACTAGATTCGACGGATGACGATTCGGCAGAGACAGACGAGGAACGTCTGAAACGAGCTGCAAGCAAAGAAATATAATAAGAACACAAAAATCAGTCATCATTAGCATACGAAGAAACTCCTAAGATTAACCTGATATATATCATGTAAACATGGATATGCAGTGGTGCTATAGTTTGGGGAACCCCACCAAAATAACCCCTTCTTCATGTTGATTGTTGAATGAATCGACAACACTTCAATGTATGATGAGCACAGAGAGACAAACTGAATGTAATATTTTTCACCTGACTTCACATTAAAATATCTAAAAGATGGCAGAACTTGATCGCTTTTAAACATGCTCATTTTCTGGTGGGTTCACTAACCTTTGGCATCAGTCCATTTCAACTTATTTTGTATCAATATACTTAAATGACTTTGGACAATGTCACCGTGTCAGAAAAAAGTAGAAAAAAAATGAATAAGACATAAGAGAATATTAAGATATAACTCACCTGTAGAGGGACAGTCGACAACTTCAAGGCAAATTTTTTCCAAGATTTCACAGGCATCAGCGCTATCCTGCTCTCCTTCCTCTACCAAACACACCATATCATTCTCAGCTTCATCAAACAGGTTCTGTTCAGTAGATGTAAGAAGTCCTCTTAGGTCTTCTTCACACGTGTCAACCACCTGCCTGTATCTGTCACATAGGGCTTCGAACTCTGCAGTGCGATCGGTAGTTTGGGCTAGAAATCAAGGAATTTTTTTAAAAAAATGATGTTTCGTTGACTTTACCAGTAAACCACACATTACAAACATATAATTTGCATTTAATAATAATGATCTGCATCATCATAATAAGATACAAAACAACTGCACCAAAATGAACAAATTAAGTTTTGTTGTGTAATATTGAAATTTGCTGTCCTAAAATATGAAAAGATATTAAGTCATCCCCTAGACATAGAGATATATCATGTACATCAGCAATTTACAAATGATGAAAAACACACACACACGCACCCTTACACACACACCCTCACCCACCCTCACACACATATATACTGTATATATATATACCCGAGTAAGAAACATATCTGCAGATTTCAAAAAATGCCTCTTTTTCTCTATTGATTTTTGAATAAAAAAAAATAAATATACCTTTCACTTCCATTGCAAAACATGCAACGAGACACAGACAAACGCAGAATGTTTTTAACTGTAGAGGGGAAAAGGGATAAAATACTCAAAATTAATTTTGTACTATACATAATCAAAGTTTAAATCGTGAAATGAATTAAAGTATTTATTGAAATTCAATATTCAAGGAAGTCCATGATATTGCAGATAAGTGTATAAGGATCTGCTCGGATAAATTTCGTTCGTGCATTAGATTTAGATTTTTTTAAACAAATAAATCACACAAAGTATAAGATTCCTACCCCAAAAGAGAAGGAAAATAAATAATTTGATTAAAAGAATGAATCGTAAAAACAAATGAGGATAAAATGAAAAGAAATATAGATATAAAACGAGAAGAATATGAATTTTTCTTTGAAATGAATAAATAAAATAATTCATGAACAGTATTTTCGTTGTATTTTCAATGTAGAACAGAAAATGAACAAATTGGTTATATGTTTAATATAAATTGAATTCAATATCACATACCATTGGCAGATCGGGGGCCAAAAAGATGAAAGGTATAGCTCGACCTGTGCGATTTTAGATAAACCTTTGGTATATAATACAGATTTCTATTTCTGTTTCATTGTAAACATTTTTAAAAAGATATTAAAATTCATGTAATCAAATTTGATATTTTTTCTTCTCATTATATACATAATATTCTTCAAAAGTTAAAACTAAAACAGATTTACACAGTTTGAACAGTTTCTGCTGGAATAATGTAAAAAATAATGGTGTACTTACCGATTGAGCCATTTCAGGAGTTTTGCTGAGTCGATCGCTTTGAAAAAAAAAGGTAAAAGGATAAGAGTTACTTCGAATGCTGATGAGTGAGTGATAAATGACTTTATTTCCTCCCTTTTATAGTATTTCAACATAATCAAAATTTAGGATGGACATTTTTTGCTTTCAGGATTGTGAGATTGCAATATGACATGATATGACAGTGTAAGAATAGAACAAAAGAACATTTTACGTAATTTGTTTGTGAAAGGTTAAAACTGTCATTACGAATTTTCGTTTCTAATTATCATGATTATATGCGTAATTAATATCTATACCATTAATATGAAGTTGACATTTTGAAAGGTCAAATTAAAAAAAAAACAAATAAAACGGGTGAACGACCAACTAATACGTTTATATTGAGATCCAAGGATCTCTACCCCCCCCCCCCCCCCACCATCTTCCCCAGTCGCACCTAAATTCGATTGGCACTGTCTATTAATTACCTTGTTTTCATTTACCTTTGAAATTAAATGAAACAATGAGAGTAATTTGGCGGCCGGTCGCTTATTTGAAGTTTCATTTGGAAATATAGTAAATTAACTGATATTCTAATCCTAGTGTCAATCATTGTGAAGAAATGGGGATAGAACAAGAGGTCTCACGTCGTTCACAAAATTGAAAGATTTAAGGATGACTTAACGGATGGTGCGTCAGAGCCACAGTGAAGATAACCAATTTTGTTTTTATTATAATTTATTTTGGGTTTATTTCATTTCTATATCCATTTTTTAAACATGCGAATCGGGGATACATAAATAAAGGGTATTACTTCTTAAAAAGGGTAACCAAAATTCAAAGGTCAGTTTTAACAGGAATACGTGATATCTATATGAGTAATTCATCAACTTTCATCGACACCTTGATTGCGCCACAATAAGCCAGTTCGGATTTCCATTCTGCGCATGATCAGAAGAAGGTCATTTGTACTATAGTGACAAGGTGGTTTGATATTTAACGAGATAAGCACCAACTTTGATGTCTTGATTATTCATATATTCTTTTAAATCGGGTTTTCCATAAGAAAAAAAAACAATGCGTCCATTAGCGACTGGCATTTCACAGTTGGCCAAGTACATTGATATAACAAACAAACTTGAAAACCTATCTTATTATAGCTTGTGAACCAATTTGGTTCATTGTCTTGATAAAAATATTACAGATACCAGGAGCGTAAACATTTCCCGATTGTGCTGAAATAGCAATTAAAAAGGAACATAAAAATAAAGATGAAATCGGAGGGTCTAATGTTTACTTCCAGTGGATAGGATATAGAACTTATATTGCATATCTGACCAGGGCCCCGTCTTAAAAAGAGTTACGACTGATCTGGTCAAGTATATGGAAATCCATCAGTGTCATAATTTCTTCTCTAGGAAATTTGAGCAATGTCCATTGAAAACAAAGAGAAGCATGCTGAATTGTCAAGAAAACAGTGAATATGTGAATATATACATCATATTCATTTCTAGAAAATATTTTGAACAAACATGTATTTTAAATGTTGACGTTGCTGGCTTTCCATAGTTGTGGTTGATTGGATCAATCGTAACTCTTTGTAAGACGGGGCCCAGGAAAATGGTATGCCGCCCGTCACATTTCGAAAATAAATCGACATTTTATTAAATCATCTCGTGACGAGATGTTTTTATCACATGAAACGTTAAATAGCCCGAATACTTCAGCTAGTCACATACATGTAATTCCAAAAGTTAAGTGATAATTCTTCTCCATTTGGAAAAAGGAAGTTCAGCGATTACCCTTCCTAGAATCAGTGTTATACACACTTTGTCAATCAGCTATTGGCCTATCGATTAAAAAAATCTTGGGAATGGATTGGGTTGAATGAATGTATTTTCCTTTCATGTTGTCATTAGGCTCATGCCACATAATAATAAGTAATTTGGTCAGTATACTGTCTCGGAAAATTTCATCACTTCAGCGAATAGTGAAAAAATAATATATTGAGACAAATGTTCGACTCTTCAACACATTTTGCATGTTGGCTGTTAAAGCTTGGATTTCATTGCATTTGGATATGAAAGTAGAGCAAAGGAGAGGGAAGGTAAAATGTATTCTCTACTCTGCGTATAATTTCGGGTTTCTAGTTTTAAAATGGTACAGATAATCTTAATTGTGCTTTAAAATTGCAGAATAAAAAAACACAAATCGAAACCCCTGCTGTTTGATGAAATGGGTAATTCTGTTGCTAAATGCGTACGTTTTTAAAAAGAAATTCACCCCGAAACAAAGCTCAGCTGGGGTACACCACAAGAGCTTATCATGAAAAAAGTGACACTATCATGCAAGACAAACTGTGCTCTCTTGCTCCTTTTATGCCTAAACCAGCCAAATGGCAACCCACAAGCGCCGGGGTTGATCTTAACAGTAATATAATAATACAATAATTAATGGCATCGAATGCTCCTGAAAATGAAATAATACTATGTGTAAATTACCTGTAGCTTTGAAGACAAAATGGGAACCAAAGTCATTTTTTAGGGAAAAAAGTCGTTAAAAAAGGCATAGCGAGGGTATACACGTTGTATTTTATTTTTTTACTGAATGGATACTTTAAAAAAGATCTGCTTCAACAATAAGGAGAGCAATTTGGTTTAATAAACCGAAATATGCTAAGGAATATTAGATACTAAGATCCGTCTAAAACATTTTGAATAGCATAAAGTTTGACTGATCCCATTTTTGTCTGCATATTTTTCACATTTTTTTTTTGCAAGTTATTACTTATTCTGAGGATAAAATGTTTCATTTTTTTATTAAGAGAACCGCGTATGGGTCTTTCTTGCAGTCTGTGTTTCTTTTATAGTATTTTTTTTCTTTATCTACATGAACACATAGTATTAATAACACACAAGAGCGCTAAAACAGAATTTGCGAAAATCAGTGTTAAATCGATCTTAAACCAGATTTTGATGAAATTTTCAGTGCTATGCTTGTTTGATTTTTCTCTCTTTCTTATAGTGTAGTCGATTGATTACCCCATAAAGGCACTTCTGCTCAGAAAATGATGAAAGCATAAAACTTGGCACACTCGTTCTTCACCTCATATTGATCATTTTCAGGAAAGGTGCCGAAATTTCCAACACATTTCTAAGCAACGAATGCTAGGTAAGGGCAGCTACCACCCATAAAACCCCTATCCCTGAGTAGACAATTCTACAATATATTTCTTGAGGGGGTCCACACAGTACAAGCATTTGCTGTTTAGTGGATCCCTCCATTTCTTCAGATTTTATGCTTTCATACAATGATTTTGTTTTACTTACTAGTATGAAATATGTAATACATTGTAACTACCTCAATTTGAATTGTATGTATAAGTTTCGTTTACAAATGCCATTGGAATTATTTAAGACCATTTTTTGGTTCTGTTGAAAATGAAATAAAGGAAATTTGAATTTAAAATCCGTTTGCTGCCACACCTTATGAATGGTCATATTTTTTAAATAATTATTCAGCTTTTCAAAGACAGCACTAGCGTTATTTTTAATGGCATGATATATATATATATATATATATATATATATATATATAATGAGAATCCAGAGACCATATAGACCGGATTACATATTTATATTTACTTATGTTATGATTTACAAGGAGAAGCCTATGCCTGATCTCTCTCTCCTTCTCCCCCATTTACTTTCTCTTCCCCTTTAATTTCCTTCATTCTCCCTCTCTCTACGTTAAATTCATATCATCTTTCGTTTTTTTCTCTGTCCACGTTTCTCTCTTTCTCTTGTTCCTGTCTGTCTGTCTCTATAACTCTCTCTTACCCCCCCCCACACACCCCCAACACAAATAGAACACGCCCATCTATTGTATACTCATGCATAAGCTTTTCCACTCTTCCTTTTGTGTAATTTCAGCTCTTCATCGCGCACATCCACCCGACTCACTGCCACCCCCCCCCCCCCCCCCGCTCTATACTGTATATACTGTATATTGGTTGTCTATCAAATTATTTTTACTTCACCCCTCTCTTTTAATCCTCCTTGTACCTCTTTCTTTCTTCGCCCCGTCTCTATCTATCCATCTATATATCTATCTATCTATCTCTCCCTAATTTCACATGTACATATACACACCCACACACACATCATCTATCTATTTAGGCTAGCTCTAGGATCTTTAGCTGGCGAAGGAAATTCCCATCATAATTTCCTTACTTTGCACTATACTCTAACATACTATATATGGAACCCCTCCCCGGATAATTCCCTAATTCCATAGTTTACACAATTATCAATTAATTCTTAAGTATGTGTATTTCTTTCACTTTTCAACTTCCAATTACTTTTCTCCAACAATTCTACCAAAAATAAACAAACTTATGAGAAGGACTGAGACAAATTATTAAATTTTTCAATATTTGATTAGAATTTTAATTTAAATATATTAGTGAATGCAAGAGATACAAAAATAATAAGTCATTGAAAGAAAATTAATGATATCAATCAAAAGTAATCTTCATACACATTGCCAAAAGGCAAAGGGAAGATGGGGTTCTGAGTTTCGACCCTTGACCTGCGATGACCGCCTCAGTCTGTTTCACTAGATTCGACGGATGACGATTCGGCAGAGACAGACGAAGAACGTCTGAAACGAGCTGCAAGTAACGAAAAGAAAAATTTTAATGATCATTAACATACAAAGAAACTCCTAAGATTAATCTTTATGCATATCATATAAACATGAGAATATTCTCCATATTTATGAATAACATTGGTTTATTCTAATTTACTTTGAAACACTGTATATCCGTGTGTGGTTTATAGTTTAGAATAGGAGAGATTATTATGACCTGAATATATCATTTGATATGTGAATAAAGAAGGCCAGAAAATTGTAAAAAAAAAGAGAGAGAGAATTAAAATACTAATAATTATGATAGAAATGTTAATTCTAATCAAAACTTTCGGCGAGTTCTACTGTGATAATCCGAGAAGAGGAACAATCCATTAGAGGGTTCAAATGGCATAAGGGTATTTGAAGATATCACTTACCTGTAGAGGAACAGTCGACAACTTCAAGGCAAATTTTTTCCAAGATTTCACAGGCATCAGCGCTATTCTGCTCTCCTTCCTCTACCAGACACACCATATTATTCTCAGCTTCATCAAACAGGTTCTGTTCAGTAGATGTAAGAAGTCCTCTTAGATCTTCTTCACACGTGTCAACCACCTGCCTGTATCTGTCACATAGGGCTTCGAACTCTGCAGTGCGATCGGTAGTTTGGGCTAGAAATCAAGGAAATTATCTAATCATGATTTTTCGTTGAATTTATCAGTTACACACATAACAAACTAGTGGCATATTATATCCAAATGTTTTGAGGGGCAAGATATGGTGCATCGGGAAAAGAAAATCATTTTAAAAGAAGTTTCGAGGGAGGGAAGCAAGCGAGCCAAAATGTCGTAATTTTTATTTTCAAAATCATATTTTGTGATAGATTTTGACATAATATTAAGAAAATAATATATTACATCCTTCTCTCTTTCTTTCTCTTCCTTTTTGTCTTGTTCATAAAAATGTCGAGGATGGCAAGCGCCACAAGACAACCACCACCCCTGCCGTCTGTACGCCACTGTAATAAATCTATGATTTATATTGTGCAATAATGATATGCATCATCATGATAAAACCAAAATTATTGCACCAAAATGAACGAATTAACAAGTTTTGTAGTGTAATGTTGAAAAAATATTAACACCCCCCCCCAAGCATAGATGTATTATATATATATATCTTTTTCTATAATAACTTTTGAATGAAAAATAAAAAATATATACCTTTGACTGCCATCGCAAAAACTGCAACGAGACACAAACAAACGGAGAATGTTTTTACCTGTAGAAGGGAAAATAAATAGAATATTAAATTCATCTGTCTACTCTAACATCCAAGTTTAAACGTAAATAATCCAAAAATAAAATAAGTAATGAAATAAAACAGGATGAAGAGTGATAATTAAATTTAATAAAAAAGATATAACATGAAAAGAATATTAAATTGTAAACATTAAAGGAATTCAAAGATTATAATCCTAATGATTAAAATAAATGGAATTTAATAGCATATATCATCGGCGCACAAAAACATAAAGGTATACCCCGACTTGTGAGATCGCAGATAAACCTCTGCTTTGGTATAATGCAGATTTCTATTTCACTGTAAACATTTTCAGAAAGAAATTGAAATCCATGTCATCAAATTCGTTCTTTTTCTCATTATATCCATACTATTCTTAAACACTGAAAAGTAAATCAGATTTACACAGTTTAAACAGTTTCTGTTGAAATAATTTGAAAAATAATATTGTACATACCGATTGAGCCATTTCAGGAGTTTTGCTGAGTCAAGAGCTTTGAAAAACACGTTATTTCGACTGCTGATGAGTGAGTGATTAATGACTGTATTTTTTCCCTTTTATAGTATTTCAACATAATCAAACTTTAGGTAGGAAAATGTTTGGCTTTCACGATTGCGAGATTGCAATATGATATGGTAATTATGACAGTTTAAGGTTTAAACAAAAGGACATTTTAAGTAATTTGTTTGTGATAGGTAAAACTCTCATTAGGAATTACGTTTCTAATTATATGCGTAATTAATATCTATACCATTAAGAGGAAGTTGACAATTTGAAAGGTTACAATAAAAAAAAACGAATGAACGACCAATCAATATGGGGATCCAAGGACTCTCTCCCTCTCTCTCTCTCTCTCCCTCTCTCTCCTTCAGTCTCACCTAAATGTGATTGACACGGTCTATTAATTATCTTGTTTCCTTTACCTTTGAAAGTAAACGAAACAATGAGAGTCATTTGGCGACAGATCTCTTGTTTCAATTTTTTCCTTTGGAAATACAGCGAATTAACTGGTGTTCTAGTCTATTATGAATCATTGCAAAGAAATGCGAATATACAAATAGGTCTTATGTCGTTCATTTTTTAAGGAAACAATGAAGATTTAACAGATGCTGTGTCAGAGCCACGGTTCAGATGACCTTGTTCTTATATTTCTTATATCGACGTCAATTATTTTACTTTTTATATTGATGTTCTTCCTTATAAAGCGCCAGTTTCAAACATGAATATCAATGCATATTATGAATAAAACTTTATTTGATATAAATGATAAAATTATACAGGATTCGTAAAGGGACACATTTTAATGACTGTTTCTAGGAATTCATGAAGATCATGTTGTTTCACTAATTAAATTATTCGAGCGCGAAGCGTAAGCTGAAAATGTTTGAATTTTTTGACATTTTGAAAAGACTGTCTTTAAGAATTAATTTTTATAAAAACAAAGGCGAGCAAGAAGCGCGAGCTGAATTTTTCTTTCATATCGAGTCCAAAAAAGGGAACATCTTAAAGCACTTAATCATGAAAAAGATGCGTACGTCACTGAATACAATAACGACAGTTTGAAGCGCGAGGAGAATCATTTTATATTGATTTGAAAACGGACTGTTTTAAGCCAAATTTAATCCCCTTGGAAGGGGAATATGTATCAAATTTAACAGGCAATGCCTGCTTCGGGAGGAGTGTTGAACACATAGGCCCCAAGCAAATTATGTCTCATCAAATTCTGAAAAAAACTGATATTTCCTTTTTCCCCGACCATAAATCTCTTTCTTTCCCGGCCTTTCTCTCCCTTTTCCACGTTTTTTTTATACTTCATTCAATAAATTTTTGTTTGCTTGTCGATTCTTTTTCCTTTTATCTTTTATTTTTTATTTATTTTTTTTCAATTCATTATTATTATTTTATTTGGGGGTGGCACGTGCCACTCATTACACCACTGATGGTACTAGATGTCACGTTTGACTGGATTATGCACAAAATCTAGATCTAAGGATAATGTAATATATTATGCGTTTAGCAGTTTGGATCTGTCTTTGATCAATGCAATAACAAAAATACTCGAGTATACCAGTTAAAAAAAAATGACGATGTATTAAAATGTATTTAAAAAAATCACGATTTTATTGAAAAAATCATATCAATGGATGGAATTTGCACATAACCAATAAGACTTTTTAAATACATATTCATATATCTTCATGGACTATTTGTATACCTAATTAAAATATTCCTCAATAACATACAAAGCAGTTGTTAAAGAAAAAAAATGATGGAAAGAATTAGGTCCTATAGATCGACCAACTACTCTAGTATAGCCAACTGTCGGCTAATGTCAATCATAATTGTTTCATTTACTTTAAAAGGTAGATGAATCAAGACAATTGGCCATGTCAATCAAATCTTAGTGACAGAGAGAGAGAAAGGGGTGTGTGTGCCTGTGTATGTCTGTGAGGGTACGTTTGTGTGTGTGTGTGTGTGTGAGAGAGAGAGAGAGAGACAGACAGACAGACACAGAGAGACAGAGGGGGAGAGAGTGAGTCCTTGGTTCTAAACACAAACGCATTAGTTAGTCGTTCACTCGTTTTATCTGTTTAATTTTAATTTTTGACCTTTGAAACTGCCAACCTCTTTTAAATAATATAAATTAATTATGCATAAAATTAGAAAACAAAATACATGATGACAGGTTTACCTTTCACACACAAATTACGTAAAATGTCCTTTTGTTCTATTCTTAAACTGTCATATCATGTCATATTCCAATCTCGCCGTCTTGAAAGCCAAACATTTCCAACCTAAATTTTGATTATTTTCATATGCTATAAAAGGGAGAAAATATCTCCATTAATCACTCATTCATCAGCATTCGAAATTACTCTTTTTCTCAAAACGCTCGACTCAGCAAAACTCCTGAAAATGGCTCAATCGGTAAGTGTAACATTACTTTTTAAAATTATTCCAGCAGAAGCAATTAAACCTGCAAAACAGTTATAGTTTTAGCTTTTTATGCATTTAAGAGATATATTGAGAAGAAAAAAGAACAAATTTGATGGCATGGATTTTTATTTATCTGTGAAATTGTTTATATAAATAGAAATCCGGATTATATACTGAATGTTTATCTTGGATCTCACAAGTCTGGGTATATATTTTTGTTTAAGACCCCCCGATCCGCCAATGGTAGGTGTTATTAAATTCCATTTATATAAAGCATTAGGATTATAAACTTTATGTTTATTTTTTTATTTTGATATTCTTTTCATGCTATATCTATTTCATTCCATTTAATCATCACTCTTATTCCTCTTTTGTTTTTCCAATTCATGTTCATGTTGTCATTTAAAATATTATTTTAGAGTTTACAAATGAATTGATTTTTTTCTTCTTCAATTTTTCCCTTTTACAGTTAAAAACACTCTCCGTTTGCTTGTGTCTCGTTGCATTTTTGGCAATGGAAGTGAAAGGTATGGATTTTTTTTTTTGGGGGGGGGTACTTTTTACAATTAAAAATTGATAGAGGAAAAGAGGCACTTATCGAAATTTGCAGATATCTTTCTCACTTAGGTGTTGTTTCTATCATGACTTTCATCATGTTTGATGTGTCTAGTTTGGGGGGAAGACATATAACTTTTCAATAAAAAAAGAGACAATGAAAGAACGGTAAAGAGAGGTAGGTGAAATATGATATTATTATGTCAACATTTTTGCTCGCTTGCTTCCCTCTCTCGAAACGTCTTTTAAAATGATTTTCTTTTCCCGATGCACCATATCTTGCCCCTCAAAACGTTTGGCTATAATATGCCACTAGTTTGTTATGTGTGTTACTGATAAATTTAACGAAAAATCATGATTTGATAATTTCCTTGATTTCTAGCCCAAACTACCGATCGCACTGCAGAGTTCGAAGCCCTATGTGACAGATACAGGCAGGTGGTTGACACGTGTGAAGAAGATCTAAGAGGACTTCTTACATCTACTGAACAGAACCTGTTTGATGAAGCTGAGAATGATATGGTGTGTTTGGTAGAGGAAGGAGAGCAGGATAGCGCTGATGCCTGTGAAATCTTGGAAAAAATTTGCCTCGAAGTTGTCGACTGTTCCTCTACAGGTAAGTAATATCTTCAAATCACCTAATGCCATTTATAAAGATTTTTTGCTGCTTTTGTTTACACTTTGTGATATTGTCCAAAACATTTGTGGTATGTAATGCGAAAGATCCCTCATCGTATATTAGATTGTTTCTGTTCTCAGTTTATCATAGTTCACCTCAATGACATTATCAATCAAAATCAAGTGTTTTGATTCTCTTTATACAATTTCTGGTCCTCATTATTCACATTTCAAACAAACGTAAGTTATCATAATCTCTTCCTTTTCCAAAAGATGAAAACAAACCAATATACAATATTTAAAAGAAATCATCCTAAAATATCCATGTTACATGATATGCATTCCGATTAATCATAGGACTTTCTTCGTATGTTAATAATGATTTTAATTATATTTTATTACTTGCAGCTCGTTTCAGACGTTCTTCGTCTGTCTCTGCCGAATCGTCATCCGTTGAATCTAGTGAAACAGACTGAGGAGGTCATCGCAGGTCAAAGATCGAAACACAGTACCCCATATTTGCTTTGAGTGTCGTAATGTGTATGAAGATCTCTTCTTCATTCGACTTTTATATAAGTAACATTTTAAGATGCTACTTGTTTCCTTTTTGTGTCTCTTACATTCACTAATATATTTAAATAAAATTCTAACCAAATATTGAAAAATCTATCAATTTGCCTCAGTTGGTTTGATTATTTTTTTTTAGGATTGTTGGAGAAAGGTAATTGGAAGTTGTGGGTGAGAGAGGGAGAGAGAAAGAGAGCATTAGGGGGAGAGAAATATGTACATGAGAATGAAAAGAGAGGGGTGAAATATAAATAATTTGAGAGACAACCTATTATAGATTGAGGGGGTGGAATTGAGTCAGGTATAATGTGCGAGAGAGGGAGAGCTGAAGAGTGAAAAACTAATGCATGAGTATGCAATAGGCGGGTGTGTTCTATTTGCTTTTGAGTGTGTGTGTGGGGGTGATAGAGAGAGTATAGAGATAGGCAGACAGGAATTAGAGAAAGAGAGATTTGTGGAAAGGGAAAGATGATATGAATGTAACGAAGAGAGAGGGAGGGAATGAGAGAAAAAAAAGGGAGAGAGGGGAAGAAAGAACAAGCATACGATTCTTCATGTAACTCAGAACACAAGTATAAAAGATATAATCCTGTCTATATGGTATCTGGATCCTCATTATTTTTCAATACTATCCAAAATAAGTCAAAATTGCATTCAGTAATATCTTTGGCAAAAAAGCAAAAGTAACAGGAACTACATGCTATTTGCTTTAATATTGGTTTCTCTTCAAATACTTAATTTTGCCATTTTTTTAATTCAATAGGCTATTTTAATTTTCTGTACTAAAATAATATGATCATGTTTTTAAATCAATCATCTGAAAGAGTTGATATTTCTTCTATTTCAACAAGTTTTAAAGCGATTTCACCTTTTTATAAATTGGTTCATAAACTGCGGTTCCCACTTGAGTACGCTTTATTCCAGGCTGGAAGAGGCATAACTTTATTTTTCATATACAATATTTTCTGATTGTTTCTTGTCGATTCGAAGGTGCTGATTAGAATGATGCCACTCTTGTAACCTTGAGCGTTTACTGCAAATTGGCAAAATCCAATATGGCCGCCAAATATGCAAATCACCCATGAACATCATTAAAATTGCCGGCACATTGTCTACAAAATGCATGAAATTGTGTAGCAGGAATGGGATACTCTATAAAAAAAAGGACACAATATTTATTTTCTTGATATTCGAAAGGACCGCCATAGAGCCCTGTATACTCTATTATGTACAATAATTTTAAATAGGGAAAACAAATTTTCACAAAATAATAATAATAATAATAATAGCCAATTTTTATAAAGCGCTTTTCCCAGAATGGCCCAAAGCGCGTTACAGCATATTATTACCCCGGTCATTGGATTCATTTCAATCAAGCACGAAACGTGCACAATTTCCACTCCCTGGGGAGCATTCCTTGCATTCATCGCAGCCACATTACGGCGCTGGCAAAATCAAACATACAATATCTTTCGCATCCTACCGGGTACCCATTTAGGACCGTGAATGAGCATTAAACTGCAGGTAATTGTGATCAATGAACATTACTAACGAGATATATCATTTATTATGTCATGTATTGGAAAATTGCTGTATTTTGATATTCAAAATAGCCGCCAATGGCCCAAACAGTATAATGTACAATTGCAATAGGGGCAAAAATATTCACAACAGCGCATGAGCACTGAAAAGTCTGAAATGCATATTGTTTAGATAAAAGAGTGGAAAACTGACTTAAAACATAATCGCTAACGAAATATATTATTTGGTATGCCGTGTATGTAATAAATGCTGCATTTTGATATTCGAAATGGCCGCAAAGACCCTATCAGTATTATGTAGGCCTACAATGATAATGAGGACCAAATAAATCACAAGAGGGAGCACTAAAGTGCATGTATTTGCGATAAATAAATGGGATACTGTCTAAAAACATAATTGTAACGAAATATATCATTCAGGTTTCAAGTTTGTATTGAATACTGTATTTTGACTTTCAAAACGGCCGCCACAGACATTAACTGTATAATGTACAAAGCGATCTGGGAAACCAATTTTCACATGAGTGAGCACCATAAAAGCACGTAATTGTTTATGAGTGAAATATTGTCTGACAGCATAATTTCTCACAAGATATATCATTTCTTCTGCCAGGTAGGTGATAAATACTGTATTTTGAAAGTCAAAATGGCCGCGGCTATATATAGGCCCTAACGGTATTATGCGCATTGTGAATGGGGACAAATGATTTTAACAGATTTTGACTTTGCTTGACTAAATGAAAATGAAAATTGAAAATCCATATTTTATTGTTCGAAAAAGAAATCTGAGAATATAAATATTCCGAAAATTCATTTTGCCCAATTAATATTGGGCCTGGCATCCACTGTGCAGCGCCAGATTGACGAGGCTCTATCCTTTAATGTTGAACGCCAAACATGGTAGCAGCAACTCCCATCTTTGGTATGGTATCGTATGAGTGAAATGTTGTATGAAACATGATTTCTAACAAAATATATCATATCTCATGTACCTTAGGTGATTAATGCTATATTTCAAAATTCGAAATGGCCACCACTATGCCTTTTTGTGAAAATTATCTGCCCCAATTCAAATTGTACATTATACGATAAGGGCCTGTGGCGGACATTTTCAATTTAAAAATATAGCATTTATCACCTTAGTCATGTTGATTACACATATGATATAACTCGTTAGAAACCATGGTCTTAGACAATATCTAACTCTTATATCACATTTACATGCAATAGTCAAGCTAAGCCAAATTGTGTCAATATCATTATGTCCCCGGTTACAATGTACATAATACTTTTAGGGCCAATGGCAGCCATTTTTAATTTCAAAGTACAGCATTTAATACCTCCATGACCAATATGTGATTATTTAGTTAGAAATCATGTTTAAGGCAATATTTTACCCAAACGCCACAGTTACATGCATTTTATGATTCTCACTTTTTGAAAATTAGTTTCCCTGTACGCATGTTACATAATTTATTTAGGGCTTGTAGCGGCTATTTTGAATGTCAAAATACAATATTTAACACCTACATGGCAGAATAAGTGCTATATTTCATAAAAATCATGTTTACAAAATACAAATAATATTTTACTCATCCAACAGGATTATAGGGATTTCATAGTCAAGTAAATCAAAATTCTTTCAAAATTATATATCCCCATTAACATTGTAGATGATACTGTTAGGGCCTATATAGGGGCAATTTTGAATTTAAAAATACCGTACTTTTCTCATGCATGACAAAAGAAATGATATGTTTCGCTAGAAAACATGTTTTCAAAACATATTTTACTCATAGATCACAATTACATTGTGAAATTTAGTTTCTCCATTCGCATTGTCCATAAGGCCTATATGGCGGCCGAAATACAGCATTTATCACATACATTGCATATTGAATATTATATATATTTTTTTTTTATTTAGTCAGTATTCCACTCGTTTACCTTAATTATATGCATTTTGGTACTCACTCTTGTGATTTTTTGTTGTCCCCGTTGACATTGTACATAATTTTGATAGGGGAGTTGGTGGCATTTTGAATATCAAAATACATCATTTATCACATACATATCATAACAAATGATACATTATTTTCGTTAGCATTCATGTTTTCATTCATTACTTCACTCAAAGATCACAATTCCATGCATTTTCGCGCTCACTTTTGTGAAAATTAGTTTTCCCCATTCTTATTGTACATAATAAAGTATACAGGGATCTATGGCGGCCATTTCGAATATCGAGAAAAAAATATTTTGTCACAAATCGGTTTTTCAGAGAGTATTTGACTTCTGCCAACATAATTACATACATTTTATAGCCGGTGCGCGGACAATTTTCATGATTTTCATGGGTAATTTGCATATTTTGGGGGGCATATTGTATTTTGAAAATTTGAGGAAAATGCTCAAGGTTGTATGAGTGGCACCATTCAGATTCGTAACCAGCACCCTTGAATTGAATGTGACAAGAAACCACCAAAAATATTGTATACATGATTGTGTAGAACAAAAATAGGGTTTAGTCAATTTTCTATGGAGCCTATATCCTAGACTATAATGAGTTTCCTCACACACACAGGTGCATCACAAGCGGACTCTTGTACATGTGTTGCATGACAGGTGAATTTGCTCATATTTTCAGGCATTCCCTGTTCATCAGCTACTTGGTTATGATGTTCTTTTAAAAAATACAAATTTTGTATAGCATGGAGTGTTAATCATGCATGCCAACATTCTGAAATAGTTGATAATTCCCATAATCACCTAAAAGTCTTTCGGTCAATCACAGTAGGATAAATGGCGCATACATACGTAAATCCGAAGCTTCGTTAATCCGAAGGTTCGTTAGTCCGAAAACGAAATGATTAACGAACCTTATTTCGTTTCCGGACTAACGAACCTTCGGAACAACGAACCTTATTTCGTTTTCGGATTAAGCCCCTTTCACAATTGACGTACGACCATTTGCGACCTTTTGATCGTGCGACAGGCTGCAACAGGCATCAATCGCTAATCATCTCATAAGGTCGCACAGAGGCTTTCACAGTTGCAACAGCTGTCGTACAACAAAAACAACTAGTAAACCCCGTTGCACGAGTAAGTCGCATGTGCTCTTATTGTGCTCGTGCGATAACATGCGAGTGTTGCACGAGGGATTGCGAGTGGAACGGTCGCATAAATGCGAATGAAACGGTAGTGCAATGTTGTAAGCCGTTGCGATCGGTCTTGCAACAGTCTTATGGCCCATATATTATCGCACCCAGTCGCAAGACAGGTCTCTGTACATGTAGGTCGCTAGCGCATGTGCAAGTGTTGTGCGAACTCCAGTCGAATAAATGCGATTACTTAGTCGTGCCACCTCTCGCACCAAGTCGTACAACGTTGAACAACACTCGCACGATGATCACCTGACCGATGGTACGACCCCGGGTACGGCCTGAAGCGAGTGAATCGATCGCATTTGATCGCGTTCGGATTTTGAACATGTTCAAAATTCAGTTGTGACCAGTCACGACCACCTCGAGTTCGTGCGACTGTCTACAACGACTACGAGTTCTCGCAAGACACCAAGAGATCGATCGTGCAACAACAAGAAAAAACTGTTGCAGGCGGTCGTAAACTGGTCGGACGTCAATTGTGAAAGGGGCTGAACGGTCG
The DNA here is from genome assembly GCF_018143015.1 of Lytechinus variegatus. Lineage (NCBI taxonomy): Eukaryota > Metazoa > Echinodermata > Echinoidea > Temnopleuroida > Toxopneustidae > Lytechinus > Lytechinus variegatus. The sequence goes on from NC_054741.1 coordinate 63,261,635, forward strand.
CATAAATGCGAATGCAACAGTAGTGGAATGTTGTAAGCCGTAATTTCGATAGGTCTTGCAACAGTTTTATATAATCGCACCCAGTCGCAAGACTGGTCTCTGTAGGTCTCTAGCACATGTTCAAGTGTTGTACGACCTCCAGTCGACTAAATGCGACTATACTTAGTTGTGCCACCTCTCGCAACAAGTCGTACAACGTTGAACAACGCTCACACGATGATCGCCCGACCGATGGTACGACCTGATGCGAGTGAATCAGTCGTATTTATTCGCGTTTGGATTTTAAACATGTTCAAAGTTCAGATGCGACCAGTCACGACCAACTCCGACCACCTCGAGTTCGTGCGATCGTCTACAACGACTGCGAGTGCTCGCAAGACACCAAGAGATCGATCGTGCAACGACAAGAAAAAACTGTTGCAGGCGGTCGTAAACAGGTCGTACGTCAATTGTGAAAGGGGCTTTAACGAACCTTCGGAACATCGAACCTTATTTCGTTTTTGCATTATCGAACCTTCGGAATAACGCCACAAATTTTCGGATTGACGAACCCTCTTACGTTTTCGGATTAACAAACATCGAGGTGTAGGCAATTTACGTGTTTCGGAATAACGAACCTTCGGAATAAAGAACCTTCAGAATTACGAAGTGAAATGGTTGATCCAAGAGATATGTTTGTTATTGTGCGTGATACAGAAAGTGAATGTTACCTTTATGATATTTTATTGATAATTTGTGATGATTTGAATTACGCTTAGACTTGGATTCCCAATTGTTAATGAACTGAATCAAATTTCCTATCTGTTTTAGTTAATAGGGCTATTACGGCACATCTTTGCAAATTACCAATTTGTGCAATATATATAGCAAATTTGTGGATTATACTTAATTTTGAATTCGATAGGAATGCCAGTAGAAAGCATTACTTATTTCAAATAAACATTTGAACACTAAATATTGAATAACATTAAGATGAGGAAAATATGCACATTCCACGGGTACATTTGGGTAAATTGCACATTTAAAGAAAATTATCAAAATGTGCCCATGATATATACCTATTTTTTATCTTTAATCTTTTTCAGTTTGTTGGGTTTTTTAAAATGTATTAAACTGTTTATTTGAATGTCTTGTAATTTGTTCATGTTGCATAATTTTGCCAGTGTATTATACATTGTACTGTACTTATTCATCTCTTGTTTTTTGGAAATTTCGAATGAATTAAACTATAAACTCAATTGGTAATTCTATTAGATTCAAAATTTTATTCATAATGATAAGTATTAATATACATTTATCTTGCTGCTGCTAGTAGTAGTTACTAGTAATAACAGTAATAACAACAACAATAAAAATGAAAACAAATATATCTATAATAATGATAATTATAGTGGAAATAAATGTATTGATAATAATAATGATAATGATAATAATAATAATGATAATAATAATAATAGTAATAATAATGATCTCACAGCGGGCCCTGCTTAACATGATAATTCTACTGTCAGGTAAATAATTGATTACATGTGAAACATAAGAATATGGTAATCTGCACTGTGACTCTTACACACCATCCGTTAAATCATACTTAATCCTTTAAATTTTGTGAACAAGGTAAGACCTCTTGTTCTATTCTTCAGAATAGACTAGAACACCAGGCTCCGTAACACAAAGATTAGCGATCAATCGCTAAATGAACTGACCAATCAAGATCAATGATACACGCGCATTTGTCGCAAACTACTGTCTAGGAACCAACCAGAAGTGTTCTTTCATATTTGCTATTCATCGCAAACCTTTGTGTTACGGAGCCCAGTTGTATAGAACACCAGTTGTATTTCCAAATGAAAACATTGAAACAAGCGATCGGTCGCCAAATGACTCTCATTGTTTCATTAACTTTCAAAGCTAAAAGGGACAAGATAATTAATAGACCGCGTCAATCAAAATTAAATAAGAGAGATAGAGAGAGTCCTTGGATCTCTATAGAAACGTATTAGTTGGTTGTTCACTCGTTTTATTTGTTTATTTTTAATTTTTTGACCTGTATTATGTATTAATTACGCATTTAATTGGAAACGAAATTCCTAGTGACAGATTTTACCTATCATAAACAAATTACGTAAAATGATCTTTTTGTTCAATTCTTTAACTGTCATATCTTGTCATATTGCAATCTTCCGATCGTAAAAAACAAACATTTTCAATCTAAATTTTGATTATTTCCAAATACTATAAAAGGGAGAAGATAAAGCCATTAATCACTCATTCATCAGCATCAACTCTTCATTTGGTTCAAAACGCTCAACTCATCAAACCTCCTGAAATGGCTCAATCGGTAAGTATATAACATTACTCTTGTGCAAAACAGTTATAGTTTTAGTTTTCAAAGCATTTTATAGATATAAAGAGAAGAAAAAAATGAAAAATTTGATGACACGAATTTATTTGTGAAATCGTTTATGTAAATAGAAATCTGCATTATACACCAAAAGGTTTATCTTGGATCTCACAAGCCTGGGTATACCGATTTGTTTTATTCCCCCGATCCGCCAATGGTATATGTTATTAAATTCCATGTATATTAAGCCTTGGGATTATAAACTTTATATTTATTTTTTAACCAGTTTTTATATTCTTTTCATGTTACATCTATTTAATTTCGTTTGATTATGACTTTTATCCTGTTTTGATTTTCCAATTTTGGTCAATTCTTAAAATGTTCATGTTATCATTTAAAGTACTATTCAAGAGTATATAAATGAGTTTTTTTTTCATTATTTCCCTTATACAGGTAAAAACATTCTGCGTTTGTCTGTGTCTCGTTACATTCTTTGCAATGGAAGTGAAAGGTATGGATTTTTGGTACTTTTTTTAATTAAAAATTGATTTAAAAAAGAGGCATTTTTCTAAATTTGCAGATATCTTTTTCACTTGGGTACTGTTTCTATCATGGTTTTCATCATGTATGATGCATTTATTTTGAGGGGATGACATAGAACTTTTCATTTAAAAAAATGGAATAAGGAAAGAGAAGAAGGTGAAATATGATGTTATTTTCTGAATTCTATGTCGAAATTTTTGCTCGCCTGCTTCGCTCTCTCGAAACTTCTTTTAAAATGATCTTTCTTTCTTTTCCCGATGCACCATATTCTTGCCCCTCAAAACGTTTGACTCGATATGTCACTAATTTGTTATGTGTGTTACTGATAAATTCAACGAAAAATCATGATTTGATAATTTCCTTGATTTCTAGCCCAAACTACCGATCGCACTGCAGAGTTCGAAGCCCTATGTGACAGATACAGGCAGGTGGTTGACACGTGTGAAGAAGATCTAAGAGGACTTCTTACATCTACTGAACAGAACCTGTTTGATGAAGCTGAGAATGATATGGTGTGTTTGGTAGAGGAAGGAGAGCAGGATAGCGCTGATGCCTGTGAAATCTTGGAAAAAATTTGCCTTGAAGTTGTCGACTGTTCCTCTACAGGTAAGTAACATCTTCATATCCTCTAATGCCATTTAAAAAGATTTTTTACTGCTTTTGTTGACATCGCGATATCGTCCAAAAACATTTATATGTATTGCAACAGATCCCTCTTCCTATATTAAATTGTTCCTCTTCTCAGTTTATCATAGTTAATCTCAATGATATTTTCAATCAAAATTAATTCATATTTCAAACAAACGTAATTTATCATAATCTCTCCCTTTTCCAAAAGTTAAAAACTAACCGAAATACAACATTTCAAGGAAATTATCCTTAAATATCCATGTTTACATGATATGCATTCCGATTATTCAAAGGAGTTTCTTCGTATGTTAACGATTGTAATTATATTTCATTACTTGCAGCTCGTTTCAGACGTTCCTCGTCTGTCTCTGCCGAATCGTCATCAGTTGAATCTAGTGAAACAGACTGAGGAGGTCATCGCAGGTCAAAAATCGAAACACAGTACCCCATATTTGCTTTGAGACCGACGTAATGTCTTATGAAAATCACTTTTCCATTCGACTTTTATATTAAGTAACATTTTTAGATGCTGCTTGTTTCCTTTTTATGTCTCATCCATTCACTAGTATATTCAAATAAAATTCTAATCAAATATTGAAAAATGTAATAGTTTGCCTCAGTTATTGTCATAAGTTTGATTATTTTTTGTATGATTGGAAAAAAGATACGTGAGTAAACTTGATTAATTGAGAGAAAAAATATTGTATAAATAAAGTTGATTGTGAGACCCCTTCCACGGGAACTAGGGGGGTTAATCGGGGAGGGGTTCCAAATAAAGAATGTTCCTTATATACTGTTGGAGTACAGTGCAAAGAAAGGAAATGATAATGGGAATTTCTTTCTTCAGCTAGAGTCAAGATGCTAGAGGGCCTGGACAAAAAGACAGTGTGTGTGGGTGTGTGCACCTGTGTATAAGGGTGTGTGAGAGAGAGAAAGAAGGGGAGGGAGAAAGAGGAACATGAGAATTAAAAGAGAGGGGTAAAATATAAATAATTTGAGAGACAACCTATATTATGATAGAGTTAGGGGTGGGTGTAAGCCATGTGGGTGTGCGCGATGAAGAGCTGATATAATGCAAAAGGAAGTGTGAAAAGCTAATGCACGAGTATGCAATAGATGGGTGTATGCTATTTGTTTTTGAGTGTGCGTGAGGGTGTGTGTGTGTGTGTAAAATATATTCGTCCCCCCTTGTTAAAGATAAAGGATTGATTGATTGATAGATAGATAGATAGATAGATAAATTTTATTTCCACACGGTAAAAAACCCAAACAGATACAGAGTCTGATGTGCTTTCGGGCCGTGCCTTGATCTTAAGCCAGCCTGACACTTGCATGATTTTGTGTCACGCATTGGCACGACTCAAGTCGTACCAGTGCGTAAATTAGTCGTGAACTGGCGTGAAGTGTGCGTAAACACGTCGTGACTGCGTGCCATGTCTTGACGAGAATTTTGAAATGTTCAAAATTTTGGTCACGACAAAATTTAGCGACCGAGTCGTGAACTATGCGCAAACTCTTCGTGAACTCTTCGTGAACTCGTCGGGACGATACGCGAGGATACGTGCCAGTGCGTGACAGTGCGCGCCATGCCACGACTGTCACGAATGGTTCACGAACAGCTCACGTCCATAGAGATGTATATTCATCTCTATGCTCACGTCGTGTTCACGAATAGTTCAGCACGACGCCGTCCGAATTGCGCACACTCATCGTGCAAGTGCGGGAAGTGCGTAAACTATGCGCAAACTATGCGTGAACTCGTCGTGCCAGTTCGTGTCAATTTGGACACTGACGGGCAAGCATTCGTGAACTATTCGTGAACTCGTCGTGAAGTTGTCGTGAACTATGCGTGAACAAGTCGTAAGCAGTGCGGGAGCCTCCCAGTTCGTGCCCCAAAATGGCACGACTTGCCACGACAAAATCGTGGCCAAAAGTCGTGCAAGTGTCAGCCTGGCTTTAGTATACATGAATAACACATAAAAATAATAATCATAATTCTTACAAGTTGATGATAAAAGTTAATATAAATTATTATAATAAAAAGATAATGATAAGTTGAAAAAATACAGAATATCTTCAGTATGAATGCATTATACAGAAAATATGACATTTTTTAGGGTGAAATATTACTCAGATGCAAAGTTATAAATTAAAACCAAATATGAAATTATACTCTTCGTATAATTTGTAAATTTCTAGTTACAAATTGGTACAGGTAACTTTAATTCAGCTTTCATTTTGTAGAAGATTTTTTTTTTATTTTGCAATTTGGGGTTATGTATAATTATGTTGCTCACTGTATACATTTTTTTTAAATTCACCCCGAAAAAGCCTTGCTTTTGGACACGACAAGAGCTTATCACGAAAGAAGTGACACCACCATGCAAGACAAACTGTGCTCTCTTTCTCCGATTATTCATGAACCAGCCAAATTGCATCCCACAAGTTTGATCTTGACAGTAATGGAACAATAGAATAATTAATGGCATCAGAAACTCCTACCAAAAATTAAATGTCGAACTGTAGCTTTGAAGATAAAATAGGGACCAAATTCATTCATTTTTTAAAGAAAAATAGTATTCAATATAACGAGGATCAATCGTAAAAAAATCCATAGCGAGTTCTGCAAGTATACATGTACTATTTTTTTTTACTGAATGGACACCAGTTCTGCATCAACAAAATGGAAAGCAAATTTGTTTAGTAAACCGTAATTGTAAAGAAATGTTAAATACTTTAATGTTTGAATAGCCACATAACGTTGGCCAACCCCGACCACCCTTGTTGATACTGCATTATATACCCTCATTTTTGTTCATTTAATGTTTAATTTTGACATAGTTTGTATATTATTTCGTCTATTTATTTTACATTTCTGTTTACTACAATTTTACCTTTTCCAATTGTATTTTATTCATGCTTTGATATATTAAGTTTTTCGTTCTTATTTTTGTAAGCTTATGTTGGTATTGTTTGTTACTATCACTTGTTCACGGCCTTGCTGAAAAGCAGCTTCTAGCTGAAAGCAGGCATTTTAACATAAATAAACATAAATAAAATATAATACAATACAATTGATAATTTTGCCACACAGAGCGGGATTGACGTGCAATTTCGACTTCTGTGATTGACTAATGCTTAGCCCCACATTTTCTTAGCCTGGTTTCGTTCATACTGCATATCTTAGCACGAAAATAAGCCGACTAACACTGCTTTTTTTGCAGGACCAGAAAGTACCGTACTATTTACCGTACTAGCCCACTTTTTTCTTTTTTTTGCAGGAGTTTCTGCATTTATTGAAAGTCAAAAATAAATTTACAATACATAAAACATAACCGTAGTATGATATGAAAGTACATTGTAATTTGACAAATTTATAATAGTGTCAACAAAATTTAGACATGAATACAATTAAAGGATAAGACAAAGTAATGAAAAAAAAATGCAGTGGCAAACTATATAAGCAAAAATATGATTGAGCAATAGCAGCAAAAAGGGGGAAAATCGCTACATGGAAACCTATTATTTTATAGGTCTAGGTCTCGAAGAAAATGTTACGTCACAAATCATCAGAAAAGGAGAAAAAAGAAAAAAGAAGAAATGAAGTGTGCTAAAACTTTGCTAAAACCATGGAAGGTCCATGCTAAAACGTAATGAGAAACCGAAGTGGGCTAAGCTTAACCCCGGGAAATGGGGGGGGGGCTAAGAGGGGGAGGGGGTATTAGTCCCACCGGGGTTAAGGAAAATATGTGCAGTGTGCAAAGCATATTATAACAAATTGAAAATGTTTTAGATAGTGTAGCAATAGAAATATATCAACTATGTTAGGTGATTGATATAATAACATGATCGTATTTTGAGTATAGAAAATTGAAAAAAAAATAAAATTGCCTATTGAAGAAAAAAAAGCAAAATTAATTGAAGAAAGTATTTCAAAAGAGAGCGATATCAAAACAAATATTAGTTCCTTGCTAATCCTTTTTTTGCCTCAGATATTACTGAATGCCATTTAATGTATTTTGGAAAATATTGAAAAATAATAAGGATCCTGAGACCATATAGACCGGATTACATCTTTTATATTTACTTGTGTTAATCGTATGCCTGTTCCTCTGTCTCTCCCCCTCCCTATTACTTTTTCTCATTCTCTCTCTTCATTCTATGTATATCATCTTTCATCTTGCTCTTTCCACGTATCTCTCTCTCTTATTCTTGTCTGCCTATCTCTATAACACTCATACACCCACACACACACCCACACACCCTAACACAAATAGAACACACACACATCTATTGCATACTCATGCATTAGCTTCTCACTCTTCATTTTGTATTATTTCAGCTTTTCATCGCGCACACCCACCTGACTCACTGCTACCTCTCACTCTATCATAATATAGGTTGTCTTTCAAGTTATTTATATTTTACCCCTCTCTTTTAATTCTCATGTTCCTCTTTCTCCCTCCCCCTCTTTCTCTCTCTCCCTCACACACCCTTATACACAGGTGCACACCCACCCACGCACACTTTCTTTTTATCCAGGCTCTCTCACTAGCATCTTGACTCTAGCTGGCGAAAAAAAATGCCCATTATCATTTCCCTTTTTTGCACTATGCTCCAACATGACATAAGGAGCACTTTTATAATGAATAATAATGACTCCCCTAGTTCCCGTGGCAGGGGTCACGCAATCAGCCTTATTTACAAAATAATCTTTTCTTCTTTTTTTTAAATTTTTTTCTGTCAACTAATTAAGTTTACTCACGTATTCTTTTTCCACTTTTCAACTTCCAATTACCTTTCTCCAACACTCCAAATAATCAAACTTATGAGAATGACTGAGCCAAATTATCAGATTTTTCAATATTTTGTTAGAATTTTATTTTAATATTCATTAGTGGGTGAAAGAGACATAAAAAAGAGTCATGCAGCATCTTTAGAAGTATATATTAAAGTCGAATGAAAAAGTGATTTCGTAAACACTACGACTCAAGGCAAAGATGGGTACTGTGTTTCGGCCTTTGACCTGCGATGACCCCCTCAGTCTGTTTCACTAGATTCAACGGATGACGATTCGGCAGAGACAGACGAAGAACGTCTGAAACGAGCTGCAAGTAATAAAATATAATCAAAATCATTATTAACATATGAAGAAACTCCTATATTATTAATTGGAATGCATATCATGTAAACATTGATATGATATTTAAGGATAATTTCAAAATTAATTTGAAATATCATTTATCGGTTTGTTTTTATCTTTTGGAAAATGGAGAGATTATGATAACTTTCGTATGTTTGGTATGTGGATAATGAAGACCATAAATTGCATAAAGAGAATTAAAACACTAGATTTTCATTACAACTTTCATTGAGTCTAACTATGAAAAAGTGAGAAGAGGGACAATCTAATATAAGAAGAGGGATACTTTGCATTACATAAATAAATAATGTTTTGAACCCGGGGGAGCCACTTACATTGGCGAGTGGATACCATGCGCGACCAAAAAACACGTAAAAAGGATGTTTTTTTTAAGATAGGGCACGATACTTACGTAACGTGATAAGGGTGTCAAAAACACAAAAATAATGAAAAAGGGTATCTATTTCGCTCGGAAATTTACGTGTTTCGGGTAAAATTTGCGGGGATGATAAAACAAAATTAAAATGTTTTATATAGTGTGTCCTTTTTGCCCCAACACTACGTATTTAGAGTCCGCTTTACGCGAGGTGTGGAAGGTCTGGTTGTACTAAACTAAGATGTGTAAAACAGTAAACATGGTAAAGGTAAAACCGACGACCGAAAGACCCGTGGCATAACAATGAAATATTCCTGTACTTGTTTAGGGGTTCATTTCAGGGAATATTTGCCAAGAGTATCGTTTTGTTTCCAATACGTGTTAAGGGTATGGTTTCACACGCCAATACTTGCACTTTCAGAATATTGAAATTACGTGTTTAGGGTGCTTTTCGAGACCCCATGGTCGCGCATGGTATCCACTCGTCAATGGAAGTGGCCCCCGGGGTTTTGAACGATATCTCAAAGTGTCAACAAAAGCAGCAAAAAATCTTTATAAATGGAATTAGGGGATTTGAAGATATTACCTGTAGAGGAACAGTCGACAACTTCAAGGCAAATTTTTTCCAAGATTTCACAGGCATCAGCGCTATTCTGCTCTCCTTCCTCTACCAGACACACCATATTATTCTCAGCTTCATCAAACAGGTTCTGTTCAGTAGATGTAAGAAGTCCTCTTAGATCTTCTTCACACGTGTCAACCACCTGCCTGTATCTGTCACATAGGGCTTCAAACTCTGCAGTGCGATCGGTAGTTTGGGCTAGAAATCAAGGAAATTATCAAATCGTGATTTTGTTTTCATTGCATTTACCAAAAACACATAGAACAAACCAGTGGCATATTGAGCCAAAAATTTGAGGGGGCAAGATATGGCGCATTGGGAAAATATTTTTTTTAAGTTTCGAAGAGAGCGAAGCAAGTGAGCAAAAATTTGATACAATATTCAGAAAATGATATTACATTTTCACCCTTTCTATCTTTCCCTTTTTTATTCCTTTCCTCTTTTGTTTGGGGGCAAGCGCCCCGGCTAGCCCTCTCCCATGTACGCCACTGGAACAAACATATAATTTACATTGTTTACTGATGATCTCCATCATCACAATAAAAAAATGAAAATAAGACACCTAAACAAACAAATTGACAAGTGTTGTTCTGTAATGTAGAAACTCACTGTCCTAACAATATGAAAAGTTATATGTCATCCTCCCCAAACAAAGTAGACATATCAAACTTGATGAAAGTCATGATAGAAACAGCACCAAAGTGAGAAAAGATATCTGCCAGTTTCGAAAAAAGCCTCTATCAATTTTTGATTGAAAAAAAAAAATCCATACCTTTTACTCCCATTGCAAAAAATGCAACGAGACACAGACAAACGCAGAATGTTTTTACCTGTAAAAGGGAAAAATGAAGAAAACAAATCAAATCATTTGTATACTCTAAAATAATAGTTTTAATGATAACATGAACATTTTAAGAATTAGTTGAAATTGGAAGGCAAAAAAGGAATAGGAGTGATTATTAAATGGAATGAAATGGATGTCACATGAAAAGAATATAAAAATTGTAAAGAAAAGAAAACAGTTTCTAATCCTAAAGCTTAATATAAATGGAATTTTAATAGAAAATACCATTGGCGGATCGGGGAACTAAAACAAAGAGGTATACCCATACTTATGAGATCTAAGATAAAAAATTCGCTGTAAAATGGAGATTTCTTTTTATATAAACGATTTCACAAATAAATCATAATTCATGTCATCAAATTTGTCCTTTTTTCTTCTCATTTTATATATTAAATGCTTTAAAAGCTTATACTATAACTGTTTTGCACAAAAGCAATGTTATACTTACCCAATGAGCCATTTCAGGAGTTTTGCTGAGCCGAGCGTTTTGAAAAAAAAGGAAATTATTTCGAATGCTGATGAATGAGTGATTAATGGATATATTTTGTCCCTTTTATAGTATTTGAAAATAATCAAAATTTAGGTTCGAAACGCTTGGCTTTTACAATCGGAAAATTGCAATATGGCATGATATGACAGTTTAAGGTCTGATTGATCAAAACGAGTATTTTACGTAATTTGTTTGTGATAGTGAAGGCTGTAATTATGTATTTTGTTTTCTAATTATGCATAATCAATTAATATTATTTAGATGAAGTTGGCAGTTTCAAAGGTCAGAAATTGAAAATATAACTAATAAAACGAGTGAACTAACTAATGCGTTTGCGTTTAGAACCAAGGACTCTCCCTCTCCCTCTGTCTTTCTCTCTCTCACACACACACGCCCCATCCACTCTTTCTCTCTCTCTCTCTCTCAAATTTGATTGACATGGTCTATTGTCTTGTTTTATCTACCTTTTAAAGTAAATGAAACAATCATGATTGACATTAGCCGACAGTTGGCTATACTAGAGTAGTTGGTCGATCTATAGGACCTAATTCTTCCCATCAACTTGTGTTTAACAACTGCTTTGTATGTTTAGTATTGAGGAATATTTTAATTTGATATACAAATAATCCACGAATACATATATACATATGGTAATGTGTGTTAAAAAAATCTTATTTGTTAGTGTCTATTAGAATTCACCCATTAAATAAGCTGACCATTGATATGATTTTCAATAAAATCGTGGTTTGTCTTTAATATATAAAAATTTACCAGTGGGTATACTAGCATTGACAGATCCAAACTGCCAAACGCATTATATATTACATTATCCTTTGAGCTAGATTCATTGTGCATAATCCAGTCAAAAGTGACATCTAGTACCATAAGTGGTGTAATGAGTGGCACGTGCCCACCCCTCGCACCCAAAAAAAAAAAAAGATAAATAAATAAATAGAATAAAAAATTTAAAAAATCGGCAAACCCCCCAAAAAATCAAATAAAGTAAAATAAAAACAGGGGAAAGGGAGAGAGAGACAGGGAAAAGAAAGAGAATTATGGTTGGGAAAACGGAAATATAAGGTTTTTCAGAATTTAATGAGACACAACTAGCTTGGGTCCTATATGTGTTCACTCCTCCTGGAGCACGCATTGTCTGCTAAATTTGATACATATTACCCTTCCAACATGTCCAAGGCGATTAAATAGCGCTTAAAGCATTCCGTTTTCAAATCAAATATCAAATATTTATCCTCATTATTAGTGACATACGCATCTTTTTCATGATTTCCAAAATCATGAATTTTTTTCCCTTTTAGAACTGAATAAAAAGAAAAATTCAGCTGGCGCATCGTGCCCGCCTTTGTTTTTATAAAGATTAAGTCTTTAAGCAAGTCTTTTCGAAATGTCAAAAAAAAAATCAGCTTACGCTTCGTGCTCGAATATTTGTTTAATGAATTCGTAAAAACAGTCCTTAAAATGTGTCCCTTTTCCATTCCTGTATGAAATTATCATTAATATCAAATTTTATAAGTTTTATTCATAACACTATGCATTAATATTCATTTATCATACTGGTGCACTGTTGTATATAAGAGGGACATACATATAAAAAGTTATATATTTTTTTAAACAAGTGCACACCTAGTTACCAATAATGCATACAGCATTTCCATTTATTTAAAAGCAGGATGAAAGAGCATTGCAGATTAAATGCCTTGCTCATGGGAATAGGTGCCACGGCTGGGATCGAACCCCGGACTTTCCAAGTATAGCCAGGCGCCTTAGACCACTCGGCCACGGCACCTCCGTGAATGATGAATAATTGACGTCGATATGAGAAATAAAAGAATAAGGTCATCTGGACAGTGGCTCTGACACACCATACGTTAAATCATCATTGATTCTATAAAAAAGGCATAAAGATGAACGACATTTGACCTCTTTGTGTATTTCCATCTCTTCACAATGAGTCATACTAAACTAGAAAACCAGTTAATTCGCTGTATTTTGAAATGATAACATTGAAACAAGAGATCTGTCGCCAAATGACTCTCATTGTTTCGTTTACTTTCAAAGGTAAAGATAATTACCATGATTAATAGACCGTGTGAATCACATTTAGGTGAGACTGAGGGAGAGAGGGTCCTTGGATTTCAACACAAACGTATTAATTGGTCGTTCACTCGTTTTGTTTGTTTATTCTTTTAATTTTGACCTTTCAAACTGTCAACTTATGTTAATTGGTATAGATATTAATTACGCATATAATTAGTAACGAAATTCGTAATGACACTTTTACCTATCACAAACAAATTACGTAAAATGCCCTTTTGTTCTATTCTTAAACTGTCATAATCATGTCATATTTCAATCTCACGATCGTGAAAGACAAACATTTCCTACCTAAATTTCGATTATTTTGAAATACTATAAAAGGGAGTAAATATTGTCATTAATCATTCACTCAACAGCATTCGAAATAACTCTTTTTAAATTTGTTCAAAACGCTCGACTCAGCAAAACTCCTGAAATGGCTCAATCAGTAAGTACACCATTATTTTTCGAATTATTCCTGCAGAAACTGTTTAAACTGTTATTCAGTTTTAGCTTTAGCTTATTAAGAATATTAGGGATATGATGAGAAGAAAAAGGAACGAATTTGAAAACATGGATATTTATTTCTGATATTGTTTTCAGTGAAATAGAAACACAAATTGAAATCTGTATGCCAGAGATTGATCTAGAATCTCACTAGTCAGGGAAACTATAGCTATTTGAATTCAACTTTCTTGTCTCCCGATCCGCTAATGGTTTGCCATTAAATTCAATTTATATTAATCATGTCACCGTTTTCTGTTCGACATTATAAATGAAAGGATATCTATCATATTGGTGAAGGAATATTTTTTGTTCCTCTTTTTTCCCTTAATTTTCAATTATTATTGAAAAAGAATCTGTATTCTTTTTTATGATTCATGATTTTACTCATTTTTTATTACCCTTTTTGGGGGTGTAATCGCATCCCCTTGTGTGACATCTTTGTATGAAAAAAGAAACTGCTAAATATTGATTGATTGATTGAAAGAATGGGTGAATGAATGAATGAATGAGCGAAATTGATCCAGCCAGATCCTTAAATTTGTCTGCAAGAAAGATGGTCTCATCTAATTATTTAACTTCAATTGATACTTTGATTAATGTTATCATTCAAACTGTGATTGTAGAGTGTACAAAACATTAATGAAATATTTTATTCATTTTCCCCCTATTCAGGTAAGAACACTCTGCGTCTGCTTGTGTTTCTGTGCATTTTTTGCAATTGGAATCAAAGGTACATAAACTTTTTATTCTTATTTTTCATTAACAATAAAAGATATTTGCATAATTTTGTTCACTTGGGTATGTTTCTATCTATGTGTGTTCACTTAAATATCGTTCATATACATATAAGTCTATTTTTGCTGATGGCTTCACGTTCAGACTGAACGATTTTCCACATTACAAATTAAAACAGTTCATTTGTACGCTTTGGTGCCATTATTTTGTTTTATTATGACAATGCAAACTTCCTCACCGATCATTAATAAAAACAATACAAATTCGATGTTTGGCATATGTGTTACTGATAAAGTCAATTTTAAAAATCACGATTTTGATAATTTCCTTGATTTCTAGCCCAAACTACCGATCGCACTGCACAGTTCAAAGCCCTATGTGACAGATACAGGCAGGTGGTTGAAACGTGTGAAGAAGATCTAAGAGGGCTTCTTACCCTTACTGAACAGGAATTGTTTGATGGAGCTGAGAATAATATGGTGTGTTTGGTAGAGGAAGGAGAGCAGGAAAGCGCCGATGCCTGTGAAATCTTGGAAAAAATTTGCCTTGAAGTTGTCGACTGTTCTTCTACAGGTGAGTTTGGATCTCTTACATAGTTGCGTACGCAGGATTTTTTTGAAGGGGGGGTCAGGCTGAATGAAATTTTGAAGACCCCCCCCAAAAAAAAAAAAATGTTTAACCCCAAATTTTGGGTCGTTGGGTCGTACAAAAGAATGACAAAAAGGTCTTCATTTTTAGGGGAATTGTTGGACACCTGTAACTACACCCCCCCCCCTTGCTTAGTTTTACACTGACATCGTCCAAAAGCATTATATGTATACAGAAGATCCATCCACTAATACAGTACTCTGTATGTCATCATTATCATTAATGTCACCTCTCATCGGAATTATCTTTTCTTTATCGTGACGAGTATTTTCTTTATACAATTTCTCGTCTTCTGTATTCATGTATCAAAGAAAACGTACAATCACACCGACATACAATATCTTAAGGTAATAAATTAGAAGAAAATACATATTTCTAAATACAATGATGATAAGTATTAGTTCATTTGGTATAATCATTAACATCACTTACACTCTAATAGGTTTACCCAGTATTGGGTAAAATTATGGGAACATACATGCTTGTTGGGTAAAAAGATATCAACTATTTTGTAAATTTTACGCAATGTTGCGTTGAAATTTACACTTCAAACATGCACTATGCCCAATATTGGGGGGAAAATACTCAGCAAACATGCATGTTTTACCACAACCGCGACCCTGATCATGAAGAAAAAACAGTCTGGGTCAGAAGGGAGGAAACATATAAAGGAGCAAAAAGAAATTTATTTTTGAATGCTCTTAGAAACGCAAGTTTTATACTCCATTTTTACACAAAATCCTTACCGGGGGTCCCACACCCTCTCCCGCTCGATCGGTTCGGTGTCTCACGCTGTCAAAAATATTGTGCCCCCTTCGGGATTTTGCCCCCCCCAAAAAAAAAAAAAAAAAAAAAAAAAAACCGGCCCGCCTGCATGCCTACCCAATGTTGGGTAATTTTTTTACTCTATGTTATTATCACATCTAATATTCTCTTCATCAAGTATACTTCAATGAATCAATATTTTTATCTTTGATACAGAGAAATGACCGATATTTACATGATATGCATTCAGATTAATTATACATTAAGGAATTTCTTGAATGTAATTTAATTTTTATCGTCAATCATATTTGTTTTCATTACTTGCAGCTCGTTTCAGACGTTCTTCGTCTGTCTCTGCCGAATCGTCATCCGTTGAATCTAGTGAAACAGACTGAGGAGGTCATCGAAGGTCAAAGGTCGAAACTCAGACCACCCATTATCCCTGAGAACTGGAGCAAAGAGGTCTCAAAGCATTTAATTAATTTTCAGATATTTAAACTAAACTCACCGAATAACTTTTCTGTATGATGTATCGGTAACATAACCAAAAGTAGGCGTTCAGCCATGATTAAATTTCCACTAAATATATTAATTAAAGTCTATCGCTAATATTCGAAAAGACGTTCTGTATATCATGATAATTACGCCATCATTTTATTAAGCTATTGGAGACATTAAAATCTATGTTCTATTTTATATGCAATTGGTAGAAGAAAAAGACATATCCATTCATCCCAAAGTAATGTAAATTGAAATAGATTGAAACAGGTTACTAATTTTCACTATGTGAATACGTGACGCTTTGCATTTTTTATAATGTTTATGGAGATCACCTTTACGATGTTTTTTTTAATATATCTTTACTTGATGAATGTCATATTTAAATAAAATCCTAACCAAACCTAATATTTAGCCCGAGTTGTTCTCTTAGGTTTGATGATATTTTATTGGACTGTTGTGGAAAAGGAAGAAAGTGAGAAAAAACTACATAAGGAGAGCAAAATTTTGACATTTTTAAAAAGAAAATCCAATTTTGTGATAGATTTCGACAAAATGTTCAGAATGATATAATGAGATGGTTTCTGAGACCACTTCCACGGGGACTAGGGGAGTTTTCCGGGGAGGGGTTCATAATAGAGTAAGGTGCTCCTGTCGATATCCTGTTGTACATTAGCACAAAGAGGGAAATGAAATATAATTTCCTTAACCCCATCCCTCCCCCTTTGACTGACAGGAGTAAAATAATAATAATAATGACCTATATTTCGGAGCAAACCTCTATTACCATTTTTTTTTGTTATTATATATTTTTTCTTTAAAAAATTCTCGTACCAAAATGACCTTCATTTGTGGGTGTATTTGTATGTAGGAAGGGGTAGATATGAGTAAGGAAAGCAAAATGTATATGATGAGTGAGATAATGAGCCAAGAATTGTGAGGGATGCCCCCAAAATGTGGCAATTTTTGTAAAATTTGGAAGCGAGTGAAGTGAGTAAGCACATATTCGACCAAGACCAAATGGAAATCCAGAGTGGGTGATAGTTTTTATATAATATTCAGAAAAGAAAAGATATATGCCACCATTTTTTGGCTGTCCTTTTCTCTTTTTACTTTTGTAGAGCTTTTTTTTCAATTGGGGGTGCCCTCCGAACTTCCATCCTCTGTGCGCACGTGTGTTCAAGTGTGTGTGGGTTATAGGATGTACCGTATATGTCAACCTAAATAGGGCCTATTTTTATTATTGTTAGTAGTAGTATTATTATCATCATCATCATCATTATTATCATAATTATTATGATAATAATATCATGATGATGGCAGTGATGGTTATCATGGGTGTTTCCATTGAAGGAAAATTAAACCCTTGAAACAGGATAGCCAGTGTAATCACAGAAAAATCAAAGAAACAGATAAATGAAAATTTGAGAAAAATTGAACGAATAATTAGAAATTTATGAGCATTATAAGTTTATATCATTATTATAATGTAGATCCTTTCATTGGCAATGCGACAAAGATGTGTGATGTCACGTGTGAACAACTTTCATATTACATTTCTATATATTTCACTTAAAATGCCTCTTTTATTACATCTATGCGTAGATCATAATATAGGAGGGCATGTAATACAGATTTTCAAAAAATAAATTACGGATGAAAAGTTTGTATTACCCTAAGAAAGAGCAAAAATATACGTTTTCAGGGTATTTTATAGTCCATCAGAGAGAAAGTTGTTCACATGTGACATCACAAATATTTGTCACATTGCCAATGAGAGGATCCCAATAGAATTAGTTATCGCAATATTCAAATGCTCATAACTTTCTCACTATTTGTCCGATTTTTCTCAAATTTTCTTTAATTTTATTCTTTGATTTTTCTGTTTCCACAAGAGTCAACTTGTTCCAAATGTTTCATTCCCTTTAATAAGGTATAACTAAGGGAGGGGGACAGGTGTGGGATATATCATAATAGAACATCACAATATCCATGATTAACATAGGCGGATCCATGGGGCCTGAGGCCCCCCCCCCCCCCCATTGGCGGAGCAAAAAAAGGGGGGAAAGAAAGAAAAAAGAGAAGGGAAAAGAGAGGAGAAAAAAGAAGGGGAAGTACAAAAAGAGGAAGACGAGTGAATAAAATAAGATGAGGGAAGACTTGAATTTTTTTTTTATGTCACTATAATTTTTTGCTCGCTCTTCCTGCTCGTATTGCCATATATAGATGTTTTACATATCTTGCTTAATACGGAGCTTAAAATATCAAATTCTGAAAGTCAATATACAGAACATTTCAGCTCGGAAATCGAACTTTTATTATTTTGTTTGATTTACAAATTGATTTCTTTTTTAAAATACAATCATGATTACATGACTTTATCTTTTTAAAATTCATCCCCTCCCCGCAAGCAAGCGCTAGACATGCTAGAAGTCACTTTATTTTTGTTAGTAGGTCTATTCTTATTATCCTGGTTTATGATGTAATATAAGTGGAGAACAGATAAAAACAAGTTGAAATTTAGAAATAATAATAATTTGATTTTATATAGCGCTTTTTTCCAGATGATACAAAGCGCTGCTAGGGGCTTAAGAGAAGTTAGGATTTATATGGTTATATAAGTGTGTTTTGAGATGTTTTTCGAAGAGGTCAAGAGAAGAGAGATTTCGGAGAGATGAATGGAGTTTGTTCCAAAGACGGGGGTATGAGATTGAAAAGAGTTGAAACCGACTTGTTGTTCTGGATTTTGGAATGACAGCAAAGACTTGTATGTAGACCTTTGTTGCTGAAATAATGAAGAAATGTAAGAAGGAATTGTGGTTGACAGAGATTTATAGGTTTGTTCAAGAGTGTATAAAAGGTTAATCACACCGAAAACTGATAATTCCTCATAATGGTTCTTTTTAAAGTCATTAAAACAAAACAGCTTGCGCTTTGCGCTCGCATTGATCTAGTACATGCATGTACGTAATACCTAATCTTGTAGCCTAATAAAAGCTAGCTTGTACTTAAAATTTTAGCCTTATTTACTGCCAGTGGTGTACAGATGTTGGGTTTGGGAACCATGGAGAAAGGGTAAAAAGTTTTAATAGGCCTACATATCTTTTCAAAAAATTATGACAAAAGTCTATTACAAACTAATGAACAATCAAAAAAAATTTCGCTCGCATTTATACATATTTTCTTTAAAGAACTGTCAAAAGTATATTACAATTTTAGATTTTTGCGTTAAAAAATCAAAATTTTTGGTTACTTGCATTTTTTTCCCAAAAAATATATCACGGGTGCATTTTACCTCATATCTGGCCCCCTGAAAATATATGCAACTGAAAAGCTTCACAAAATTTACCAAAAGTGCGCACGAAATCTTTCAATATTACTTCAGATAATGCAAAAGTGTCCCAATGGCAAGCTCGGTTGCTTCGCTCCCTTGCTTTGGAGTTTCTTTGAAAAAACAATATGTGTATGTCCATGGCATAAATTATCATCCCTTACAAACCATGAACACCAATCGACACCCATGGGAATAGCACATAGAATATAATATTTTTTTACATGTATTTGAAACTAGGGAGGGATGATTGTATATAGCATCCCCACCTGGTAAGTTCGGAAATGCAGCAGCACCCCCACCCCATCCCCTCCAGCTGTCAACGTCCCCGTGGCCGTGGTGTTCAGCTTTTTTTTTATTCATGTACTTTTTTCGTGATCCTGAAATGGGGTGTATCGACGCCCTCTAACGTTCGTCGGTCTGTATTAAAATACTAGCAGACACCTTTCGGGCTCGAAACAATTTTAACTACCTGTGTCTGTGTCCTAGTAGGAGTAGGAGAGCAGATCTAGAGATTGCCACTGGCCTGGTAAGAAGTCGTAGTACTTTATTTTTCTTGGATAGTGACCTGTCTGGTATAAACTTTCTTGAGACTTGCCTTATAGCATGGCATGAATAATGAAGTCATGACCAACTTGGCCTGGCTTTGTTTGTAACGGTCCCACATACTGAAATTTTGGGGTGCAGCGTGTGTTAATAACTAAATAAGTGGAGATCGGATAAGCCAAAACAAATTGATTGTCCTTTGTTATGGGGCCTTTTTTTTCTTTCTCACTCTCCCTGCGGGACACAGATGGCAATTACACTTATAGGGATGTAACATGCTAAAAATAGATTCAGATACATTAATTCCCCCAGACAGTACTAAGTAGATCTACACCATCTATTATTTTTCACGACTTGCCGTCTTCCAATAATCTTGTTATGAAACCTGATACGTTTACATTGACTAGCGCTCTCGATTGATGTCAGCATGTGAATGAACTGTTCTAGATTTCTTGTGGATAAATCTTTGAAATCTGAGACAGTCTTTGTAAACTGGTACAATCGCAATCTAAATTTGCTGATCAGCGCCTCTTCTGTTGAATGTTTGCCATCTTATTATTTGTAATACCAGCTGAGCGTTCGAATGCTCCAGCCAATCATGTTCGTGTTACCATTTGCACTTGCAGTTCTGAACTGAAAATAGCAACACAAACACAGTTGGCTGGCATTTTCAGATTAAAAAAAAGCCTCAGTTTCTGACTCTGTACCAATTGCCATCAATGAATAGAATTACCTTTTGTTTATGGAGGGTATCTTTTGTTGCTTCCCCCTAAAGCCAAACACAAAATTCTCAGCACTGATGCCCATGTCTGTACCGCTTGTTTCACCGATATCGCTGAACAAGTATAATACGGTCAATGAATTAAATACAAAGTAAATGATATTGTAAGATAATCAGAAATTTGCACTGGGTGTTTAATAAAGGCGCTGTTTGTAAGTTACGAGCTATTTTCCGTACGACTGGTGTCATTAGAAACTAAAATCAATACCAATGGAAATTTGGTGTGTATCATTTACGACTCCTAGTACCAATGAGGTCAATACATTATAGTGTTGACCTCATAGACAGGCAAATAAACAGGTTGGTGCAAGCACCCGCGGGTAACGCAAAGTGATGGCAACAAGGCTTATTTTTTATTCAATGTAGGCCCAGCCTAGATTATCCAGTCTCTCATGAACTCCTAATAAAATCCTTACATTTTTTCCACAATCCATAGGTTAGGAGATCCTTGTCACACTCTGTATTGAAATGCAATGGATGAACAGAGGAACAAAGGATACCCAACAAGAGTGGAGAAGAAAGGTCATCACAAGTTATATAACCCACCATATGAGCCATTGACTCCTGATATGATGACTGATCCAGATGGCTTGACATCAGTCAAATTACCAGGAAAGAAGTCTGATATCTTGTCAGCTAAACAAGTGTCAAGAAAGAAAAGATCCACCAAGAAGCAGGGTAGGGATGAAGATGATGTTTGGGGGAGTGATCAGGATATTTTTGTGAAACCCAAAGTCAGAAGGAGACAAAATTCATCATCATCTGGCGAACGGGCAGCCCTCTCTTCAAGATTAATTCCTTTACAGTCACCCATCAAAAGACAGAAGCTGAGGCAGAGTTTGTCTCATATATCACCAAGGAGATCAGGGTCAGCGCAGCATTCAATCTCCATGACAAAAGAAAATGCAAAGAAGCTTCAGTTTGTAACTAATCGGGCTCGGCAAAGAAGGAAAAGTATTGATAGCACTGAAGCACCGAGAAAATGTAGACTGGATAACTTACCTCCCCCAAATATGGAACAGAAGGTGTTAGCTCAAAGAGCAGGGGTTCATAAGGAGAGTGAAAAGTTAAATGAGTTTAGAAACAAGCAACATTTATACTCAGATTTGGGAGACTCCTTTATACATAAAGAATTAAATCAAGAAGACAAGAATTCCTCACAGGTACTCAATTTTAGCATGTCTGGAATGCATGGATGCCAGTCAGGGAAGAATTTCAAAAGTTCAGATGCTTTGCACAACCCAAGCGAAGGACTGTTCACTGATACTGAATCTGGAAATGAAACGGACACTCAAGCCATTATACAGAGAACAGTATCAAGATTCCTCAGTTCACAGGAAGTGCAGAAGTTAGAACACAGATCCTCCTGTTCTGAAGGTGTCAGGAATGTTGATTCGGAAGTTAGTGAGAGTTCCAATGATGATGATGAAGCCAATGAGACTTTCTTAGAGAAGGAGGTTCGGGGTTTCTTTGAAAGTAAGAAACAACCAACTTCAAGAGATCACAGAGCGGTAGACCTTCCATCGGTAATGTCATTGAATCCTGTACAACAGGGGCTGATTGATGGAGTATCAGATGAAAGTGAGGTCATTTGTGCAGGACAAAAGATGCGTTCACAGCGTGAGCCTGATGTGGTTAGGGATAATGATACTCATGAGCATAGTTCTGAACCTGTCATGGGTGATAGTGAATACGGGCAGAGACTCTCTGTTGATTCATCGAGTTCCAGAAACAGCGGTGTGGCAATTAGTGACATCAATTTAGACCAAGTGGATGAGACTTTGAGTGAAGATATTTTCAGTGGAAACGAGAATTCAAGTGACAAAATGCAGAATTTTTTACAGAGATGCGAGTCATTTACAAACCAGGATGTTGAAATTGATTCAACATCTGAGGAATCGATACTGCAAGGTGCTACTGGGAAGTCAAGTGATGTCAGCGAGAGGCATCAACTGCCTGGAGAACAAGCTGCTACTGTAGTATCCCCACCTCCATCAACGGCCGAAATAGGAAAGCAGATGTTCCGGTTGTACTGTCACAAAACTGCAGCCCCAGAAATTTTTAAAGTCCTCAAGACCTGTGGAAGCATCGATGGCAGCAGTCTGCAATCAGCGGCTGTTGATGAGCCTATGTGCATTGAGGCAATATGGGGGAAGGTATTAGAAGATTCGGCTGACAGAACTTTAACCGATGCATCACCGGTGCTCTTTGAGGAGAACTCTGATGATTTTCATGAGCCTGCAGATATTGAAGAGGTTGAACAATTAATCAAAGAAACGGATTTGGGGAGCGATTCAAGAAAGAGAGCAGGTAGGGATTTAAATTCATACCTTTACCAATCCAACTAAACAGGCTGCATGGCCACCTGGGAGAACAATGTTTGTCATTGAT
Organism: Lytechinus variegatus; assembly: GCF_018143015.1. NCBI lineage: Eukaryota > Metazoa > Echinodermata > Echinoidea > Temnopleuroida > Toxopneustidae > Lytechinus > Lytechinus variegatus. The sequence goes on from NC_054741.1 coordinate 63,284,923, forward strand.
AATAATCATAATAATTATAATGATGATAATGATGAAGATGATGATTATAAGGATGATGAGGATGATGATGACGATGATGATGAAGATGATGATGGTGATGATGATGATTATGGTGATGATGATGATGATGATTATGATGATTATAATTATAAAGATGGTGATGATTTTGGCGACTATGATGATGATGATGATGTCGACGATGATGATGATAATGACGATGATGGTGATGATGATGATGATGGTGATGATGATAGTTATAATTAAACATTTTTGTATTCTTGGAAAACAGAATAAAAACTTTCAAAAAGTGAACACATCATAAACCACTAAAGAGGTTTGTTGTGCTTTAACTCGCATCCTACGGCAAGGCATTTACCTGCATTTGCCACTCTCCACCCAGATGTAATAAATACATTTATGTACCCAGGAGGAAGGAGTTCCTTGAATGCATGAGCACCTAATCACGAGTAGTTGTGCTAAAGCCAGGGTAATTATTTGCTATGCTTAGAAACGTTATTAAATGCTATGTAAGTGTTGCATATTTATTTAATTCCTTCTCTTATCCATATCTCACCTCTCCCGTTCTCTTCTCATTGCCTATCTAATCTTTGTATTCTTGGCTCTGTATCTCACTTCTCCCTCTCTCTCTCCCCATTTTATTCTAACATTATTTTGTTGCGGGGTATAGCTGAGAACAGTACAAAGACCAACCCAAAGAAGTTGAGGAAGAAAAAGAAGAAAGTCCCAGAAACACAGGGAGATGGCACGCTACAGAGGGGAATGAAGATCATTACTGAAGCTATTACAGGAGGTGCAAGAAAGATAAATGGTACTACAACTGTAGGACAAGTCCAGATCAATAGCATGTTGGTTTAATTAAAAAAGAGAAATACAAAAGAAATATGTCGTTAAAAGTTTAATCAGAATCGGACTGACATGTAAACTATAAAAAGTTACATAAACAGTGTTTTTTAGTTTCCCTTCATTTCAAACAACAGTAAAATTAAAGCACACATGAAATCTGCATGGCAATGATGTCTCGGAATCAGCATTTGATTTGTATTTTATTTTATGAAATAAATGTAAGAATTTCTACTTTTTCACAAGAAAAAGTTTGTCATGCTTTTCTCCTCTCCTTTCTCTCCCTGCTACCTCTCCATTCTCTCTCTCACGCTCTCTCTCGTTTTTATATTTATTTTGTACAGGTGTAGCTGAGAATGATACAAAGACCACCCCAAAGAAGTTGAAAAAGAAGAAGAAAAAGGAGAAAATGCCAGAAACACATAGAGATAACACACCACAAGATATGGAGATCGTCACTGGACCAATTAAAGGAGATGCAAGAAAGAAAAATGGTACTGGAATTATCTTTTTGGACTTTTATTTGAAGGACAAGTACACTCCAACACCAAGTTGGTTTGAATGAAAATAGAATGAGCCATGTTGCTGAGAATATCATCAAAACTGGGCACAACCATCATAGAAAATAAGAACATTATAAAATCTCCTTTGATTTCACATAACAGTTATATTCACAACATGGGTACTTGTATTGTGCAACTGACAGAGTGGATGGTGTCTGGTCATATTTCATTTATTTTAATTTTTTAATACATGTGTGAAATTTGTCATTGTTTGAGAAAGAATATAGGGGTACTGTATCCATTCCTCTCCCCACTGTCCCTGTGACCTTCCCCCCCCCCCTCTCTCTCACTTTCTTTCTATTTTTTTTTTTTTTAATTATTATTTGTTTGTCAGGTGTAGCTGATAATGATACAACCAACCCAAAGAAGTCGAAGAAGAAAGAAAAGATGAAGAAAGTGCCAGAAATACAAGGAGATAGCTCAATTCAAACTAGAATGAAAATCATCGCTGGACCTATTAAAGGAAGTGCAAGAAAGAAAAATGGTACTATAATTATACCTTTATATCCACGCCAACAGAAAGTTGGTTTGAAAGGAAGATTTGAAGATTACAGAAATAGAAGAAGGAATCTAACCATGCTTTACATTATTTGAGGAAAACTGGAATTGAAGTATTTCATATTTTGTATGATCTTGGTTCCCTAATCTCTATTCATCCTGTGTTGTGTATAATCTTGTGGAATTTAGCAAACTTTGAGATATCACAACAATTTTGAAAAAATCATAAGTGATGCGGTCCTCTGATTTTTCTCTATGTATCGATATTGACCTACTGCGGGGTCGCCTTGATCTTGATTCAGTGTATTCTTCTTTTGCTCATCTGAAATCCTGTCTTTTCGGATAAAAAATACTGTGTAAGTCTTTTATTTCTATATTTTTCAGAATTGCGATGGAAGGAAGAATTGGGAGAACTCACCAAGTGCCTGTGGAGTCCTATCACTCTAGAACCATCCTTGGAATCTGGCCTCTGCATGCTCAGGCGTTTGAAGGCAGCGGCCAAGGCAACACCTCATCAACGAAAGACTCAACTTGACAGGTAATATCATATGTGCAGTGCCGTCTATCTGGTTGCGTTTTCAGAGCCATCCGTTCGGTTTAATCCCACTTGGGGAAAGTATTACGCACCCTGTCAACTTTCTGTTTGGGTCTCACTGGTCAATTTTTCATCCTAGTTCATATAGAATGAATCCAACCAGTTGAGCCAGTTGCCATGGAGCCCATTCACCATTTTCTTTAATTTCCAATTTGTCTCTACCCACCTTGACTGCAATCCACTTGGTCAAATACCACTTAATCTTTATGATTAGGTGAGCTGTTATTGAATTAATTTTCCATTTGGTATACCGCCCTTTCGCACGGTACCAAAATCGTAATTTGGATTATGATTCCAGTGTAAAACAATTCTGATGATGAATTTTTAGCATGTGGGAAACCAAACTAGAATCAGGAATGCTAGTCAAAATCACAAATTCAAATTCTACTCCGGAGGTGAATTCCAGTTAATTTTCATTCAATTTACGGCACAGATTTTGCTTTTGAAGGGGTTGACCTCCAAATCATCTTTTGAGGGGCGGAGCTTACATGACCTTTCAAGCACTTCTAGATAATACAATTGTCATGCACTCATCATAGTTTCTTTTTTGCGATGCAGTGCTTTGATTAGGTTTGATTGACAAACCACTAAGAACACAATACCGCCTTCGCAAGGAATTCAAATTCAAATGACAGTTTTTGAGTGAACGTGTGAATGGTGCATTGATTAGATTCTAAAGACAAATTGCAATCATTATTACAATGATTATTTAAGATTCTCGTGGGAAGAGGCCCAAAGTGCAAAATAATGAGTAGACAAAAACTAGACCATCTGGGCATTAGACCAAGTGGCAATTAGACCAAATTTACAGTAAACATTTAGACCAAGTGAATATAAACTATTTGTATCAACTTGCCTGTATACAGTCAAAATATTATAGATATCATTATTATTATGAAGATCGGAGTGCTTCATAATGACTATTTGATTTGTCACGTTATGTTCACAAATGTGCCAGTAAATTGAAACAAAAAAGAACTACCATGTCATGTAAATGCCTAGATACAAATTAGAATGCTATAGAATAGCAACTTCATTATACTTCAAAGTGCCCACCATGAAGCAAAATCATGATATATTGTGTAGTGTAGTATGTATCATTGCTTGGGCATCTATACTCAGTATATCAAAAGGAAGGGAACTCATGGCTGTCATGGCACTGTATCTGATTGGATAGTCTCCCATTTGTTGTATAGATCAGGGCTCTGTAACACAAAGGTTTGCGATGAATTGCAAATATGAAAGAACCGCACTGATTGGTTCCCGGTCAGTATTGAAAACAGGGTGTTTGTGCAACGATGATCTTGATTGGTCATTGGTATTTAGCGATTGATGGCAAACCTTTGTGTTATGGAGCCCTGGTGAAAATGCTTTCTTTTTCAAGTTATGAGGCAGGAATTAAAAACAAATATAAGTTAGCACAGTATTCACAATATGAGACAAGGGGTCTAGAGGAAAATATAGTACGCAAAACCTTAACACTAATTAAATTCTAACATAGTGCAATATATGATGTCGAACAGCTTGCAACAAAACTTTGTGGACATGAGTAAATGTGTTCTCAATACCTAGACAGGAATGAATTCAAAGGGGAAATGGAAGATGGAACAGGAAATAAAGGGGGGGGGGCAGGTATAGGGCATGGAAATGTGGTTAGATTTCTTCAGAATCTTTTAATAAAAGCAGAAAAAAGGTTATTGTCATGAAAAAGGACACATTTACTTTTCAAAGAAATATAACAAAAAAGTGATCTTATTTTTTATTTGTTTTGTTTTATTTTATTTTATTTTTTTTGGGGGGATGGGGGGCATTTCCCAGAAGGTTGCAGGCACAATTAATGTGCCTCTTGTACAAGTTCCAGAATGAACATGACATATGTGGGCCAGTTTGTCATTACAGGTCTGAACATTAAAATATTTTGAGCCGTTGTTTCAGATCTTAATTGCACCATGTCAGTGGAAGATCTTATATACATTTTGATATATTTTCTATTTTAGAACGGCAGATTTGAAAGAAGATGACCCAAATCTTGGAGGCTTCATCAATCTATTATCATACCCTGATGTCTTCATGACAAGAAAAAAGGACAGGCCCACAATTCGTAACCTAGCTCCAAGTGAAATCCAAGTTTTGGACGGTTCTTAAGCACCTGATTGAATGTGTATGCATTCTGGTTGATTCATGTGATATACAGGTATGACTTTATCCTCATACACTTTGTAAAGTGCATTCTAATTCCACCATCACCAATTTTAGTTGTTGTTGTTGGCAGTCCCTCTGCCCCATCAACTGAGTCATATCTCTTTAAAAGGAAGAAATACATGTATGGCAAAAAGAATTGCTATTTTTGTATCATACTACCAGTCAAAATCAATTTGCCACTTAAATAAAAAAAATTATATACAAGCCTTTCTGTATATTTTATAATGCATATCATTCACTATAATAGTGTTGATTATTTTCATCTCGTCTGTATAGCAGAGTGAGACAATCGGCGCCAATTTTGAAATCTTGATTAAGGTTCAGTTTTTTTATATGGCATCATAACCTATATGGACTTATTTCATGACTCTTGGACATAAGGGTAATCGAGTATCATTCATATTCTTGCATGAGTTTCAGGTCTTATTATCAAGGCCAAAGGTTATTTAGGGGTAATGAACATTGTCCATGTTTAGGTATCAACATTGTCAAGGTTAAGTTTTTAAATGCCATTATAACTTTGAAAGTATATGGCTTATTTCAAGAAAATTGGACACAAGTGTATCACTGATGTATCACTGATATTCTTGCATGAGTTTCAGGTGTCATGGTCAAGGTCAAAGGTCATTTAGGGTGAATGAACTTTTACCATATTTTGGTATCAATATAAAAATAAATCAACCCAGGTTATGATTTTGAGTTTTCCTTATTCCATAAAACTTTGATAAAGACACTAATGATTATTAGAAAATGGCAAAGGGATATAATTTGATGTCACTGGGTAAAGGTCAAAGTCATTTGAGGTCAATGAATTTATAATTTCATTATCAAATGAATATCGTATTTTCCCCTCTATTTAAAATTGTTAATCTGGGTTGTTTTCAGTCACCATTGCTGGAATATTGAATTGCATAATGCAGGAGAGACTGCAAGATGCACTCCACTTGTTGTATCCCATGTAAGGGAAAGCTTGTTCATATTTATCTGTAAAAGCAGAAGATGACTAGACCTTGTCTTTTTTGTTTATAAAGGGGAAGGCTAAAGAAAAACCTGAATTATGTTTTAGGAGTTGGAAACTGTTAGAGAAAGAAATAATCAAGTTATAATATTCTTCCTTGAATAGGTTTATTTTTTCCAAAAGAATTGACAATAATCTATCAGGAGCAAGATGACATGTCTCTGAGGAGATACACAGGATTTGTTGTTGCCAAGGGGGATTTACCCCCCTGTATAATTACAAAGACATTATTATGCAACTTTTATCCATGATATGCCACAATTATTATCCACTCCTTGGGTAAATATATTTTCATAACCAAATTTTCCGCATGTTGATTATATTTTGCTGGATTATCATGACCCCCAAATTTGGTTATAAGTCCCCCTAAGAACTGGCAAAGAGAATGATTTCCTCAGACCTTTGTCATCTTGTTTGGCCCTTTTATTAGCACCATATGGTCATTATTTCTTTGGAAAGTATAAGAAAACCTGGATACAGCCTCGGGAAAAACGTCAAACTGCTTAAAACTTTCTTTTGCTGATCGTTTCTATCTCCAAACATTTAATATTTGGTGCCCTGTATTTCTTTTGTCCTCTCTTGTTAGAAATTTGGGTCATCTGCATATTGAAGCAGAATCCTTATGTAAGATCTCCATTTGATTTTCTTTTGAAATTCCTTACAAATGAATTTATTTTTCTTTATGAATATCTATGGTTACGAGAGATATCTTACACTGTTTTGTACTTTTTAATGATATTTGACATGTATGGAAGATGTACATTTTTGTACATTTATTTATTTATTTAGAAAGAATCATGAATAAAATGTTCTGTTATTTTAATCAAGCACTATCTTAATAGCTTCGTATTTTTTAAAGAATAAGAGGACATAGAACAAGAGCAGGAAGAACAAGAGAGTTGAATTAAAATGACAATTTGTCATCGCTGACAAGTGTTGTATCATGAATCAGTGCACTAAATATGATGCAACAAATCTCGGCAACAGTAAGCAGCAGGGTGACCAGACGCCCCGTATTTCCCGGGATTGTCCCGTATTTTGCTCCTTTGTCCCGACAAACCCTTCCCGGGATGCCTATTTGTCCCGTATTTAAGAATATTGAACAAAATGTAGTTAATACATTAACAAGTGATGAATTTTCATCAAATAACCAAGAGATGAAGAAGCAGAGATAACAATGAAACTACATGTACTGTAATTTGGAGATGTAATCGGTGGAACAAATTATTGAGTTTTCATAACTAGATCGTGTTGTATGATGCCGCTATGTTTCATCTAATTTTTAAAGTTGACAATATTACACTTTGAAATTTTATTATCTAAAACATTTTAGTTTTTCAAAATTCTAAAAGTGTATTAAAAAGCACCAAATATGATTTTTGTTAGATGACTGGATTTTTTGTTTGCTTGAAGTTTGAACTTTTTTCCTCTTTCTTTCTTTTGTAACATTCTTTGTTCATCTTTATATCCTTCCTGCTTGCCCTTTTTTTGTTCCATCTATCTTTATTTCCGATCTTTTTTTCCTGAACCTTTCTCTCTCTCTCTCTCTGTTCATTTGTCTTTCTTTCCTTCTTTCTGTTACTTTCCTTTATTAAATTTCCATTTTTTATTTCCTGAATTCATTCTTTCTTTCCTTAAACTTTACTTTGCTTCCTTCTCCCTTTCTCTTTTTTTTCGTTCTTTCTCTCCTTCCATTATTTTCTCTTTCTTTCATTCTCTCTTCCCTTCATTCTTTCCTCCCTCTCTTTCCTCCTTTCTTTCATTATTTATTTTATATTTCCTTCTAATTCTTTTCCCTTATCATTTATTTCCCTTCCTTCCTTCATTCCGTCCTTGTTTTCCTTCCTTCCTTCCTGTTTTCTAATTTCTTTCTTCCAAAGAATGAAAGAAACATTTTTCTTTCCTTCATTCGTTCTTTCCACCCCTTTTTACTTTTTCCTTTCTCTCCTTTATTTTATCTTTCACACATTTATTCATCTTCCCTTCCTTTCTTTTTCTTTCTTTCTTTCTTTCTATATTCATTTCAAAGAATGAGGGAAACCTTTTCTCTCTTATTCTTTCTTTTATTCTAACTTTCTTTATTTTTTCTCTTCTTTTTCCCCTTCAGTTCGTTTTTTCTTTATTTCTTTTCAATTCATCTCTTTTCTTTTGTCTTTTCTTTCTCTCCTTCATTCTTTCGTTTACCCTCCCTTTCAATTCTTTATATTTTTCACAAGTCTAACAATGTGTATCTTTGTTGATCCTTTTTGTCGACTGTCCTGTATATCATTTTGTGAAATCTGGTCACCCTGGTAAGCAGTGTTCATACATGGTGAGAGAGACAAATCCCACCACTAATGTCGATTTGCATTTGTATACACTTCAAAGGTAAAGTGCCATTTGGTCTACACCCACTGTACCTTTTATTTGGTCTAATTACCATTCAGCCTATATTCACAATTTTGTCTCATTTCCAAGTAGGCTATTCCAATTTCATCTCATATCCTAACACCACTTAGTCTATGTAATAAGATGCACGATTTATGAACCAATTTTCATTTGAGAAATTGTGAAAAAAATAAGAAGATGAAGTGGCAAATAAACCATCTATCTGGACATTAGACTGAAAGCAGAGGTACTGGAACATCAAGACTCATACAATGAAAGTGGAGGGGCACTTATTGTTTGGCAGACAAAAGGTGCCCCTCCACTTTCTTTGTTCGAACCTGATGTTCCGCCGCCTCTGACCGAAAGTTGAGTATTAGGCCAAATGATGGTTGGACCAAAGTCACCAAACATTAATTGAACCTAATTGAGAGTAGATTGAGTGGATTTAGCTATGATGGGGCATGTTGCATCAAAGAAAAATGTTATAATCTCCAAAGTTTGGTACTGTAATTATACCAAAGTTATTCAAATTTATTTTTAATCCATTGCTTTGTAATGCTTCTTGATGTATAAAATCAGAATTGGACTTGTCTTTTAATGTAGTTTCAAAATGTTGGTCTGGGCACTTTTATGAAAATAATTTTGGATTTGACATGCACTTACAAGTTCTGTTACAGATTTATGGCGAAATCCCCCACCCCTCCCGGCTACATGTGGATAGGTTTCAATTACAATGGACCCTTTTGAACAAGTTTGCATGTGTGAAAACAAGAAATGAATATTAATAAAATACCAAGAGAAATTGGACAAAGATTAAGAAAATAACGAAAATGATTATGACAGAAAATAACTGAGCAATACGCGATCACACTTCCAAAACATATCCATACACTGTAAAAATAACAATGTTGATTTAACACCAGCCGGGTATCTATATTGAGAAACACCAGGGAAGTGTTGTAAACAACACCAGGCAAGAATTAAACCTATATTGCAGGTTTAACACTGTTTAGTGTTGTTCAAAGGCCATTGCTGTTGTTGTTCAAATCTGGTGTTGGCCTAAAGCCAATGGTGCTGTCTCAACACCTCTTGTCTTTTCCTATACAGAGCTGGTGTTAAATTAACACAAGTATTTTTGCGTGTATTCCCCACTTCTCTTTAAATCCTGAATGACGTACAATGTTTACAAAAACAATCCACACATATTGAGGAACAGATGTCAGTTTTAATTGAATTTCCTCCTTTGTTATAAAACATCTGAGGATATTGGGTGATTTCAACATTAGTACGATGTTGAAGTCTGGTGTTGGTGTTGTGACGACACCAACGACAGCCACAACACCAAACTTGAAGTCACACATTTACAGGACCTTACACTTTTTCCAGATTACTGATTTTCATCGTTACAGTTGGGGATATATTAAAGATTTTAATAACTTAACATGTTTTCAGGTTAAAGGACGCACCGTAGATTTAAATCATAGTTACAGATCACATAAACTATAAGCATACGGTACATTTCAATTTTTCATCGATTAAGATTAAATTCATCATTTTAAATATTTATATGATTCAAGTTAATACGAGCATGAGCCCAGCCACCATTCTTCCCAATTTGACATCTTTGGTTTTATAGCTGAATCTATGCTAGCTCCTTTCATTTCGTCATCGTACATTCGCTGGAAAATGGGGCATATGTTTTTTGTACCAAAAAGATCCGCCACGCTGACAGTGACCACCTTCCCTCGCTTCTTCCAATCGAAGAAGCGATTGTAGAGTTTATCGTTACTGTCTACAAGCTTGATATAGTCCGCCAGTTCCTGAACGGACCCAAAGTCACTGACGTGGATAAAGGAGTTTGGAGGGCCGACCCGTTCGTAGTCTTCGCGGGGTGGTCCGTCGACAATAGGCACCGTCCCGCTCGCAAGGCTCATGAAAAACTTTTCTGTGATGAAATCGCGACATCGACTGTTCTCCAGTGCAAGTGAAAACTTGTAAAATCTCAATTTCTCTAGACATCCCTCGGACTCTTCGCATGGCCTGTTCTCGGGGTCTGGGCATTCCCCGTACAGGTCAACTGGTACAAATTCTTTCAGTTCCTTGATAAAGCTGTCACGCTTCCAAGTCGCCGGTTGGCAATCTGCCGCGGGTGCGATCAGAATATTTGTTTTTTCTGCTGCCCAGTTTTGATCATCGTCTGCTTCTATTTCAGGGTTTGTGTCATTATAATAACCAAACCCAGCAGGAAAATCAGAATCTTGTCGATAAGTCATTGTGTAATCATAGGAGTCATTATTGTATTCTATTGGTGGCATAACACCGGGACGGGTCCTTGTGGGACTTTCTCGGCTGTAGAACAACCACTTTTGACCATGCGGGCGCGCAGAATGCATCTTATCCCACCCCCATTCCGCATCAGAAAAGAAAACCACTCCATCGCTCAGTTTGGTCGTCGAGAGGTTGGTGTTAGCTACGATGGATGCTTCGCAAGGAACACCTGGACACTGAAATCGGAAGGGCTCGTTTGAATAACCGTGAATCTTTGCATTTGTCCACAACTGAAGTTGCCTCGTGCACTTCGACGTCAGCAACGGCCTCTGAGCAAAGAACCTGGATCTTTTGTCTTTCGAGTGATATCCTTTGTCCGGCTTAGGCTCATTGGTTATCCAGATGACCAAACAGCCAATGAGAGAAAAGCAGATCATACTCACTGCAACGAATTTTCTCACCAACTTCCACATAATTTTCGACCACAACAGAATGGGACAGAATTGATGAATTTATACCTTGCCTTGGAAGGCCTTGTGAGCTCAATCTAGGGAAAAGGAAGAAAAGGAAAATACCTTGTGGTCAAAATAGCGACTGATGAAATACGCAGTTGAACCACCAATAATAATAGCCCCCTAGTCTCTCAGACGAGATATATCATATCCTTGTGATAGAAATGTTATATCGTGAAAATACGCATGTGTATTTACAAGAAATGTCATCATAATTGCTTCAGCTTGCTTCCCAAATCTTTTTGCATTTGCATTTTCCACCTTACCCATGCCCCCCCCCCCATGATCGAAAAAAATAAACACCTTTTCTGATCAAAGCAGTGTTATATTTCATCATGGATATGATATGATTTAATAGAAATTGATATTTTCAGTAAATTTACTCGCTGTAGTGAATCCTTTCCAAAATCATCTTGCCTCTTCCATTCTTGATGTTTAGGTCACTAGGCGGGGACAAGTAAGCACTTTCACACCAAAGTAATGCACATCATTTTTTATCCTTAGGGAACGTTGATCAATTCCGTTTCTGCAACAAAGGCAATTTAGACGGTTATTATTTTGAAATGAACTTATAGAATAACCCAAACGTGAGCTCTTTCAAATTTAATATATCCCGCGTGGGCTACAAAGGACTAGTGTATTATCTTGCTAGCAACTTCTGTAAAATATATGCCGAAGTATAAGAGAGCGATCATCTTCTTTCCGCGATCGTCGAACTTGGAGCTGGTAAACCCTGTCTTATATATAAAACGCCACTCGATTCCAGGGTAAGTGCGTACTTCTCAGAGGCCGCGGAACGGTTTCCAAGGGGGGGGGCTGAGCATGCAAAAATCACAATCATATGGTATTTTCTCGTTTTTGTACTCGGTTTTGGAAAAAACTGGGGGCTGAAGCCACCCCCCCCCCCCTTCCGCGGCCCCTGCTTCTCCCGATTTTGAGCTCACCACTACGATAGGCATAATAAATATTTGGAGGCAAGCAGGTTATAAAATTTGTACCGCCTAGAGAGAAAGGAAGTACGATACTTCTATTCATTTACGATGAAACTTATGGTATATCCCTGCACATCTAATATATGAGCCCAAGAAATTATACATCTCCCCATTCAAAAAAACACCGATATATCAGAGGTTTCCGCACCTCGCTTAAGAAGGAAAATCCCTTTGGCTCGCGTCTCTTCCATTTTTGCGTCATTTTCCTCCTAATACAGCTTTGTAATCTTAGACATGCAAGTGGTGAAGGTACTATATAGAGAATGAACATTACAGCATTTGGTTTAGAACTTGATGAAACTTATAATTCCCGCCACTTTGATATCACTGTAAAGCTATGCGTGGGAAGGAATGTATTCTCCCTGCAAGCTTGCCCTTCGGTTTTTGCGAGACATATCGTTTCTTTTTGCCACTATTTTTTGCAATCAGATCTGACTGCGGTTGAATCATTAATCTAGAATGCCTCTTATTTTCTGAAAAAAATGATAAAGCGCTGGATAATTTTCATTTTCATCTCGTCCGTATTTGTGCTTTTTTTTTGCATTCACATCATACGTACATTGCATATAAAGTTTGTATTCATTACCCCTGACCTCAGAACCTTCATGTTAGGAGGAAAATCAAGTTTTAAGTAAAAAAAAAGTTCAAAAGCGAATCCAACCCAAATAAAAAGATGTTTTTAGAGGAAAAAGAAAATTAAATTCTGACAAGTTGATGGATGAAAGTTGAATAAAATCGGACAAACAGTTAAGAATTTTATGAATATTAAAAAAAGTAAAAATAGGTAACCACTGTATACTCGTGGCCGGAGACTTCAAATTTGCCGCATTTGTGATGTCATAGTGATGTAAGGCAAGGTCTAATCTCAAAGCTTTTTTTTTTCAAAAGCTTTACTTCTATCTATATTTTTCTTCTATGAGGACATAAACGACATGTCTGGTTTATATTTAGATTAATTCACTGCCCCAGGGCAAAGGATACTTAGGAGAAAATCACAAAATCCTAGAAGTCCATGGCCTAAGGGAAAGTTGTCCTTGCCCCCTATATCATAATAAGCACACCCACATGGGCGGAAATCCCTGGGGGACAGGGGGGACGTCCCCCCCCCTACTCAAAATAGTAGAGGGGACACAATAACAAATGTCCCCCTACTATTTGTGGTCTTTTATGATGGTAAGAAATACATCATTCAAAATCGAAATAAAACATTATTTTAGGACGAGATGACTTTACTTTTGGGATGATAGGCCTTTTTTGGTCAAATTTTCCAGCCTCTTGTTCCCCCCTAGCTCTTGGGAGAGATTTCCGCCCCTGCCTATACCCAGATGCAAATTTGAAATAAATAGTCTTGGGGATAAACTTGTTTGTCCGGTTTCTTTCAAACTTTCACCACATTTTGTTTTTCTTACTTTTCTCTTTTCCAACACAACAATTGTGACTAATTTTTAATTCTACATGTAGTTACAGCTGAAATATTAAAATTATCAGTATTCACATAATTATAATTACAAAACCCCCCTAATTAAAAGAGACGAAATTGCAGAAATTTGGGCCTATATTAATAATAAGTTTTGGGCAAAAAAAGTCCCCGGTGGATATTCCTTCACTATTTTGCTATCAAATCGTTACATTTGTAAGCGAAACAAAATATTTCAAAAGTCAAGAGCATCATTTTTATGATATTTCCTTTCTTGTGAACGTTCAAATACTGAACTAGGTTTTTCTATATAACTTTTCATCTTTTCATCACTGGATACGTGCGTGGTGATCTAAATAATCCCGGCAAATAAAATCTTGACACTTAGCATGTTTTTTTATCACGACTTGCATGGTTCGATGATATAGTTCTGAAGTAACTTTCAGTCCTCCAAATTGGATATTGAGTAAAAAAAATTCTTCAACCAAGTTATTTCGACGAATGCGTTTTCCACATTCTGCCATTTTTAGGTATAGCCGGAATTTACTTCTGTGCATGTTGGCGAAATATAAATTATTATTGAGTAAGATCTACTTACATTCTCACTGCCTGCAATCGGCCCAGCTGATGAGAGTCTGTGCGTTCTGTTGAGCATACCAATTTCGATATTCTGCCTCCAAATCAGCTGGTAGACATCGCCTTATTTTAGCTCATCATGTACATCTACAGACCAAGGAGTATATCCATAGTCGAACCAAAGCCAGTCATACATACTGCCCAATTGGTTTACATACCATACATCAGTTGTGTACCCACAAAATATTTGCTTTGCGTGAGATAAGCTGGTTGCAAGATTTCACTTCACGTACGACCTGAAACTAGTTATACGATTACGTAACATAAGGAAGTATTGTGAAATGGAGAAAGTTTATCGTGTTTTTTGTATATTTGTTTGTTTTGGGTTTTAACTTTAGCATTGGGAGTTAAAAACTTTAGCATTGACGGCGATCTGGCCTTCCATTGACCTTCTTGCTTGTTCCAATTTAGTTTCATTATACTGTTTATTCGAAAAAGCTAAACGCCGCAGTCTCCATAACATAGACCGATGTATTTTTCACATTTTTTTTTACTAATTTTACTAATTTCTTATTATCGTGTCTCCTTCTCTATCTGTCTCTCCCCCTCCATCTCTTTCTACTTCTCCTCTCACTCCCTCCACTCTCTCCATCAAGATTTCCCTTCCCTATTCAATTTATTATAATTAAAAAAGACTGTTCCTTTAATTGCATATTAAGCTATTTTAAGCCTTATTTACTTACCGAATGACATACACCGACGATCAATGGAGAGTGAGTCCACAATGCGGAAGATAATGGGAGTGTAATAAAAAAAACTATGTAGCCTGAAGGGTGGTCTATATGAAAGATTCTTTACAAGAATTGGGTAAGAGGGCCGAGGAGGGGTGTACGTGAGAGAGGAGGAAAGGGGAAGAGGAGAAGAGAGTGATAAAAATAAACTAACTTTTTCTAGCTGGGATTTCTCCGGGGGGGGCAGTCAAATATATTGTGTACGTGACCAAAAAATGCGTTTAAATGGGTGGGTTTTTTTCAGTTTTGAAAGATATAGTCATTCGCGGGGTCAAACGTATAGGGTATGTTTTATTTTCAAAAGCTTTTCCCGGAGCTTTTTCCTCCTCGTTTCTGAAAAGTGTTCGGGCTCTTCCCGATCATAAAGCAACGGCCCTGGTACCCGAGCCCTGGGAACGGGCCTTGGAAACGGCGGGAAAACTTGCTTAGGGGCCAGTATGTGTGAATAGACCCCAAGGGTTGTTTAGGGGGTTATTTTGCACACAGAGAAACATAGTTTAGGGGGTGTTTAGAAATAAAAATAGGATAGAAGTAGAACTTGAACCTGTTCACATTCGTTTAGTATGGATGGGCATGTGAATACTGCTGAAGGTTTGAGGAAAATCCATTAAAGATTAAGGAAGTTATTAAAATCTTAAGTTTTGGATTTGTGACGTCATAAACGAGCATCTGTCCCATGCTATGCATTATAAAATGCGTGAATTTCAAATTTTTAATGGTTCGTGATAACTTATTTTGTTTTCTTTTTAGGAAGGGGTGTGAAATGATTTGTCTAGAGATGTGCTGAATGCCACAATAAAAACTATTATCAATTTTTCTGAGAAAATGAAATTTCATTGTTTTTTATTACCATTCGATATGTAAGAAAGCTGATTGCAATTACGTCATAAATCAAATGATTCTAAAATTCTAATAAGTTTTTTATTCTTCTTAATACGTCATCTTTAAAATGGGAGGCTTTTGATTTCGAATGAATGACAGAGTTACCTTTTTCCGTTTTCTTCTTCTTCCTCCTCTTCATTAGTACTTCTCTCTTTTTCTCTTCTCTCTTCCATCAATGTATACGTTGTATAAGCTTAGGGAGAGAGAATATGGTTGCGTTGTGCCATATGGCAGTGCAGATTCCAATGTTCTTTTTTTTTATTCTGTATAAGTTATACTTGCGGGGGCTTGCCTGGGTCATTTTTTTTGGGGGGGCGCCTATATGGTGGGGCTGGGGAGGATTGGATGGGGATCGGAGGGGACGTAAAGGACAAGGATATTTTTTATGTGTGTGTGGGATTGGTTTTCTTTATTTTTATTTGTTAAGTTTCTTTCAGTGAATTGGATAAATGAATGGACCAGTTTAATTGATTTAAATCTTTATATTTTCATTTAGGTTTTATTTCCACAAATCCGTTATGTTACAAAACTTTGATAACTTACAAGCTGAGCAACCACTACACACGTAGACTATATAAGTAAAAATAGCAAGCATATGCATATACATAAAACGGAAAAGTGGAGGAAACCTTAGAAGCAGAATGCTTGTAGATAAGGTTCCTTTTTTATATACATTAACTACTTAATAAAAATACACGTGACGACATTTTATCAATTAAATTACCCCTACAAAAACAACAACTGGGCGTTGTGGCGTGCGCCTGTTACAATCCAAGCTGTGGGAAAGTTACAAATTGATGCAGAGGTTCGAGGTTCGAGCCCTGATCACGTCTTTTGGATGGTGACGTCAAAGGTCGGTCCCCGGGGGGCCACTTCCATTCACGAGTGGATACCATGCGCGACCATGGGGTCTCGAAAAGCACCCTAAACACGTAATTTTCATATTTTGAAAATGCACCCCTAAACAAGTATTGGCGTGTGAAACCATACCCTTAACAAGTATTGGAAACAAAACGATGCTCTTGGCAAATATTCCCAGAAATGAACCCCTAAACAAGTACAGGAATGTTTTATTGTTACGGGTCCTTCGGTCGTCGGCTTTACCTTATTTGGTTTAGTACGACCCCACCGTCTACACCTCGCGCAAATCGGACTCTAAACACGAAGTGTTGGGGCAAACAGGACATTCTTTATAAAATATTTTAAGTTTGTTTTATGATCCCCGCAAATTCGACCCTAAACACGTAATTTTCCTAGAGAAATAGATACCCTTTTTTCATTATTTTTGTGTTTTTGACACCCTTATCACGTTACGTACGTAACGTGCCCTATCGTGAAAAAGACATCCTTTTTACGTGTTTTTTTGGTCGCGCATGGTATCCACTCGTCAATGTAAGTGGTCCCCCCCCGGGGGGTCGGTCCAGACGTAAATAATCATATCTGATTGATACATGTCTGACAAAACTCAAATACACAGACACACACAACACAACACAGAATCGTGACAAAAAACAAAGAAAGAAATAAAAGAACAAAAGAAATAAAGTAAGCAGCTGCCATCCAACAGAATTTTAGAAACTTCTGGATAATTAGCTCTGTGGACAAAAATGCAATAGAGCATGCCAATAAATAGCAATTTCAGTTTGTTTCATTATATCGAAGAAGAAGCTTTGCTTTCTAGTGATGTTTGAATATAATTTTGTTGTTGTTGTTCATTTCCTTAGTACTGTTCTCAACCTATATAATATATGCAAGTGAAAGAATAAAGACTGTCGATCGGGTAGGGTAAGTATGCAAATGTTGATTCCTTTGGAATAGTGATGTAAAAGCATGAGGAAGAGCATTTGAGTTCAAATGAAACACGGATAAGCACCCTAAAAAGAAATTATATAATTCAGAAGTGCACCTTTAATATTTTATTGTTGAATCTATAGATTTGTGTACATGTTTATGAATTATTTATTTTACTGGTTCCTTGATGTATCATGAGGTTAATTGTCAGTTTATTTTTGTATTTCAGTGCTGGTTGTAAATGTAACTGAAAGAATTGATTAAAAACACACTAAGGGTGGGAGGGAGAACATCACTGTTTTTATCATTGCATTTTTTTTCTCTCTTGTCATTTCATAATACATCATGTATATTTGAAACTCATGTTGTCAGTATTAATTTCCGGTATCTTTAAAGTTCGATGTATGTTTGTATGGTATATGGATTTATGTTTCAAGTAATTTGTACAACTTTTTCATGAAATTTGAATGTGTATTTTGATTTGAGAGAAGTATAAAACATCCTATCTGATCTGCTCTCCAACATTAGACAAAAGAGGGCGTTTTCTTATACACGTAATTGACAAGTAGTTGAGGAGGACATCCCAGAGCAGAGCAGAGTCAGAGATTGATGCCTGAAATTTTTCTTTTTCCCCTGTAGTTTGGCTAGAATTAAGGTCAGTTTTCAATTCACATTTCATTTTTGCATATATTATAAAATGATATCATAAACGAGATAGAGCAATTTATATCTCAGGATAGTTATGTAAGCACGAAAAAGAATGGGCTGCTACTTTAAAGAGACTTTATAGCTTAGCATGCTTAGTCGACTGTACGGTACGGTACACTAACGTTACTGGGCCGGCGCCGGGAGAGCGTCGGCGGTGAAGAAGGTGCTGTGCAGTGCAGCGACGGGCAGCCAAAGACCAAAAGCTTCAGTCTGTATGGCAGTGTATCTAGTCTGGAGGCTTCTAGAGAGTAAAAGTGGGAAAGCTAAAGAGTTCCAGGCCAAATCGTGGTTTTGGGAACCACTCGAGCTCTGCGATTTGTAAATTGTATACGCGCATTTTTTTATGACAACTTCAAGTGTGCGTACTGATACAAATCGACAAGCTCGACAGTTGTGACTTGTGTACAAAGTGAATGGAGGAGAAAATAGGAAATATGGTTTATAATTCATGCAACATCATGATCAGTCTCAAAATTGGTGATTTAGAGCCAACAGGGACTGAGTTCCTCACATGTATAAATTATTCGCTGCCCATTTCAAAACATGGCATGTGCATGCACAAGGGCAGGCACAACGAACAATTGTGTACAACGTACATTTTTGCTTATTACATGACGTCATCCAGCCCCTGCCGAGAACCAATTTATGAATGAAAATATAGTAAGCATGCGCAGTGCAAGCCTTTTATTTCCCCACACAGAATTCCACCAAAACAAGTGTGCAATTCTCTATCACCTCGTACCAAAATCGACCTAGAATTTCACTTTCCCGTATTTTATATGAATTATGAAAGGTATTCTCGGAGGATCTATTTTCTCACCGATACTGCACAGGTAAGCAAATTTCGATTACTTCTTGCTTTTCCGTCAAAATCTTACGAATTAGCGTCTATATGCCATCGTGTTCGTTGGAATTTGTAGAGTCTATCGCAACGTGCACAAAGTCAATTGGCTTCCGGGTTTCGGAGCGTCGCGTGAATATGTATGAAATTGCAGAGTTTCGATAATTTTCGATCGATACCGGAGCGATCCGATCACGAACCAAAACTATTTACGGCGTACACAACGTGACTGGATATCGTTATCGCTATCGATACTTCCGCACGCAGTCCGAAGGAATTATTTTTGGGACCACGTGGTCATGACGTGATCTGCGCGATTGACCAATCAGCGGTCTTCGAATCGCTGTGCGGAGACGATCTATCCGTTGTACACAGTCTATGGACAATTGTTCGTTGTGCGAGGGTCTGAGCGTGGAGCTTCACATATGCCATGTTTGAAATCGTCAGCGAATTATTTACGCGTGAGGAACTCCATGTTGGCTATAGTATAAATCACCAATTTTTGAGACTAATATTAGGATGGAAAAGAAGTGAAACTTTTTGTAAAATAAGAATATTAGTTTTTTTAAATTGAAAATTTGTGATGTTGCATGAATTTTATATTCCCCCCCCCCCCATAAAATCCCACCTTTGTCACTCTGAATATCAGAGCACGTTCACAGGCTCATTGTTCGTGTAGGTGGAGCGTAGTGTAGCGGAAGTGGAGTGGAGCCTGCACAAAGATAACACACACCATACTTTTTCCCACGGTGTGTATCCTACATGTATTGCCGGACACCTTTATTTCAATGCTTTAAAAATAACATTTAATAGCAAGAGTTCCATTAGACAGGAATAACCGTTTCTGGGGATTTATTCAACAATTTCTGACATTTTACTATCATCCCCATTCACCGACGGTAGTGTGTTAGTGTGAGCTCGCATGTGTTATCACATCCTCCCTTTTGTCGATTAACTGTCCAGACTTCGATGTGATTTTTTACATCGAATTTACACTCTAAGGATTTATCAACTACAAGATATCAATTTATAATTTATAATCAAAGAATAAATGTCAAAGAAATGTATCAAAAGGTATGAAAAAGGTACTTTACCAATGTTTTCTTGCAACTTGGACACCAGAATCACTCCCAAAATAGCAGCCAAAATTACAAACAAACGGAGAGTGCATCGACAATTTACGAATGTGATATTGATATTGCTTTCGATACTAATTGGGCGATCTGCTCCACATGCGAGCTAAACCGCTACGATCACAGGTAGCAGACGACATTCGATATATCGAGACATTAAAAAGTTAACGATAATGACGTCATTCAAGATGGCAACTTGCAAGAAAAACCGTCAGCTCAGGTGAAAATGTCTTAGATGAAAGATTTCTCGACCATCCAGAGGATTTTTATCAATAACTCCGGTCCAAGGTACGCAATTACTTATATTTCCCTGATAATGGAAACCATGAAACTGTAAATTTCGCTTAAAAAACAGTTTTGAATTGCGACCTATAAAACATTAGTTCACTTATACGTTGGCTGTACGTACGGGCCTCCAAGCTCTTCAGTCTATGTATCGGTGAGTGGAGCCAACGTAGTTCAGTGGAACAACCAAAATACAGAGACTGAAGCTTTTGGTCTAGAGTTCCATATGCCCCCCACTGAAATTAAAAATAAAAACATGGAGAAGGTTTAGAATAATATATCTAGCCATAATAAAGAACGTATATGATGGGAGAGTTGAAATACATACCAAAATATGGCTTTATTCCGTCAAATTTCGAGCAGGATCGAGTGCATGTAATTGTCCATAGACATCGGTTTATTTAGTCAGTAAAGGGTCTGTGAGTCTAGACTAGTTGAACTATCGGCTGATAATCGTTAAAATACCCTTTCCGGTTTCAGCGCTTCTCGCTAGCATAGCGGGAAGAGGTCTTGACTGCAGATAAAACGGGGTGAGTTCGCATCCCAACTAAGGTAAGCAACAGTAAAAAAAAATGATAGAAAAATCTGAGATGAACGAACCGGATGTCTTAACAATCGTTATTTCTGGTGGGGGTGCATATGGAACTCTTTCCATAACATCTAGAGGAATAGACAGCTGGCAACATTTGTTTATGATACCTGGACTTTTATTGCTTGCCCATTGGCCTATCTTAAGAGTATACTAAACTCTTGCTCATTTTGTCCATTTTAAACACTATTTTTAGCTCATTTCTTTCATAGATTTGCTCTCTAATGTAATCAATCATATGAATTTCACCCACACCGGGCATCATAAACAGCTCTATTTTGGATTTGAGTTTGTCTTTCACTTGGTTAGACTCCGTCTTAATGTACGTTTGATATGGATAGCAATCAATATTTTGCAAACGTGCAACTACATCCATGTATACGTTTAGCTGCACGTTTGCATGAAATGCATGAACATTGCTTTACTGATCACACCAACTCAAATTTTTTCTTCAGATTAAGACATTTTTTTCACTTTTTTTCTCCAACAGTATATGCACCGCAGTTTTAAGAGTATTCAACAAGACGTCTTGATGACAAGCACATTCAGATATTCTTGATAATGCATCTCACAGCCTGGATGTAGCCCACAGTATCGTCAGGTCCTTCTAATTCAGTAGCATAAACACAGAAGTTCCAGCAGACCAGTATGACCTCGTAGTCTCCATTATTTCTAAATGATGCAACTTTTCTGAGAGGCAGGTTTTACTTTCCACAAGATAGATTCAAAGTCCTTGAAGAATACATTTCTTGAAATACATACTATCTCCACCATGGCAAGCAACAGTACAGAGGACAATAACCAGAAGCCCAGCAATGGGGAATCAGCATCGGCAGAGGATCCAAGTAGCCAAGAGAGCTTGTTTGAGTGCAACATATGTCTTGATACTGCCAAAGATGCTGTTGTCAGTAGATGTGGTCATTTATTCTGGTGAGTCGAAAGTCTTTTCACAAATATACTTGATGATGGGCAATTTGAGCTTGACATGATGAGAGATTTGATACTTTCTTACAAAGAGGGGGAGTTATTTCTCAGGTCCTTCAGGAAAGCATTACAAATATGGCATCGTACATGTAGGCCTACATGTATGCAGTGTCAAAATCAAACATAGCACCTGTTCAAACTACGGGCCATCATGTTAAACTAAATGTTGTTCGTGAATTGTGCCTTTTAGTAATTTCATTACAAATAGAGCAAAGACAACAAACATCCACGTATGCATGCCCTCTTAAAAATCCAATTGTTATCAATTAAATTATTATCTATTTTAAAAATATGTCAAAAGAATTAAGTCCATTACAAATAATACATACGCTGTATGTGCATAACAATAACAACTGCTTCCTTGTCTTTTCTCCCTTATTTATGAACATTTAGTTGGCCTTGTTTATACCAGTGGCTTGAAACCAGACCAAACAGACAGGTATGTCCAGTATGCAAAGCAGGTATTAGCAGAGATAAGGTTATTCCATTATACGGCAGGGGAAGTACAAATCAAAAAGATCCCAGGTAAGTGACATTTGCTCTTTATTTAGAAAAAAATTAGAATTCAATTATAATTGTAAGTTGTAATGCACCAATTAAGTGACATGTCCGATTCAAATCTTTGGTATTCTTCTTTTACAAGGGCATCACAGCTTGATGGAATGACTATGTCAGTAACTTGCACTTGTTCAGGGTAAAGATGGTTTGATCGTATGAGATTAAAACACTTTGACTATACACCACACTTTAGAGTCAATATGAAAATAACCATAGAAGGGGAACCAAGTTCATATTTTTTCACATTCTTTCATTGCATTCACAGAGAAAAGATGCCACCCAGACCACAGGGAGAAAGACATGAACCAGAGACACAAGGGGTAAGTGATTTCTGCCGGGGGCTATTTCATAAACTTGGCAGTGAAGTTATGCACAATATTATTAATGATTACAGTAAGGCAGGCCAATTGTTTGTCTTCTGTACATTAGTTGTTAAAGTTGAAAATTGAGTTTCTGAGTACATTTGACTATCAACACAATTTTTAGGGCAAGATATACTTTTCGTTAAATGAAATGCAGTCATAGTATGCAAAGACGTCATTCAAAAGTTTTGGGTCACTTTAGCACTTCATGTTCCATTTACTTCTCAAAGTTATGTGTAGCTTTTATAAACAGCTTTATGACATACTTTATCTCTCCTTGTGAGTTGCAATTTGGGACTTTTTCCTGTGAGATAACTCGTTGTAACTTGTGTATTTACAACTTCTTTTTTAAAAGTCGCCGGCCATATTATTATAGGTTGTCTGAGTAGGTGAGAGCTCTGTAACAAGCATGTAATTTAACCCCAAATTGCTGGAGTTGGTGGAAAATGCACTCACTACACCACTTCATGTCTTTTTTTTTCATAAGTCATTTGTAACTTCTGAGACCAAATTTGCAACATCAGCACATGCAATTAAGAATTCATGCATCATTTTGCTATTGCATGTCAGACCAAAGTATTGTTCATTTAAAGTTGTGTCATATACATAATACATTTCTTTCATTAAACGATTTCTTTGATTAAATCTAATTGGAACCGATTATTCCCTGTAGAAATTCTAGTAAAATACTTAGAGTAATTTTCTGTAATCAATTGGTTAAAACAGTTCTGTGGTGCGCTATACAATCTGTGCTTTAGAATTCTCTTATAGCAAGAATATTAACCAAGTTTGTAAACTTGATGTACCTCAGGAATTCCATTCAACTTTTTTGTTCATTTAAAGTTCATCAGTAGAGATGCAATTATCCATACATAATTTTACCTAGGATTTCGAAGATATAAAATGATATATTTTTGTGTGTGTTTTTTTCTTAATTTTGAATAATAAAAATCATTACATAATAAATTGTAAAAATTTCATCTTAAAATGATTTCTAATATATCCTCATTTGTATTCACTTTAACAGCCATTCCAGGGTTTTGGTTTTGGAGATGGTGGTTTTCACATGTCCTTTGGTATCGGTGCCTTTCCTTTTGGTTTCTTTGCATCAACATTCAATCTAGGTGATGGCCGAGTAGGACATCCACGTAAGTATCAAGAAAGTCTTTTAAACCTAAATTACAGAAGTTGCAGTAAAACATTGATTTCGTGAGAAAGTCTGTAAAACCAAGGTTAAGTATTACTATATCATCGTCGATCTAGATCTGGTACAGTTACATAAACTGCACTTTGTGAAATCATAAAATCTAAGCTGAAAAACAATCACACTGAAGATCGCCAATACAGATAGGCACACATGGGACAGTGTATATCATATTGTTGGAAGAAAGACCCGACGGAAGTGCCCGAATCCGCGCTTATTTCTCAGCAATTACACAATATCTTCCAGAATCCTTTGGCACATATTTTTTATTCATATGAAAAGACACTTTGGTAGTCATTATATTGGATTCTGTAAAAAGCCATTTTTAGATCATTACTACAACTGGCATTTATCTTTAATAATGCTGTTCCATGTTAATTTGTGAACACTTATGTGATTTTGTCATTGACTTGACCAGTCAACAGCATGGTTCTTGTGTTACTTTACAGTTCATAGACTATTAAAAGAAAAATTATGACCTCAATGGATTTTTATAGTGTTGATTGATAGGATCAATTTTTATTCTTGTCAGACGGGTTTCCGGGCCAATTGTAAAGGACCTTCAATTATAACATTTTCATCGATGGTAACTGAAAACATTTCTAAGCCATATTTTTGAATGGCTATTGAATGATGGGCCAAAAGTATTTAACATTGTAGTCATCACAAAACGTTTGTCCTGAATATTTCTTCTCTTAACATATTGTTTTTTATATGTACACCTAATTTTCAAGTATGAATCATTCACAAACAAATAACATTGTTAAATTTATAGCACAGTATATCTTTCAACAAATTTGTGTTTAACAAAATTACTTTATATGGGTTTTTTGTGTGTTTTTTTTTTTACATTTCTGAGTGAAAACTTGTTTCACCTGTCATATTTTGCATTATCACTTTACAAAAGCCACAGGAGTAATTTAGGGGGATCTGTGAATGTTTATTCCTGTCATTTTAATCCTTCTTACCTACCCTGATGCATTACAGTTTTCATTTCTATTTGATTCTCTTTAATTGAACCTTGAAAGATCCATGATATAATTATATTCCAACCCTACCTCAAGATTATAAGACGTTTTACAGATGATCATTAAAGTTTTTTTTTAACTCTCCTTCATTCACTCCATCACCTCTCTCCCTCCTCTCCCTTGCCCCTATTCGTGTCTCTCTCTTTCCCTCCCTCTTTTTTTTTCTTTCTTGTTGGCTTTGTTCTTACAGCTCGTCCACAAGTTCCTAGCAATCCCGAAGAGCAGTTTTTATCCAAAGTGTTCCTGTGGGTAGCATTTCTCTTTGTATTCTGGTTGCTAGTAGCCTGATGCTGGTCAAGACCGAGTTAGATCAAACTACTGCTTTTTTGCAACCAGGGCCCTGTTTCACCAAACAATGTCAACTTCCACAATCTGCTGTTAAAAGCTACTGAAAGTAGTCTGTTGATTGGCCGAGAGCCATTTGTCATATGGTATTCTAGCATTTTGTGAACTATGAAACAGAGCCCTGGCGTTAAACAAGCCAAGCATTCTTCAGGGATTCATGCGATGGTTGATGATAATCTATTGGGACTTCAGTAGTAAAATGTTTATATTTTCAAAAGTGATTGGATGGACAATTGTGTAAGTGTTAAACTTGGTGCTTAATTCTGCACTTTATTCTGCAAAAAAATGCACTATTGTAGAGATAGCTTCAACACCTTGTGACATCAGTCTGAGCACCAACTTTGAAAATCATACTTTAATTCACTGATTGCATCCAAATGTTGAGGTTGCCCTTCAAGAACCTTGCTTAATAGTACTGAATAGTGTGCAGTGCTCTTTAGGATCTGTCACACCGTTCCGCGCAATCCTTGTGGATGAGTTGTGGATGGTTGCCCACAGCTCACCCTATAAAATGTTTTGAGCATGTTCAAAACTTTTTTGCGTGCAAACCAGACTTGCGTGCGCTTGTGGACAATTGCATGTGAGATAAAGATACGTGCGAGGTACTGTCTATGCGGATAGAAAAAAGTCACTCACAAGTCACACGCAAGGCTTGCACGGAACAGTATGACGGGGCCTTCACACATGCTTTAATGAGCATTTAGAGATTCTTTGTAAAGATCACATTCTCTTGTGCATCAGTGGTATAAATATCTTTGTAATCCAAACCTGTGTACCTTTAGGAGAATCCATACATGGAACCAGGAGGTTGGCACAGGGCAAGTGACCTCACTTTCCCCCATTTTTCCTTCACTTTTCTCAGAAATGCCCTTCTCTATAAATTTGTAATCATCTTTATTCTAAAAAACAACTCCCGTTTGAAGGGCATTTTCAATGTGCCCAGTCATTTGTGTAACCTGCATTTCACCCCTGGAAGAACAAAACACACAAGGCCATTTACACTACGATCTTTGTAGATTATATACATTAAGAAAGTCATTCTGACTTCCTGTATGCAGGTTGAGAGCAAAATGCAGGTCTCTGGCCTTATTTTTACCAATGGAATTTTTTTTCAAACCACTTTTCCAGTCTCTCTCAAAAAAAAAATTGATTAAAAAGAGTATTTAATTACCAAGTTTACTCTCACCCTCCTGCACCAAAAGTATATGTACAGGTGTCACTGCCCATGCACAATTCAGTTACAATGGCTCAAGTGACAATTGCTTCGATGGAAATTCCACACCGTAATGGGAGGACTAACTTCAACCCTGGATTAGCACTATTCCCTATCCTAAACCTAATATAAACCCTATGCAACCCCACATCTTAGACACAATAAGACCTGGAGCAATTCTTGCAAGAGCTATTTCGTGTCGCCCACTGTCCAGTCAGACATTTGAAGGGCGCCCTCAATCATCATGATGAGAGTACATCTGCCCTTTGGTGACATAGCGATTAGCATGAACAACAGCACACACAGACCATTACTCAGATTTGATTTTGAAATCGATAAAAGTCCCCTGAAGATGCATGTACCCGATTCTATTGAGGGCAGACTCGGAGAGAAAAAGGGTTCCTTGATGAACTGATTATTATGATGACAGATTGTTTGCATTTATCAAACTTACATGCCATAGTTTGACTGTAAATATATGGTTTATACATTTCCATGTATGTTTGACTGTCGACATGCATATGGTCGTGGTAAATAATGTTGCAATAGTTTTCAGTGAGATGGTGATATCAAATTATTTTAAAAATTCCCCAAGCATGTTTAATCTTTTATGGCTTGGTTGCTCTACTAGTTCGTTCAAGAGAGCAGTAGGGTGTTATCGTTTGGTGTCCCCGTCTACTGCTCATTTGTGTCAATGTAGAAGATCGGTCTCTTTGACAGGGAGTAAAATTATTTAGATCATACTGTGACGCGTACAGCCATGGGAAGTCGACTTCCAATGACCTCGCACATGCAAAAACCAGTGGATGTGAGTGCAGGTCCTAGATTTGGGATAAAAGAATTGTAAAATATAGTTGACATTTTCCGTTTTTGAATACTCCATTTTGGCAGCAGATGAGAGAATGTAGCACATGTGCAATGACTTGTGATGACTTCGCTACGTAGGAGTTCTTTATGTAAAAGCACAGACACAATTTCCTTATATTCTGGAAGAGCAAATGCTCTCATGGGTAGGGAGATCAGGGTTAGTTGGAACGCTGTGTAAGTTGAAATTATTATTAGTAATAAATTGAGGGTAGTATTGCATAAATTTATTTTACAGGCGTTAAAGAAAATTACAATGTTTCAACTTACCCCACGTTCCAACTAACCCCGATCTCCCCTACCATGGATATATCCCCTCCAAGCCAGTCTATCCAGCATTACAGTGCTCCTGTTGGAGGGCTAGCTAACTTTCCTTGTATGTTAATTGTCGACGATATTCTTCATTAGATACTCAGAATATATTTTATTTCATTATGTATTGCGATTATTGTCTTTATATACAGGGAAGATGTGTTTCTATATCAAGTTGTAGCCAGTTTCACTCAGGTGTCAGAATCAAAGCAATTTTTGCTGCTAGTTTGTCATGCGTTCAGATATTTTAGTTAACAGCCCTTCAGTCATTGATTTATAGTGTACAAGTTTTGAAATGTCTTTCTCTTGGAGAATAATTGGACATTGATGAGGATTGTATTCAGATAAACTTTGTTTGAATAGCTTTAATGTGTTCCCATTTACTAGTTCAAGGAAGGAAGCAGTGAGTTTTCAAGTCATTAGTTTTGTTGATATTACCCTGATATTACCAGACGCTTGCACCTTTGAATACCAGCTCCCCATCATTTACACCAATACCATGTAAAATAAGATACATCCTATTCAATTGTACAAAAAAAAAGATTCAAGATTTGATAAAAGCTTATGTAATGGATATTATTTGATGTAAATGTAAACAATCATATAAATGTTGAGAACTCTGTCTTAGAGTAATCTCTTGCGACCACAGGAATGAGACTTGGAAGGGTAAATAATATAATCCTGTTTTTTATGTTTTGGAAATAAATTGCCAAGATTTTGCTGATTATTTGATTATGGAAGCTCAATGTATGCATAGTTGACTAAACATTATTGTGGTTTCTTTTACCATTGATTGTACACTGATAAACTGGTATTTACTTTATAGATATGGTTACATGTATGTATGGATATTGATTGTTTCTTAGATTCTCTATCACATCTACTAGTATGTTAATAATATGGTGCTGTTTAATTATTCAAGTCATTAAATCTCATATGCTGCAATAGGATGGGCCATCTTAGATACATCCTGTATGATTCAGAGCTAGTTTTACAGGACTTGCCCTCTTTTTTGCAGAAATCCTACTAAGCCCCCCCCCCCCCCTCTAGTCGTTTTACAGTCAAGTGTGACTTGAATTTTCACACGTCCACCCCAACAAAAAGTTGATTTGAATAATTTTTTAGTTTCGCTTAATTTCACAAAACAGTTAAATTTACATCCTGGTTGGAGTTGGTATGCAAATGAGGGGACTGATGACATCACTCATTATTTCTTGTGTATTTTATTGTATGAAATATTCAAATTTTCTCCCCATTGTCCTGATAAACAAAGTTTTATTGCTCCCTGAACATGTGGTATTACCATTAATTTAACATTTCTGGTTCAATCATTTTGGGCCTTATTGTCAAATCATAAAAAACAAA
The DNA here is from genome assembly GCF_018143015.1 of Lytechinus variegatus. Lineage (NCBI taxonomy): Eukaryota > Metazoa > Echinodermata > Echinoidea > Temnopleuroida > Toxopneustidae > Lytechinus > Lytechinus variegatus. The sequence goes on from NC_054741.1 coordinate 63,314,047, forward strand.
AGAAATAGTGAGGAACATCATCGACTCTCATTAGAATATCACCGAGTTGTGCCTATAACTGTTTTTTTTTTAATGAGCGAAACTTTAAAATGTCATAACTTTCTTACTTTACATCCGATTTTGATGAAATTTTCAGTGTTATGGTTGCTTTATTTCTCTCTTTTTATTGAAATCAACCTTTATCTGGGGTGGACTTGATCTAAAATGTCCTGTGTGCAATTTCGTATTTACATTTGTCACAAGAAACGGGATTGGTAAGATAATTCCGAGGAGTCACACTTGAACTTGTGTTCTTCAACGGCACGTGTTAGATATCACATGTGTCGGTGCTTAATGTTGATTCCTTATATTCCTTTCAGGCACCATATTGGCCCAGTCTTTGTGAGATGATGATGCTTTCCCTGTATGAAAACCCCCTGAAATACGACAGCCCATGTATGTGACAAGTTCTGTTTATCCTTGTAAAGAATCCCCTTGTTCCTGTAATCTGAGAGATATTGTAAAGAAATTTGATGATAAGAGAGGTGAATATTGATGGGTGACTGTTTGCTTATCCGCATTACAGATCATCTTATTATGTACCATTATTATGGTATTGTGAATCAAATCATTGGTTATATAAAAGAATATATATATATGTGTTATAAGGAAATAACTGTAATATGTAGGATGTGTATATCGGAAGATTCATCTGTGGTGTGTATTTCACTGCACATGCGTAATAATTGAATATTATAAAGATCAAAATAAACCAAGTACATTATCTTGTCTATATTAAATACATGTACATGTATTGATGTTGTTTGTGTGATGCTTTAAGAATCCCTCTCTCACTTATATTCGTGCCAAATAAAGTTTAAAAAGGGAATATAGGAATCAGCATAACGTTGGGTGATTGGCGATCAGGTGGGTGCAAGTTTTGGCCTTGTCTTTTTAATAATATTTCATCCTGGAAAGAGTGCAACAGGTATCTCATATAATCTGCTTGGAAATTGATTGTTCAAGTTTTATGCTAGGCCAATTACTAGTAGGGTATGTTCACTTGGTTTAGAACCACATGGGCTAGATCCATTTGATCTATCAATTTTGTCTACAGTATACCTTGTCCGATTCCCATTCATTCTAATGCAAGATTTGTCTAATTTCCACAACGTCTACTTTATATTTTTCATTTTAACACAGATAAACTACTGACCGCACAGAAACTTTTAATAGGGTCAGATGCCTGTTATCTCTTTACCATACCAATTTCAGTAATATTTCTAAGTGAATTAAATGTAGCTCCAAATGTTGAAATGAAAGGAAACTAACACACTCCAATAGAATTCCTATAGAATGATGAAATGTTTCAAGAGACTTTCTCTGACTAATATTGTCCTCGAAATGATGTATGTAATGACGTGATACAAGATCTAAGGAATTTTGTTCTATTTCTTAAAAAAAACATGTACCGGTATGCGTACATGCAGTGCAAGCCAATTCGAATTTAAAAATTTGAAGCACTCTCATTTCCTTGCCCCATCACCTGGCTTAGATTTTCATTGTTTGAATGAGATGAGTGTGCTATCAAACCCAGAAGCGTACACAGGATTTTTTAAAGAGGAAAGGGGGGGGGGTTCAAGCTGAATTACATGTTGACAACCACAAAAAAAAACTAGCACATCAATGATGTGGAGCTCATCCAGCATCTCGCATCAAAATTTAACACCATTTTAATTTCAGCCCAGTTGACACTGTAGTGAATTATATTGGTAACATAAATTGATGAAGAAATTTCTTATGAATTAAGTATTCATAATTATCTAGTCAAAGTTTCTTAAGTCTGTAGAACCTTGGTGAACCTAATATAGCTCTCAGATGGAACAAAAATAACCAAAATCAATCAACAAATAAGTAATTTTTGTGAGTTTTGAAAATATATGAATAAATTAGCACATTTAATGAGTTTCAAAATTCTATGTTCTATGTATCACCACCTCGAGCTATCATATAAAGCAAACAAAATTGAAATCGATCAATGAAGAAAAAAAATTGTGATTTATGAATAAATTTTGCATAAATTAGAATAATTTTCCAGACAAAATTCAAAATTTTGTGTACAAGTTTGGTGAACCTCATGCAGCTCTACCAGATGGAAGAAAAAAAATCAAAATCTGTCAACAAATAAAGAGGAATTTTCTGTGATTTCTGAATAAATTTTGCATAATATAGCATAAATAATTTCTACTAAAAAAATTTCAAAATTCTGTGTAGTAGTTTGGTGGGCCTCATGAAGTTCTACCAGATGGAAGAAAAAATATCAAAATCTGTCAACAAATAAAGAGGCATTTTAATTTCGACTTTGGTCTAGGTGAATCAAAACTAAATCAGTTAATATGCTTTCGATTGATCCAATGGCTAAGCATGCAGACATCAATAATTGAAAGTCAAAATACAAACCATTTATTTCATGTGAAATCATTTATTATACACCTCTGGCTAAATTTAGCATACTGTGAATATATACATGTTATACATACATACAGTGCTCAACTATTCATCCAATATACTTCTTCAATCCATTAAACACAATACACCTTATACCTAGGTTATCACTGAGGAAAAAAACAACCACAGTAATTTTAATTGAAATTCAAACAATCCCAAAAGAATAAAACATAATTTTTATTTCAATAATAATATTAAAAACAAACATGCAGTATGAATATCCATGATAATGTAGGCATTCATCCCTTAGAGAAATCATTCTCAGTTAAATCACTTTCAAAATCTTAACAACAATATGATAACTAAAATGGAGCACCTATGGCAGTCTCACCTGCATTACGTGATTCAATATAGCAGCAGTGCCGACTTTGAATACTATAAAATAAGTATACAAAAAAATCATATTCTATGCTCATTGACCCTAAATGATATTTGACCTTGATCAAGTGAACTAAGACTTGTGCAAGATGAGCGATGATACTTGATTATGGTACCCCTATGTCCACATTTCATGAACTATATCTATAAACTTTCAAAGTTGTGCTGGTAATTCAACAAATACCCCCAACATGGTCAAAGTTCATTGACCCTGAATGACCTATGACCTTGGTCATGTGACCTGAAACTTGGGCAGGATGTTCAGTAATACTTGGATTACCCTTATGTATAAGTTTCATGAAATAGGTCCATATACGTTATGATGTCATTTCAAAAACTTAACCTTAGGTTAAGATTTCATTGTCGACACTGCCGCCGGCGTAAAAGCGCCGCCTATACACTGTAGTCTCACTCTGCTACATGTATTCAGGCGAGACATAAACCATTGCTTTGATCCACACAAAATAGAAATAACAATAACATTATATTTCTAATGCACCATGTACTATCAATCAATCTAAACACAATAACTGCATCTCATACCAGGTATCTCACAAAAAAAATGCTCATGCTCCCACACAATATTGATAAGATTAAATAACAAAGTTATATAAATAAAAAATATTTCCTAAAATAGTTATTTCAATAATCTAGTACAAAACAGTAAACATAAAATCAACTATATGAATAATGAATCTTCTTCACCCTCTTGCTAGTCCTACAAGAGATATAAGATGAATGTTAAGTAAGTAGCCAATGGCATGATGCAAACAAATGTGCTAAAAGATGCTATAAACATGTATTTAAAACTTAAAGAAATATAATCATCTTTCATGGGGATTTCGATGCCAATGACTATGGTGCTTGCCCAGTAACGACCTTTCCGCCATCAAATACAGCGCTCCCTAGTTTTACCAGCACACACACAAAAATGTAACTGTAATATTCTCCTATTATCCAACATGGCATGGCCATTATTGCTCCATCTGGGTGCCTGTAACACAAAACTTAGCCATCAATTGTAAAGTTGAATTAGAGCGATTGCACGTACATGTAATTACCAATGTAATCAACAAATTATACAATGTAGTGCAAAGATTTGTGTATAAACAGGGCTCTGAAATTACCAGAATAAGGTGGACAATTACAAGATGTAATCTTATGGTATAGCAAAGACAAACTGGCTAAACCCAAATTATTTGGGCCATGCTACTGGTGGGTGTTTCATAAAGCTGTTCGGAAGTTACGAGCAACTTTAAGAAAGACTGGTGATCCTTTCTTAGGGGCTAAATCCACACCAATGAAATTTGGGTGAGCATAGTTTACCTCGAGAAAGGATCTCCAGTCGTTCATAAAGTCGTAACATACAAACAGCTTTATGAGACCGCCACCAGGTGTTTCAATTGCTATTTCAAAGAGCCATGTGTCATCAAATTGTATTCTACTTCCCAAGAAAGATTAATATTCATTGAATTAAACTGAAACTCACAATTCATATCTACAAAGAAACATAGCACTTTTCTTGCATGTTCAAAAAGACTGCTTACAATAAGCGTTTCTCATGTTGTAAAAAAATGTTAACATAAATCTAATCATTCTTGCACCATAGCTACAAAAATGAATGTAATGTGTTGGAGTTGCTACATTACATTTCACATACCAAGGTAAATTTAATAATAATCATTATGAGTGAGAAAAAAATAACTATTGAACTATAAATATTGCAAATAATTAGAAAATTCAATACATGTCTCAATTAAAAAGGATTTATTATGGTAGAAATAAAATATCTTTATGAAAATTATTATCTTTCTGTTCTATTTCTGCTTAAGAAAGCATTCTTGAATAAATAACTTTAAAATGATATAAAATTAGTATACTCAGATTCCAATTCAAAGCTAGCAAATTATACAATGAAGACATATATCATGTGCCTATTTACTCCATTACAATACAAGCATAAGTATGTTGTTACATGTATACGATGAAAAGTAAAAAATAAAATGTCAAATTACAGAAAATATCAAACTTTTGAAAATAAATGGCATGTAAATATATTTGGCCTGTTAAAACTTATCTGAAGAAAAAATGTTTTCAATGGTGGCAACCTAATATTGTTTGTAAATTCCTACTTCTTTGATCTTTCTAAACTAAAAAAAATTCCACTTTGAGTTGGATTCTCCTTTAAACATCTCACTGTAACATTCAATTTGACCGTAACAGAAGTTTCTGTTAAAGTATCAGGTAATGATAGAATCTTACTCTTAAAATCAAAAGCATCCTTTTCAAACAAAAAATGTTATATTTTACTGGAATTTTTCAAATTTCCTTTCTTTGGCTACTTGGGTTTGTTGGAGGTGGCAGGACTCCTTTGATTGAAAAGTAATATATAACTGCATATTCTTCTTTTCAATATTGTCCCACTTAAATGTTGAAAGAAAATTCAATAGAGTCTTGCACCATTTCAGTATTGAATGAATATTTTTTAAACATATAGAAATAAGCCTGCTAATACTTGGGATTCATTCTTACCCGTTTTTAGATTTCTTTCCTTTACAAAGTCCCTTTAGTACTGACTACTCACATTTTATTTCAAACAAGAAGAAGATACACAAGGAAGATAAACATGCATCTCAAACTACTGTCAATAATATGAATTCTAAATACAACTATTGATTGCATCATATATCCTTCAAAATAAATATCAACTGCTGTGACCTACTAGCAATATAAAACCAATGACACCTCACACACTCTCTCTCTCTTTCTTATTTCTACACAACCACATACTTGGCTTTACTACAAGAAGTAGTCAACTAATACCTCGGTCACATTTACTCTACGGCGGCCGTACGGCGAGTCAAAAACAGCCGTTTTAACATTTTTTGTACCAGCTGTACATAGGTGGTTTGAAAAAAAGTGAATAAAACGGCTGTTTTTCGACTTGCCGTAGAGCAAATGTGACCAAGGTATAAATAAGATATTCAGTCTCCAAACACTCTTTTTTGTTATTATAACTTATGTTATGCAAAAATATATCTCAGAATTTATAGATCTGCAATGTACATTGAATATAACTACATTTATACTAAGACAGAGCTCAAACATGTCTATTATTACATCAATATTGAGTGCAAGATTTGCCCTTGCTTGTATAAGTGATGAAATGAACAAACACCCATTCAATTTCAGTAGATTGGACTTTTTAACAAGGTTCTAGAACAATTCCAGTTATCTTTGTCTACATGTATTGGAAGATTGTTTAATAAGAAAACATTCACTTTCTTCCTTTAAATATCAGATACATGTATCTGCTTTACTACATACACATGTCAGTCAACTAATTGCAGTACAAAAGCCTCCAGTCAAAATACTGTTTCTCGCATGAAAATCCTTGTAAAAAAAATCAAATAAATAATCAACAACCCTTACATACTTATCTTTTATCAAACATGCAATATGTACTAATCTGAAAAAAAGAAATTCAACATGAAAGGAAACTATGACCTTAAACTACATGTATGTGGATTCTCAATTCATAATGCAGATGACATTAGGCTCAATATCACATGCACGTAAAGAGTGGTCCAAAATTGAATTCCTGTTGTATCCATGTTTAATAGGGGCGTCCAGACTCATCTTACACTCGCAGCAATCGTCCTTACCCCTCTCTCCACTTTGCACATTTGAGTGCATCCTCCATTCTTAGCCAAACCCAGTCATGATATAATAATGACCTCTAAAATCTTATGAACTCTAACCTCAACAAGTGGAATGCCTCTGGCCGTCTCACCTGCATCACGCGGTTCAATACAGCAGCAGTGCTGACTTTGAATACTACTCTAACTCGCACAAGATGTTCAGTGACACATGGTTACTCTTATGTCCACTTTTTATGAACTAGACCAATAAACTTACAGAGATATGATGGTTATTCAACAAAAAACCCCAACATGGCCAAAGTTCATTGACCTTACATGACCTTCGACCTTGATCATGTGACCTGAAACTCGAACAGGATATTCAGTGATACTTGATTACTCTTATGTACAAGTTTCATGAATCAGATCCATAAACTTTCAAAGTTATGATGGTAATTCAACAGATACACCCAATTCGGCCAAAGTTCATTGACCTTTGACCTTGGTCATGTGACCTGAAACGCGCACAGGATGTTCAGTGATACTTGATTACTCTAATGTCCAAGTTTAATGAACTAGACCAATAAACTTTCAAAGTTATGATGGTAATTCAACAGATACCCCCGATTCGGCAAAAGTTCATTGACCCTAAATGACCTTTGACCTTAATCATGAGACCTGAAACTTGCACAAAATTTTCAGTGATGCTTGATTACTATTGTGTCCAAGTTTCATGAATCAGATCCATAAACTTTCAAAGTTATGATGGGAATTCAACAGATATCCCCAATTCGGCCAAAGTTCATTGACCCTAAATGACCTTTGACCTTGGTCATGTGACGTGAAACTCATGTAGGATGTTCAGTGATACTTGATTAACCTAATGTCCAAGTTTCATGAACTAGGTCCATATATTTTCTAAGTTATGATGACATTTCAAAAACTTAACCTCAGGTTAAGATTTCGAAGTTGATTCCTCCAACATGGTCTAAGTTCATTGACCCTAAATGACCTTTGACCTTGGTCATGTGACATGAAACTCTAATAGGATGTTCAGTAATACTTGATTAACCTTATGGCCAAGTTTTATTAACTAGGTCCATATACTTTCTAAGTTATGACGTCATTTCAAAAACTTAACCTCAGGTTAAGATTTGATGTTGACGCCGCCGCCGCCGTCGGAAAAGCGGCGCCTATAGTCTCACTTTGCTTCGCAGGTGAGACAAAAACGAATCAGATTACCGACATCCCCATATGCATAGATTGCCTGGGCCAAGTGATTACGTCAAATGGTTCTTGCGATGAATATAAGTTCAGATGTATAGACGATAAAAACCAAATGAACTATAGCTTGCCTATGACCCTAACCTTAGGTGGAGGGATACTGCTGTTGACTAAGATTATATTGCCTTTGGTATTATTTTCTACTACTACTACTAGCACATAAAAAAAACCAATAGATGTTTGGGCTTGAAAGTAGTGTGGTAGTAAATTAAACTCATAATGGTGCTACTCTCTTCATAAATTTGGTGTAGACAGCTAGTGTTGGTTTAGGCTGTTTGTTTATTACACCATCAGTCGCACCAATCATGCGATGAAGCCAGTGCTGAATGCAAAATCACTCAGTGTCACGATATCAATTAAGTTCACATTTGGCGTTGGAGCTTTACTAGGTTAGGTAGTCCAATTCACACTTCCTACACCACCCTAACACCAACACCAACACCACAACCACACTTGACATAACTCAATGGTTACTGAAAGACATTGCATATTTTCATGATATATACCGTTTTCATGGCCATCTTATGATAACATGAAAAACTTGAATGCATTCTGATAATGGTAGATTGCCCGATGATGATTTATCACCATGGTGATCAACTTAATCTTAAATACTAGTAGCAGATGATGAAGAATGTCATTCAAGGATGCACTCAGATACAAACTCTGAATTTTCTTCAAGACTGTAATAATTTGCCATCGTACCATCAACATATAAAACTAACAACATGTTGATTAATAGTGTATCCTGATGATATAGTAAATATCATGCATGGAGATTAGTACCCAATTATAAATCCTCAGTTGATTACATTTCTAAACACTTTGGATGCTGAATGATTTTGATGATATCACAAATGGATCATGGTGACAAAATCTCAAAGAAAAGAACTCTAATCATCAAATCATCTTGAGACTAATCATGAGGACTTTTTGCTAGCTACATGTACACAAATTCTGAAAGCATTTTGATAGCAATCAATCATCTCTGAATGCCGACCGAACAATCATCCCTTGATTTTAAACTCACCACAGTTGATTGCAAGGTCAAGATTATGAATGCTTACAGGTGACAAAACATGAAATTGCAACATGATTACATTCTTATAACTAATGATGGCATTTTCTTGGCAATCCTTCATTCTCTGAATACTAATCAACCAATGAGAGGTGGGGAATCTTTCACTGGGTGGGTCCTCACTGCAGTTGATTGCATCGAGCGGCTTTATCTCTGAATGAAGAAAGACCGATGAATAAGAGTATCATCCACTAAGAGGATCTTCCCTACAGTTGATTGCATAGAGCAGCTTTATCTCTAAATGCAGAATGACCGTAAAATGTTATCATCCACTGAGAGGATCTTCCCTACAGTTGATTGCATAGAGCAGCTTCTCTTTCATGACAGCCAAGGTGGAGTACTGAGGCAGCTTTATCATGAACATGCAGGTCTCGACGCGGATGAATCGCTGATCAGGTGAGCCTGTAAACGTGCAGAAAGAGAGCAGAGGAGAGGAGAGCGGGAGAAAGAAAGGGAGAGATGGATGTGGAGGGAGTAAGAAGGGAAGATAAGGAAAGAGAGACAGAGAGAGCACAAGATAGGAAGAGCAAAACAGAAAGAAAAATAAAGGGATAGATCAAGGGGAGAGAGGGCATGTGGGAGGGGGTCAGAAAATTGAAAAAAGAGAGGGGAGAAAAATGGTGGAATAACTTAGAAAAATGTGGACTATAGTTATCACAATGACCATAAATCGATGCTTAGCTATTTTCCTTGCTTATTCTCGCTTTTTTTTTTTTTTACTTTACATCGCATTACATTTTTTTGCCATTTTGCAACGTGCTACATGACAAGAGGAGATAGCAAAACTGTTTTCCCAAAAGAAAATAACACTGTACAAACAGGGAAATAAACCTGCACTTCAAAAATTTGTTTTATGTGAATGAAAATTATGTAGACAGAACATGTGCAATTTGAGTAGAACATTTGAACTGGTAAATCAAGGTGATACATTATATAACTTTTTTATTGGAATAAACATACACTGTATCTAAGCTTCTGTAAAGCTTAGCCATAGAAGCATAGGATTACAATTCAAATCTTACACTCTCTGTTGAGTAAAACAATCATTCAAATTGTAGATTTTTGCCCTTGTTTTTATGATAGCCTTGGAAAAATGACAATTGCATATCCATAAACTCTGAATTTGAATTCTTTATTTTGGCTGTAGATTTCAGGACAAATTACAATGAAAGACTTACCACTGGGTCCATCGGGTGGGGCTATCTTCATGGGGTAGGGTGGAACATGGGCGGCCTCGTTGCCCCCCTGTCTGCAGGGACAGGTGCTGGGGATCCGCTCCTGGTTGCAAGCGAACTTGATGAAGCGACTGAGTTCTTCCTGGGAGAAACTATCCAAGGCTTGCCAGAAGAACTCAATGTGGGTGTCTGTTTCCACCAGACCAACCTGGTACATTGTATGTGCCTATGATCCAATCAATAAACAAACATAGGTATCGATGGGGAGAACTGGGGTCCATTTCATAGTGGATATCAAACTTCGACATTATGACGACTACCATGGCACAGCAGCCAATCAAAATCTAGGTTTCCATCGTTTTTACCATGATGGCAAAGTTACAATTGATAGTCTTTCTGAAACAGGTCCTGAGCCCATGGCTGTTGACTCAGTCGGTAACGCGTCTGCCCGTCGAACCAAAGATCGTGGGTTCGAGTCCACCCCGGGCGGATGACTGAAGCCAGTGCATTGTGTGTAAACGTCTCTCCCATGTTTCATAGATGCAGGCTATGTTACAATGGAAAACACTCCGTCCCTCGGATAGGACGTTAAATGGAGGCCCCGTGTAGAGGAGAGTCACCACCTTTGCACGTTAAGAACCCACTGCACTATTCGTATAAGAGTAGGGGGAAACCCCGGTGTAGTGGTCCACCTGCATTCCCCCCAATCAGTTATATCGGGAGGAGAGACCTGCGGGTCATAGTGATTCAGTTCGCTTTTCGCCTCCCAGGCACAGGTGACGCCAAACAAATAATAATAATAATAATGATTCAGAGAAATAAAAATAAAATAAAAGAGAAATAAGCACCAGAGTGGTCAGAACTGATCAGGGGACATGCCGTAATCACCAATGATGTAACAGATTCAAACATGCTTGTCTTGAAGGTACATGTATATACAGATTCATAATCCATGGCATAAGGTAGCATTTGTAGGAAGAATTTATCCATTGAAATACTTATTCTCTCTTGGAAGAAAAGCCCCAACAATTGCGTGATCATTTACTGCACCTATTCTTTCATAATCAACGGCATGAAAAAGACTAGCTAGGGAGGATTTGGTAATTACAATGTATCATTTTCTGAAACGCAATAGTATTAATCTTTGTTAAAGATTCTTTTAAAGGGGGGGGGGGTAGCTGCACATATAACAGTGCATTAACCAGATTGCCTATTGGCATCATTGCTATGAATTCATATGGTTCACAAGCAAAGGACAAACTGCTTGAGGATGCATGCAGAGAACAGTACTCACCTTCAGCATGGCCAGGTCCACGTGCGGTCTTCCACACATCCTAAGCTCCATGTCCACTGGGTTCATGATGGTGAGCAAACGATGAGGAACGATGGATGCCAGACCACAGCGGATAGCCAACATCCTCTCAGGACAAGCCAATTCCCTTAGGCGAAGATCTCTAACTGCTGCTATGTACTCTTGACGATTGCCCCACCTGTTAAGAAGAGATGGTTGAATTTGTGTTTAATGCACGTAACACGAGATGCAATAAACTAGAGGAAGCTAGTGGTATCCATGCTCTCAAGAAAATCCTCTTTTTTCATAGTTTCAACTATTTCTTTTTCCAAACTATTTCTTTTTTCCAAAATATCAATGAATGATTTACAAATATCCATTGCAGAGATGGCTCTTTTTCAGAGTACAAGAATCAAGGTACAAAAAAAAGTGAGCCCTCACCTGACGGGAATCTCATGACCATTGGGGCAGAGTTCCACCAGATCACCCATCATGTTAGGATACTCAAAATGAAGGTTCATTCCGGCACACGATGCACCGGGACTGGAGAGGGCATCCTGATCAGGATGAAGATAGGCAGCTACGATGTCTGAACACACTGCTGAAAACTCCTCCTCGTTCTGTGCCTGTAACAAAAGGAAAGGCATTGTTTTGCTTTTCAAGCTCTTACTCCTAATGCTCCCCAGGATTTGCATCCGGGACACCACTAAGTAGAATCTTGGAGAGGGGGGGGGGAAGTTTCATTGATTGTTTTCAAGGTAGTGTCTTGATTTTGGATTTTAATGAGCTAAATAGCACAGATGTCTGTTACTATCATAGTCACTGTCCGATAGAACAGTATTTGTCGGATGAAAATTCCCACAAGTGTTTTCATGAAACAGTGTCAAGGACCCAATGAGACAAAGGTTGGTGGCGAACTGGCAATTTCAAACCACCATTTTGATTGGTTACTGATCGAAATAATTGTCTATATAGATAATGTCTTGCCGATTAGGAATAACATTCACTTTCATCCCATGCAATCTTACTAATATTTTATAGTCATGAATCAATATAAGATGGACAAGAAATGGAAAACTATCTACATAAAGTCACAATAATTGTAATTATCAAGCATATCTCTAATACATGAATGTTACACCCAAATATGTAAAATACTATGTACATGTACAAGCATACCATTTTTGAATTCATGTTTTTTATATGAAAATGACTTTATTTTATTAACTGCTTAAACAACACTAGGTAAGTCCCCTTTAAAAAACATTTTTGTCAATATACATGAATGACTTAATTCTTCAGAAGATTTCCACACGATTCATTCAAATATTTAAAAAGGGGCCCCCTTTCATTAACAGTTACAACTACATGTATGCTAAATTTGCCATTTTGACAACTACCATGGTAAAAGGGTCAGCATTTAATCACAATCAAGGATTCTCTGTAGTTTCACAAGAATATAAAGTTACAATAATGCAAGGTCTTCATAAAATGGGCCCCTGATTTGATCAACTAACCTGGTCCATCCTCTGAAGGAATTTGTGAGTTGCACTATCAGCCTGAGCAAGGTCCTGGTCTGGATCTAGTGGTTCTTGAACCAGGCACTTCCAGAAGCTAGGTAGTAGGTCCAGGGCCAACGGTATGTCAGCCCTCATGGCTATTCCAAGGAGCTGGTCATATTGTTGAGGGAGAGAAGAAAGTATATGTAAAAATCTATTACAAAACATAATTGTACATGTTGCATACAGGTCTGCTCAAAAGCATGAGAGGGAACTCCATCAGAGAGGGAAGTCAGAATAGCGGATAACCAATACCTAGAAGACAAATAGGAGAGTTGTCCGCTACCACTTTTCACAATTTATTCAGCACACTGGCCATCCGAGAGTAAGAGATCTGACTCAATCACTCATAACTATCTTATTCTTCATCCGATTGTAATTCTTCAAGTCTTTTTCAAAAAAATTTATGACAAAAAATATAATAAAAAGGTCCATTAAAAAGGATTGCTCTTCAGGAGCTATAAAATCATTTTTCAAATTTTTAATCAAAATAATAGTTGTTTTTTCATGAGGACGTATGAAATATGCATTCTACAGTGTATGTAATATTTTGATTATTGCTCCAAGGTGTAAAAGGTGCTTTAGAGAAAAATCAGGTACAGTATTTGAAACGTCCATTCATGAGGCCACCATGCCCGGTCAGTGATTTACCTGTCCAAAGAAGATTAGCATCCTTTCTTCCGGGTAGGTCATGGGATCCGGTCGAAGTATATAGCGCCCTCTATATTTGTCCTGCGCACAGCCACTAAGACATGGCATGAGGAGACGTAACCTGTCGCTGTGAAGCTCCTGCGTTACCTCTCCCAAGAAGTGACGGAAAGAGCCACCTGGAATAGAAATCAAAGAAAGAGGGTGAATAACAGGGATTTGATTTGTCATCGACCATCTAAAGCAAACGATGGAAATAAATCGTGAAGAAAAATGGTATGAAAATTACAGAACAATCTTTTCCAAGAAATTTGATCACTTACATATTTTGATAGATTTAAATCTGTGTTACAGACCAATGGTTTAACCCTAAAACCGTCAACATTTTCCGCGACCATACCACTACGTGAAATTTTTCGACCGCCCCACTCGCATACTTTTTACTTCGAAAATTTTTAATGCCCTGGTATGCCATGAAAATTACGCGACATTATGTAAGTGCATGTCAGACCAAACATTGCTCCAAACGTGATTTTGTGTACAAAGTCAATATAAATTGAGTTTTCTCATCTTATTCAAAAAGATATTATTCTTACTTTCATCAGCTGAAATTTCCTTTCCACATGTGGATGTATAGAAACTATTATATACATGTTAGTATTAGGCAATTCCAAGAACATGTACATACATGTATATTATAATTTTGAATGAAATAGATGAAATCATAACATTGTTCACTATAGAACCCAGTATTTTCACATAAGAGTTTACCTGAATTATGAGGACAATTACATGTGAAAAAAATTAACCTTATAATATATATGTGCTCCAAAACCCCATGAACAGAATTGGGGTGGGGGTATAGGATCTCTCAGAAACTACAAATGTGGATTTAACTCCTTTAGAAATAAACTCATATATAATCTTACTTGTTCCATGGACTTCCTCTCCAACTAGTTTGACATTGAAGGCATACGTAGGGTCACCCCCGCTGGCTATCTTCACACACAGCTGAGAGGAGTAGACATTGGCAAGGGCCGAAGCAGCTTGGCAGAAAGTGGGTGACTTATCTTTGGTTGATGCTGCAAACAAACAAATAATAAAAGATTGACCTTGAATCGTTTGATAGATTTCACAAGTTTACAAACTTTGCTAACAGAATTACCATCCACAACACCTCCCCTGATCCATGCGAGCACTGCACTCCATGCTGGCTGCTTCCGTCAACTCTGGTCAGCACTTTACATGAACAAAAGAAAGAGTGCCCATTCGATTCAGTTGATTGCATTTGAGTTCTGATCTCAAACTGAACATCCTGTGTGAGTTTCAGGTCACATGATCAAGGTCAAAGGTCATTTAAGGTCAATGAACTTTGGCCAATCTCAAACTTTATAAACATACACATATCTGTTCAAGTGCATTCGCAACCCATTTTTTCAATTGATTTTCAAATGATTTTCCTCTTATTTTTTTGATGGACCACGTCGTGCTTGAACATAATCCAGCAGTCTTTCCTGGGTTTTATCAAACATAGGTCGAAGACAAGTTTCCATAAGAGCGAACTATCTTAACTTCCTAGCAATTGATTCAAAGTGCTTTTTACATTAACATCCCATAAGCCATAGCAGTTTGCCCATCAATCGAGCTTGGAGTCTCTTGGTTGGAAGACTCCAAAGAAAAATGCGAAAGTGCATACATTGTTGGCAGACAAGCAGAATCAAACGACCACGGCAAAAATTAATCTCTAAAGCACTTTAACAAAACATTGATTGAATGTATTTAAAAAACGCGATATAAAAGCAGTTTTAAATCATTTATATCAGGACAGAATTAGGAAATTGCTTTGGCTGAAGCAGATAAAGCAGCTTACTTCCTATAACTTGCAGTGGATCTAGGGACACCTCAGGGGCTGCCGTGTCCACATTCCTCTGGGCTGTGGCATCCAGGAGGAGATTGAAGAAGCGTACTTTGGTATCGTAGAACAACCACTCACGAGTCCGGGAGAGCAGCGCGGCTGTGCTCTCCACAAGAGATTGTGAAGGTCGAAGGTCAACAAGAGGCAGGAAATGGTGCTCCAGGTTGGTGTTGAGGGATTGTAGGAAGGCATAACGTAATCTGATGGTTGCTATGGGAATACCTGCATAATGTCAACAAAGAAAGATCAAACGTACCAGAGCTTATCATACTTTTCAAGATTGCAGTAATGGAATAAGATGAGTTTGAATTATCCGCGTATTACAAGTACATATTTAGTAACTGCCGATTCTGAGAGTGAAGAAATATTAAAGGAAGGAAGGAAAATTAAAGGCAGGACATTTCTCACTTTCCCAATGAATATGAACCTCATAAAGTCATCATGTGATGAATAAATTGTTTAAAAGTCTACTCCCACCACTATTACAACTTCTGCTATTATTTCTAGCAGGTTTGAACTTTTCCATCCTTTTGCAATAACTGAAGATCTTCAATCTCCTCCAATTAAGATTGTTTGGATAGCTTACATACTGCTACTATGAGTTATCCATCCTTACCTATCAGATTGGAGCTAATATGAATCTAGATGGTCTTAAAAAACCCCTATGAAATATCAAATATTTACAAACCAAACTTGCCATTAGGGACTGCATTATAAATAATCACAGGTATCTATATAGCACCATCTATCTAGGAATAAATTATTTCCAAGGCAGAACTATATATATAACAATAATAATTATACTTGCTCAAATAGCACTTTACATAATAGCATAATTACCCTAGCAGAGCAGCTGTTACATGCTCTGTGTATATGATTATACTGCATTATATGATTAACTCTAGCTCTGAAACAAAGAAATCAGAGAGAGTTGTAATTTCTTTACTACATCAAGAGTCAACCCCATGTACCTGTCAGGCAGCTATACTCAGGTCTGGCTAGGTCAGCCTCAGAAAAGATCAACTCATGGGGATGTAGTCTAGCCGGCGTGATGGCGAGCTTGAGGCATAGCTCATTGGTGTACTGGACTAAGGCCTGGTCCTGATGATTGGTCCAGGAGTGCTGAGAAGCGAGAGCTTTGTTTGGGTCCTCATATCTGGTCCTAAATGGATAAAGGCATGGGATGAATCAATAACACTAAACCACTCAATCTTAAATATCATTATCATACAATCACGTTATTAATCATTCAAGGGGGTGTTGCAAGAAAATATTTGCGATCAATTGCAAATATTCTGTTGAAATTTTACAGCCGATAGATCAACGTTAGCTGTAGCAAATCAGATTAAACTTCTTGTTTTAAGGAGCGGATTAGCAATAAATCACCAATTTGCAATTAACTGCAAGACATATGATTGATTTAGGGACCAAAAATAAACTTGCAATTGATCGCAGATTTCTTGCAACGCCCCATAAGAGGATTACTTACTATCCCTCTTTAAAAGAAAAGGAGTGAACTGACTGGCCGCAACAATGGTCCTTACACAAATGTTAGTCATAAGTAGAGAACAATCCGAGCAGATTCTAGATGATTCTGAATGATGGCATTGCTGGCTTTCCATCTTTAATATTGATTCAATCAATCAATCACAGCTCTCTATGAGACAAGGCCGAAACCACATTCCTGATCTCAAATCAGTAACAGTCTCAACTTTTTGTGTCCTTGAAAAATTAGGGGATGAAATATATTTTAGCTAGGATAGATTCTAATATAATAAAGATCATTAACAGAACTTTTACTAGACCAAAATATCTCACCTTTCAAAGTGAATGTCAAATCCTGTAGCAAGAAGACTGCGCCAGAGTGAGCACACATCTTCAGTAGCTCTGTCAAGTCCCATGCATAGCAATCCATGTAAGTTGAGTCCTTTCTTCAATACTTTCTTCTGACAGCTAGTCTCTTCCATCAAGGCTTTCTCCTTGCTACTCATGTCCTTGAGGCCAGACCGTTTGTCAACTACTTTCACCTTCCTTTCTGCTGCAAATGGAGGCCTACCATGGAAATAAAAGTTATAAAACATACAATAAATGAGATTTGTACATTACTTAACTTTACATGAATCCCTCATGAAACATTCTAATTAACTTCTTGGAATGCGATGTGGTTTGTTTGTCCTTTAAATATGCCCTAGAAGTTTATATATTGCTAACAAAGTTTCTGTCATTTTCAGTTTTTATCTGACTGAGACCTGTGCCTGTTATGCAGCCCCTGTTTTATGGAACAAACTCCCAAATTTCCTGAAAAGAATTGATTCAATGAACAAATTCAAAACAGCCCTTAAAACCTCCTTATTTAAATTGTACCTAACCTCAACAAAGTGGATTCACCAACACATCTTTTCCTCTCCTTTATTTTCTGAAGTTCATAGAGACATTTCATAAAAACTGACTGTTATCATCTTCCTAAAACGATGTATCCTTCCAACTACTTATCAAATCTCACCAATTCAATCCATTTGGTGTATATAATGTAGTTACATGTAATAAGTTTCTTGATAATACATGAATATAATTTTATTGCCAATTTGTTTTTGTTTTCAATTTTCCTCCACTGATTCTTTGCATTGCTGAGACATGAATACATGGGCAGTCATCCAAGCAAATAAATACCAGAGGGTGATTTCACGAAGCAGCTTCAGAATGATTCTCCACAACAAATTTGCTCTCGAAGCAAGAATTTAAGTTGCGTTTAACAGTCTTCAGTGAAGTTTGCAGACAATTTTTGCATCATTGTATGCCCCTGAGTACTTACTTTCCCTTGGGTGATGTAAACTCTGGACTGTATCTCTCCTTAGACATGGTCTTGCTTGGTCGCTTCCCAGAGCCCTTACTGCCATCTTTACCAGGCTTGGTAACTGGATGACAGAGAAAACAAATGTTCAGTAAAAAAAAAAATCAAAATGAAACACCAATTCAATTTTTAAAACATCTGTGTATTTTCATTCTTAGCATTTACTGATAATAATGGCAATCCAATATGAATTGATGGATGTGCATATTTGAAAATAAAACTTTTGAACGTAGAGGCATACATGTATGCATGCCTGAAATAGAGATGTAAATAAAAGTAAGGGAATATTGTAATAATAATTGATAGTGCTTTTGACAAAAGTTTCAAAGTACTGTCCCCTGACTGTCCCATTTCTTACTTCAATATTACCATTTGCCATTCCATCATTATTTGAGAGAGAAAAATGTCCTGAAGATGACTGTTTGGGATGGTGGAATGAAAAGAAAAAGGATGATAAATGAAATTGAAGGCAAAGTAATGGAATTGAAAGGCGAATTTGTTAATTGTGTGCTTGCATGACTCAAAAATTCAATTCTACTGGCATTGGGGAAACCACAGACATCATATTAATAAGGTTTGTACATGGTATGAAGAGAACAAGAAACTACAGCATGCCCAGAAAAATCAATTTACAATGAATCTTTTAGCACCTACATCATGTCTATTGCTAAGAACAATAGGTATTTAATCAAAGACCAACCTGTTTTCTTCTCTTTGATATCAGGTAGCAGCACTCCATACTTCTGGATGATGTCGCAGACAAACTCCTCTACAGTCATCTTGGATGGATGCATGGTGGTAAAGAATTCAAAGAGTAGGTTCCCTGGACAGGTTGATAGGATCTGTTCTTTGGAAAGGCATATCTCAGGTTGGGCTGCATCTGAGTCCTGGCTGGGTTTGGACTTGAAGTGAGAGCACCTGACGCAGCTGTTGAAGATGTCCTCTAGAGCTGCTGAAGACTGCTCACCTAAGGATAGTTGCTCAGAGGTCTCATGGGGCAGGAGCTTGTGTTTCAGGTACCCTACTAGAGCTTCCATTTCTGATGGTTCCGTGAGGAGGGAAGGAGTGACTGTTGCAATAGTGAGTACATCCTCTCCAGTGACACTCATCATGGAGTCATTGTCAAATGGAAGGGAGTCTTCCAGGATCCTGCTATTCAAAAGGGCATGCTCTATGTCCTCAACTTTAGCTTTACTGCGTACTTCAATCACTGCATATCCCTGAACAAAGTTCTTTTTACTGCTGGGTTTGGGTTCACTGCTAGCTTCTGTGCTGGACGCTTCACACTGGTTGGTATCTTGGTCTACAGGAAGACTAGTCGGTGTGTCAGATTCGGTTGTCCTTTCAGGCTCCTGTTGTTCTGCAGCAGCAGATATCTCTTCTTGTGTTTGATCTGAAGCACCTTGTACAGGTGGATCAGATTCAGTCAACTCTGAGACCTGTGACTGTTCAGATTTAGGGTCTGCATCAATTGCGGTTGGTGGCTTCACCTCTTCCTGGATGGGGATCCATATTTCATCTTTGAAAAGGCCACCTGCTTGATTACAAGCCTTGAGGATTGCCCTCCTTGCTGCTGGTTCCTCCATGTTCGGTGGTAATCCTGAGATCACCACCAACCTAGAATAGGCAGTCGGAGTTGTCACACTATGGTGTGCATCCCTGATGGCTGTTCTCATGGATGACTCCCCCTGTGGATCTTGACTATCGAGGTACCTTAGAATAACATTCAAGGTAGAAGCACGATGAAACCACAGCATATCCTCTGGATTGTTTGCACCATTTGATGATGCTTCACCACTGTCACTTTCACTATTGTGAGGAGTCCTCTTTTGCTGTCCAGCTCTCTTCATTTTAGGCCGACGTTTGCGGGATGTGACCTGAGGGCTGGACCTCACAAGCTGCTTGGGGCTCACCATGGAGGCTGGTCGTGGGGAGGGAAGAGTGACTGTTACCGAGATAGAAGAAGAACCTGTCTGAGGTGCTGAAGGAAACTGATCGATCTCTGACATAGCCAAGCAAAGTTCCATGAGGGCTTGGAAATAAGATGTGTGTTGTCCTGGTGCCACTGAGCCACTGCCAATCACTGCTAGAAGTGCTTCCTCATCAAACAGCTTTCCAAGCTCAGAGCGGAACCTTCTCAACTCTGCCAACACTGACAGTGGAACCATTGTGATAGGAGAGGCACTTGCTCCATCCTCATCGTCTACTTTGCGGATAAGCCTTAAGACCTGAGCCATAACAAGAAACAAGTGCTCCTTGATCACAGCCGGCACTGCTGCCCAACCAACATATCCGCTTAGTAACTCCAGTACTCTGATATAAACAATGGTGGAAATCTTCCTTGGCTTCTTCAGAATCCCTTCCCGCTCACCAACACTCTCTGCCACAGGTCGCAACGTCACACTGGCATGCCGATCGACTCGCTGTTCGCCCATCTCCTGTCGACACCCTATCAGTGACTCCACAAATGCCATGGCCAGCGGGAACTCTGCAGGCAGTCCATGGATGGTCATGACATAGTTTGGAGCTGGAGACACACCTGCTTTGACATGTATCTTGTTACAGGGTAGCACCACAGAAGGATAAGGATCGACGATGTGGGAAGAGGGAGCTGCCAATCCTCCGGAATTGTTAAGAGTAACATCGGCAGGGTAGCTCACCACCTCTAACGGTGCAACACTACCAGATTTCTTGACTCTCTGTCCCATGCCATAGCAGCTGACCCTTGCCCAAGGGGCCTGGTAAAGAGATGACCTAGTCATTGAAACAACAACATGGGGAACATGAGTTTACTCCATTCATAATCTTTTGTCAGCATATACATTTGTGTATTGTAACATTATGTATTATGTATTCATATCTAATCAGCTCAGTTCAATGAATTCTGTGTTGGGTAACTTCAATTTGCTGTATTTATATTTGACTTGAAATTCACACCAACAAATCAAATCTAAGAGTGCAGGATATGAACATTAAGTTATGAAGTTTCATTAAAATTACTCAGGTCTTAAATTAGGTTTACAAGTTCTTCCATATTGACAGCCATACACAGCTTGACATAACTTCAAAGTCCAGGGTTCAAGAGTTCCCATACCCTGTACAGAGACATTTAGGCAAGTTTTACAGCAAATTACATCATAAAGACTTAACAAGCCAAATACACATTTTGTTTGATCAATATTGGTAGATAGAATCAATTCTCTTGATTATTCAAATTCAAGATCATTTTGCTCTCATTATGAAACAATATTCAAATGCAGGTAGTATAAGGATCATCTTAAGATTATCTAAGGATGACTTACTCTCTATGGGATGACGGGATATCTCTCTTACAGCTGACCACCAAACCCACAGCATTCTTGAAGAAATAATTATTGTTGATCTTTTCACCAATCTTAATTGATTCTACATCAAAGGCTGAACAGGGGTCCTGTAAAAAAATCCATAGGAGATGATATTAACAATCGATCAATCAATTCTGAGGAAAATCTAATTACATTATGATTGTTGTAAAATGAAAATCGGCCATCTATTGCAGATTTGAAATGAATGTTAAAACTTATACCTGGGCCCCATCTTACAAAGAGTTACGATTGATCAAATAAACCACAACTATGAAAGCCAGCAACATCATTTTCTAAAAAGCATGTTAGTACCACATAGTTTTAAGATATGATGTATACCTGTATTCATAAATTCATAGTTTCTTGACAATTCAGTGTGATCTCTGTTTACACAGGTCATTGCGCAAATTTTCTGTGAGAAAAATTATGACAAGTGATGGATTTCCATGTAGATGAGGTTGATCGGATCAATCATAACTGTTTGTAAGACAGGGCCCAGATATAATGATTTTGAAGATTAAAGGTGACGTGTCATTGATTGCAAGCTTCTTGCCACATTCCTATATTTTTGCATGAAAAAAAAAATGATTACATGTAGGTCTATGATACAATGTACTATATTCACTATGCAATGGCATTTTTTTTATTGATATTTGCATTCATAAATAATTCAAACGCTAAATTGTGGTCATGGGCAATCATATACAAGTATCCTTACTGTCACTAGAAAATCAGTGGAAATCATCTTTATCAAAATGATTTATTTGCATTTTATTCAGGAATTCAGTTGTCAACCGGTAAAGCTAATAAATGCAGAGGAGAAAGTAGCAAAAATTGGCATTTAAAACAACTAAGAATAACATACTTGGAAGATTCCACAAATCTGATTGGTCAGCTCCAAGAGATGTCTCTCTCCTTGTTGCGCTGCTGTTGCTATGGAGATAGCAAGCTCCTTCTTGAGGAACGGCAGCTCTTCCGCCCCATAGAAAATGGCTGTGAGACTCCTTGTGATGATCGGTGCCAAGCTGTGGCCAACGCCGCACGACGTCAGCAAGGAGGGTTCATGGAGTTGCCCATTCTGCTGAGATGACGTCAGTAGCTGGTTGGACAAGAGTTGTAGGTGTGAGATGTGCTGTCTGGCGCCACCGTTGGCAGCGAGCGGAGAGGCAGAGGGGTGCTGCTCAGTCAGCGGGGGTGAAAGGGAACATGGTATTGCTTCAATGACCTCTGGGCTTTGACAGTGAGAGAGGAACTTGGTTAGAGCTGTCCGACAGTAGAGGCGAGCCAAGGATGATTCCAGTTGCAGAAGCTCTCTGTGTGTTAACAGAAATATAATGTACATGTAGCAAAGAATCAAATCAACTTAAAGTACATTAGCCTTAAAAAATGGTCAACCATTTTTACCCGATCATCAAACTGCTAAAAATATATATACAGTTGTATTTGCAATCAATGCAGATAAAACAAAATTTACGAAAATTAATTTGGGAATGCTAGTGCATGTATGATACTTTCAGGTTCCAAAATGACATTTTAAGGGTTTGGATTTATAACTTGAACATGTTTTTAGAACATTTTTTGGTATATTCAATGACTGAGTTTGCTTGGAATTAGTTTGAGACTGTAATATTAATCAAAAGTGAAATGAGGATAGTGTTTTATGAAGCACCTTGTCACTGACAAATTTGCTCTGAGCCAATCAAATGCAAGCATTTCAATAGCTTATAACAATTGTCAGTGATTCATTCATTTGTGATTCCTACCTGTGCAGCTGTATGTTAGAGATGTCAATGGAGGTTGTCCCGGTCAATGAGCTGCTGACCCGTCGCATGCCTGATAGAGGGCGCTCTAACATGTCTAATGGATACCAGTATCTTACCAGAACTCCCTCACTTCTCAGGTATGACTCCACCTGGACTAACTCATGTTGCTGTAGCAAAGAGAGAAAGAAAATGCACATTTCATGACAGCAAAATCCAATCCTATAGAGTAGTGAAAAGGCTTTTTGATGAAGTCAATGAACATCTCCACAGTGAATAAAATGATCAATGTCTGGTTCTTACCGTATCCACATCCAGTACGACCCCTGATAGACCAAGTGTCTTCAGCATGCTCCTGATGGCGTACTTGGGTACCAACATCCCTCCAGCAGTCCCGGTGCTCTCCTCACCCAGCGGTCTGATCAGGACCGTGGTTCCCTTCCGGACCTTGTCGATGGTGAACTTAGCGGCCTCCTGCTTGACGTCATCGATGGTTGGCAGGTGGAGGTCCCGAGGGATGCCACCGTTCTCCTCGTACAGGAATTCCACGGTCTGACGGGCAATGTCTGTCATGCCTTTGGGAAGACACAGATATTTCAATGATTACTTTCACTTTACATGAGAGAGATGCCTTCTTTGGATGTAGAGCACAGTCGATGGCATGCATTGGAAGAAAATCATGATCAACTGGCACCAAAAGAGTCACATTACAAAGTGCTACACAAACTTCAAAATCATGCTCCTAAGATATACTACATTACACTCATGACATAATCATTCAATGAAATCAGTCCTCCATTCTCTAAATAGAAAAAAATCTATTACCATCATCATCACTATTATTTAAGAATCTTATTTTGAATAACGACTAAGAGTTAGCAACTTCCTGTATGCTCTTTGAGATGTGCTGAGTACACAAGCATCACACATGTATGGATAAAAAAATAAAGCATGTAATATTAACTAAGCGAAAAAAAAATAAAGCACATAAAATCAACTAAGCGAAAAAACATCAGTGCCTGTATTCAGGATTTAGCCTCAAATCTGACTGAATATATAATTTACTGATTCTTATTTTCAAGAAAATATCACAATTCTTGAAATTCATGATTAAACCATCTACTGCTCACAACCATGCAAAATTTAATACAAATTAAAAAAATTTCATACTGCATCCACTTTCATTCACCAGCATCGCCAATATCATGCATATTACAAATGATTTTGTAACAGATGTAAAGGTTATAGATGTAAACAAAAAATGATTTGCATTTCTAGCTAAAGCACAACTGGGCATCAAACACACATGAGGTGCAATGGCCATTCAATATCCATGTTAATGCTAAACAAAGAGTTTAAGAAACCGTACAAGATTGAAAGGCTACAGGCTTCTCAGGGAAATGACACATCATTTGGTGCTCACCTAACTGCAGAGCTCCTTTGATCTGCTCCAGGCCAGACCTTCTCTCCGCTTCATTCCTGAACCTCCTCCTGATGACCGGGAAGACCTTGAGTTCCCAGGCTCGGACTAACAACGATACATGGTCCTGCTGTCCGTCCCCATCCCTTTCTTCTTCATCGGAGTCATCCTGGGCAGAGGACAGGGCCGTCTGGTGAGGGGAAAGACCCGACGTCGTGAAATCGGCGTACACCCCAGGTAGGCTGTACAGCTGGGATTCAGTAACGTCATAGTCTGTGCAGTTAATGGGTTAAACGAGAATGATTGAAGATTTTAAGAGGTGCCAAAACAATGGAGGATGAAGTTTGAGTTGAAAAGCTATTGAAAGACATTTACAACAAAGCTTTCAGAAGTTTTTACAATATAGTCTCCTATGAAATGTGTCTTTTCAACCCATACTTTCAACAACACACTATGACACATGTCTTGTGTAACAAATTGTTTATTGACATGGGTTTTCACATCATAAGTATTCAACATTTTAGTACACAAGTTTTTTTAAAACAATAAAAAGACTTCAACATTATCTTGTACATCATGTTTTTTCATACATAAGTCTTCTACAGCATTTTCTACAACAAATGATTATAACATGAAATAATTCTTCACCAAAAATACGAAAATATTTGGTTACACCAACTGAAAATGATTCACCTTCATTACTTGAGTGCATTTCACAGAAAAGAAAGAGAAAACAACTATATTCATATAAAGTTCAACAAACTGACAAGTGACCAATATTCGATGAATAGTTTTATAAGCAAAAAATTGAAAGAGAGATGGCATCAGCTTTAAGTATCTGGACACACATACCCGCCAATTTTTTATCTCAAATCATTTATAAATGTGTTATTTAAAGTCTTTCTATATCTCAACCAACTATCATCGAGACACACTACTGATTTAACAACCTGAAACTCCGAGTTGAATATTGTTGCTGCAGTTAAAGTATCTGAATTTCAAAAACATATTTCATCAATTAATGTTCCTTCTCCTCTAAATCCCAGCTCCTATCTCAATAAAACCATTATGCCATTTCAAAGAAAAGAAAATCATACTCTGTAGTGAGCAATGATTTGGCACAGTGTGAACATTTGGATTTTATTTAGATACAAAGCATTCTCACCCCAGCCGAGGTGTCCTACCTTTCTTTGGTTTTTGTGGAGTTGCCAATTTGAATGATATCCCTGGAGCAGTACTGATCATTGGAGATGCCTGTTCAGTGGAAGGAGTCGATGGAGGGGTGGGCTCCTTATCACTGTCGCTCTCCCCCATCATAGCGAATGGAAGAGCCCCAAAATTAGCAGTAATCTCCTCCAGGGAGTCCGATGATTCGAGCGCTGCCGTGTGGTGACAGTGGCCATCCACATAGGCGAATGGCCTATTACCAAAGTTGACTCGGACCTGTGTGTTCTGTTCGAAGGAAAAAAGTATCTTGCATTTTTTATGGTACTTAATGCTCAATCTGTATTCTAAACAGATGACCAGAATACAAAATTCTTCTGCAAACCACCTACAGTGGATTGGTCATTGTAAATGGCAGTGATTATTTTACCTGATTGCCATTAAAGAAAGCATGAATGCCTGTCAGCAAGCAACCAGAGGACTGACAGCTTAAGGTCTTCTCCGAGGTACCTGGTAATGAGGATTAATGCCTCCCCCAGTGTAGGGGCTACCAACAGGAACATCATCATCACCATCATCATCACCAGCACCATCGCCATAATCACCATAATCAACATCATCATCATCAAAATCATCATCAGCATCATCATCATTTAATATCAACCAACCTACCTTCTTCTGAACATGTACGACCGGCCACAGCCCTCCACTAACCTCCTCCAGGGTAGGGGCAAACTTGTGACCGTTCAGGGTCATGAAGATATGACCAGCTCCACCTGACCCGTTCATAGGTGAAGGGTCATCGTTCTGTTGCCATCCCATTCCAATGACATCACCAACCTTGAGAGTGATGTCCAGGCGGACGCTCTTCCAGCGCAGGAGACTCGCCCCGCTGTAATGAATGGCATGCCCACTCCTGTGAAAAGTAATTGAATAGGTAATATTCAGATCGATTCACATTCAATATTATTTGGTGAGTTGAGGCATTGCAAAAAAAATGAATATTTATTTGTGGTCCCTAAATCAATCATATGCCTCACAATAATTGCAAATTTGTAATTGATTACTGATCTGCTTCTGATTTTCTAGATCTTATCATTAAAAGAGTGCATATAGATTTGCAAAAAGATTGCAACATTTTGTTGCAATTTCTTAACACAAGCCTCACATTCGTGTTTTCCAGTCTCCATGGATTTTTGAAAACTGACAAAAATCTTAGCCATTCAGACTATACACATAATATTAATGGTCTGATGACTACATGTGTTTGATGTTGGTCTAGTTTGGAATTGACATGTACATAATGGAAGTAAATGAAAAGCATACATGTACATGTCCAAACCCCTGTTGTGAGACCTTCCTTAAAGGTCAAATCCACCTCAGAAAAATGTTAATTTGAATAAATAGAGAAAAATCAAACAAGCATTATGCTGAAAATTTCATCAAAATCGGATGTGAAATAAGAAAGTTACGATATTTTAAAGTTTCTCTTATTTTTCACAAAACAGTGATATGCACAA
Source organism: Lytechinus variegatus (assembly GCF_018143015.1). NCBI lineage: Eukaryota > Metazoa > Echinodermata > Echinoidea > Temnopleuroida > Toxopneustidae > Lytechinus > Lytechinus variegatus. Next base: position 63,341,562 of record NC_054741.1, read on the forward strand.
CTCACAACTTTTTGATAAGGTGGATTTGTCCTTTAAATGATTGGTCTCATGATTTCTAGTTCAAATGAAAGGTTACAATGCTCTCAAATTATCATGGAATAAGCAATTCATGGATTAAAGTTAGAATGGAGGAAATTGGTGTCGTATGTACTAAAAGGCAGATTATTTCATGGGCATGCCCTGTTATTCAATACTGAAATAAAATCTCATACTCACACAGGGAACAGCACAGTTCCAATCGGGTTGGTCCAGTTGTTAGCACCATCCTTCTTCTCTGCAGGAGGGGCCAGGCCCATCGAAACATTAGGACCAGAATCTTCCGCAGCATCGCCATAAGAACAGATCTCAAGCTCCCAGTAAAAAGAAGTTGCCTATATAAGAGAATAATAATAATAATAATAGGCATTCATATAGCTCCATCTATTCAGCTATAATCATTTCCAAGGCTCTCTAATATTACCTCTCTTTAGCCCAAGCTGCTGCTTCCAACGGTCAGTGCAATCAAAGTATTAGTCCTGTAGGGTACCCATCACCTCACCTGGGGCCCGTTTCATAGAGCTCTTTGTAAGTTAGGAATTACTTTACACACGACCGGTGATCCTTTCTTTTGCTATGTGTTATCCATATGTAATTGAGTTATGACCTAAGAACATGTTCCAGTCACGCGTAAAGCTGTTCGTAACTTTACGAACAGCTTTATGAAACACCCACCAGGGTTAGTTAGGAGCAGAATACTTTGAATTAATTTCTTGCTGAAAGGAAAACATGTCCTACATCCAACAGAAGAAGAGTACTTCATACACATTTTAAGTGCATTCTTTGAAGTACAATACAAAACAAATATGATTATTATTAATATTTCATTCAGCATTTAACCAAAATAAATGAATACGAGAAAACACAGAGACAAACTCAATTCAGGATGTTTACATTGATGGTCCACTTTGCCAAAGAAAAGTAAAAAATATTGTGGCTTTTTGCCCTGATATAGACATGTATGGCAACATTTTCATGAATAAAAACATATACACCTACTTTAAACAAAACAACAATAATTTCAAAAGAAAAAGCAATTGTTTAAAAATTGAAATAATATGACCTATAATTTACATGATGAATTTATGACTAGACTTACTTTATCGTTTTTCGCAGGGTGATCTGGACCCCATCTTACAAAAAATATGCAATAGATTTAAACAAAACCCTCAAATTTCAAATGAGAAATAGAGTACTAGACCAACTGCTAGAAGACCAAGTAAAAATATCATGTTATACCTGTTGAGGTACTGACTGAGTTGCATAGCACATCACACCGGCTGGTAGACCACCGGAGGTCACGGGGTCGCCTAGAAAGGTCAAGGAGGTCATGCATCGCGAGAAGAGACAGGCCTTAATCGGTGGGTAGGAACGGCTTGGGTCAAGGGTCATGTCATGAACCTGGAAACATCAATTGAGAAGATGTGTATTAGCAGAAGAAAACCTGAAGTTCAACCATTTTTCTTCTTCCTTTTCAAAACAAGAAGTTATTACTGTTAATAATGTGCAATTATCAATGATAATAAGAATGTCAAATTACACATAAATGGATTTCTTTTTCCAACCAAAATACACAGAACAATATATATGACAATCTTGATAAAATTACCTTACATCAATCAATGAATAGTATAAAAAATAACTCAACATTTTTTATTTATAAAAGATATATCATGAATTCAGTCTCTTCATTATTGATGAAAAAAAAATGTTGCACTTAACTGACTTTTTCATGAAGTTTTTCAGCACTGACAAGTTGTCAATTCCGAAATTTACCATTGTACAGCACTTACAAAACTGCTAATACAGTAAGTGTTAGGCACTATAGTGTTGGGCACTATATAAGCACATATATTTCTTTCTGTAATCATTTATTTAAGAATAAGACCCTGAACCATTGACACTATAAAAAGTACAGCATAGTGACGTGACTTACACTAGAGATGTTTTGCTTGGCTGGTGGTGTAGGAGGCCTGGCACAGTCTCTATACAGCATTCTCAGTTTCTCACATTGGGCAACTACTACCTTCTGTCTCTCACCTGTAACAAAAACACATATGTGTACACAGCACTGCAGTATTTCCTAGAATAACAATTAGTTTAACACAGGCAGGATACATGAGCTACTTTTTAGTCTTTGAGTGTTACAAATGCATTTTGGAGAACATGAAAAGGCAATCTCATTATTTTCAAATTCATGACACATAAAATCTATAAACCTAATACTACGGAGGGGGGGGCATATTTTTTTTTCTTTTTGAACATGTGCGCACTTTTATTTATTTGATGGCAACTAAAGGAGCAATGTATATAAAAATGCCTTAGTGAAGGGCCATGCCGGCATTAAACCCTAGACTTTCATGGTGTAGTCTGGCGCCACAGACCACTTGGCCACGGCACATGGCCAGTGTGGGGGGCATATTGGCCCATAAAGGGATATCTTTACAAACTTTATATGGGCAATATATAACTGTGTGGAAAAGTTTGAAGAGGGTGTTGGCTCAAGTCCGCTGTTTCTTTATGAATAGAAGACTACATCAAAGGGTGAACTGGCTTGAAGTAGCTTCAGACCAGAACATACCTGTACCACATTGTTGAGAAAGAGACTTGAGCACCTCTAAGGGTCGGTTGGTCTGCATCACAAACTCTGAGGCAAAGTTAGAATCACCCATGTGATGAGCAAGGACTGCACAAGCTCTGTAATGTAATAATAATAATAAAGGGTATTTATATTGCGCACTTATCCACCCTGTTAGGTGCTCAAGGCGCTCCTATATTACCCAGCTAAGCCTGGGTCGAGTGCAGCACAATGTGGATAAATTTCTTGCTGAAGGAAATTACGCCATGGCTGGGAATCGAATCCACAACCCTCTGTTTCAAAGTCAGAACACTTCTCCACTGGGCCACAATGCTTCGTAATGTTTAATGATATAGAGATCAAACAAAAGCAATGATTTTGTAGACCCTGCTTAATGGCATTTCAACTTCTAAATCATATTATATTACAAATTTACAAAATGTTCAAACATACATGTAAATGTACATTGAAATGCGCAAGAGCTTCGTATGAATTTTATGAAGACACAGTAAAAATTGTTATATAATTAACACACATGCAGCTCTCATTTAATTAAATCAGATCTATCAGATGACTGAAGGCAGAAAATGTAAATGGCTACTTAAATTAAGTTCAAGTTATTAATTTTGTTTTAATCTGATTTCGGATCAGCATACTTAAGCAACTCATGAAAATGAAATTCATGAAAATGAAATTCATGTTAGTTCCATGCATGATGCCTTGCAAATAACAGATAGCCTACATTGCTTGTCCTCATTTGATAAACCTGACAATTTTAGCAATGGATGGGACCATACCTTGAGCTGATCTCGGCCAGCACCCGACACGTTGCCATAGCTTGACTGTTGCCATCATCTTCAGCAGGGAGGGGTACTAGCATGGGGCACACGCCCTGGCCATCCTGGGGGAGGAGGAGGCTGTGTAAGGCTGTTACCAGCTTCTCAGTGATTGACAGCTGCTGGAGAGGGAGTACCTTAGTGGATACAACATGAACAAAAAAATCAGTAAAAGTTTCAACTTTAGAGACAATTTTTTTTTAAATCATGCAACATTTTGTAAGTGTACATCAGACCAAAAATTGCTCAAAAATGTGATTTTTGGCAAATGCAAATTATGTTTTCAGCTAAAATTCATAAAATGTATCCTTACTTTCACATTTATTGGATGAATATTTTTTTCATTTTCTTCATCATCAGACTTACAATGCTGCTGAAAAAATTTGAAAAACAAAGAAATACATAAGAAATTTTTTAAACAAAATATCCATAGGAAAACATGTTGATACTGAGTTTTTGACATAAATTCTATCAGAACCCTACAAAGACTCTGTAAATTAGAAGGATAGCAGTTTTAGGCCTCAATTAATTAATTGCAATGTTTGGGTTTATTCTAGGTGGCATAAGTCTGATAACAGATAACATTCATGAAATTGCAAATCTGAATGACTTACAATGTTTTTAGGGGGTATAAGCCTGCTGATAGATACATCCATAGGATTGCTAATCTTCGGGATATCATCGGCCTTGACAGAAACAGAAGCGATTCCTTGATGCTCAGCTAAACTCAATACATGAGCTTCTAACGGCACACAGCCATCTCCAACAATCTGAACAGAAAATAGAGAATATCATTAATACCTGGGCCCCATCTTACGAAGAGTTACGATTGATCAAATCAATTGAATTTCTATGGAAATCCATCAGTGTCATAATTTTTCTACAGGAAATTTGAACAATGTCCAGATAAACATAAGAAATCATTAGGGAAAATGCTTGATGTCAGCAACATGATGGCCAATTAAACAATAGCATGGTTAAGCTAAAAAAATTCAAATAATTGGATCACTGACCTAATTTGTTCATTACCTATTCATTTACTTAGTTGTTTGATCCTCAAATAAAAACAAATAAGAAAATCCATAATGTACATAATATGCAATATTTGTATTGCCCTTATTATAAAATCATCATAAGCACTGTACACCTTGCTTGTATCTTATTTTTTTTCATAATATTCTTTACTAAAAGTTAAGTGTCTTATAACAGAAAAAGGCTTCTTTTTTTAGTCAAATGGTACATATTATTTTAATTATTTCTTTCTTTCATTCTTTGTTGCTGGATAACATCTGCTATAATATGAACTCATATAGATTCCTTCCTAACTTTCTTTAATTATACTGACATTGTTCTTAAGTTCAATACTTTCTGAAATGGGTAAGAATGCAATAATACAAGAAACTGAAGTGAATCACACGCTTCCAATAATGCATTAGTGCATTGCCTCGAGAGGGGGCTGCAGGATGTGCATCAAATAAATTCCTTCAATAAGTACCTGAGCTGTTGATCCCATCTTGACGCAGTCTTGGAAACCACCGAGGGCACAGAATGCTGCCACCACTTGACGACAGGTGGAGAGGAGCTTCTCAATGTCTGGTCCTTGCGGCTGTGAGGCTAGCAGGGTCATGTGACTGGACTGTTGTGATACGAGCAGAGGCACTTGACACAAGGCATGTGATAGGACCTACATGGAAAGAACGAAATGAATTTTTCTTTCGTTACGATAGACAGCCAAGATCTTTGAAAGTCCCCCCGCTCCCAAATATCCCAATTTTAACAGTATTAAACCAATCTTTAGACTCTGAAATGTCTGAACACAATATATGCAAATTTTGAACTCGATCATGAACACTGAATGTATCTGACAGCAAAAATTTCAAAAAACAAGAAAAATAAGTCATTTTCACTGACCCTCTCTACAGCAGATGCCCATATCTTGGCTGTGTTAGATTCAGGTGCTGTTAGCAAGCTATGCATGAGAGCTATGACCTCAGACGCCATGCTGTGAGCAACATGGCCACTGATGAAAGGTCGCACTGGGTCCGTTCTGCAAAGAAGAAAATGAGACAGCTTATATGAATGTAGGCGTTATTTCATGATGCATCTTGTCTCAGTAATTGCAAAAATGGTTCAATAATGATGATAATAATAATAACAATAATCATAATAATAATAACAATCATCATAATTATAATAATAATAATAATAATAACAACAATAACAATAATGATAACAACAATAATAATATAGTGGATTAAAGGAGCACAGAAACTATTTAACAACCAATAGAAGTTAGCTCTGCTACTTTGCAATCCATTGCAACACACAAAAAATCTTTGTGTAGCATTTATATTTTTTACATAGGAATGAACAGTTGTAGTTGAGCGCTTTTCTCTTATGACCAAAAAGGCCAATCAAATTTGGTAAACAAAAATTTTTCCATGGATGTTTTTTTTATTTGTAAACATTAAATGACAGTGCTTTCCTGACTTCCAGTGGTAATTACACTATTGCAGAGTTTTGGGGCTATACATGCAGATGCACAATCACCTAATGTTACTTTTGTTTTGAGAGATGGGACCTGATTAAAGCTCCCCAAATCCCTACATGTGGCTTGTTGAAGGCATTTTTTCTTCTTCTTAGGGGAGCCAACTTTACAGTATAGCTGTATATTGTCTCCATTTTCATTCTTTGGATGGTTAAGGAAAACCATGATGATAATAATAGATATAGGCATTTATATAGTGCCATCTATCTAGAAATATTCTATTCCGAGGTGCGTTGCTATTATTATTATTCCCGGCCTTAGCTCGAGCTGCCTTTCAGCGCTCATGCATTCAAGGAACTTATCCTGCCGGGTACCCATTCACTTCACCTGGGTTGAGTGCAGCATAGTGTGGATAAATTTCTTGCTGAGGGAAATTACGCCATGGCTGGGATTCAAACCCACGACCCTCTGTTTCAAAGTCAGAAAACTAATGATATATATTACTATACATACTATATATATATGATATATCTTTGAAACCAAATTATAAATCTTTATATACAAGTGACAATCAATCATGAAAACTGAGAGAGACAATATTACCAATACTGCTCATACTGACCAAAATCTATGAGCCTCTATGTAACATTAATTGGAGGGGGTGGAAAATGTGAGGCAACTGTACCTGGCAAGTTCAGCATTCTTTTCTCTGCAAACAGCTTCGGCAGTGACCTTGAGTTTCTCCTTGTTATTGTTCTCACTGTCAGTGGTCTCCGTCGGAGCGCCTACACTCACCAAGAAACCGGCCTGTGCTAGCTTGCCTGCTTTCTGTATCGCCGTCGCTGCATCCTCCGTGAAGAGCTCAGCCTTGCCATTCTAAATAAACAAACATGAACAGGTATCAGTAGAACATAATCAGGACCTTGTCTCACAAGTATTGTGATTGATTTCATTGTGAAGCGCTGTGGCCCAGTGGATTAGTCCCCGTACTTTGAAACAGAGGGTCACAGGTTCAAATCCCAGCCATGGCGTTATTTCCTTCAGCAAGAAATCTATCCACAGTGTGCTGCACTCAACCCAAGTGAGGTAAATGGGCACCGGCAGGCAGTAATTCCTCAAAAAACTGTGAGCACTGGAATCAGTAGCCAAGCTTAGCTGGGTAATGTAGTAGTGCCTTAAGCACCTAACGAGGTGAATAAGTGCGATATACAACTATCTTAAATTATTATCATTATTTAATTATTACTATTTAATTGCTATAAAATATGAAAAGCCATTGAAGACGTGAATCATCATCTAAGAGGGGAATGAAATGAAAATTTGTAAGCAAAGGCACATGTTGACTGCCAGTTGTCTTCTAAGATTTCAATCAATTAATCCAAGTTGTGGGTTGGTCATTGGAGGTGCACACCATTTTTAATCTGTTACCATTTTTTTTTCTTTCTTAATGAGTTTTGTCACACATTGTGTTATTATGCCTATTGAATTTTTTATCCCATGTAAAGTTAAATTCAGAACACAGCGAGCTTAGAAATGCCCGTATTAAGCACCCTATAAATGTTTTGTATTATTATTATCATTGTAAAATACAAATATGATCTGAATTTCAGCTTACTGTATGCATGTTACGATCCATACGTAGAACCTTTTCCATGTTAGCTCCACTCCCAAGCCTGAATGGACGACCCTCAGAACTGGAAAAAAAAATTATAATCTCTCTCAATATATGACCATCAGCTCATAAAATGAACATCATTTCCCATGTAAAAATTGTTTCAATTGTACATTCTTTTGATATAAAAAATTCAATTCAAGAAAATGATGATGAAAAGCTACAGGTTACCACGTACCTCAGAAGAGCCTGGATGACTTCCCGAGATGACTGATCCTCTCTCTTATGAAGGAAGACGGAGAGGCGGCCATCTTGGTCCTCCAGATCATCCTCTCTATCAGGAATAAAGCTCACTGATGATAGATGACCAAGCTGCTCCGGAGCTAGGATTGTCTGACATCCTGAGGGAATCAAGCAATGGGTGGAAATAGACATACTGAGAACTCATCTTAAGGGGGAACCTCACCACAATATAAAACTGGTTATTAAAAATTCAGGAAATTAAAGAAACGTATTTTGGCATAAGTCTTTCCAAGAAAGAATTGCACATTTCTGAAAATTCTAATTTGTCATGTCACATGTGAGCAGTACCCCCATTATGGTTGGTCATATGATACAAATCCCACAAAATACCCTTTTCGCAAAGTCAGAGCTTTGGCATTGTTGATGTCATAGATAGGAAACTATGCTTGCACAAGGCATGGGGTTTGATGTATGCCATTCCCCATTTTCAATTTCTGAATCTATTCAAGAATCATATTGAATTCTTTCAACCAATGCATGAATTTTAAGAAAATGAAATAGACGAGGAAGTTGAGTAGACTTGGACTGAATTGAAATGGAAGTATTGCACTTATTTTCCTGGCTATAGCCCTGCTCCAGGACTCCAAGATGCTGAAAACATACCAGAAACATGACAACATCACATGCCATGATCCTGATATCAACTGGGGTCCATTTCATAAAGCTGTTCGTAAGTTAAGAGCGACTTTAAGAATGACTGGTAAACCTTTATTACGGGCTAAACCATTGCCAATGGTGTATATCATTTACCACAAGAAAGGATCACCAGTCGTTCTTCAAGTCGCTCTTAACTTATGAACAGCTTTATGAAACACCCACCAGGTTCCTTACCTGGGACTACACAATCCCCAAGCTTGGCTAGTAGTAGACTGGCAATACGAGCAGGCGGGTCACTTGTAGTCACGCCCCCTTCTCCACCGGCAGCAGAAGCCAGCTCCGCCCCCCACGCTGGCAGCTGAACATGGGCGCAGTCCTGGGCACTCATCAGAGGGAGCGCTACTCGGCACAGCTGGAGGATGATCAGAACAAGTTTGGGAGACGGGCGCTGGTCGAGGAGAAGAGATAGAAGCTTAGAGACGCAAGCTGGCTGGCTTAGGATGGCACGACCCATACGACTCCTATATGATGGGGAAAAGCAATTAGTGAGGTTAATCTCTACTTACAAATGTACAACCTAAACGAGAGCTTAATCCAATCAGGGGCCATATTGTTTTTGCTCAATAGTCGGCCTCTCAAAAAAAAAATCCAGCTGAATCCACACCTACCTCTTCCAAAGAGCTTGTATCAAAGACATATACATACTTCTATCGTACTTGTTTTTCCCATATGATGGAGAAAAGCAATTAGTGAGGTTAATCTCTACTTACAAATGTACAACCTAAAACATGAACTTAATCCAATCAGGGACAATATTGTTTTTGCTCAATAGTCGGCCTCTCAAAAAAAAAATCCAGCTGAATCCACACCTACCTCTTCCAGAGAGCTTGTATCAAAGACATGTACATATACATACTTGAATCATATTTGTTTTTATGACTTGTAAGTTCTTACTGAGAGAATAAAACAATTTGAATATGAAATCTGAATTTGTATACGTGTTAGCGACTGTTATAAATGAAATCTTGTTTTTATTGCTAACCTAGATAAGTTATTCAGTAGACTAAGAACCTCCTGTAGGGCCTCACTTCCCGCTGCCTCATTGCCACAGCTCTCCGTCGCTCGAGCAAGGTGATTGGTCAGAAGCAAAGACACCTGACGAGCAAGACCCGCATATCCCAAAGCATCCTGGGATACCTCATCTGTTTCCCACGATACACAGCGGTTAGCAAGCACCTTGGATTGAACACAGAAGGTATGAATGTCAAAATGTGTGTTCCACACACAGTACACTAGGAACACAATATTTATGGAGTGCCCTTTATCATCTCTTTCAATAAAAACTTCTTTTTTTTAAATCATGTAATGAAAAGTTTTTCAAAAAAATCAATTTTGTTATGAAAATGAGGAAAAAAAGGAAAATGCAAGGATACAATAAATTTCAATGGAATTATTTTGTCCACTATCATTGTCAGAAATATCTAACTAAAGAGATGATACCTAGCATTCCATAGAAATTAGGAACAAAGTTCTTGTTAAGTCTGGGTAAACCTGGCTTTAATATTTAGAATGCCACCCCCATGTACAATTTTCCTTTACATTATGTTTCAACTCAGCTTCAGTTGGTCTGAAATTACAAAATTATAACTAATATGGTAATAATTCTTTGCATTTGTTGTTAAAAACAAATCTTAAGTTCAACAAATAGAGGGCGCTTTGGAATCTATTTACTTTAATTGTATCATCATACTTTTGGTATTTTCATCTATAAAATGTCTTCTTAATTTCTCATGTTGCTTAAAGTTTGGCCAACCAAGATGTGAGATGGCCTTACCTGGAAGCCTGCCCAAGCCAATGCCGAGACCCTCTGACCACTTGACTGAGATTCTGGCCTTGACGGCTGACCAGATGAATGACCAAGGCTACATAGTCTGTCCAGTAAACTGACCAACTGACTATCAACCAGGCACTTCTCTTCACTCCTGTTCCATCAAAAATAATTCATTAAATAAACTTGAAACTTGAAGGGCAATTCCATAAAATTAACAGCCAATTTATACATCTGACCCCCCCCCAAAAAAAAAAATTGAGAGAATGAATAGAAGAATAGAAGATAATGAATGAACAAATAATAATAGAACGAATTACTATAAATAACAGAATAAATAACGTACATGCATAAGCAGCGTTCTCGCCAGAAAAAAATTCACCCATGTCGGGGACTTGTGCTGCCACTCCTGGGGGGTGGGTGCGTGTCGCTGAAATTTTACGCATGGTTCCACTTGGTCTCCATTTCCGCAGGCATGGTGTTTGAACCATGCGTATTATACACTGGCGAGAACGCTGTGCATAAGTGAATGATCAAAGTATGAACTACAGAATGACAAAACTGTAAATGATACTGCACACCAATAATCTACAAGTTTTCACACCAATACAGGTTGACCTACCTTGTGTATGGGATGGTACATAGGAGTCCTATACTGTAAGCACAATCAGTTGGATGATGAGTAGCAAGTTGAACAATGGCCGTCATAGCGTCTGAAAAGGCCTGTCTAACAGTCTCAACAAAACCACCGCACTTCAGGTCATCTATCCTGTGGTGATATGATGAGATGTTAAGGTTGTTTGACTATGCTTTATGATGCATTCCAACAAAATACATAACAGAACATTGACATGGTGTATTGCATAACATGAAATAGAAATTATAGTCAAACTTATAATAATATGTCCATTTATATAGCACTGTTACTATGTGCATGAATTACACTCAACTGTGCTTTGATAAATGGTATCATATTATTACCCCAGCCGTAGCTGAGCCGCCATATCGGCGCTAAAGCATCGAGGCATAAATCCTACCGGGTACCCATTCACCTCACCTGGGTCGAGAGCAGCACAATATGGTTAAATTTCGTGCTGAAGGAAAACACACCATGGCTGGGATTCGAACCCTTATCCCTCTGATTGAAAGACAAGAGTCGTAACCACTAGACCACAATGTAATAACAGTGATATAACACATAGGAGAAGGCGGGGTAAGTTGTGACACTTTTTGCATTTTGCATGTTAGAATTGATATGACTAGTACTATTGTAAAAATAAGTACCTTGCCTTTAAATTTGATTCTTGGGAAATGTTTTTCACCTACATATAACTTTCTACCCCCACACTGAAAGTCATCGTGACCTTTGAAAAAACCGATGTCAAATGGCTCAACTTGCCCCATATATGGGGTAAGTTGTGCCACCATCTGGGGGTAAGTTGAGCCACAAAAACTATGTACAAAATGAATGGGGGAGAACCAGCATGTCAATTTTTTGTTTTAAGTCTTTTCACTTGCTAATTCTCTATAATACTAACATCCTTTAAAAGGAAAAGAGCAGTCATGTAAATTTGCTCCTTTCAGCCTGCATTTCAATTGATTTTTATGGTTTGTTTGTTTTTTAAGATACATTACCATAAGAATTACCATGGCTCAACTTGCCCCATACTGTTTGGCTCAACTTACCCCAGTCCAAACTTAGTGCGATAATTTTGTATCCACACATTTATTATGCATCTATCATATAAAAGACTATGACAAGAATGAAGATCCAAACCTGGACTAACAATGTTGTTATCATGTCTTTACTATATTTAAAGACGTGTGTGTGAATAAAGTACTTATCTATTTCACACTCTTTACTACTTTTTTGGCTGAAATTCATACTTTTCCCTCTAAAAAACTACTTTTTGTTTCAAAGTGGAAAACAATGTGGTGGGGTTAGGGGTTATGCTATGGGTCATCAATACATGACACCACCACAATGTCTGACTCATTCATTATTGGCCTGGGGCTGGTGGCTCAACTTGCCCCTATGCTCAACTTACACCGCCTTCCCCTACAATTCTTTCAATATTAATTAAAATTAATTTAATAATATTATTTCAATATTAATTTGTAAAACATCAACAGCCAATGTGTTCCATCATATCTTATTCCATGGAAAATAATTTACCTAGGTCCCTGCTGCAAGACGGATGTTATAGCGGTCACTAGATGAGCATAGCCCTCTGAACGACCAGCAGTGGTCATCAATCGATGGGCATGGACCAAGGCTTGCTGTCTTGACCATCCACGTTGATGTCTTGCCTTGACCGCCGAGAGGAACTCGTCCCTAGATACCTACACATATGAAACCATGTCAAGAGATGTTAAATCCTTCTTTTTATCATATTATTGTATAGCTGTTGCTACATGTATGAGACAGTGAAATGGCCATTACCATAGATGTTCCCATTAAGGGTGAGAAATGGTTCACAGTTTGGCACAGAACATGGTGAACTAGGCCCCATCTTACGAAGAGTTACCATTGACTCAATCGTAACTCTATGGAAATCCATCAGAGTCATAATATTTTCTACAGGAAATTTGCAAAATGTCCTTTTTAAACAAAGGAGAACACCCAAAATTGTCAAGATATCAATGAATTTATGAATATACATCATATCTAGAAATTTTTGAACAAACATGCATTTTAAATGACTTTGCTGGCTTTCCATAGTTGCGATTGATCGGATCAATTGCAACTCATTATAAGACGGCCCCAGATCTTATACTAAATGCTTCTGATAGCAATAAGAGTTTTGAACATTTCACACAGCATACATTTGCATATAAAGCTCTAGACCCCCAAACTTATGCTGATTCACAGTTTATTTTGTATGGAAAAAATACAAGAGAGCATTCCTACAGTAGACATAAGGTATGCATGACCAAATTCACATCAATTTGTTAGTCATGAGCATGATGTAATGGGGGTTTCTAGGAAGCATCTATGTGATCATCACTGTTATTGTTATAAGCTACAGAAATGCTCACATATGATTGGCTAAGTGCAAATTCGTTGGTGAAAAAGTCACTCGCCTCATAAAAAGCTCTCCAATTTTACTTGAAATATATATTTATTAATAAACAAATTTCTCATCATAATGAAAAATATGGCTAGATTTTTCATTGAACAGGGGAATTTCCTTGTTATCTATTGTGTTCTCTCAACAGCTTCCTCTATTTCAAATAACACAATACGAGAGAAATGAGTGTGGACAGTATCATCAGCTATCTCATTTGTATACAATCCGCTTTTCGCACATCCTTGTAAACGTGTTGTGAAACTAAGTAAGCTTTTATTATTTCATCAATTTCTTATTTTACATCCACTTTTGTTGTATCATCACATTTCTCATATGTATATCACCTGTACTTTGCACATACATGTAAATGTGTTGTGAAAATAAGAAACCATTTATAATTTAATTCCTTATTTTACATCTACTTATTTTTGCTGAAATTTCCAGGGTTATTCTGCTTTGACTTTTCTCTACTGATGTTACAACACCTCAATGATGTTGTTGGGGTGGAATAGACCTTCTAGATTGATTTTTGAAACAGAGTTCTTTAATCCATGAAATTGCTTACGGTTTGATTAAGTTTGGTTCCAATGAAGGCAAATATTTCATCAAGTAGGTTGTTGAGATTCTGGTTGCGTTCTGGAGTGCCACTGTAAGCACTGCTCCTGGACCGACGCATCTGGTAAGGTCTACAATATCAAGAGGGAAAACAAAGTAAATGAAGGATCTAAGACCTTGTTGGAACAAAAATATAGATTAAAATTCTGCATCATCAGCAACTTCTAAACTAACGTTCAGTTCTTGTGCTCATGAAGTACATGAAGTACATGTATCGCTGACTTAGCACCTAAGAACATTTTCCGGTCGTCATAAAAGTCATGCGTAACTTCAAAACAGTTTTATGGACGACCACTCGTGTCATTTCAAGGAATGCATTACCTGCTGGATGACTTATCTGATGATGCTGGCCTAGCTTTGGTGAGATCAGCTGGCATTGACAGACTTCTTGAGAACTGATTAGTACTGGTAGAAGGTTGACTGCTTACTCCTCCATTCCCTGTTATGACAAGAAACCAAGACAAAAAATAATCATTGAAGATTAAAATGTGCTCCAAAATTTCTAAAGGATAATCTTCACACCAGGGCGCCATTGCAGAAAAGCTACCACTATGGTAACTGTGCCACGCAATGGCAACTTGCATGGCATCCTTGACTCTAATTGGCTGTTGATCATATACACCATAATAGTAACTTCATATGCCACGGGGCCCTGGGCCCTATCTTACAAAGAGTTGAGATTGATCAAATCAGACTTAAATGTGGGAAGCCATGAATGTCATGAGTTTTCATCTCCATGTATGTTCTGCTTGTTTGCAAGCAATCAGATCATAATTTGATGCTGATTGGGGAAAACAGTGAAAAAATAAAAAATATCACTTTTATATCATTTACTTCCTCATTGGGAAAAATTATTGCCAGACAGAAACCTTGAGTAGTGGAAGGTGCAGACCATCATAGTAACAATACTGTTGGTCACCAGGGCCCCGTTTTACAAAAAGTTACGATTGATCAAATCAACCTCAACTGTATGGAAATCCATCAATGTCATAATTTTTTTACCGGAAATTTTCACAACGTCCTTTGTATACAAAGAGAAGCACACTGATTTTTCTAAGAAAACAAGTAATGTATGAATATACAGCAAATCTAAAAAAAATCTTTTGAAGAAAAGCTGCTTGCTTGCTTTCCATAGTTGTAGTTGATTTGATCAATGGCAACTCTTTGTGAGACCGGTCCCTGGGGGGTGTTTCACAAAGATTTAAGAATGACTTAGAGTCACACTGTTTAGTTGCGCAAGGTATAAAATGCATGGCCGCATTGGTCAGATAATGCGAAAAGGACGCGCACTACTGTGTATTCATGAAGAAGATTTCGTAATGCATATCATGTACGCGTCGGCATTTAAGTGCAACTTAAGTCATACTTATTTCTTTGTGAGACCGGTCTCAGTTCACCAAGGACATGACTTACAGGGTAATGTACCTAGCTCATCACCACCGTGTGATATACTCCGACCGATGCTAGATGATCCATTCTCTCTCGGTATGGATACATCCAATAGAGCGTTGGCTCTTTCCAAGATGGCTGCCACTAATCCCTTTGTCTTTGTCATCTTCTGAGATTCATCCTCCTCTGGCCGACTCTCTTTCATTCTGTCCCTGCATGAAGAAATTTGTATGAATTATTTTACTGCTTGGTTTGATTTCATTTGAATTCAAATTCATATTCAAATTCAAATTATTCTTGATAATCATTAAAAAATCAATAAATTGTACATTCATATATAGAAATATCATTACAAGAAAAGGAAGGTAAAAAAAGATTACACTTGAAAATAAGAAGCCTCCAAAATATAGTGATTAATACATGCACACATAAGATGAAGGAAAAAAAAACGAAATATGCACACTCACACACAAACACACCCTACATGTGCCACCTAGAAATATCATCATCACACATAAAAGCACACCTGAACATACATCGTCTTAGTTACAATTATTAACAAACAAAATATATAAATTGAGTCAGAGTTCGAATTAGGCATAGGTACTGAAAATTGATTATTTTTAGTTTGCATTTAAAGAAGAAACAGTGGAACATGAAAATGATGCAAATGACAAAATTTTCTGCATTGCGCTTGTTTACTTCAATCTTTCTAAGCTTATTCACAAACCTTACTGTTTTGTAGGAATCAATGTTTTTTGTTGTTGTCTTTAAACTCATCTTGATCACTTTTAAAGCATCACAAACAGTACTTGGCATCTCATCTGTAAAGTACCTTGTCGTACATTTTACCACATGCATGTGCGGGTATGCTGCTCACAGCATGGATGAACAATGTAAACATTAATTGCCAATACATTGAACTGATTTAAGTATAAAGAAGATTACCTGAGAAGTTTGACTGCTTCTTCAGCACTAATAGTTTCACAGTCTATATCTAGGATGAAGCAGAGTGTTTCAATATCCTTCTTTTTGTCCTGAAAACAAAGAAACGTAAACATACAGATGGAGAGATCTTACACTAGGCCTAGAGTTAGGTTTCACATACATTCATTATAGACATCAAGTGAAAGTCTGAAATGTCACAGCTCTTGATGATTTTCTGGATGAGCTCTATTTGATTTCGATGGCACTGTCAATGTTATACACTTTCGTTGTTTTTTTCTTTTAATTATTTATTTAAATCAACTTAATTAGTGGACAGGGACTTTGAAGTATTTATTTAAATCACATTTGATTTCTATTTCAAAAATAAAATTTGAGCTGTAAGTTTCCACTTGTCATCTGTGTATGTGATGAGTTTTAAAAAGAAGCCCTGAAAACAATTGTACCTGAAAATAATTATTCAGTGCTTTAAAAATGAAAAATGTACAAATGACCGAAAACACTGTCCCAATTTCATTCTATATATCACACAAGTAACCAATTATTATCTCTGGCAGAGAAATAAAATGAAGATTTTTATTCCATCACAAATATTTTGAAATTGTCTGCACATTTTTTTTTAATAAAGTATTTCTTGGGATTTTTTTAAAATCCATTCTATCCATATGATCAATACTATATACAATACACATCAAAGTAATGGGTTGTGTGGTCCAGTGGTTAGAGCATTGGACTCATAATTGCAAGGTTTGAGTTTGAATCCCCACTCTGCCATTGTCTCCACTTTGATAAAAAGGCCCGAGAGTAATATCTGTCATCTATAAGGTCAGCCAATATGACTGATTTACCTAGAGGTAAAATGTTTCCTAGGTAATTGGTTATATACCAGCTTGGCGTTTACCAGCAAAACGCTGTCCTGCCGAGTTCCTACAAGAGTTACCATAAACAGAAACAGAAACTATTATGTACTCAGGTTTTTAATAGAATGTCAGATTGTCTCACCTCTTGAAGATGGTAATCAATAAAGAACGGTTGAGAATCATCTACTTCAGCCTTCATTTCCTCCTGCTCTCTTTCCCAACGTTGCTCTAACTCGCCAATGAACTAAAAGAGATTTTTTAAAGTTAAGAACATGAAATTTGTTTCATTCCATTCAATTGAATTCAATATCTATTCAATTCCGATAAAGCATACAAAATACCATACAATCATATCATAACATGAGTAAAATATCACTTTACTTCATATCATCTTTTCAATAAAGCAGCTTAATCAACTTATTATTTCTGATAGTTGTACATTCATATTTAGTACATGAGCTGAAAGCAGAATGTACATGTACACACAAGCATTTAAGGAATTTACTCCTTCGATTGCCCAATGTTGCCTAATATCTGAACATCACCCCCTCCTACAAAGCCACTGTATGGAGAGACTTGCATGCATCACTAAGTACATTTAACTGTCTGTTGTTTAAAGCTTTTACAAGGCAAAACTTGCCATGAATTGTCTTTCAAGGGAATTCATTCTAATGAAGGCCTCTGCTACAATCCTGACGAAACTACCTAGATTATATTGCTGCTGAAAGAGTACTCTTCAGGTTTACACACCAGTTGTTTAGACATTTCAAAATACATATTAAACTTGTATGAGTTGTCTTTCAAGGGTGTTCACTCTATTGAAGCCTCTGCAATCACCTTAACAAAACTACCTAGACTATGGCTGCTGACAGAGTTCCCTTTATCATTACACAACAGTTGTTTAATGGTTTCAAAATAGATAAAATAGATAACTTACCATGAGTTGTCTTTCAAGTGTGTTCACTCTATTGAAGACCTCTGCTATCATCTTTATAAAGCCATTTTGACCAGGGCTGCCAGCAGTCAGACCAGACTCACTGCTGCTCAGAGAGTTCAGCATTGGTTCAAGATCAAGTAGTTTGATAGCAGCGGATACAAGGGCCTCTTCTAAGACAACAGGATTTATCACATCTCTGTCAAGATATGGATGGAAAAGATCCAACAGTGGCAATGATATGCAGCACTTGTTTAGAAACATTTGTATTTAGTGCTGTGTAAATGATGCATATAGTATCATTCTTTATAGGGAATAGGAGATTATTTGCTAAGGAACCAAAGATATGAGATATCACTCTACTACTGACAATCCACCTTAGAATGTATATTACATTCATTACTTTATAATTAATCCTTCAAAATGTTTAATAAAACTGGCATTTATCAGTTTCTAGATTTGTTTTCCTCCCTATAATAGACTTACTTTTTTCTTATAGATTTCAATTCCCCTCAAGTTTACAGGATATATCTAAAAATAGATACATTATATTATTTTACCTTTCATCTTTATGAGTTTCCTAACTCTTAATGCCTCTACCCTGTAAAAATCAAATTTGACCTTGAACCATCATCTCATTTTTTAAGTTAATGAACAAACGACACAGCTCCAAATATGCAATTACTAACATTGTAATGATTTTGACCTCTGACCTTTTTTGTAGAGCAAGGCAAAAGGTTCTTACTTGATACTAGACCTCATGAAGGGAGCAGCTCTGCCAGACATCACCCTCAGTCTCTGTAGGGTATCCTTAGAAAGCTTGAGCCTTGGGAGACTGGTGCCTGAACCCTTCTCTTTACTTCCTGATGATGGACCTGTAATGGGCTGCTGTACCATCTCATGCCAAGCACACCTGGAATAAAATGCAACAATCTGGTTAATGGAACAGTACACTCTTAGGCCTGAAGTATGGTGTAAGTTGGGCCACGGTCTAACTCTGTACTGAAATAATGGGATGCCTAGCTCTGGGGACCTCGCCACTTCAGTGGCGAGGTCCTGAACTCAACCTATCATTATCAACGAAGTACACAAATTCACGATGTTTCGCATTATATTACATTTAAACCAATGATCATAATCAATTAAATATCTGACAAATAGGATTGATCTTACCTAAACAAACTGACCCCAAACCAGGTTATCCTTAACACGGAGAGAATTCAATGGAATCGTTCAAAAGAGCATCAATTTTTTTCCCCAGATTTTGTCCCAATTGCACTATCGCCATGTTTAAGGTAATGCGAAAGAAGGTTCAGCGCATTCGAATATCTCTAAGATGTCGTCACTGCTTTTACAACACAGTTTAATGAATATGCACAGCAAGAATAGATATGGAAACTTTTTTGCAAATCACAACTTGCCTCGATATCATTCAATTAAATCGTGATTTAGGTATATAGTAATTCAATACTATTTATAAATTTTGATTTAGGAAAATGTATATATTCATGAAAAAAAATATGTATTTCAACTATATGTTTATTTTGTTTTATATATTTTTTTGCTTTGCTTTTTTAAAAATGTTGACATGTGTTTATTCTCTCTATATCTCTCTCCTTCTTTTCATTATTCTTATGCATTGTTTGTCAGGGGATGAAGCATGGCTGAGTGTGTGTTTTCTTGGTGTTTGTGTATTTTTTAATAACTTCCTCAAATCATTTTGATTAAATGGTACTAAAAAGGAACAAAATCACTCTCAGCTTTAGATTTATCAATACATTATAGTATGTTTGTGTTTTATGGTTATATTCATAGAAACTTTGAGAACACGTAGAAGATTTTATTTTGTATTTCTACATGTATTCCCTTTGTAATTATAAATTATTAAAGAAATATGTACAGAAAAGTAAAAAAGGGTGTAAAACGAAGATGATGCATGAGTGCGCTGTGCTGGCGTAAATCCCAGGAAGGTGGGGGGGGGGATATGTATCAAGGCCTGGCTGTTTGAAGCTGTTTCCTTTATTCACTCGGTTGAATGTGGGACGGAACATTGTACCCCCACAGTTAAATGAAGGAATAAAGAAAATTTCATTAAACAAATCTCGACTGTTTAATCCTCAAATGCTTGCTATGATATAATGACTTATTCATTTTTATTTTCTTCTGGAGTTTCATTTCAGTATAGACAATTACCCTTATTTTCTAGTTGATTCATTTTATTGAAACAACTGAAGTAAGTTTCAGATTTCAGTCTCTGTCATAATTGGAGACGCTAAGCTTGATCTCATACTATTGTTATACATACCTCTAATTTAGTATTTTCAAAACAAGACTATTAAAATAGCCATAAAATCAATGATAGTCCTTTAAAGGTCAAGTCCACCCCAGAAAAATGATGACTTGAAACATTAGAGAAAATCCAACAAACAATATTTTGAAAATTTCATCAAAATCGGATGTAAAATAAGAAAGTTCTGACATTTCAAAGTTTTGCTTATTTTTCACAAAATGAATACATGCATAAGTGACATTCTTTTGTTTTTTATTGTTTGAATTACCCAGTACATAATATTTCAATTTTTACAAATATGACAATAAGGACAAACTTAACTGAACCATTAATTACTAAAATGGTAATTCTACATATTCAGTGAAAAATAAAATTGTGTTCGGGCTGCCGCATTATACATTATATTGTATTGTATATTATTGTATTCTTTAAGCTCACTGTGTTTTCACCAATGCTTTTTATATGATCGAATAAAAACTGTTCAAGGTTAGGACTACGGTACAGATAGACAGGAAAGTCAAAATGCAACCGCACTTAAAGTTTATGCAATGTGACTACAGGGTCAAGGTTAAGAAAGTAATCACGGTGCTTGGCAGTTCCAGCTGAAGCATTACACAATAAAGGGACTCACCTCTGAATCATCTTGGAAGACAGGAGGGCATGGCATCGTTCCTCAGCACCCGTCACCTCTGGTCCTTCGTAGAGCACTTTGAGGAGGCTTGAACCTAGAACTGTCAGGCCGAGAGCCAAGTCAGCAACAAATGGGAGGCCACTGGTGCAGTCCTCGGATGATTCCTGGGTGAGGAAATGTGCATTCATTAGATCGTAGTACAACAAAAAGTAGGCAGACCAAGGAGATGGGCCTGTGGCAACATGAAGACCATGAATGCCAGATGAATTCTTGACAGTATGGTGGTACCCTTACCAAGCAATCATAAAGTTTTGTTGTATCACTGACCACTTTGCTTATAAAGCTCTAGTCATTCCCGTCTTGACCCTACTATACCAAGTAGAGACATAACCACTCCTACAAGTCAACTCGTGTGAAAACAGAAAAATCAAAGAACAAGATCAATTTAAGTTTGAGAGAAATTGGAAAATAAGAAAGCTACGGGAATTTGAATGTTGAGATACCCAATAGAATTGATAAAAAGACAATTTTTTTTTTAGTACTAGAGTAACACAGAAATTGTTGATATCATACACGTTGGTCAATTGCCAATGGTAGGATCTCCATAGCATTAGTGATCAACAACATTCAAACACTCATGATTTTATAATTTCTTCAACTTTTCTCAAGCTCCCATTGATTGTTTCTTTGATGCATCTGTTTCATAAAATTCAGCTGGAATCAAGGGTTTTCCTTCTCTTTTGAAGGTTCTACATACATGAACAAGTAAACCCATCTGGATGAAGCTCACCTGCGCTCTGACTGTGCAACTAAACCCCCACAGGGCCTTGTCAGGAGTGTTGTGCTCGCGACCACTTCTCATCTCAAAGTTAAATGTAACAGTGTCACCTTCAACCTAAAAAACATTCAAAACCAGAAAATAAATATTACTATAAATAATAGGAGCATACTAACATGTGATAATTCTGGTAATGTACATGTACATATAAATCATAATTAAACAATAACATTTATTTCATTCTTAGCCCTATTGATCACAAACTTTTGTGTTACAGAGCCTCAGACTTATAAAGTTCCACCCATAGTACGACTACATGTATATGACAAGAAGCTACTCAAATTAATAAGGTACCGAAGTCATGATGTCATGAGTTTTGGGTAGGTGTTTTGGATGATAAGAGCTGCCAATCATAATTGTTAAAAATCATATTTTCTTTTTCTTCTGATCTTATTTTCAATCCCATTTTTATTCAAAATGTTATAATTTTGAAACACATTCCCAAAATTATCATTCTTACGAGATTCAAAAATCCTAAATCTAGGGGGGGAATGCTATTTAAAGTCACTTTCCCCTTAAAAATCTGTCTAATAGGATAAATCCTACTAACTGGCAAATCTGCATGATGAAAAGCATCCACAGCCAAATTTGTGTGGGAGATGATTGAATGAATCATGGAGGCTCAGTATGTGGTTGCATAAACATCATTAAAATCATTCAAATTGGCCTGGCTCCGAACAGTCCTGAACTAGGCAATTATGAAATCATGAAATATCATTTGAAAACGCTGAAATGTTAGTATTCTAAGCATTGCTAAAGCATGCCAAGAAAACTTGTTAATACATGAATATGCATTAACAACTTTTTTCTTGGAGCAGTAATCATACGACAAATCAAAAGCAATCATGGGAAAATGAAAAGTAATCATAGGAAAATTAAAAGTAATTACAGGAAATCAAAAGTCAATTAAAAACCCCTTATCAACAGTAGGTATGAATCTACAGTAGGATCAAATCATTGATTAGGAAGTAATCATATCAATCTCCTTCAGGCCAAAACAAGTTTTTTTACATGCATTTTGGTTAAAAAAGTTGCCCCCTTAATATTTTTGTATAAATGCTTAACTTAAAAGCTGATTGTAGAAGAAAAATGGTGCATTTGAGTTTGATGTACAGTTTCTCTAATGCAAGGGCAATTTCCTTGAAGTATGAATTTAAATAAAATGTCCCAATATAATTATCTTCAGGGCGTTTTAGCTGTGCATTGTGCATATTTTAGTCTGCAAGATTTGCCTGTGCAGTATTGTATGATACACAGAAATCTGATAAAGCCCCCATGCAGGCTAACTTACAAAACCTCTTTTGCAATATTGTGCCTTACTGCATAGTCTAATACTAACTATCATTAAAGATGAAAATAATCGTATTGGATGAGTTCCATTCATTGTAGATGAGTGCAATATTGACCCTTTTTAGTTTGTGGAATATTTCAGATATCCCATTCTTTCTTAGCTTTCAATATAATAAAAATCAAATGAAATTTCACTACAATCTATATTGCCAATGAATACTGAAAGAATTATATCTGATCTGAAATAAAATCCTGAGCATACAAAAAAATATGTTCCCATACAGCAAAGGAGAACCAATCATATTGCTTTGTGAAATGAAATCAGAATAAAAAAATTATCCAATAATGATTTGTCCATCACAATATAACCAGGGAATAGTGTATTGTATAATCATGATATGACAAATTCAGATTCATCATTATCTTTAAGTTACTTTGCACAGAAAGGTTCTGTAATCAAATAGCCGCTCCCACTCCCATTTTCAGGCAGAAAAAACAAGAGTACTTAATAGTGTAGATGAATAAATTATTTGTATTGCACTCTAGTGAATATGTTTCATCAGCATATCGGAAGGAAGCAAATAGAAATTTTTTCAAGTACACAATCTACAGAAAAGTACACAAAAGGAAGGAAACTGCAACAGAACAAAAGGTCAACATCTTTTTAGTAATGCATGCTTCACTTAAGAAGAAAAACAAGGAAAACACTTTACAATGTGTCATAGATGTAAAGTGTAAATACCTTCCATATAAAAGTTAAAGGAAAATATGTGACAATTTGCCAAAACTTGCACAAACAAGGAATTAAGTAGGAGAACCATTTTATATTCAAAAGATGATTACAAAATGACTTAAATGCATGCATGGACAAGTATGTATTTTATTTCATATGAAAGGGTCATATTTTGCATGTGTCGATGAAGCAAATATTGCAAACATATCAATATCACAAAAATTCATTATGAAATATTTTGTGTAATATTTTAGTTACTGAATTTCAATCAGAATGTTGAGGGTCATTACCCAGCCAAGTCTTAACATCATCTAATTATTGATTGATTGAGTGAGTTTTATTGACTTCAAGGTACATAATCTGAGATCTTTTTATAACAATTTTGCTCAAACCAATATTACATGTACCTACATGTACATGTATCACACTTGAATGATGCAGAACAAAATGTCACAGAGAAAAATAAAACTAATTTACCAAAATTCAATGATTCGTTGAAGGCCCTGTCACAGCATCCTGTGCAAGCCCGCAGGTCGCCCACTTCGACAGTATCTCACATGTGCAAATTATTAGTCTCCAACTCTATTTCCTTGTATTATCGTTTTTCATTAGATTTTTCTTTGTATTGGTATAGTGTATTATTTTACCCATTCTCCCCTTCTCCTCCTCCTCCTTCTTCTCCTCCTCTTTTTTCTCCTCCTCTTCTTGATCCTCCTACTTCTCCTACTCCTTATCCTCCCTTTTCCTTGTCTCGTTATTATTTTTCTTTGACTCTTTTCAGGGTGCTACAGAACTTTTTAGAAGCACTTTCCCGGTTGGACAAGTAAATTTTTAAATAGTTGGAATATACTTGCCCAAAAATCTGTTTCACTCGCCAGAAAAAAATCCTTGAAATAGAGTCTTACCTCTTCAAAAGAAAGTATTGTGGTTTTATAAACCATTGAAAATCTTTTCTCTCTTTTGACATGAACTGATGAACCTTGTTATTTTGCATGGCTTTTTCCAAAGTGATTTTATCTTGCCCACTATGACCAAAATTAGGGTCGACATCATGTTAAAAATATTGACCCTAATTTTGGTCATTCCACTGTGATAATTTTGCTTACCCAATTTGGGCAAGTAGTTTTGGTCTTTATTTCAAAACACTTGCCTAACTATTACTTGCCCCAGCCAATTGGGCAAGTTCTTAATATATAGCACCCTGCTCTTTTCTTCTACTTCTCATGACTTTAATGACTTGAAATGAAGTTTAATCTCTGAGGAGACTGTTGTGTCCAGTGATTTGAACAGTATACAGTTGCCTATGACAGGGCCAATACCTTGATCTGAAGTAACCTTATGCAAAGTCTGAAGTCAGATTTAAATTATGAAATCTTACATCCATGACATTTTTTTAAAATGGCAATGGAATTCATTTTTTTCTAGTAACTTCTGATAAATGAAGATTTGTAGAAATACTTAGTTTGTAGGTGGGGCAAACCACAAATTATGCAGAGTATTCAATCCAGCCAGAAAATGTGAAGACATTTTAACTACAGGGTCAGGATGTGTCTTTCCTCCTTTTATGTAATTTCCTGAAGTGAAATTTGAGCCAAAAAGATAAGCAGAAATTATACCTATAGGATTTCCGACCTCCCAGCAGTACAGCCTGTTCGGTTGGATAGATCACGAAACGAGACAGTCAAACTGTCAACAAATTACAATTAAAAATCTAACTGTCAACAAATTACAATTAAAAATCTAAAACAAATCTTGTCATTAAAGCAGTCACACACAGGAATCCTTTTCTTCATTTATACTTACATTGATCAGTAATAAACGAGACAAAGGGAAATGCAGAGAAGCCAATGTGAAAAATGCACAGAGCATTTTGTAGCAGGTGGGTGTTTCATAAAGCTTTTCTCAAGTTACGAACAAATTTACTGACGACTTTACAAATGACTAGTGACCCTTTCTTAGGAACTAAATCAGCATCATTGAAAATCTGGTGTGTATCATTTTCCACAAAAAGGATCACCAGTCGTTTGTAAAGTCGCTTGTAACTTACAAACAGCTTTGAAACACCCACCTGGATTCCTACAATCAGATAAGCAGAGCTGCCACCCTGGGCCCCGTCTAACAAAGAGTTACGATTGATCCAATCAACGTCACTCTATGGAAATCCACCAGTGTCATGATTTTTTCTACAGGAAATTTGTAAAATGTCCTTTGAAAACAAAGGAGAACACATCAAATTGTCAAGAAATCAATGAATTTATGGATATACATTCATATTTAGAAAATTTTATGAACAAACATGCATTTTTACATTGTGACATCACTGGCCGTCCATAGTTGCGATTGATCGCATCAATCACATCTCTTTGAAAGACAGGTCCCTGATCAAGAAATGTCAGTATTTCAAACAGGTGAAACAGCTGAAAAAATTTTTAATGAGAAAATCATAATTTTCAAAGCAATACCATAGGATGACACACAGACCTAAACTTTATCAGTATTTTGCATGGAACCATCAATATTATTATCTTTTTCAGTACTGTTTACTGAAAATCAGTACAAGTTTGCAGATCTGGAAAAAGCAGACTTTTATAAGATGCCTACTGGTAATCGATCCAACCAATTGACATATCTATTATGTAATTACGGTATTTTCCCACATAACAAACTTATTTGATATTTGGATGTACATGAACCCTTTAAAACTACACTTTTTCTCCCTAAAAAGATTCATGCCAGTAGAATCTCCCACTCAACAGGATATACAATTAAGTAGTCTGCAATTACTAAACCCAACTTAGAAGTATAATGCATTCCATGGAGTTAAATTTTAAAAAAGAGAGATCTTCTCAGTCTTTTTTAAAGAGATTTTGAAAATGAATTTGAAAATGTTTTCTTTTTCTTTTTTTTAATGTCAGGGTAGTTTTTAAGTTGATGATTTTTGAGTGAGAGTACTCAAAACAGGTTTGTATATGGAGACTATTCTCAATTACCCGCAGCTTTGAATGAACCATTCCCACTTCCCTGAGCAACATCCTTCCCAAAACTAAAAACCAAATTTGGTATATAAGTGGGAGTAAACTGGAGTCTCTAATTTAATGAGGTTTGGTATAAAAGTCACCATCACACCAACCCTTTGGCGCTCCATCAAGCATTACAAATACCATCAACAGAATACTCTGTGGATTGATACATGTTTAGTCTGCTTGTCAACAACCATCAAAAGGCAATTGACAAAGAGTTTCACTAGATTTCTGTACTGGTAATAAACAGGGGTGAAGTATTTGTCTCTGTAAGATCAAAAGTGGACAAATATTGGAATTCAAGATGGATCTCGAAAGTGCTTTTGAAGAAGGTTTCGACGAGGATATGTTTTCAAACATGACAAATTACAACGGAACAGCAGGGGTCAATTATCCAACGAGAGTGGTACTTGCTATTGCGTTCCTGATCATGACCGTGGTTGGCATAGTGGGCAATGTCTTTGTGATTGGTGCGGTGATACTGTCTCGGAGGCTCCAGACACCGATGAACGCCTTTGTGGTGAATCTTGCGGTGGCCGATCTCCTGGCCTGTGTCACGTTCCCTACTCAGGCTGCAAGTTTGCTGGTGGGCTACCCTGTTTGGTTGTGTGTAATTACAGCACTCATGGACATCACCTCCCTTGGATGCAGCCTCATCACCATCACGCTGATCGCAATCAATCGCTTCATCCTCATCACCAAGACTAAGAACGTCTATCAGAAAATGTACACTCCTATGAACCTGGGGATCATGATTGTGATCGCCTGGGTGATAGGTCCTCTCTGCATGATCCTGGCATCTTCCAGGGTCTGTGGAGTCTACCTGGTGAAGCATGGTGCTGGCTACCTTAGCTGGTTGGTTCCCATCTTACTTATTGCAACCCTGGTCATCATCCTGGTCTGCTACATACTCATCTTTCTCTTCATCAAACGCCACGTGGCACGCTCCATGGCAACATCCAAGCGCCTTGACATTTCCATCACCAAGAATCTCCTTTACGTGGTCTGCGCATTCTATGCCTGCGTCCTCCCTTTCACCATTGTGGTATCGACGGGCAGATTCTTCATCCCACCCGCGGCTCTTGTCACCGTCGAGACCTTCTTCACGGTCATCCTCTATATGAACAGCGTGGTGAACCCAATCATCTATGCTGCAAGGCATCCAATCTTCAAGCCCATCTTTGTGTATATGATCAAGCGCCAGTGGTATAACATACCGGAACCATCGCGACTTGCCAAGTCATTCGGGACGGACCAGAGAGATGGACATTCCCTGGACAAGAGCATATCAAGCAGTGTCAAAACAGAGCTTACATCAGCTTATGTGTAATTTCTTCACCTTTCAATGTTCCTTCTTATCTCATCTTATCACTGTGTCATTTGAATGGAGATGGCTATATGAAAATCACTTTAAAAACAACAACTATGGATTAATAAAGTTCAAATACATGTAGTTCTCACTCACATAAACTCTTGAAAGAACGGTGTTTCATGAATTCAATCCATGTGACTTTCAATTTATAAACTACATGAATAGATCATGTCTACATGTATGTACTCATTATTTTTTTTGACTCATCAACTGGTATTACAATGTTTTAGAATACTGGAATATGTTCAATGAATTTATCGATCACCTAGATCTTTTTAGGGCACCCATGGGCATATTCATGTATAGCACTTAGAATATGTTCAATGACTATTATAGATATTTTTAGGGTACCCATGAGCATCATGTATAGCACTTAAAATATGTTCACAGATCTTTTAAGGGCACCCATGAGCATATTCATATACAACACTTAGTTATGTTCAATGACTAGACATAGATATTTTTAGAGCACCCAAGAGCATATTCATGTATAGCATGTTAAGCATCTCACTAGCATTCAACAAAATTAAATGTAAATATGTCCAATTATCAAGGTCTTTTGCAGGAGAAATCTTTTCTTATATTTGTACATTGCTTTTGAATATATGATGCAATGCATTGAAATTTCATCAAAATCTAATAGGTAAACTTGATCTTATTTTGTTAGGGCAGACTTGGAAAAAAACTGTGAAAATGTTCATATACACACAATACTTATGGTGCCAATTTCTAAAAGGGCATAAATATGATAATACACAATACAACATCTGTAAAGTAATATAATTCAATATCTTTGGAAAGTTTATGAAAGGTTGTGTGATACCAATAACTTTGGTTATCAATCATGATACACATTATTATAACTATTTACAGTTATATTCTTTCAAAAGCAAGAGAACTAGGTTTAGCATGATGAATTATATTATTTTCAAAGGAAGTGATTGGATTGGATAACTAAGCAACAGAAAAATACTTGAAAGCAAATATTTTGTTAAAGATATAGAGCTATATTGTCCATGATTGAAAGAAATGTGAACTGTATTGTATGACAACAAACATAAACATGAATTGTATATAATCATGTTTGGTTGATGAAGCATGATTTAAAAAAAAAACTATCAAAGAATTGAAAGGAATATCATAAAGCTGAGTCAGAAACTGATGTGCCTGACTGCACAGAGATGATTTTTTTTTCTATCCCGACACTGGGAACAGAATTCTTAGAACACAAGCATTAAAATAACGAAATCATGGCTTTTTCACCCCAAAATTATACATGGCTTGGTCATGGTAGGCCTACAATGTAAATATTTGTGTGAAAACCATGAACTGGCAGTGTATTGCAGTGTATTGCAAATGTGGGTATCCATAACAAATTTACATTTACAGTTGATGCGAGACAATAGAATACACAATACTGAAAATAAAGGAAAATATATTTAATCATGAACATATTCATTCAAAAAAAAGTTCTTTTTAAAGCCTGAAAGTTTCTTTGTATGAAGCTGACCAACACAGAGACAACCCAAACACCCAATAAATTTTAGGATTGTAAATGGTTGTATTAATACTTGTATTTTGTTTATTTATATTAAACAGATTTCTATAGTTCTTGTGGATACCATGCTTAATATTTATGCCTATCACTGAAATATGTGATATAGCTACTACACACAAGGTGATTGACTTATATTTTCTTTTAAAAGGTGATTGATAGCAGATAAGAAGGATGAGATTTCCAATATATAAAGTTACATAAGAACATGATCCAGTTGCTTGTTTGTTTTATTTTATTTTTCACCATGCATAACAAAAATAAATTGACAGAATATAGTGTTACATGGATAATGATACATAGTACTGAACTAAACCAAGCAAGATATGTTTGAAGCGCAGAGTCTCTAAAATAACATCATAGGTAAATAATTTGTTTGAACTAAAACGTGGCTTGAAATAAGCATTCATAAAAAAAACTTAATTGAAACAACAACTAAAAATAATATCCCAATAGCATGCTAAGATTAGACATCATTAACATCTTGAATAAAAAAACAACTTGTGGTAACCTAAGAAATATAAATGATTGTCAACAGTAATTCTTGATGAAACACCCCTTAGGTTAAAAAAAAGTAAAAGGAAAAAGGAAAAAAAATAAACAAGAAAAAAATAGAGTCATTTTGACAAACTGTGACATATCAAAAGAACTTTGGGATTTCCCCAAATTTTGTTTTTGCAGACTACGCACTTTTCGATTCAGCAGAAGACAAGTTCAGGGTGGAATTTCCTTTAAAATGAAGGGCTGGAATTGAAATATATATGCTGGTAATATCAGTACCAACAAAGTGGTAATAAGATCACTAAAGGAAGAGAAGACAAGGGCTCAAAATATGTCACTCATATGAGTGATCTTGTTAAAAGATGATACTTGATTGCATTTTAGGTCAATAGGACACTATCAGCTTATTCAAAAACAAATGGCTTATTCTGGGAGTTGATATTGAAATATTTCCACAACTTTCACTGTAAAGTGAAAATAAAATACAAATATTATACTGCACATGTTTAGAACATCTGGCAATATGTTTATCAACATAAAGACTAAGTTCTAATTTAAAACAAGGCCCTGTTCCTAGTGATGTTGACAGGTTGTTAGTTTTCTTTGTGTGAAACATGGAAATATGCAGGCCTGAAATATGTGTAATTTCCTTTCTCCTAGTTGTTAATCTGTTCTTGAATGTTTCACCTTTGTCTTTTCCTTAAATGTATACATTCTGTCACTAATCCGAGGTGCTACCTGTAAAATAATATAATTCATCTGTATGTGTTGCTATTTTGAAACACTTGAACTTTCCGAGAAATGCAATTAATATTGTTATTTATTTGAAAAATGATATTGTACTATATTTTATGAAATATAATTCCAATGGTTCCTCATACATGTAGTATATATAGAAGCTGATTAGTAGGATTGAATGTTTGCAATCAATCCTCCATAACCCTCATGCAAAGGAAATGAAACCTAAATCTCTTTATTTTATCCCTGGTTTTCACGATGCAAGATATTGAATAAATCAATACTATACGCAGATAGTTTCAGTCTATGTGATTCATGGATTTATCAAAGGGCGAGTTTTATGACGATATGTGGTCATGAATGGTGTGCAAATTACGATATAAGTGGTAAGGGTAAATGACAAAGGGAACGGGGAGAAGAGAGAGCAGGGGTAGAAGAAAGAAACAATGAAGGAAAAAAGACAAGAGGAGAAATGGATGAGAAGAGATGAAGGATGAGAAAGAAGGAGGGAAGACGGAGAAGAAGAAGAGGAGAGAAAATGGTGCATATGGTGCGACAAATAGATGAGAGTGATAAAGGAGAAGGTGCAGGAGAAAAGGAGTAAGAGGAAGAAGAGGAGAGGAGGAAGATATGAAAAGTGTTACAAGTGGTGGAGGAAGAGGAGGAGGAGGAAGAGGATGGAAAGAGGAGGGGAAGAGGAGAAATGAGGAGATAGTGGTTTAATGGTGTGATGAATAGGAAAAGAGTGCTGAAGAAGAATATAGAGGAGATAAAGACAGTACGTAGATAAAAGATTAAGCAGAAGAGAATTTCAAGGAGAAAAGGGGATACCAAGAAGGTAGTGGATTCAAACAGTAACAGGAGTGAGAAGTGTGATAGGATGGTGAAGAAAAGAAGGGTTTACATTCCCTAGATAAACGCTCCTCCGCTATTCAGTTTCAATCATTCAAATTTTGTGGGCCTTTGTGATTTATTATTAACAGAAACCTAAATCCAGTTTCAATTTTTTCCACAGCTAAATATGTTTATATAACCAGAGTTTTACACCCTGAAGCACACATATGCAAAACATGCAATACCTCTTTGCAAACTTTGATCATACTTGTACTGTAGGTATGATACAATGTTCATTAGATTTATCACCACGTACATGTACATACATGACAGAGAACTCATAGATCACCCTCATATTACAATATGAAGGAACAGCTGGCCAACGAAATACTTCCTTGATCGAATCTTGTATAAATATTTTTAAGAGATGGATGGCTGATAATGTGATAGTATATAATGGGCCAAAGGGATTAGGTGAAGGACAACATATTAAGGAAACAAGAAGCTCAATTGTTCATTCCTTTTAGGGGAATTTCTAGTTTTACACTTGTCTTTAACTGATAAACACTTGAATGCTATTTAGGAAGAATATTATAAGAGAAAGACCACTGCATAGGACTGCCCATCAATGGCTATGACATTCCACTGATATAGAAAAATGCAAAAATATCAGGGCAAAAATAATAATCCAAATCCATATTTTACTGTTCAAAATAGGTATTGGAAATAGAAATACTCTGAAAATTAAATTTGCCAAATTGATTGTGGGCCTGGCAATCACTGTCCAGCACCAGATCAACATTGCTCTACCCCTTCCTTAAAGGACAAGTCCACCCCAACAAAAACTTGATTTGAATAAAAAGAGAAAAATTCAACAAGCATAACACTGAAACTTTCATCAAAATCGGATGTAAAATGAGAAAGTTATGGCATTTTAAAGTTTTGCTTATTTTCAACAAAATAGTTATATGAACGAGCCAGTTACATCCAAATGAGAGAGTTGATGACATCACTCACTCACTATTTCTTTTGTATTTTATTATATGAAATATTAAATATTTTTATTTTCTCGTCGTTGTCATGTGAAATGAAGTTTCATTCCTCCCTGAGCACGTGGAATTCTATTATTTTAACATTTTGTGCTTCAGGCAAAGGAGGTCCTAATCGTCAAATTCGTAAAAATTGAAATATTGTATAATTCAAACAATAAAAAACAAAAGAAATAGTGAGTGACATCATCGACTCTCTCATTTGGATGTAACTGGCTCGTTCATATAACTATTTTGTTGAAAATAAGCGAAACTTTGAAATTTCATAACTTTCTAATTTTACATCCGATTTTGATGAAACTTTCAGCATTGTGCTTGTCTGATTTTTCTCTATTGATTCAAATCAACATTTTTCTGAGGTGGACTTGACCTTTAAATAATTTAACGCCAAACAGGGTAGCAGCAATCTGCATCTTTTAACGTCTGATGGCCTGACGTGGCCGGGGCTTGAACTCCCGGTTGTGAGCTGGGTGCTCTACCAACTGATTTTACAAATCGCTAAGCACAATGAGACATTGTATACAATTTTAATTGCACAAAGCATATAACATACAAATTATACATTTTTAGAACATCTGGTATTATGTTTTTTTTTCTTCAAAATATGAGAGACTTTCTCATTGTTGAGAGATCTATGCAGCTCTAAATTCTACAAAAGATGATTTTTTTATGTTTTCATGCATATTTTTTGTAAAGTGTGTAAAAAAATAGTCACCATTCATGTATGTTCATCAATGAGGATCAGCTTATGAAGACAAAAGATTTAAAAAAAAAACACATCTTTCTACACATACACACCCATACGAGACACACAAACTATTATCCCATTGAACAATACAAATCTGACTGGAACCAACACATTATAGATAATGCGCACCATGCATGATGCGCGACTGCAAAGTAACAATTAATGTCACAATTGCTTAGCAAGGCTTACTTTGCTAAGTTTGTGATTGACCTGAAATCACGAGTGATAAGCAAGCAGGCATATAAATCGTTCTAAATAAAAGCTTGAAATACATCTTGTACAGCCTTAGGTAATGTTGACTGGCTCTTCTTTCAGGAAACATCAAATATGTTACCCTTAAAAGAACCATTCAGGCCAATACGATTCTGTTGCAAGCGACATATTTGATGTTTCCCTCGAGGCCAATAAATATTATTTAAATATTCTCTGGCCTTGAAGGGAACATTTGATATATTGCCCCCCAAAAAAATCACTGAGTCAACATTATGACCACCTAAAATTGTCACAAGAATCCACACATGCACGCATAGTGTCCTCATTGTGCATTGGCAGTTTGATATAGCTGAGAGTGGAACAAAGGAAGCAATTCCTCGGTCATCCGGATTCCTAAGGAGAAAACCTGGAATGATGTATGCTTCCAAATTGGATTTTGGGTAAGCATGTATTAAATATGATTATTTAGCAACTTCAGGCCATCGCTCACCATACGACTGTTCGCGATGCGATTTTGGAACAAATCGCATTTTGCTCATTTTCTGAAGATTTGTATGGAACATATCATTTTATTTGAGGTTAATATTAAATGAAAGAATATTAATATAACCATTTTGAAAGATTGCAAGCCTTTATTTTGGAGTAAAGGCCAAATTACTTTCAAATCGTAGCCAATCGTACGACTGCTATGACATCATTACGACTAGATATTAAATTCGCATTTATTCTGAGACGGATGATAGCATAGTCACAGAATTTAACACAGGTATTCGTACGATGATTTAGAACATTACACAGTAAGATATTCCAAGTCTCAATATCAGCATCAAGTTCTACTCCATTTTATTCTGAAATCGGGTCGCAGACCAATCGTAAGGTGTGCGGTCTCCTTAAAGAACCTTGCATCACATCTCATCTGTGGGTATGCCCAGAGCAGGGAAGGGCAGAGACGGGTAACTTGTAGCTCTTGTCATAATACAAAGGTTTGGAAAACCGCAGACTTGGCTTGCATGTGCACGGCACACACCTCTAGCCCAACTTTATCGCAATGAGCTAGATACATAATTATTCAAGTTAACCCTATAACTATAATAATGAAGCATAAGTTTGTAAAGCACAACTTTTAAATGAAATAGGCTGCGAGGTCTCTCTGCAAGGCAAATAAAGCTCATTAACTAAAGAGGTATGTTTTTAATTTGTATTAGAAGACATTGAGAAAAAGATAGCTTCTTTCTAATATCAATTGGCAGGCTATTCAAAAGTATCAGAGCAGCAATGGTTAATAAAAGAGTGACTTTTATTTTGCAAAAGGGGGTCCTGGAACAATAATTCATCAGTGGAGCTGCTTGAGTATCAACCATGTGATTGGGTTTCAAGGTTGAGTTCAATGTTAATGGAATAATTTTTTTGATGGAAATGTTGAATGTCTAAGGTTAGTCTGCAGTGACATTAGCACGTTCCCAGCAAAGAGGTAAAATTTTCTTACCTTGACCAAGTCTTTGGGCCAGCCCGATCCCAATACACTCCGACTACCGTATCCATACGTATTGCCACCATACTCCACAACTTTCCTTGAATTTGTATTGGGTCCAGCATATATCACAACCTAAGCAGGAAACAACAAAATAAAACAATATATTACACATTAACTGATCTCTAAATTACTGCATAAATTGAATCTTTGTAGAGAAATAATGCAGGAATAGCGTGATTTCTAAGAAAATACTGGATTCTAGTGTGCCAGAAATTTATATGAAATTTAATCAATACAAATGGCAACCTAAAATAAGAAATATGATATGGCTTATATTCATGTGCTACTTAAAGGTTCTTATCTTATTCCAAAAAACTGATAATAAAAAACTTTTACAGATGTTTTACTTAGAAACAACTTTGTTACCTCTGAATTATTCTTTTAATATATAATGGGTGATTTCAAGTTCAGTGTTGACCTTTTGGTGTTGGTGTTAGGTCAATTTTTACACAAATATAACACTAAACAAAAAATGAAGATGAAGATGCATTTCTATATGAACCTCAAATGCATACAATAGCATGTTGTACAATGTACTTGGCAAACTGTGAAATACCAGTCCTTCATGGACACATTGTTGTTTTTTGTGGATGTAAATGAAACACACAATTCAAAAGAATATATAAATAATCAAGACATCAAAGTTGGTGCTTATCTCATTCAATTATCAACCACCATGTCACTTTAGTACCAATGACCTTCCTCTGATCATGCGCAGAATCTTCTGATCAAGCGCAGAGTGGAATTACGAACTGGCTTATTTGTAAGAGATTATCAGTAGCACCATCTTTTTGTTCCACGAAACACTCACCTGAGTTCCGTAACACAAAGATTAGCCATCAATCGCTAAACGGACTGGCTAATAAAGATCAATGTTACACGCGACTTTAGTTTGAAATTCTGACCAGGAACCAATCAGTGTGGTTCTTTCATATTTGCAATTCATCGCAAACCTTTGTGCTACGAAGCCCTGACCATGTTCTCTGGGCTTCAACAACACATAAAACAGGCCTTTATCATCTGATTCATTGGTAAATTGCTGATTGGTCTACACCCACTTCATCTACTTTCTTGGTCTCATCCTTGTTTGTCTACTTACTATTGCCATTTAACCCACTTTCCATTTTGTCTAATATCCAGTGAGGCTATACCCATTTTGAATAATTTTCACTTGGTCTAACACAACTAGGTCTATATAGTGAGATGAACTGTTCATACACTTCATTTCTAACAGTGTAAAAAATAATGAGTGTAGACTTTATAACAAACTGGCCATTAGACGAGATGAGAAATAGACTAAGTGAGTACTAGAACAAGTGTAGTGTAGAACAAATGGCAATTGGAACAAATTGTTAGCAGGCCAAATGGGCTTTCGGCTTTAGCCCACATGGGATGAGACTATCTAAGGAGTAGACCAAGTGAATAGAAACAATATATTCTTACCTTGTCATAATCATACTGGGATGCACAACGGGGTTCAAATCTGAGATAGAGACACCTTGCACCCGGGATGTGAACAGTTTCTCTGAACTTGTAGTTATCTCTGACAGGGTGGATGGTCTCGACTGTCTTACCAGCGGCCCAGGGCGCCGGGATTCGAAGCTTTGTCAGATAGTTCTCGCAGCTCTTCTCACTCCTGAACATTAACAAAAAATCAAAACAAAACAAATACTTAGAGGTAAAAATGTTTGTCAGGCAGCAATGTCAATGTATATTCAATGATATCACTGTTATATAAATCTCCTCCTCCTCTCCCTCCTCTTTAACCTCCTTTTCATTTTCTTTCTTCTCTTCCCCTCCTCTCCCACTCCCCCCTCTCCTTCCCCATCTCTCCTCCCCTCATCCTCTCTCCCCCTTTCCTCTTCCTACTGCTCCCTCCCCTCTCCTCCCTTTCCTTCCTTCCCCTGTATTCTGAGTATGTTACTCCTCTAAAGAGAGCATAATACAAGATGACACCGTGAGTCTGTACTCACTTCCTCTCTCCTCCCTTCCTTCTTCCCCACTCCCTCTCTAGTCCTCCTCCTCCTTCCCTCCTCCTCCTCCTTCCCTCCACCTCCCCTTCCCCCCCCCCCATCTGCCTGTATTCTGAATTTGGTGCCCCTTCAAAGAGAATATAATGCAAGAGTCTGCACTCACTTGTCTTTGATGTGACTGGCAAGAAGGTCTGTGACAACATCATGAGGCTGAGAGCTGTTCTTATCCATCTTCTTCTCCTGATGAGCAGTGTTTCCTATTGCCATGGCAACCTACCAAACAAGACATGTATGTATAACATAATGTGCAAATCATGGAACTGTATCATAAAGCTTTGTGAAAGAACATAGGGCTGATATAGGGGTCTGTAACTTACAAGTTCTGCTTTATTTTAGACCATTCATAATCCTTACAATTAATAATGATAATGAAATAATAATGATAATAATAATAATAACAACAACAACAATAATAATCCAAGCTTTTGGGAAGTTACAACTGATGCAGAGGTTCGAGCCCTGGTCACGTCTTTTGGATGGTGACGTTAAAGGTCGGTCCCAGATGTAAATAATCAATTCTGATTGATACATGTCTGACAAATCTCAAACACACACACAATAATAGTAGTGATAATAACAATGATAATAATAATAAAAATAGTAATAATAATGACAATAATAACAATATAATAATAATAATATCATCAATAATAATAATAATAATAGTAGTGAAAATAATGATTATCATTAATATGGAAATTTTTCAAGAGGATACAAGGTGCAACTACTATTAGTCCAGCTGTAGCTTGGAGCTGCCACTTTATAGGCAGACTTTCAAGGAATTATATATCATGTTATTGTTTGCTTAGAAATTTATTAGAATTTCTTTATTAAGACCATTTTGAATATTTGTATTTATATTTGAAACTAAATAAATATGGAGAACTGAAACTGAAAAATACCTGACTGATGAGGACAGTCAGTCTGACAACCTGAGGGACCAAGGCTTCAGCTAGATCCAGACTGCGCAGGTTAGGATGACGTAAGGCTGTGACTAGACCTGGTAGCAGATAGCCTAGTATAGTTCCTTTCACTACCCGGTCCAGGACCTGCATCTGACTGGCCTGACCAGAGTTCATCAGGTCATTGCACATGCCCAGTAGAGTTTCCAGAATCTGGGATTTGAGAGGAATTTTATGCTCAAAATGTTATATTTTATCGTTGACATCAGCAATGTCATCACTTATTGTCACTGAACACTACCAAATATTACTAAACATTACTTATCATCAAGATCATCACCATCACCACCGTCAGTAAAACAGGCATCACTGCAAAAGGAAGCCCTGATTCTTATACCAAAATTTTTCTTGTTGTCATAATGTTTTCTTCCGATAAAGCCAAATAATTTCAGATGTGGAATATTAAGTCATCAATCACTTCTTGATGTCAGGTGACAAGACAAACTATCACATGATCTGCTAGCTGGATAGCTACATCCAGCTCACCACGAAAGTGATGGTTTGCCTTCCACCTTCTCCAACAGTGATGATTTGCTGCATATCAAATATCACAGTCATCATTATCATCATCATCATTTGTTCAGCGTCACCTGTGCCTGGGAGGTGAAAAGCGAACTGAATCACTATGACCTGCAAGTCTCTCCTCCTCCTGATATAACTAATGGGGGGAGTGCATGTGGACCACTACACCAGGGTTTCCCTCAATAACTGAGAACATTACATTACCAACGCCATTAACATGGTCTTGCTGATCCTTACCTGTTCGCATCCATTGAATATCTTAGTGGCCAGTTTGAGAACAGTGTCCTCTACCTCCTTTGTGCATGGCTTGGGCCCGGTCGGTGGAGTGGTAGCAGAAGTTCCCTCCTCCATCTTCTCGTCATTCATGATGATACCTTGTAAGATGTGTAGCTCAAGGGATGTTAGGAACTGTTGGCAAGGGCTGGCAAGCTGTGTGGATATATAGTACAGTGTCAAAATCAATTAAGGTACATATTGATAAGTTGTTTTTCTGTTTCAGTCATGAAAAGGAAAATCAGAATTCAGCTCTGTGGTTCTGTTTTTTTAAGAACTTGAAAAGTACATCGCAACAAGCTTTCCGCCCTGTGATTTGTTTTCGCACCAGACATCAAACTTGATGTTGACTCTCTGATTTTTGTTCATGAATATTAAAGAGCGCCATTAAGTGAGATTGGCTTGGCTTACAACATCTCATAACTGATCAGGGCCCTGTTGCAAAAAGAGATGCTATCAATCGCAACTCAAAAAATCATGCACAACTTGATTTTCAACCAATCAACAGCACGCATTTTAGGTTTGCGATTGATTTTTTACTTGCGTTTAAACGCAACTCTTTCTGCAAGAAAGAGCTTCAAGCGAATCAACCAAATTCATAAATGTTATTGTTGGTTTTATTATCATTTAGCAATTAAGAACACACAGAATACATGAATATTAAAACAATAGTAACAAAAAAGTACCTCTGGGAATTACAGGTCACAATAATTGTCGGCAGCTGGCTCATCTCTGACAACTCTAATTACACACATTCCTATATCCTCTGAGGGAGGGCGCTATGAGATTATGTCACATGCATAGAGTCTATACCGAATGTACACTCTATCTTCCCAACTGAAATTACAGAACCATGATTTAGGTATACTTACTGGTACATTAGCTGATATCGATTCAGCTGGTCTATCACTGGTGAGGCACTGTGTAAGGAGCTGACGTGATTCCCTTTCTGATATATTCATGATCATCTGGACCAAGCCCTCATCAAACCTGTTAACGAAAGACCACCACAGGTGTAAGTGTTGGCGCTGATGCCTAAAGTAAGTGTTGGTGTTTGGTGCATTTTTCGGCTGCACAAACACCATACATAGGCTTTCAACTATGAGAGACCAAGCCCAACAAGGAGAGGTCACCACAGGAGCTAGTGTTAGTGCTGCTATTTGAGTGTTTGTGTTGGTGCTAACTATCAAATTTCCTCTACACTATCGGTCAAATACTCACTTAGCCCTTTTCTCATAATCCAATTCCCAGACAGTCCAAATTTCCATTTAGCCTACTAATAATTTTGCACTTTGTCAACATGAAAATTGGATTAATAAACACTTTATCAAACTATATACACAAAAATGTCCATGATGTGGGTATAGTGCAACTGGATATTGAACAAAACTCCCCTTCCAAGTTGTTCAAACTTTTGGAATAAAAGTAAGAATATTTGCTTACTTGTGATTCTCTTTTCTGGAAGTCTGCCTGAGTTGATGAGCCAGCTCTGTTAGGATCATATCTCTTAGTTTACCCAAGGAGGATGTAGAGTCTCCATCGGTCAGAAGTTGACGAAGCAGACCGTTGATTTGATCACAACCACTGAATAGCACAGAAAGACCAGTCCTATATGAAGAAAAAACATGCAG
Source organism: Lytechinus variegatus (assembly GCF_018143015.1). Classification (NCBI taxonomy): domain Eukaryota; kingdom Metazoa; phylum Echinodermata; class Echinoidea; order Temnopleuroida; family Toxopneustidae; genus Lytechinus; species Lytechinus variegatus. The sequence goes on from NC_054741.1 coordinate 63,382,421, forward strand.
AGCTACCTGTTTGAACCTGCTTACTACCAAAAACTGTATTTGTCATCCTACCTTCCTATATACAGTACTTGCAGTGCATACATGTATTTAGAACTCAATGCTTTGGGGCTTTTTTAGATTACACTAGGTGATCGTGCCTTTATCAGTGCTGCACCCAAACTCTGGAATAGTCTCCCTTCCTCAATAAGAAATGCATCCTCTGTCAACTTATTTAAAACTAAACTGAAATCCCACCTCTTTCAAGAGAGTTTTTAATAAATAAGTCACTTTTTTTATATGTATTTTGTAGAAATAATTAACCTTTACTTATTTTTCTTTGATTAATTTAGCGAACTTAAATTTTCTTCTCAAATTTCTGCATATCCTGTTAATATTTGTTTTTTCTGCTGATCTGTTATGTATTGTAATGCACAGTTGAGTATATCAAAATAGAAATTGCGCAATATAAATTTACAATTATTATTATTATCATTAGAGTTTTAACTCTCTGTGAAATACTTCCCAGGTGTTATATCCAAAAATGTAGGGTCGTTTTCGAGCTGAATATGTTGGGATAGTTTAATAGCAAGCCATCGCTTTACATCATGCAACAGTTTACCCTGAGCTGCCAATTGGAACACGAACATTTCAGTATTTGAAAACTGAAAATCAGTATTTTGAAGAGGAAATCGGTATTTTTAAAAAAAATACCATAGGACAACATATAAAAATTAAAATTTAGAAGTCAGTATTTTGCATTAAACCATCACTACTCTTCTGTTTTTTGGGTACTAATTCCTGATAATCAGTATTAATTGGCAGCTCTGTTTACCCACAGCACGAAGTTCCAATGAATGTGCAGTATAACACAACAGGGGTCCTATAAAGATGATACTAATCATCATCATCATAATAACAATAACAAAAACAACAATAACTCACTTGATAACATTACAGGCTTCAGTTATGAGTCTCTCTGCTCCAAACTTCCCATCACTTGATGTCAACAGACCCCAGACCAGTTTCCTTTGAGTGAAAAGTTGAGACAAAGTTGATATACAACTACAGTTAGATAAACAAAAAATCTCCCGAACTTTGAACTGCCTCTATACCTCATGTTACTCCATTAATAAAACATGGCTAAAGCTATGGCAAACAGTCACCTATGCATACCTGACAACTTTTGAAAATAAAAACTAGAAATCTGTAATAGAAACAAGAGTGCGAAGAGGAGGGTGTTGGATGGGGTGTCCCCCCCCCCCCACTCGGTATCTGATTTTATTATTCATATCACAATGTAGAACTTCAATCATTAAGATTTTGCAGTTTGGAATATTCTTATCAAATGCTTACAATTTTTTTTTTTCAAAAATTAGATCACAAATGGATCAAGTAATGTGTACCAGGCTTTCCTCTCTCTTTATAACTCTCCAAATCTTACCTAGTCCTTTCTAAGATGTTTCTCTCATCAACATTGTCTGGATTGAAGGCATGTGACTTGAAGACAACCTAGGAAATAGTAATCAGTCAAAGAATGAATAAGTATATAGGTCATTGACAATATAATTCATTGTAATTCTGAACTGTGTGGTTTGGGTGATGTTTTATTTGATAAGATGCTGCTTTTATTTTTATTAAAAAATAATACATCAGCAATGTCTAATGAAGAGTTTCAATTTTTGTTTTTTCTGGGCTTTTTCCAAGTGAATGATGAATATGATAAAATTATATAATTACAAATATATAAGCAATTTACAGATAAATTACTAAAAATAAATAATTCCAATAATGAAGCAAATAATTCCATGGATTCTGACATGCCCACATACAGTGTAAACACAACCTCAACTCCCTGGCAGTATTCTAGTAATCAGCTTTTAATGATGCTCTAATTGCTAAGCTAACAACACTGACATTCGTATCCTAAAGGGTACCTATGTGAATCTGCACCTTGCCAAAACGCTAGTGCCTCATTGAGATTTGAACACACGACTCTCTGAAAAGCAAGAACCGTGTCACCGTGACACTTTCAATTAAGAGTCACATGCAAAACCTCTAATCTAATCCATTCATGAATAAATACCTAGGTAGTACGTTTAATGACTTGCAATGGCAGCTGTAGTGCAATGCATGTCATGTTCTTTCATCTCATGTCTTTATCTACCTTGTCCCCCACATGAAAATAGCCATTTGGGGTCCTTAAAACTAAGCTTAGCAATCTCTGTAGCTTGTAGAACATTTTCCTTTTGTTGCTTTGACTACAATGTACAATCAATCGTGAAAATCAAGCCTACAATTAATCGCTATACTTTGTGTTACGAGATCCTGATCAATCGTTAGGCTTTGTGTTGCGGGCCCCATGACTGTAACATACATACCTGCAGAACAACCAGCATGCACTGAATGATGGCAAGATTCTGTTCTTCTACGGCCTTCTCTATTATAGCACACAACCATCTGAGATGGGTGATTGGGGGCGGGGTAGTTTTCTTTTTATTGCTTTGACTACAATTTACAATCAATCATGAAAATCAAGCCTACGATTAATCGCTATACTTTGTGTTACGAGATCCTGATCAATCGTTAGGCTTTGTGTTGCGGGCCCCATGACTGTAACATACATACCTGCAGAACGACCAGCATGCACTGAATGATGGCAAGATTCTGTTCTTCTACGGCCTTCTCTATTATAGCACACAACCGTCTGAGATGGGTGATTGGGGGTGGGGTAGGGGCAGCCATGAGTCTCCCTAGGGCGGGGCTCTGGTATACTTCACTGTGTACCTTGTGACAGCTGGAGCTCCCCACATGGTGTAGAAGAAGACCCACAACCTCAGATACCTCCAGCATATTGTCTATAATAAAGATTGTGAACGAAGTGAAAGTGATCACCACATGAAAAACAAAAGGGGCTGTCAAAGCTAGACGATATACAGCAATGTACGCACTGCAAGCCATTTTAACATATAATCCTATTTCTCTATAACAATTATTTAATTCTATATTTTTATAAGAATGAACTTCCTGAGTTAAAAATAAAGTAATCAAAATAATTTTGTAATGTTAACAAATGGCAATTCTTGATATTCTTGGAATAGGATTAAATGGCAACAATGGTTGGACAAATGTACGTCAGAATACACTGACTATATAACGATAGGGTATGACAGCCCATTTAACAAATCAATTTAATGATTAAAGTCTCTCTAGGGCCATTTAACCATGTTTTTGTGTTGTTAATTCATGCTGATTTGGCCTTGTTGAATGCTACACGTGGCAGTTGCAAACTGATTCAAAAGTCCTTGAGTTTAGCCCAGACTTTCAGATGATAACTAACCTGTCTCCAGATAGCATACATGTGCTAGGGATTGAATCATCAATGCTAGGACTCACAAATTGTAATATAGTGGAAGTGGAAGAGTCGTGGTGTAGTGGTTCTGACTCTCGCCTTGTAAACAGAGGGTCGTGTGTTCGAATCCCACCGCGGTCTAGCGTCCTTTGGCAAGGCGTTAATCCACACTTTGCCACTCTCGATCCAGGTGCTAAATGGGTACCCGGTAGGATGTGAAAGATATTGTATGTTTGATTTTGCCATGCTATAATAAGGCTGCGTTGAATGCAAGGAATGCTCCCCAGGGAGTGGAAATTGTGCACTATTTGTGCGGGATTGAAATGAATCCAATGACCGGGGTAATAATATGCTGTAAAGCGCTTTGAGCCATTCTGGGAAAAGAGCTTTATAAATATTGGCTATTATTATTATTATTATTATACAGAATTATTGTTCATTTTTCATCATCTTGATTCAACTTTGATAGTATGCCTACTTCAAATGAGTCATTTTCGTCCTATTTTTTCCCCAAAATGAGTATGTAAAGTTGATGTCCACCTTATTGAGTTCCTTCTTTAAACTTGTGCATTTTACAATCCTTGCACCTTATTGGGACATCACTCTCCCGCTTTAATCCAGAGAGATTGGCCTACAACTCACCCAACATCCAGCATTCATCACTGTGTTTCTCTTGTTCTAAGTGATTTCAAACCTCAGTCAGACAACAGTTTTCCTGGAAGAGGGAACTCAAAGCTAGTTCTACTGATCAACCCTAATTTCTCCCTGCACTGGGAATTCATTGTTAAGTTGTTTCTTTGACTTCTTGATTTTCCAATTGCGGCATGTAAAAATCAGGGAAACAAAAAATGTTTTTCTGGAATGAAAACAGACCTCCCATGATAATGAACTTTAATGGCGAATGAATGAAACACAAGAATTCTCACTCAACAAATATATGCAAAAAAATAAATGAATAAAAATTGACTTGCTCAGACATCTGGGCATGAATTCACAAAGGTGATTTTGAAAATCCACGGTTGAATCCAAGATTTATGCAGATTTCCTGTATAAATTATGCTTGATTTAGCGCGTGTAGAAAACATATCCAATGCTGATGCCCACTTTTGTCACAGTGCACCAATTTGACCTGTTACCATGGTTAGATGCGCTATTTTATTCATGAGTCCACCATTTGAAGAGTGGACTCATTATTCAAAACAGTGGACTCATGAATAAAGTAGCGCGGATAGCCACGGCAACAGGCGTCAATTTGGCGCACTGTGACAAAAGCAGAGATGCCAACTTTTGGAAATCAGAATTAGGGAGGATTTGCAACTGCCACCAAATTATGTGCGCATAGCGCACATCTCGAGCGCAGAGCGCTCGACCCTTGCGGCCGGGGTCCAGCTCTGGGTTTCTAGATGCTCTCTGGTGCAATCTGACCCTTATTTTGGGGCATTTCACATGTTTTGAAATAAACATTGTTCCCACTTTTTTAACATAAAAAATATCAAAATTATATGCATTTTTACATGTAAAAAAAATGAGGGGACAAAGTAAAAAAAGAAGTACCTGTTCAACTAATAAGGAGGAATTATCACTATCGGCTATAGGCAGGTTATGTTCCACTATAAATCCAGTAAAGAAAAGCTCAGCGCTGGTCCCTTGCTTGGTGAAATAAAGACAACAGGGTACTAGTGGAGCTCGAAGATCTTGTCTTTGCAATGTCCGTAGGCCTATGCCGTTTGTTCCCTAACGTTAAGTGCTTCCGAATTATCATCACGACCTCCCTGCTCAACTGAAATGTCCACGCTGCAAATTGCGCAAAATGCATGGTAAATTCCTCTTTCCGACTTCCGAACACACAGGTACTGGAGACTGTATTCAGTCTTATACTTCTGAGACCATTTCTTGGTCTTCTTTTGTTGATTTTCCGCCATTTCGTGTCAATATCAACCCATTAATATGCCGAAATCACACACCGGTATTCCACCGCACGACTCGACAAATCCAGTGGCCGCGAGCGCACACGCCTCGCGAAGCTAGCCGGGCCTACCGGCCTGGTGCACAGTGGATTCCCGTTGGGCATATCACATGCACCAGCTTTTCGCTGCTCCTTATTTGTCTACCTTTCACACAGAATTTAGTAGCAGCGAACGTAATGGAGTTAATACATGCTAAAGCTAGCAGACGATACATGTACTTCCAATCCAATTTGATCAATGCAAAAAAATCGTAATTTCGGGAGGATAAGGATGGTAATCGTAAGGGCGGGAGTTGGGATGAATTTTCGGGAGCCTCCCGATGAAATCGGGAGGGTTGGCATCTCTGCAAAAGTGCTCATCAGCATTTGACATTTTTTAACATACGTGGTAAAACAAGCATAATTTATACAGGAAATCTGCATAACCCATGGACTCAACCGTGGGTTTTCAAAGCCACCTTTGTGAATTCGGGCCTTTGTGTCTGATCAACTACTGTTGCAAATGTCACCTGCTGACCAATATTCAAAGGGAACTGTATGAAGCGCTTGAATTGCAGGTGGTGTTACGTACCTTGTGGTGTTTTTTCAATAAGTGGAGGTTGTGGTACTCCCAGCTGCTTACAGACATGGTGAGTAGCCCTCAGCCCAGGATTCTGCCATTGGTCAACCCAGTCGGGAGAACAGGTCCAGATGGTGTTGTTCAGCTCGTCATAGCAAATACCTGGAGATAATATAAACATAATTCACTTAAACCAGTCGATAGTAAAAAAAAAAAAAAAACCTGTCTTTAGTGGCCACTCTCCAAAATTTGGTCCTATTTAAAAAGGATATATGTTATAGGACCTGTCTTAAAGGGATGGCCCAGGCTGAAAATATTTATATCTGAATAAATAGTGTAAAATTAAGAGAGCAAAGTGCTGAAAATTTCATCAAAATCGGATAACAAATAACGAAGTTATTGAATTTCTAAGTTTCTAAATATTTTGTGAAAACAGTTATATGCACATCATCATGAATATTCATTAGGTGGGCTGATGATGTCACATCTCCACTTTCTGTTTTCTTATGTTATTACATGAAATCATAAATGTTTCATTTTTTCATACATGTGTAAATGATGTGTCTTTGTTATGATGAAATAAGTTGCAGCAATAAATAACTATTGCACTTAATCGGTTGTCAATCAAATTGTTTTAGTTCTCGGTAGAACATTCTGAATAAACCTTATTTCAAATAATAAAATACAAAAGAAAAAGTGGGGATATGACATCATCAGCCCACCTAATGAATATTCATGACAGCATGCCTAGAACTGTTTCACTGGAATAATGCAAATCTTTAAAAATCAATAACTTTGTTATTTGTTATCCATTTTTTGATCAGATTTTTAGCATTTTGCTCTGTGAATTTTACTCTATTTATTGAGATAAAGATATCTCAAGCCTGGACCATCCCTTTAAAAGACAACTTGTCTCCACTGTCCCTCTTTCTGTTTCCCTTGGATGGCCATAACAGACAGTTTTGACTGTAATATGTAAAGTGCATAGACAGTCCTCTTTCATTGTTATGATCTAAGAAAGTTCAGTTACTATCATAATTTATGCAGTAAATTTATGCATTATACTATCAATCTTTAAGCTCACATTAATTGCCTCTGGATCCTGTTAAAAATGGCTTAGGGATTGGTCACAGAGTCGTTCTTTATGATGGACTGATTTGATCATGCGAAATTGATCATCTAGGTCAAATGTACAATTCATTAAATGAAGCACAGGGCTAAAATGCATGTGTAAAGTGCTATAAAAAAATCCACTATTATCATGAAAACGTATCATCAATGGCAAGTTACAAGTGCCAGTTATAAGCTCCTAAAAGGACCCATTTCATTGGACAAGAATGAACTTGGAGCAGAATCCTTGCATTCAATGCCAGGCCTCATGAAACCAGGTCATGTACAGTGGATCATACAAATTCTAAGATTGATAAAAAAGTTTCATGACTATGGCAGGTGTTCAATAACAGTGGCCACTTTTCACCATTCCTAAAATTTTACTCTCAAGAAAAGTTAAAATCAATCAGTCAACAAAAATTTCCATGGTCAGTAGCTTCTTATTCAAGAAACCAAAACCAAAATTTTTCAAATTTGAATAGAATATGTACTAGAAAAATGTAATTGAAAGGATTTTGCAACATAAGCTAAGCTGAAAAACATGCCCCTCCCCCTTTTGATTACTCCTACAAGCAAAAACAATAAGAGGGGATGAGAGTGAGAAACATGTACATGCATAGCTAGGAAGAAGTAAGATGGACAACATTGATTGGGGTATCTGATGGAGCGTTCTCAGTGTTTCTAATATCAAACCTTTTAGCAGATGTCCTACTATGTAAGTAGACTTACCTAGACCCTGGACGTTTGATCCTCTAGCAATAGCACATGCTGGGGCATCCATAAGCTCTAGCTTGCTGGTTAGGAGACCATTTGAAAGATTGAAACAGATGCTTGTTGCCAATGCTGCATCAGATGATATGAAATGATACCAATAGTTATAATTAAAACTGTGTTTTTGTGTACTTATGATTTCTAAATATCATTCTACTGTCATGGGATTGGATTCCTGTACAACCCATTTCACCCAAATGCTTTTATTCAAGTCCATCAACGTCATTCTAATCACATTGACTTTCACATCCTGCCAGGCACCCATTCAATTCATTTCATTTAAGGAGTAAACAGCTGTAGAATTCTGACTAATGTCTCTCAGAGAGCCTTTGGTTCAAATTCTACTGCAGGCGTTTATTTCCTTCAGCAAACAATCTATTATAACACGCGACTCTCAATCCAGGTGGTGTAAATGAAGAACTGGCAGGAACCTATTCCTTCAAACGCAGAAGCACCTAACTCCTGTGCTGTTGAAGCCAGGGTAATGATGCTGAATTGTCATAAATGCTAAGTGATAAGAGATATATGAGCAAATACAATTACTATTACAATGACTATTAAAAATAATTGCCTTGATGGCATAACATACATGGAAACATTCTGGCGATGTAACTTACTTCTAAGTCCACTAAGCCCAGCAGTAGTACTGAATAGGGATCGAGAAGCTGAGCTGCTACTTCCTCCAGGGGGCGATGTCACTATCACAATACTACTGCCGCAGCAATATATAGGTGACCTGCGAAGGAGCTTCAGGGTCAGGCCACAGCTTGTGGTAGCTGTACAGAGAACACACATGAAGAAAATTAATTCAGACACATACCATGCACAAGCCCACACAAAATCTTTGTTCATATCATAAAAAATTGTTCAGTTTTCCTTCAATCTTAACAAAAATTGAGGTGAATGTTCCTTTGCTGCCCAAGTTTTGAGGAATAGCCTAATCAATGATGGACACAACAGATGAATCAAATCTGCTCTTAAAATGAAGAAATGCTTTTATCATTGCCTGATCACCTGAAAGAGGACCAGCATATATCAAGGATGTTTAATAGTTTTCCAACCCTGGGGAAAGACACCATGTAGTAGTTCAGGTAAAACCCAATGATACAATAGTAGTTCAGCAAAACTAATTGATACAGTGGAAACAAGTTTATTTTAATTACAGCTAACAGCAAAGGTTCATTTCATTAAAAAAAAACAGATTTACTTCTGTGGAAAAACTTACATATTTCTTCTCTGCCACCTGAATTACCATTGGAGTTGGTGAGTTGCGCTAGTGCAGCAGCATTGCCCGGGCGGAACGCTCTCAGTCTTAAGAGCAGTGGGTCTGCCACACCTCTTACTATATCCTCATTCCGAACTAGTACAATTGATGGTCTAAGACGATCAGCAATGGTCTCACCATCTTGCTCCTGTAGTGGTATTGAGAATTCAATAATGATCATGAAGGCAAATAGATAAAAATCTTTATTTAACCTTCGCAAAAAGGACAAAATATGAGACAAAACATACCAAAAAAAAATTCATATGCTTATTTGCATAAATAATTAATGAAAAATATAAACAACTAATCTTTTGTAAATTCTACTATAGAGTGGCCGAGATCAGTATATCCTGGTCTGAAATAGCCAAGTTATAATATGGTTAATGTATCACCACTGCATCTGAAATCATAAGAGGGTTTCTTGTTTTGATGAAATTGCAGGAGTAATGAGTAATGACCAATCTTACAATCAATAACAGCAAATTTGCTACATGATTTGCAATAGACTTTAATAGGATTGAAATCAATTGTCAGATTGATTTCATTAAATCAGTGTTTCATGTAAAAAAAAAAAAAGAAATGAAGTTACCCTAAATATCAAATATAGATATAAGGGAACTTATTTTACAGGGCCACATGGCCTTATTTTAGTTTTCCCTTTTTTTCCATTTTCAAATAATTTAGCATGTATTTACCCTTTCTTGTTTTCATTGAAAGGCATTCTGTAAACTGTTTATATGTATTTTACTTTTATGAATGCATATGATTGCATGAATTTAATTTGTATTGCAATGAACTGTTTTTTATGTGATAATGGAAAATAAATGATCAAACAAAAACAAACCTTCAAGATTAGAAAATCGACGGTTACAGGTTGACCTTTGCCACTCTTGTCTGGTCCAGGAGGGCACCAGACTCTATAGAAGTAGGTACCATCACTGCAGAGTGAGACAGTGACTTGAGAAGCATTGACCAGGGTCTCGGGCATCTTCACATTACCTTCAACCTGTATGAGGGGATTAAACAATAGGATGTCAAACATGGTCCGTCTACCCAACATCATCTTTACTAACACTTTGTCGGTGGGCTGTTCAATTCATTTATCTCAAAATTAAACAAATTTAGAGGACAGCTCTATTTTAAAATTACGTGTATGATAATGCTGTCAAACCTAATATTGTTTGAAAACAGAATTGCAGTAGGTTGCCACTTATGTCAAAACTCCAAAATAGAGCCTGTTCTGAGCTGCTACTAGAATATATAACTTGAACTACCCATCAATGATTTATTAACCTTTTGTTATTAAAAAGTACAAAAGTTAGAAAGCTCCTGTATCAATACTTGCAATATTTGGAATAAGATGATGGATGAAGAAATAAAGCATTAGATATGTTTCCATCTGTTACTGCAAACAAGGGTAAATATCAAATTGATAAATGTACATTTGGTTGAGCAAGTAAACTACAGATACTAAATTACCTTAAGAGTATCTCTATTGATGACGGACCCCAATAAGTCTGTTTTAGAGTCTGCCTCCAGAGGGCGATGCAGCAGTATCTTGTCTGTGCAGGCAATCAAGCCTACTGGAAGGTCAGGATTACGGGCGTAGACAAAGCCTCTGAAAATATACGGGAAAATAGTCATTACTGAAGAGCAAATGTAATAATTTTGCTTAAAAATGAAAATATACGTTTTAAAACATACGCACACTCTCAAAAATATATATTTCTTAATTTATCACACAACTGGGAGAATGGTTATAACACAATATGAGATTTTGGAATCACCTGATTAAGGGCAAGTCCAAGAAAAGGTCACCCTACACAGCAAAATTTCATCTTTAATTTAAGAAGTTATTTTTGGTCAGATAAGAAAGCCCAAATGTTGGATTTTAAAATTTAATTATGAAAAATTTGATAATATAAATATTTATGCTAATTTGGGGCACCTAATTTGCATAATTGGTAAAATGTGCGTTACATATGGGACAATTATAAAAACTCACAGAAAATGAAAACAAAACTTCTGAAATTTAGTCATAGGTGGGATGTTGACCCCCTAACATCTTATTACTTTTGGGGGGAAAAAATGGTATCATCTAATTAATTATGCAATTAGGTCTTGTCCAAGGATGGAATGTCCAATACGTAACATTTTGATGATGTTTTTTGTAAGTTATTTCTCTTAATACAATACTTGTATTGTTGCATCTCTGGGAAGTTCTAATTTATTAAGTATGAAAATGTTATACCACAAAAAGTTTAAAAATAGAGTTTACTTTTTAATTTAGGTAATTAAAAAATTGTTACGTATGGGACATTTACACACAATGTCAATGGGGAGATTTGTGTACAAAGTGAATGGAGAAAAATAAATTTCAAGAGTGCTCTAAAAAGTGATTATTTACCCTTTCTTTAGTTTTTAAAGACTGATTTGTTATGAATATTGATAAATGAAAACAATCGAAGCGAAAAAATTGTGAAAATGGAAAAATATGGAAAAAATAAAAAACAATTGAAATACATAAGAAATTCATGAAATGGTGAAAAACAAGGGAAAAATGTTGAAATGGCTAATTTTCCTTTCAGTCATATCAAATATATCTAAATAGAACATTTGAAAGAAAGAAACTCTCTTTTGTTATTTCCATATTTGAAATTATTTCAATTTTTTGAATTATGGGGAAAATACGTAACGGCACATCTTTTCTCTCTAACATGTCAAGGTCATATGTCACCATTTTTTGCATGATTATTCTTCTCCTAGATGTCTACCATCATGAGGGTATTCAATCTAATCAAAGTCATTTAACACTATTTTTCAGGTCATTAAAGACTCTGAAATGTCCCATACGTAACGCGTGCGAATTCTTGGACTTGCCCTTAATTAGAAATTTTCTTTATATTTCACTGCACTGCACAGAGAAATACATATTGGACTTTGCATAAAAACTGTTTGACTTGAGAATCCCAGCTGTCATATTTTGAATGGAGGCATGTAGAACAATCTGTTGCAATGGAACTTATTACCAAACTATTTTATTCACCTTTATCACTGATCATACGTACATGTACAAGGAAAAAAAATAATTTGCTTTCATTTGGTGTACAAATATTTCTACCTTATAATGGCAGCCCCCCCCCCCAAGATTTTATAATGATAAACCAAACACAACAACAGCTGTAACAGTCAAAGCTATACCTTTAAAATGAGAAGTATAAAACTAGCTAACTTTGATCTATCCAACAAAATAGTCATCCCAGAGGAAAACAATACAATGTAATAAAGAGGCTGTGTAAGGTTAAGACAGAATTTGAATAGAATACTGAAGTGTGACGTCATCAATATTTACCGCTTGCATATCACTGTTTTTGATACCATATTTTGGTAGAGCATGATGAAAGACCACCACAAGCCAAATTTGGTGGAAATCAGTACATGGAGCCCAAAGATATGACCACATGAATACATAATAAGCCCCCCATTGAAGTCAATGTATTATTCCTATGATTTAGAACCAGGCCAATAATAAAAATTAATACACTGATTTCTATGGGGCCAATTATGTATTCATGATGTCATATCTAAGGCCCCCATGGACCAATTCCCACAAAATTTTGGTAGTGGGGGTTTTACATCATGCTCTACCAAAATACAATGTATGGTATCAAAAATGCTGAAATGTTGTGTGACATCAATTATCATCACTTCGGTACTCTATTACGAATCACCATAACTAAATAGCAAATTATGATAGTTGCCAATTGAAGAAAGAAAAAAAATGCAGGGTATGCATAAAATTTCATTCGTTTGAGTTTTAACCAAGAATGTTTCTTACAGTTTCGCATGCAGATTTGAATTCAATGAGCCAAAATAATGAATGGGTGATCCCTTTACAGAGAGATAACAAAATCAAATTACACAGACGCACCTTAAGGTTCCATGTAATCCAGATCCAATCTTTGCAAGACCTTTACCCCTTGAATTGGTGCAATACAAAGACACACCATCACAGGCCAGGCTTCTACCAGTAATTGATTCTACAAAGTAAAAAAATACATGTATTACATATTATTATATCTATATTATATCTACTTCTTCACGAAACATCTTGGTAAGCATTGTGCAAAATTCTGGTCAACCACTTTAGGGGGGAAATAAAAAATACAAGTATATGATGTATTTTCTTTTTTTTTTCTCTACAAGCGTTATGACATCCCGTAAATACATAAATTCAAGTGTACTCAAAAGGAATATTCAACAAACTTAACCTCTAAAGATGGCAAATTTGGGCCTATTTTGGTCTATATTGTACCAAATAAATATCAGCTGTAAATATATTTATGGGAAATACTATTTTTTTTTTCCAGAATCAAACATGCAATGAACTGTCAAGATTAAAATATTGTACTGTCTCAAAACTACTTTAGAATTCAGAATACTGAAATGATGTTTTTCAAAATTGTTATCCCTACAAACTACATGTACCCAGGGTTTGTACAATTTACCTTTTTCTTTCTCTTTATCCTCTGTCTTCTCCTCCTTCTCACCCAGCATGTCCTCAAATCCCCAGCACACGACATGGCGGCTACCATGGAGATAGGATGGTGATCCTGGCCCTCCTTCAAGCCGGAGTAGTCTCTGAAGGATGTCCGCTATGGGGAGTGGACCTATACTTGGGGCAAGCTGCTGCAGGAGGTGTGTAGTGTGGATGAATGTTCCTGTTGAGCCCCTGGAATAGAAAAAGAGAAGCAGGTAATGAAGGTAATTGTTGTTCAGACTTCAGAGACAAAAAAAATAAATACTATTTTCTGGCAGTTTCAAGAACAAGATATTCTGTATGCTGTTATACTGTACTTTCCTAGATTGATTTGATTCAATTGAAAACTGCTAGACACAATTGGGTCCAACATTGAATAACAGTGACCAAACCAACTTTCCATGTTCCAACACCAATCCAAGAGGTAACGCTTTCCAAAATTCATGTTAGGATCTTGACCAGATCTTACCTATATGTAGAAATTTGGCAGTTGTGAGACCATTTTGTCTATTTGTCAAATATATTAGCATGATAAAAGGGAGTCATGTACAATATCTATAAAAAAATCATTAGCCAACAATGAGAGTACCAAACATGTCCACCACGCATATTTCACTTACTAAGCACAACCTTACTTAGCTAAACTGTGTCCCCCCTAAGGCTATATACCAAAAAGGGAAGAAATGATAACAATCTAGTTGAGTCAACAGTAATATAATAACAAAATAGCTAAACAAATAAATAGATAATCAATGAATAAATCAATAAACAGATTTTATAAAATGAATAGAAACCTGGCTTGAAAATTTTGAAGTTGAGCCCTCAAAATTAATGTATTCCTACAAAATTCATTTAGATCAAACCCTACTTAAAATACAAACCTTGCACAGGCAAATGCAACCAAGGCAGAGGCAAGTTGTTGGCGTTGTTGTTGGAGGGCATGTTGTTCTTCATGTGGTTTGACACGAGCAATCACATCAATCTCATCACTTTCACCAAGCCAGGAACTCAACAAGTTTTCCAGTCCATCCAAACAATCTGTGGGTTCTTTTGAAAGGCTCAGGGGAAGACAATCTCGAAGGCAATTAAGAAGCAGAACCGCTGTTTCGCTGCTTAACTCTGGATTTATTCTCTGTTGTGACCGAAGGAGTGGAAAAAGGAGAAGTAGTCCAAGACGACTTGAAAAGGCTGCTGGTTCAGCTCCATGCCACGCGACTTTCTTCAGCAAACTTAGGCCGCCGATGCCGGCAGCATTTGTCACTTCCTCTTCGCCAAACGTCTCTCTTTCCAGCTGTTCCACATTGCTATTTATTTGGAGATGGGCATTCCACAGGCCTTTCAAAGCATTTAGTCGATATTCTAAAAGTCTTGAGTAAGCATAGATATTATTATGTCTCTCGCAGACAGATACCAGTCTTTGACTCAATTCTGTTGGATTTTTAGTGTCAAATGAAACCACCTCATCCGAACTGTTTTGAGGGTTTGCGTTGTTGAGATGTTTCGGCAAGTTCACAAGATCGCTTACCCGCAATAATCCGTCGTGTAAAAACAACGACTCTTCGTTCACTGATAGCCACTGCGTTGTATCTGTTACACAGTTTGAAGCCATATTGACCTTAGATACACATCCAACATCGGTAATTTTCCTGTTATAAATAATATAAGTCAAGAACAAGATTTATTGGAAAGAACCTGCCAAATATTTGTGCAGAGTTTACGTTGCGATAACTCAGCAGTGCAGTGGAGGCGGCCATTTCGATGTTGTGAAAATGATTGAGCTATTCCATTTTCGTATTGAGGGATTTTTTTAGTCTTTGGAGGGAGGGAATATGTTATGAATTAATTTAGATTGATACGGGAAAATTGTTATTAAAAAATATCATGAATAATTTTGTCATGTTGAATGGGTATTAATTTTTTATCATATTTCTCTTAAATTCTTAATCTGTTAGTATTTCGAAGTAATTAATTCTCGCTAAAATGGAATAATCGTCTTTAATATTAATTGATAAAATGCTATGATTCTCCAATATGTATGGAAATCCCATATGGTCTAGTGGTTAGGATCCGGCGCTCTCACCGCCGTGGCCCGGGTTCGATTCCCGGTGTGGGAACATTCTACTTTTTTATTTTTTCCTGTTCATTTTGTGTTATTTCTTACAAGAGTAAAATACGAGAATGTTAAATTAAAACTTTGATTTTATTTCTACTGGAGCATTTTCAGATGAACACATAGAAGATGGAACAATGGAAAACCGGTGCATTAAAATGTTAAAAAAAAAACAAAAAAACAATGCTTTATCAGGGGTCACACAGAACCACAGGGGGGGCTACCCCCTTACTCATCAAATAATTTAAGTGTAAAGTGTGATCTGAATTTTTTTATATTCAGCACTTACTTGTAATCATGACAGGGTGCGCATCTTGCTAAAACATAATAATGAAAACTGAAATCCAGAGAAGCATATTAACTTGAAAACAAGATGTTATAAGCCCCGGCCATGTTATCCTCCTGAGCAAATTCTTAAACCACTGAATGGACAATGCAAATATTTAATTTTACATGACCTGCAAGTTTTCAATTTTTTATTTCCCTCCCTTGTTTTTTTTTCTTCTTAGCTCTCCTTCCTTTTTTCTTTTTCTTTTCCTTTTCAAGTTTTACCAAGAATGCCGGTTATGAAACAAGAGTTATGGAAGTTTGAAAAGTCTTGTTTTTCTTATTTCTATGAGGATCCTCAAATTAGATCAAAATTATTGATATTGTGGACAAGTCTCTCCTTTGTTTTGTTCACAAATTTTCAGATATTCCAAAATTAAATCACATCTTGCCTCCTGAGCAAAACAGGTTTAATTCACACTTCATATGTCCAGGTCAGGAGATAATAATAAAGTAAAGGGGTAAGTTTGAAACAACAAGTGGAATGCCTCTGGCCGTCTCACCTGCATCACGCGGTTCAATATAGCAGCAGTGCTGACTTTGAAAATTACTCTAACTTGCACAAGATGTTCAGTGATACATGGTTACTCTTATGTCCACTTTTTATGAACTAGACCAATAAACTTATAGAGATATGATGGTTATTCAACAAAAAAAAACCAACATGGCCAAAGTTCATTGACCTTACATGACCTTTGACCTTGATCATGTGACCTGAAACTCGCACAGGATGTTCAGTGATACTTGATTAACCTTATGTCCAAGTTTCATGAACTAGGTCCATATATTTTCTAAGTTATGATGGTAATTCAACAGATACACCCAATTCGGCCAAAGTTCAATGACCCTAAATGACCTTTGACCTTGGTCATGTGACATAAAACTCATGCAGGATGTTCAGTGATACTTGATTAAACTTATGTCCAAGTTTCATGAACTAGGTCCATATATTTTCTAAGTTATGATGACATTTCAAAAACTTAACCTCAGGTTAAGAATTTGATGTTGATTCCTCCAACATGGTCTAAGTTCATTGACCCTAAATGACCTTTGACCTTGGTCATGTGACATGAAACTCTTATAGGATGTTCAGTAATACTTGATTAACCTTGCGGCCAAGTTTCATGAACTAGATCTATATACTTTCTAAGTTTTGATGTCATTTCAAAAACTTAACCTTAGGTTAGGATTTGATGTTGACGCCGCCGCCGTCGGACCCGCCGTCGGAAAAGCGGCACCTAGTCTCACTCTGCTATGCAGGTGAGACCAAAATGGAGAGTTGTCCACAAAATCAGTCACTTTAAAATGTTTGCCAATTTTAAGATCCCTATAGAAAGTGCTACAAGACTTCAAACTTCCATAAATTCTAATTTTATAACCAATTTGCTGAGACTTGTCTCAAGTTACCTTTTCAAATGAGATCGATTCTTTCCTTGGGTTTCCTTTAAATCTTTGTGAAACATCCCCTCGTGGGTAAACCAATAAACACCTTTAAGGAACTAGAATCAATACAGTGAATCTCTTGCCATAGAGCCATGTGCATTACAAAAGTCCTAATGCCAATACCATTTACCCAAACAATCTGGAGAGTGTTTTCATCAACATTTTTGTCGGATCCGACATCTTTTCTTGATTTGGCCAAGAAGTACTGTTATGGTAACCGTCTGATAAAATGGGACTTGTCGGATGAAACATCCACGTCCTTTCATGAAACGCTTCCCAGACATATTTTGTGAAGTTGAAGAATCAATTAAATTCAATCTGTATTGATAACTTAGGATTGCTTGTATCAGGGGCAGATCCAGGATTTTCCATAGGGGGGCACATTTTCCCAATGAAAATTTGGCAAGCCCCCCCCCCCAAAAAAAAAAGGAAATGACATATTTACATTATTTTTTTTATTATGACTTTCAAAAGGATCCGCCAGTGGCTTGGAAGCATATTGTGAATATTTAATTTCTTGCCAAATATTGTGATATGGATGTCGATAAAGAATAGCAAAAATCTGTTATCTTTTTTAGTAGAAAAATCAAATTCATCCATTCTTTTCCAGTTTTATTACAAAGGGTAGCTTCTTGAGTTGACGTACAGCTGTCACTATGGGCCCTTATTTATAGATTGCATATCAAAATGTTACAGCCTTGGCTTCGGGATGACACATTTTTCGGCAACAGTTGCTCTGGGCTTTATTTCATCCAAGATATAGGGTTAGGGTTGCAGTAGGGTTTAAGTTAGGTTTGGGTTAGGTTTAGGATAGGGTATAGTGTTCAAATCAAGTATTGAAGTTGGTAATTCAGTTTGTATGTGAAATCTACAGCGAAACAGTCGTTGCTGTACCAAATGCCATGGAGCTGGTAGGTGTTTCATAAAGCAGTTCATACATTTACGCACGACTGGAACATGTTCATAGGTGCCAAGTCAGATACATAGGGACCATTTAGCACAAGGATCGCAATTGGGCATCAAGTCATTCACAATTTACAAACAGCTTTATGAAACACCCACCATGTCTAGGAACCTTCCTAAAAGGTCACGAGTATGATGTACATCACAACGCTGTGTGTGTCGAGTCAAGTTCATGCACATTATAAATAATACCAAGAGCACATTTTACTTAAGGGATATGACATGGTCACCACAATGACACCATAGTTAAGACTGGGAAAAGAAGTGCCAAATGAGGCTGGTATTGCTTGACAATAACTAGTTTTGGAACTTCAGATTAGATCAATTTTTTTCTAAAATGCTCTCTAAGTGAGGAAATGTTTCAGCAATGGGTACCCCCATTCACATTTTAAACACACAAATACACACACAAAATCATGAAATACAATAAAGAACAGTCAAACAAAACAAAGTAAGTCTCAGCTTGTTTTATTAAAGGAATTTTATCTCAAGAGTGCAAATAAACAGCTTGGATAAGCTGATCCCCATGCTTACAATCTTACTAAACAGTTTATGGATTTTTGTATTAAAAAATGTTTTAAAATCTTCACCTCTCAATTTTGCTTTGTTCTTTTTTTTTTCATTCACGCTAGTGAAACAAGGTGGGACAAAGGCTAGAACAATAATAGGACACAAGACTCACACTCAAAGATTTGCAGCTTATACACTCATATCATGGGACGTATATTTTTTTTCATCTAAAATCTTCACATTAAAAAGATATTGTAAAGATCTTCGTTGTCATTAATTGGGGAACAATTCATGATGAACCGACTAATTGGCTATTTTGTAGGCATTTATGCAAAATATCTCATTACAGTATGATATATATAGGTCTATTCTAAAGTGAATAACTTATGGTTTTGAGTTGAAGGTTACAAATGAGAAACAACTAGAGCTGTGAATTCAAGACAATCTGTAGTCTCTTCTGCTGTGCTTTCTGTAGGACTGTACCTAAACTGAACTTTTCATCCCAAATCTGTTGTTGCACAAACCATCAGTGTTATAGGGACATTACCTATATGCAATACTATGATGAAAGTAAAGAAAATTGTATGGAATTAGAACCCGAGATTTGTTGCATCAAAACATTGCCATTTTGAAGTTTCTTTTTTAGTTTCTTTTTTAGTTTCTTTTTTAGTTTCTGACATCACACCCACAGTGGTAATACCAAACCTGAACATATTGGGATAATTGGGGTCCAGAAAAATTTGCTTTTACTGCTGATGCACACTGTATCGGGTGAATTTCATTAAGATTTTGAGTGAAACATCAAGTAAAAATGTCATGTGACAGAATGTCAACAAACTTGAATAAACAGTAGTTATTCCACTGAGGTGGGAAGCAAATTATTCCATGAAAAGGTCCACTCCACATAAAACAATTGTAAAGCAAAATCAAAGAATGGCAGCATTAGGCAATTCATTATTTAAATTAATAAACAACAAAAAATATATATTAACTGTAGTCAAATAGATGTTTGTCAAGCACAAGATAAATATGATTATGATCAAATGTTGGAGAAAGCACTGTTTTATCTTATGGCAAAAAAAACTCCAAAATAATGAAATAAATTGAGCCCAAGCTGAGACTGTACCGGCCAACCCTTACCCAAAACATACAAACCCTTTAATTTTTCTTATTTGTTTGGAAGAATACATCTATCTTCCAACTCCACAACCTCTTCTCCTTATCCCGGGGGGCAGTTGGGGACATAGGAGTGTTTACAGCACTGCCATTTTATCCCTTTGTGGGGGTGTTATATTGCACACCTAGTGCAAGGCAGTACTTCGCAGTGAAACCTCCTCGCTTGTGCAAAGGTTTACATAGCTTTGTATATTTAGTGACATCAAATAATCAGGCAAAATACTTATAGTCACTAATCTGCAGACCCCTTCCCAAATATGATATATCGAGTAATGTATCTGTTTTATTCCCACCTTTATAGAGTCCAGTGGATTAGTTTCAGATATATATCATGGCCCATTAACTTCAGTTGCAATTATTCAACTGTTTTACTTGATCCACCTGAAGAGCTACAATTGCAGTTTGAAACTCTTAATACAAGAACATTATATAATTTTTGTGATTTTTTTTTTAAGTGATTATTTATAATCTCCATTTATGTCTATTTTGCCTGGGAATAGCATACTACTATATTGATAAGATTCAAACCAAATTTCCCCCAATGTTTTTGGTATTCTGAAAACCAAGACCAATATCAAAGCTTTAAGAAATTTGTATTCCCCAATATCATACCAATTCTCAAGAGAATGACCCTTTGTTAATAAATAGAATTTCAGCTTTACCGAGATAAAATTGAACCGTACCCTGGCGGAGATTAAAATCTATCACTTTGCAACATCCTCTTAAAAGATTTCCTCTGGTCATCATTATAATCACTTTCTGGAGGAAGGCCAATTTAAAAGCATTCCTCAGAAATGCATTGTTTGGCTAAAAGGTATCATATATATCATTATAATCTCTGAAAACAGGTGTTTATTTTTTTTTCTTTTATCATAGTTTTTCTCTCTGCTCTTCTTCCACCCGATAATGCAGCCTCGAAGCAGAGTCTGGATGACTACCGTCACCTTATTATCATCAGCATCATCATGCAGTCATCTGCATCTTTATTCATTGTATAGCTTTTATTAAAGTCTACTCCAAAGTATGTCCTTCCTTAAAAGGCAAAACAACAAGCTGGTTAAAAGCAATCTCCTTCCATGGTATGAAAACATATGGTTCCGAAGAGGTTTTCCATTAAGTTCCACTACACCAGTCCAACTACACTGTCCATCCAGTACTTCTTGGTATCCATGCACTCGCAGCGTCATAACTAAGCAGTCCGGCCAGTCAGCAAACTGATTGCAATTCAATGTCCAGTGGCAGCATCAGCTGATTGGAATCCTGTTCTAATCACTACACTCTCACAATTGTCATTCAGTTCACTCTGTGAATGGTCCTGGAATGCTACAGCCATGGTTAAAAAGACACTCACAACCGAAGCGCAGATAAAATCCACAGGCAAGCAAACATTTTCGTTGCTCGATCGGCAGTCTTGAATCACACAGTAGCAGCAATGTCAGCTGTCATACTCAAGTTTCTAATGCAGCATTCTCTGTTACTTGTCACAACTTGAAGTCCATTCTCAAGTTTTAAACTGCATATTCTAGCAAACAGAATAAACAGATGGGAAAAATTAAATGGGTTTCTAAAGAAACCACATATAGAACAAAATACCAAATTGTGAAGCATAAGAAATTTACAAGATGAAATTACATTTGTCTTTTGATTGCTATTTGAATGATTTTAGGATTATTAGAATCTTAGATTAATTTGTAGCTTTTTATATCTGTAGCTTGTTTACATACTATGAGTGTCTTTGGACAGTGTGTACGCTCTACAAATCTACTCTATTATCAAGAATGACATATAATTCTGTCTTTACTTTCAAATCCATCAAATAATTTCTATTCCTACCTAACTTCTATTAGATAACCTAATTGTAAAGGGAGATTAGGTTAAATTGAATACTCTGCAGTCTAACTTGGAATAATGTAGAGAATACTGAATTTGTCAATCATGTTTTAAACTTACTGTGACTTTTTTCCAAAATAATGCTGAAAATCTCTTCAATTATTAGGCTGAAATTGTTGCACTTGGGCCTGCTGTAATTGACCTGGAGAGACACAAGAGTAGAGATGGATATTTAATTAAATGAAATGCAAGAGATAAAAATATTAATTCATAATCATGTAAAAAATAGTTTACAAATAACACCAAAAATGCAACCTGTGGTGCCAGTAACGTAAATTCACAATTGAAAATATTATGATATTGAAAACTTTACATGTCATACACGTTTCAGTCTATACACCCATTTAAATTGAGCAATGGAATTAGGGATAAAACAAAATAAAAACATATTATATTATGTTTATATAATGAATTATTAGGGTTTAGGACTTTTATTGCTCTATTAATTCTTTTTTACATGGATGTTTATTGTTGTGTATCGTTGTCAGATGAGAGGTTGACATGGGTCATGGTATAAACTGTTTAGGATGATACTGCACTAACCTGGCTGCGTCTGCATGTAAGGACCTTGGACTGGTGATGTTAGTATAGATTGTTGGCCATGTTGACCGTGGATGTTGATAGGTTGAGCCCCTCCTCCGTGCTGCCCCTGATTGCTAGAAAGGAAGACTGGCTTGGGGTGGGGGTGGGGCGATGAGTGCACAGGGGTAACATTGGTGATATTCGCCACCGCATGGGGCGTGTGGGGGTACTGGTGGATGACCGGTTGAGGGTGGGGGTGCATTGGTTGGATGATGTTCTGTTGCTGGTTGTGGTTGTTGGTAGCGTGAGGGGCGCTGGCGTTGCCACCACTCTGCTGGTTGGCGGCAACCATGGCAGCCATCATCTGGTGGTTCTGTTGCTGTTGTTGACCCATGGCTTGCATGTTCTGTGGATGGAATTGCTGATGTTGCTGTTGGTGTGGCTGCTGTTGCTGCTGGAGGTATGGGGAGAAAATTCACATGAATTTCAAATCATAGCACATTCAACATTCACTTGTTACTTGACCCCATCTAGCCCGGGGGCTAAAAAAATCCATCCCCCTCCCCCCACCTTGACATTTTTGGTTATAAATCTGTTATGAGAATAGATCGTGATGCAATATTTTATGACTTTTTTTTCATGTCTTGAGCAACTTTTAAGACCAAATTCACTACCCCCGGGTCTGCAGATCCGAAGCAATATTTCACATGTGCATACCAGATTCAAAATTAATCAAAAACACAATTTCATGTACAAATCATATAAAAAAAATCTGTATAAAGACAAATTCATAAATGTATATTCACTTTCATTGACTAAAAGCAAATGATTTCATGTTATTTAAAAAAAAACCTAGGAAAATTTTTGGTATTGCCACTTACTTCATGTGATGTGGATTATAAATTGACTTATCACTTACAAATTGGCAATCACTATTTACAATAGATTGTGAATACATTTCTTGCTAAATCTCTTAATAATGCAAATATGTGCTAGAAACAGTTGGTTTTTGAAGGCTGCTATATAAGATATGCAACAGTATATATTGTAATTTTGAGAAATTGTTTCTTCACAAAATTTGTAGGCTTATTTGGTGCCTTCATCGGATCTTGGCCATTGATCTCATGATCACAACAAGAACTGGCACCCACATCATTAATGACAAATCTCAAAAATTTGATATTTAACTGTACCACTGTTGCATTTTGCTCATTGAATTTTACTGTTTTCATTTAAATTTCACTGCACGCAGCCTGGAGTACCCCCTTTAATCTGCATAAGGATGATTCTAAACTTTACAACAAATGGCAAGATATGTTTAAAATGTCGATTTTCACAATGTCACATGTGGGCAGCTGCACTACATCAGGTGATATGAAATACATTTAGTAATGCTTCATGACTATTGAAAGTATTGTGTGTGAACAAACCTGTTGGTTGGCCTGGTGCATGGCAGCCTGATTGACGGGGCTTGGTGACGGCCTACCCCCATGGGCAGCCTGGGCCTGCTGCATCACGCTCCCCTGACTCTGACCCTGAGGGGTATGGGAGAGGGGTGGGGTGGTATGCTGGTGATTGTGAGGGTGCTGCTGATGAGACTGCTGGTGGGGTTGTTGGTGCTGATATTGGACCGTCGGGTTCTGATGGGGCTGGGGCTGGCTGAATTGATGGTATGGGGTAGGCATCTGACTGGGCGTCTGCTGCGAGATGGGGATGTTACCCGGGTGCTGGAAATTACTTATACCGGCAGCTGTGGAGAGAAAAAAAATGATGATTCCCAAGTCATTTGAGTCATAACTGAGTCAGGAATTTCTAATTTCTCCATATCAGAATGAAGGCATGGACTACGATTGGGCAACGATAACACTCTGTTGGCAAGACCAAGAATTGCTACCTCCTCAGGGAACCAATCGTTCGCTGCTGCAGCACCACGCCTCTGAAACCAGCTCCCGTGCTGCATACGTGAATCATCATCTCTGGGAGCATTTCAGCAGTCATTAAAGATATTTCTTTTTAATAGTTAATTTTCTTGTTTTTTATGTATTTACTTCTTATTTATGTATGTATTTTTTTCTTTCACAATTTTGATTTTGCTCATGAGTTAAGCGCTGTGATACAATCCTTGCGAACAGCGCTATATAAATACTTCTATTTTATTGTAGGAATGAAAGCATATACCTTGTAAAAAACATAGAAATACTGGAAAGAATTTTTTTTAAACAAATCTTTAGTTCATAACACCATTGCAAAGACATCAAAACAATTAGAAAGTGATATACAGTTGTACATAAAGGTATGGCCATAAATTTAGTATTTCAATGAATTATTGTATAGTTTTCCATGTTCACAGCCATACCATGTTCATGTGCCCTTCATAGCATCAATCGCATCTAATATGAGATTAAGGACAAATAATGCAACATGTGGCCGTCATAAGATACACATGCACCATTTTAACTACGATGACTTTGAGCCCAACTTTAAGTCTATGGCAAACTATGTACAATAAAATTACAATAAATTGTAAGTATCAATTGTAAATATTTATAGGAATGGTACTTACGAATCATCTGTGGAAAGACCATGACCTGTTGTGGATCCTGTGATATCTGATGTTGACTATGGCCACCTGCTTGGCCTGCTGCTACCATGTTCTGTTGGGTTGCTAACCTTGGACCCATCGCCTGAACAAAATTCAATTAGAAATGGATTTCAAGCTCTGAGAAGACTCACAGTGAAGCTCAAATCAGATCGTTTTGATTCTTCGTCTTTGATTTGATATTCCTTTGGCCATCCCCCTTTATGCCTTCAATATTCATGATTAATTCACATCCTGCTAATATTCATTAGACATTAGTATTATTGTATATTGAGGCGATTAGATTGCATGCATTTTGTTGTGCAAAATTTGTTGTTTCTTGCCAATCTTTTTATTCATATTTATCAATTCATTTTCCATTTTGAAGCACACAAAAATAATCATTAATATGTCAGATATCCAAGAATCCACAATTGCTATCAAATCACAAAACATACTACCTTCTGTTGGTGGACGTTGTAGACGTAGGGCACATTGGGATTATGACCTAACACCTGGGTATGGTTGATGGGTTGAGCACTAGAGACGGGGCCACCACCAGGACCAGCCTGGTGAGGAGTAAAGGGTAGCATGGTAGGAACCGGTGCGACCAAGGGCTGACCCGCAGCTATTGATACCGGCAACATGTGAATGTCGTGTTGACCGCCATGCGATCTGATCTGGGGCAGGTTTGTGGCACCTAGAAAGATACCAAAAAAAAATGAAGGTCATCACTTTATGTTTTCAATGGGTCAATTGCCATCAAAGCAACCAAAATTTTCAGACATATCACTGACCCCAACACTTTTGATTTTTTTTTCAAAAATTTGAACCAAATGTTTCCATAACATGTGTCACAAAAAGGCTTGGAATATTTCAACCAAAAGTCAATCTGTTGCATCATCTTTAGGTCTGTGCAATATTTTGCCCCATTCCCGCCCTCTTTCCTTCGAGAGTGAGGGTTGCATTTGTAAAGGCGTTTAATACAAAACATGAAAAGGGTATAAATTTCACCAATGTCAATTCTTTCAGGGATATACTTTAAGGACATCTGGTACATGTAGCATTTATGCATGAGAACTAAATTGTAGTCAAGTGAGTGACCTTGGAGGAAATGAATCATGAAGGCTTACCTTTTCTTGGTCCCACTCCCCTGATCGGGGTGTAGTGTACAGGCTGAGGAAGTGGTATTCCAAGGATGGGCTGATTGAGCTGCTGACTATAGGCCTGACCAGGTATAACCTGGGGGGCTGGACTAGGTTGAGATGGTGGTCGTGGAGGGGTAGGTGTCTTTTGAGGTTGCATCCTCTGCTGTAAAGAATTTTTTTTTTTTTTTATTGTATATGCATGCTTCTCACGATATAATAAGACTTCAATGAAAAAAAATTAACCTTAAATATGTGACACAAGAGTTAAAGTGGACCCAAATTATTCCTATTCACTGTAACATGAATACAAAAATTAAGGCATTGCTTTAGAACCAATCCAAAAATGTTCACAAAATTATTAGAGAAAATAAGACACTGCTTTAGTATATACCTACTGTCCCAGCAAGAAACATCTGTCACCAAATCCTCACACATTTTCAACCACAGAGTGAGGAGACGGATCATGTAACATGATTGAAACAAAGTGCATTGATTACATTTACATTAGTCTGTCATAAACCTGGGTGGACAACATCTAAAATTCTACCAAAATTCCCCATAAAAGTTGATATTGTTTTATCTAAATTACTTACTGGAACAAATGGTTTGGCAAGTGGGTTGAATTCCTTTGCATTTGGATTTAGCGTTGACTTCTTGACCCTGTAGTTTACATTAAGACAAGAATGATACAATGCATTACCTTTGCGCAATAACAATGACTTTATGATAACATCACTAATCTCTATCATACATGTCTTTCATATTCTATATAGAATTTAATAATTTAGAGGAAAACAATATTTAGGTAGATCTTGTACTGAAGATTTCTTTTGAATTAAATGAAATAGACCTGTACCAGCCCAAGGTGCAGATTGATGCTCCAAACATGAACCTGATAGAATATTATACAACTCCCAAGAATGTTCTGTAATCTGATTGGTCCAAATGGGATCACATGATATTCAGCAAATTGCACTATGGCATCCAAAATGCACTATCCTGCAATCTGACATCAGAGTGCAGAATAGTGCAAGGTCAGGAATCATCTAGAATTAAGATCAAACATAGCATTCAAGGCAACTCGGTAACATGGGGGAGGGGGGTGGTTGCATAAAACGAACAATGCATGCATTATTGTGCAGAGAGGACCTAAATAACGAACTCCGTGCTCAACTCCGTGCTCAAGGATATACTGCACTCGGTCCTGCGGACCTCGGTGCGGTATATCCATTGGCTCTTCTCGCACATTATTTGGCTCTGCATGCACGCGCTTACGTGCATTATTTGTATAATAATGAGTCTAATATGCGCATGTGAATCAGAACCCCCCCCCCCCCCCGCTTCACCAAAAACCCTCACTTATCTATTTTTTAATATAGGTAAACATCAGAGATCTTAGTTGGAAGACTCAAAAGAGGTAGATGACCAAAAGCAACATTTACGATCAGACTTCATCAAGGATCAGACTTCATCAAGGACCACACATAAAGGAAGCAACTACACTTACACATCTCCTGCATCTTTTTTCTCATCTCCCGTCAAGGTTGGAGTTGTGACTTTTTCAGGCGTCTGCATGGTAGACGTTGCAGTAGCAGCCACTGTTGACGACGTGATAGGTGTTTGTGTTGTTGCTACAACAGGAGGAACTGAGGAACTGGAAGGAGCAGACGTTGCCGGCTCACTAACTGGTCCTCCTGGTGATGGTATTGATGGTTGCAAGGGTTGTGCTGCAGCAGCAGGAACAGCAGGCTTGCCTTGTTGTTGTTGTTGTTGCTGTTGTTCTTGAGGTGGCTGGGTTGGTGTGCTCGGTGTGGCGGCCCCCTGAGTAGCAGTTGCTGCATGTGGTGATGCCGGTTGAGAGAAAGCTTGTGCTGTGGCTGCTCCCGCCTTGTCCTTATCTTGTAACTGTTGGGGAAAAGTAGAGTCAGGGGCCCGTTTCATAAAGGACTTGCAACTGTTGTAAATTTGCCATAATGGCAACTACCATGGCAACAAGGCTCAGGAGCCAATCAGAATCAATGTTTCCATTGTACTTGCCATAATGGCAAAGTTACAACAGTTGCAAGTCCTATATGAAACGGGACCCACCTCGTGCCTTTATTTATCAAATTCACCAATTAGTTATTAAGCAGTTGTCTCAGAACATGCTACTAAACCATTTCTAGGCTTGCTGCATAAGAAATTAATCACCTTAAAACTTAGTTAGGTATATCACTGCTAGTGCAGCAAAACCTTCCATATAAAAAAAAGTTTAAAGTTAAGAAATGTGGATGAAAATGGCTTTCATATATCTATCTTTGAGCTCCATTTAACATACCGATGTTTGAGATTACATAATGTGAGAAAGCTAAAATAGTATAAGTGTTCTACACAAAAGCAATTGTTTCATTGCAATACGAAAATGGATGGTGCTATACCAAGGTCACACGTGATCTGTTGCAATCTTGCATATCAGAATGATTGACTAGTGATTGTCTCATGATCAGCAATCGGTAATACCATTATTGATTGATTACTCACCATGAAATTATCTCCAAACTCTTTTAAATTTTCTATAGTTTGCTCTGCAACAGAAGAAAAGAGTAACAGGAGAACATAAAAAGACATTAAAAACAATTCTACTCCCATTAGGCTGTTAACCAGGGAGATTATTTGCAATTACATAAGAAGTCATAAATGATTCCGACCCTAACATTGTCTTATCCTTTCTTAATTCCTTATCAGAACAAAACTCCCATATGGATTTAAGGAGTTAAATTTGAGTGTGATTTGTTTATTGGATCTATTGCATTACTGCTAGTGACCAGAGTAAAATTTTAGGCGCATCTTGACGCTAGATGGACTGTGACTGAAACATGTATTTTACATGATGCTAAGTTTATACACAAAATATTGTAGAGGGGGACAAAGAGAACATTATGGCCCAAATTCAAAAAGCTTGTTTTTTAAACCATCGTTTAGACCCATGGTTTATGCTGTCTTGCTGTATAAATTACACTTATTTACTGAGTATATTTTTTAAAAAATGTCCAGTGCTGATGCGTGCTTTTGTCACAGTGGGCAAATTGTTGCCTGTTGCAGTGGTTATCCTAACTATTTTTCATGAGCCCACTGCTTTGAATTAATGACTCTACTCTTCAAACAAAGGACTCATGAACAATATAACATACTTGACCATGGCAACACTAAATAGGCGTCAAGTTGGAGCACTCTGACAAAAGCATGCATCAGCTTTGGAATTTTTAACATACATGTTAAATAAGCGTAATTTATACCGGAAATCTGCAAAAACCATGGGTTCAACCGATGGTTCTAAAGACCACCTTTGTGAATTCGGGCCGGTAGGTTTATTGCATTATATATCGGTATTCGAATATATTTTCTAAAGACATAACTTAGCACTACTGCATACACAACTCCTGTTAACAAACACACATTAAACACTGCAAACAGGTCTTACTATGATTTTCTGCTGATGCACCAAGGTGTTGTTTTTTTTGCGGATTTTGCTTTATTTATAAACATTTCAGAAAAATTTTGTACATGACGGGAGGGGATTGTGTTTCCATGACATGCAGTAAATTCTATGTTCTTCCCAGATTCTGAGATTTTTTTCTTCTTACTCTGTATCACAAAAAAAGTCTGGTGACTTTGAGAGAGGCACTCACTTTTACTTGAATCATTAGCGGCCCTTGGACTCCTGTCCATGGTTGGAATAATCCTGGGAGCCTGAGTTACATCTGATGCCTTCTTATCTACATCTTGAGGACCAGCCCCTGATTTTTCAACTGAAATCACAAGAGAAGAATGGGTATATATATATGTATATACTGGTTAATGTTCTTAGTTTATGATCAATTGGTCTAATCGCTGTTTGGTCTACACTGCACTTACTCTTATTCCGATTTAGTCTTATTCTCATATAGTCCAGTGCCATGTTGGTCTCATTTTCACTTTGTCTTGTTTACCCTGTCACATGAAAATTTACATTTAATCTCACAATATACAGACCATGTGGATAATTAGACAAAATTGTATAGCTTGGGTAAATAGCAATCAAACCAAATGGCAAGTAGACAATCAGATTTTTAAGATTTAACAAAATGTTTGAAAATTATGAAATAGTCTCATCCTTTTCTCCAAAATAAGAATTTATATCCCAAACAATAGACAGTAGTCAGTTACGCTATAGACCATTAAAAAGGGATGACTTTCTGGTGGCTCTGAACCCATTGAATGCTTTATGCTGTAATTCCCATGAGCTTTAAACAGAGAAAACCACTTCCAGTAGGCATTAGGTTAATCAACACACAATCTAAATCTGAATTAGCAAGTAAGCAGACCTGCCAACCTCTAGGAATGAAAGATTGTATTCTGTGATTAAAAAAAGTGTATTTTTCCCAAAAAAAAATGTATTTCATAATAAAATGTGTGGCTCACTCCCTCATCGCGTCGCTCAAGCTGCAAGCAAGCTAAAAAGCGCCAAATAGAAAAATAAAAAAATTAAAACGTACTGCCGTATTTTGGTAGCAAAAATGTACTATATATGCCAAAAACGTACTGGTTGGCAGGTCTGAGTAAGTCTTTCATTCAAGAAGTCACTTACTATTAGATGGTTTATCAGCCGCAGCGGCCGGTATCGATGACGACGATGCTGGGGCTGGAACATTAGATTGCACTGGTGAGCGAATGATAGGATTGCCCATGTCAGGGGCAGTCCGTCTCCCACTGGAGGGTAACCTTTGAGGGAGGGGTGGCTGCGACACAGGTGACCTGAACTCGTCGAAATAAAGATAGAAAAAAGAATTATCAAAATGATTGCTTATACAGCGTGTCCCAGTAAAGGGAAAACTAGGATTTTTTCCAGCATAGGTAAATGATTAATGACATCTTATTTACATCAATATGATTGCTCATATTTCTTCTTTATTTTGAAACCTAAGAGATGGAAAGGTCACCCATAGATGAGCAAGGTAACTAAATATACCTCTTACTAAAATAAATACTACCGGTTGTTAACATGGCCTGGTAAGTTGATGCTTCAAGCTGCTACAAGCAACTAAACCCAGTACCAGTAATACAAAGTTTGGTCAATGACCATATGCTGTGTCTTATCATTGCATTGATCACTTCGTTCAATCAAGCATTAATTCAAATATAGTATAGAATGGGTAAGAAAATCCCTGCAATCTGACTGGTTGAGAGCTATGTATGAATTATTACTGGGCTGCATGAACGATACCGATAATCGATATTATCGATAATGATATCCATTGCAAACAAGCTATCGTGCAACAAGGTAATTGTGATGTAAACTGACAGGCTTATCTACGTCAAAATTTTGATTTCGCAAATTGGGCCTGATCAAATAAAAGGATAAGATGTAAAAGGATCTGTAATTTGTACAAATAATTTTTTGATTTTATGCTGGTGAAATGCCAGCTTTATCCTATCTATTGCTGCCCTGGGAATCAGTGCACAGGCTTAAACAAGCTATACACTGCACTGCAGGCTCAAGCAGCCGGCAGCAGTAGGCCCTGGCCCCGGCGTGGGCCAGGCATACATACACAAAGCTACTGGTGGCCTGAGGCTTGCTCGTACTAGGGACCTAGGGTCTAATACGCTGGCTACATTAGCCTATCCAAATATGGTATATGCTAACATATTATCAAGTTAGGCATATATACTCATGTAGTCCAGGATTACAAAGGATCTGCATTACATTTCAGAATTTTCATGCTCTAGTAAAAATTTCATGCACCCGGTAAAAAAAAATTATGCTTCCAGTAAATTTTATCATGCATCTGGTAAATTGAATTTACCAGACGCATGAAATTATCATGCATCCGGTAAATCATTAATTTTTGTGGTTTATTCCAATCAAAATTCTCCATTCGACAAAACAGATGATGCATGGGTTTCTTTCGTGGGTCAGTGGACCTGTGTGCACGTAGTAACTTTGGCATCACGGTCTCAACCGATTCGGCTGCACCTCTTAAACCATACCAAAGTTACCTCATGCACACAGTTCTTACTGACCCATTCTAACCCATGCATCATTTGTATACTATCAATCTCAAAGCTCTGTGTTACTGGGTCTTATTCTGCACGTACCTTGGATTAGCAGCCATATGAGATTGTTGAGGTGATTGCTGCATCTGCATGGGCATCTGCTGGTTCCTAGCAGCTGGGTGTCCATGAGGAGGTGTTTGCACCCTCTGCTGTGGGGAGGGGAGGTTGTGGGGAGACGTCTGGTACGATTGCTGGTGTGGGGGATGCATGTGGGGGGACTGCGCCCTGTTGCGGCCAGCCGCACTGTGCAGGGGCAGTACAGGAGGTGGGGTGGCCCGTTGGTGATTCCGATGATGGTGACCAGGGGGTCCCCCGCTGCTGTTTGACGATGGGCCATCTTGCTTGTTCCTCAAAGCTGGAGGCACATACCTGCTGAAAGGAAATAAGATCGAGAATAATGTTACTTCATACACACTACCATCTAAATATTTACTTTGTCTTTCAGAGTCTTAAGGGTAATAATCTATTTTGTTTGGCTGAGCTGATGTTTCAAAACTGTATTTAAACTGAAATACTGCAAAACAGACATTGTCCACCTCTCCAAAATGAGTATTTTCTTTAATTTGTCCTTAAAAATATAATCCTAGCCATGAATGTTGCCAAATTACAGAATTGATCCTAGCATATATGAAAGAATCACGAGGAAAGGATAAAATCGAACCATACTTAAACTTCCTTGGTCAACCCTGATGCATTACTGACAACATAGCTACACTAGGGACTTTACAAAGCCAAACAGGGGCTTACCCTACAACAATTTTTTTTCTTCTGCACTGTAAAAATCAATCAAGCATGCACACCCAAACCAATAGTAACAAAATATAAAATGCACTCACAATAAATAATCCAAACATAACACTGGGTTGCTGTGACAATGTCTGTTCACAGAACCAAGTTTATTTTGTATGAATTTTGTCATGAAAATCAAGAGCATGGATTACGGTATCATTCTTGCATGCACATATATATTCCTGAAGGTTGATTTTGTCATAGTTCTCATAATACTAACCTATTATGGCCCTCATTACTGGAAGCACTAACAGGAGAAGAGGAAGAACTATGACCAGACTGTGGAGGGTTCATTGGACGTACTACTGCACTGAACCTGTCTTCTTCTGTAGTCTCCAATTCCTTACCGATTCGAACCATGTAATCACTAGAACCCTCAATCTTCTTGGCCAGTTGATTAGCCCTTATAACCTTCCTCTGATAATCGTCCGTGTCTTTCATTTCTAATGGAGTTCTACACAATAAAATTCATATGACCAAACAAAAAACATAAAGAGCAAATAGGCTTAAGCAACTATCTATATTGTACAGATCACTCTAATTCTTTTCCCTTCACACTTGTCTCTAATTGAAATGTGTTCTAAAACAACCGATCCTAATTACCACGTTGCCTTTGAATGTTTTTCATGGCTTCTACTTAAAATGCAATATAAAATTAATATCGTTAATCATGCTTTCAACAAAGTCCCTATTCACTCATCCTGGTGTGCAGAAGTGATATTGTCCTTGTTTAGTGGGATGTCATTTCATAGACACATTTCTCATAAAACCAGTTTAATGAAGCAAAGCGATCTTCAAAACTTTTCTGAACAAACGAACGCTCCTCAAATTGGCAACAAAATAATGAAAATCAATCGATAACTTCAGTTGCACTTAATTCTGCAGCGATCTGTGCGTGCATGTACGGTACAGTATACAAAATGCGCATCCAACGAGCGTCGGCGCTAGCTAGGGCCCTGCACTGATTTTCTTTTGCATTCTTTATCAATTTAATGTGCTGCTAAGCTGAGTAAACTTTTAATTTGCACCAATTTTTGTGGATTGATACTTCAAACTTCTCAGGTAAGCTTTCAAACCGTGACTTGGGCTATAAGACCCCTTTTCGATATGTTGATGCGGGTCAGTGCTGACATGAAAACATAACTCGCTCTCACAGTGTTTACGTGTACACAACCGAAAAACAGGCCATGTACACGTGCATCAAAAATGGACTTTCAAAACGGGCCTAGTCTTATTTCTTGGTGTTGTAACTTGTGGATGACATTAAATTAGAAATATCTTTTGTGGGATGAGATAAAAACAGTTATTACTGAGTCATTTATCCAAATCGTATGAAGAATAAAAGCGGGATGCAAGAAGGTGAAGGAAGAGGGGATACTGCTGGTTAAGTTACAAGTGATTAAACAAATCACTGGAAATTGTTAGGAGACATCCAAAATTGTCCTGGAAATGAGACTGACCTTACCATAACCTTAATCAAAATTTGAAAAACAACGAAATTTGTAATGAAAGGAAGAAGCATTTCAATAATGATAATAAACTGATGGAAATTGAAATGACAGACAACCTAAAAATATATTCAAGTTGTTAATAAATTAATGTGCAGCTTCAAGAAAAGCATTATGAAACAGCCCCAAATGGGTAATTTTCAGGGTAAGTCAGACTGTACTTGAAAAAAACAAAAGGAATGGAAGTTGAACTTACGTGTACTCGCCAAGGTTGCTATCATAGGATGATTTGACACCCATTTGTTCATTCCTTCTAAACATGTCTTCTGCACTCCAGCCATTAGCCTGAGATCAAAAGTATACACATACCGTAAGTAACGGTGTATTAACCGCACCCGTGTATTAACCGCACCCCCAACTTTGGACTAAAAAAATAAAAAATAAAAAATTCCTCTCACATTTACATGCATATTTGAGGTACGAAGAAACAAAATCTCAGTTTTTAAGATTTCAAAGTATCCAAGAGATTACCGATATGCGTAAATCTGCTGTTCTTGATCAATTCAATCTACGAATGTTAGAAAGAACGGTCCCGACAATATTGGCAACTTACACACTCACTCACCTCACAGTCACAGTGTACACACACAGCACTGCTATTACATTGCAAACTACGATATAGTACATGTACCAGTCATGCCAGTACATCTTATCAAATTATAATCTGTGTCTTTCCCGGCCCAGCGTAGGAGGAAGAAACATTCACATTTCTTGCATCACAACCTCACAATCACTTCTCAGAAATTTGATGTCTTAGCATTAATTTTGGATACAGGATTACAGGAAGGTTCGAGAAACAAAGAAATTGACATTTTTTCCTTTTGTTTTTTACGGCTTTGTGCCGTCTCTCTCGTGCGTGGTTTACATGGTATCTTATGAAAAGCAAACAGGAAGGAAAAAAAACAAGCTGGCGCGAAACGGGACGACTTTGAATAGCGCCAGCTTAAGTCGCACTATAACCACATTACAACGCAATCTCTAAGCTCACTCAACTCTTGCTCAGCAGTGACAAAATATTACCGAGTATGCTTGGCGTCTCTTTTAAACTAGCCAGGGAACTTCACTACTTTGAATCGAGAATAAAGTTAAAATTAGTGTCATGAAGGTGGGTGCGTTTGTTATGGACAACATTTAATAATGTAATAATCGCTTTCCATTACCCGCGGCTCATACCCCTCTAAACGACATTGCCTGGACGGCTACGCCCGGCCACCCGATGTGTTGTGAACTGGCAGACATCGAACATGTACGGGAGGGGTTACGGCGGGCTGGCTCAGACCCGTCACCGTGTATAAACCGCACCCCCGACTTTTGCTTCTATCCCGCCGAGAAAAAGGTGCGGTTAATACACCGTTACTTACGGTAATCATGATCATTAGAAAACACTCAAGTTAGAAATCATCTATTGTGTATTTATATAGGGCCTAGTCATGTCAGGAAATTTTTCTTCCAATATTTTGACAATGTTTTACTTGTCAGAATCCATAATAACTTTACTTGAAGACATGAAAACAATAAAAAGATATGGGGTTCTTTGCATGTTCTCAACACTCATAAGTCCTTTTATATAAATTCAAAATAATGGAAATTTGGGAGCATGATAAGCAAGTTCCACCTCCCCCCCCCCCCCCCCCCCCGTTCTCTCCTGTCTAAATTCAGTACTGTGTACTTCTACTGCAAAAGGAGGCCACTATGTTATTGCACTATTATAAATACAAGGCAAAAGCGATTTTGTGTCTCGCCCACTTATGAAAATAACCAGAAACATCGTGATTTGCGAGGGCACGCAACAGAATTGTCACAAGAGCCTTGCACATAAACTTTAATGTTGACCTGAAAATGAACTTTGTCCTTACCATGTGACCTTCCACTGCACCAAAACATGCAGGTCGCCTAAATACATCTACAATCCAAGTTTGGTTGAAAAGCGACTTACGGTTGCGAAGTTAGGTGTCATAAGAGAGTCTTGAATGTAAACTTTAACGTTGACCTGAAAATGACCTTTGACCTTACCATGTGACCTCTGACTGCAGCATAAGATGCAGGTCCCCCAAGTCCATCTACCATCCACGTTTGGTTGAAAAGCGACTTACGGTGGTGAAATTATGTGTTATTAAATTTGTGACAGACGGACGACGGACTACATTTGGATCCCTAAGTCTCGCCTTCACCTCTGGTGGGCGAGACAATAAATCCTATTGATGACATTTCATAAAGGCATTAAGTTGAAGAAAGTAATGTTGCTTTCAGAAGAAGTACAGCCATTTTTTTTTAATCCTCAAGCCTGCATCGATTTTCTAAGGGCAGCGTAGGAGGGATATCCAGACATGAACTATATGAAGAATAAGGTACCTATTAGTATAGGGATGGGGGTAGTAGGGTCATGTTCAATAAGACAATAATGATAATATTGATGTTTAAGTCTCAAAAGGTTATTGGATGCCAAACTCACACTTCCTGATGAAAGGGGGTCCTCTCCCAGACTTAGATCTCCTAGATTAGCATCAGATTCAAATGCCTCAAGCTCCCGTTCTGAAACCTGTCCATTCTGCTTCCTTGATGATATCTCCCCATCAGTCTGGAAAGCATCAGCTGGATGAGAACAAATTATTTGAGGGTGAAAGGGAAAGTCAAGCGATACTTTATAATGGACTCTGAATACAAGTTCATTTGCTAATTGACTCCTGGGCATGTAATTGTAGGAATGACACAGTGTCACCCTCTTCGAATTTAGGTCTGACTACCCTTACAAAATATTGCAGAACTTCAGAATAACAATTATGATCTCAAATTTGACTTTGTAAATGTAGATACTTAAAGAATTTGAGGGCGGGGTGTTGAATAATTCGAGGTTCTGAGGGGTGGCCTCTATAAGCTATGTCCTTGCTGTATCACCTATCAAAATACCATAGCCTAGTAAGGGTTAACCCTAAATAGACTGGGCTATTTCGATGCCTAAGACGACTAAGGATTTATGCGTAAAATCAAAAGTTTGCATTTATTAACTAAATAGTGCCCCTGAAATGCTAATTTAACTTTCAGATTCTTATTTGCATCTGATCAAATTTACTATTAAAAATTTCAAGTTCACAATTATTTTCTTTTTTATGTATTTTGTTGTTTTATGAATTTCTTTGTTTTTCAACTTGATTTTTTCCCAAAAGGAAATTGTCAGGGACATAATTTTGACAATAAAACAGATCATATTAATTGATTTTTAATCAGTAAAAGGAAAAATAATGATACATATACACAAATTTTGGCTAAAGCACCATTTGCAATGGTTTTGTAGACAAATTCACGTTTTTGAGCAATTTGGGGTCTGCATGCACTTACAAAATGTTGCGTTATTTTGGGACTGCATATCAGCAGGTCCAAATTTTGGTCTCAAAAGTTGCATGAGACTTGAAAGTAAAAAGTAGTATTAACTAATAATATATAGCATTTATGAGGCGCTGATTATCTAGTTGCCTATTCAATGCCGCACTATATATTACCCCGGGCTTTAGCTCCAGCTGCTACAGGCACTTGGTGCATTCAACAGGGAATTAATCCTGCTAGGTAGCCATTCACCTCACCTGGGTTGAGTGCAGCAAAATGTGGGCAATTTCTTGCTGAAGGAAAACACGCCTTGGCTTGGATTTGAATCAACATCCCTCTGATTGAAAGATGAGATTCGTAAACCTAAGACCACTACGCCTCCACAAATACCGTTGCAGAAAAGACCAGTCTACCAACAGATATCAACTTCACATTCTTGCTAGTTACAAGTGGATTATGTGATCGTTGAAACCATAAAAATAATAGGTGGAAAATGTGAGTCAGAACAAAAGAACCCACCTCCTTTACTTGCATATTCCATGTCGACATCTTTAATGTTGATGCACACAATGCTTGCGGACTTGAACAGCATTTTATCGGTAACTAAATCGGGAGTTGGTACCACTGAGTTATCGCTAGAATCAATAGGATGGGCTAGGCGCAGCTCAACTTCACCCTGAAAGAAATACATGTATGGTGGTCAGAAGAAAATGCTGAAGAAACTTGCTGAATTAAGAAAAAATTTTATAATGTAGGTCTACTCCTCACTATTCTTCATGAACTGACCTCATCATCATCATATTGTGATCATCATGCATTTGTATACATGTCTGTTTACTCTTATTGTCAAGATTTATGATTTCAAATTTTCACAAACTTTCCCCACTTTCTTTTTCTTACGTTATTACACGAAATCATCGTTTCATTCGTTCATAAATGTGTCAATGAAGTGTCTCCATTATGATGAAATATGTTGCAGCAAGTAATGATTAATGCACTTTATCACTTGTAACTCAATTTTTTTAGTTCTTGGTAGAAAAAATTGAATAAACCTAATTCATATTATAAAATACAAAAGAACAAGTTGGGATATGACATCAGTCCATCTAATGAATATTCATGAAGACATGCCTAGAACTGTTTCACCAGAATAGTACAAAATCTCTAAAATTCTATAACTTTGTTATCTCATTTTGATCAAATTTTCAGCATTTCACTCGGTGAATTTTACTTATTGGGATAAATATATCTTCAACCCGGAGCATCCCTTTACTTGATAACAGTGGATATTCAAGATTAGGGGAGCATTTCATATGTTCAGTGATAATCACCGAATATTTTGCTCATAGCTAATCAGATGCAAGGATTTTGCTCGCTTAGAACAAACATGCAGTGAAATTCATGAACTGTTTAATGAAATGCTTGGACCAAGATCTTAAACTCACCATCGGGGAGACTGTAGTCAGGATTCCCTCAAACTTTTTACCACTCTTGACCTGAAGCTCTGCTGTACAGCCCTGAAACAGGAAAAGAAAAAGCACAAAAGGAAAAGAGAAAAAGGAAAAGAGAAAAAAAAGAAAACTGTGTAAAGGCAATGAAAATTAATACTTTCTATTGACAGCAGCAGACCAAGAATCAGAAGAAACTTTGAAATTAATTGGACAATTCATTTTGGTATTGAATATGACAAGTAATGCAACCCTACATGTAATTGACAGTTGAAAAATTAACAGGACCAAAATTACAAAGTATAATTTCCAATGTTTAAATATCTTAACATACCTTTTTCATAATTAGGAATATACACTGCAGAGCTGCCAACCTGAACATGAACATTTCAGTATTTTCAAGGCTGGAAATCAGTATTTTAGTGAGGAAATTAGTATTTTCACAGGAATACCATAGGACAACACACAAACTGAAACTTAAGAAATCAGTATTTTGCAAGAAACAATCAGTATTCTTCTCTATTTTCAGTACTAAATACGGAAAATCAGTACTACTTGGCAGCTCTGACACTGCATATAAAGGGTGTGTGGCATGCTAGATTTCTCTGGCAAAGAGGTCCACACAATTCATGTACATGTAGGTGCACTTTGTTGACAAAGAAGAGGGAGTGGGGAAGATTTTGAAAAACATGTTCATTGTCCTTAGCTATCCTATCATCTCCAAAAAAGGAAAAGAAATACAAACCTACTGTAACATAAATTTTAACCTTGTAAACAAATTTCTCTACTGAAAAACGATACAGGCTTTAAAAGAACATGAACATTGCTTCTCACTAACCTATTATCTTTATAAAAATCACACAGATACAAACCTACATGCAGCATATCTCTTTGCCTTGTTAACAAAAGTGTCAATTGATAAATAATATAATACAGGCTTTGAAGAGTGTGTACATTGCTTCTAGTTGGCCTATCACTAAAAAAATTACATACAAACCTACATAACACTAAAACCATGTAAACAAATGTGTCTACAGATAAATGATTCTTGGGAGCATTTCATGAAAGGACTTGTCGGACGTTTTATCCGACAAGTCCCATTTTATCCGACAGTTACTATAGTAACAGTGCCTCTTAGCCAATCAGAATCAAGGAAAGATGTCAGATCTGACAACTTGTCAGACAAAAATGTTGATGAAACGTTCCCCTGGGGAGCGTTTCATGAAAGGACTTGTCGGACGTTTTATCAGACAAATCCTGTTTTATCCAACAGTTACCATAGTAACAGTGCCTCTAAGCCAATCAGAATGAAGGAAAGATGTCAGATCTGACATCTTGTCGGACATAATTGTTGATGAAACGCTCCCCGGGCCATTCACGTTATAAAATCTCTTTGTCAAGTTTGGAATAGGACATTTTTTGGAATACATTGCACCAAAATGCATACCTGTTTAAAACCCTTGTACTAAAAAAACTACTATGTACTTACTTTTGCCACACTGGCCACATGGACAAAGTGTTGGTTGGCATATAAACCTTGCAGACTCTGAGAGAAAACAAATAAAAAAAAATAAGAAGTAATATTCAAACTACAAATTTGATGTGTACAAAGGATACAGATGGCCCCGCTTAACGCGATTAGACATTCATTCAATATGATTTTAACTTACTATAGTGCAGAAATCAACATGCATATATATATATATATATATATATATATATATATATATATATAAACAAATTTAGACTTTTGACCTAAAGGCTCACCCTTTCCATAATAATCTCTGACAGAAGATATGACAGTCAGGTCATTTGATGTGACCTAACTGTATTTTGGTGTCATCTACCCAGACACCAAACATTTTTAATATCTGGTGAATATTTCCAAAGTTATCATGCGGAAACCAACTCGCATATAAGCTGTAACCTTTAAACTTTGACCTGCGGATTCCAAATTTGAACTTAGCCTGTATTTTGGTGTCATCTACATGTATATACATACCAAAATTTTTAAAATCTGTTGAATATTTCATAAGTGATCATGCGGAAACCAACTGGCATATTCAAAAAAGCTGTCACCTTTGACCTTTGGACTCTGAATTCGAACTAAGCCTGTATTTTGGTACTATCTACCTACACACCCAAATAATTTTAAATCTGCTGAATATTTCTTAACCCTATCAAGGCTGGGGGGGGGGCCTCGGAGGCCCCCCTCAACGAATCTTGCGCAACTTTTGAGACCAATTTTGCGTCACCCGGGTAAGTGGTTTTGAAATTACGCAACATTATGTAAGTGCATGTCAGACCGAAAATTGCTCAAAAACGTGATTTCGTGTACAAAGCCAATGCAAATTGTGTTTTCAACCAAAATTCATAAATGTATGATTATTTTTAGTTTTTCTAGTCTAAATGTATTCATTTTATGCTTTTTATGATCACAGAAGAGTCCCAAACAAATTTCATTGAAAAAACAATGAAAAACAAAAGGTCAAAAAAACAAAGAAATACATAAGAAATTGCAAAAAATATAATACATAAGAAAATGATTTGATATCACAATTTTTTTATGTACACTTGCTAAGGACACCACAAAGAGTTTCTATACCAAGAATTAGATGGAGCTTTATTTAGGGAGTAAGAGGGAAAAGTATGATTTCGCATACTAATTACGCATAAATTAGCATAATCACTTAATAGCGATTCGCATGAAATAAATTACTATACAATCTTGTAGATTATGCCCCAGGCAACCCGTGTGCCAATTTTCGGCGCGATCGCGCGGTCGACGGCCGAGAATTAAGGGGGGGCCTGGGAGGCCCCCCCCCGGCCATAGGAACTCCCAAAATACCCCGGCCTAGATAGGGTTAAGTAAACATGCAAAACCCAACTTGCATATTTAATGAGCTGTGACATTTGACCTTTGATCTGCAGACTCCGAATTCAAACTTAGCCTGTATGTTGGTGTCATCTACCTACACACAAAAAATCATAAAAATCCACAGACGGACAGGGGCAACGCTAAAAAAAAAGGAACGCCCCCAGCAGTCATTAGCATTAAACAATGCTAAATACAGTAAGCAGCATAGTTGACTATGTGACATTGTAATATCAAACGTACCGGTACTCTGTTTTTGTTTCATATATAGCAGTGAACATACAATTTGAAGACCAATCTATAAGTCACAGATTTTTTTGTTGACTGGCCTGAATGGGCCATATACACATATCAGCATTTAAAGTTTTGGTGCCCCTTTCAATTTTTCAAAACCATACCACTGCCTTTGCCTTTGATTCCTGGTTAAATGGCCTGAATAGCCCTTACATCAGCCTTGAAAATTTTGGAACCCCTTTAAATTTTGCTGAGAGGGTATTTTCCTCTATTTTCAGGGGCATTGCTTCTGTGTTTGAGTATTGAGACTCAAAGAAGTCCCATGAAAACTCTTATTATATTGGCCATCCAAGTCCCACATATTGTAATTTTATAATCACTTAGCCAACCAAAGCCTAACTCATAATTCAGCTGAAGTCCCATAAAAACTCTATCATAATGGTCATCCAAGTCCCACATATTGTCATTTTATAATCACTTAGCCAACGAAAGCCTAACTCATAATTCAGCTGGCCAAGTGTAGATATGCCCTAAACATTTGGTTACTGCTCTGACTGTATGGAGTTTGTATCTAGGAGCTGCAACACACTGAAGGCACAGACAACTAATGTTGCACAACACTGGCTATTCAATAATAATT
Source organism: Lytechinus variegatus (assembly GCF_018143015.1). NCBI lineage: Eukaryota > Metazoa > Echinodermata > Echinoidea > Temnopleuroida > Toxopneustidae > Lytechinus > Lytechinus variegatus. Next base: position 63,425,513 of record NC_054741.1, read on the forward strand.
AATAATAATTGGCATTTATATAGCACTTTATCAATCTACGACTGTTCAAAGCGCTTCACAATTATTATTACCCGGTCACTGGATTCATAGCATTTCATGCAGCCTGTTAGGCGCTTACTTGCTAAACCAACCACAATGATAGTTATTTCCTACCGGTACCCATTTAGCACCTGGGTGAGAGTGGCAATGTGTGGATTGACGCCTTGCCAAAGGGCGCTAGGCCATGGTGGGATTGGAACACACGACCCTCTGATTACAAGGCGAGAGTCAGAACCACTACACCACGGCGCTACCAGCTGTAAAAAAAGTGGTGTTCTCATCAATAAACTTTTCTTTAAAAAGTCAAACAATCTTGGTTTGATTCATAAAATCATTTTATAACCTGAATTTCATGCCAACAAATATCACTTACATGTACACTTGATAATCTTCAGATGCATGTGCAATTTTTATTATATCTGACATTATATATGGGTCATTCCATGGGGTTGGGGCAAAAATTGTGACATCAGGGTCAAAAAATAGAAATGTAATAAATGAAATGTTTTATTTCTTATATGTTTCATGGGACAATCCTTCAACTAAATCCACTTACAGGCATTTCATACCACCCTGCATATTGGAGTAAACTGAGAAATAAGATTTGACAAAATACCACCGTTACATGGACATCATTTATCATCCTTACTAAGACTATGCTCTCCCACTGTCAAAATAAAGGGGTTGATCTCCATTACTCTTGATAAATATTTTGCTAACAACATTGTTAGTCATTTTATTCCACACTTTTCAACATGGCATATATATTTTGAAAGATTTAGCATCAATATATGGAACTTGATGCTCTGTGTGTATACCAGTGCCATGTTCTGTGTCGTTCTTTTTTCTCACCAGTCTAGAAAATTGAATTTATGATGGCATGTAGAACTAAATAGTTGAGAGAAGTCATGCCTCAACAGAATGGAATATTCTCTTTGGAAAAAATAAACTACTCTTTCTGGCATAACCTTCTATTTTTGGTGTTACCACCGTTACATGGACATCATGTCTCAGTAACAGAGGTATACTTAGAAGCAATGTTAAGTTAATGTCCATTAATGGCCATTACACACCAAATTCCACTTCATGCCTTAGAATATTTGCACAAGATCAATTGATTACACTAAAGAAAAACATTTTGCATGTCAAATTCTTTGCAAATAAAAGCAAATTAAATTAGAGTTTAAACAAGGAAAAATGTACAAAATTATTAACAAATTATATTTAAAATCATACTACGATAATCCTCAAGTTTCCACTTCCGTCTACCTCTGGAAACATTTACGTTTCTGCCTAAATGGAAAAAACAAAACAGTGCTATCTTATGATCTCCAATTCTTTTTACTTTAAAATAACTCCTTCAAGATATTACTTTCAAATGTACATACCACCGTTACATGGACATCATGTCTCAGTAACAGAGGTATACTTTGAAGCATTGCTAAGTTAAGGTCCATTAATGGCCATTAAACACCAAATTCCACTTCATGCCTTAGAATATTTGCACAAGATCAATTGATTATACTAAAAAACATTTTTCATGTCAAATTCTTTGCAAATAAAAGCAATTTAAATTAGAGTTTAAACAAGGAAAAATGTACAAAATTATTGATAAATTTATATTTAAAATAATACTAAGGTAATCCTCAAGGTTCCACTTCCGTCTATCTCTGGAAACAAATGTTTCTGTCTAAAGCGGAAAAAAACAAAAGAGTGCTAGCTTATGATCTCCAAATCTTTATTACTTTAAAATATCTCCTTCACGGTATTACTTTCAAATGTACATACCTCCGTTACATGGACATCATGTCCTTGTAATGATCATATTGAATAGTATTACATGTACTTGCCATTCTTTTAGTATCAACACACTAATGCGAGTTAACTCATCTTACTCAAGTGTAGAAATACAACATCTACAGGCAAGCTTCTAAAATGCATCAATGAACAGGTAAAATGTTTTTTTTTTATTCATACATGTACACGATTATAATTTTGATACCTTTGATACAATACTCGGGTGAAAAAGATGTAGGGAAAAGGTACTAGTTTAGTTCTTCTAAGCTACATGTATGGTTTTTCAAGACAAAACAACACAAAGTTGGCATGCAATTCATGGACAATGCATTAATACCTTACACATATAACTTGTTCAATTTGTTTACTCTACATGTAACTTATTTTACCTCAGTTACATGGTAATGTAGTTCTAAGTGACATTAATTAAAATATAATCATGTCATCACTGGAATAAATGCATTGGATAAAACAGTAAGTTCCAGCATGCCAAAAGGACAATTGTAAAGTACTTAGTGGACAAATTGAATAAAAAAACTTACACCTGTTGTTTGAACATAGAGTTGTGAACAAGAAAGTAAAATGTATTATTTCTACTAAGCTATTCTAATAAATGTTCAAGAATAACACTGCAAACTACAATCTTTTCCTTTGGTTAAAAACTCTATGGTAAACTTCTTACTGGCAAATGCAAAAAAAAGTATTACACTGTACACTAAACCTGACAATAAGAAATAACATGCAATATTTCTCTCTGCATTCAGGTTACAAGTTTATGAACTTCAAGATGATCGGTGACCCAATGACAACTGTGTGGAAGAGGACTCTGTCAATGTCACAAAATAGATAGAGGTAGAATTGTGCCTCGCCATCAGGCCAGGAGTACAGGTCACCAGATTGACACTTCATGTACTGAAGATATACATTTTTACCTTCAACAGAGGCTACCTGTAGTTATTTGAGAAAAATAGTATTTGGAAGTTTGACTATTTTTTTACACAATTCAAATTATTACATTTTAATCAACAAAACTTGCTGGATTGTTTCCACGATATTTTATATTATTATATGAAATCATTTACTCATGTACATGTCTTGACATTTTCTCATTAAAGTAAGGGGGGTGGATTACTAGGGCAATGACAAGGAATCTGATCTGTTCTTGCAAAATACACCCTCACTTTGTATTTTTTTCATAGCAATTAGAATTCATCATTTCCTAGTTCATAAATTAAATATAAAGTTGTTTTATACAAGGTTTTTGTATTTGCTTTCTTGTGTTCTACTTTGTTTTCACAATACAATTACTTGCCCATTACCGGTACCTTTTCATAAATTATCTTTACTTTAATTTTGTTTCTCAATGGATGAATTTAATCTAATTTTATTCTGCATTATAATCAAGGGTGGTTATCTCGACAATTCCATTTAGTTTTGTATGACCATCCTATTTAATTTTCAACTATGAAGTTAAATTGTTCAAGCAATTACATAATATATTTATGTTTTATTGGAATTAAATGAATTAATGGAATTCAAATCTGCAATTTACCTTCTGATACAGCAAATAAACTCTTGTGAAACAAACTCGATTGTGTCACTTTTTCTTTTCTTCGCTTGTACATGTTTTTAAAATGTCGTTATATTGCAATAAAAAAGTCACATTGAAAACAATCACAAAGGCTTTTGCTTTCTGATAAAACAAATACCCACCCCCTCTCCTAACAATTGAATAAATATAAATTAAAATACGGTTGAAAAAAAATCCTTAACAACTGAATATATAGAAATAAAAATATACAATTGAAAAAATGGAGAAAGAACTGAGGGAAAAAGAATGAGTGCTGAAAAGTATACCAACATTCAACAAGATGAAAAGTTTTGGGAAGGTTAAGCCTATAGCTAAGAATTACTAGTAATTGAATTATTCCCATGCTTCATCATACACAAAGGCCATCTACTATGTGTAGGGGGGGTAGTAACAGAAAAATTATTTTGCCCCTCCCCCCTCCTTTCGGGCTGGGATCAGCTGACGAGCAAAAAAAAAAAAAAAAAAAATTTTTTTTTTTTTGGGGGGGGGGGGTCTGCCTCCCCCGTGGCGCCGCCACTGGTTCTAAATTCTCATTTTTTTTGCAAATTCAAATTTGATCATCAGGTCTTTAATACCCATATTACCTAGAATCAGTAGGAGCCAATTTAAACAAGGAGAAAATTTGTACCAAATTTGAGATGTCACCGTCATGATCATCAGTGAAAGAGCTGTTTCTGAGTATCCATTGGCCTATTGAATCAACATATTTTTGTGTAAAAAAATCAACTAAATTACGATTGAATCATGTCAGCTACCATTCAAAACATGTTTGCACGGAATCACAGTAATAAAAGCATTATTTTCTTTGGAACCATTCAGCAAATCTGGAACAAACACGGCAATGTCTCAATCACATATTTCACTTACACGAGAAGCTACATGTGGGACCGAAGTGAAAGATGATGGAAAATTAGCGAGATTTTTCAAACTTAAAAACACTTTCTGCATGGTAATACAGTTCCATATTTTAAAGATATGGTTTAACTAGTTTCAAAATACGAGTATCGGGATAAATCTCCGTACTTACGTCGCTTTGAAAGGGAAAACATCGTGGATATCCAATCCACCGTTACACAGACATTGCAGGAATATTCCCAATTGCAATGCTTCAAAACACCCGCTATCATAGCTGTTCATGTGCATGGTGATTTCGGCTAACAACCCGTCCGTCTGATACAACGACGGTCTCTTCTCCGGTGTCTCCTTCTTACATACGCGATGAAATGTGATCCACCGTTACAAATTTGGCCCGGACATCGCCCAAAACATCGGCGACTCTCGATTAATTTAGATGACATTACCATAGGTTTTCAAAGCTAATCTTTTGATTAACAGTTGCTTACTTCCTGCCCTTTATTTCTGACACATAATTTTGGAAAAAATGATTTCTGATTTTTAGATATAAACCACATTACCGCCGTTACAGAAAAAATAAACGAGGACATCGCATGTAACGGTGGTATGCCGATTTGTAGGAATGATTTATGATATGAAGTCTCTTTTCATTTGCTATCCCATTACTATTTTGTTATTAAACAAATGTTGCTTTATCAATTATGGCCATTTGAATTTGACTAAGTCTATCTTTTGATTAGATATCTTCAACTGAAAATGACCATTTTGGATGTCACACTTGGTACCCCAAAAAAGAGTCTGGACATCATCATTTAAAGTCTCACCATCAATAATACTTGCAGTTCAACATTTTTATTTCTGCATCAAGTAATTGCTTACATAACTGCCTTCCAACAAAACCACATTGCAACATCAAAACACCAAACACATTTTCAGGATAAAGCTAACAATTCATAAGGAACACAAAAAAGTGCTGTTGCCCCAACCCCGTGGAATGACCCATATACAGTAAATACTTCCATGTCATGATTTTGTTAACAGTCTTTATGGCACACCTTACAAATGTAGAACATGTTCAAAATAAAATTGAACTGCACACATCCAAAGATTATTAATTTTCTAGGGCAGATTGATGTATTGCTTAATACAATGCCAGTACGCCACACAGGTATGTCATAAAATTGAAGTTTCATCTTACCTTTAGAGATGTGGTAGGAGGGGAAGCATTCTGTGGAACAGAATTCCTGGCAGACCCCCGATTTGCCCTAAGTATGCAAACAGTAGGGGAAAAAATGTTATCATAAAACATGTGTATTCCATCAGCTGGACCCGACAATAGTGAATTTTGACAATGAGAACAAGAAACCTGAATAAACATACTATAGAAATTACTCCAAACTCTCAACGAAATACGAATACTACATGTAACTGGCCACAAAACACAATCACATTTAGCTACAATCATGGCAATCCACAGATTCCGATAGCACTTAACTCCATCACTTGATCATATCGAAAAAAATAAGCGCAGCTCAGCGAACGAAAGAACACAGAAGGCATGCAACATGGCCGTAAATTGCTGCCCTCTCAGTTCACTGATGTTACACTTACAGCACGATCCCCGTACTACTCAAATCCAAAATGGCGGTTAGGGAAAAGTCATCGACTGTTCAAAATGATGTCCAAATGTCCTAAAATTATCAATAAAATTTCATTCAACCCTAAAATATCACTAATAATGTGAAAGGTGAGGACATATTCATGTTAACTGTGTTTCTTAAAATATTTTGTGTGCTCGTATAGATCCAATGAAAGTGGATTCTAAGACTAAAGCATTTAGTACAGTGGCAGATACAAATTTTGACCAGCACGAGTATTGTGACATCGCTGAGTAATGCATCTTGATTTTCAATATAAACGCAATTGTCACTTTTTATGTACACAAAATCTATGGGGGAACAGAATTTCCTTTTCATTTTTCTTAGGAAAACCATCTTTGTAAATAGAAATCACGTAAATGCTTGTGATTTTATTTATTTCTACACCTACATACGCTTAATGCTTATGAAATTCTAACAAATTGGTTAATAAAAAGGTGAAAAATTGAAGGTCTCTTACCAGACTGATCTCATGTAGATCCCTCGATCCGTTTGTCAACAAAGCAAATACAATACATGTAGGTCTGACCCTTGAACTGCAGTGTTATGACGTACCTTCAATTAGCGATGTTACAAAATGCCGTATTGAAGAACAATTTATAGATTATTATTTAACAAATACTAAAATTTAATACATGATTATGAATAATCAATATAGATAAATATTATCATTTGACAAATACTTAAGCAAAGTACATGATTATGAATAATTATTACAATTATTCATAATCACTTATTAAATTTTAGTTTTTGTTAAATAATAATTTTAATCTATAAATCGTTCTTCAAAACGGTATTTTGTAACATCGCTAATCGAAGGTAAGTCATAACTAAGCGGTTCAAGGATTAGACCTATTGTATTTGCTTTGTTGACAAACGGATCGAGGGATCTACACAAGATCAGTCTGGTAAGAAACCTTCAATTTTTCACCTTTTCATTCACATTTTTTTTTAACCTTCACACGCATTAGGTGTATGAAGGTGTAATATAATAATAAATAAAATCACAAACATTTACGTGAAATCTATCTTTGTTTAGATGCACTTGTTCACTGCTACCATCTGGCCTGTGGAGAATCTACAGGTAGGACTATGGTATGCCAATGTTGTATAGAGCACACACTTATAAAATCATTAAAATACATGTATAGGACGCGGTTCAAGGCTTTATGATGAAGAAGTATATACCCGGTATGTCAAAATATTTAAAAATATCATCATGGTCTTTCATGGAGTCCTCAAGGCTAAGCGATGTTTTGACTGACCGCGATTGCAATGTGCGCAGTCAACCAAACTGTCGTATCGCTGAGCACTGCATTGACTTTGCATGTGAAAAGCGATACGTTTTGACTGTCCACGCGCATTGAAATCGCGGTCAAGGTTGTTGTATTCCTTATCATGCTTATGGCGCTCAAACCGAAATTACAACTTAAAGACATGACAAGCACTTAAGTAAAAGACAAGCACAGAGTTCTTTTACGTTATTTTCTAATCCTTGGTTTAAATTTGTGTAAAAATAACGATCGTCGATACCATTACCAATTGTCAAGCAATTCTCTTGGTGACGTCTTTCAAATCATGTATTTTTCTTGATTTCTAGCAATGAAAATGCAAGTCTGGGGAACTCAGTGTCAAAATTATTGTAAACTTCGCAGTCGATTTACTCTGAAATGGGTTAGCACCGTCGTATGATGTGCAGTGTGATGATTCGACGGTACCGTACGGATGACCGCCGACGATGTCTTGTCTGTCAGTAATACCGCCGCCATCGATACATACAAGATGTAGCATGCACACTTTTCAATAGCAAAAAATGAGTCTGAGATGCCACAACCAAACGTCTGTTTACAAACAATCGGCCATGATAAAACATGAGTTCCAGATAAAAACATACAAATTACTAGTATTCATCTCCTTGCATAATTCACAAAGATCACTACTGTTATACTATTTCATCATCAAATCACAACATAATCACGATTTTCAACATTTTACTGACCTGCCGGTGTTACTACTGTTCGTTTTCACGACTCGGTCGCGGTCACGGATAGATCGCCTGTTATTCATTATGATACCGGTGTGAATCTAGCGCACGTACGCGGCTAAAATCTTTCGAAAGAAGGTAGAATTCCGAAGAAATCAACAAAATCAGTCCCTCATATCGATAATTTTCCGATTGGTCAGGTGATACTGTTTACAATCAAACAATAATATTTCCAATAGGATACAAATTCGAGGTACAATATCGAAAAATGTCCTGATTTTCAGGTTCCACTGCGTGAGAAAGTTACTACGGCAGCTGGCGCACTAATTTTGTAAAGTTGATTGAGTGGAAACAAGTGTAAAAGGAAACGTTAAAAATCCTTTTTAAGGAATTGAATGCCTTGCATATATATTTGATAGCCATTGATCATCACTTAGAATTGATTTCGTTTGAAATGAGATTCATAAAATACAGAACGATCGATATGAATAAGAACTATATTTCATAGCGCACTTTTTACTATCATTGTAGTGCGATACGCCTCGGCGCGCAGTCAGACATATCGAACGGGGTTACCATGACCTATTTTGGAACTGGATCTTTTAATTTTAAAAATTATTATTTTACACTGCTTTTCCCATAATTACATGTATGCCCTTTATCTTGACAGCCATATGAACGAGATGGGTTTTAATGCTTTCCCCAAAATTGTAATTGATCCAAAACTGTATTGTTATAAGTGGCAAATCATTCCATGAAGCTGACACAGTAAAAGTTCTATTACAGTGTAAGGGCCAAGGCAGGGGCGTAACAGGGGTCGGTGGCCAGGGGGGGAAGAGACAAAAAATTCCCGGTCATGAAAAGGATTTTGATGAATGTGCCCGAGCATTAGGGCGAAGCTCAATGCGTGATAAATACAAAAAAGAGGAGGCACATCATGGTGTGCCTGGCAAAAATGTTGTATAAGAGTAAAAAATTATTTAGAATTTAGTAAATCAAGGAAATATGGTATTGCACTTTTTCTAAAACGATCTATTTTGCATTTTATCTGAGCAAAGTTTGGAACACCTCTTAATGAGATTGAGACATTTTTCCTTTTAGGTAGCCAGTTATTACAGTGAGGCTTTTTTTAACCAGATTTAGTAAACTCCATACACATTTCTTATTTCTTTCAAGACATTCTAATCCACATTTTGTTAGTGCATTTTCATAGTCTATAAAATCTGAGCCAAGAATTATTTTGCAAACTCTTTTTTGTATTTTTCCTTTACCTGTTTAGCAGTTAAGTGCTCCATTGAAAACCGGTACACAATACTCTTTTGGACGAATATATCCAATGTAAATTTGAATAAGGTCTGACATAGGGAGTTTATATTGTTTGACAAGTCTGAACAACTACATTTTTTGTTACACCTTTTTATAATATCTGAAATTTGTTAATCCCATTTTATGTTTGACTGAATATAAACATCAAGGCCTGTATTCTGAAGTCAGGTTTAAAGTTGTGTTTTAAGTATGGGAAGCCAAAAGTATCTTTTTTTTTATTAAGTCGTACGTTTCTTATGTTTACTGTGCTCTTTCTTGATTCATCGATGGTGAAGACAATAATCTATATATACTTCCTAGACAATTATGAATGATTTGAGAGCCAAATGAGCTGAAATATAATATCTCTACTGTTAGCGATTTATGTAACAATTGGTTATCCATTAAACCACAACTTTAAACCTGAGTTTAAGTTAAACCCGACTTCAGAATACCGGCCCAAGTATTTTAACAGTTTCTGAATATTGCAGAAAAGTGTCACCAATATGCAATAGATTAGGTAATGGTTGATTTTTAGACAAAGTAACTCTGAGTACATTGCATTTATTCGGATTTAGTTTCATACGATGACCAGGTAACGAGTGCATTTAAATGACATTGTAATACAGAAGGAGTTTGTATTGAACGATTCTCAACTATATAGTAAGATCGTCAACATATTTAAAATGCCGTAAAGATTCATTCTGACATGCATCATTAAACATGATCAAAAATAATATCGGGCCTTATTTCGTGCCTTGAGGTACTCCAGCATGATTTGTAATATACGAAGACACTACGCCCTGATATTACGGATTATGAACGATTTTCTAAAAAAAACTAACTATCTTACGTTAAATTCAATTTATTTTCGAATCAGAATATTATGGTCAAGTCTATCGAAGGCTTTGGAAAGTCTGTGCAAACTATAGTGGATATTGATTTAGATTTTTCACAGTTGTCCAATACACAATGCAATAATTTTATCAAATAATGGGTAGTTGATAGTGTCTGTTTCCGTATTGATGAATGTCAATATATTTAGAAATATCTTCCAATAGCCATTTTGTAATGAATTATTCTGCAATTCTAGCGAATTGACATGTAAGAGATATAGGTCGAAGTTCTTTAATATTCGGTGGTTGTGATTTGGGAATGGGAACAACCTAACTTCTCTTCCACTGCCAAGGTACTAACCCTTGTTGAAATGATGTAATAACCCAGAAGGAAAAACCAGTTAGACCAGTATAATTTTAACTGGTAACTCTGGAAATTGGAACATCGGTTTACTGGTCTAACTGGTCATACTGGTCCAGTTAGAAATAAACTGGTCTTGAAGTACTGGAATTTTATACTGGTCTTGTTTCTGGTGGTTGTTACTGGTCTCAATGGTCTTCATACTGTTTTCATTGGTCTTCATACTGGTCTAACTGGTCCTCAAACTGGTCGAACTGGTCCTCATACTGGTCTTACTAGATTAGTTTATTACATGCATTTGGTTTGTTATATACCATGTCCAGATAAATGTGATGGAAAAGATGGTTAGTAAATTAATCTTTCTGCTGTTATTTTGAATTTGATGTATAAAATTACACATTTTCATTGTGAATTAGTTCACACAATTATTTTGAAGGTTTTCAAACAACAATGAGTGCTATTGCAAAGATATTCCATTCAAAATCCTGATTTTTCTTTAAAAAACAGGAAATATGCAAATGAGGTGAACCACGTGATCAGCATCATCAGAATTACTGGTATTGCAATTGTTTGAATTGGTCTCCAGTTCATTTTTACTGGTCCAGTTAAAAATCAACTGGTCCAGTAAACATATACTGGAAACCATGTAAAAATCTACTGGAAACCATTTATTGGACCAGTAACATCAGTTTAATGAAAAACAATTTAACTGGTATTACTAATTGCTTCAACTGGAATGCAATTGTTTGAACTGGTCTCCAGTTAATTTTTACTGGTCCAGTTAAAAATCAGCTGGCCCAGTAAAAATATACTGGAAACCAGTATAATTATACTGGAAACCAGTAAAAAAAATTACTGGTCTAACTGGTTTTTCCTTCTGGGAAGGATATTGGCAAGAGGATGGCTTAGTTCACATGCGAATTCACGAATTACACGAGGGGGTAAGTCGTCTGTTACACCTGCTTTACTGCATTTTATGTTCTTTAGCATAGAATAAACCTGATAAGGTTGTACTTCTGGGCAAAAACAAAGAGAAGGTAAGAAAGCTGGTAAGCAACTTCTATCCAACGGCGCCAAATCTGATGCTATATGATGCTTGACGATCTTCATCATCAGGTTCAACACCAGGTACAGCAATAACGTTAGATCTGTTGTTCTTTTTTTTTTGTAATAATCTTGATTTGTTTATACCAGTTTCCTGGATTTGTTGATTTAAGATGAGATACACGTGTGTTATGATAACGTTTTTTTTTTGCAATTTTTATCATTCTATTTACTTTATTTCTGAGACTACGCCACAGAGGTTTGTTTTTCTTTTTAAAAGCTTTTTCTCTTTAAATTATGATTGCTTTAATTTATCTGTGGTGTCATCCAAGGTTTGTCATTATCCTTTATCTCAATTTTCTTGGTCGGTAATAATTCATCCAGCTTTGATAGAGTAGTTAGAATAAGAAGAGGATATTTTTGGAAGGATCTTGTACTTTGTAGCTGTAACATATCATCCCAAGAATATTGAGTGATCAATTGACCGTATAAACGCAAACCACTGTCTGGTATAGAGGGCGGGTAAGTTTTATTTTTATTTTCTTTCTTGAGCGTGCCAAACTATAAATTGGTCTTATAGTAGTACACAGTTATGGTCACTTTTTCCAAGAGGTGATGTGACACCAGTGGCGTACCGTGGGTCACGGCATTGGGGGGGCACCAGCAAAAAATTCGGGTGACATAGGGAGCGCGCGAAGCGCGCTCAGTTGTCAGGTATTCTGACCTAATAGAAATATTTTAAGGCATGCAGTGCCATTAAACGGCTATGTATCTCACTGATTAAATAATGCGAGCGCGAAGCGCGAGCTGAAATTTTTTTATATTGAGGGCTAAAAATGGTCATTATAAGCAAATTGTTTTGTAATCATGATACTTAACTGTCTCGCTAAACAAACAATGCGAGCGCGAAGCGCGAGCTAAAATTTTTGTATATACTGACCCTAAACAAGGAAATATTAAGGATTATATTTTAGAATCCATTAAGAGTATAAATATCCACCATAGTCATCTAATGCTAGTGCCATCCTTTGCTGATTTTGTTAGAATTACATCTAAACACAGTCATGAAGCACCTTTTGTAGTCATGTAATCATGATTATCTTACGCATCTTACTAATCAAATACTGCAAGCGCAAAAGCGCGAGCTGAAAATTTAGGAAATATAGACCTGAAGAGGGGCATTCTACGGGTTGTTAATTTGTAGGAATTCTCTAAGACCCTACGTATTTGACTAACCAAATGATGTGAGTGCGAAGCGCGAGCTGAAATTTTTGTTAATATTGACCCTAAACATGGATATTTTAAGGACTATAGTTAGGAATTCATTAAGTCAGAGTATACATATCTCACCATAGTCATCTAATGCGAGTGCCAAGCGCTTGCTGATTTTGTTAGAATTACATCTAAACACATGGAGCACTTTTTGAAGTCATTGTAATCATGATTATCATACGCATCTCACTAATGAAATACTGCGAGCGCGAAGCGCGAGCTGAAAATGTAGGAAATTCAGACATGAAGAGGGGCATTCTAAGGGTTGTTTGTAGGAATTCACTAAGACCCCACGTATTTCACTAACCAAATGATGCGAGCGCGAAGCGCGAGCTAAATTTTTTTGATATTCAGATCAGAAAAATTGACATTTTGAGGACTGATTTTAGGAGTTCATGAAGAGCAGAAATCTCACCAATCCACTAATGCGAACGTTAGCACGGACAGGAAATGTTTTATTTTAAGACCTTTAAATAGGGCAACAACTTTCAGTAGTCATGAAAAAGAAGAATATATCACTACTTAAAACAATAATAACTCTAATTGCGAGGAAATATATTATTTTGTTGTATATTGATTTGAAAACGGGAGGCTTTAGTACAGCAGGTTTATATATCTCGTTAAACAATCTATGCGAGCACCAGGAACAATGAAGACACAATTAAGCAAATAATTTTTCATAAAGTTATGAAAAAAATGCTTCTCATGTTATAACATAAAATAAATAATATAAGACTATAATAAACAACAATTTCTTCTTCCCCCCACTACGTTTCTCTTCCTTTTTCCCTCTTTTTCTCCTTTTCCCCGTTTTTTTTTTTTTTGGCCAGCCGATTGGGGGGGCACGTGCCCCCCATGCCCCCCCGTAGTTACGCCAGTGATGTGACACTATAACAGGTAAGTAAAAATTATCACAATTCATTACAATTTTGTCAAGTATATTATTATCTCTTGTTGGAATATTTACCACCTGATGGAAGTTATCATTATTCAAAATTGGTTCAGTATCAAGGTCATTCATGTATCCCATCACAAAAATGCCAGCATCATGATGTTTTGTAAGAACATGTAGAAATAATATGATCAATATATTCTTGCCCATAATTATGGACTACGTGGTGGAAAGTACAATACACATACGACAATACGGGATATTTCACGAGGTAATAATCGTGGTCTTACACAGACCCACAAAGCCTCTACATTATCAGGTACCATCAAAACAGGAATAATACTAGGATAAGAAATACTCCTCCTCCTTTTTCTTTCACTCCTTGGCTTTGAAAATAAAATATAACCATGTAAACTCAAACAATCCATAGAGGTTGATTCATCAATCCATGTTTCCGTCAAAGCAAGAATATCAACTTTGTTTATATTAGCAGCAATGTCAATTTTATCAAGTTTATTATTGATCGATCGTACTTGACAGAAAAAAAGCGTGGTAAGTCAAAATGATGTTTGTCAATCAGTACTGTAATCTGTTTAAGATTGTCTATGTCTCAATTTCTCGTCTTAAAATGTCGATCGGGTATATTTTCTTTGTTGTACCAAAACTGGTAGAGGGTGTTCAAAAACATCATGTTGTGACGTTGACAATATACTGTGATTCCAATTTAAGTTCCTAGCTCTTCTCTTACAACCTGTAGATCCACGATGAGATAGGGGGCTTTATTCAGATTTTTTGGTGGGGAAGGTTCGACAGGGTTATCCGTGGTAAAATTGTGAGCTAATTTCAAAAATGTCAATCTTATTGACCGTACTCACGACATTTTAGCCATTTTGGCCAATTTTTGACCAAAAAATGACAATTTTGACCACTCTTTGGAAAATGGTCCCTTAACAGAATGCTTTTGTAACCACATCCAATTTAAAGGGTCTATCTTAAGTAAAAATGCACCTAGATTTCAGATAAAGTGGTTTAATTTGCCAAATCACAATAGAACTGGTCATTTTGGCCATATTTTGACCTAAAATTACCATTTTCGTGATTGTTTTTGTCCGAAATGTGTTACAAATATTGGTCAGAACCACTGGCATTAATCCCGGGGGTGGGGGTTATACCCCCCAACTTTTCGAGGAAGGGGGGTGGCCTGTAAAACACCCCCCACTTTTTAGAAATGGGAAAAAAATCACAAGAGAAAATTGTTTTATTGGTGAAAATTCTTCCTAAAATACCGCTTAACAAATAAAACAATATTATTGAATCATAAAATGCAAATAAAGAGCCAGTTCACTATTTCCATTTCCAAACGAAATACTTATGTCCTTATTATAACATTGAAGAGAAACCCCCGTTTCTTCCAGGGGTAAAAAAGATAATAATATTGGAGGGGTATTTGCCATATGGACCGTACAGTGGCGTAACTACAGGGGGGCATGGGGGCACATCTCCCCCCCCCCCCTCGGCTGACCCCCCCAAAAACGGGGAAATGGGAAAAGGGGAAGAGGAGAAATGAGGGAGAAAGGAAGAGAAACGTAGTGGGAAAGAAGAAACTATTATTCATTATAATTATGTTATGTTACATTACATAAAAAAACATTTTTATCATAACTTTATGAAACATAATTTGCCCAGGGCCTACGTCTACATTGTTCCTGGTGCTCGCATTATCTGTTTAACGAGATATATGATCCTGTTGTACTAAAACATCCCGTTTTCAAGTCAATATAAACCAAATATATTTCCCAGCACTTGAGTTATATTTTTTATGTAGTGACGTATGCTTCTTTTACATGACTCAAAAAGTGATTGCCCCATATGTAAACATTCCCTGTCCGTGATTACATTCGCATTAGTGGATTGGTGAGATATGTCTGCTCTTCATGAATTTCTAAAATCAGTCCTTAAAATGTCCCTTCTTCTGATCGTAATATTAAAAGATTTCAGCTCGCGCTTCGCGCTCGCACCATTTGGTAAATGAAAAACGTATATGGTCCTAGTTAATTCCTAAAAAGAAACCTTAAAATGCCCCACTTCAGGTCTGAATTATCTAAATTTTCAGCTCGCGCTTCGCGCTTGCAATATTTGATTAGTTAGATGCGTATCATGATTGCAATGACTACAAAAAGTGTTTCGTATGTTCAGATGTAATTCTAATACAAATCAGCAAGCGCTTGGCACTCGCATTAGATGACTATGGTGAGATATGCATAATTAATGGATTCCTAAAATATATTCCATAAAATCTCGCTGTTTGGGGTCAAAATATACGAAAATTTCAGCTCGCGCTTCGCGCTCGCATTGTCTAGCAAGCCAGGTACCTATCATGATTACACAAATTTGATAATAATGTCCCTTTTTAGGTGTGAATATAAAAAAAATCAGCTCGCGCTTTGCGCGCTCACTCAGTGATTCAAACATTTTGCTAGTGCCCCCACAATGCCGTGACCCACGATACGCCACTGTGGACATATCAATTACAATTCCTTACATATCTGAAAACATGATTGCAAAAAAAATGCCAAAATATTTCAGTCATCCCCCACCCATCAACACGGATTTACGCCGGTGGTCAAAACAAAGATTGGATGTCTTAAGAAATCAATATTTTATTTTTAAAATGTGCGCTTGATCATAATTCAAAGGTGCATTTTGTGTAGAATTTTATGCTGATTCCAAATGTATCACTGTGAATGACCCTATTTAATAGCTGATGCATTTTGGCCACTAATGGCCCTCAAAATGACCAATAACATCAGTTCAATTTATCCAAAAAACCCGGGCCAAAATACTTCGAATGCTACCAGAATCTTTACAAGGGTGTGCTGTGACACTAAATATAATACTTTAAATTGAACACATCAAAAGTATTTTGACCTCATGTAACTTATCCCATCAGTTTTGACCTATGAGGGTATTTTTTAGACATTTTAGAATTTGAGGTCTTCACCTGGTCGTCAAATACAAACAAAAATAAGCTTTCAGCGGTCGATTAGGGGAAAATGCCAAATGCGGATGAACCCCCCCCCCCCCTCCTTATTGGCGAAAAATGGGTCCGTCCTTGATTTTTTTGTTTAATTATGTTATGGGTATAGGACGCTGTCAGGACGAGTGGAACTAACGTTAGAGAAAAAAATTGTTAGCATTGAGTCAGGGCGTAGAGTTGAATAAATTTTCATATACATGTACTCCAATTAGAATCGCCTTTTATAGGGTACGTTGCGAGACATAGGTGCGTAACCCCCGGTGCACATTTGTCATGCAGCTCAACCCACAGCTCGTCTGTCTTGACTTATGCACAAGTGAATGCTTCTCTATTTCCTGCGTGTGTACCGGTATGTCTTGCAGTTCACACGAATGCGCATGGAAAACGTGGTTCGCCGAATTTTACACGTGTAGGCATATGAACTTTTTTGTGTGTATTCATACATACGGTACGGTGTTATACATAAAAAAAAAAAAATTGTCGGAAAACGTACGTACGCGCGCGCGTGTCGATCATCGAGGATCGCGCGTACAATATGCAATTCACAATAAATTAAATGCGAATATTTTATGGATCTTGTGTGTTTGAGCCGCTTGCTTGGCCGTGGTCGTGGTCGTGGACATAACGGAGGTCACGGTGCGCAGTTATTAGACTAGAAGACTAACTTTTAGTGATATTAGTAAACGGTAGGCTACATACCAACTGTCTAAGGTAAGTTTAAAATGGGTGTTACTGTTAGGCCTACTCTGTAGCCCTAACTTTTTAGATTGGCTTTGCCTTTGTAAATTATTAACATCTCCGCGGCAAGAGCGCTACGCCGCTGCTGCAAGTGCAACGCGGCGGCGATGGCAATGTCATCGGCCCCGGCCCGGGTCAGCCAGAGGCAGAGGCCGTACCGTATTCTGAAAATAGTTACAATAGAATCCGTATTCCGAAAATTGTCTTAACTTCTCTTGTAAGTAACTTTTCTTGTAACTTTCACTGAGCGCGTATGATGTCTGAGATATAATGATGCGTAAATATATAGGCCTACGGTACCGTAATCGGCGCATATACGCGCATAGTCTGTGCGCAAGATAAAATATTGAATTAGGCCTAGGCTAGAGCCGCTAGATCTACAACTGGTATTCTTAAAATTCTCTGCGTTCTCTTAAGTTTAACTTCCTTGGAAAATACAATAAAATTTACATGAGGTGGGGTGCTATTGTAACTTATTGTTGCATGCGATATTTGTCCATCTGCAATAATCATTTCTTGCTGCATCCCGCAAGAACATACCTAGACCAAAAGCTTCAGTCTCTGTATTTTGGTTGTTCCGCTGAACTACGCTCCAATGGGGATTACAGTAAAATGTCAGAAATTGTTGAATAAATCCCCAGAAACGACGGTTATTCCTGTCTAGAACATACCGTACATGTAGTTTTAAGTACTAAAGGAGACATTCCAAAGACATTACGCTACGGCCACGGGTATATTTCCACTTTCAATTTCATATACAATTATGATACAATTGACATAGTAATTATAATCACATTTGATTTGAAGTACATGTATGGTAGGGGGTCCTAAAGCTGCGCGGGTCCTAAAGCTACGCACCACTCATCGCGCATGCAGTTTTCAATGGCAAATGCGCACTCTGTGTGTGGAACTGTGACTGCAGAGTGATGAACAATTCCTATTAAATTTTTTCTACAGAGGCTGCAGTAAATCTCTAAATGCAGAGAAAACCAACAACTGTTAGGAAGTTTGGAGTTATATTCGCTTTAATTTCATTTTATCCTATAATAATTTGAATATATTTTAGAAATTGAGGCACAGGAAATACTATTTTTTTGCATGATAAATCGAGTGCGTAGCTTTAGGACCCCTTCTACATTGGGCGGCGAAATCAAGAGGTGTTCGAAAAACACGACGGGATTTTCGTATTAGTGAGTTTTGTGATATTTTCTACTTTGTTAATGATCTTTAGAATGTTTGCCACAAATTAGTGAAATATAATTTGTTGAAATATTAAAATTGGGACAGTTTTTATTGTTTGAAAACAAAGTGCGTAGCTTTAGGTCCCCCCATCATACATACAAAAAATAAATAACATTATAAAATTACAATAGACAATTATAACAACGAATTGGTAGACTTTCCAGCAATTAAAAATTGGTGTTTGAGACGATGGATCTTTTCACCACGTGTATTTTTAGCACAGAAGCACACAAGCATAAGCGTCAGGGGCGCAAGGAAATTACGCCTCATATCAACAATGCGCTTCATTTTTTATTCAGAAGAGACGCTATTATTGGTTGACCTAAGCATATAACGAGCTTAATGATTGGTTGATGACAGAATATTGGGCGTGTCAGAGATAAAATAGGGGACGTCTTTACAGAGATAAGACAATTTTCAGAATACCAATTTAAGAGAATTAGAATGCTGTTAATCTTGCTGACTTACAAGAAAAGTTAAGACAATTTTCAGAATACCACCCCAGGTCCACTTGTTCACTGCTACCACCCTGCCTGTGGGGAATCTACACTACAGGTAGGACTATGGTATGCCAATGTTGTACAGAGCACACACTTTAAAAAATCATTAAACTCACTTTTGTGACAAAAATTACTAATTTACAGTTGCAATTTATTTTTCATTAGTAACTTGGGAATAATTTTTGTATTCACCAGAGCGCTCAAAAACTTGAATTTTGGGCATAATTTTGTGTACGCCCTCTATTGGTGGAAAGTAATATGGCAAGAAAATTTTCATTTTTTTATTTTATATTTGTTATTTATTTATTTATTTCGTTTTGTTTACCCAGGGTAACCCCATCAGTGGACTAAGCACTGTTTTCCTTGGGGGCCCTGCATACAAGTATCAAATACATACATATATTAACAAGTACAAACAATGAAAAGATATAAAACAAGAAAGAAAATATTATCAAAGAGACAAGCTACCTGCATGGACACACACACATACATACTAAAATAATGTGTGTATGTTGAACAAAATTCAACATAAATACATTGTGCATAAGCAAATCTAGACAAGTATATATTCCCTATGATTGATTAATTTTGTGTTTAAATATTTGATTGCTTGTCCCTGGATCCAGCCAGATAGGGGTAGTTATTTTAATTCGGCAGTTTCTCGCTCTCCAATAAGATGTAGCGAAGGATTGCCTCGAGACTGCACTACGGGTACCACTATCCGGTACCACTATCTAGCTGATTCCAGAGAATGGCAGCACTATGAGAAAATGCCCTTTTTCCAGCCTGTGTGCGTACAAGCGGTACCACTACACCATTCTGAACTGAGTTTCTCGTTCTGTACGAATGGACATTACTAGATCTTACTACGAGTTCAGAGAGATATATTGGCGCTTCCCCATTAAGGATAGTGTAAATTGTTTTGCATCTATGGTATTTCCATCTTTTTTCAATCGAAACCCATTTGAGTCTATTGAGCACCTGTTCAATGGGTGTAGAAAAATTAACTTTTAGGATTAGACGGGCCATTTTCTTATGCTGTCTGATTAAGCCATCCTTAAGATACTGTGCACACATGCTCCAAGAATTACTACAGTAATCAAAGTACGGTAATATAAGTGAATTAGCTAAGACCTTTGAACTGTCAGTCGTGAGGTATTTTCTAAGCCTACTGAGAAGAGCTATCCTTGAGCCAATCTTCTTCATTGATTCTTCTACATTCTTTTTTTTAATTGAGAAAAAAATAATTTAAAGAATCAGATTTAAATAAGAGTCAAGTTGTATAAATAATAGGTGTAATGGAAACTGTCAGTGTAAAAAAATCAAGCATTTGCCCCAAAGAAAAAGAGAAAATAAGCCAAACATTGCCACCCTTATTTTGCCACACATGGAGATATACAGTAAGTGAGAACAAGGTTATATCATAACCTTGTTCATTGAATGAGTGCCCAGGTCATAACCTGGGGCCGATTGCACGAAAGGGTCTTTGCAAGAACCATCTTTCGTGTCACCAATTTATTATGATGTGCCATGTGAAACGCAAATTGAATAACTTACCTGCAATTCATATTTTATTCATCTGTTAAATTAAAAAAAAAATGATGTTGATCTCGAGGTCTATATCATGAAATAAGCCATATCGTAGTCCTTTCTGCGCATGATCAAAAGATTCTACGCATGATCAGAAGAAGGTCATTTGTACTAAAGTGACATGGTGCTTTAAAATCTATTGAGATAAGCACCAACTTTGATGTCTTGATTATTCATATATTCTTTTCAATTGTCGTTTTCATTTACATTCACAAAAACAACAATGCTTCCACGAACGACTGGTATTTCACAGTTTGCAAAGTACATTGTGCAACATGCTAAGATATGCATTCAAAGTAGGAATGCAACAAATGCCTTAATTAGGTGTTCATTTGTGTGCTATTCTAGTCACCTGGTCTATTCAATTTCTTCATCCTGCTATGTAAGGCAAGCTTACGTAATATCATGCATTGAAATCTGCCTATCAGGATGAAAGAAATGAAAGGTCATTTGACCAAAATTGTCCATTAAGTAACTACGAACTGGTCTATTGTATACAAATTGATTTACATGTAAATACTAGCTAACAAATTTTATTTGTTTATCATACATTTAAGTCAGAAAAATCCTGCATACATGTACAACATGACAGGGCATCATAAAAGGTGGGCAACATGAAAGACGGTCCTTGGAAAGACCCTTTCGTGCAATCGGCCCCAGGGAGCTCCCTGCGTTAGCCTAGCCTTGAGGACTCCATGATGATGTTTTAAAAAAAATTTTTTACATAGACTTCTTCATCATGGAGCCTTGACCTGCCTGCCACACATGCATAAGCGCGACCTCCACACCCGGATGGATTTCCCTAGGAAATCCATATTTACAGGGTGAAATCGGTTTATAAGTGTGAATTTCATGTCATATTTGAGCTTAATAAAAAATTTAAAAGGTGAAAATTCAAGGTTTCTTACTAGACCAATCTCGTGTAGATCCCTCGATCAGTTTGTCAACAAAGCAAATTCAATACATGTAGGTCTGACCCTTGAACCACTTAGTTATGACGTACATTCGATTAGCGATGTTATGTAGAAAGTGCCGTTGTGAAGAACAATTTATATATACAAATTATACTAAAATTTAATAAGTGATTATAACTTATTATAATGATAATACTTATTCATAAATCACATTTAATTTTAGAAAGGAATTGCTATTCAAGGTTCAAGTATTTGTTAAATAATATTTGGAGTCCTGAGGCCGAACTTTGTGCATAATTTTAAAATAAAGTCCATCCATAATTTGACTAAGAAAATGCCAGGTTAGCTATTGAATTATGGGTCTGATCAGATGGGGGTTATCATGATGGCATATGTGTGTACAGCTTCAAAATGATAATTGATTTACCAAGATTGGTTTAAAACAGGATTTATGTTAACTTCATTCAAAATCAAATGACAGAATGTGAATTGAAAAAATGTTTTTGGCCCTTCATTTGTAAATAATGACTGTTTATTTTTATTTATTGGGGGTGGGATTGTCATAGTTTAGGACAAATTCGCACCCTGTAAATGGCAGACACTGAATCGGTGTCTGGATAATATATGAACAAAGAATACAGCTTACTCTATTGGTGCTGGCCAAATGTAAGCACTTGACTGGTGAATAAACTTGATGTATTTTATGGAGAAATTTTATGGAAAAATCATCTCTTTATGTGTCTTATTTCAAAATTAAACCTTAGAGTTAGAGTAAGACGAGGTAATTGGATGAAATAATTTCTGGTAATTTCAACTTTGAAGTACTGGTAACAAAGTTTTTGTTTTATTTACATGTCTGCACACCTTAATAAATGATGGTTTGAAAAAATAAGAATTACTGTAGATGGTCTAGACCAAATGCATCATTAGTCAAGCCTGACTGAATAGGCTGATGAATACCTGTGCATAAATATTCACCCTTTAATGTTATAGCCATAAAATCCAATGTACAACAACAAGAACATGATGCGGCCAAGTGCGATTTGTTGGGACATTCCGCAGTTTATGTCTGCATCCTGATCTATACACTATGTATTAACACTTTGTATTGATGACATATTTCTTGGTGTTTCTTGTTCTGCTAATCTGATACAGTGTATGTTAGAAAGTGAAGCTGCTCAGTTGAAAATAGGACATGAAACCCCCTTTTTATTTTTAAATGCTTCTGAATCTTCTCCCTGCTATTCAAGAAATAATGAATATGACACTGATTTTGATATAATGTACAGTATGTGAGAATTGAGATTGATTTTGCATTTATCCTTTTTTTAGATTTAAATTTTGTTCTTTTTCATTTAATGTTTTGCTACAAAGAAGATGATAATAGTTTGAAAAAAAAGAACATGAAATTATTGATACCGTACATGTTTTTTTTTATTTAAAGTGTCCTGCGAAAATAAGTGAAAATTACTTTAATTTCATGGACAGTCTTAAAACACCTAACACATGGGATCCTTATGTTTGATTAAAACCCAACCAGGCAATGGCACTACACCTGACCAAGGTGTTCTCTCACATCGTTGGCATGGTGCTGTTTAAAGGACAAGTCCACCTCAACAAAAACTTGATTTGAATAAAAAGAGAAAAATTCAACAAGCATAACACTGAAAATTTCATCGAAATCGGATGTAAAATAAGAAAGTTATGGCATTTAAAAGTTTTGCTTATTTTCAACAAAATAGTTATATGAACGAGCCAGTTACATGTACATCCAAATGAGAGAGTTGATGACATCACTCACTCACTATTTCTTTTGCATTTTATTATATGAAATATGAAATATTGTTATTTTCTCGTCATTGTCATGTGAAATGAAGTTTCATTCTTCCCTGAACACTTGAAATTCCATTATTATAAAATTTTGTGCTTCAGGCTAGGAGGTCCTAATCGTCAAATTCGTAAAAATTGAAATATTGTATAATTCAAACAATAAAAAAAACCAAAGAAATAGTGAGTGAGTGACATCATCGACTCTCTCATTTGGATGTACATGTAACTGGCTCGTTCATATAACTATTTTGTTGGAAATAAGTGAAACTTTGAAATGTCATAACTTTCTTATTTTACATCCGATTTTGATGAAATTTTCAGCATTGTGCTTGTCTGATTTTTCTCTATTGATTCAAATCAACATTTTTCTGAGGTGGACTTGACCTTTAATGACATTAAAGATCAGTCCCAGACTAGACCTCAGGCATGAATAATCATTACCATTAAACATGAGATTGGTTAAATCTAAGTAATAGAAGTAAGATTGATATTTGATATTAACTTCGATTTTTCCTTCCAGACTTCTGCACTAGCTGGCGTGGAATAACGAAGATCTTCAAATTTACATGCATATTAAATTGAAGACTTGTCGCCAATCAATCAGACTTCTTCAAATCAATATCTTCTTGAGAGCTGAGCAGAGGAACATGGTACACATTGGCTTACTGCACCGTTTTTATGAGCTGCCATTTCTATGACTGTGTAAACTAGCAGTAGAACAACCTTGAACAGTGCGAGTTGTAATAGCGATCATGTCAGTTGAAAATGATGAAGGCTCATCCATTGGACCGGGTCCATGTAGCGATGAGGAAAATGGTATCGATCCACAGCAGGGCGGGGCTTCGTCTTTAGGGAATGATTCTGCAACAGGCGGGGCATCGTCAATTGGTAATGAATCTCTGACGGGCGGGGCATCGTCCATCGGTAACGGGTCTGCAACAGGAGGCATGGATTTAGTGGACAGTGATTTGAGTGATGATGAAGAAGGCCCACAGACTGATCGATATGGATTTTTAGGAGGGAAGCAGTTTACTGGAGGGTGAGTATTTATGTAAAGCCCCCCTCATTAAAGTTTCCAAAAAATGTATGTCACTGTTCTATGTTCAGAACTTGGCCTGAACTCATG
Source organism: Lytechinus variegatus (assembly GCF_018143015.1). Taxonomy (NCBI): domain Eukaryota; kingdom Metazoa; phylum Echinodermata; class Echinoidea; order Temnopleuroida; family Toxopneustidae; genus Lytechinus; species Lytechinus variegatus. The sequence goes on from NC_054741.1 coordinate 63,450,124, forward strand.
TGGTATGGATGATGCTGAAGAAGAATTTCTTTAGTGGATGTATATTTATTTTTGCCATTTTACTTGAAAATCTTTCTCAGGATTAATACATTACTTTCTTCTTTTCTCAAACTGTATGGAATGGCAAGAAAATTGAAGGATGTTGGCCTAATATTTGTAGCTTCCTCTTTGCGATCACAAGCATTGGATTGAGTGAGAGCGCTTGTACAAATTCATAAAAAAACAAACATCACTGAAAGAAGGTTCCAATAACTACAGGTAAACTTTAATTTCACAACAAATCAACAGATAAAAAAAATGGAATTTTACCAATACATCATGATTATTGGTATGGTCTATTTTACTTCTGTAAACTTTTGTTTATTATATTTTTTTTAAACACCAAGTGAGTGATTTATTTCTCAGTTATCACAAATAGAGGGCCTCACAAGAATATGCTTTAAAAAAGATTTTGAGGCTCTGCTGAATCTAAAAAAAGAACAGTCTGGATCTGGATGGTTTGTACAAACGCCTGGTATGGCTATCCCACACATTTTTGGCTACAATGAAATCGGATGTGTACTTAAAGGGGAATGAAACCTTTAGAACAAGTAGGCTTGTGTCAAAACAGAAAAATCACAGAATAAGAACAAAGAAAGTTTTAGAAAATTTGGACAAATAAAAAGAAAGTTATGAGCATTTAAGTACTGCAATCACTAATGCCATGGAGAACCTCCAATTGGCAATGCAACAAGGATGTGTGATGTCACATGTGAACAATTTTCCCTTTAATGGACTATGGAATACCCCCAAAATGTCTCTTTTTGCTTATTCTTATGGTGATACAAACTCTTTATCCATGATGTATTCTTTAAAAATCTGTATTACATGCCCTCCTATAGAAAGAAAACATGATCTACTGATAGATGCGATAACAGAGGCATTTTAAGTGAAAGATAATAGGGAGAGTTGTTCACATCACACATCTTTGTCACATTGCCAATGTGAGGATCTATCTAGCATTAGTGATCGCAATATTTAAATGCTCATAACTTTCTCATTATTTGTCCGATTTTACTCAAACTTTCATTGATCTGTTTCATCTGAATGGCTTCATATTCCCTCTATACCGTGCCACTAGTGCCCACATGCACAGAGCGCACCATACATGTACCTACAGTAGTAACCCGATCCTGTTCCGTAGGCCCTGTTATTCACATTGTCAGGTATATTTTTAGTTCCCAAGACCCCGCATTTTACCCTTGTAGTCAGTTCCTTAGACCACCATTTCACAGTTTTGTGAGGGACACCCCCATCAAAATATGTGCCCCCCTTCCTGGGGAGGGGGGAAGGCTATAGACAATGTACATATTGTAGACTCAACTTGACAGGATGGTTTCAGGTTGCAAGTGGATAAGACTGAAATGTTCATTTTTTCCATAGTCCAGAGCAGGTGTATGTGTCCGGGGGGGGGGGGGGGGCCACTTCCATTCACGAGTGGATACCATGCGCGACCAAGGGGTCTCGAAAAGCACCCTAAACACGTAATTTCCATATTCTGAAAATGAACCCCTTAACAAGTATTGGCGTGTGAAACCCTACCCTTAACAAGTATTGGAAACAAAAACGATACTCTTGGCAAATATTCCCTGAAATGAACCCCTAAACAAGTACAGGAATGTTTTATTGTTACGGTTCCTTCGGTCGTCGGCTTTACCTTATTTGGTTTAGTACGACCCCACTTCTTGACAATGTCTTGACTTCTACAACTTGCGCAAATTGGACTCTAAACACGAAGTGTTGGGGCAAAAAGGACATCCTTTATAAAACATTTTAATTTTGTTTTATCATCCCCGCAAATTCGACCCTAAACACGTAATTTTCCTAGCGAAATAGATACCCTTTTTCATTATTTTTGTGTTTTTGGCACCCTTATCACGTTACGTACGTAACGTGCCCTATTGTGAAAAAGACATGCTTTTTACATGTTTTTTTTTTGGTCGCGCATGGTATCCACTCGTCAATGTAAGTGGCCCCTCCGGGGTATGTGTGTGTATGTGTACACACTCCAGAGCAGGGGTGGACTTAGTCTTAGCCTCTTGTCAAGGCCCTGGGGCTGCTTCCCGAGCGAAGCGAGCGATTTACTAATTCGCGAAGCGAATTAGGCCTGGCTCGAGCCAGTGCCTCTTGACATCTGAGCTGATTCATGAGGAACGTCTTCCTAATGAATATACATGAGTCATGATATTACCAGTCTCCTATTAAACCAATGAAATGTCAAAGCTGTTTCGTCAGGGGTTCGGAATACTATTGTAGTCCACTATTCTGCAGGGGATTCTTCTAATTGTGGGACACTAAATGGGATATAATCGCAAAATGCTACCAGTAGTGGTACTACTATTACTACTAGTACTGGCTGTAACAGACCTATCATCGCCCCGAAACTGTTCGGGAGATACTGGTCAGCCGCTGGTCAGACTCAAGGCAAGTGGAAGCAACTCCACTCCAGCATTCCCTCACTGCACAGCAGACAATCGACGCCCCGAATCGACGCATAGTGGAATCGCATGAAATATTACATTTTTCCATATCTTGTGGGTAGATTTACGTCATCACTCTTCGCCAAGAATCCACGGGTCGCCATTCAAGATAAGCTCATGAATATTCAATGTGACGTCATAGCATCCCCCACTCTCATTGGATGATTTTCACCGTATATCCCTCGCTTCGCCATGTTCGCTCGGAAAGCAGCCGACAGGGCCTCGACAAGAGGCTAGGGTGGACTAAGGATTTCATAACTGAAAGTGTGTTCCATGTAAATAAAAAAAAGATTACTGATTCAAAGTTTATGAATTAAAATCCACATTTTTTTTATTCTATATATGCCAAGTGTACAAAAATATAAGCAGGAATGCTCTACCAGTTAGGCACAGTGTGCTACATCACCTACATGTACATGTATACCTGGACTCGAGCAAATAGGCCTACAATGTGACTACTTGGTGCATTGAAGTAGTACTAGTAGTCCACTCCAGTGTCTCCATGTCAGTTTACATGTAGCTGGACATGAAAACAACATTTAGGGAGCTGTTCCGTACATATTATGTATATGAACACTATCAATTTGTATATGTATACATCTCCCTCTGTATTTGCTATGGGATTTTTTTCCTGTAGGGAAATCTGCAGTTCTAGCAAGGAAATGAATTCTTGACCCTTGGCTTAGGAACTGAGTCACTAAAATGTCAACAAACGATCCACTGTACTTATTGCATTCAACTTTGTACATATACATGTACATGTGTAACATATCAGATGTCAAGAGTTCATTTAATGTATGATGGCCAACATCATACAGGCCTCCATGTCAAAGTAATCAAACCTACATGTACATGTACAATACATGCTAATATGTGATGTTTTTTCTTCTGCCCTATGCAGTCCAGCATTTAATTTCGACCATTCAGTTGGCTTTAGTTAATACAGTACTGTACATGCATGCTCTCATGTAGATGTTCTCTCTTTTTCTTGGGAGTTGGGGGAGGGATGTTTCCAGTATTTCAAAATTAATTGCTGTGGGCAATTCCATGAAAATGTACATGTCCATATGTAGGGCATTTCAGATTCTGGTAAATTTTACAAAAGTTAGGGGTTTCCTACACACCAGACAATTTTGGGAGTATCTTTGTACAGGCGAATTCAAATCATGCAAAACTATTACCGTAAGTAACGGTGTATTAACCGCACCCCCAACTTTGGACTAAAAAAAAAAAAAAAAAAAAATTCTCACATTTACATGCATATTTGAGGTACATGTACGAAGAAACAAAATCTAAGTTTTTAAGATTTCAAAGTATCCAAAGAGATTACCGGTATGCGGAAATATGCTGTTCTTGATCAATTCATCTACAAATGTTAGAAAGAAAGAACGGTCCCGACAATATTGGCAACTTATACACTCACTCACCTCACAGTCAGTGTACACACACAGCACTGCCATTACATTGCAAACTACGATACAGTACCAGTCATGCCAGTACATCTTATCAAATTATGATCTGTGTCTTTCCCAGCGTAGGAGGAAGAAACATTCACATTTCTTGCATCACAATCTCACAATCACTTTCAGAAATTTGATGTCTTAGCATGAATTTTGGATACGGGATTACAGGAAGGTTCAAGAAACAAAGAAATTGACATTTTTTCCAGTTGTTTTTTACGGCTTCGTGCCGTCTCTCTCGTGCGTGGTTTACATGGTATCTTATGAAAAGCAAACAGGAAGGAAAAAAAACAAGCTGGCGCGAAAAGGGACTTTGAATAGCGCCAGCTTAAGTCGCACTACAACCACATTACAACGCAATTAAGCTCACTCAACTCTCGCTCAGCAGTGACAAAATATTACCGAGTATGCTTGGCGTCTCTTTTAAATTAGCCAGGGAACTTCACTACTTTGAATCAAGAATAAAGTCAAAATTAGTGTCATGAAGGTGGGTGCGTTTGTTATGGACAATATTTGATTAAGATCATAGTAATTGCTTCCCATTACCCTCGGCTCATACCCCTCTAAACGACATTGCCTGGGCGGCTACGCCCGGCCACTCGATGTGTTGTGATCTGGCAGACATCGTACATGTACGGGAGGGGTTACGGCGGACTGGCTCAGACCCGTCACCGTGTATAAACCGCACCCCCGACTTTTGCTTCTATCCCGCCGAGAAAAAGGTGCGGTTAATACACCGTTACTTACGGTATACCCTTGTACAGGTATGGGACTCCACACTTTTTTTTAAGCTTAGGCAGGAAAACTAATCTTTTGTTTTAATTTCTGAAGGCCAGCTATTGCATGTACATGTATGTCACCTAATTACATGTAGCGGAAAGTTTTCAAACATGAGTTGCAGAGTAGCTATACAGTATGTACATTATCTAGTGCTGGACAAAATGTACATGTACCTGTATTCATTTAATTTTAAACCATGTTTTTTTTTCAGAAATTACTATCCAGCAATGTACATGTATGCATATCACATATCACAGTATGTTTCGTTTGAACTGTGTTTGAGGAAACTTTAGGGGGCAGACACATATTTTGTATCAAATTTTCATGCTTTTTCGTTTGGTAATACATTAAGTCATAACTTACAAAAATGAGAGTACATCACATACTGAATGTCATCTATGTACCTCAGAATTATTTTTTATGATGAGTTTTTTTTTCTTCTGAAGTGTCAGAATAGGAAATATGTCTCTGACTCTCATGCTTGTGTACATGTACCATTTAATACCCTGCATATTTGTGTGCATACATGTACTACAGTGCTTTGCACATGAATGTACTTCATGAACACTTGTATGCACACTACGTGATCAATCGAGGGAGAACATTGTTCTATTTTAGGGTCACAGTGACATTAACATCAAAATTCTCTATACATGGGACTGATGAGTGGAGGAGGTGATTCATTGACTTGTGTGCCTGATACATTTCCTATCTTGTGTGTGGAAGGCATCACATGCTCTCTGCACAGAATGGGTGTTGCCTGCTATCATCATGGGCCCATTCTCCAGGGCTGTCTCCCTGTTGCAATAGAAGTTTAAGGTCATCATGGGGATAAATACTTTGGAAGGGGATGGGTGATGCTGCAGACAAACCCTTTCTGCTCCAGCTGATAAGATGGGGGGGGGGGGTAGGGGCACTGTCATGACTACATGTACACCATTCTTGTACATGTAGAAAACAAAAGCTCACATAAAGGATAATTTTTCATTAATAGTAACCTGTACAGTGAAAAGGGTATCAAAATTTCCTAAATAGGGGAAAAGGTGCACTTAATATAGTTTTCAACAACCTCAATATATATGGACGATGATCTCCATGAATTTATGAATTATACAGTAGGCCTGAACTGTCTAGATTTGTGGTGTCAACCTTGTATTGCGCATGTCTCTGATAATGTACGTAATGTAGGCCTGTGTATACATAATGTGTATTGTGGATCATGTAACCATACAACCACATGGTCATGTAAAATAATTGTACATGTAGGTTGTAGCCTACACATTTGTCAGGTACACAAGTGCATGCAAAATTACACATAGTATGTATGAACAGGGGGTCCATGTACAAATGAGAAACTTAAAGGAGAATGAAACCATTGGAACAAGATAGCTTGTGTGAAAACAGAAAAATCAAAGAAACAGATCAACGAAAGTTTGAGAAAAATCGGACAAATACTGAGAAAGTTATGAGCATTTGAATATTGCAATCACTAATGCTATGGAGATAGCAAATTGGCAATGTGACAAAGATGTGTGATGTCACTTGTGAACAACTCTCCCCATTACTTTAGTATATATTTCACTTGAATTGCCTCTTTTATCACATCTATCCATAAATCATGTGTAATACATATTTTTTAAGAATACATCATGGATAAAGAGTTTGTATCATCACAAGAAAAAGCAAAAAGAGACATTTTGAGGGTATTTTATAGTCCACCAAAGGGAAAGTTGTTCATCAGTGACATCACACATCCTTGTCGCATTGCCAATAGGAGGATCTCCATAGCATTAGTGATTGCAATATTCAAATGCTTGTAACTTTCTCATTATTTGTCCGATTTTTCTCAAACTTTCTTTATTCATATTCTTTGATTTTTCTGTTTCTACACAAGCCTATTTGTTCCAAAGGTTTCATTCCCCTTTAAACATCAGTGATGGTGATAATAAGGTTAGAACCAAATTGTTGTGAAAACTTAATATTCCGAACACAAAAAGAGCCCTATAAAGTTCAGCGAATTCCCTGTTTGATGATATGTCAATGATTTGAGAAAATTTGTCAAAAGTGTATTTAAAAACAGAATGGCTGTCATTTTCAGAAATCTCAATAGCAGAGTGAGACTAGGTACATACATGTACATGTACGCACATCGCATTTCTAATGTTGGCAGCAACACTTGGCTTTGTTGAAGTTCACCTACAATACATGTACTATGTAATAACTTTGAAAGTATGAGGACCAATGTCATGAGATTCTGACATAATGGGTAATCTAATGTGAATTAAGCATCACTATAAATCATTTTCTACGAGTTTCAGATCACATGATCAAGGTCATACGTCATTTAGAAAATCAGAGCCAATGAACTTTGATCACAATTGGAAAAATTAAATAGGGCACCAAATGTTACCAGGGAGGAGGCAAGCCAATGTGGCATCCAGTACATGGCCCTTTCAAAGGGTTACTGTAATAATAAGTCGTTCAAGTTTATATTAAATTTCGTGGAGCTCAATAAATGGCTCTCCTTATTTTATGAGGAGCTCAATTGAGCTAAGAATCACTATCCTTCAGGAGCTCAAATCAGTTTATTACAATACATGTATGCTTAATTGTAGATTTTTTCTTAAAATTGTAAATTATGCAATAGCTGTGTAGCTATGAATCTGTGGTGAAACTAGCCCTGGGTCATTAAGTTTACAAAATATCGCGCTCCTGCTTTATTGATTGCCTATAAACTTCAACAAAGTTGATTGCTATTTGCATATCATATATTAAAAAATTATATTGCAATTCCACCAGTACTACATAATATACTGTAGGCCCTATATAATAATGGCTAGATGCAACAAGATCTCTGTTTAAATCTCCTTGATGCCTGATCTATAGTATACAAATGTACATATGTGACGAGGAGGAAGTAGCCAAACTTGTTAATGATTTCTTTGCAGTGAGCTTGGACTACCTATAGAGATCTTACGGAAACGAGAGCTGAAGTGGCTGGATATGATTGATGATTGGGAGAAATGGATGACCAAGAAACCAAAGAAGGTATGAAGAATAGAATTAATTCATGTGATATAAGTGGGATGTTCCATCTTTAATAGGGGCTATTGCACCTGAATACTTTAGCCAGCGTATGCTAAGTATCTATGGCAAGCCTTCTAATTTTTTATTACCGGTATTCCAGGCTGGGTATTCTTAGTATTTTGGGTTGTTAACCAAATTCGCATCCTGATATAAAGAAATGGGCTAAAACTGGAAGAAGAAGAAAGTAGCTGGTCACACGTACGGTACATCGGCATACACTGATTGTGACAGCTTACCAATAATTAAAGTCTCTTTTTAACATGGGATATTTGGTTTATCTCCAATTTGTCTAATGCCAATTCGTCCAATTGCCAACTCATCTACTACCATTTGGTCTATCATCAGTTTGTCTATTCACCACATGGTCTACTTTCATTTAGTCTAATGCAATTTTGTCTAATAATTTATAATAACCAGTTGGTCCAATGGCCATTTAGTCATACCATTTGGTCTGATTTTAAAGTGCTGCTTGTGCAAAATGAATGAAAAGAAAATGGGTATTAAACCAACTGGTTATTAGACGAACTGGTAAAAGACGAAGTGGTTAGACGAAGTGGTGATTGCACCAAGTGGTTATTGGACCAAATGGTTGTTAAGACAACATGTTGATGGACGAAATGGCATTAGACTATAAAATAAAGGTAGACCATGCGGTGATTATATGAGTTGGCAGTGGACGAATTGGCAATTTACTGGGTATTCTTACACCTTATTTCTTAAGAAAGAAAATGGCCCGGGGGGAGGGGGGCATATTCCATTCACGAGTGGATACCATGCGCGATCCATTCACGAGTGGATACCATGCGCGATCACGTAATTTCCATATTCTGAAAATGCACCCCTTAACAAGTATTGGCATGTGAAACCCTACCCTTAACAAGTATTGGAAACAAAACCGTTCTTGGCAAATATTCCTTGAAATGAACAGTCTCTAAACAAGTACAGGAATTTTTATTGCTACGGGTCCTTCGGTCCTCGGCTTTACCTTATTTGGTTTAGTACGACACAACCTTCTACACCTCTCGCAAATCGGACTCTAAACACGAAGTGTTGGGGCAAAAAGGAAGTCCTTATAAAAACATTTTAATTTTGTTTTATCATCCCTGCAAATTTGACCCTAAACACATTTTCTTAGTGAAATAGATACCCTTTTTTCATTATTTTTGTGTTTTTGACACCCTTATCATGTTACGTACGTAACGTGCCCTGTCAGGAAAAAGACATCCTTTTTACGTGTTTTTTTGGTCATGCATGGTATCCACTAGTCAATGTAAGTGCCCCCCCCCCCGGGAAAATGGGCACCCTTTTCCACCAAAAGGATTAAATTAAATCTCAGTGATGGGCTAGGTTTGGCTTCTTCAGTGGTACTCACTAAAGTTAAAGCAAGTTATACCATCTCTCGTGCATGCTTTGGCTTACTTGTATGTAAAATAAGGAGCTAAATTTAAATATTTTGTTTGATTCCTATAGAATAGAATAGTGAAGTTCATTATTCAGTGTAGTGAATGCTGTATGCTTTTGCAGTAGCTGAATAATTACATCTGGGCTCCGTAACGCAAAGGATTGCGATGGATTGCAAATATGAAAGAACCGCACTGATTGGTCCCTGGACAGTACCGGTATTTTAAACCAGATGAGTGTGTAACATGGATATTGATCGGTCAGTTCATTTAGTGATTGATCGCTAATCATTGTGTTACAGAGCCCAGATCTGCATTTTACCCTTCCCTAGATGATTTGGTTCTGAGGCCAAAAGAATGATCTCATTGTCTTAAAGGTAAATGCCAGTTGTGGTAACGATACCAAAATGAGTTCGTACAGAATCCAATGAAATGACCACCAAAGTGTCTGTCTGTATAAATAAAAAATATGTGCCAAATGATTGTGAAAGAAATTGTGTAATTGCTGAGAAATTAGCAAATAAGCACAGGATTCGGGTCAAGCGTCGGGCCGACATTCAAAGCAATAATAATACACTGTCCCACGTGCACTTATCTGTGTTGGTAATCTTTAGTGTGAACATTTTTCAGCATAGATTTCAAGATTTCATAAAGTTCAGTTTATGTAACTGTTCCAGATCTAGATACTCGATGATATACTGACAATTAAAGGACAAATCCACCCCAACAGAAACATGATTTGAATAAAAAGAGAAAAATTCAACAAGCATAACACTTAAAATTTCATCAAAATCCGATGTAAAATAAGAAAGTTACGATATTTTAAAGTCTCGCTTTATTTCACAAAACAGTTATATGCACATCCTTGTGGGTATGCAAATGAGGAGACTGATGACGTCATCAACTCACTATTTCTTTTGTATTTTATCATATGAAATATGAAATATTTTTATTTTCTCATCATTGTCATGTGAAAATTAAGTTTCATTCCTCCCTGAACACGTGGAATTCCATAATTTTAACATTTTGTGCTTCAGGCAAGGAGGTCCTAATCATCAAATTCGTAAAAAAAATGAAATATTGTATAATTCAAACAATAAAAAACAAAAAGAAATTGTGAGTGACATCATCGACTCTCTCATTTGGATGTAACTGGCTCTTTCATTTTTTCATATAACTATTTTGTTAAAAATGAGCGAAACTTTGAAATGTCATAACTTTCTTATTTTACATCCGATTTTGATGAATTTTTCAGCATTGTGCTTGTCTGATTTTTCTCTATCGATTCATATCAACATTTTTTCTGAGGTGGACTTGACCTTTAAGCCTGGTTTTACAGACTTTCTCATGAAATAAGTGTTTACTGCAACTACTGGCATTTCTCTTAAAAATTAACTTGAATCTTTCTTTTTTTATATTGATTATCCTGCCATTTCTAGGTTAGAGAAAGATGTCGAAAAGGCATTCCATCTTCCCTCAGAGGAAGAGCGTGGCAATTCTTGTGTGGAAGCAAGAGAGTAGTAGAGCAAAACAAGGACAAATTCTTGGTAAGTTACAACTACTTGATGCTTCAGACATTCTCTCCATTTTGTTGGTAAAGTATATCCCCTATTGGATATACGTTTGATTTTATTTAACATGTACTTTTGATGGAATCTTCTTTCTCTTTGCGTTCAAGTGATCATGTTTTTTTTTTGCCCTTCAGGTTTTGACCACCTAGGTGACCTAGCTCAAATCCCATCCTATGTTGTGAGGTATTAAATTTTTAGATTCGTGTAGCCAAAATGGCCATGAGCTTCAAATGAAATTTTAGAATATTGGCTAATTTGTATTAAAGAGTTAGCCTCTTTTCCATCTACTGTAGAAACATGAAGTCATAAATTGCAACCAAATCATACAAAACTTTCTTTATGTCTGCAGAGAATTGTACTTTCTTGAGCGTACCTCACACGTAGTCTTAACTTTGTTTTGTTGTTCTAAGTTTTCCATTAAACTATTCTACATTCATTTTTGTCTTTTTGTGTAATTTTTATACATTTTGAAAGTAAATTCAGATCTGCATTTTCAAACTCTGAAATAAAACCTTGTTTTCATCTTGGTCAACTCATTGTGGGTTTTTCAGCTGAACAGTCTAATAAATTGTGAGATGCCAATATCCCTTTGCCATTTGGGTAGACCTGTTGAGTTTATTGAATCTTTTAGCCTCACAACTGAGTGATTTATTTCAGGATGTCACTAAAATAGTCCTGTTGCTTGAAATCCCAATTCTTCCTTCCTGTATTATATGGACTTTACGTAGTGCGTTTTTCTAGTTCCTTTATATAAATAAGTGGTCAAGTTAAAGGACAAGTCCACCCCAACAAAATAAAAAAGAGAAAATCCAACAAGCATGACTCTTTGTAAGATGGGGCCCAGGATGTGCATAAAACTGTTTTGTGAAATTAAGCAAAACTTTAAAATGACATAACTTTCTCATTTTACATCAGATTTGATGAAATTTTCATTGTAATGCTTGTTGGATTTTTCTCTTTTTATTCAAATAAACTTTTTGTTGGGATGGACTTTAAATGGGATATTTCAAAGAAAATTGTTCATATTCAGAAAAGTAAAGGCAAAATAATGAGATTGAAGTGATAACAATTGCTGAGCAAACTGCTGCCTCAGTTTTGCCCAATACTCATTAATTAGACTTGAAGGCGCATGCATTGTTCTTGGAGTGAAGACATTTAAGTGCATTTATGGCAATGTAAGGCTGTCATGTGGCGTGGGAATACATGTAAGTAACATTCAGTGTATTTCAAGTTTAAAATAACCCAGGTTTTAGGCACATGAGTTAGACCAGGTATGTGTATTTCCTTGTATTTAGGCCAAGTGCCATACATGAGTCTTATAGTTTTTACTTCCTACACCTGTTGGTTTGTGGACCTATATCCTGGATGTCAAATGAAGGAAATACTATTTTGTTATGATCACAAATAGACCTGAAATCCTACAGTACATGTGCAACATGTATGTATGTGAAGTATTACTGCAGCCTTCGAGGCAGACGTATGAAAGTATGTGATATGCCTCATTGGTCACAGCCTATACCCACTTGTCTTGCTGAATTAAAGGCCGATATTTAATTCTTACTACTGAATCATAGACACCGTTCTCATACTTTCTAAAACTGGTTTTACTGGAAGCAGGTTCAGGAAACCAGTTTGGAAGATCGCTTTGCTAGCGTTCCCATTTTTACCCCAAAATGTTTTTTTTTAAACCACTTCACGTAAAGCGGTCTTGTTGCTATGGGAACACTCTCAGTGGGGTGACATGTTTCACACGAAATTTTAAACCGCAGTGTCGGCATTCCACATACAGTGTGTGGAGTAGCGCACTCGAAATGTGCGAATATCGCAAGGTGGTTTCTGAACCTGTTTGGAAGATCCCTTCCAAGACTGCTTTGACTATTCTCTTTAATACACATTAAACTAATTTCCACTAAACTAGTTTTAGGACGGTAGTGAGAACGATGTCTTAGTCGATAAAAAGTAAACAAGGAGTCGAGCGAGACAAGATGGTGTAGTCTCACCATACAGCTACATGTACATGTATGAGATTTTCGGTGACTCGGCATGAGATCACAGGCATGGCATGACATGAGGAGGAGATTTGGGGGGGAAGATCAAGAATCCCAAAGGCGGGAGTCTCATGCCTGTTAAGCTTGGGACTTGGTATGTCTGGCATAGTTGATTGAGCCCTTGAATGCATAGCATTTTAATAGGGGAAAGTGGAAGTAGTAATTTGCCTTAATGATTCTTATTTGCATATTACTGAGACCTATTAATAGCAACACCATCATTATTTAAAATTGGCTTCTATACAAATCTTTACTCTCGTGTGAAAACAGCTGGTGGTCATCTAATATAAAGTGGTGTTTTTGTCTCTGTTATAGAGCCGCTTTTCTGATGCCGGCCGTGGCATCAACATCAAATCTTTAATAACCGAAGGTTAAGTTTTTGAAATGACAGCATAACTTAGAAAGGATATATGGACCTAGTTCATGAAATTTGGACATAAGGTTAATCAAGTATTACTGTACATCTTACTTGAGTTTTAGGTCACATGATCAAGGTCAAAGGTCATTTAAGGTCAATGAACTTTCGCCATGTTGGGGTTATTTGTTGAATAACCATCATAACTCAGAAGTGTATGGATTCAGTTCATAAGACGTACATGTAAGAGTAATCAAGTATAACTGAACATCTCGTTCGAGTTTCAGGTCACATGACCAAATTTGAAGGTCATTTAAGGTCAATGAACTTTAGCCATACTAGAGGTAATTTTAAATTGCTGTCATACATGTAACTTTCAAAGTTTGTGGATATAAATGTAGTTTATGAAATGTGGACATAGGGGTAATCAGTATCACTATTACCATAAGTCTAAGGTCTTATGATCAAGGTCAAATGTCATTTTAGGGTCAATTAATTTTGTATTGTATCATGTATGAATGGTGTGTTTTTGAATAATTATTTCATAGTAGTTTTCAAAGTCAGCACTGCTGTTATATTGAATCGCGTAATGCAGGTGAGACTGCCAGAGGCGCTCTACTTGACTTAGTGTGCAGGCACAGACCCTGATTGAAACTTTGATCAGCAAGTGTGTCTCCACGCAAAGACAACACATACAAAACTTGCTGTTTAGGGCCTTCAGTTGTTGTTGTTGTTACATGTAGCTTTATATACAGCGCATATTATTCAGTAGTGAATATTTGCACCAGCATAATTTGCGGTAATTTTTATATAACTTTTTCTGTACTTAAATCAATTCAGTAAAAAAAAGGTACAGCACTGCATTATTTGCGCAATTTTGGAAGAATCACAACAGACTGCCATCACAGATCACTTTCCAATTTAGATGCATAAAAGTATGCAAGGCATGAGTAGGCTGCAATTCAGACCCTTATACCCTTTTCATAAACCTATCCTCCAATTAGCCGCCTAAGAGTAATGCGGATAATTCAATAAAAATTGCGTTCATAAACTCCGAAAATAAGCCGCATTATTTTTACGAGCGCCCGTCCTGAAAAAGGCGGATAATCGCCATGACAACTGGACACGCCCCCTCCGATGCGGTTGTGTTGGAAAAGCGTGACCTTGTGACCGCACCATGGCAATTATCCGCATTATTTGGAAATGCGTTCATAAACTCAAAATCTTGTCCCGATGCTGCTATTATGCGGATAATAGCAGCATCAGAGTAATGCGGATAACTCTTGTCCTCCTCCAATTTTAAGACCAAATTATGCTGCTATTAGCCGCCTAATTCATTTTAATGGGGTTTATGAAAGGGGTATTAAACTCGAGTGAAGGGTTTGCACAGCAGACTAGTGTGTTTTAGCCAAGGTTGTCCCATGAAGGGATGTATGTACATGACATATTACCTTTTAATATTATGTCAGTTTATCTTAAAATCACTTTAATCATCTATCATGGCTTCAATCTGCATTGATATTTTTTTATCAAATTATTTTGTCATTGTTGTCAATATTGATTTTGATGATAAACATTTATTTTGATGACTTTTGTGGTGTGATTGAATTGGTTTAATTTCGTAAATATATATGGATTGCTTGGATTCAAGACATGGTTGTTTCTTTAAAGCCTTCAAGTGTATGCAACACACAGGCCTGATCCATACATGTATCCTCAGGCATAGTCATATTACAGTCCCTTTGGGCCTCTAAAAACAACCATGCCTCTCAAATATGTAGCATTACACATACACTTCAGACCTCTACAATATAAATTGCTGTATGCAATTTACATTGTGTACGTCCATGAACAGTTTGTTAATAGAAATCTGTATTTTGACTCTGAACATGGTCGAGGGAAGTAACTCATTTCCTATTGTTATATGATCGGTTCTTTTCCTGTTTTATGTTCTCTGAATAATCTGAGTTTTCCCCAGGTCTACGGGTATTTAAAGGCATTACACAGATTTTACATACCTGTACATGCAGAGTACTGATCAGACAATCTCTTTACTTCCCTTTTCTTCTGCAAGTAGGCTATATATGCTTTTCACTCTGTACTTTTTTTTTCCATAACCCAGGGAAATTGTTGGGCTAAGGGGGGGGGGCCTTAGCCCCACCAATTTCCCAGGGTTAAGATTAACCAACTTTGTTTTCACAATACGTTTTTGTCTCACCTGCGAAGCAAAGTGAGACTATAGGCGCCGCTTTTCCGACGGCGGCGGCGTCAACATCAAATCTTAACCTGAGGTTAAGTTTTTGAAATGACGTCATAACTTAGAAAGTATATGGACCTAGTTAATAAAACTTGGCCATAAGGTTAATCAAGTATTACTGAACATCCTTTTAGAGTTTCATGTCACATGACCAAGGTCAAAGTCATTTAGGGTCAATGAACTTAGACCATGTTGGAGGAATCAACATCGAAATCTTAACCTGAGGTTAAGTTTTTGAAATGTCATCATAACTTAGAAAATATATGGACCTAGTTCATGAAACTTGGACATTAGGTTAATCAAGTATCACTGAACATCCTACATGAGTTTCACGTCACATGACCAAGGTCAAAGGTCATTTAGGGTCAATGAACTTTGGCCGAATTGGGGATATCTGTTGAATTCCCATCATAACTTTGAATGTTTATGGATCTGATTCATGAAACTTGGACACAATAGTAATCAAGCATCACTGAAAATTTTGTGCAAGTTTCAGGTCTCATGATTAAGGTCAAAGGTCATTTAGGGTCAATGAACTTTTGCCGAATCGGGGGTATCTGTTGAATTACCATCATAACTTTGAAAGTTTATTGGTCTAGTTCATTAAACTTGGACATTAGAGTAATCAAGTATCACTGAACATCCTGTGCGCGTTTCAGGTCACATGACCAAGGTCAAAGGTCAATGAACTTTGGCCGAATTGGGTGTATCTGTTGAATTACCATCATAACTTTGAAAGTTTATGGATCTGATTCATGAAACTTGTACATAAGAGTAATCAAGTATCAATGAACATCCTGTTCGAGTTTCAGGTCACATGATCAAGGTCAAAGGTCATGTAAGGTCAATGAACTTTGGCCATGTTGGGGGTTTTTGTTGAATAACCATCATATCTCTGTAAGTTTATTGGTGTAGTTCATAAAAAGTGGACATAAGAGTAACCATGTATCACTGAACATCTTGTGCGAGTTAGAGTAGTATTCAAAGTCAGCACTGCTGCTATATTGAACCGCGTGATGCAGGTGAGACGGCCAGAGGCATTCCACTTGTTCTAGCAAAGTGGGCTAGCATGGTAAATAGTATGGTACTATCTGGCCCTGCAAAAAAGCAAGATTAGCACCACAATTGCAGTGCTAAGAGATGCAGTGTGAAATGAAACTGGGCTAAGGAAAAGTGGGGCTAAGCAATAGCCAATCACAAATGTTGAAATTGCATGTTAATCACGCTCTCTATGATAAAATCATCAATATTCATGAGCTGTTGGATAGTCTGGCATTAAGGCGTTAACCCCGGCTAAGCAGATAGTATGGGGTTAAGAAAGACAGTGTGAATCCAAAAAAAGATAGTATGGGGTTAAGGATAGTCCGGGGTTAAAGGTAAATGCCAGTTGTGGTAACGACATCAAAATGAGTTCATACAGAATCCAATAAAATGACTACCAAAGTGTATGTTTGTATAAATAAAAAATATGTGCCAAAGGATTCTGGAAGAAATTGTGTAATAGCTGAGAAATTAGCAAATAAGCACAGGATTCGGGTCAAGCATTGGGCCGACATTCAGAGCAATGATAGTACACTGTCCCATTTGCGCTTATCTGTGTTGGTGATCTTCTGTGTGAACATTTTTCAGCATAGATTTCAAGATTTCACGAAGTTCAGTTTATGTAACTGTACCAGATCTAGATCCTCGATGATATACTGACTATTAAACCTGGTTTTACAGACTTTCTCATGAAATCAGTGTTTACTGCAACTACTGGTATTTCTCTTTAAGGATATTATGGGGTTAGGGAAATGCAATGTGAAAGCATATAAGAGACTCCATACATTTGATACAAGTTTACAAGTTGATAATTTACACTTTCATTTTTAGTTCTGGTATAAAATCATCTTTGTAACATCTTCAAAACCATTCTCTGTGGTAATAATTTTGCTTTGCATTTCCCTCAATTAAATCAATTAAAAAAAGTACAGAGTGAAAATCTGCTTTTACTTTTTTTTCTGTGAAAATACATCTTTGGCAACATTTTCATTTCTAATTATAGGAAATTGCAAGTATAAAATACCTTGCAAAATGGGATATGGAATGAAAGCCCCATGTGTATTAAAAAAATATATGTCCTGAAGTTAAAAAAGAACAGCCGCAGTGCCCTAAAAGAACTGGGTTATTTGAGATGCATTGATTTCGGCTGCCGTTCACGCAATTGCCCTGAAATTTGGCACGCACTTTTTTTACCACGTAAACTACAAGCTGGTATAAAAAAATTCTGAAAATAATTATTATTATTATTATTTGTATTGCGCTTTTCCCATTAGGCCCAAAGCGCTTACAATGAATTGATAAGATGTAATATATAAAAAAATTACATAGTATGAAAGAGATGAGTTTTTAATGACTTTTTGAAGATTGCTAATGATGGAGACTGTCTAATTATTAGTGGCAGGTCATTCCAGGATTTTGAAGCCGAATTATGATTTATTTATTATGAATAAAATATGCAAATTTATGAAGATTTGCATATTTAACACCCAATTTTACTTCAATAGTCTTCTTTTTTTTTCAAGTGTCATCTTTATAATCTAATTTAAAGGTTTCCACAAAGAAAAATTGCAAAAGCCAATTTTTTCCTCAAATGTATTTTCTTTTTTTTTTCGAATTTCTTATGTATTTGTTATTTCTTTGTCTTTCATTATTTTTTCATTGGACATTATTACAGACCATTTAACAACTAAATTAATTCAGCAGACCAATTAGAATGAAAAATAATCACCCTTTTATTTTATGAATTTCATCTCCCATAGACTTTGTACATTAAGTATAAAAATGAGCCATTTTCGGCATGACATTGTCTTGTAAAAAGTGATGTGACGTCGCGATGCTATACCTGTATCTTGCAAATTTGGTCTCAAAAAATTTGCGCGAGACTTCAAAGAAAAAAGTCATAAAATTTTGCGGCGATACATGTATCTTTTTGTGTTTCGGTTAAATGCCATGATGGCCCTCCAGTCCTTTAAGGGTTAAATCAACTATGACTGTCACATTGCATAGTAAACATTAGTTATTATCTATACACTTCTCAATTGTAGTTCTAGTAAGAAAATAAGTTGGTGTTTGAGGATTGTGAGCAGTCATTCTGCTTATAAATAATCTGTTGTCTGATGTGGTGTTCCTTTGGATGTGATTTGGAGGTGAACTTGAAGGCCCCCTGTGTGGTTAGGCATGTGCAAAGAGAAGCAGTTCCAATCAGTCTAGGCTTTATCCCCACTTATCATCTCAGTTCTGTATTGATGTAACTAGTTTATCTTGCACAAAACTCATAATATTTGAAAGATAGAGCTAGAAAATCGCTTCTGAAAGTCTCCTGGACGCTACTTTCCAGGTATTACATTGTACATAAACGAATTGATATTGTATTTCTGCTGATTTAGTTTTGGCCAGAAAGAACACGTCTACTGCATCTTGTACAAAGCCCCTATTGAATATTTTCACAAATTTTTCATAAATTTTTCAGTAGTGGGACATCCGTTTATACCAGAATATGCAACATTCAAATTTCACCATGTTTTTTTTTTCCTAGTTTCCAAATTGCCTTTCATTCATTGCTGTTCAGTTCCCCTTTAACCTGCTGTAATGAACAAGACCTTTTCTCAACCTTTACCTTGGTACCCTATTAAAATATTTTACCAAGGCACTTCAACTCAGTGGTGTTTCTTGCAAGACACTAAAGACAGCATAAATTGTAACAGTAGTAAGTAGAAGTAAGTCCTGTAAATGTCTTTATTCCCCTATGGGATATTAAAGAAGATGATGATGAACCATGTCGTAGCAACAGGCATGCCATGGTGAGATGACTCATTTACATGGCATTATCTATGCCGTCTAGCGAGATCTGTAATAAACATTCCTCCTGAGTTACATTGAACATGTATGTGAATATGGTATTAGCTTTTGGTGCTATTTTTTCATACATATTGTCGGCCTAAACGTTTGGATGTCTTCGATTCCATGCAATATACACATTTACATACAGGCCTACATGCATCTCTTTAGTAGGATTATCTGCCAAATACTAAATTATTACACAGATCATTTGCAAAGTCTTTTCAATCAACTGGTTCTGTTGCACTTGCAGCCATGAGTTAACAGTGAACTGGTTGTTAAACCGGATAATAGTTAATGCAGGAATGGGGAAAGGGGTATTTGAGCAAGGGGAGGGAGGGGGGGGGGTAGAATGCCTCCATTTTAGATAAATCCCTGGAAAAAGGGCAATTCTGACAATGGATATCATAATACATGTATAGCCTGTATTTGATCCAGGGCCTTGAATGCACCTTGCAACATCTCCCTGCCACCTACCCATCCACCTGTTATCTTTAATCATCATCAGACTGTCAATTCCATGGCAACCAATATTGATCTTTGATATGTACATTGTATGATTGACCTGCATGCACAGTTTCCAGACAATGCTGCATGTACATGTAAATGTATATCTTCATATGCATGTACATGTCATAATAATACCTCCAAATAGGCCTATAATTATAAATGCACTTTGATGGAAGGCCTACATGTACTTGTCTTTGTAACTTTTATTGTATCAATGGTTGACTGACTCGATCTGTAGTACATCATACATGTAAGCCCAGCATGACTATACATGTATGTGTACACTGCATGTATTCTCAGTGCAGAGGCCATACAAGTGAAATTCATGTTAAAATTTACTACATGTACATTATTGTTGATATGATTCATATTCTCTAGCACTATAATTTAAAAGTTGATAGCAGGTCTAAATATACATTTTTTTTTTTGGGGGGGGGGTGGTACTGAAGTATACTGTAGTGCCAGAGTTTGCATAGATACCAGAATTTGTTCTGTTTTCAAATTTCACCTTTTTTTTTAGTTTTTGAGGCGTTTGAGCATTTAAGTCCACCCACCATGTATCAGACCTTATGAGTATTATTGCGTTTACATGCTCCCCCTGCTTCCAGGTCTGACCCACAAGGTCTAACCTGCAAGCGAGTCTGACTCGCCTTTTTTTCTGCGTGTAAACTAGATTACCTTACCCTGTGAGACGGAGCTGACTCTACTTTTTTGCTCCGCCAAAATAGTAGGATCAGACCCACAAAGTTGAGTCGGCAATTGCAGGAGCAACTAAAATTTTATGTTGCTTTTAATCAAGTTTTAAATTATGTTTCTACAGATCACCTTTTGATATTGGACATTTTTTTATCATTTCATGGTTACATTTTGCAAGAAAATTATTTTTACAACTGATCAACTGAAAATTGATTAATTACAACAGGAGCTTTAACAAGCTGCTTCAGAAACCTTTTTTTCTCCAATTATGCTCCCCCACCCCCTCCTTGGGAATAAAACTGTAAGATTACAAAGAACTTGTGCTTTACAGAATACTTGTGAATAATTTTGGTCCTTGAAATACTGAAATGGTATGTTGGCATTTCCGTTTGCAAAGTATGAATTCAAACATTAGATCCATACTTCAAGTCTTTCTGTTTTCTTTCTATGATGTTCTTTAGGAGCTTGATGCGCAAGAAGGTGATCCTAAATGGCTGGATGTGATAGAGAAGGATCTTGATAGACAGTTTCCATTCCATGAAATGTTTGCTAAGAAAGGAGGCAATGGACAACAGGACCTGTACCGTATTCTCAAGGCATACAGCATCTACAACCCTAGAGATGGCTACTGCCAGGGCCAGGCTCCGGTTGCCGCTGTGCTGCTTATGCATATGCCAGCCGAGGTAGGTCTTTTCTTTCATGAAAAATTCAAGAAATCCGCAATATACAATTCGTGTCATGATTTAGCATACCTCCATACCATTAATTATTTTTGTAGGCACGACTCAATGTTCTGTGGCTGACTGACTGCGCCAGTGCTCGGCAGCGGCTGTACTATCTGGGTGCTCTAAGGCCCAATGTGTGGTGAACCTGAAGTGTTTGTTGCTTTTTTGAGACGGGATCTCTTTTATTTTGTCCAAAGCTTTCAGATATTTCTATTTCAAAAATACAGAAGAAAAAGACCAGATATTTTTCTCATTACATCAGAAGCAAAGTTTTCTGCTATCCACAAGATGCACAAAGACTGCACAGCCTAATTGGGATATCATTGAGGAACTGGGTGTTTTGAAGGTCCTTGTACTTCCCTGGATATAGCCAGCAGAGGCTGAAGCTATATTCTTTGGTTTTTGATGCTGTTTAATAGGCCAAACATAAGTGATACACTATGAACAGTTTAATTGCCCCTCCATTGTTTTGCTTCAACTGTGTTTTCAAAAGCAAGATCTTCAGAAGCATATGTTGTCAGCTTTTGACCCCAGCTATTAAGTACAATGAAGTCACAGCAGGAGTTCTATTTGATATTTCCTTCCATGAACTCATCATAGCCATTTCTATGAATTTTGCTAGACTGGGTATGGTGAGCAACAGTAAATTAAAGGGAAAGTGCACACTGAGATGAGCTGGTTTCCATAAAAGCTGATATCTTCAAGGGAAACGTAAATGGAGGCGTGATGAAAATTTATCAAAGAATATTAAACGGCGATTGTTACGTCGTCAAGTATCCTCCGGTGCCCCACGTACTCCTATTTGTGTAAGTTGAAGGTGAGTGTGATGCCGGAGCTCCGAGCACATGCGCTCAGCTCATTCACACAGTACAGGCCTCAGCTCCGGACCGTTTCGGAAAAATATTAGAGTTGATGCATTTGAAGAGATGGATCTAGACCTAACTTTCGTTGATTATGATCTGTAAATTTTATTTGTATTAATATTACCCATTGGGTCCGAATATGTCAGCATTTCAAATTGCATTCGATCAACTTTCCCTATCTGATTTAGGGCTGATTACGAGCGGCCTACACCTATAAGTGTGAAAGTGCTGTGATGGACCACCCTACTGTGAATGGATTAGCGGTGCATCTCCTTCTGTAATAGCTCCATGCCTAAACCTAACCCTAAACCTAAAATAAAACCCTGTTGCAAACCTAACCCTATATCATAGACGAATTAAAACCCGGAGCAATTGTCGGAGGAGCAAATATTGTGTCACCTCCAGTAGATGTCATTATAAACCATGTCAATTAAGTTAACATCTACAGGTATAGGCTTTAGTATAGTGCAGATTAGTATCCTACATGTATCTTCATAGAGTTCAATTATTAAGCCAATGAATTCATGCACTTGCACTGCCTGCCAAGTTTATGGAAATAGCCAATTAAATTCTGGAACGACTGCAAGAACCATTACCAAGGGATAATTCCAGTAAATCTTGTGTTATTTTTAGTTCCTTCTGCTGACTCAGAATAAAGCAAGTCTGTGCCCCTTACAATGTTAATGATTTATGACATATTAGATATTATGTAGCATAATACGAACTTGTGTCAACCCCCCTCCCCCATACTTTTCAATATGGTGATGCAGTGTGTGCGGTTCATAAGCAATTTTAAAGGCGACATGCAACAGCCAATAATATCGGCTCAAATCCCAAACAACTGAACTGCACTGCACGGTGCAAAATTTTGACAAAACTATTGATTAAAATGTTATGTTGTAGTAATCAAACAAATCAATACTGAGCTTTTATGAATTGGTCAGCTTCCCCATTTTTGCTGCATCTCATTCATATTTAAACAACATCAACATCATGTATCTTGAAATTAGAATTGGAATCTGTTGCCAGGCCTCCCGGGCCCAGTAGCACAAAGGTTTGCCATCAAAATGTAAAATGACATCAAAATCTGTGTTGTATTTGTATACTTTTCAGCATACCCAATTTCAACCAATCAGAATCATTGTTTGAATTTTGCAATTGATCATAAATCTTTGTGTTATGTGGTCCCAGGGCATTATAATGCAGAGCTTTTTACAGAAGTAATAGATTGTACAACAATGACTTTGCAGGCAATGAAATCAGTAATGAAAATCAGTCCTACAGTCAATTGCTAGCTTCTGTTGCAGAGCTAAGATGAACTTTAAGAAGAGTAGAAAGTCACAAAATCTTCTCCCAGGATAGCTGCGGAATACTGATGATTGTCTTCATTCTATCTGTCAGGCAAATGTTAAAGTTCATCATCCCTTGCGACATTGATGTGTTTTCCTCTCTTGTTATATTTCTTGGCCAAGATGTATTCACATGATGCGACTTGCCTAATTACAATCCCTAATTGGACCTTGTTAAGACTGGAAATGAATCCTGCTATTTGTAGACATTGCCAATATGATGGAATCATGGGAAAGGGACAAAAACCAAATAGCCAAAGAAAGTGTTTTGTGAAAAGTCCTCAACACCCATTTATTTGGGCAGTGTATGGGACTCTTGGCAGACTTTTAGTTAATTCGAGCAGAGTACACTGATTCTTTAGAATGTACATGTTCACCTTTAAACTGGAAAAGTCCTTTCTACTACTGCATAGTACATGTATTGTAGGTCATTTATACCCTTTTTAGACAGGCTAAAATTTCCTTAACCCCGTACTATTGGTGGGGCTAAATGGCAATTTAGCCCCACCTATAGTACGGGGTTAAGCTTAGCCCACTTTCGTTTTACACAGCGTTTTTGTAAAGTGGGCTAACCCCACCTATAGTACGGGATTATTTGGCCCTGCAAAAAAGCAGGGTTATCCCACCAATTGCGGTGCTAAGAGCAATAGTACGGGGTTAAGATCGCATGTGTAAAACGAAAGTGGGCTAAGCTTAACCCCGTACTATAGGTGGCGCTAAATGGCAATTTGGCCCCACCTATAGTACGGGGTTAAGGAAATTGTAGCGTGTGTAAAAAGTGTACGAGTGAAGTACTTGTACTACGAATGATCGACAAAAACCACATAGTCCGGGGTTAGCGAGTTTCGTGTGTGAAAAGCAAGCATTCCTTATCCGGGGTTAGCAATAACAATTT
Source organism: Lytechinus variegatus (assembly GCF_018143015.1). NCBI lineage: Eukaryota > Metazoa > Echinodermata > Echinoidea > Temnopleuroida > Toxopneustidae > Lytechinus > Lytechinus variegatus. Next base: position 63,474,518 of record NC_054741.1, read on the forward strand.
GGCATGTGTGAAAAGGAAAAAAAATAGTACGGGGTTAAGGATAGTACGGGGTTAGCGATAGTCCGGGGTTAAGAAAATCCTGTGTAAAAAGGGCATTTAGCAAAGCAGAGCTGCCTCAGTTGTCTAAGTAAAAGGGGGTAAATGTGCATGGATTCACCCACTCCCTTCCCAGTTACTATTCTTTCATGTCTTTCATATCTTGGGACCCTGTTGCTGCACAAACATTTGACAATATCTGTCATCAGTCTGAACTTTCGCAGGAGGATATTTCACACCTCTCCGAATAGGAAAACTAAAAAGTCTGGTTTTATATCGGTTACAAAATACAAAGTATTACATGTAGATCAGAAAACAGTGGGTATTTTCATACCAGGTGCATTCATTTTACTGATATGAAGCCGGTCCTCAGTGAAAAATACTTGTAGTTTTACCTCTTAAAATTGCAAGTAATTGGATATACATGTATATGCAGGGTGAAAATGCAAAACTCCCACGGTATTAAGAATACACATCTTTGCTTTATATACAAATGGGAACACTTTGTCGTAAACTCATAAACCAGAAGCACTTGCATTAGAATTAAACTGAGATCTTGTAAATAGTTGTATAATTTTGATTTTTACAAGTACATGTATCTGTGTTGGGACCTAATACAAGCACTTGTTAAAATAGGGGTATGTCTTGGTCAGCGGAGGTGTAAAACCATCCTGGAACAGTAGGGAGAGATGCTCGCTACAAAAACAGGATGCCATAATTTCCAAGTTCTCTCACCTTAATTCACTGATCTACTTTGAAATGAAAAGGAATGACAACAATCACCTGATATTGGCATCTTAATGTGTTTCTGAAGGAATAGTGAATCATTCATTAAAATTTTGCCCCAGGAGAGCTCTGATTTTGCCTTAAAATTCAAATTGCTTTTTAGCTTTAAAGATGAGTCCCACCTCAGAACACTGTAACTTATAGCAGCCAGCCATAATGGGGGGGGGGGGGAGGGGGCTTCCAAAGAAAAACTTAAGCACTTTCAATGGGTAATGCAATAAACCAGATGTGTTGCTATGTCAGTGCCTAAATTTACTCATGTGAGGCATACATATGTCCTCCAGTTAGAAATTACCATAAAAAAGTCAGCACCTAAACAGATTTTTTTCCAACTTTTTAGCCCTTTAAAGGCATTTTATTGATTAAAATAATATCAAAATATAATACAAGAGCAAACATTATAACACAATCAATAAATGAACTCAACAATAATATAGTACATGTAGCCCCTATATTTCAGATAGCTCCTGGTAACCAATCACTATTCCTATTACTTATGCTCACAATGTCCTTTCACTACAAAAAAAAATGACCAAAGGAGAGTAATAGATATTTGATAAAAATTAAAAATTCAATTTCACAAAGAATCTACATGTATGGCTGCAAAAAGATTCTATAGTGGCCAGTACACTTTTTAAGGTGTGGATGTTAGATGATACTCTGGTATAATTCACATTATTGATCCTTTACCATTCAGACCTAGTTTCGCGGTTATATACATATGATTATGATAAAAGCAGGACTTAATTTATTTTTTAATGTTGCCTGTGTAATGGCTTGAAGCCTAAAGTACAGTGTTACACTGTATGATGAGTCAGTATGTATCATGAGCCAAGGTGGCCCTTGCCAAACAATATCGTCTTAAGATTCAAGGAGCATTTCATGACGAGTTTTGTCAGTGATTTTAACCGACTAATTTGCTCTTAGCCAATCAGATGCAAGGATTTGCAGTAGCTTAGAATATCTGTCTGTTAAAATCACTAACAAATTTTTTTCATGAAACACTCCCCAGGATTCTTCAAACCGTTGTCTTCTCTCATTGAAACTTCAGGTAATGCATGTCCATGCCAAGAATGTATCATAACTCAATATTAACTTGCACATTTTCTTTTCATTCTTTTCTTCTCATTCCGTCGGCAGTCATCCGAACTTTCGTATCAGCCACTTTTGGTAAAAAAAAATAGATTTTGAGATTTTTCGCAGAAAATGGAAGTATAAGTCCTACTCAATTCATAACTAAATTGATAGGCAGCAATTTATTTTATTTTCTGCGATATGAGAGGATTTTCATGGCATGGCCACACAATTTTTTTTATAAAATGCGCAAATCCCATTGGAAACGTGTACTGTAACAGAGCGATATGACGTTTTGACTGACTGCGTGCGGACAACCAAATCGTATCGGCACTTGGCACTGCATTGACTTTGCATGTGAAAAGCGATATGACGTTTTGACTGATCGCGCGCATTGACATAGCGGTTAGTCAAAACATTGTATAGCTTTTTCTCTATGGCGATTTTTTGTACAGGGAAAATCTAAGTCGCTCAAACCGAAATTACAAGCATGTAGCTCTTTTGCCATATTTTCTCGGATCCTTTTGTGTAAAAATAAAGATATCAATAACTTTCTTATTTGTCATCAGATTTTGATGAAATTTTCAGCATTTTACTCTGAATTTTCTCTATTTATATAGATGTAAATGATTTCAGCCCAGAGTACCCCTTTAATCCCAAAATGAGTCCTACATGTATACAGCAATTATAAAGCTTTGTGTGTTGTGGGGCCCAGGTCAATACTAGGCCATTATTAGCAAACATGTAGCCTACGGTAGTTGTCTTCAAATGTCACGTACACATATCGGACTACGTATCCGATTATATCTAGACACATGTGCTGACTGACACCCATGATTTCCTGTCATAATCGGTAAACCCCATCAAAAGGCAATAGGTCCCAAATTGGCAGTGGTGGAGCACGAGACTGAAAAATCAAGAAAATCAGTCACTTCAAAGGTCAGGTTGTCAGGAGGTGGAAGGAATATCTCTGCAGTGGGTCAATGATAGGATAAATGTTGAGAGCAAGATTTATTACATATATGTATAGATTACAAATACAGCTTTAAAGAGAAATACCAGTACCGGTAGTTGCAACACTGATTTCATGAGAAATCTGTAAAACCAGGCTTACTTGTCAGTATATCATCGAGGATCTAGATCTGGTACAGTTACATAAACTGAACTTTGTGAAATCTTGAAATCTACGCTGAAAAATGTTCACACTGAAGATCACCAACACAGATAAGCGCACGTGGGATAGTGTATTATTATTGCTATGAACGTCGGCCTGACGCTTGACCCGAATCCTCTGCTTATTCGCTAATTTGTCAGCAATTACACAATTTCTTCCAAAATCCTTTGGCACATATTTTTTATTTATACAAACAGACACTTTGGTGGTCATTTCATTGGATTCTGTACGAACTCATTTTGATATCGTTACCACAACTGGCATTTACCTTTAACTGTCTATGCTCTCACTGCTGCTGTTACTTCATGTACTTCCACTACTACTACTGCCCGTACAACCACTTCTACCAAGTAAAAGTAGTACTGCTGCTGCTACTACTACTACTACTACTACATTTACAAGTAATTTGATATCTTTATGACTATTAGTTTTATCATGATGACAGCAAACTCAAATTGCATATGTGCATGTACAACCATCATGCCATCTGCTATAAAAATACCACTGCTTTTTATCCAGCATTTCCTTCACCACCACCACCACCATTACTGGTGCCCTTTCTACTGCAAACATTTGAATTGTGAAATGCTCATTGCCCACGTAGGCAAGAAGCTGGAGGGCTGTTCAGATTTGGGATGTTTCTCCTACAGAGACTTGTGAAACAGTATTATCCAGTATCCAGATATCCGGAAAACTTCCCTGTTGAAACAGACGCGATGCGGTTTATTGATAAACCGCATCGCGCATAACCACCTGAGAGATGGTTATTGCCGTGTTCCGCGACGCGAAATATGAGTAAATCGAATTATTATCTCTGTAGACACAGGTTGGTTTATTAGGGGCGATATGGTCTTTTTTTATTTCGGAAAAGATTAACCGTTATCAACGATTCTCTATAGAAACACGCCGATTGATGTTGTCCACGGCAACGCATCCCATGACCTGGCTAAGTTCATGCTGCTCAGCCAGTGATACGTAAGAGAGAGCAAGGGAAGATAAACGTGACCTGACAGCCACATCACTCATTCATTGGTCTCATCATCATGTAGAGAGGCGTGATTAAAAGGGACTTTCACACCAGGCTAAATTTTATACAAGTTATACACATTGTATCAGAGATCAAATGTACCTGAATAGTTTTGGTGATTGCTAGGTATTTGTTTAGAACTTTTTCCCCACTGACAAGACAAGTGACCAGTTTTAATACTCCATGATTGGACATTGGCACTTGATATCCAGTCCTGGGGAGGGGGGGGGCTACTCAAATTATAACATGATACCCAGGGAATAATTTTGCTTTACAAATTTGAATAGCATTTTGGGTCATAAGAGAAAAGCTCTCAACTGAGTAATGTACAGTCCTATGTAAAAATATGCTATACAAAAGACTATGCATGGCAGTCTTTCAAAAATGTGAAAAATTTGAAATTGATGATGCCCTGGAATGGAAATTTAGGCTGAAAATGCGGGTCTCAACCCAGAGGCACATACACATCATACATTTACATTTATACTAAGTAGTCCCCCCCCCCCCGATTCAGTTTGCCCACATCAATTGTTGGTATGTCAGGAATCTTGAGAAAAACTTTCTGCTAAGAATACTATGGACACTTAGTACCTGTCTGCCAGTCATAAGCTTTTCAGACATAGCAACAAGTAACAGATGCACACCGGATGGCAACAAGCATACCAGTTTTCAGACAAAATTTGGAGTGATTGCTTTCACCAATTATACTGTAGGCTAATGTATACATGCAAGTGCTTGTGAATGTACCCAGTTCATAATTACAGGTGTTCCCAAAATACAACCTTCCATGCATGGTACAGTAGGTACGTGTGACATGTAAAGCTGTTATGGTATTTAGTAGTATCTGTCTGAATGGGGTTAGGATCACCTGATTGTATTCCCATCTGGCCTGTGTATGCTTTCCCCAGAGAGAGAGCAAACATGATCATGCTGAATATAACCCCCACCAAATCATAGCCTTGATCATGGTAACCTCAATTAAACAGGAATGCATCTTTCAAGTTCACATTTTGCAAATAAATCATTCATGCTGCATGCATTCTGTAAGTAAGTGTTTTGAAGTACAATTGTACCCTTTTTACACAGGCTAAAATTTCCTTAACCCCGTAATATAGGTGGGGCTAAATTGCCATTTAGCCCCACCTATAGTACGGGGTTAAGCTTAGCCCACTTTCTTTTTACACAGCATTTTTGCAAAGTGGGCTAACCCCACCTTTAGTACGGGATTATTTGGCCCTGCAAAAAAGCAGGGTTATCCCAGCAATTGCGGTGCTAAGAACGATAGTGCGGGGTTAAGATCGCTAGTGTAAAACGAAAGTGGGCTAAGCTTAACCCCGTACTATAGGTGGGGCTAAATAGCAATTTAGCCCCACCTATAGCACGGGGTTAAGGAAATTTTAGCGTGCGTAAAAAGTGTACGAGTGAAGTACTTGTACTACGAATGATCGACAAAACCACTAGTCTGGGGTTAGCGAGTTTCGTGTGTAAAAAGCAAGCATTCCTTATCCGGGGTTAACAATAACAATTTGGCATGTGTGAAAAGGAAAAAAAATAGTATGGGGTTAAGGATAGTACGGGGTTAGCGATAGTCCGGGGTTAAGAAAATCCTGTGTAAAAAGGGTATTGATATTAGTGAATATGTCATCAGGGAGGTAGGAGTTTATAGGACCTCCCACTTCACTGCTTTCATGAAGATTGCAGTTTCCATTGGACTGCCTTCTACATGTAGAATAGTAATATAACTACATGTGTTTAATGAGACAGCAGCTCCAATTTATTGAAAGTCGTCTGATTTCAGAGTGTTACATGTCACTACCGGTATTTTTTTAAAGGCATATATCAGTCAAAGCTCATATCACAAATGCATAACAGTCACAGAGCCGATATCAAGTTTTGGTTATAGTGAATGTCGCTATTCCAAATCATAACTAGAACATGAATGTGTATGCCCTCCAACAGCTATGATGTGGAGGATGAAATTGTTCTTTTGGATAAATTTTGTGATTGTGAATGCTATTTTGATCAGGTGCCCTTTAGGAAAACTTTACAAATGGTTTAGAGTTGTATAATTGGGACAAAAACATACTTGCACGGTACTTAGGTTGGAGGAAATATAGGCTACTGTATAAATGTGACCAAGTTATTGATTACTGCTTTGTTTTTAAAAGAGCAGAGATCCACTCAGTTTAGGCCTACAGTCCTACTATCCTGTTGATGTTTTCACACCTGTCTGTTTTGCAAAAATATTCATACATTATTTATGAGAACTTGTACAGGTTTCAAATTAATTTTACACACATTTTTTTCACCTTCCTGTATTTCTCATACATGTAAATTATAGGCCAGGAATGAGACTTGCATTGTATTCCTTCATGTACACCATTCTTAACCAGGAATGCGTGTTACCTCACATCAGAAGTTCTATTGGTTTACTTTCACACTGCAAATATCAATGCAACCTTGGAGAAATTCCCTCTATGTTCTAACTTGTGGGTATTTTCTTCTGACTGGGATATCAATGAGTGCTTTGCTTTTGCCATATTTTGTGATCAGACAGATGCAAAAGCATTGATATATTCAGAAAGAGTAGAGGGGCCTATGTTTACATCATGAATTATTAGATTAGTTGTAATTTTTAACAAATCGCATAATGCAGGCAACACTGCCAGAGCTGTTCCACTTGCTTTTTTTTTTGTAGACAGTTGAACTGTATTCAGAGTATAAAATGGCCAACATGCTTTGGTCCTTGCATTTATTTCTTCTCTATTTTGGTTCTTTATGGTCAGATGCCATTTAGCAATGCCTGAATGGATTTGATATCAATCCTCATTGTGCTGAATATTTTTAAAGTATTTCAGGAATTCAACTTATTGTATGCTGGACAATATATTTTTTCTTTAATATGAATCAATGATATATATATTTTGTTTTAATTAGAATTCAGGTACAACTTGTTTCCCCTTCATATTGATATTGTGACTGCAGAACTTATTAAAACCTTCAATGAAGTGTCAGGCCAGGAGCGCTTGGGTGAATACTTACATGCATAGTAGCTGAGCTAGCCAATTTGTATGTCCCCCAGTATTATTAGTCCTAATACCAGGGACTGCTCCCTCTCACGTCCCTGGTCTTACCTTTCTCAAAAGGGTTTACTTGGATGAATGTGTGTGGGGAGGGGGTCCTAGTCTGCAAGCACAGACCCAAATTTGACACTTTAAAGATAAATGCAAGTAGTTGTAGTAAACACTGATTTCCCGAGAGAGTCAATAAATCCAGGCTTAATTGTCACTATATCATCGGGGATCTAGATCTGGTACAGTTACATAAACTGAACTTTGTGAAATCTAGAAATCTACGCTGAAAAATGTTCACACTGAAGATCACCAACACAGTGTATTATTATTGCTTTAAATGTCGTGCTTATTTGCTAATTTCTCAACAATTACACAATTTCTTCCAGAATCCTTTGGCACATGTTTTTTTATTTGTACAAACAGACACTTTGGTGGTCATTTCATTGGATTCTGTATGAACTCATTTTGAAATCGTCACCACAACTGGCATTTATCTTCAAACAAACCCGTACAGAGTGAATTCTTGACTCCAAGCTCTGTTTCACTCGGCCACTGTGCATATTAAATGTAGTCTAACTGCTTCAGACTCTGTATTATGTGAATTGAGGAAAATCAAGGTTCTGTGCCTGCATACTAGGGGGCCCATTGTGTATTTGTTGGGCCTGAACAAATTCTTGCAAATTTACTGGTATCTTGGTGATCAAGTGGGTCTGAAAAGAGTAAAAGACCTATCGAGAATGACCAGTAGTTTGAAAATACCCCCCTACACAGAAGATATTACCTTTTCCCTATCAGTAGATTTGTTTCCACTGAAGTTGCCTCTTCAAGGGAACTAAGACTCCCGTTACACATCGATGGCCTCGGGCTTGCCTGGAGCCTGGCTCGGGGAGGACGGAAATCAAGTGTAAACATCCTAAACCATCCTCGGGCCACCTTTTAGTGAACCAACCCGAGACCAACTCGAGAGATCTGGCAGGCCCCAGGCCGGCCCCGGTCCACCGATTTGTAGATGTAAACGCAAACCTACCTCGAACCCGTCTCAGTCCGTTCGCCAGCCCGGTGCCTGCCTGAGCCTACCTCTTGAGGTGGTCTCGGGTAGGTTTGCTATAAAACGTGGCCAGAGGTTGGTTTGGGTTGTTTACATCTGATTTCTTTTCCACCCGAGGCAGGCCCCGGACCCGGCCCTGGGCCACCGATTTTCTAGGTATAACAGGGGGCTTAAGACAACCTTAAAATGACCCCTAATCCTACTCCCACTGTCCTCAGACACTTGCAGTGGATGTTAAATTTAGGATGGAAATTGAACAAGGAAATCATTCATTCCTGCTGACTCAAAAGGCGGTTTCAAACCGCCTCGATCACAAGAATCCCCGTTAAATTACGAGAACTTTTTAAGGCTAAAAAATACCCGTTAATTATTCCTGCATTCACACCGCCCCGAAACACATCCTTCGGGATAAGTTCCCGAAGTTACGAGCATGCGCAGTGTGGTCTGATAAGCAGGCAAGGCGGGAGATTCAAAATCACTAGCCCAGCAGCCACCCACGCCGCCGCGCCCAACGACACGCTGGGATAAAAGTTCCCGTAATTTGCTTTCACATCGCCAAAATACCTGCGACCTTGGAAAAATCCCCACGAAAGTTCTCGTAATTTCGCCAAGTACCTACTATTTAGCGGGTATTTTCTTTCGGGGATATTACGCGTAGTTTGCTTTCACATTACCAAAATACCTGGTATTTTCTGATCGGGGTAAATTTCCCGATCAGAGAATACCTGGAACTGGCGAACTTCGAGGCGGTCTGAAACCACCTAAAGAGAGAGACCTGGTTTGATAGGAAACCGCTCAACATTCTGTTCCCTGCATTAGGAACTTTTTTGCACTCTCCTATTTATTTATGCATATTATCCCACTTTATGTAGTATAGTACTACAAGTTGTCTGATTCTGCAAATTTTCCCAATTAGAACAATCTTGAGATTGTTATTGTCAGGCTATTTCAATGGCTTAATCTTGAGGTAGTTAATTTAGGATTATTTACAATATATAGCAAGCTATTTGACAAATTATCCAGATAAATCAGTAGTGGAGATCAAGTGACTTCACATGGTTGGATAATTCATCCATGATACAATACCAATGTACACTTTCGAACGTGGGATCTAATTTGTTCACACCACCAACATTTTAATTTACATAAAGAAATTTACTTGATTTGGTTGGATGAGAGACTCATGGCTCTACTGAAATTTTCAACACTTTCATTTTGATATTGAAAATTTTCACAAAAATCTCCAAAAGTGTGCAAGATATCTTTAAATTTGACTTTAGAAATGCAAAAGCACCCCCCCTGACAAGCTCGGTCACTTCACTCCCTTGCTTTCTTCAAATAGTTTATGCATCTCACCCCTGCATACAGCCATGTAGAGAGATACCTACTTAAAGTAACAACTTCATTTGCTCCACTAACTCTACCAAAAGCTGATAGAAAATTTCAGTGTTATTTACTGTCATTGGACTAATTGGTGTGAAATTTTGATATATTTTTTGTTGTCTTTGAAGATTACATGTGTGTTGCACTATAATTCATTAATAGTGTCATCTGTCATCCCAGAAATGTCAAGTTTTGTATTGGAGTGGAACTCCAGAAACTTGATAAAGATTGTTGGGACCCTGCTTACAAGCATTGTGCTTATTAAGGGTATCCCTCCATTTTTAAACAATATGGCCCGTATTCTGAAGTCAGGTTTAACTCTGTGCTAAAATTATGGGAAGCCAAAAGTGTCACAATTTTTTTTATTAAGTTGTATGTTTCTTATGTTTACTGTGCTCTTTCCTGTATCATCGATGGTGAAGGCAATCATCTATTTCTACTTCCTAGACAATTATGATTTGGGAGCCAAATGAGCTGAAATATTATATTTCTACTGTTAGTGATTTATGGAACAATTGGCTTTCCATAGTTAAACCACAACTTTAAACCTGACTTTAAGTTAAACCTGTATTCAGAATACAGGCCTACATGTATTTATTTGAATTCATGTCAGATTTTTATGTACACTTATTTTTAATAAATTGAAATTGAAATTGCCAGCCCTGTATTAAAAAAACATGAATAACTTGGAGGAGCTTATCATGGCGACTGCCCACTAATGGTTACCCATGCAGCTGTCTTTTCAGCTAGCCATGTGAAAATGAATTTCTTTGTATCCAAATCACTTTTTTAGCAAATGCTGTTGCTGGCCATTTTTTCAATCAAATTTTTACACTCACTATGTAATATTTACAATATTTGATATATAGGCCTACTCTTCATAGAAAGATTTTGAAAAATACTTGAAACACTATATACATAGTTTTCTACATTATGTTTGTGCAATATCCCATATTCTGAAGAAATATCAAATGCAAGTTCCCAAAGCGCATTTCTGATTGGATGAAAAATTAGTTACTTTTGGAGTTGCGATTGATTACAGCCCTCTCTGCAACAGGCCTCTACTGTTTCAAATGTGGGGGAGTGTCTTGACAGTAGCAAGATTAATAGAAAGATATCATATCTGAAGGAGTTGTATTCCCATTCATGTATTTGTTTATTCTGGTTGTTTAAAACAGACTGTATGTAACGATTGCAGCAGCAAAGCTGCTTGTTTTGTGTGTTGATGTTGACCTTTAATGAAGATCCTACCCCCATCCCACCCAAAAAAAAAGAAAGGAAAAAACCTGCTGCATATCACCAGGTAAACAAATACACAAGATGGTGGCCTGTACTGTTACCTGAAAAAGAAGAGAAAGACGTTCAAGTGATTAATACACTTGCTTGAAATATGATGGGTTATTTAGTTCAACTTGTACATGTAGCCATGTAGGCCTATAAAAAGCACTATCCCCTTGGCTGGAGCAATGTGTTTTGTCAACATCACTCTATATTATACTAAGAATAAACTTTAAAAAATTGATATCATATAGATGCTCAGAGGCCCTGGATATATTCAGTTCTAAAATCAATCACAACTTGAAGTCTATGGTTGGTAAATGAATGTGCATTTCAAAATTTCAATCATCTCCCCTGCAATTTTTGCGTGTTCTGTTTCATGTGATATGCACGGTACAAGAATTGTTTGCTATTATACAATTCCATTCAATTCAATTAAAACATGGTTTATTGAGAAAAAGATGTATGGCAACCAAAGGTAGGGGAGATTGTGGTTAGTTGGAACGCAGGGTAAGTTAAAACATTGTAATTTTCTTTAACGCCTGTAAAATTTATGCAATACTGCCCTCAATTTATTGCTAAATATATTAATAATTACAATTCAAATGGATGTGACCTGTAAAGGAAACCATTCTTTAAATTACAAGAAGTTATCATTTGTACAGAATACTTGTATTATGTATTGTTTTAAAACACAAATCATACAATTTTATTGAGCATTTAAAAACATTTTATAAAGTTCACTAGTCTAACTGCAAAGAAATTCAAAGAAAGCCTTGCCTCTGTTGGTTCAAATATTGACCTACACATTGGAATTTCTGGTCAAATATGAACTAGACATACATGCACATTGTAGCACACTCTTATTTTGTGGTTTATCTCTGCATACATACAGCGCGAACTCCCCATTTCATGTACATGTAGTATTTATCTTCCATTAAATGGTCATTTACTGGTCATTTACTTGAGATGAGACATCCTAAATGAAACTTCACTTTGAATGTCTCGTAAAAGTGTAGCAGTGCATGCAGTTATTATTATTAATTGAGGGCGTTAATAAAGCTATCAAGCTATGAACTACTTTACAAATTAATGGAACATACATTACAAAAGTATGATGTCTTTTATGATGGTTTTGATATTGATATTTCAAATGATTTTATTTGAATTGTGGCAGACTTCATTCTTTGTATGGTGGTATATATCCTATTGTTGGACACCTTTATTTCAGTGCTTAAAAAAAAGGACAATCACCCAGTAGAGGAAATAGATTCAAGAAAAATTCGCACTTGCTCTTCCAGATATGAAAATTATAAATATAGTTAAATTATTTGATATTTACCAATGTTTTCTTTGCGTCACACTTGCTGCATACCCATCCAAGAAAAACAATTATTTTTGCATGTGACAAATTGCATCATGTTTCTGTACGTGCGCGTTGAACAGATGATGATATTCTTGATAAATAATAGTGTAAAAAAGGAATGGTGTGAGTTTTTCTTCATATATTATATCATGCGCTGATTTTAAGATTTTGTATACTTTTTTTATTCATATTGAATCTTAGCAGATGTTAGAAATGAATTTGTTTGCTAATAAGGCTTGATAATAATTTTCTTCATATTAGTTCCATGAATCTTTCCAATATTTGTATGCTAGTGGTGATCATCAAGTTCGCTATATCGCACGTCGTTGATTGTCGACGGCTGTAATACACGGTGATGAGTCTACATACAATGTACATAACGTACCCACATTGTCACAATACATCGCATGTCGTAGGAGCGGATGAGATTGAAATATCATGCGGGCCTGTTTCTGTCAGGAAATATATCAATTGTTAATGCAAAGCTATGTAATGTGGTATTTTAAGCATTTTGTGTCATTTTAGAGATAAATAAGGTATTTTTTTGCCTCATTTCTGCATTCTTGTTGCATGTATTGCTCTGTGGAATTGAACCGGTACGGTAGTCCTACACTATGCAATATGCACGTCTGGAATCATAATGTGTGGTGATACAATATGTGACAATACACAACATTTATTTTATAGTATGTTAACACATGTACCTATTATGTTAAACAAGGAATTGACTAAGTCACTATTCTGCATATTTTAACTTTAATACTTAAATTATGAAATCATCCATATTTTCCTTATTGTTCGTTCTTATAGGAGGCGTTTTGGTGCATGGTACAGATCGTTGAGCGTTACTTGACGGGTTACTACAGCCCCGGGCTAGAGGCTGTGCAGGTGGATGGTGAGGTCTTGTTTGGTCTTATTAAGAAGGTCTTGCCTGCAACACATAAACACATGGTGAGTTCAGAGCCCAGTCAATTTACAAAGAGTTTTGATTGATCTTATCAGCCACAACTATGGAAAGCCATCAACATCTAAAATTCGTGTTTAAAATGTTTTGATATGATCTGTAGTCATATATTTTTTTTTATTTCCTGAAAATTCAGTGTGCTTTTCTCAAAGGACATTGTGCTATTGAATTTTCTGGAGAAAAAATTATGACATTGATGGATTTCCATATAGTTAATCGGGGCAATGTTAAATCTCTTGTAAGACGGGGCCCAGAATATTGTAGTCTAAAGCTTTGAATCATTTCATATTGTGCTGTTTTTACAACTTCTGCATTAAAATCCTACATGCAGTATCCAGAGATGGTCTTAAATCTTCAACCAAGTATCCATCTTGTTGATAAAAGGAAGTGTCCCAAAGTTCATGTTTCAATCAAGGTTTGTATATTTGTGATGAAGTACTGCCTTGCTGGAGGACATTTTGGCTTGGAGTAATTCCACTTCCATCAGATTCTGATCAAGATACCCAGGAAATATCAGATCAACTTGTCAGTTTCAGACTAATCTTTCCTTCGTATTCTCATATCCCTGCTTTCCCCGTCTGACATGTAATTTAGCTAACATTCCATTTGCATGGCATTGTACAGAGAGCTGCCTCTTGTTCCCTTTTATAAAGGGAAGCCCAGAAGCCATGTTTGCCTCAAAAATTGAAGAAAAAAATTGAGAGAAACACATCAGTGCAAATTTGAGTATAAAGATCCATCAAACAACAGCCGAATACAGGTTGTAAGTGACATTACATACCAGTTCCACCTACTCCCTTCCCCTATGCTGTGTATCATAAATTACCATTAATTCAAGGCTCGAAATGAATTTAGATTTGACTCACCAAAGTGTACAGTATAGTGAGTGATTGTATTACCGACCGGCCTTGTATTACCGAACGCGCGCATCATATGCGTCAGAAAATAATCAAATACGCTCAAACCTTTGCAACTTCCTTCCAAAGGGAACTTAAATAGAAAAATGATGAAAAATTATCAAAAACACAATTTCGAAGTCTTTATATCCTCAAAACAATAAAATATGGTCAAAATAGCTCATCAGTGACTTTGTTGTTTTCCCAACTTTTCCCATAGAAAACACACGTTCGGTAATACGATACCTTTTCAAGTGACCAAAATATTTCACTTGCGAAGAGGGGTCCGATTGGAAGCTGATGTCGTAAAAATGAAAAACAATTTCGGCAAAATTTCTGCATGTTTATAATTTGTAGGTATTTGTGTATTTATGGTGAAAGTTTGGTGAATTTTATTGGAATAATGTGTTTGATATGATCAAATTCATGAAAAGTGTTCGGTAATACGATCCACTACCATATACTGTATCTGGAACTGTGTTAAATGCACAGGTACATGTAAATGTACTTGTGTGAATTCTGTAGAAATAGGTGGAGTTCTTGGAATTTATGGTTTCATACATCGATACATGTGAACGTATCATTGGAGTAAAACCTTAAAAAAATCAGAATTCTGTTGATACCGTGGAATCATCATCAATTGGATTTATGTAAATCGTTCATTGTTATTCTCTCATTTACCTTTTTTTTCCAAAGGAATCTTTAATTTGGGAAAAAATAATGCACTGAAAATGCAAATGCACAGTGCTGCACTAAAAAAGAATGCACAGCTGGAAGGTCGTGTAGAATGAAAGCATGTGACTTACATATGCACACACTAGGTGGTTTCAGACCGCCTCGAAGTTCGTCAGTTCCAGATATTCTCTGATCGGGAAATTTACCCCGATCAGAAAATACCAGGTATTTTGGTAATGTGAAAGCAAACTACGCGTAATTTCCCCGAGAGAAAATACTCGCTAAATAGTAGGTACCGGTACTTGGCGAAATTACGAGAACTTTCGCGGGGATTTTTCCAAGGTTGCAGGTATTTTGGCGATGTGAAAGCAAATTACGGGAAATTTTAGCCCAGCGTGTCGTTGGGCGCGGCGCCGTGGGTGGCTACTGGGCTAGTGATTTTGAATCTCGCGCCTTGCCTGCTTATCAGACCATACGATGCGCATGCTCGTAACTTCAGGAACTTATCCCGAAGGGTATGTTTCGGGGCGGTGTGAACGCAGGAATAATTAATGGGTATTTATTAGCCGAAAATAGTTCCTGTAATCTAACGGGGATTCTTGTGATCGAGGTGGTTTGAAACCACCTAATATCAGCTACCTGTTTAATGAAATGTTCTACCTTGTGTCTTCACTTGCAATGCATGCTGTGGAAATGACCTGGCTATTAAAAGGCTTTGACCTTTAACTCATGATCCAACTCTCTGATGACATTGTAAACGTTGGTCTAATTAAATATAGCAGGTATTGCGAATTGGAAGAAACTCAAGAAATTTAGCATGTGTCATGTTATTTGCACATATAGAATTTCCAAAATTCTCTGTTCAACACTTCCTCATGTTGCTTTAAATTTCCTTTACTATGTGAAGAGAAAATGGAAATGATAGTACTATGCTTGATAATCAGTGGGCTTTCCTAAATGACATACTATAGCCCCGAATGCTAAGTTTTGAATTATAAGAAACCTGATCCAAATGATGGCTGATTCAGAATGAATCACCATTGGGTGTTTCTTTTCCTTTTGAATAGAGTTTGATAAATAAGATATATCTTTAGTCAACTACCATTCATTATTGCATCCCCCCCCCCCCCTTTGTGTGATCATGATACTACTAATGCAAATGTTAGATGAGACTTTGTAGAATAATTATTCAAGAAATTAATAGTGTATAAAATGCATTCAAATAAATCGTTCAGTTTTTTTTTAGCCAAAAAAGAAGCCTTACATATGCTATCAAATGCATGTACTTCATTTAGACTATGTTTAGTAATGTTTATGTAGAGTGCCGTCTGCCATGAACATTGGAACCTTTTGATACCACAATAGTGTATATGATTAAATACATAATATGATTATCTATTATTGTTCTGATTCTTTTAAATAATTATGTCTCTCTCGCTCACCCCTCCCTTCCGTCAACTTCCTGCTCACTCCGTCCTCTTTCTCCATCTCTACTCCTCTGTCTTCCCTTTCATTATTTGCAAATCATTCTGCTTTTTTCCTTTCTTTTCTTCTGTCTTTCCTCCCCCTACTTTCCGAACTCTCTTTTTTCTATCCTTTTCTCTTTATCAATCTCTGTCTCTCGATCTTTTGATCTATCTCTCTTATAACTGTATACAGAAGAAGCATCGCATCGAGCCCATCCTCTACATGACAGAGTGGTTCATGTGTATCTTCGCTAGGACCTTACCATGGACATCTGTTCTAAGAGTCTGGGATATGTTCTTCTGTGAAGGTAAACACCCCTCACATGCATT
This sequence comes from Lytechinus variegatus, assembly GCF_018143015.1. Lineage (NCBI taxonomy): Eukaryota > Metazoa > Echinodermata > Echinoidea > Temnopleuroida > Toxopneustidae > Lytechinus > Lytechinus variegatus. The sequence continues at coordinate 63,491,095 of NC_054741.1, forward strand.
TGTATTCCTCAAGCCAGGGCTCCACACTAACCCTTTTTTTCTACCGGTCCAAACCTGAAATTTAATGGTCCCCCCAAAAATAAAGGAAATCATAAAGACATGGGGTTTTTGTCTCACCTGCATAGCAGAGTGAGACTATAGGTGCCGCTTTTCCGACAGCAGCGTCAACAACAAATCTTAACCGAAGGTTAAGGTTTTGAAATGACAGCATAACTTAGAAAGTATATGAACCTTATTCATGAAACTTGCCTGAGTTTCATGTCACATGACCAAGGTCAAAGGTCATTTAGGTTCGATGAACTTTGGCCGAATTGGGGGTATCTGTTGAATTACAATCATAACTTTGAAAGTGTATTGGTCTATTGCTGATGTGGTTTACGGTACACCATGTGGAGTGTTATAGAAGCAGTGGATAGAAGAAGAGAGGAAGTGGATAGGCAAGAAAGTGGAGATTTTTAGAATAGAGTATTCTTTCTTGAGAATAGTCCTGAAAAGGACTGTAAACCAGAAGGAATGTTGAGTGAGAACAGCTTGAGTAGTAGAGCTGATGAGGAGATGCTGGCTTGCGTCGGCGAGTAGAGATGATGAGTAGTAGAGAGACTCGACGTTTCGGACAGGTTGACTGTCCGTCTTCAGGAGTGAGTGTTCGCTCGGCGTGCGGCGGTACTTGTGGCGTGCGTGCGGACGTGGGGGAAAGCTCTAGGCCGGCGGTCACGGCGGGTTGACGTCGTAGGTGGCGCTCTGTGTGTGGGTCGGCGGTTTTGGCGGGAAACGAGTGGGCGTCGTATGCGGACGTGGTGAGTAGACGGCGGCGTGAGTTACGGCGGCGTGTGTGTGTGTCGGCGGTGTGTACATCAATGGTGGCGTTCTGTGCGTGTTGGTCGGCGGACTCGTCGGGTGAGCTTCGGCGGGAGTGAGTGGGTGGCCTGGTGTACGGATGAGGTGTTGGGTCGTCGGCGGAGGTTGTAGCGAGGTGTCGGTGGCGGTGGTGTGTGTGTCGGCGGAGTCCCTGGTTGAGTTGGTGATGCAATCAGACTGCTGTGTTGGGTAGGAGGGCTCGGTGGAGTGACGGTGGACGGCTGGTTGTTTGTGGATTGGTTAGAAGTTTGATGGTGACGTAGGATTGGGTGCCAGATGCTGTTGATGTGGAGGCCAGGGTCTTGAGGCACAGTGTTGTGTTGATGTATCTCAATGGCTTCCCTGACCCTTCTGGTATTCCAGTGCCGGATGTTGGTGATTAGGTGGCTCCTTTCCCATTCTATGCGGTGATTCTCTTGTTGTGCGTGCTTGACGATGGCGGATCGGTCCCAGTCGCTGCGTCGGTGGTGGGTCTTGTGTTCCTTGAGTCTGGTGTCGAAGTCTCGGCCGGTTTCCCCAATGTAGACTTTACCGCAGTCGCAGGGGATCTTGTAGACGCCTGGTTGTTTGTTGGATGGGTGCTTGTCCTTATGAGAGTGAAGGATGGAGTGTAGTTTTCGAGAGGATTGGTGTCTGACGAGGATGTTGGCAGAGTGAAGGATGCGTTGTAGTCGGTGTGAAGTCTTGCCGATGTAGGGTAGTACTATGGTGGCGACGGGCTTGGTTTCGGATGGGTTTTCGGTGCTGTCGGTGCTGGGTTGATGGTTGGGTGGTTGAGTCTTGATCCTTCTTCTGGGGTAGTGGTTGATGGTGGTGAGTGCATTGGTCACGTGCTTGAGTTCTTGATGTAAGTGTGCCTTGTCGCTGAGTTGGTGGGCTCGTCTGATGAGTGTGTTGGCGACTGATTGGTGGATGGACGGGTGGTGGTGTGAGCGGAAGTTGAGGTAGCGGTCTGTGTGGGTAGGTTTCCGGTACACCTGGTGAGATGGGAATCCAGACGGTGTCTTAGTGATGAGAATGTCTAGAAATGGAATTGAGTTGTCGCGTTGGGTCTCCATGGTGAACTTGATGCTGGGGTGCTGGTTGTTGAGGTGGTTGAGAAACTGGTGAAGGTCGGGTGTGCTGTGCGGCCAGATGACAAAGGTGTCGTCGACGTAGCGGAGCCAGAGTGAAGGAGGTTTGTCCGCAGTCTTGAGTGCTTGGTGCTCAAAGTGTTCCATGAAGATGTTAGCGATGATTGGTGAGAGAGGTGACCCCATGGCTGCTCCTTGTAGTTGTTTGTAGTAGTTGTTGCGCCATTTGAAGGAGTTGGAGTTGAGACAGGTGAGGAGGAGGTCGTGGATCTGGTCTGGTGTGAGATTGGTTCTGGATGCTAGGTCTGAGTCGGTGATCAGGCGTTGCTTGATGATGTCACATGCTTGGTCTACAGGTACGCTGGTGAAGAGGGAGACGACATCAAAGCTGACGAGTGTGTCGGAGGGCCGGATCTTGGTTTTGGAGATGACGTCTATGAAGTGCTTGGAGTTGGTGACATGGTGCTGGGTCTGGCCTACGAGTGGTTGGAGGATGTTGGCCAGATGGCGTGCTGTGTTGTAGCAGGGTGACCCACGAGTGGAGATGATAGGGCGGAGAGGAGTGTTAGGCTTGTGTATCTTGGGTTGTCCGAATAAGATAGGTGACTTGGCTGAAGACGATCTGAGTTGGAAGTAGAGTGCCTTGGGTAGTGCATCGGATCGGTGTAGGGTCAGCAGTTGTTGGTTGATTTTCCTTTCGTTGGCCTGAGTTGGGTCTCTGTTGAGTTTGGAGTAGGTGTCCTTGTCTTGGAGAATCTCTTCGATCTTGTCATCGTATGCGTCTTGGTCCATGATAACGGTGGCGTTGCCCTTGTCAGCCTGAAGGATGTGAATGGCTTGGTTACGTCGGAGGTCCTGGATAGCAGAGCGTTCGTCTTTGGATAGGTTCTGTTTAGGTGGCTTGGCGTCGGAGAGGGCATTGGTTACCTTGAGTCTGATTGCGTTGGCGGCCTCTTTGGAGAGAAAGCGGAGCTTGGGTTCGACTTGCTGTACAATGTCGGAGAAAGGGATCTTCTTAGGAGCTACGGCGAAGTTGAGTCCGAGAGAGAGTACTTTATGTTCGGCTTGGGTAAGTTGGTGTCGGCTAAGGTTGATTACGGTATCCTTGGTTGCTTCGGTCGGAGGTTGTTGGTTGGCTTGCGTAGGCTTGCGGGAGTAGAGTCGGTCGAACTTGTTGATTTGCTTGAGCTTGGTGGACTGGAAGGTTTTGCGAGATGTGTAGTCGTTGAATGCCTGAACTTTATCTAGATCGTCTGGTTTGAGTCGTCGGCTAAGTTGAGTTTGAGTAGAAGAGATGCTTGAGTTTAGATCGTGGAGTTGGTGTCGGGTGCGTGCGATGCGTTCGCGAGTGAGGTCTAAGCTGGCTTGGTGCAGGATGCGTTTGGCTTTCGGGGTGTCGACGGAAGATTTGAGTTGGAGTCCTGGCGGTATGATGTCGGAGTCGCGGCAGCGTTTGAGGAAGGTGAGGTGGTTGGTAAGCTTGGCTGATTTGACTAAGTCGCGCTGAAGTTGCCTGGCGGTGCGTTGAGTAGGCTCCCCGTAGAGCTGAGTCAGATGTTGTTTGAAGGTTTGCATGGTGGCATGTACAATTGCTGATGTGGTTTACGGTACACCATGTGGAGTGTTATAGAAGCAGTGGATAGAAGAAGAGAGGAAGTGGATAGGCGAGAAAGTGGAGATTTTGAGAATAGAGTATTCTTTCTTGAGAATAGTCCTGAAAAGGACTGTAAACCAGAAGGAATGTTGAGTGAGAACAGCTTGAGTAGTAGAGCTGATGAGGAGATGCTGGCTTGCGTCGGCGAGTAGAGATGATGAGTAGTAGAGAGACTCGACGTTTCGGACAGGTTGACTGTCCGTCTTCAAGAGTGAGTGTTCGCTCGGCGTGCGGCGGTACTTATGGCGTGCGTGCGGACGTGGGGGAAAGCTCTAGGCCGGCGGTCACGGCGGGCTGACGTCGTAGGTGGCGCTCTGTGTGTGGGTCGGCGGTTTTGGCGGGAAACGAGTGGGCGTCGTATGCGGACGTGGTGAGTAGACGGCGGCGTGAGTTACGGCGGCGTGTGTGTGTGTCGGCGGTGTGTACATCAATGGTGGCGTTCTGTGCGTGTTGGTCGGCGGACTCGTCGGGTGAGCTTCGGCGGGAGTGAGTGGGTGGCCTGGTGTACGGATGAGGTGTTGGGTCGTCGGCGGAGGTTGTAGCGAGGTGTCGGTGGCGGTGGTGTGTGTGTCGGCGGAGTCCCTGGTTGAGTTGGTGATGCAATCAGACTGCTGTGTTGGGTAGGAGGGCTCGGTGGAGTGACGGTGGACGGCTGGTTGTTTGTGGATTGGTTAGAAGTTTGATGGTGACGTAGGATTGGGTGCCAGATGCTGTTGATGTGGAGGCCAGGGTCTTGAGGCACAGTGTTGTGTTGATGTATCTCAATGGCTTCCCTGACCCTTCTGGTATTCCAGTGCCGGATGTTGGTGATTAGGTGGCTCCTTTCCCATTCTATGCGGTGATTCTCTTGTTGTGCGTGCTTGACGATGGCGGATCGGTCCCAGTCGCTGCGTCGGTGGTGGGTCTTGTGTTCCTTGAGTCTGGTGTCGAAGTCTCGGCCGGTTTCCCCAATGTAGACTTTACCGCAGTCGCAGGGGATCTTGTAGACGCCTGGTTGTTTGTTGGATGGGTGCTTGTCCTTATGAGAGTGAAGGATGGAGTGTAGTTTTCGAGAGGATTGGTGTCTGACGAGGATGTTGGCAGAGTGAAGGATGCGTTGTAGTCGGTGTGAAGTCTTGCCGATGTAGGGTAGTACTATGGTGGCGACGGGCTTGGTTTCGGATGGGTTTTCGGTGCTGTCGGTGCTGGGTTGATGGTTGGGTGGTTGAGTCTTGATCCTTCTTCTGGGGTAGTGGTTGATGGTGGTGAGTGCATTGGTCACGTGCTTGAGTTCTTGATGTAAGTGTGCCTTGTCGCTGAGTTGGTGGGCTCGTCTGATGAGTGTGTTGGCGACTGATTGGTGGATGGACGGGTGGTGGTGTGAGCGGAAGTTGAGGTAGCGGTCTGTGTGGGTAGGTTTCCGGTACACCTGGTGAGATGGGAATCCAGACGGTGTCTTAGTGATGAGAACGTCTAGAAATGGAATTGAGTTGTCGCGTTGGGTCTCTGCCAACATCCTCGTCAGACACCAATCCTCTCGAAAACTACACTCCATCCTTCACTCTCATAAGGACAAGCACCCATCCAACAAACAACCAGGCGTCTACAAGATCCCCTGCGACTGCGGTAAAGTCTACATTGGGGAAACCGGCCGAGACTTCGACACCAGACTCAAGGAACACAAGACCCACCACCGACGCAGCGACTGGGACCGATCCGCCATCGTCAAGCACGCACAACAAGAGAATCACCGCATAGAATGGGAAAGGAGCCACCTAATCACCAACATCCGGCACTGGAATACCAGAAGGGTCAGGGAAGCCATTGAGATACATCAACACAACACTGTGCCTCAAGACCCTGGCCTCCACATCAACAGCATCTGGCACCCAATCCTACGTCACCATCAAACTTCTAACCAATCCACAAACAACCAGCCGTCCACCGTCACTCCACCGAGCCCTCCTACCCAACACAGCAGTCTGATTGCATCACCAACTCAACCAGGGACTCCGCCGACACACACACCACCGCCACCGACACCTCGCTACAACCTCCGCCGACGACCCAACACCTCATCCGTACACCAGGCCACCCACTCACTCCCGCCGAAGCTCACCCGACGAGTCCGCCGACCAACACGCACAGAACGCCACCATTGATGTACACACCGCCGACACACACACACGCCGCCGTAACTCACGCCGCCGTCTACTCACCACGTCCGCATACGACGCCCACTCGTTTCCCGCCAAAACCGCCGACCCACACACAGAGCGCCACCTACGACGTCAACCCGCCGTGACCGCCGGCCTAGAGCTTTCCCCCACGTCCGCACGCACGCCACAAGTACCGCCGCACGCCGAGCGAACACTCACTCCTGAAGACGGACAGTCAACCTGTCCGAAACGTCGAGTCTCTCTACTACTCATCATCTCTACTCGCCGACGCAAGCCAGCATCTCCTCATCAGCTCTACTACTCAAGCTGTTCTCACTCAACATTCCTTCTGGTTTACAGTCCTTTTCAGGACTATTCTCAAGAAAGAATACTCTATTCTAAAAATCTCCACTTTCTCGCCTATCCACTTCCTCTCTTCTTCTATCCACTGCTTCTATAACACTCCACATGGTGTACCGTAAACCACATCAGCAATTGTACATGCCACCATGCAAACCTTCAAACAACATCTGTATTGGTCTAGTTCATAAAACATGAATATAAGAGTAAACAACTATCACTGAACATCTTGTGCGAGTTATAGTAGTCAGCACTGCTGCTATATTGAATCGCTTGATGCAGGTGAGACCGCCAGAGGCATTCCACTTTTTTTTTTGCTGTCTTTTATTGCCCCCCCCCAAAAAAAACAAAAAAACCGTTAACACATTAACACACAACATTATTCATGAGAACCATTTCTCAATTTTGGAAAACCATGTTTTAAGGTGCCAAAGCCATTTTTATTATTTACTAAAGATGAGAAAATGTCATTTATATTTAGTTTGATATATTTTTTTACTGGTCATGTCAGACCAGTATAGCTGGCTTTTTCTAAATTGTTACTGGCCCAACAGTAGTTTTTACTGGTCTGGGACCGTCAGACCAGTGCCAGTGTTGCATGCTGCTCAAGCACTCCATAGGCCTGGTTTCACAGGGGCTAAAAAACATTTTGCAAAGGTTTGCATGGATGGAAATTTAAAAAAAAAATGGCAGTCCAGCATTCACATTTTATGCCAAACATACACTTTAATTAAGAGGTCATAAGTTTCCTAAATCATTCTAGAACTTCTCATGAGTTTACTGAAGTCTTTGCATGTCATAGCAAATTTTCCAGTGGAAATCATTAGTGACTAGATCATTGTAGCTGATCCTATTCATGTAGAATGTTTCAGGTCACATTTAGACTCATTCACCCATGGCTGATAGAGATAAAATCTTGGATGAGATCATCTTTCTGGGGAGCATTTTTATGAAACAAATAGTGATTTTCACTGACAACTGTTATAAGCTACTGAAATCCTAGAATCTGATTGGCTTAGGCAAGCCAGCACAATTAAGTCAGGATGTTTGTTTCATGAAACGCCCCCAATTTGTTGGGTTGCATTCTGATTTGGTATTTTATCGCAAGGAAAAGGAAAAAAAAACTTATTAAAGCATATCACTTCCATAGCATATCACTTCCATATCATGATTAAGTTTTCCATATTAGCTCTCTTATACATGTTTGCAACACTTACAGTTTGATTACTCATATTTCAAATGGACAGGACGTGAAACAGATAGTATAAGGTGAAAAGATGGCAAAATGAAAAGTAAAAAAAAAAGCATGTATAGAAAATTGAATGAACAATAAGAGTATCAGATTTAATTCATGATGCCCCAAAGCTACTTTCAGGAACACTCAAGAATGAATTAGAAAGAGAAAGAAAAATAATTCAGTGAGTTGAGAGTCTTAGCAACAAGAGTGATTTCATCGTCATTGCATTTGAAAAATATATGATTAACTTTTAGACCAGTCGAAAGTGATATAAATAAGCAACAATAGCATTAAGATATTTGTAGACGTTGATGTCAGAAAATTATTCATCATTTTAAAAAAAAAAGGAAAAAAAACAAATCCCTCTTCAACCTAATTTACTTCCATTTCAATTGTTGCATTCTTAAGATCAACAAATCTTATAATCATTTTAAGATATACTTAATAACTCCTGTCATGCATATATATTCCCAGCCTTCATTGGTTGTGTCTCTGATGTTGCCTTGTTTCGATCAAGATTGTTATCATTATCATGATCATTATCATCATTATTAAATTCAGCATAATCAACAAACATACAAATACAGGCAGTAGGAAAAGGAGATTCACATGAATGTTGGGAAAGGAAAAAGATGAACTAAATGACTTTAATCTTTGTTTTCTCAACAACAAAAAATGAGGACAGGTTCGAAAAGCTTAATATTAGAGTCCGCCATTTTCACAGAAACATGTTTTTTCACCTACATTTAGGAGTTCTCTACCGGAAATAAGAGACTGTTTTTCAACCAATATGATGTTGTCACCATTTCCTTGCTTCTAAAGCCTTTTCATAGCTGCCCTCTAAATTGATAAATTTTGATGTTTTAACACCCCTGTAACGACGAATTAAAAAATATTCCTTGTTCTATACCGACAGGTGTAAAGATCCTGTTCCGGGTAGCCCTGGTCCTACTCAAGCATACGTTAGGGACCTCACAGCAGCTAGCAGATAGTCCTGGACTCTATGAAACCATGGAGAGACTCAAGAACATTCCTGATACAGTCGTGCAGGAAGATTTTCTAGCCTCAGAGGTAATCAAGTTCAGCGTACAATTCTAGGTCTTTTGTAGTCCACCCCAAGCATGAAGTTGATCTGAAAATAAAGAGGAAAATAAAACAAGAATTAACACTGAAAATTTCATCTAAAATTGATGGTAGAATTATAAAATTGAGACATATTAGAATTTTGCTTGAGTTTGCAAAATAGTGGTAGTTGATACACCACATTGGTGATATGTAGATTGAGAGAACTGCTAGTATCACACACTGTTATACCTTTATATATCACTAAGTGTAATCTATGGAATAGTTCAATTTTGTCGATTTGATAGCAAAGAAGCTCTTGATCCAAGCATAATACTGATTCCTAATGTATAAAGTGGGGCTAAAATGTTTTTAAGAGGGGAAAATTTCATACTTCACAATTCTAATATAATTAAATAAACCAGAGGGTCAAAAGTTTGAATCGTTCTTCAGGATTAGTTTTCTCCAGCATGAGAAGTTTCCACATGAGCTGCACTCGACCCAGTTGAGGTGAATAGGATATATTCCTTGAATGCTTTTAAGCCTTTGGCTGATCAGCTACAGCCAGGGTAATAGTATGATACCGAATGTTAAGTGCAGTAGAGTAGTAGCTGCTCTATATAAATGTACCTATTAACATTTGTGCAATTAGTGGCAAATTCCGAGGCTGAACTGACCACCTATTTTCCTTTTTCGTTCCTTCCAGATGCTGAAGATACGCGTCTTTGAGAAGGACCTTGAGGCAGAACATTCGCTGTCCCTCGCCAGACGTAAAGCCATAAGGGAACGACAGCTCTCCTCCGAGAAGGCTGCTGCCATGGCTCGTGACATAGAGGTCAAGAAGAAGACATCCAAGACCAAGAATCCTGCCAAGGAATGGGAGAAAGAGAAGAAGAAGAAAGAGAAGGAACGCTTGAAGCACGCAGACACAGATTCTGTGACAAGTGTGCCTAATTCACTGGACATGTTGGAAGAGGAAGACGCTGAAAGTGTTAGGAACGGTGTTGATGGGGATGGGACGTTACGTAAAGACGACAAGAAGAAGAAAAAGAAGGAAAAGAAACAAAAGAGCAAGGAGAAGTTGTCGATCAATACAAAGGAAGCAATGAGCAGAAATTGGAGCGGCGAGTTGCACAGTCCGGACATTGAAAAAGAATATGAGATTATTGATAGGTTGAGTTCTTCCTCAGCAAGCCCAACTAAAAGTGTGAAAAGTAGGAGTACAACGGGCTTCTCGGAAAAAGACTATACCAGCGAGGATGGAGGTGATGGACAGGGCAGCAAGAAAAAGAAAAAAGATAAGAAAAAGAAAAGCAAAGGGAAAGAAACCGATGTGATATCAATAGGGGATGACACGGCTAGCATGGTGATTTCTACAGAAGGACTTACAGACACGATCGATAGGAAAAAGAAAAAGGATAAGAAAAAGAAAAGAGGTAAAAGTAAAGAGAAGGGATCGTCGGGTGAAGAAAGGGCTGACGATGTGATAAGTATTATGACCGTACCTGATAATATGATGTATGGAGTTGGGAAGGACAAAAAGAAAGATAAAAAGAAGGAAAAGAAGAGGACAAAAAATAAAGATTCAGAGATGGAGATGGACCTTCCCGGGATGGTCCGAGGACGCGACGATGAGAGTGTAGACAAGCTATCTCAAGCAGATACAGAATCTATTAAATCGTTATCCAAGAAAGACAAGAAAAAGGAGAAAAAGGAAAAGAAAAAGAGGGCAAAAGATTTGGAAAAAGATGCCCAGCGAATGAAAGGTAATGGTGTGATACGCAATGAGCATGCGAGCGATGGCAATACTTCCTCTCCTGCTAACCTTAGTGACTATGAAGTTGTGGAGAGATGGAAACCACCTTCTGACAGCTCCAAGCGTGGGTCGGAAAAAAGAATGGGTTTGATATACAGTGATGATGATATCCAAAGTCAGTGGGCTGGGATGGCCAGCTTAGGCCCTTTGTCTGAGATACCGACCTTCGATGAAATCGTAGAGCGGAAGAGGAGGAGTCGAGAACAGGAGGAGAGGAGGAGTCCAAGATTGTCTGAACCCACGTCACCGATTAGCGATAACACTACATGGAATCCTTCAAGTGGGACTAGGATGCCCCACTCGTACTCTAATGGCATGGAACCTGAAAGCGGTTTGTCCCAAGTCGGCAACAGTAGAGATATTGGGAGGAGTGATAAAGCTAAAGCCAAAGGTCCGACAAGAGACTATCACAGCTTTGATTATGGCACTACCGTATGATACTGATACAAAGAAAAGACATAGGACAACACTTGGTGAAGAATGTGTGCTATTCAAAAGTTGAGACGCGACTAGACTTGCATGTGTCATTGGACATTTCTTGTGTTACATGGATTTGATCAGAATGTCTGCTTGCCATTTGTTAGCTGGGTCCTGGATGAATGGATCGTCAAGTCAGTTCCACTATAATAATGTAATGTAATATAGACAGTGAACAACCAGTTGCATGTGCAATAATCTGCAAATCCAGTAATGGGGGAAAGGGGCATTGAACATGTCCCCCTTTTCACAGAATAGTGTGCATTGTCCCTCCCCCATTGTTGGAGTGCCACTCTCTTTGGGGAAGTGAAATATTATTTTATTATTCTTTTTTTTTTGTCAGAAAAAGTGAGAGAAAATGACCTGCTTACTGTGCTCCTCTCCTGAAAAATTATGGATAAGACAGTACCATTGAGGTCTGTAGACACTCGTGTTCTAGGTCTCCAATCGAGTTCTTTGCTGTATCACAGAACACTGGAGACCTTATTTCTAATATGGAGTAATTTTAGTGATTGGTGGTGGCATACATGTTTAGAAGCTTGTAATATTCCTTGATCATCTTCCGTAATTAAACAACCATTATGGAGCCATTTTCAGCCAAAGTTGATAAAACTCTATAAACTATGTCAATAGCAGATTACAAGCTTCTGTTACGAGTTACTGAAATGGTGCAATTTGATTGGCTTTGGACAAGTTTGTATTGGATTTCTAATGTTTGTGATTGATATTGAGTTTCATATAAAATAGCCCAGGCCTTCTCATTGTTTTGAAACTTAACCTTTGGAGTTCTATAGTCATGCATTAGCTCATAAAAATGACACTCAATATTTTGATGACCTCACATTTTTTGGGTATAAAAAGGAGAGACCAATGTTAATGAATCAAAGCAATATGGATTCATATTGATGCTGATTATATGAGCCCAAACTTCTCTTACTCCCTTTGAAAAATCCCTATTGCTGCACCTATTTAGAGACATACATGCAAGGGCAAAGTTTAGTAGGTAAAGGTCATCAGTTCTTGTTGAATTATTAGCAAGGATAATAAGGTCAACCTGGCTCTAATGATTACCTGTATAAAAGGGTTACCTGTCAGTAAAGAGTTGAATACCACTAGTTTGGGTTCCCTTTGATAACTTTCCCAATTGAAATAAATACAGGAACTTGTCTTTAGGCATGATTGCAGGGAATAATTTTGCTCTACAAATTTGAATTGGCATTTTTGGTCATAAGAGAAAAACTCTCAACTCAGTAATGTACAGTTCTATGTAAAAAGATGCTATACAAAAGACTTGTATGCGTAGCAGTCTTACAAAAAATGTGGAGCAAATTGTGATGCGATACCAGGAAAATTATTCCCTGGTTTGTCTTGTCTTCTTAGATGTTTTGATAACATGTCAAAAAATATCAACCTATCTTTGAATTATTTGTTGATTTGTAAACTTCTCCCTTTCATGTTTTCATGTAATTGGGTTAAATAATTATATATGAATTATATTGTTTAATTTTGATTTCCATTCTGAAATGATTGATTTATGTGTTACTTCTAGAGTCATACTCATGTTTACATGTGTTGTCCAAGAATCTTCTCATTAATTCATTTTGTTGAAATATTTCTTTATAAAGCCTATGCGTCATATTTATATTATTTAAAGAATTTATATACATTTCATTTTGTTACAATTTGATTTTTTTTCCATGTCTGTGTATGGTGCGTATGTAGTGTAAAGTTAATCATTATCTTAAAATGGTGCTGTCTTGTTACATATACCTGTAGTGTAGCTTAATGATGATATTTTCCAATTGAGATGACTTATTGGGTGTTACAAGAAACTTGCCTTCATTTGCAAATCAAGCGCAAGTCTTCTTGACTTGGAATTGAAAGTAAGTTTCTTGCAATGCCTTATTGGTGTCATGGGCAGCATAGGTCTTCTCAAACTTGAAGAAAAGTACACAAATTAGTTTTTTAAACCAAAGTGCTAAATATACTCTCTTGGGCAAATTGATGCTTCTTTACTCATAGAGGTATCTCATTTAGGTGATGTATTTGCATTACAATTATCTGTGGATCCAACAAGCTGGTCATTACACGTCACACATGATTTTGATTATTGTTATTGCTACAAATAAAAAGTGGTCCCCATTGGTGTATGATTCATGTATGATAAAGTTTGTAGATTCTGGTCATCTCTTTTGGTGATTTTTTTTTCTACACATGCATATCTCAGAAACTTTTATGTGGGAAATGTGGAAAATGTGCAATTGTTTAATCAAAAGCCACTTGAATCAGAAAAAAAATCCAACTTTGCGTGTATTTACTGTTCAGGAACATAATCCTACTATTGGAAAAGATGATCGTACACAGAAGGGGGGGGGGTGATATGACTTGAGATAGTGCACATGTCTTGGTAGCAGGTGGGTAGACCCTTTGTTTATCAAACTCTCTCAAGGGTAATTCCATACATGTCAAACAGGACATTTTGACAACTAGTTTCCTAGCTGAATGCTTGAGCAATGAAATATTCTTTTTTGTCAATGATATACATACCTCTTCTAAGTTTTGCTTCGGTTCTTTGATACTTTTTCTCACCTAGCAACTATCAAGTTTTTTTTTTCTTTTCCTCGTCTGCCAGGTGCTCCATCCACTCACTATGTCCGTATATGTTTACCATTGTAATGAATTACATGTATTCATATTTACAGCTGCAGATACCCTTACGAAGGACCCGTCTACTATTTCACTGGCATACGATCAATTCTGTCAAAATATTTTACATCATACTTAAACGTCACAATCGTGAACAGCAATGTAATAGACGGGTCTTCTTTCCTTCTTTCTTTCTGTTATGTCTTGTTTTGTCCTCCTTGTCTTGTCTAGTAACCTGTGTGCCCCTGTTCTTTGTAACGTTCTCTGTTTTCGTCCTTGTCCAGTTTCTGTAACTTTCTCCGAGCTCAGCTCTATTTTTTCTATAATAATTTGTAGCTATCAATGATTATACATGAATTATTTGTTAAGGGCCTATCCACAACAAGCTTTTGCTTTACTTTAGGTCCATCCACTTAGAATCTTCTTTTATATTGTAATTATGCATACTATTTCGGAATGAGTTGTATGTTTTTCTTTGTATTTTGATTGATTTGTGGAAAATAAATAAATGAAATGAAAATATTAAAAGCTATAGTGGGTGGTCATGTGAAAAACTAATAACCAACAAAAAAAAATGATTATGGGTAAATGTTAGGTGAAAATGTTGTGTGTCGTATGGGACGCAGAAATGTCCCATACGACATGCAACATTTTAAGCTGTATGACATATTTTTGTTGGTTGTCAGTCTTTTGCATGTCTACCCAGTTGTAATTTAATAATACCACAAAACAAATTAAAGTTCTTTGTTCGTTTGGACAGCAGGTTGAAAAATGTTGTGAAAATTGCTGATTTTTCTAGCATGGAAATGCCCTCAAGTGCTGCGAATTTTCAGACTACTGGGGCTGCATTGGACTGTGTAGTGTACCTTGCTCAATCCATGTTGAAAGGGCAAGTTGGAACCTGTGCCTACTTGTTGATTTACATGAAGCCTCACTTATACCGTTTTCATACTGAAGGCGAAGTGGAGTTACTACGGAATAACTCCGGATTGAGTTTATACGCTTGTACTGCGGACCGACTTTAAACCCCCTTTCATATTGGCAAGCACCGCAGCGGTGTATCCGCAGTCGTTGCCATGGTTTCCAAGCGAGTTCGCGCCTTACGTATGGCGAGATCACAGCGATAAGCGCATACCGCATTTCCGGTGCGGAGTAACTCCGTCTGTAACCCTCTTCTCGAAGTGGGTGGAGTACTCCGCTTTGAATCCGGATCGAACTAATCTCAGAATTTTCATATTGCCCTCCAAAGTGGAGTTACTCCTCCTGGACTCCGGACTAATAAATAAACTCCACTTTGGCTCTCACTATGGAAGGGGTGTTAGGGTCTTTGCCTTTGGACTATTAATGGTATCCCCCTTGACTGCACATTCTTGCCAGCATGGTTAGGTTTAAAAACAAAACCTCAAGGTTTTGTGAATGGAAGGTGCTTTTCTCAAAAGTTACTGTAGTCTCAAGATCTCTGTCAGCATGTGTGAGTGAAACAGAGAAAAACTTAAATGACAATCTACCATTCAAAATGTTTTTTTTTCTTTTGTCTTACATAGTAAATATCATTTTTTGCTTACAACCCTACTCAGCCATCATCATCTGGATTTCTAGGGGTCAGAAAAGAGAACAAATCTACGGAAAAGGGTACATTTCTAGGGTTTGCAGACTGTTGTTTCCGCACAATTTGATGTTAATGCAATTGAAGATAACTTGATTAGGGTCATGTTTTTATAGGGTTTACGCTTGTTAAAAGACAAATCCACCCCAACAAAAAATTGATTGGAATAAAAAGAAAAAATCCAACAATCTAACACTGAAAATTTCATCAAAATCGGATGTAAAATGAGAAAGTTATGACATTTTTAAGTTTTGCTTAATTTAAAAAAAACAGTTATATGCACATCATGGTCAGTGGAAATGAGGGAATTGATGACATCACTCACTCACTATTTCTGTTGTATTTTATTACATGAAATATGAATTGTTTTAATTTTCTTCTAATTGTCCTAATTGAAACAAAGTTTTATTCTTCCCTGAACATGTGGGATTACCATTGTTTAACATTGTATGGCTCAGTCAAGTTGGTCCTCATTTTTCAAATCTTTAAAAACTGAAATATTGTTTAATTCAAACAATAAAAAACAAGAAATAGTGAGTGAGGGACATCATCGATTTTCTCATTTGCATGTGACTAAATTGTGCATATAACTATTTTGTGAAAAGCATGCGAAACTTCAAAATGTCATAACTTTCTTATTTTGCATCCGATTTTGATGAAATTTTCAGCATTAAGCTTTTCTCTAATGATTCAAATCAACATTTTTTTGAAGTGGACTTGACCTACAAGGGGTAAATTGTACACACAGATCATGGGAATACATGAATATAATATTGGAAAAATTTAAGTTGTTTCATTTAAAGGTCTTTTAAAAAGCTTGTGGTTGTGCTGCTTGTTTATGTGTTAATCGGTATAGTCGAGTGGACTTTCGTACATTCACAACTCAATGTATATGTGTCTTTATTTGTATGGTTTCTTACATTTAACTTATTGCAGGGGTTTCATTGCTCTTAGAGGTCATAGAATGCTATTTGTTCAGGTGAAATAGGATGATTATAATTTTGTACATGTAATGTACTACTGTATGTGATGTGTAAGCATATTGGATGGGTATGAAAAAAGAACCGTTTTTGTTAACCAGATTGTATGTAACATTCCTTCTGAAAAATATCAGTTTCATTACGAAAAATGAATGCCATCTGTGAGTGTGTGTGTATTTTATGTTGGATGCATTATATTGTTATTCTTGTACAGGAATGCAAGCATTATGTATTTCATTTGCAATATAATCTGCACAGATATTTAATATACTGTTTGTAAGATTCCATGTACAGCTAACTGCATTACTATGAATATGAAACTGTTTCGTAAGAATAAACAATACGTCGGGTTTCAGAGAACTCTGATCATTATCACATACAGAGGCTGTTTACAGACAGTCATGTATTTTTATGTTTCATTCATTTCAATTGAGAACACAGTCTTTTTAATTGTATTCTTGGATTATCTTTAAACAATATACCAGTTGACCAAAAACGGGTTACATCCTTATAAATTGCAGAATCACTTCAAAGCTTATCCATCCATAGCAAATTTATGAATATGATGTGAAGGAATCATTTGATATCTCTGTGAGATAAGTGTGTAAATTCGCACTTGGGTTAATAGGAAATATGTGGCATAAATTGACTCACAGGACAAAATAAAATCTTTCAAATAAAGAAAAGAACTTGGATCATTATCAGTTTGTGTTTATTTTGAAACGATCACAAGTCTTTATACGTTTGGGTCGTTTCCATCGTTTCAACCATTGATAAACTTCATATAGATTTCAGCTGGCTGCATAAGCACTGTGACCATAGTGGCTGCCATATTGGCAAAGTTACTATTTTTATGAAATGGATCCAAGATCGGCGGGAATCCTTAAAAAAGCGTTAATGTATATACATAGTTGCCTACATGAAAATCACAAGGTGAATTAAACCAATAAACATTGCATACTACATGGCCATTTCTAATTAATCATTCTCAATTTGAAACTACCAATTATAAATTTCCACTGGGCTTGATTGAAAATAATATCTGCTTGTATGCAGAAAGACAACATTTTCAATCAACAACCTGGGGGGCCCTCAAAAATAAAAACACACACACAAGAAATTGAAACCAAAGAATGGAATAAATACACTGTCATTTTAGTATTATTAAGGTATGAAAGCAGCATTTTGGGGGTCTTTTTTGTATAACCCACAGTAAATAATTGGTTTGTGGAATACTATTATCAAGTGTACAAGAAAGGCCATTTGTTTATATTCTAACATTGATGAAGTTCACACAAGCTCAACTTAGATCACACTTTTATGGAAAGCCATTTGCCAATTTTTCACCAAAAATATTTCATTCCTGCATTAAAAATTTCCCTCTTCCCAAAAAAAGAGAATAAAAGAAATTTTGAAATAAAGGAAGATATAGAGAATGAATACACATTTTTTTTGGGGGGGGGGGGTTCATTCTTTATATCTTATAATGATGTGTACAGTATTCAATGATTTTTTTTAAATGAACATTGAATAAGTTGAAACCTAGCATTCCATACAAGTGTGGACTAATCTTGGAACTTGCTCTCTCACTTGTGCAGAGGAACATTTCATGAGTATTGTCAGTGGTGGACTAAATTGATCTTGGTTATAAATTGCACTTGTTTTAGTAGCATAAAACATCCGTCAATGAAAATCACTGACAGGTGTATGTACATGTCAACTCCAAGGGAGTGGAGAATGTGCATACACTTTTGGCATGCAACAGTAATCTGTAAGCACTTGCAAAGATATTTTATGAGTAGTATTTCATATTTTGAATTACAATTAAAAGACTTGAATTGAATGGCCTGTATTCAGGTACGTAAACAATATCTGGCACTAAGAATGTCTGTTATTGGTCTTATTGACCAATTTTGTGTTTTTGTATGTTGCCATGAAATTCATGTTGAATGATTGTTATGTGCATTTTATCATTTGAATGGCTTCATAGTGTAATTTTGTGTATAAAGAAAGAAGTCAATGCAGCAATACATCTCGGAGTGATTTCTTGGACATTTGTACAAATAAAATTTTTAATTGTGATTTGCATAAATTTGATTTAATATTCATATGAGATGAAGGAAAAAAAATGTACATTAAAGATATAAAGGATATTATGATGAATAGATCAGCCTGAATTATGTTGTCATTTATGTATTGTGTTGTTTAGTAGCTTGAGATATTACTTTATATTACATAAGGTTATGTAAATTTGAATCGGTGATAAGGCAATACGCCATCATAGCTGCAAGGAACACGTGGCGGCAGTATGTTCACAGATCTCACTCGTTGCTTATAAGATCGTTAAATGCTTGCTTGATGAACATGCTAGTGGGTACGCTTCAATTTCATTAAGCACACACTTTATGTATTTCTATTTCGACAGATCAGGACCCAGTCTTACAATGAGTTGCAATTGATCCAATCAAATCAATTCTGGAAAGCCAGCAAAGTCAACTGAAAATGCATGTTTATTTTTTTTTTCAATTCTAGAAATATGAATGTATATCCACAAATTCATTGATGTTTTTCACAATTTGGTCTCCTTTGATTACAAAGGACATTTTGCAAATTTCCTGTATAAAAAATTATGACACTGATGAATTTCCATAGTTACGATTGATCGGATCAATCATAACTCTTTGTAAGATGGGGCAAAGCGCTGCAGTGCAAGCATTGTAATTTTATCATAAAGCTATGCAGACTCTGATGGCAAATCTTTACAGACTGTATGATATAAACAGATATTGCTTGGTCTGTTTAATGAATAACATTTCAAGATTTTCAACTCCCCTCCGAAGCTATATTTTTCCATCAGTACCGTAAGGGCACTAGTATTCAACCCGGCATAATTCAAAGAATTTGACATATTCCCCAAAATATTTAGAAATAAGGAATATATCTGAATTTCATACCTTTGTTATTTCCAGGGTAATCTGCTGTCGGTATTTTCTTTATCAATCTGTCGACTGTATGCGCGGAGGATCGAAGTATGCGGCGATGGCCTTTTTGCACTGAATGGCACTAGTATTCAACCTAGTGAGGATAGATAGCAAATCTCAAAAATGCTTTAGATTGCTGAATTAGATCTAGATCTACGTAAGTCTCTGGCTTTGATTAATTCCCTGTTTGGTCTCATCTCAAATGATCAAGTCCATAGTCGGATGGGACAAGGGCAGATTGAGAAAAAGGGCCATCTTTCATCGCTAGGTTGAATACTAGTGCCAAACCGTCGCCGTATAATTTGATCGCCCGCCCACACAGTCGACTGGTTGAAAAAAAAATAACGGAAAAAGCATAACCAGCATTTGCTCTTGGAAATAAGACGGGTCTGAGATTCATTTAAATACTATAATTCTGTATATTTGAGGAAAAACTCCAAACAGGTTGAATACTAGTGCCCTTACGGTATAATTCATTGGGAAAAACATAACTCCGCCATGGAAATGTAATGTTATATTCAAACTCTAGATACATGTAAGAGATATAAAGAGATTGCATTTTGATTTTTCCTTGCTGTTTCACATCAATCTTTTCTCATCTATTTCTTTCGCATGTTCTTTTTCCCAAAATTTTTAAATTAATTTACTCACTTTTTAAAGAATTTTCTTTATAAAAGCACATATCAAAACCAAAATATTTCTTCTTCCGCTTACAAAAATACTCTTTTAATTGAAACAAACATAATAAGGCATATCAAATAATACTCTGGATATACATAAAATCATAATTTTTCTAACAATATAACTATTTT
Organism: Lytechinus variegatus; assembly: GCF_018143015.1. NCBI lineage: Eukaryota > Metazoa > Echinodermata > Echinoidea > Temnopleuroida > Toxopneustidae > Lytechinus > Lytechinus variegatus. Next base: position 63,510,795 of record NC_054741.1, read on the forward strand.
GAGTACACAAGATGATAGACATACACTCTTGGGTTTGTGTGCTCTTAGGTTAAAACAAACTAATAACTCGTTCAGACATAGCTCCACAACAATTAGCATAAAGAAGCTCAAGCAACATTCTGTGTACATATTGTACAAGAATGTCACTAAAGCAAGCACACAATATGCCCACCTGTAACGTGAAAATTGAGTTATTGGTCGAGCAAGAAAAGTGGAAGCTAGCAGTTCACCTTTGACCTTTTGATCTCAAAATCAAAAGAATTGCTGAAATCTATGCTAGTATCATACACACCAAATTATGAGCTTAGGTTAAGTTAAACTGAAGTTTTCACATTTACAAGGACTGCAGAAGGGTAAGATGAAAATATGTCAATGACCTTTAACTTTGACCTCAAAATCAATAGAAATGCTGGGATCTATGCTATCATCATACACACCAAATTATATGAGCTTAGGTAACTAGGTTACTGTAAGTTAAACTGAACTTCCTGGGCATGGATCCATTCAAAGACTGCTCGTCAATCACACGCTTCAGGAACTTCCCCAGACACTGGTCCCCAGGCATCGATTCATTCAAAATCTGCTCGTCCATCTCACGATTCAGGAACCTCCCCAGACACAGATTCTCGGGCATCAATCCATTCAGAGGCTGCCCAACCATCACACGCTTCAGGAACTTCCCCAGACACAGGTTCTTGGGCATCAAAAGGAGTGGCCGTAGAAAAAGGGCAGCAAAGTAATTTCCCCCTCATTTAGTGAGGATGAGGAAATGGACAATGTGAGCGACGATTTAATTCCACCTACCCCTGCACTATACCATCCATGATGCCAGAAGCAAGAAAATCTAACAAGGTTAGTATTCAGACTCCACATCCATCACACACTTCAGGACGTTCCCCGGACACAGGTTCCCGGCTATCAATCCATTCAAAAGACGTCCATCACATGCTTCAGGAAACCATACATGGGAATCACAAATTTGGTCTCAAATGTTGGGCAAGACTTCATTAGAAGAAACAAGTCGTGAATTTTTGTGGTGCTAGCTTTTCAAGCAACTTCTAACTGCTTGTACCAAACTCGCTCTTTTTTGCTGGGATCTATGCTGGTATCATACACACCAAATTATTTGAGCCTAGGTGAAGTTAAACTGAAGTTATCGTGATTACAAGGTCTGCAGAAGGGCAAGATGAACACATATCAGTGTGAGCTTTACCTTTTGACCTCAAAATAGTTAGGCTTTCTGGGATCCATGCTGGTATCATACACACCAATTTATGTGAGTCTAGGTTAAGTCAAACTGAAGTTATCATGTTTATAAGGAAAATTTTACGGAAGGACAGACAACAGACGGACGGACACTGAGCGTGATACTATAATACCTCCCATCTAAGACGGGCGTAAGAGATTTTTCTCATTGCCTGATTACAATGAACTTGAACAACTTGGTTTTATAAAAGGCAAGCACAAAAAATGTCAAATTATTCTTTTTTAAAAGAGTTTTGAGTCAAGTTACATGTACAGACTAGCTCATGACATCTTGGTGAAATCATGTGATTCTGTCCATGCAACTGGGCTATTCTGATTGGTGATTTCTCTTGTAGTGTTTGAGCACTAAGAATGATGCTGAGCCTTGTAATAAAAAATAAACTTCACATTCAAAGAGATGATTGTCAATAAGAATTTCAAGGATTTACATTTGATTTCAACCTGAGTAGACTGCGTTGTGGTCTAGTGGATTGTGGGTTTGAATCCCAGACATTGTGTATTTTCCTTCAGTAATAGGAATTTTACAGAAGAAATAAATAGCTTAATATCCACATTTTCAAGCTTTTGTTTACCTGCAGATCGCAAGTCAGTTTAAATATGTTTGGCTTTTTTTTTGCATTCAAACATTTTGACACTGAAAACGGTACTGGACAACCCCATTGACTTTCATGATTTCGTGAAAAGTAATATGGAAGACTTGAAGGTTTAAGCATTTCAGACATAAATGAAGATTTTTTAAAAATCCACCCCATTTATGTCACAACTTAATCCAAACTCGCTAGGGTCCAAAGAAAAGTGTCATGCCAGATCAAAATCTTCCTACCTAGTCACTGAACATGAAATATTTTTCCCCTCTTTAATACCGCAAGCAAAGTTTTTTAGCCTAAGCTGAAGAATGAATAGTATGTGAACATTGTCAGCTATTCATATGGGGAGTGGGGCAATATTATCATGGGGGACAACTTTATTCTGAAATCATTCTAATACACAATCTGAAATATATATATATATACTATGCAGTCCTTAACTTCAAAAAGCCTAAAATATTTGTGTTCTTTCATCATGGACTGATGGATTTCACAAACATGCAGTCAGAGGGTATATACAGTAAATTGATTGACTTGTAAAGTATCATTTGCCTATTGGCATAAATGTTGTATGCATTTAAAATTCCAACATTTGGGAGCAATACCATAATCATTCTAAAACCCTATTCTCCCTACCACTTAACAAAAAAGGTTGCAATGCTTTGTTATTTACATGTAGTACTGTTTCTAAAATGTGCATTGCTGCTAGGTATAAATACATGTGACAAAACCTGTCCAATGAGTACTCACACTATACACAAGATACATCATGAAAGCCAGAAGGGAGTAAACACGTTGGCTAATAAACTATCTGATTGTTGAATGTTAACCACAGGAACCATATTTAAATCTCAGCCAGCGTTTCTTTTTTTCCACAATTTTTTATTTGCTCAATCCATGTCAGGGCAGGCTAAATCTACACATGTAGATCTAGGTTGATGTTGAAATTCATATTATTTTAAGGTTTTTCTTGAAATCATTGCTCACTGCAGTTCCTTGAGTTTGACTTTGTAATAAAAAATATTTGATACTCAAATCAATAATCTGCAACAAACTTTGTCATATTACCACAGCAGAAGGATTTCCTCGCAATAGCATTAATCAGCATGCCATTACTAAATCACATTTACTAATTTCATTTTCTAATCTGACATGCTATAAAGAAAATAATACACTTAACATGATCATGACAACAAATTCTTCAAACTTGAGAGAACATATGATAAATTTGCATCAAGAAACAGATTAATAAAAGTTTAATGCATCACCAACATACACACAGAGTGATTACCTTCAATGAAATCACTCTTATGAGGGAATTTTAAGAAACGTATACTGCAGTGAAAAAATATGGAAAATAAGGATTATTATTACTATTTCTGCTCATATATGAATGACATGTAATCTAAAGAATTATGGATTGTCAGATTGAAAGGGCAAATAGTCAAAGTGTGACACTGTACCTCAGTAAATTAAATTTGCAATTAGGGAAATAAACTTGTCATACCCCACAAAAGTAGGACAAATGGATTCTAATTGCTAATATTTAGTTCACAGCTCTCGTCACCCAGGTGACAATTAGCCTGAGGTGTGTTCGTGATCGACAGCACTTTTTTTATTGCCTAACATCCCATTGAATTTGTATACATACATCAGTTTCTTGGGCCATCTGTGAACATGCCCGTTATGCCTATATGAAGACAGTTCCATGACATTTGCTCTAGCGACAATTGCTCAGATATAAAATCTGCACGTTAAGCCAAACCTAAAACCTAACCTCCAAAACTATATAAACCCTAATCCTTTTCTTTACATTATTCTGAACCAATCACAATCCTAACTCCAACCCTTTGCCCTCTCGGATATTAAGACCGGAGCAAATTTTGCAGGATCATATGCCGCGTCACTGTAAAGACAGCTGATAATTTCTCACTTATCTCATAATGCATCCCTCAAATATTGCAAATTGTATATGAATAATGTTAGCTTAATAGCAACAGTCAACAGCCCTTCTGATTCTCGGTGAATTGCATCCTCAGCTGCAGGTCACTTCTCCATTCCCATCAAGAAGCTAAATAACAATGTGAAGAAATCCGCAGGTCTGGAGAAAAAAGGGGGAAAATATGTGGTTAGATTACCAAAGTAAGTTCTCCTGACATATCTTCATGTTGAAGAAGGGACAATTACTACTTCCTCACCATATCAGATCTGTCTTTCCATAATTTAATCCACTATTTAAAAGTTTTTATTATACAAATCTAAACTCTCAATCCCAGACTGATCAATCAGGCACATTAAATCAAGCTGGACTGTATTGTCTCCCAAGGATCATCCATAGCGCCTATTCTTTTGAACATACATTACGATAAGGATTAACCCTATCTACGCCAGGGTATTTTGGGAGATTTCGGCCATCAATTGCGGGATCGCACCCAAAATTGACTAACAGGTTGCCTGGGACATAATCTAAAAAATACTGTATTAATTTATTTCACCCAAATCACTAATAATTGATTATGCTAATCCATGCATAATTAGTATGCAAATCATACATTTTCCTCTAACTCCCTAAGTTCCAAATGTTCTAAGTTTTGGTCTAGAAACTCTTTCTTGTGTTCTTCGTAAATGATCCTGAAAAAAATTGCGATATCAAATCAATTTCTTGTGTATTATATTGTTTTTTTAAATTTCTTTGTTTTTGGACCTTTTGGTTTTCATTGGTTTCGTTTTCTGAACTTTGTCAGGGGCTCTTTTGAGATCATAAACAAGCATAAAATAAATCCAGTTAGACCAGCAATACTAAAAATGATCATACATTTATGATTTTTGGTGGAAAACAAAATTTGCATTGACTTTGTACACAAAATCACATTTTCGAGCAATATTTGGTATGACATGCACTTTAAACAAAATGTTGCCTAATATCGGAACCGCGCAAGACTTAAGAGTGGCACGGTCAAAAATTTTGCTTGGCGATAATATTGCCTTCAAGCCCCCTCCCCTGCCTAGATAGGGTTTAGGATGTGCAGTCTGTCACAGGTGATAAATTTTTCACTGATAGGTCAGGTATGTCAAGTCAAGCTGGTCTGTGCAGTCCATCAAGTATCTCTAATAGCAGTATACAAATTTTTCAGATTACAGTCTCTCTTTACATGACATGACAAGCTTATATTGTCCCTCAAAATTCTTCAAATTTTACACTGATAAGTCAATTCAAACTGGTCTATGCAGTCCAAAAGGATCTCTAAGAGAAGCACACATTGTTTTTTTCTAAAAACACAATTCCTCTTCATATTACATCACAAGGTTGTAAAGTCTCTCAAAATTATTAAATTTTACACTGATTAGTCAAATGAAGCTGGTCTGTGTGGTCCCCAAGGATCTTTCATTGCACTATTTTTTTTCTAACAAGCTCACCTCACAAGACATTACAAGGTTGTGTAATCCTTCAAGGTCCATCAGAGCAAAGACCGGTGTTACTGGACAGAGGGCGCTGTGTTGACTGACCCCTTGCTCCAGACTCTGACCTACGTTCTCTAGATTGAGACTGTCTTGCTATCAAAATAAATGTAAAAACAGGAAAAGAAGCTTAACATAAGGAAAGAAGGTCAGACTTATGATTAAAAGACAACACACCTACCATTATGCACAGCTTTATTTATAAGTGATTATTTATTATAAGTGATGTTCCTCTTTTCATTTTTACCAAATGTATTCTACTTCATTTTCATATTTGTAACACATAATCTTGGGCATAATTTTCAAATTATTGAGGAAGTCAGTTGAAGTTATGGTTCTGTCATATGAAACTTGGTATCAACTTTACCTTTGCCATGAAAATGAACAACTGTAGCAACACTGCTCAAGAACAATCACTTCAAAGGATTCTTCCTAACAGTGTGGAAATCTAATGACCCGGTGCCCACCATACACATAGTTCAACACTCGCATTGATCTTCATATGCATTTAACACACGTATGTGTATTTCAACACATGTATAGTAAAAGAATAACTAGTAGGAAACCATTAGATCGTTTGAATGTTTAAAGGTCAAGTCCACCCCAACAAAAACTTGATTTGAATACAAAGAGAAAAATTCAACAAGCACAACACTGAAAATTTCATCAAAATCGGATGTAAATAAGAAAGTTATGGCATTTTAAAGTTTCGCTTATTTTCAACAAAATAGTTATATGAACGAGCCAGTTACATCCGAATGAGAGAGTTGATGACATCACTCACTCACTATTTCTTTTGTATTTTATTATATGAAATATGAAATATTTTGATTTTCTCATCATTGTCATGTAAATGAAGTTTCATTCCTCCCTAAACACGTGGAATTCCATTATTTTAACATTTTGTGCTTCAGGCAAGGAGGTCCTAATTGTCAAATTCGTAAAAACTGAAATATTGTATAATTCAAACAATAAAAAACAAAAGAAATAGTAAGTGACGTCATCGACTCTCTCATTTGGATGTAACTGGCTCGTTCATATAACTATTTTGTTAAAAATAAGAGAAACTTTGAAATGTCATAACTTTCCTATTTTACATCCGATTTTGATGAAATTTTCAGCATTGTGCTTGTCTGATTTTTCTCTATTGATTCAAATCAACATTTTTCTGAGGTGGACTTGACCTTTAAATAATTTATGGAAAGCAACTTACAGCCGTGTCAATTCTTAACCCACAGGAACAAAATACGATGCCTTGGTTCATCAACAACCAGTTTCTGTAAGGAACAAGAGAAAAACAATGTCAAGATTAATAATTATAAATCAAACATTGATTAAGAAAAGCCAGCAATAGGGACAGGTCAGTAAACATGTAGTAATATGGTAAGTGATGTTCATCGATGGTAATTTAAGTAGCGAAGGGTGTCTTAAGATATGAGCGGTCTATTGTGTGTCTCATGTCAGATCTTGGTCGTGTCTGCAATGTCTTGTGACTCTGAAGCCAAGAAAACCACGGTTTAATCCATGGTTTAAAAATTACACTTAATTTAGCGCGTGTCGGGTGCATGTATAAAAAATGTCCAATGCTGATGCGCGCTTTTGTCACAGTGCGCCAATTTGACGCCTGTTACCATGGTTAGATATGCTGTAGTATTCATGAATCCACTGTTTGAAGAGTGGACTCATCAATTCAAAAACAGTGGACTCACAAATAAAATAGCTTAGATAACCATGGCAACAGGCATCATATTGGTCCACTGTGACAAAAGCCCACATCAGCACTGGAATTATTATACACACGCCCGATACGAGCTAAATTAAGCATTTTTTATACAGGAAATCTACATAAACCATGGATTAAACTGTGGGTTTTCAAAACCACCTTTGTGAATTCGGGCCATTGTTTTTCAATCTGGCAGTGTTAGATGTACTGAAACATGCCTTGTTCTCGAGACTCAGAAATGTCTCTACACAATAATAGTGTGACTCGTCATGTCTCTTTTCTGTCTTTTTCTTGGGGATCATTGTCCTGATCTCTGTCTCATATGTTTTGGACCCAACAGTGATGTATACGTTAGTCACATTCTCATTCCAAATAACTTGCACAATTTCAAAGGGCCAACTAATTACCGGTAATCTTACAATTGGCTGGGTTTACTTCAACCAAACCACAGGGCAGTGAGCCGTATAAGGGGGAGGGGGGGGGTGGCACAACTTCATTTATATAGCAACTGATGTGAATGCATCATCATATACATCTAGGCACCCCACCCTCGACTCTTGGCATGACAAGAAATCTCTGCACCTCTGACTGTATCTACATGTATCATATTTAAGTGAAGTTGTTAAGTTTTCTATATTTTCAAAACTTTCAAGACATCACAAACCTTTGGCAGAGGGGGCAGACAACAGATCCTTCGGTAAAATGATTTACAGTAGCTTGTAACTGCTCTTCCTCCAGTCTCAGACTTGCTTCATACTCGGCTATCATGCTCATCTCTGAAAGAATGAATATAATGGTCACCTCACCTCAATAGAAAACATTCATTACCAGCAATTCATTGGAAAATGAGATACAGCGGAAAATTACTATGTAATAAGATAACAACTTTTTTTATCAAAACAGGCACACAATGTTACCGACAAAGCTTATACATGTATAGCATTTCCATTTATTTCTGTTTATAACATAGGCATAGCGCAGTTGATTGAATGCCTTGCTCAAGGATATACAGGTAGGTGCTGTGGCCGGAGAAAAGACTTTTATGTGACCAATCAGTTGCTTAAAACCATTCCACAACAGCACCTCCAGACAATGCAGCAGTTCCCCCTCCCCCACACACACTTTTCTTTCTTTCTATTGCTCTCTCTCTCTCTCTAAATTCAATTCATTAAGATTTGACAATTCTTACCTTCTTTTATGAGTTCTTCCTCAAGCTCCTCTCTCAAGTCTAGTTCTTCCTCTATGAGCTGCACAATTTAGAATAGAATACAAAGTTATATTGCAATATCAGTTTCAATGTAGATTACAAATTTCAATTGCTTCCAAGTGGTATCATTTTTCTCTGAGCAATGATGTGCTTGCCCAGGACTGCAAAAACACTTGACCACTTTGTTGCCTTGATGACAGAGGGGAGTTTGCTAAGGATAGGATGTATACATCAATTTCCATGCATGTCAGTCAGTCAGAAGGGCATTAATATTTGTGACAAGTGACCAATGCACATTTCATAAAACATGCGCTTGAGCCATTGCCATTAGCCACAAAAGAAATGAAAATTGCTGCATACATGCATCCTGTCACCTTCCTGCCAGCTAGGTGATAGCTAATACCCCAGTCACATTTGCTCTACGGTGGCCGTACGGCGAGTCAAAAACAGCCGTTTTAACATTTGTTTATACCAGCTAACTATAGGTGGTTTGAATAAACATTAATAAAACTGCTGTTTTTGACTCGCCATATGGTTGCCGTAGAGCAAATGTGACTGAGATGTTAGCTTTGAACAGTTTCAGATGTTAATATTTCTAGTGTTGCACCAGAAAGCCTGAATAAATATGATTTCATTAATTACCTTTTTATCATTTATTGTAGATCTACTTCATATTTTTCATTTACAAGAACATGATGCAAAATCATTTGAAATATACGTCATGACTTAAGTATAAATCATGGCTTGAGACATTGTAAAGTGATTGTGATGCCAATGGTATAAGGTAACCCAGATTTAGATTCACCCTCAGTCTTTCTTTCCTTTTGAAGATATCACAGTCTAAAATACCATAATTAGAGTGCAAATTTACAAACTAACCAAAACATAATAACCAGAAACACCTGAAAGAGTTGCTAATGTTACTTCATTCAGTAACTTGGATCTTCCTAAAGATTATTCTGAATATTAGATTCTCAGCATTATCCCTACTTTACTTGTTTTACAATTAATTTTCAAATACAATGTAAAAGTGTCTGTCTCACAGTGTTTTGCAATTCACAATAATTTGCAGGAAGTTTAATAACTGACTTGATAAAAGGGATGGGAGATCCTTATAAATCAAGGGGTGATTTCAAGTCCGGTGTTGGCATTGGTGTTGAAATTTGGACTGATTCCCCTAGCTCCAAAATCTATTCTGAGTTTGTAAAACTGATCCAGATCATGTTATTGACATGACATCTCAAAAACTAGTGAGTGACTTTTCAGGACCATCTTCATTTAATGTTTAGTGTTATACTCGTGTAAATATTGACCTAACACCAACACACATAGGTGAACACTGAACTTGAAATCACTCAATATTGTAGGGACTACATGCTGAACTGGGCGTTGTGGCGTGCGCCTGTAATCCAAGCTGTGGGGAAGTTAAAAATTGATGCAGAGGTTCAAGCCCTGATCACGTCTTTCGGATGATGACGTTAAAGGTCAGCCCCAGACTTAATAATCATACCTGATTGATACACTTCTGACAAAACTGAAATACACACACACACTACATACTCCATCCTAATTCTCCTAATGTCTGATCATGTACGTTCAGTTTCATCCAGAGCATACTGTCCTCTTTCCCTTCAGGCGCATGCTCAAAACTACCTGGTAGCCATTTTAAAGCACCTACCCCAAAAGAAGGATCGTCCATTCTCAGTTGCCGCCATTCCTCCTCCATGACCCTTGCAACCATGAGACTGGGACTTCCCGGGCTGCTACTGATCCTGGAGCATGGGCTCAAGGAAGACGGTGAAGAACATGGTGAAGTTCCTCGGAACCTCTGAAGGAGCGTCTCCCGGCTCCCACGTAGCCTGTCAAAGCACCTCTGGAGAAGGAAAAGAGACGGGAACTGGTTATCCCTTTTAAATAAATCAAACATGTTCTACAAATGCTTGAGGGAAATTCCATAAAATGAGCAACCTTTTTGTATGTCTGAACCCCATTTTTCTCAAGTCTTACTTTGCTTTATAAACTGATGGTCCTTTGATAACATTACAGACTGTCAAAAGAAAAAGAAATCAGAGACAAAATTTCATGAAGGTCCACATACATGTACATGTATGGCGGGTCCAACATACATATTTTATGGAATCGCCCTTAAGGTTAAAATGGTTTTCAACAGATTTCACAAGTTTGACTGTTCTGAAGAACATTTCCCTGTTGATCGTGAAGGGGTTCTTCGGGTTGAAAATATAATATCTGAATGAAAAGATTAAATTCATCAAGCTCAACACTGAAAATTTCATCAAAATTTGATAACAAATAACAACTTAATTGAATTTTAAAGTTAAGCATTACTTTGTGACAACAGGCTATATGCAGTCATGATTAGGTTCATGATTTCACCTCCCCACTTTCCTTTTTCTTATATACATGAAATCATAAATAAATCACCGATTCATGCAAGGGATTGGGTGCATGATTAGGTTTGGCTTGTAACAATATAACAAGTAGCAATGATTATCCTACCCATTAAAAATCAAGAGTCCATTCCATTTTGTTTTTCATTCTTCGGTGGACAAAATGTGAATTAATATGATTTCACATAATAAAATACAAAAGAATAAGAGGTTACGACATCATAGCTTGCTCACTGAATATTCATGAAGACCTACATTGCTGATTCACCAAGATAATATAAAGTTTAAAATGTGATAATTTTGTTATTCCTTGTCTGATACTGATGATATCTTCAGTGTTTTGTTTGTCTGATTTTTCGTTATCTGTTCAAATCAAGTAATTTTCAGCCTGTAGTAGCACCTACATAGTCTGTCAAAGAATCCATATCAATAGGAAAGATTTGGACCTGTCCAAATACGTTTACAATTTGTCAAAATATTGAAAATGTCATATAGATCTAGATCTATTTAATGATTGTTTTTAAACAAAGCTTACATGTAATACTACCCCCCCCCCCCTATTGACAAGCTTTTCAGTGGGCCATGGGCCTCCTTGGGCAGTGTGTATGCACTTTAAATCCATACCACTATTGGTTAATCCATGTCAAATCATCATGGCTGGTACCCAATCCCATTTGATTTTCTTGAGTTTGTAATAAAAGTATTTAAAAATCTTAACAGATTTTGCCCCAGGCCAGGCTTTGTTTCGATACAGATTCTGAAAATGGTAACAAAAACGTGATTGGCTAGTGTTTTTGTATGCTCAAGCTGCAAGAAACATGACAACGATCAAAGAAACTGGCCTGACCTAATGTTATACATGTACACCAAAAGCTTATTTCATAGTTATGCTGAACTACGTTGGTCTCTCTAAAATATCAGAAATTTTTAAATAAATCCCCAGAAACGATGATTATTCCTATCTAGCCCTGTCCCTGTGGCTGTGTGTTAGGCATCAAATTTTGGTTTTCCAAATTCCAGCATATATCTCGCAACTTAGGTGGTAACTTAGCTAATTATATTCTTCTTCCTCCTCCGTTACCTTCGGAGATCAGCAGAGAGATCCTACTTATACTAATCAGTGGTTTTTGTTAATTCTTGTATCGTATAACTATAGGCCTAAGACTTAAAGCAAGGAAAAAAGAAAGAAAGAGTTCCATTTGCAATACCCACCCAAAATCCCGACACAAACCATAAAACCTAAAGCCTACATTAGTATGGTAGTGGATCGTATTACCGAACACTTTTCATATATTTGATCATATCAAACACATTATTCCAATAAAATTCACCAAACTTTCACCATAAACACACAAATACCTACAAAATATAAACATGCAGAAATTCTGCCGAAATTGTTTTTCATTTTTAGGACATCAGCTTCCAATCGGACCCCTCTTCGCAAGTGAAGTATTTTGGTCACTTGAAAAGGTATCGTATTACCAAACGTGTTTTCTATGGGAAAAGTTGGGAAAACATCAAAGTCACTGATGAGCTATTTTGACCACATTTAATTGTTTTGAGGATATAAAGACTTCGAAATTGTGTTTTTGATAATTTTTCATCATTTTTCTATTTAAGTTCCCTTTGGAAGGAAGTTGCAAAGGTTTGAGCATATTTGATTATTTTCTGACGCATCTGATGCGCGCGTTCGGTAATACAAGGCCGGTCGGTAATACAATCACTCACTATACCAGTCACAATATTGTTTGACTTCCAGTAGGGCCTACTTGTTTACCTGTTTCACCAGAGAATAGATTTGTTCCACTGAAATCTATTGTTCTCTGACTCCGGTGAAACAGGTAAAACAGGTAGGCCTAGTCAAAGAATTGTGACTGGTACAACATGTACAATAATTAGAATCAGTTAAGGCATTATTCAGGGAATTGGGAACCACTGTTCACTCACAGCAGCGCTTTACTGATTCCCCATTTCCACCTCCATTCAATTCATAGACAAGTTTGCGTGTATAGTGAGTGATTGTATTACCGACCGGCCTTGTATCATGTGTATTACCGAACGCGCGCATCATATGCGTCAGAAAATAATCAAATACGCTCAAACCTTTGCAACTTCCTTCCAAAGGGAACTTAAATAGAAAAATGATGAAAAATTATCAAAAACACAATTTCAAAGTCTTTATATCCTCAAAACAATAAAATATGGTCAAAATAGCTCATCAGTGACTTTGTTGTTTTCCCAACTTTTCCCATAGAAAACACACGTTCGGTAATACGATACCTTTTCAAGTGACCAAAATATTTCACTTGCAAAGAGGGGTCCGATTGGAAGCTGATGTCGTAAAAATGAAAAACAATTTCGGCAAAATTTCTGCATGTTTATATTTTGTAGGTATTTGTGTATTTATGGTGAAAGTTTGGTGAATTTTATTGGAATAATGTGTTTGATATGATCAAATTCATGAAAAGTGTTCGGTAATACGATCCACTACCATATAAATCAACAAGTGGTTCCCGAAACCATGATTTGGCCACCCTAATTTCCTAATCTGTAATCATGTGGCTGTCGCAAGGAACAGGAACTCTTCCTGAAAAAAAAATGATAGATCTACCTTTCTGTAAGCATCTTTCCATGATGGAGTTGTCTTCTTGTACATATCTCGACGACGCTTAGCACATGGTGTATGGTTGGAACTACCCCTTATCGACCACCTAATCTTCTAAGCATCGTATCTGCGAAAATATTCATCAATTTTACCCAGTTTTCGTCTCATTTGTGCAGAAAATTAAGCAGATCAGATTCCCATGTTTCGCACGGCGACTCCGATTCAATCCGCGTATATATCGACGAACAACGAATACGACGATTTTACATTTGCTCATTTGCACCTATCTTTTGAAACCGACCACCCGCGATACACTAAGTTTACGGCCGATTCTTGTCGCGGTGGCGAAATATTTTGACTCTTCCAAATCAGTTCTATGATGTCAACATGCTAAATGATCGTCTCACTACTTCCATTGCGAGCTCCGGCGCATGATTCGACGATTGACGACGGATATTTGTTCTAAAGCCGTTTCCTATCTGATTTCTTGGTTTTTCAGCGGGGTTTCGTCTGGTCAATACAATTTTGATTAATTCTACTAAATTTTAACTTTTTGTTGCTTCTTTTTTCTCTCGTAAATTCGATTCTTACCGTTTCTATGGACACTGCGCCTACTCTCCCGCGCGTATCGTTTGCAATACGCAATAATTTTAACGCGCGCAAGGTGGTCGGTTTCAAAAGAGGTGGTCGATATGTGGTAGTCTCACCATACAGGAAAGATCTGCCATTATTTGTTTGACTGAGCTCAGCCCTGTTCTTCAAGTTCAAGTTTCACTTGTGTGGTTAACTAAGTTAAGACTTCAAATTGAAGCTGACGAAACGTCTTTGTCTTTGACTGACTTTGAGTTTGACTTCGTGAATGTGGTACCTCCGTCCTGCATCGCACTGTATACGGAAATAAGCTAACAAATGTAAAGCACAACATAAATGAAACTAAAACTTCATCAGTTCAAACACTAACAAATCACTCTACCAATAAGAATCTCACCGGAAAGAATCCCACTTGACAAAAACATCGCAGACGCGGATTTCTATTTTGAACAAGATCGACGTCAATGTGCTTTCCTTTTCCGGACAAGAGATGGCGCTCTTCATGATGTCCAGAGTAGACTATCATTTAAAAAAAAACTAAAAAACTATCGACAGTGCTCTTTAATCCTGCAGTTCAAATAAACGTAAATTTTGAACAAACAAACGTTACAGATTGGATCAAGTCCAACAAACTTTCTCCTAATCACCAGAAGACAAACTACATGCTTTTGAGTAATAAAATCAATACTCTACCAGGCATTATTTTCTTTGATAATTTCGTTATTAATAATGTTTACACTACCAGATTCTTGTGTGTCCTTATTCCCAGGACCAAAATCCAATTGAAACCAGTTGGATTTCCAACTGGTTTCAATTGGTTTCAATTGGTTTTAACTGGAATTTAACAATTTCCAGTTGAAACCAATTGAAACCAGTTGGGCAACTGGAAATCCTAACTGGAACCAGTTGGGTAAATGGATATGACTTCCAACTGGAAATGATTTCTAACTGGAACCAGTTGGGTAACTGGAAATCCTAACTGGAACCAGTTGGGCAACTGGAAATCCTAACTGGAACCAGTTGGGTAACTGGAAATGACTTCCAACTGGAAATGATTTCTAACTGGAACCAGTTGGGTAACTGGAAATGACTTCCAACTGGAAATGATTTCTAACTGGAACCAGTTGGGTAACTGGAAATCCTTAGTAACTGGAACCAGTTGGGTAACTGGAAATCAGGAACCAGTTGGGTAACTGGAAATGACTTCCAACTGGAAATGATTTCTAACTGGAACCAGTTGGGTAACTGGAAATCCTAACTGGAACCAGTTGGGTAACTGGAAATGACTTCCAACTGGAAATGATTTCTAACTGGAACCAGTTGGGTAACTGGAGATGACTTCTAACTGGAAAGATGGGTAACTGAATTCTAATTGGAACCAGTTGGGTAACTGGAAATCCTAACTGGATCCAGTTGGGTAACTGGAAATGATTTCCAATTGGTTTCCAATTGGAAATTTTCCAGTTACCCAACTGGATCCAATTGAAACCAGTTAATTTGCATATTTTCTGCCAGTGTGCACAGATTAATGTTTTATGAGATTCATCACAATTTACAATGTATCTATTTAATTTTTTTCAATTTGAAGTTCCACACTTTTTTCAGATAAGTGTTTCCAATACTTAGCAGTGAAAACCATGTTCATAATATAATTAAAACAGATTCAAAGATAATTAGTACACCACTAACTGTTACCAAATTACATCAAATAATAATACATATATTTGAAGAACTCCAATATGAATATATACCTATGAAAGTCTGTATTTTATCAATGCCCTATACATTGGTATTAATAGACAAATAACACTGCTTCTGTGTTGGCATGAGCAATATTTAGTGCAAATGCTAATTAATTTGTAACTAATTAAGTTCATTCCAACTGGAAGTTCCAATTGGATCCAGTTGGAAACCAATTGGTTTCAACTGGTTCCAGTTGAAAACCAGTTGCCTCCAATTGGTTTCAACTGGAACCGATTGAAACCAGTTGCCTCCACTTGGATTCAACTGGTTTTAATAGGGAAATTGGAACAACTGGAACCAATTGAAAACCAATTGAAACCAATAGCCAACTGGTTCCAGTTGCCCAATTGGTTTTAACTGGAACCAGTTGGCAACTGGTTTTCAAATGGAACCAGTTGTTCCAATTTCCCTTTTGAAACCAGTTGGCCAACTGGTTTCAATTGGTTTTGCTCTAATCATTTTCAACTGGATTTTGGTCCTGGGTTGACAATAATGTGAAAGCTTCATATCGAATCGAATTAATTATACTTAGGCTTTTGTGTATCATGTGTATATGCACTCATCTTATATACATATTCATATACATGTACATGTATATCTTTTCTTATTATTATTATTATCATTTTCTTCTTAAAATTGCAATTACCGGTAGCCAAAGGTCCTGCTCCTGCTGCTCGCCTTCTTTCTACGTAGTGTACACTATTTTTCTTTGTCTCTCCCCCCTCTCTAATACTACAACATAATATTTTCTCACACGTATTCATTTTTAAACAAAGGTTCTATAATTACTACCCAATATTTCTTTGTTGTAATTTTGTAAGAAACTAAGTTAGGAGCTTGCCTTTTGTACAAGCTTTGCTTTTTTTTAGGCAAGACCCTCCGTTATACTTTTAAATTAATGAAAGTAGATTTGATGTATTTTTCATATCATTGATATAAGTGATGAAAAGAAGCGGGCCTTATAGGATACCCTGGGGAACACCACAAGTAATTGAAATAGTCGAAGCGCTATTATTTACTGATACAAATCGGGTCCTATCAGTGATGTAGCTCCAGATCAATGCACTCCAAGGCTTTCCCTCTCACTCCATATAATGACGTAGTTAATGAAGGAGAATTTAGTGTCGAAGGCCTTGGAGAAGTCCAAGAAAATGCCGACAGTATGACAACTATATTATCGATTGAAGTGGTGACTTTATTAATAAATGACAAATTGCATGGGAAGTACTCTGGTTTTTACGGAATCCAAATTAGAAGTTTGAAGTTAGATGTATGTTATATGTGGGAATGATGCAACCGATTATCAAACAATGTTTTGAAATAGGGGGGCGCCCCCCCCCCCCGCGCCCTATTGGCGGAGCAAAAAAAATGAGAAAAAAGGGAAAGAAATAAAAAAAAAGAAAAAGAAGGGGAAAGAAAGGAGGGAAAACGAAGAGGAACAAATAAGAGGAGGGAGACGAGTGAACAAAATAAGGTCAGGGGAAGTCTTCGAAAATGACTTTTAAAAATGTCTAATGTCACTATATTAAATTTTCGGTCCCGCATTATGTTCGATGAGATACACATCTTGCTCAATAGGCTGATAAGTAGCTTAAAATATCAATTTAGAAGTTAATATGCAATCATATTTCAGCTCGGACATCGAGCTTTCATATTTTGTTTGATTTACAAATTGTTTTTTTTTAAGTGCTCTGTAAAATGTCCGTTTTTATGTTGTGAATATCATTTGCAGTTTTTTTGCGCTGTGCGCTTGCATTATTTGATTTGCCAATTAAGTATAGGCCTACGCCTACATATTGTCTTTGTTTATTCCATAAGATTCTTTATGTATACATTATATAACAAACTAGTTAAAATCCCCCTTTTTATGACAGTTTAATCAAAAAATTCGTCTCGCCATTCGCGCTCGCATTAATTTTGACAAAAATATCAACTCCTATTCATATTTACAAAATAATGTGCTTAAAATATTCAGTTTTCGGGCCTCAATGTCAACAAATTTCACTCACTCATTAGGCTTAAAAGTATGATAACAAATTTTCATGAATTCCTAATAACTAAATTGTACCTTTTTCAGAAAGGAATATCGACGAGTTCAATCGCTCTTAGGAAAAGGAATAGGAAGATAGTCATCATCTTCATATGTCCTTATGCCTATAGGTCAAAATGATAATAAGAATATTAGCTCACGCTTTGCACTCGCATCATTTATTGAGTGCTGTCCACATCCACTTCATATCCCGGCTTCATATACACATGTGAGTGCTTAAGATAGTGCTTAAATTCATCCTTTTCATATCGCGCTCGCATTGTTTATTTTCATGATAAAAAAATAAATGTATTCAGAATACCCAGATTGTTTTTAACTCTATAAGACACGCGCACACATGTTTCTTCAAAACGTGCTAAAAATATCCAGTTTCAGATTAGAACATCAAAAATTTTATGCTCGTGCTTTGCGCTCGCATCATTAATGTATTAATAAGATACCAAATTAAAAAATTACTCATCCTTTTTTATAATTTACAAAACACGAAGAGGGTGTCCCATTTTTAGGTCTGAAATCTCCCTTTTTCCGCTCGCGCTCGCATTATTTAATAGTTAAAGTATACATCGTGTTCAGGTTTACAATGTTTGCCCAGTGTTCAATTTTCAGGACCTTATATATGAAATTCCAAAAATGTTTAGCTCGCGTTGTGCGCTTGCAATATCTAAATAGGGCTTATGAGATTATTACACTTTTATGTTGCTTTATAAGAATAAAGCTAAGAAATGACTGTTAGGACATGGGCGTTTTGCCCCCCCCCCATTTTTCACGAACAAGAAAAAAAAAGAGAAAAGGAAATGGATAAGAAGGAAATATGGGCCTATTTGTTTCCAAGTGCTTTGTAAAAATCTATCACAAACTTTGATTTTTGTGATAAAAATGTCAAAATTTTTACTCGCTTGCTTCGCTCTCTTGCAACTTCTTATTAATTTTGCACAATAGGCTGTGGCCCGCCCCCCAAAAAAATTTTTTAGCGCTTTTCGCAACTCAAAAGAAACAAACAAAATCAACTATGAGCGGCCGATCGGGGAATATATGACCCTCCCCCCCCCGTTATTGGCGGGACCTGGATCCGCCCCTGTAGCACTATAATTGCTTATGATAATCATTATGAATTTTCTTTTTATGGATTTGAAGAAAGATTTGGAGGTATATATTTTTTTGCAGGCCTGTACCTTTGTCTATAGGCTTACACCTTTCTACATTTGTTCATTACCAAATTTCTTGAAATGCATTAATAGTATATGATTTTGTATATTTTCATGCCCTCATGGGCATGGATCATGTTCAAGCATTATAATGTCTGGGCCTCTGGGGTATAATTGTCCGGGATAATTGTCCGGGGTATTGTGGTCTTTATCTACTACTAGTATCTATCTACGGAAGATCTTGAAACAGTTTCTGAAATATTTCACAGTCTACTTTCAAGGTGTTGTGGAATGTGTCTGAAATAATCAACTTGCTTTAATCAATTAAAAATATTCTGATTGTAAAATTGAACAATTTATACTTTAAATCGATATAAAATTGTACGTAGAATTTAAAATCATTACTATATTAGACCTACTGTTTTAGCCTTTAGACCAGTAAATTGACGATCCGACCTTATCCTTCCAAGTTAAGTCTAGTCAGAGCTTGAATGAGACTATAGACGGAGGCTCTTTTTATTTTGCAACAGATTGGATTGTTGATCAACGTTACTGATTTTCTCTTATTTTCGTAGTAAGTCAGATGTTTTATTTTTTTCTATCATTGTCCAACTACGCTGATCTAGATTAGTTGCGATTGATATTGTATTAACATAACTTCGTCAGGTCCTTTCCTAACTACTGAGCAGATCATGGCAATTCCTGCTCATTCGCACTGCGACTGCACTGGTGATTGGATTGCAGTGCGGTGCAGCTGCAGTGTGGCCCGCGCCCCCAGCCCCTTGGCACTGGCCGCTGGTTGTTGCTCCGCCTGCCGCACTGGTCGGTGCTTGTGGCTAACCATGGCTGGGACTGCATGGACTGGGAGCTTGGCTAATCAACTTGGCGCAATGCATATTGGGGCAGAGCCTAACCTCAGTCTCGTAGTAGCTCCCCACTCAACAAACAACAACAACAACTCCCAGGCCAGGGGCCGAATGCACGAAACATCGAAAGGGTCCTTGTCCTTGACTCCTTCCAATTCCAACTTAAATCCAAGGTGGACTTAACCAGGAGGCTTTTAGAGAGTAAAATTGATTTACTATTAGTATTACTAACGTACGCTTACTCCAATGAAGCCAGGTATTCATTCATTCCCATTCATCTGCACGAAGGGCCCCAAAACCGGAAACATTCGTCCCCAAGATTTCTACTTTCCTTCTATTAAATCTAGCCCTAAATCATGTACATGGGATACAACTTCATTTCCGACATTTCAATGCTATCGATTTTATTTTTTAACAAGAATTCATCAAAAAAGATTTATTAAAAATCCCTGATTAAAAGTTTTATGAAAAGACGGAAGAGACTTGCCTATGTTTACGCCGCCATCTTGTTTCCTATTGTTCTTCGCCAACGGTACGCGTTTTTTGTCTCACCTGCATAGCAGAATGAGACTATAGGCGCCGCTTTTCCGACGGTGGCGGCGTCAACATCAAATCTTAACCTAAGGTTAAGTTTTTGAAATGACATCATAACTTAGAAAGTATATGGACCTAGTTCATGAAACTTGGCCATAAGGTTAATCAAGTATTACTGAACATCCTAGTAGAGTTTCATGTCACATGACCAAGGTCAAAGGTCATTTAGGGTCAATGAACTTAGACCATGTTGGGGGAATCAACATCAAAATCTTAACCTGAGAAATGTCATCATAACTTAGAAAATATATGGACCTAGTTCATTAAATTTGGACATAAGGTTAATCAAGTATCACCAAACATCCTGCATGAGTTTCATGTCACATGACCAAGGTCAAAGGTCATTTAGGGTCAATGAACTTTGGCCGATTTGGGGGTATCTGTTGAATTACAATCAAAACTTTAAAAGTTTTTGGATCTGATTCATGAAACTTGGACATAATAGTAATCAAGTATCACTGAACATCTTGTGCAAGTTTCAGGTCACATGATCAAGGTCAAAGGTCATTTAGGGTCAATGAACTTTGGCCGAATTGGGGGTATTTGTTGAATTACCATCATAACTTTGCAAGTTTATTGATCTGACTTTTGAAACTTGGACATAAGAGTAATCAAGTATCACTGAATATCCTGTGCAAGATTCAGGTCACATGATCAAGGTCAAAGGTCATGTGAGGTCAATGAACTTTGGCCACATTGGTTGTATTTGTTGAATTACCATCCTATCTCTCTAAAGTTTATTAGTCTAGTTCATAAAACGTGGAAATAAGAGTAACCAAGTATCACTGAACATCTTGTGCTAGTTATAGTAGTTTTCTAAGTCAGCACTGCTGCTATGTTGAATCGCATGATGCAGGTGAGACGGCCAGAGGCATTCCACTTGTTTTAAATGTAGCTAATATATTTTTGTCGAAAATGTCCGCTTTTGCTTGGAATCGCCCCAGATACATGTATTTTTACTTTGATTACTTGTCTCTACTTTTCAGTTTGACATTGTCATGATTTTCTGAGCAACCCAGGCACCATCGGAAATGGAAGAAGAAAATGGTCCAAAGGTCTTTACTGGCTCGTCTGATGTATTTTGTGGAATCACAGTAGAAACAGAGTCACAGAACTGGAACACATTGGATGAATTTAAAACAATACTGACAGGTAATGTAAAATGCAGATTGCATATGAACATCAAGATTGACATGACCTGAATTTTGCCGAGACCGGCAGGTGCAATACACCGGGTGAACACCCTACTCTTTGACGAATAGTGTATTGGTTTTAATGTGCATAGGTTGTGACTCTCCTATACACGGGACCAACATTTGCGTCCTTTCCGATGGATGGAGTCTTTTCCAACTGCATTCACACCTGCACTGTATACAGTGGTGAGGCACACTAACACACAACGCTATAGCATCAGATTTTTTGTCAGACACGTTTCTGCATGAGCGGGACTCAAACCCCTCACGTTGAGATCTACGATCTTACCTGAAACATGCGCTCTAACCGACTGAGCTAGGCTGCATTGTTCAATTTCAGTAATTCACACTTGCCCCAAATAAGCCATCACGTCTTAGAATTTATAAATTGCATGTGAAGCCATTAATTTTTTTATTAGGTTAGGCTTACAATGGGTGGTTTTGGACATTGGGCCAGATGCATAAAAAGTAGCATTTGCTTCAAGCACAAGCAATTGTTTGCAAAATGAATGATCATTCCTTATTTTGCTAAATTTTGTATGCATAACCCTTTGCCCGTGCGTAAACCCTTTTCTTGCCATCAGAAATCAATTGCTAGCAGTTTGAACAATAGCGACATCATGCTGGTGTAAACACGACTCACAGAACAAAGGCTGGACTCGAACGCAGAGATGTGGCCGTGCAAGCTTCCGCTACTCTCATGTAACATCTTATCCTAAGACGTGACGGTGGTGTCAAATTATTCCTTGAATTTAGTAGGAAAAAAAATGTGTTCATGTAGGCTACTGTACACGTTGGAGTTCTCTCTCAGGTGCATAAAGCCAATTATAAAATGCGAACACCATGATCAAGCAAACACTCAGCTGCTCTGACGGAGCTTGAAAAAACCCAAGCAAATGCTTAAATGCATAATTGCTTGAGCTTACAAGCAAAAGCATTTGCTAGGTCATATTTGTGCATACGGAACTAAGCAAAAGCCTAGCAAAAGCAATTGCTACTTTTTACGCGTCTGACCCAATGCCATCACTCGTGATGGATATTGCTGAAAATCATTTGTGATTGTCACTTGCAGTCTACAACCGTCCTGTCTGTGTTGAGTCTATGCAACAGGTAATATGCTCAAAAAAACTAACTCATTAAAAAATATCACGACCAAAAAATACTTCATTCCATTTTAATATGGTATGTATGATCTGTTTTTGTTATAATCTTGGGGATTTTTTTATTTACCAAAGAGCTAACAAACTAATTTTGAGCATAATTGTGTGAGGTACACTATTGATGGAAATTTAGAAATGTTACCTGCAAATTCTCTCTTAGAAAAAAAAATATTGAAAGATTTTCAATTTAGCTGTAGGCTAACCGAGGTATAAAAATTGACTGTTCCATAAAATGAAGCATTGGGTAAAAACAATGCAAATTGTTCTTGGCGAAGTATGATACATCATGCAGGGATGTCAGTTTTCCAGCAAATGCCCAAATTCTAGATGTTCCTAATTTGAATAATATGATCTTCCTAGTTTTTATATCGATCACTACATTTGCAAGGGCCAAATAAGATCAATTTTGGATGTGCACTTTGTTCAAATCACTGACCATCAAATTTTACCATCCTTCACAAATTTTTGTGTTTCCTGGCCATTCTTGTCACAATCTACTTTAATAACTAACTTTGAAACTTTTGGGTCAGACAGAAAAGTACAGTATACACACAAAAGAAATGGTGATGTACTGGAATTACCATTGACATCAATCTGTTTCAGAATGCACTCTGCAAATGCTGCAAGACTTGAAATTTTCTTATTACACATTTAGTGCATTCTTGATTGCAAAACTACATGAAATGATTGTCGAGTACAGATATGTCCTGATTTTTTGTTGTTGTTGCTATTTTGTTTCTTAGATTCACTTGATCACTGGAAGGCGACTGGCAAGAGAGGTATCTGGATCAAAATACCCATACACCAGGCTGACCTTGTTGGCATTGTTGCTAAGGTGATGCCTTGACACCTCTTTGTTCCTTCAGCAACTGCTCCCACGGTAGATCAGGGCCCTGGGTCCCGTTGCATAAAAGTTACCATTATGGTAACTCTGACCGTCAAGGGTAGCTTTTCTGAAATCCTTGACTTTGATTGGCTGTTGATCAGCGTTACCATGGTCGTTACCATCGGATGTCAAAGTAACTTTCATGCAACGGGACCCTGTTGCATAAAACTTAACTGCCATGGTGACAGTGGTCAACAACCAATCAAAATACAAGATTTCTTAGAATTTATCACTGGATTGTAAAGTTACCGCAACAGTAATTTTATGAAACGTAACTTTTCACAAATATGAAAACCCAAGACCTCAAAGGTTACTCTAATCCCAATTTCAGTCCCATAGCTCGTATCATTCTGAACAACAGCAAATCAAATCAAAGTCAAAACCCGAAATTTTCAGAGAAAGACATGAGATATAGTGGGGGTGGGGGAATGTTGTATTCCCTTCTAATTTTGTGTGGCATTGTTTCATAATATAATTCAATAATTCAATAACCTCACATTTTAAGCATTTATCTCTTCTATCCCTAAAAAGAAAACCCCAAAACAAAAGCCTGGTGATCTTGGTACAGATGAATGAAAAATCACTCTCCTAAGTATTCAAAATCCATTGGTCATATCTTCTAGAACAGCAGAGAAACTATGCTGAAGATGCACTCAAAGAAGTATAAAAATGGGGGTTTTAGTACACATTTCCTTCTGCCAACTTCTCATTTTTAAATTGATCGCAGATTCTGGTTTATGTATGTGGCATTCTTATGATGAGAGTATTGTTCTGTGTAATGTTGCATTGTTCTTTACATGTATGAGGGTATCTGCCTTTGCTGTCAATGTCTCTGTATCTTCTTACACCATATTTTTTACTATGCTTATAATACCTGTCATGCACTTGCAGTATTTCAAATGTCAAATTTCAATTTAACACTTTTGCTAGATACAATGAAAATCTTACTTTGAGGTTGTTCAAATTTCAGTTATTCATTTATTTATCCAAATGTTCATTCATGTACATGGAATGTGTTTAGTCATATATCTGTTATTTATTTATTTGGGTTGTATTTATAGCTTACTGCTGTAATATTTCTATTACATCACATTCTAGCACATTTCTATCCCTTTTCTTTTAATATTTAATTTCAATTGTTGTTTATGTGTATATGTATTTTTCTTGTAGTGCCATGAGCACCTAAATGTGGGCCTGTGCTCTATATAAGTAGCCACCCTAATAATATAATATTATTAGTTGAAATATGATCGGGAACATCAAGTTATGTTCCACACGTAACTTCCTGTTGCCTGCTATCAAAATTTGATCATCCATTTTGACCTGCACTGACACGTTTATTTCCTCGCTTGCTTTGCCCTTTCTTTCACGTACCCCAGCTTGGTTTTGTGTTCCACCATGCTCAACCAAATTATGTGATGATGACAAGATGGCTTCCTGAAGATGAACCCAATATGCTGCCAGGCTTTGCTACACATTACATTGGTAAATGCACTCTATTCTAATGCTACAGTTACACCTACGAAACAAACCGCAGACTGAAAGAAACTGTAATGTTAGTACTGTCAATGAAATACGATTGGTCAGTTTGGACTCGCTATTGTTGATGTGACTGTAGCATCCTTCATTTTGCCCACGCAATAGAGCTTTTATAATCAGGTGAGTGTTTCACAAAGAGATCAGTAGAGTCGCACTTAAATGCCGACATGTACATGATATGCAACGCGCAATCTTATTGATCAATACGCAGTAGTGCGCATCCTCGTGGTAAGACCTAGCCAATGCGGTGATGTCTTTTATACCGCACGCAAACAGACATACTGAGTCATACTGAAATCTTTGTGAAACACCCCCAGGTGGAAGTGGGTTTATATCCTGCTTTAGATTCCAACTGTTCATTTATGACAGTGGTTGGTACTTTTCTGCCAAATACTGTGAATGAAGACCATTTTATCTCTCAATATTTGCTTAGTGTTTCATGTGCATAATGTAAAATTGGTCATTTTTGTAGTGCAATTTGGATAAATGTATCAAAGTCGGTGCTTATGGAGTGTCTGGATATAGTGTTTGTATTGCATTCATATTTTGGAGATCTTTGTGCCATGGTAGGAAAATCGCAGGCTGCATATTAATAAGCATACCCAGCATAGCAGCGGCTCATGGGTTCAGTTCACGTTCTTTATTTTTCGTGGGTGGTGTATAGCTGGACAGGTGGATATAATTTTTAGATTGAATTTTGGGAGCATTATGAAACTGATTTCTTTACATTCAATGTCATATTGATTGATGTCTTGTGATTCTTGTTATTTGTAATTCATGTTCATTTCAGTTTGTAACTGCGAGACAATGATTTTAATTAAAATATTTCATTCATCTGTTACAGGTGTCGGTGGCTTTGTTTTGAATGAAAAGAATGAGCTGTTAGTTATTCAAGAGTTGTATGCAAACAAACGGCAATGGAAACTACCAGGAGGAGCCGCAGACCCAAGTAAGTATATATCTTGATTAAAAATGTATTTTTTTTTACAGCTACAAGTGGTTTTCTAATACTAACTCTTTGATAATTAATAACTAAATGGCTAAAAAAAACACTTGGTAATATAAGTCATTCAAGCCATTGTGGAAGAATCATTATTTCTCTTTCTATTGCATACATGTATAATACTTTATGACAACATACCAATTGTTATTTCTTACATTTTAATTGTGGGATAACAACTAATCAATATTCCAAACTTATTATTATTATCTTAGTACATGGTTTCAATAGAAACACCAATCGGCACTAGCTAGTGGATTGATCTCAGGTGGAATCGAATGATTATACATCAAACCATGTCATTCAATCTTTAAAAGCTATATAACTTTGCCTTTGGATGAAGTGATGTGATCGTAAACATATCCAACCATTATGCGAGCTAATCCAATGTCCTTCATCCAGTTACAACAAAGCTAAAATTGGTTTCTATTGATATAGATATGAAAAACATATCTTCTCACTTTATATTCTTCTAGGGGAAGATATACCAGATGCTGTTAGGCGTGAAGTCCTTGAAGAGACGGGGGTATCTGCAGAGTTCAAGTCCATCTGCTGTTTTCGGCACTTGCATCAATTTCGCTTTGGCAGATCTGACATCTACTTTGTGTGCCATCTGCAACCTCTGACCTCCGAGATCAAGATGGACCCCAAAGAAATAGCAGCATGCACATGGATGCCCGTAAGTTGTCTCATCTCTCAATTAACCAGTTTTATCAGAGATAACGAAATTAAAACTTCTCAAGTACGCAAGCCAAAAGGATGGTGTTTCATAAAACTGTTCATAAATTACACAACACTTTGGCAGATCCCAACGGGTGGAGGAGTACTGTTCATTGTGTGATCATTGGACTATTGAGGGGAATATCAGATAGCCTCTTGCAATTCATGGATTTTTCATATATTTAGGGCGATAGGAGACCGATTAAAATCAGCTTCATGCCAAAGTATCCTGTTACTATCACTACTTAAATTTATCTTTACATATAGGGATATGCTGATATATGTAGGGCAAGCAGTTATACCATAATTTGGGTTACTAAGGGCAAAGCCCCCCCCCCCTTCCCCTTTACAATCCACTTTGGTACACTACCAAATTGGAATGTGCCATGTATCTTTCAGTTCAGTAAGTTTAAATTATACTATTTTTTAGACCAGGAATTCAATTCTTGATATCAAGAGTCATTTGAAAGTAATTTGTTAGTTTTTATATGATACTATAATTTTTGAATTAAGCAATCTGTGATACAAAGAATGGAATTTGTGATGTAAGGAAATAGGATTTAATGATAAAATGCTTTAGCACGCATTGACTAAGCATACTCTGCCGGAACAGTCCCCGGCCCTGTTGCATTGAAGTTACTTTTAGTGTAATTTTATCATCCCATTGGGTCTTTCATGGAATCCTGGATTTTGATTGGCTGTTGGGCCCTATTTCTATCTTAGTTACCATTGGATGGCAAAGTTAGCATGATAGCAATTTTCATGCAACCGGGCCCAGGTGTGACCATCCCTTTACTGAAGTCTTTCATTGTCCCTCTTTTTCACCAGATCAAGGAATACCTGGAGCATCCTGATGTCAGTGAAGCCAACAGGTACTTTGCCAGGCAATGTCTAGCTGTTCTATCTAAAGACTGTAAGGTGAATTTTCGTCCAGAGAAAAACAACAAGGTGCTTGTATACTCCATCCTTCCCAAATCTGTGGCTAGTACACCAGAAACCTCTTCCACCGAGGATGAACACAGAGAAAGCGTGAGTGACAGCATGGAGAAATTGTCGCTGGGAAAGAGTTGATGATTGCCACAATTCAAAGGATATGTAAAAATGATCATTATAGTTTTCTGTATTTATCTACATGTATGTAAAAATATACCCATTCCTATGAGACATTTGATTCATATTACCAATCAAAAATCCTTTTTTTTTTTAATTTCATATTTCATTGTCTTTCCAACTGAACAACTGACCAGGGCAAATAAAAGTGCACTTTGGCATTTTGTCTATCAAGTACTTTCTAATCTGGTTTGTAAAGAATGCTCAGGTAATGTGAAAATAGCAACCTTCAACACGTGGGCCTTTAAGCCCATCTAAGCCCAAATACCAATATGAATATTTATCTCTGATAAAAGCTATATAATGAAAATGTTTGCTTTGCATACAAAGGTACATTTGCAGTCTGAGATCTGATATTACTCCCATATTTTCTCATTTTGTTTCTGCAATTAGTGCAAGGAATTTTTTCCCAAATAACAGTCAGTTTTTTTTAAACCCAACCAAGATAGTGCAATACATTTTTTTTATCCCTAATTGGCCCTAACTTTTAATCATATAATCTCAGGGATATGTAGTTTTGGGGAAAGAATGAACACATAACCGGGATTCAAATGTTTGACCAAAGGACTACTTACTTTGCCTCGTTTATCTGTCATGCTTATGGAAGATTTCCCTTTGCCTTTATATTGACTAGTTCAAAAATAAAAACTTGTATTCAAGGTCTTTGGCAAACCAAATTTGGAATTTAGAGGGATTGTGAACATCAACAAAGGTAGGAAATTTGATTGTGATCAAATGCGAGATCTACTATAACTCTTATTTGTGTAATTAACAATACCTATCTTTCTTGACGTAATGAAAGCCTTTAAGTTTCTAACAAAGCAGCAAATCATGAAATCAGCGGCAGATCATAATAGCCCAGTGCAACTGTAGGCAATACACACATAGAATGTGCCTGTCAGAAGAATTCTTTACAGTATGGTGGTGCCTTATCACCTTCACAGTATGGTGGAACCCTATCACCTTCACTGTATGGTGGTACCCTATCACCTTCACTGTATGGTGGTACATTATCACCTTCACTGTGTGGTGGTACCCTATCACCTTCACTGTGTGGTGGTACCCTATCACCTTCACTGTATGGTGGTACCCTATCACCTTCACTGTGTGGTGGTACCCTATCACCTTCACTGTATGGTGGAACCCTATCACCTTCACCATGTGGTGGTACCCTATCACCTTCACTGTGTGGTGGTACCCTATCACCTTCACTGTATGGTGGTACCCTATCACCTTCACCATGTGGTGGTACCCTATCACCTTCACTGCATGGTGGTACATTATCACCTTCACTGTATGGTGGTACCCTATCACCTTCACTGTATGGTGGTACCCTATCACCTTCACTGCATGGTGGTACCCTATCACCTTCACTGTGTGGTGGTACCCTATCACCTTCACTGTATGGTGGTACCCTATCACCTTCACCATGTGGTGGTACCCTATCACCTTCACTGCATGGTGGTACATTATCACCTTCACTGTATGGTGGTACCCTATCACCTTCACTGTATGGTGGTACCCTATCACCTTCACTGTATGGTGGTACCCTATCACCTTCACTGTATGGTGGTACCCTATCACCTTCACTGTATGGTGGTACCCTATCACCTTCACTGTGTGGTGGTACCCTATCACCTTCACTGTATGGTGGTACCCTATCACCTTCACTGTATGGTGGTACCCTATCACCTTCACTGTATGGTGGTACCTTATCACCTCACTGTATCGTGGTACCCTATCACCTTCACTGTATGGTGGTACCTTATCACCTCACTGTATCGTGGTACCCTATCACCTTCACTGTGTCACAAAATCTCAGATGTCTTGGTAAATAATTAAATTTCTTTCCTTGGCTTACTAAGGTTGGTACATCTTATGGTAATCACCCACTGGGACAAATTAATTGGATGTTGCTACTAAATGATATTCCCTCCCAAGGTCATAGGATGACTTCAATATCAGAGCCATATGAATGCAGTATTTTTGATGGATTTTACAGATTTAGCCTCACTTCTTCAGGGACTTTTCTATTTCTTGAAAACGAGCAAAGGCATTACTGCTCTGTTGAGTAAAAAGGTTTCATAGAATTTGCCGGGTACTATTCAGGGTTCTGCATGAATTTCACGTACAGTCCGACCTCTCTTATTCAGCCTCCCCTTAACCGGATCTATTATCCAGATGCACACTTAAAGAGATTTTTTTTTTCAATCTAGTATACATGTGGGGAAATGAGATTTCAATCTAAAAATCAAAATTCCTATGCTAACTCACTTTTATTGCATACATTTTCCAATAAAGTCTTCCTACAACTACATTATTTTTTATGAAAATATCTTGTGCAAATTACAAAAAAAACTTGGACAGAATAATTTTCCAGTAAATCAGGGCACAGCGCAATCATTTGTCACGTTCTCTTGTTTTTCAGAGAAAAAAACAACACGTCTTGCTAGCTAGGCTCATCTTGCATTATGGACAGCGCCATCTATCATGTTTGAACCACAGTCAGTATAACAATGGCTGACTTTGCGAAGCTGCAATGCCCGCTGCGATGATCCAATTTTCTAACTTAGTTTTAAGTAATTCTTTTTCTCTCAAGATATGCTCGATGTATTCCTCAATCATTTCGGCAGGTAAATTATCCAAGAGTTTTGGTAACCAGTCGATATAATTTCTGTAAAAAAAAAATTGTACCGACACTGCAGTGAATACTGTCTGTGTACCGGTACGCCCACTACAATAGATTACGTGTATTCGGGAGGCAGCTGCGTGTATTTCATATTGGGTCTGCCAGATCCTTATAAATCGCTTACCCATATTGGTGCTGGTCCCAACTTGTCCGGATAAGAGTTTGGACTGTACTGTGAATGCTGAATGTATTTGTTTTAATATTGTACAACCATAACAATTTTCACTTCCTGATACCGTTTATCATTCCAAAGTAAAGTTAAATGCAATAAAATTTAATTCTTGTGTGAATTTTTACATTGTGGATTACAAATGCAAAATAAAAGAAGGAAAATGAGATACATGCATGTATTATTACACCCAAAGATTGTCATAGTATTATAGGTGAGGGTCAAATTGAAAATGAGGTATTACATGTAGAAGCATGGCTTATCTTCCTAGTGTGTTTTGTGAATCTAATATACAGTAGATTATATCATACTCCATTGATGTTAGTATTAATAGAAAATATTAGAAACTGTTTGTTTGTGTTTTATGTATATTTCAAATATATAATATATTTATAATACCCGGTAATATGTTGTACAGTATGATCAAACAAAAGATTTTTACAAGAATTTTAATTCCTTAATCAAATCTGGATGTAATGGTGTACAGTTCTGTGCATCTGATTTCTAGGACTTCTATCAAAAATAAGGATGATATTGAGTATATTTCAAATTATAATTTTTAATGATTCTTGCCAAGGAAGAGAGAGAGAATGGAGACCTATACAGAGTTACATTGAAAGATAATTCCAGTACATACAACATATTTTGTGATTTATTTCCTAAGAAAAGATCATGAAAGTTCACTATGCACATGTCAAAGTGCAATCAGCAGATAGACAATGTGGGTGACCCAGTGCAGCTGTATACAATACACATATAGAATATGCCTGTCAGAAGAATTCTTCACTGTATGGTGGTACCCTATCACCTTCTCTGTATGGTGGTACCCTATCACCTTCACTGTATGGTGGTACCCTATCACCTTCACTGTGTGGTGGTACCCTATCACCTTCACTGTATGGTGGTACCCTATCACCTACACAGTCTGGTGGTACCCTATCACCTTCACTGTATTGCGGTACCTTTATCACGAAATCCCAGGTGTCTTGGTGAAGAATTGATCTCTTGTCTTGGCTTACTAAGCTTGGGACATCTTTAAGGATGGTAATTATGATTAAACTAGCAGCTGAATCAGTGATTATTCCCGGACAGAGTTACTAACTGCCTTTAATAGTAAATGCTCCTGAATACAGTCTTTTCTTGTTAATTTATGTACATATTAAGGTTTTCATGATATTTAATTCATAAAGTCGAGACAATTAAAAGAAAATGAAGTTGGTGTAACTACAATTGTATTTTAGATCCAAACGTTAGAGTAATGGGGTTTGTTATGCAAGGTAAACTTGGGAAATATGAGTACGAGCAAAATCACATGAAAGCTTTGTTCTCGAAAATCACAAATTGCACATTTAAATTGAAGTTATCTTTTGAAATCGGTTTGTTACTCTTGACCTTTACACCAAAGAAGCTAATACATGGTAAGAGGGTGTAAGTAATGTCAATAGAATAATTGACATACCAGTACTAGTGGTACTAGATTAAATTCAAAGCAGGTTCAAACAAAAACTTTGAAAGATTAATTTCCCAATTCATTCATTCAGTCAGTAGTGTGCTTTATAAAGTTGTTCATAAGACATGCATGAGTTTAATATGAATGATCGGTACATATTCTCAGTCATTTTTATCTGCAAAGTTGAAATATGATCATTTTACGTAAACAAGGTTTCTTGTTAAACATTTCAATGCAAATTTGCATAGTATTATGAAAGGATCTGATTTGGGTTATAGGAAAGTTGATCCAAAAAATCTCATTTCTTGAAAGAAGGACCGTTTGTTTGTAAGTAATCCTACTGTACCTTTTTAGAAACAGCTTTATGAAACAACAGACGGGCTTCTTGTACGCCCGCCCGGCGACGGAACGTATTATGGTATCACGCTCAGTGTCCATCTGTCTGTCTGTCCATTAACTTTTCCTTGTAAACGTGATAACTTCAGTTTAATTTAAGCTAGGCTCAAATAATTTGGTGTGTTTGATACTAGTGTGGATCAAGGAAGCCTATTGATTTTGAAGTCGAAAGGTCAAGGTCATAGATGTGTTTTCATCTTACCCTTCTGAAGTCCTTGTAAACGCGATAACTTTATTGTATCTTATCCTAGGCTCATTTAATTTGGTGTGTATGATACTCATATGGATCCCAGAAAGCCTATTGATTTTGAGGTCAAAATGTCAAGGTCGCACTGACATGTTTTCATCTTGCTCTTCTGAAGTCTTTGTAAACACAATAACTTCAGTTTAACTTAACCTAGGCTCATATAATTGATTTTGAGGTCAGAATGTCAAAGGTGAAGTCGCCACCTTCCACTTTTCTTGCTTGACCAATAACACCATTTTCCATGTGACAGGCGGGTGCATTATGTGCTCGCCTGAATAGCGACACTCGATTGTCTATGATGTGAAAATTATGAAATTGCAACTTGTAACTTGCACAGCATTATGAAACACCCACTGGGACAAATTAAATGGATGTTGCTACTAAATAATGTTCCCTCTCAAGGTCATATGATGACCTTAATATCAGAGCCATATGAATGCACTATTTTTGATGGATTTTATAGATTTAGCCTCACATCTTCAGGGACTTTTCTATTTCTTGAAAACGAGCCATGGCATTAGCGCTCTGTTGATTAAAAAGGTTTCATAGAATTTGTATTGTACTTACTATTCAGGGTTCTGCATTAATTTCACATACTGTGAAGGCTTAATGTATTTTTTAAATATTGTACAACCACAACATTGGGTCAGATGCATAAAAAGTTCAATTGCTGGATAGCAATTGCTTCAAGCACAAGAAATTGCTAGCCAAGCAAAAGATCAGGTCTGAGCAATTGCTTTATTTTATATGCATAACCCTTTGCTTGTGCTTGAACACTTTTCTTGTACTCAGAAAGCAATTGCTAGAGGTTTGATCAATAGCGACGTCATGCTGGTGCAAACATGACCCACAGAACAAAGACTGCACTCGAATGCAGAGGTGTGCAGTACAAAATACCGCTTCTCTCCTGTAACATCTTTTCCTTAGACGTGGTGTAAAACTGTTCCTTTAACTTGTTTCCAATTAATAAATTCATATAGTTTGCATTTGGTTTTGCACTTTCTAGGAAGAAAACATGTTCATGTAGGCTACTGTACACCTTGGAGTTCTCTCTCAGGTACATGAACATGATTTTAAAATGCGAACGATCAATCAAACGCTGAAGCTGCTCTGACGGAGCTTGAAAAAACTGAAGCATGCTTAAAAGAACATGCTAAATGTTCGCTTTATGCAAACACTTTTTAGCAACAACTTAATCATCAAGTAAATGCTACCAGGCAATTAGCAATTGCTTGAGCTTGAACCAAGCCTAGCAAAAGCAATTGCTACTTTTTATGCATATGACACCATGTTCACTTCATGATACAGACAGTTAATCCAAAATAAAGTTAAATGCAGTAGAATTTAATTCTTGTGTGAATTTTTACATTGTGGATGACAAATGCAAAATAAAAGGAAAATGAGATACAAGTATGTATTATTACACCCAAAGATTGTCATAGTTTTATAGGTGAGGTATTACAAGCATGGCTTATCTTCGCAGTGTGTTTTGTGAATCTAAAATACAGTATATTATATCATACTCCATTGTTATTAATAGAAAATATAAGAAACTTTGTATTTGTGTATTATGTGTATTTCAAATATAAATGTATTAATATACAAGTTATTTATGATAATATGATATACAGTGTGATAAAACAATAGATTTCTTTTTACAAGAAGTTTAATTCCGATGTAATGGTGTACAGTTCTGTGCATTTGATTTTTAGGACTTCCATCAAAATATAGAATGATATTGAGTATATTTCAAATTACCATAGATGAGATTATTGCCAAGAGAGAAAGAGAGATAGAGAGAGAGAATGAAGACTGAGACGAGAGATACATTGAAAGATAATTTTAGTAAATAAAACATATTTTGTGAGATATTGAGAAGTTGAACGAACATTGGAGAATACAAGGTAGAGAGACTGGGAAAGAAAGATCTTAGAGAATGAGAGAATAAATAATTTGGTAAATTGATAAAATAATTACAAGTACAAAGAACATATCAAATCAAGAAATTTAAAGGCATCATAACTATGATCAATATAATTTGAAACATTTGCAAGGTGTTCATTCAGCAGACTTAATATTTCGTGCACAAATTGAACTGAAAATAAGTACCACATGCACATATAAACCAGTGTGACACCTGTCCTGTATTTAAGCACTGCCTGAATCGGGTTACTTAATATCATTTGAAATATATCAGATATAGTTCGTGATTCCAAGTATGGTGTTGACTTTTTGGTTTTAGTGTTGGGTTGATTTGTTGGCACAGCATCAAACTCACAATGAAGTTGGTCCTGGGATTAAACATTACCAGGTGTTAAAACGATCAATTTTATGATTCAATGGACCATTTTTTAACACTCGGGTTACGTGTTGGAGAAAGGAATGGCAATCTTAATTGTGCTCGCAACACCAACATCAACACCAAACTTGAAAGCACCAAATACAAAAGATATTTATTTCAACTAGTGTTGAATCAAAAAGCCTGGTGCCCGAGAAGACAAAAAAATACAAGTTATTCTTTGATATTTGACATTATGACATTTGAAGGAAGCCTTCAACTATATGTTTTACAAAATAACCCTGTTAAATCATGAGAAAATAGATTAAAACTATGATTTAATCAATGACTTCGCACTCCGAAAATTTAGATCTTGGATTAAAAATCTGATTTTTCTTTTTTATATAGCTATAGCCAGTATCAAAGAACTTTATCTTATTGAATATTTACAGGTTGATAGTTTATGAATACAAAGGACACACACTAGTTGACATCAGCCATCATTATACTGGATAAAATACACACACGTTTCTTTTTTTTTCATCTGTCAATTTAATGCTGGCAACACATTATACAAAAATAGAAACATTCCTTGGATGTATTCTTTGGCATTCTCTATAGGCTGCACCATGTTTCGCCATAGCTTTTTCATATATTTGGTTTTAAAACTTCAGGAATTAGTTTCTTTACTCTATAACATTTACATGTATGTACCATGATCATAAATACATAATTAAGTAAATATGTCATTGATTTAAAGTCCCATGCAAGGGAAAGAAGTGATTAAGAAAACTAGTAAGAAATTATTCGTGCTAGAAGCTGATCTTAAAACATTCCGCAGGAAAGCTTCAACATGAAGAACTCTGTCGTAGTAATTGTATAATATTGTAACTATATCGTTACTGTTGTAATATATTCCTGGAATATGAAAGACATTATATTCCAGTTTTTACATCCTAAATCTGAAGGAAAATATATACTTTAAACTGAAGCCAGTGCATAAAAATTACCTGTATAAAAATTGCTTCAATGGTCAGCCTTTTGTCAATTTCCCATCTACGAAAATATTTCATCTTACCAGAGTAAAAGACATCAAATATTTACATGTATACAAGTTGAAAAAATCATATATGTATATACATGTATATACATTATATATTTACAACTTTCAGTGCAAGAATTTGAATGAAAAATGCAACATCATAAGAAAACTTAAGATATTACAAAGTTCTTAATATTTACAAGCAAAGCTGCATATTGACATAGAACAATAATGACATGCAAGAAAATGAAAGGAGAGCAACAGAAGAGATGGCCCTCCAAATTTTGGCAAAACAGATGAGCTCAACAGAGAACAAAAATAAAAGGAATACATATCACTCAAGGTATAGCTTTTGCATAATCATGATAAAGGCACAAAAATAATAGTTTGACCACCCCTAAATACAAGGTACATGCACTTCAACAATATGACCCAAATGCTAACAAATATGACTCTGCCTCAGTCAAATCACTTGGGTTGACAGAAATCTGTTTGACTTAGATGAAAATTGACTTAGATGTTATTATTAACAATGCTTCAAGTTAAGACGATTATTTGATTTATGAAAGGTCACCTAATGTAGAACCTACATTATTGTACATTCAAGTTATACATGCACATTTTTCAAAGAGTGCTTGTGATACCTGAAAGGTTGCCAGAGGCTGGCCAGACATAGCAACAAATGATCATTGAACAGGATTCAAGTATTGTAATTCATTCAGTACTAGAGGGTGAAAAGAACCTCATCACTAGCTTCCACGAAGAAAAATATGGATAAATATGAATAACTCAGTAATTAGGTCAATTGCAAAAATCATGTTCACATCAACCAAAAATGTAGGAATGTATCTTGATTTCTTGTTTTATGAAACTATGTGAAGGAGAAAAAAAAACAATGCTGCGTTTTCACACAACACAGATACATGTAGATAATGTATGGATATTATGCTTCTTAAAGGGTAAAACACTAGATTGAACTGAACAACCATTAAACAAAAAAAATGTGAAAAACCTTAATACTCATTGTGGCCTTAGAGAATTTAATATTTGTTTATCCTTTTAAGACCTCTTGCATGACCTTGGCATTGTTATAAGATGTGACCCCAATGTGTGACCTTATTAGACTCCACCCTCCTCTTTGAAGTGCATAATTGCCTCGGCCATCTTCTTTCCTTTATCCTCCTTCTCTTTGGTTCCGAAGTAAAGCTCACTGAAACCAAATTGAGAAGAAATGAGATGATAAGGGAGAGATCAAGAACAAAACTAGGCCTTACTGAAATCAAGATAATTAACAAAAATCAATATTTTGTGGAAAATAACTCTCACATACCCGATATAGGACTGGTAAACATGCAAAAAAAGCTTTCATCAACTGGCTATATTGTCTATAAAACAATGCTGACACAGAAATCCATAGATATCAAATTTTGAGCTGCATCATATCTTCTTTTTTTTTTTACAATCAGTAATATTGTTTGTATTATTAAAAAAAATAATGGAATACACCACAAACCATCCAAGAATGGAATTGATACTCGTGCAAGTACAACATTTGATCATATACTTTCATACTACTTTTTTCTCACCGTTTCATATATGTTTTCTTGAAAGAAGTTTTATTCTTTCCAACAAAGGAGTATACCCCGAAACCAATATTTGTTCACATTTCTTTTTGACTAATCAAAAGTCAGCTTACCACTTTTCTCTTCTACCATCTATCTCAATCGGAAACAATACAAAGTTTAAAGTTAGAATAAACATGCTTCTAATAGGTTTCTAAAAATGTTTGGAACTGGTAAAGTATATCAAGCATTGTAAATAGATTGTAGAAATATAAAAGATTCTGAAAATGAAAAGATAATCTCTTGTGAAAGATAGGATTTAAAAAAACAAAGAAAGAAATATCATGAATAAACCAATTGGTATCATAATATAAAAAGTTGATGACTAAATTATTTAGATTATAAAAAGATTATCAACGAATCTAGTAGCCAGCCTCATCTAATAAAGAGTTGTGATTGAATGAATGAAGATTTATCTTCAGGTGAAATTGATCTGATTAAATCACAACTCTTTTTAACAGACATCGGGTGTTATTCTAAAAAATATGGTTTTGTTTACATCCAGAGTTAACATTAACCATAATTTTGTGGAGTGCTGCATGCAGTTGCCACCTTATTCCCTGAGCAAAAGCTACTTCGTTAATCCTTGCGTGAAAAATTGCCCAAAATTATTTATGATATGTAACTGGATAAAAAGGACACAAAACATTCTAATAATTTATTTGGTAATTGGTACATTATATTTGTCAAGGATAAACATGTATTTAAAGAGTAACACTGGCATTCCATGGAAGTAGGAATCAATATTCTTGCCTTTTTCTTGGGTTAAAATCTGGGTTTAATTATCAGAATAATACCACCTAAATTTGAGATTGACCCGCATTAATTGCAATGATATATGAATATGAAGTGAATATTAGAAAAACACAGAATGTGACACATCTGGTGCAAAGTGATAACACATAAAATACTTGGTGCAAAATAAATACATAGCTACCACACCTTAATCCCATAAGCAATCGCAGTGCTTTTTAACACACACGAGTTGATGTTAATTAATGCTTTTTCAGAGTTGACCCCAAAAAATCTAATGATCATAAGCTGAAGTTTGCTTTATATTCAAAGGTCTTTTGTTTAACACACTTTTATTTTCACTTTTAAAAGGTGGCAGATTGTAAAGCTTCTGAAATGGGCAAGAATACTTTTTCTTTTCTTTTTTGAATAAAAAAAAGAAGAAGAAAAAAAAAAAAATATATGTATATATATATATATATATATATATGGGGTATGATTCAACTTCTATTAAAGTGATCATCTTCAAACAAATAAGATATTAAAAGGAATCTGCTGAGAAGTTACTGATATTTTCAAAATTGAAAATCACCAGCTCTTTATCCATTTATCCCTCATATTAAAAACAACTTAAAAAAAAAAAATTCTTCATTAATACCATAGACTATGTAGGAAGCACCTTCACAGAAAACTGAAAGGATAGTTTTTTTCAGAATGAATATAAAGAAAGATTGATAAATAAAGAATTAAAATTAAGAAAATGTCACAGTAGAAGTATTAACTTTTGACAGTAAGAGAATTATGATTTTATGAAATAGAATTAGAAGTTAAGAGAGATTTCATTATTAGAGCACCGCAAATTCGCCATACACTTATAGGTTTAT
The DNA here is from genome assembly GCF_018143015.1 of Lytechinus variegatus. Lineage (NCBI taxonomy): Eukaryota > Metazoa > Echinodermata > Echinoidea > Temnopleuroida > Toxopneustidae > Lytechinus > Lytechinus variegatus. The sequence continues at coordinate 63,550,156 of NC_054741.1, forward strand.
AATATCTGCTATTCCATACCATGTAAGATTGGATATAAAAACTTATACTCTGTACTTTACAGAGAATTAGCATTGAATATGGTTATATACATACCTCAGCAACCTACATCTTGGCATAACCAAGATAAAGCTCGCTAAATGAATGCAAACGAAGTAAGACAGTGCCAGGGAAAAGCATGCAAAAATAAATGAATTTGGGAAATTAAAGCATGAGAAAACAGCAAATATGTGATAAATAGATATATTTGGAATGACTAGAGCAAGGCAGGTCTGGTGGTAGTGCACACTGTTAAATACCATGCTGCACGAAAATTAAGAATTTTGTATTCTCCTTTTTATGAAAATAATTGTGAAAACATACTGTTCTGACTGAGAAGATACACACTTTCCTCGTCATGATAGAACTATACATGTTTCACAATAATTTCATTTAAATGGGGGAAAATAAACCTTTTTTAGCTTTACAGGAAACAGTGTCACAACCAAGATCAATGGAGGGGGAAGGAGGTGGGAGGTTGTATCAAGATTCAAAATGACCCTTTTCACAATTCATCCCTCAAGAAAAAATTAAATAGGTAGGATTAGATAGGATTAGAAATTAAAATCAAAGTGCCTCAGGTGTCAGATCACTTTGACTTAAACTTATGTGACAGAAATTGAATCTTTATCAGATTTATGTGCATTGTGAGGCACAATAAAGGGAACATCAAGAGTTCAAACGAGCACAAACATCATGTAATAAAATAATAATATCAAGAAAAAAAAACCCAATAAAGTGGTTATCTCCAATAGAAAGCTGCCATTCACTACGAACAATACAGGGATCTCATTTTTAAAAAGAGTTGGCAAAATGAAAATCAAGGAAAGTAAATTATTTGTAGAACTCGAAAACATCTCTGCCATTGTTAAGTCACTTTTATGCCCCTGATTCCATGCATGTTCCAACACTCTATGTCAATAAAATATTATTTTGATAAACTCAACCAATCTGTAAAGTAGATCTTGAATGCTGTGATAATGTCAAGTGTCATGTTGGGATTTTCGGTCAGCAATGGTGCTGGAAGTCTCTGGGTAGAGTAGGAATGGAGGAACAAACAAATGTAAGTCTCCCTGTACTTCTACAATGCTACTTTAGACTAACATTTGAAGAGATACATGTCTAATTGATTGTAAATCAAAGTATCAATTGCAAATTTTCTTAAGTTCGATCAATTTCAACTACAGCAAATTTTGTTGCAAGAAGCGGACAAGTAGTCCTTTGCATGAAGCAGACAAAGAATCAATTGCAACTTACATTGGCAAATAATCAAAATTTAGTTGCAATCAAAACAATTTATTAGCAAGACTTAAAAATGATTTAGATGCTAAAACTGATTTAATTGTAAGTTTCTAGCAGACTTTTTTTTACATGCCAAGACTATTTCAGAATCAGAATAACATTAAAAAGAGTAAAAAGGAAATACATAGTAATCTAGGCGATTAAAGAAAAACAAATTTGCTAATTCTTGCATAAGAGCAATTACAGAACAGCTTCTTACCAAATGACTTAGTGATGAACCAGTTTAAAAATCAAAATGCAAAGGAAACTGTTAATTCTAAATGTTCAATATAAAAGGATATTAAGCTTCAATGTTACAAATAAAATGAGTTTCAATAGCAGATTTAGTGATTCATTTGACTAGGCATATACTCTCTTAAACATGTCAATATTGATACTTTAGGAACTAAACATCATCTTTATATATGCATCACCTAAATTATGCATTAGAATTTGTCCAGCAAGAATATACTTGTATGTCTACCCTTCATGCCTTATTTGACATTGTGTTTTATCCTCCCAGACCCAGAGAGCATTCTATTGTTATATTGATTAAGCATCTGTAAATCCATGCAATCAAAATGTTATGAAATTAGTTTCTTTTATAGTGTTGTTGAAATGCAATGAGATACAACTACAAAAAAAAATCAAAGTAACTTTCGTTTTACATAATACAACACATGATTTCAATTCATCTATAGATAAATCTGCTTTTATCCTACATGTAAACATGCAATAAAAACCGTATAAACCCTATAAATTAACTGAAAACAAGTAATGGTTCAAAAATATTTTACCAGGACCAATTCTATTAATAAATATTAGTCAAAATTGCCGAGGCAAAACAGTCACGTTAGGTATGCAACGTAGGAGGGCCAAGGAGGGATGGCTAGCTCGCGCACACTAAATTTACAAAATCGCGTGCAACGTTGACACTCTATATTAACTTGGATATGAAACTTAATTCCAGTTTTTAAAAAGGTGTTTGGGCGGGAGAAAGATTGTTTTAAGCAGGAGACACGCGGCCTGGGCAGGAAATATTAAATCTCAAGCGGGAGAACGGGAAATTTCGCAAAAATCCGCTGGGAGAGTTGGTGTCTCCGCAGCAGGTATGCTGACTGCTGTAGTTTTCAAGTTTCTCTGACAAAATCTGCAAATAAATGCACCTGAATAATTAAGTTCAATTTTTGCCTTTTCCAGTGGCCTGGGAACTTGTGGCACAACAAAGGTTATGGATGGTGTATGTTAATAAAATGCTTCACCCACAAAGCTTTGTCTACTCAGAAAATACCAGTGCCACTGGCGTTACGAATAACTTTTGCTATAGTTTGGCATAACCTTTGTTCCTTTGCAAAAACATTTGACTAAACATGCAATGTGTTATCAATATATTAGGATGATGATGATGTCACTCATGGGGATTCTCCTATTCAGCATGCAATCTAGATATGAGTATCATTAAAGTTTTCTTAGAAACAGAGAAAGAATGCTAAATGGCATCTGCATCTACAAGACAGGAATTAATAACTCTGCCATGCCACTACTTCTAGTCCCCTGGGGTGGGGAAGGGGAGGGGAAGGGCATGCACATAAAACAAATGACTTACCACAGGTAACAAACAAAAAACAAGGGTGGGGTAATCACGTAGCTCGGAGGAATTGCATATAAACAAGGAGGTTGCTGTATGGGGTTACATGGAAGGACATTGCGTGGACGTAAACAACATTCATGCACATACACATATGATTACTACAAATTTAGTGAATGCTTTGTCTCTTAAATGTGTTTCACGGGATTAAACTACATTCTTGCAATCACTTTACTCAATATTCAACCGAAATGTTACAAACATGCTATCACAGGTTCATTAATTCTCTTATCAAATCAAAACATTGAGATACATTTATGTGTACATAGATCTAAGTATGTTTTAATGTGATGAAAATGCACGGCTTGCTTTCTTTCTTTTTGAAAAAAATATACACATGTACTATTTAACAATAATTGGTGGATTAATCATTAAAAATATTATCTCATTATTTTGCATTTGGGCATGGCATACATGGACAATAAAGCAATATTTAAGAACCTAGGTGGGAACGTTTTATACACAAGATTATCCTCTTTTTTATGCATTTCTGTTCATAACGAAAATGTTGCATTGGATATAGCCAAGACCAGCACCAAAAGAATACATGCCTCTGGACAACAACCACAATGAGCAGAAGCAGCATGGTAAAGGAATGATGCGAGGTAGAGAACTGTGTTATATTTTATGCACATAGGAATGGGGCAATGCATCACATATGAAGAGCTTGGTTCCAAAAGGGTTTTACATCACCAAGAACATTCAGTTTAGTTATGGATAATCATGCTATTGTTTACATAGGTATCTGTCATACAATTTTTTTTACAGCTACCAGTAAGCACACTTTCTAAAATCCCAGAGATTCCTGTACAAATATAATTAACAAGTGCATTTTTCTCTTACCACGTTCACATATGTCAATACTGCACATTGGTATTAAAGCACTTTCCCTAAACCCTGTTCATTATAACACCTTAGAATACTGCAATATCGCTGTATTTCGACTGAGGAATAGGTCTCGGTCAAAATGCTTTTCATCTTAAAAATCATTGATCTACGTCACAAATTTAATGATCCTGTAACCATGAAATGATCGCACATGAAAATAAGTGCCTACTGCTTATCAACAAGAAAGCTGTCGCAACAATTGCAGTATGACAAATATGAAGAGGGTAGGAGTATATATTTGGTTATACTGCAGTAATATTATCCTAGGTAATATTGCAGTGTTTTTTTTCTTGGGCCTTACCTGTAACATATCATTAAAAATGTTCAAAAGGAAGCAAAATAAACTAATAAATCATCTAACCCCATTCAATCACAGGATTAACAGGACATCCATGAAAGAGCTGTCACATCTGTGGATATTTTTTTTTCAAAGAGCGGGCATATGTGAATGGCATATCTATACCTCTCAGAGATAGATGTGAAACCTTCTGTGAAGCATTTTCATTGAATGTTTTGGAAGTAATATTCACTGACTAATTTTCTCATTGCCAATCAGAAGCAAGGATCTTCAGTAGCTTATAACATCTGTTAGTGAAAAAAGACTGATAAAAATTTTCATGCAATGCTCCCCAGGCACCAAGCTCTTCATATGAAAATATACATATGTATATGCTTGTGTTGACAAATGAATGCAAACATATATATACTTTCAAGAACGTTCTGACAGTTTAAGCACCATACCTGTAGTTAATTTCACCGTCTCCGTCTTTGTCTAATTCTGCAATCAGATAGGCAATGTCTTCATCAGTGAGATCTATGCCACTCTCCTAAAATAAAGAAGAAAAGAGAAATAGAAATAAGATGAGAATTTGCTTAGAGTGATATTCCAATCATGGGAAAGATCGAATTTGAAATCATTGTAAGCTATCTTCAAATGCCTTTACATTCATAGTGTCATACAGAACCACTGAAACGGTCAGACTGACTCTTTGTGTGTAGACTAAAACTTTGATCTTCGACCCTAATGATGCAAAGTGAGGTAAGTAAGATAACCCACATGAAAACAAACAAAAACCAAAAGCAAAAAACTAAGTCTGCATGACAAGATGAACCTTTTGGCTTAAATATACAAAAACAGGTTTAAAGATAAATTCCAGTTTTGGTAACGATCTCAAAATGACTTTTTACAGAATCTAATATAATGACCACCCAAGTGTCTGTTTGTATGAATAAAAAATATGTGCTAAAGGATTCTGGGAGAAACTGTGTAATTGCTGAGAAATAAGCGCGGATTCGGTCACGTCCGTCGGATCTTTATTCCAGCAATAATAATACACTGTCCCACGTGTGCCTATCTGTGTTGGTGATCTTCAGTGTGAACGTTTTTCAGCGTAGATTTCAAGATTTCACAAAGTTCAGTTTATGTAACTGTACCAGATCTTCATCCTCGATGATATACTGACAATTAAGCCTGGTTTTACAGACTTTCTCATGAAATCAGTGTTTACTGCAACTACTGGAATTTCTCTTTAACCTAGGAAGGGTATAAAACCGATGCACATATTTTGTTTTACATAATTGCTCATATTTCACCATGTACCATAAAACAAGACAAATAATAAATGCTTCTTGCAATAACGAAATGAATAAGTAAATAATGGTAATACTAAATAGGATTTGAACCCATAACTTTGTGATTGAAGCCGAGATTCAGAACCACAACACTATGGCGCTTCCCCCCCCCTGACTTCCTGCCACTTCATAAATATAGTAGTTCATAAAATCATAAGTAACTTAATGAATGACTTTATGAAACAGTCCCCTGGATGAATCATACCTTCAATCCTTCTTCAAACTCGTCATAGGTTACACTCATGCTTCCATCCTTGTCAAACTTATTGAAGAAGTCCACAAGTCGGAGGTTATTCTTCTGGATGAAACGTTGAAGCTTGACCATTGGGTTGACCCTCCGTTTTGGCTTGACCTCGACCTGCATACCGCCGTGCTTAATCTTTAGGTTCGGTTTGAGCTCCTTCATCTCGTTCTGGAGCGCCTCAAAGTCCTTATTGACTTGGATACTCTGAGAAAGGTCAAAGTTCAGAGAGAGATGGTTTTTATGGGACCTGGCATATGCTCCTGCTCCTGCATTGCTTCTCAGAGTCTGCTATTAACACATCATTATGGTTAGATTTTGAATAGGGTTTTTCACACTTTTTATTCCTAAGTTGCCATCACATTACAGAAATATCAGACAATCTATGATCAACTTGGAAAAAACTCAAAACATTCTAAGCTCTAAACACCCCCCAAAAAATAATAAAATATTTCCATTGTACACTAGATGCAAATATTGTGTTTGTACTAAATAGCAGAAAATGCATTGCATCATTTCCATTCATATCTCACTTGCTCAATGAATACATAACATATCTTTGTGCACAAGTGGTGAACTGTTCTTGTGCAAACGGAGCTACCCTTGATTAGTCCTATAGCTTTGAATGTAGTGGTAGTGGCTTTTCTATATAACCCCAATAAAATTTGTGAAAATCTGCATTCAGAAGCACAAGAGGAATTTTAATCTACAAAGTTTGGAGTGTTACTTTAGCTATATGTAGTACTCAAAATGAGAGTGCTACCATTGCAACCAAAAAAATGTCACCATTTTGCATAAAGTGGTGTGTATGGTAATGTATTAATAGTATTATGAAACAACATCCTGGTAAATTAGCTTACTGAGAAATCTAGTTCTTCCATCGGTGAGTTTGCATTTTCTTTGATTGCCTTAACGATACCATAACAACCAGCAGACTGCATCGGGTTCTTGCCCATCTGGAGAGAAAAAATGAATTTTCAAAGAATTAGTTATGTGAAGTAATAATGCTGCAATTATTCAGAGCACTTAGAGACTTCCGATAAAGAACCGATATATAAGCAAGTATAATCATAAACGAGTAACAAAAATACACCAGCTATAGTATTAGAAACGTCATCAATATCAAGCTGAATTAATAGTATATTTTTCTTGACCTTCCTGTCATATATATTTTCTTTCTCAATCTTCTTTATCTTCTTCTCCTTCTCCTATGACTATCTTATCTTCTTCTTTGGTCCTTTGTCACTATAAGAGTAAATTATTATGACCAATGCTGGATCTAACTAGATCAGGAACAGTATTTAGGATGGGCCTCCCAGTGTATGTAAAAAATATTGCCTGTGATTGTAACTAACCTCGCTGAATCCGTCATTGATCATGATCATACAAATAAAGTGAAAAAATTGCAAGTTTTCAAAGTTTGGTTAGGAGGACAGAAGGACTTCGATGGTTTGAACATGAGGCCAGAAAAAAGACATAACACTACTGAATAGTGGGACAAATAGATGCTTAACAATGATGAAGATGGGTTAGGTCTAACAGAAGTATTCAAACAGTTGGAGCCGACTTACTCTTAGCACCTTCAGACTTTCATTGACTGTCAGGCCTTTACCAAGAAGAACAGCACCCTCTGCTGAAATACGATTATTCCTGAAGCCGTGCAAAAAAACAACAGAAAGAAAAAATACAATATCAACCTAAATCTTGTAAGTTTAAGATTAAGTCATATACACATAAGTGGTACCAGGGGTTTCAATATAAGGATGGTATAGGGGAATTTTGCATTGTAAATGATAAGTGCAGATATTGTATTAATGACCCATTTCTCTTTTTACCCTTCCTCCTCTTTTTATTTAATACACTTGACATATCACAGGAGGTAATTCCTTGAATGCATTCATTATTTGAAAAAAATGTCTATTTTGCAAGTAGGGGAAGGCGGGGTAAGTTGTGACAGTTTTTGCTTTTTGCATGTTAGAATTGATATGATTAATAATCTTGTCGAAATAAGTACCTTGCCTTGAAATTTAATTCTTCTGAAATATTTTCCACCTATATATAACTTTCTATCCCCACACTGAAAGTCGTTTGAAAAAAACGATGTCAAATGGCTCAACTTGCCCCATATATGGGGTAAGTTTGAGCCACCTTCTGGGGTAAGCTGAGCCACAAAAACTATGTACAAAATGTATGAGGGGAGAACCAGCATGTCAATTTTTTGTTTAAAGTCTTTTCACTTGCTAATTCTCTATGAATAATAACATCCTTTAAAAGGAAAAGAGCAGTCATGTAAATTTGCTCCTTTCAGCCAGCATTTCAATCGATTTTTATGGTGTGTTTGTTTTTAAGATACATTACCATAGGAATTACCATGGCTCAACTTGCCCCATGCTGTTTGGCTCAACTTACCCCAGTCCGAACTTAGTGCGATAATTTTGTATCCATACATTTATTATGCATCCATCATATAAAAGACTATGACAAGAATGAAGATCCATACCTGGACTAATAATGTTGTTATCATGTCTTTATTATATTTAAAGACGTATGTGTTTATGAAGCACTTATCTATTTCACACTCTTTTTTACTTTTTTGGCTGAAATTCATATTTTTCCCTCTAAAAAACTACTTTTTGTTTCAAAGTTGAAAACAATATGGTGGGGTTAGGGGTTATGCTATGGGTCATCAATACATGACACCACCACAATGTCTGACTCATTCATTATTGGCCTGGGGCTGGTGGCTCAACTTGCCCCTATGCTCAACTTACCCTGCCTTCCCCTATAGTTGATAACCTGGATGGATTGTAATACTTACGTGATATCTAATTCTTCCAAATTGGTATTAGATTTAAGGGCTTCTCCTAATGCTTGGGCACCATCTATACTGAAACCATTCCAAGATAAGTTGATTTTCCTCAGTCCTATGTTATTCTGATGAAGAAAGGGAATATAAATTAAATGCAATATTACAGACTTGATCAAGCATCGATCTTGTAAAAACTGATATATATATATTTTATTCATTAATTTACTTGAGATATTTGACCAAGGTTTTTGTGTGGTATAATCCACATCCCTCTATTGATTTCCTGTTTTTATATCAATTCATTTATTCCCTATATTTTACTGATTTTACTGTTTTATGTTGTCATTAATTTAGTAATCATTTATTATAATCAATATCTTGATTAATTAATACTAATCTAAACCCCTCAAAAAAATTTGGAAATCTGAGTTTGGCCATTAATTTCTCCCAACTCCCAATTTTATACAATGCCTATTTGACAACATTCAAAAGATCATTTAATTCTCTTTGAAACGATACCATGCTTGATATTGTGTCATTCTACAACTTTTGAATTTTGACCTTGCCCCACATTTGAAGGCACTGCACCTCCATGTGAACCATAGTCATATCATGTAGGGTATCATTTTAAAGAGAATTAAATGATCTATTTATTGGTATCAATAGCACATTAATATCCAATAAAACCGAGGAGGGATAATCGATCAAAGTCAGATTTCCAAACTTTTTTTGAGGAGTTTATATGTCTATCTATTCAATAAATGATATATATTAACTTATTTTAAAAATTAACAAAGCATATATTTAGTTTTAACTCATTCATTTTCAATATTTTCTTCACTTTTTCTTCATTTGTTTATGTATTTACTTTTATTTGCATTCTTAATTTGACAGTATTTCTTCAAATTATTCATTCTAGAAGTATATCATTAGCTATTATGATTATTCACTCCTCTCCCTGAGATGGCACTCTAATTACATTCACTAGTTGAATGATCTCTGTCAGACAAATTGGTGGATTCACGTTACCATGCGCCATCCATCGGCTGCAGCAGACCGGCCTTAATTCCCATTGCCTCATGGGAAAAAGTCAAAGTGACTGTTGAACGTGCTATAGTGTATGCATGCCATTATGCTGTGCTGGCCAAAGTGACTCGGCAAGCTTGCATAATATTATGCCGTTTACCATGGTCCGGAAGGTGGGAGAGAAATTTGCCGCGTATTTCTTTGCAAAATTTAGACCGTCTTCAGTAAATTCTTCCTCGGATTTTGCCATATATATGTTTTTCATTTTTGAAGCATCACAGTCACTTTGCAGTACACTGCACTGTGCGCTGCCTGTGCCTGCGTGCGGGATGTCGACTCCAAATTTAGAAATTGACATGTACGCTGCAACCGATAGATAGCGCACCATATTGTGAATCCAACGAATTGCAGGCAGAAAATATGACTGGGGCCTCATACTTACCATAATACCCTTGGTGATAGCTAATGCCCCTCTCCTTCTGATATGATTCCAGCTAAGATCTAGATGTCTAAGGGTGATATTTTCTTCTATTGCTGGTCCAAGAATGGCTCCTGCCATCTCACCAAAATCATTATGGCTTAGATTCAAATATTCTAACTTCTTGTTATTCTAAAGAATCAAAATACGGAGAAGAGAAAATCAAGCATCAGCATAGTTAATTGAAATATCATGCCCTCATGCTAGCAGAGCAATGATGTAAAACTAATATAATGTAGAATTGAATACAATAATTGTCAACTTTACTATATTTCTTTTTTAAAATAAATTGTTTTCCTATAGAGAATTATTTTCAATAATCAATACTTTTTTATTCAAAGCAATATCCTGAATGTTTACTAATAAAAGCTTCAAGCAATTTACATCCCCTGAAGCAATAAACCCAAATTATATCAGATTGCAATTGGCAAGCCATAATTTTCACAAGACCATACACTATCTAAAAAAAAACAAAAAAAAAACAACTTCATAGTGAGCTGACCTTTAAATCTTAATTTCCTGTATCACACCATCATTGACGAAACTTACATTATTACCTGTTTACAAATTAAATTACTCTGAAATCAACTTGCTGGTTGTTTCTAGTAGATTTCTTATCTCCTGTAATCTACAAGCTACTTGTTTTTCAACATACCAGTGAAGGTATATTACACACCTGCTCAAAGTGAATTTCATACAAGCTTGTGTTAATTTCACACAAGCATTTCCTGTGAAATAAACTACCTGTTCATCAAACTACAACACCCAAGTAGTTTGACCTACTTCTCTCTCAAACCAACTGAACTGAAAAATTTGATGATACAATAAGTTAAAGAAATCTATCCATACACATAAACATTTTCCCTTTTTTCTTCAATATGGATATGAATATAAAATCAATGGGACAATTTCAGTAGTCAATCATTTTATTCTCATATATTGTTTTACAACTCAAATAAAATCATTTAGTAATAGAGAGAGGAACAGGGAATAAAAACAAGTGGAGCACCTCATGGTATTTGTATTAAAAGACATGTAATTAGTAGAGGAGTTGCTCATAACTATTCTTTTGTGGATTTCATGGGTGTCAGCACAAAGGATTATGCTTTCTTCATGGGGGGGGGCATCTATTTTGCATCCCCCCCCCAAAAAAAAATGCCTGTGGTGGATTTTACCAAACAGCAATTTATGTGTATCTTATTGTTCTGCTTCCATCCAAAACCAACTGGACATAAAGGGAAAACTTATTTCACCCGAACTTTCAGCTCAGTGAGTTATCAACATATTGACGAACAGAATACTTACAAGTATGACATCGGCAAAGGCATCGGCTGTCTTATCCTCAAAGCCATTTCCTAGAAAGGAGAAATGGTGATAATAGGCGTTAATATAAAGCACCAGCTGCATATAAATATTCTATTCCAATACAAAATATAAAGTAGGTAATCTTCATTATTATCAACTTCATTTATTAAAGCCATGGCCTAACTGCACAATTACAATTAAGTGGTAAATTTGCCATACACAGTGTTATCCATAGAAGTGAGAGGAAAACTGCATAACAGGTTGATGAGGGCCAAATCCCCCAAAAACATAATGTAGTAGTTTTCTTTAAGCATTTCATAAGTAACAAACCTGCAAAAATGAGAGAAAAACTTTCTTAAAGAAAATTTGTGTATCCAGTGACATTATTTTCATAGATCATGATATAGTGTAAATTTTAAATACTAGAAATCTATGATACATTTGTTCTTAGCAAATCGAATTATAGGATTTCATAAATAGCTTATTGCAGTTGCTTACATCTTGTAATTTGAAGAAAAAAATGATAGCACACAACGCCCAACACAGCAAGCACACAATATTTTAAGAAAATTAAAAACTGTCTAGAAAACATCTTAAAGTTATGAAAAAAATTAACAAGGTAGTCTGAATGTCCTGAAAACTTTTTTAAAAATTCTGAAATCATCTCGAGTTTGTTGGGAAGCGACAAAACACATACCTGATAGCGTAACATGGGTTAATGTACTATTCTGTAGAAGCATTTCTGAGACAGCAGAAGCACCAACACTTCCTAGTCGGTTTTCTGATAGATCCTAGAAAACAAGTTTCAAGTAGAAGGGTTAGAAAAATCTAAGATTTTAATGATCTATTGCACTCTAAAGAAACAGCATTACATTAATTGCTATATAAATGTTGAATAATTATTCTTAGAAAACCTCAAATTTTCATATAAAATATATTGTATAATTTGTCATTAATCAGCATGCTACTTTGCAATGACATTTTAACCCAATGATCTCTGAAACCTGGATGCCCCTTTGATAAACACAAAATCTTTTCAATTTAAATGAGAAAAATTTGACTTTGCAAACATTTTTTTCTTTATACCATTATATTGCACTCCTTATAATTCCACAATCCCCTACGGTTAGTTTTATCTCATTTGTCTTTACTTTGTCTGTTCCCACATGTGTTACAAACATATTGTCGTCTCAAGCTGGTTAATCAGACTAATGCCTTTATACCGCCACTCACATTTCATTTTGTTTTTCTGGTAACCTTTGAAAGGTCAAATGAAGTTCATTCTTTACTGTGTATTGACTTTGACTGCCTGGTTTTTTTTTAAATCCACATGTACTTTGTTTGTTTACAATTTTGTCAATTTTCTATAATCTTTTACTTTGTACGAGCATTTGTAATTCAGCTTTTGGCTGGAAGGATTGTTTTTGATATATCAATAAAAACCCTTATTTATTTCTATAATATTCAATATTTAATGCATGTCAAATTTCGGTGTGTTCTGAGGAATGTGGCACATCCAATAGCTGAAAAACAATGAGACAAATACAAACAAAACAAACATATCTGATTTGGATACTTACTAATTCAGCAATATAGCAGTTTTCTTTCAGCATATCTGATATTGCAATTCCACCTTCTGGATCCAACCAATTATCACTTATATTCAGCTTTACAATTGTTGTGTTGGTCTAAAATAAATCAATTGATCACATACAGAAATCAAATCAATTATTAAAAGTATTCAAAATACAATCTCAATAAAGCATTATACCAGAACAATATAATTATAGGGTCACTTCTCTCTAAAACTCAAGCAAAGTTAACTAAGTAATGCAACTCTCTCTAATCTTTTGTTCATAAAGTTTGTTTGTTTTACTTTTCACCATGCATAACAAAAATAAATTGACAGAATATAGTGTTACCTTGTTAAAGATACAGAGTAGGAACAAAGCGAGGAAAATAATACAGTGTTTTCATCAATATGACATTATCTTTTTTGTTCATTTTATTGTAATTAGTAACTAGTGGAGCGCATTCTGGCAGTCTTGCCAGCTTTACGCGATTCAATAAAGCAGCAGAATAGACTTTGAAAACAACTACAGAATAATTGTTCACAAAGACATCATTCATATGATAGTAAACTACTACATGTATGTTCATTGACCCTAAATGACAGTTGAACTTGATCATGTGACCGAAGACTATTGCAAGACGATCATTGATACAAGATTACCCTTATGTCCACATTTCATGAACTAGATCCAAAAACTTTCAAAGTTTTGATCTCAATTCAACAAATACCCCCAACACAGCCAAAGTTCATTGACCTTGGTCATGTGACCGGCAACTCATGCAGGGTGTTCACTGATGCTTGATTACTACAAGTTTCATGAACTAGATTCATATACTATCAAAGTTATGACATTTCAAACGCTTAACCTTGGTTAACGCTAATGACCTTTAACCTTGGTCATGTGACCCGAAGCTCACAAAAGATGCTCAGTGATATTTGATTACCCGGTACTCTTACATGTATGTCCAAGTTCCATAAATCAGATCCATAAACATTCAAAGTTATTAGATGGAATTCAACAAATACCCCCAACATGGCCAAAGTTCATTGACCCTAAATTACCTTTAACCTTGGAAGAAATTGATATCCATTGTACAGGTTAGAATGAGAAATGACCCCTCCCCTGGATCCTCCACTTTCCACTTCCATGCATGAAAATGACAACATAGCCACATGAAATTGTGGCCAGGGGTATATCAATGACTTTTTTTTGCTCCCTGGACATACAACTCTTGGTGCTTCAGTACACCCGCGACATTAAAATGATATATGCAGGAAAAATGACAAGAGAGCTACTTACGACCAGGGCAATAGCAATGGCCTTTGCGCCCCCTGGACCTAACCCATGGTGCTTCATAACAAGCTCTGTATCTCCAATGTGACGAAGGAAGTATGAGACGGGAATCACTCCATTGATACGACACGCCTCCTTGTACGTGGTGCGCCCAGAGGGATCGTAATCCTCACGAGCCTCTAAATAGATCAAAGAATAGGGAAAGCTTTTAATGTAAAAGGCAAGGATAAATCATCAAAACGTAGCCAAAAGCTCAAAAATAGATTCAATGATGTGAAGTGTATAGGACTCCTAATGTTTATATCTTTAAAATGTGCTATGAGATTTTTTTTATTATTCAAAAGATTCTTTGTGAACATATTTGAATTTAGCCTATGAATAAAATATATCTTTAAAATGTGCTATGAGATTTTTTTATTATTCAAAAGATTCTTTGTGAACATATTTGAATTTAGCCTATGAATAAAATTCAGTGCCCCATCTACAGTTAAGTTTATATATAGGCCTACACCATTAGGGGAACTCAGAATACAAATCTTAGAGCAGAATATTGTATCCTGAAATTTTCATCTCATTCCCTTTACACTGATTTAAAATATAAAATATTCAAGATATCTAAAAATAAATCTTAATTACTTTTTATATTCAAACTGTTAATTCACCTGCTTACATAGAGATTTTAAATTGCATCTATTACACCTGGGGGCGTTTCATAAAGCTGATCGTAAGTTAAGAGCGACTTTTAAAAAGAAATTCCAGTAGTTGCAGTAAACACTGATTTCATGAGAAAGTCTGTAAAACAAGGCCTAATTGTCAGTATATCATCGAGGATCTAGATCTGGTACAGTTACATTAACTGAACTTTGTGAAATCTTGAATTCTACACTGAAAAATGTTTACACCGAAGATCCCCAACACAGATAAGCGCACGTGGGACAATGTATAATTATTGCTTAGAGCGTCGGGCCCGATGCTCTACCCGAATCCTGTGCTTATTTGCTGATTTCTCAGCAATTACACAATTTCTTCCAGAATCCTTTGGCACATGCATTTTATTTATACAAACAGACACTTTGGTGGTCATTTCATTGGATTCTGTATGAACTCATTTTGATATTGTTACCAAAACTAGCATTTACCTTTAAGAACGACTGGTGACCTTTCTTGAGGTAAATGATATTGACCATTAAATGTTCATTGGTGATTATTTAGAGCGTCAGAAAGGTCCACCGGTCGTTAAAAGTCGCTCTTAACTTACGATCAGCTTTATGAAACGCCCCCTGGTGTGAAAGATGCAATTTAAAATCTCTCTGTAAGCAGGTTAATTAACAGTCTTAATATAAAAATAATGAAAATTTAGATTTATGAAACACCCACCTGTTCTTTATCATGGTATGTGATCTTTCACTTATCTGACAAACTTATAATTTCTATTTAAATATTTACCAGAAGTTCCAAGAAACTACTGTATTTCTAAATTTAGATATCAGGCAACCTGTACTTCCCATCAGTGGCAACTTGGCGATTAATAATCAAACTGCTATGGTAAAAACCATTGTCCAACAGCCAATAACAAAATACATGTATTTCATGGAAAAATACTATCCATACGAGTTACTTTTGATGATATTTGATGCACCATGACGATCACAATCAGGAGATCAATTATGAAGTTGTTAAAACTACGAATACATGGAAGCATTTAGGATCTATGTTTGCTACCATATCTCAGATAATAGCAAAAACGAGTGTTAAATAGTCTTGATATTCTCTAGAGTAAAATAACATGAATATGTAATTCTTTTTAATTTCAGTCAGTTATAATATGTTCTGTAAATGAATTTATTATATTTTCTATTTATTGTAAGTACCGATTGGATTGACATTATTATTTCAAAGAATTAATAAAATAGGTATTCCATAGGCTAAGACTGAAAAAGTATATATAAAAACAAGATCAGCTGGGAAAATCTGAGATTACAGAGGGAATATACTGTACTTGTAAAAAAAAACTAGAAAGATAAAATAAGAAGTTAATCTTCCTAGCATCTCATTAAAGTTTCCTGGGAGGATTAATGACAACATCTGGATTTAACTACTGGCACTAATAAAACTTATTTTTTGTAAAGAACTTTCTGAACCTTAGAACAACAAGTTTGACATTCAAACATTCCATTTCTACTCTCATTTTCTTTGTTTCAATGTTTATTTGGTTTACCAAACTAGTGCATACTACATAGGAAGCAATTTTCATTGGAATAGTTTATTTCATTTCTTGCAATAATGTGTAGACATTGTAAAAAGTAATATTTTCTCCTTTTAACCTACATTTCTGGTTTAGGTTTCATTGTCTACGACACTTAAAGCCTCCCAAGAGCAAAAGTGTAGAAAATTAAATATCTGCATCTATGCCACACATTGTCATTTAGCTTTTATTCAAACAAAGAATGATATCATGCATTTAGAGTTCACATCAAAACTACTGTAGTCCAATTAGGCAATTAGTTTTCACTTAATACCAAAATAAAAGATGATCAGCAGCGGACGATACAGCCACACATACACAAAGTCAAGTTAAATTATCATTCAGTTTGTTAGTAAATAATGCACAATGATGAATTAGGAGAATGGGATAAAAATATATTTTTTTAAAGTCGATCTTCATTTCAAATGGTCAGAATGCTACATTTATACCCAGTACCTGTACCTATTTAATGCTGGAAAAAAGAAATTATCATTAATTGAATTAAAACTCTAAAACGTAAGCAACATTCATTTGCCCCCCCCCCTTTATTTTACTTTTCTTTACCCTTCAAATATCTTTTGTCTCCATTTTAAGATTTAGAAGATTATTTTTTTATTCAGTGATGGGAAATACAGATTTAAATTTTCTAATTGAACTGAAATTTACTTGTTGACATTCAAACTATATATGAACCAAATCATAAAATTACTGTTGTACAGAGGTGGATTGAGGAAGATGGGGGGAGGGTAAACAAAAGAAAAGTATTTAGAACTTTTTTATCCCCACCCTCATTTTCTGTTTATCAAGGAGTGTGCGATTGGAGAAGTGTGACTTTTTTTTACTTACAAAGTAAAAAAAAAAAATACTGACGGGAAAATTGAAAATGTGGGTTACCTTTGACCTAATGTCAGAATTCATTTTAAATAAACCATGGAGAACCCCGACATGTACTGGTCAGTCCTGGATCTGACATTGCTGCTGATGCATATATCATCCATACAATAAACAAGATGCTCAGTATTTAGTTTTTCTTAGCGGTATCAATAAATATAATATTCAAGTGTTCTCTCCTAAATAATAATTCACAACATACATTACAGATAGGTGTTTCATTGTGTATGAACTTTGTTAAAACAGTTAGAATGTTATCGGTAAAATATCATAGCCATATTACTTAATTGATGGGTATAAAATATGCTGTTTAATTAATATTTCTTTAAAAATTACACACCATGCTATGTTTGGCTGTTAGTATGCGTAAAATATACACAATATTTAGTTCTCTTTGTTAGGATGAGTAAAAATGTTAAAAGAAAGTAAATCATTTCAATTTCCTTACTCCTTCTCATATCCATTATTGTAGCTGCAAAAACATGATAAAACATCAATGCAAGTAAGGGGTATTGGTAATTTCCTAACTTATATGCTCAAAAACACATCCAAGTTAAAAAAAAAAAGCAGTCACCTCATCACATGAGGAACTTTGAATACAAACATACTTTTATTTATCTATTTGATATGTAATCAACAAACATAAAAATGTAAAAAAAAACACACACAAGCAATAAGATAAAGGAGAGTCAAATGGATGCAACAAAAAGAAAAAGATTATCAAATCACCATAGCCCAAGAATCTCCCTTTCCAATATTATGAAACTAAAATTGAAGACAAATGTGATTAGATTAACAATTATGAAGAAAGAAATGAATATATAACAAGCAAACATATTTGTTATTATCATTAATATTATTATTCAAAATACCTGGGACCCTACCTCTTTTTTGTGTGTGATTCTGTCCACGTTTTAACTAAGCTAATTTAGTAGTTATAGTCACAAGAGTTGTAGATGTCACCGACAGTGCGTGACTCCATTTTTAGATGATGGGGAAAGTACAATTACCAATCTTTTTACACTTACTCTTTTCAAATTTACATGTAACATCCTTGTAGTACTTATTCAGCTATGATTTCATCTCTAAAAAGATCTACACAATTGCACAAGCATAATATGTGACCACAATTAAAAAAAAATTAACTCACCTTAATTACTCCTTTAAAAATCACTACTATCATGCCAAACCAATAAATATATATTTTAGCACTGCATCTAAAGTTAGCAATTTGATATCAATTTTAATACAGTAAGACTATAAAGAAACAGCAATTTTCATTCACACATCAAAAAAAAAAAGAATCAAAGCAATAACTTCTGAAGGTTTCCATGGCGAAAAATAAGTATAGTGTAATAGGTTTCACGGTACACCATGTATCTTTCTTGGGCAAATTTTGGTCCTGAAAAGGACCACCCAATCTCTGAGATTGGGTGGTCCTTTTCAGGAGAGATGGGTGGTCCTTTTCAGGACAAACATTTGCCCAAGAAAGATACATGGTGTACCATGAAACCTACTACACTATTCAAAGCAAGATTGTTATAACTTTTCCATGGGAAATTTGCTATCATTTGAATAGTTACCTACCCAGTATCATCATGTAATTCACCGTTTGATCCACCCTTTGCCTAATAGTACAGCCATCGTCTCAGTCTATTTTGCAGAAAGTTCCGGAGGCAGAAATGAAGAATAATATGTCTTTTTCCTTGGACATTCAGTTGCCGGCTCTCTAATTTTATATTATTAGTTTTTATTGTACTTCCTATTTCCTACTACTTCCTATATTTCTCCCAGTTATTCTTACATTTTCGAACTCAGCAAATTATAACATTAACATGACAGCTGACAACAACATCTCTTTCAAGTTTTACCTCTTGTAATATGAAACAATTTTTTAGGACAGGAAATGGTTTGTTATACCTTCAATTTCTAGGTCTGTATCAAAACCACAAGTGGTCTCACTAGAGAGGGAACGTTGAGATGCTGCCCTGCTTTCATCCTCCTCATCATTGACAGAAAGATGACTATCGGGTCGAGATGCTGATCGGCTTCCTGTCCGACTTATCGTCTGAAAAGTTTTGTATAAAGCACAAAATAAATCAAGATAAATATTATAAAGCGATCTTGATGACATTTATCGACCGATGTAAGTATATATGTATTTTACGATTCATGATATTTATCGGCCGATGTAAGTATTTTTTACATCTAAATTGGCAGCTATACACGTGTGTAGTATCTAGATTCTAGGTATCGATAACAAAGACATCAAGATGGCGACCAAAACAGACTGGGTAAGTAAACGCTTATGCTCTTTAATTATTTTTCAAATTTACTATTTATTGAATTAATATATAGAACCATATAAAATTTGGGGGGTTAATATTGTTTTGGACTCAAAACCCTATGCAAAATGTGTGATTTAGGTCTAGTTTCACCGTGGGAAAACCTACGGTGTGTGTAGAACAATGGCTACCTGAACCAGCTAGCTCCATGGACAGTAAGCCTACGTACAATAGACTGATTTTTACTCTCCAGGAGCCTCCAGGCTATGCTAAATACAGATTCAGTCAATCAGTGACAGTGACCTCAATTCCCCCCTTGCCCCACTTCATCGTCTATATTTCACGACTTGCTGTCTTCTAAATCTAATAAAAAATGTTAATGTTATGAAACCCGATATATTTGTTTACATCTACTAGCGCACTTGATTGGTGTCAGCACGTACATGTAACAGGGAAATGAACTTTCCTATTTTTCTTGTGTGGAAAAAAAAACTTTGAGACAGTCCCTGTAGCCTTTGGCTGACGATCTCAATTGATTTTCTCACCAGCGCCTCTAATTTTAGAAACCCGACTCGCTGTGTAAAAAATCATGCATTTTTCCCCAAGAACAAGAGAAAATATGCCAAACATGGCCAATCTCATTTCCCAAACAGAGAGCAGTAACAAACAAAGAACAAGGTTATACGTGTATCATATTCATAATATTGTCATTGTTCATTGAATGAGTGGCATGCAACATTTTTGTAGTTTGTATTTGTAAGCGCCTCGGCCATCGTAACGCACCTTTCTCTGGTCCCCGATGCTGCCGCGGCTCTTCGCTCGACTCGGTGCTCTGCTCCCGGTACGAAGCAAGTTTTTCTCGTTGTTTTCCTTGTCCATTTCTGTCTCCTCATTGTTACCTTCATCTTCTACAGTAATGTCTACCTCCATAGACATACTAATTTATTATTGCAAGTGAATAAAAAGTAACGTTAGTACACTTTTAGGAGTCTTTTTCGAGACTTGGCCGGTTGCTACGCACGCCGAAATTCGATGCAATGCAGAAACAAAATATTATTGATGTGGCGCCATCTCTAGTCTTATCTTGAAACAAGAAAAGGCAGGAAAAAGATGATGACCAAGCAAGCAAGACGAAGAAACGCTGTATCAAAACTTTTTTCTCATGATGTAATAAAATAGGCCTAAGTCTGAGTTATAATTTTAATTTAATGGGAGATAGTGTTAAGATGGAAGGAGTATCCCACAAGATTTGATTTTCTTAAGGGCTTATGGACGGCCTTGGGACTGGATTGCTGCCTGGGGTCTTTTATTTTTCCTCAATTTCATTTACTTAAGAAAATTAATTAGTAACCCATAACATTTATATTCCACAGACAAAACACACAGTCTAAATTCTTGTTTAAAGTTAATAAACAAGGGGGAATGTTATCAGGGGCCGGAACGATTTTAAAGCGATTCTCTAAGCCAATAAAATTATCGGGCGAATTGCATTTAAATACAATATAGGATGGGGGGTCGGGTGTCCAGACACTTTATATTTTTGAAGCCTTCTTTTTTGTCTTTTGATTACACTAAAAATGTGCATTCAATGGAAGTAATCATCTTATATTTTGTTCTCTATAATATTTCAGAACATTTTGTACTAAAAATTGATGAAACTTCGCTTGTAAATTTTTCCGAATTACTTTCTAAAATTGGTAATTGATCGTCCGGACATTTCATTTCATTTTCATTTATTGGTTTTTGCAACATGCAACCTGTCCGGACACACAACAACTGGGTATACTTGATGGACATTTTTAAGTTTATATATATATATATATATAGTTGATTTGAATTTATTTCATATATTTCAAAAGTATACATAATACTAAATGCTATTTGAAATCAGAAGACTTAAAGCGGTATAAATCAGGCATTCCTCTAAATTAAATACACGGATGTGAAATCAAAGACAAAATATTAAAACAAAATAAAAATGAGGGAATGGCGTGCTTTCAACAGCATTTCGTGGGGATAGGATAGGGAATATGGATCGAGAGACGGGGAAAGAAACAGAAGGAGGCACAAGCGTACCTATGGGGGGAGGGGGGGCAGTCTGCCCCGGGCCCCCCGGCCCCCCTGACGAGTCACAACCCATGCAAAGGACGTATCCCTCCCCCCACCTGACGAGCTTAAGACCCTTTTTGCCCCCCCCCCCGACCACCTTTATTGCGCGCCCCCCCCCCCCCACCCGACGTACGAGCTTGAATACTTTTTTTTATTTGCTTGTCAAATTTTTTTGGCGGACGGTTTTGCCCCCCCCCCCGTGGAAAATCCTAGGTACGCCACTTTACTGGAAGGAGGCTTTTGTATCATCTGCGCGAATTATAAATTTACGCGCTCAGCATTGGATGGAAAGCAAGATAAGAACAAAGATAAGAACAAAAGATAAGAAAAAGATAAGAACGTTTTCAGAATACCAATTTGAGAACGTGACGTAGATAAGAACAAAATTAAGATAAGAACGTTTTCAGAATACCGCCCCTGGATAAAGAGACCATACCAACGAATCAACTCTGAGGACCATACCCCCGTTCGTTCAGTTTAAATTAATGCTCTGTACTCGATCTGCAATATTACTGCTGTTCCCATTGAAAATGAAAATGAAAATCCATAATTTATTGTTCGAAATAGACATGAAATGAAATACTCCGAAAATTTGCTTTGCCCAATTGATCGTGGGCCAGGCAGCCACCGTGCAGCTCCAGATCGACAAGGCTCTATCCCTTATTGTTGAACGCCACAGGGTAGAAGCAACTCCCATCTATTAACGTCTTTTGGTCTGTCGCGGCCGGTGTTTGAACCCCCGACCTCCCGGTTGTGAGACGGACGCTCTATACCAACTGAGCCAACACACCGGTGTATTGCCCCTATCCAAACCCATTTTCTGATTTTGACATAAAACTCATGAACAGAATAAAAAAAAATTGATAGGTGACACAAGATCTATATAATATCAGGCGCGGAACCAGGGGTGGAGGGGCAAATATTTTTTTAAGCAATATTTTGTGAAAACAGTCGTCATGAATATTCATTAGGTTGGCTGATGATGTCACATCTCCACTTGTTTTTTGTATTTTATTTTGAAATTAGGTTTATTCAATGTTTTTCCTCCAAGAACTAGACAAATTGGATTGACAACTAATTTATTGCATGAGGTATTTATTGCTGCAACTTATTTCATTATAAGGGAGACATAATTTACACAAGTATGAAATAATGAAAAAGATTATGATTTTATGTAATCATAAGGAAACGGAAAGTGGAGATGTGGCATCATCAGCCCACCTAATAAATATTCACGACGACTGTTTCACAAAATATTGCTAAACTTTAAACTTCAATAACTTTATTATCTGTTATCCGATTTTGATGAAATTTTCTGCATTTTGCTCAGTGAATTCTTTTCTTTGTATTAAGATATAAATATTTTTAGCCCGGACCATCCCTTTAAGGTCTTCAACTTATTGTTTACCCAATACTTGGAATCTATAAATATGCATGCGTTGATGGGATATGAAATGATTTAAGGTGACAGCCCGCGAGGCCCACGGACCGACTTTTTCCCCTTCATCGGGTGCAGTGGCATACCTAGGATTTTCCACAGGGGGCAAAACCGTCCGCCAAAAAATTTGACAAGCAAAAAAAGGGTTTTTAATCAGAATTAAAGGATATTGTACCAGAATGGTACCTTGTGGTCGTGTGGTCCAGTGGTTCGAGCATTGGACTCATAATCGCAAGGTTGTGAGTTCGAATCCCAACTCTGCCATTGTCTCCACTTTGATAAAAAGGCCCAAGAGTGATATCTGTCGTCTATTACGTCAGCCACTGTGACTGATTAACAAAAAAAGTTTCCAAGGTAATTGGTTATATACCAGCTTGGCGTTTACCAGCAAAAAATGCTGTCCTGCCGAGTTCCTACGGGAGTTACCACAAAAAGAAACAGAAGCAGAAAAAAAGTGACAAGCAAAAAAAAGGTCTTCAAGCTCGTCGGGGGGGGGGGGATATAGGCATTCGAGTTCGTCAGGGGGGCAAAAAGGTGTTTCAAACTCGTCAGGGGGGGGGGGGCAGGGATACGTCCTTTGCATGGGTTGTGACTCGTCCGAGGGGGCAGACTGCCCCCCCCCCCGTGATCGGGTGCAGGGGTCGGGTGGTTTAAGGCGCATGATCGTTGCGGCGTGCGTCAGCTAGAGGGGCCGGGGAGGGGGCAGAGCAATATATTTCCCAGTAATTCCGTCTAGAATTAGTAGCATAACTAGGATTTCAGTTTAGGGGGCTGTAGTGAGCACGAGAAGCACGTTTTTTTTTTTTTGGGGGGGGGGGGAGTGCAGGTCTGAGTGGACTACCCCGGCCCCCCCAGAAGTGCGGAAGATCCGACGTACGTTCCTATGAATTGTTCCTTATACGTCGATATCCTCTGCCAGTTTAATTTTCTCGCTCATGTTTACCCCTTTTTTTTGGGGGGGAGGGGGTCGTGCATATGGGGTTGACGTTTATTGGTTTGTTTGTTTTTTGCTATGAGGGTGTAATCAATTGAAAAATATAATTGTTCATTTACTTATTTTTTCATTCATTCATTCGTTCATTCATTCATTCATTCATTCATTCAGCGCATTCATTCATCAGCTATATAATAGATTCCTTTTTTAATATCCCCCCCCCCCGGCTACGGAAACGCGCCCCCGGCTTCGTAGATCGAGATGACGAGATCGCTACTTTAATTCCATGAACAAAAAGATACAATCATTAAATTAAGCAACCGCAATTTGGCAACGTTAAATCATTTTCAGTACGTACCGGTACCGCTTTTCGACGTCGATTTAAGTAAACACCCACAACGACGTCGGCTTCAGAAGAAGGGTGTTTATATGTCCTGGAGCTGGAGGAGTGGAGCAGAATATCTTTGGAAAAATCAAAATCTATTATCACTCGTAAGTAAATCTACCGTAAGTTATTGAATTGTCGGTAAGTTTGATCTTGTTCACTACTCTAGTCACGGTGATAGCTCCGAACCGCGCCGTGAGCTTGCCCGGCTGTGACCCAGATGAGCGCACGGCGAAGCCTGGCGCTCTGGGCGAAAACCCTCACTCACTCAGCAAGGGTTCATTACATGCCACCGCGCACAGAAAAATCAAGCCATTTAAACGTTAGAAGTCGTGTGTTGTGGACAGGGTGACCAGATTTCACAAAATGAAATACCGGACAATCAACAGAGCCAGGTCTTAATAAAAAAAAATCAACAAAATAAGGTTACACAGTGTTAGACCTGCCAAAAAATATAACGAAAACAAAGGGTGGGTGAAGGAAAGAATGAAGGAGAGAAAGAAAAGATATTAATTGAGAGGAAAGAAAGAAAAATGAAGGGGAAATGAAGTAAGAAGATGAAGGAACCAAGAAAAAATTAAAAGAAAGAAAGTTAGAATAAGAGAAGTTTGTTGTTGTTTGTTGAAAATTGATGGCGACCAGTCATATTTGACTATATTACTGCCAACTCGTTAGGCCAACTATTTTTTTCTTTTTTCTTCGACGTGTCTTTAAAAAATCCCCGGTGGGGTCACTCAGCCGCAGAGGGGACACGTATGACCGTTACCACAAATGCAAGTGACCCCCTTTTGCAGTCAATTTCAAGGACATTTTGTGAAATTTACCCCCCTATTTTCACACAAAACAAGGACAAAATTGCGGTAAAATGGTACCTTGAAACACCCCTAATTATAAGATTGTAAGGACACTTTTGCCCATTTCGCAAATTTACCCCTATTTACCGTATTTCAAGGACAGGGCATTTACACCCTTTCCTCATTAGAGGAAATTGCAACACAGGCGTCAGAGTGCTCAGTCCTTAAAGATGACCAAGAGCCATGTCATACTGATACAATAATCCAAAAGAACTTTACTTTTCTTGAAAAATAAGAAAAGTAGAATTCTTTGTAAAAATAAATGTAGAGTTGTCCATATAAAGATACAGAGCATGATGCGCGTGCCCTCTGCGGCTGGTGACTCGGCGACGGATTTTACTTCCCGTAATCGTTCTCCCCTTTTTCCTGACCCCTATTTCCATCAGATCGAGGACGGTGAGCACCCCTATTTTCACTACTTCGAGGAGTGTTCTGTCCGCGGACGTTCCGTGAAATTGACCCCTTTTCCCGCGATTTTGGTAACGGTCATGCGGTCCCCAAGTCATATTGAGTGACCCCACCGGGAAAAAATCGTTCCTTTCCTTTTTTTTTAAAAATTATTATCATAAAGACTATCGTATCTTACAGGTTACCGCATGATCCCGTCCTTTCTAAGCTAATGACACCGTCCAGACACCGTCTCTCCGGTGTAGACTGGGGGCTCCCTTTGGGATACTCCATACTCTTGAAACTCGAAAAAGAAATAGAAATATAAACTGTTATATAGTCTTTTCCCCTGAAATGATCTCGCATATACCAATCAAATACATGTATGTCTGTTTTGTTTTGTATAAAAAGTGATAAAATTTGATATGGGGAGGTTCAGATGATTCGAAATTTATGGGGGCATCCAAAATGAGGGCTTTAATAAATGAAATGGTGCATTGTTAAATCAAGGTTGTAAGTTAGGTGGACGTGGAATTAGTAAATAACCTACATATATATATAAACACACATGCATATACATATTCTTTTTCCTTTCCATTTCTTCATTTTTATTATTTTCCTTTCATTTATTCTCCTCTTCCTTCCATTCTTCAGGATGAAAGAAAGAATAAAGGAAAACAGTTTTCGTCATTCTTTAAAATGAATGAAGAAAGAAAAAGAAAGAAAGAAAAAAAGGAGGAAGGAAGAATAAAAGAGTGAAGGAAAGAAAAATGTTTTTATTACTTTTACATGTCATATAGTCATTGTTTTTGTATATATTTTGTATTTTACTTTGTACAGAATTTTGCAATTCAGCCTTCGGCTGCGATGAAGTTTTCTTAATACACCATTTCAATTTCAATTCCTTCATTCTTTGAAAGAAAGATTAATAAAAGAAAGAAGAAAATAGGATGGGAGGAAGGAAAGAAAGAAAAAGGGAGAAGAATTGGAAGCAAAAAAGTAAAATAAAGAATGAAAGAAAGTAAGGATGAATTAAAGGGAGGAAAGAATGAGGGGTGAGTGAATGCAAAAAAAAGAAAATAGTTGAAGGACAGAAAGAACAAACGAAAAGAAAAAGGAGAGGAAGGCGAAGAAGGAAGCAAAGAAAAGTGTAAGGACAGAAAGAATGAAGGAAATAAAAGAGGAAATATTAAAAAGGAAAGTAGCAGAAAGAAGGAAAGAAAGAAAAATTAACAGTGAGAATGAAAGGATAAAAAAAAGAAAGATAGGAATTAATCATGGAACAAAAAAAGGCAAGCAGGAAGGATAGAAAGATGAAGAAAGATATAAAGAAAAATGAAAAAAGAAAGAATTTGAACTTCAAGCAAACCAAAAAATCCAATCATTTTAACAAAAATTTATAATGATATTTGGTTTTTTTATATGTTTAAAAAATAGAAAAAAACTGAAATGTTTTAGAAATGAATAAAATGAAACATTGTCAAATTTCACAGCATCACACACGGGCATCTCTCATCCCATTACAAGTTCGCACCGATCAGAACAAGACTCAAAACGAAAGCTGAAACAACTAGATCTAGTTATGGAAACTCAATAACTGTCTCCTCCGATTGCATCACCAAATCAGTCCTATGAGAATCCATAATATAAGCACAAAAAATTTCTGCTGATTTGGGGATTATTTTGGTGAAAAATGTTTATTATGTAAGATTGTTTGCACCACTGAGAATCAGCTACGATCCTACATGCCTATCTAGCCGCCTGCCACACACAGGCAGGAGGCCAGTCCGTTTGCTATGAATTGGATAGCAACAAAATCACCGCAGAAGTAGTTCTCTCCATTTAGCAACATAGTACTACAGTATTGCTTGGAATAAAGTTGACACATTACCGCGCTGTACCGCGTAAGTCGATGAGAGATCGGGTACCGCGCGATTCCCACCAGCAAATTCCAATCGGCGGGAGTCGCTTGCCTAGAGAAATTACCGCGGTAATTACCACGAGATTTTTTTATGAAAATCTCGTGTATTACCGCGGTAATACCGCAGAAGGAGGGACGATCTTATGTTGATAATAAAATGTCGCCATTTAGACAACTCACATGGTTAGAATTAGCCCTCCTGACTTGCCGCGATGTCTCTCTCGAAATTACGATACAGCAACTTATTGCCGTAAGATGCCGTCTCGATCTCCTCGAAACCCAAACAAAAATGTCATGGCTTGATGTTTAGCTTTGCGCCAGTGCACAATTTTAATGCACGCTCGTGTCATCGCCCTCAAATTGTCATCTTTCGACGAAAGTCGGGTCGAGATGAGATCATGTACTTTCTGGGATAAGTAGTAAATAGTTACAAGAAAAAGGGAGCACCCAATAACGGAGGGACAGAGTCGAGCAAGAGGAGAGAGCGACAGATACGAGAGACGGGGGAATGATCAAGAGAGAGGGAGAGAGAGCATTAGATAATGGATAGAGAGGGCGTGGGGGCGGGGTGGCTAGATTGAGCAAGAGACACCGAGGCTGGAAAAAACAGACCTATCGTCTATTTCCTTTAATTTCTTACATTCCTTTATCGTCATTCTCTCACTTGTTCGCAACTAGAATTATTTAATTTTAATATTTTCAGTGCATTATTGCCCAACATTCCTCCTGCCGTTATTATGATATAAGGAATGATAAACTACTTTGTTTCTCCCACCACTCGATCAAGTCACAAAAACACAGCACGTACAAGGCATGATTGCACCACGAATTGATTACTCATACTTAATTACAATCAGTGTTGTTTTTCCCTTGTTTCCTCATATTCTATTTTTTATCGTTTTTGATGTTGATATACATGTATTTCCATTTGACCCATGTCTCACTCATTAAATTTTTACTGAATCAATATCTCAGCTCACTTCTCCCTCGATCCCTATCTTTTTTTCTCCTCCACTCTTTAATCCTTTTGACTTTTTTGTGTGTAATATTGCAAAGCACTATATTCAATATTATCCGACGTTCAAGCTGGTGTTAATGGATGAACAAAGATAAAATATTTTTAAGTGTCAATTTATTGTCACCGGATCGTCATAATATGCATATCTTTTTCAAGTTTAATTAATCTTTCATTGTTTGAATGATAGTTTTCAGAATTGTTTTTGTATTCTCTCCTCTCACTGAATCACGTCACCTCTGCCATTGTCTGCTGTCATCTCTCTTGCTCGCAGGGGCGTACCTCAGATTTTCCAGCAGGGAGGGGGGCAAATTCGTCCGCCAAAAAAATTGACAAGCAAGCAAAAAAAAAAGTCTACAAGAACAAATAAAGGATTTCGTACCAGGAAAAATTTTGGCCAGGAAAAATTTTGGCCAGCCAAAAAAAAAGTCTTCAAATACAAATAAAGGATTTCGTATCAGAAAAAAATTTACAAGCAAAAAAAATAATATTCAAGACCAAAGTACATCTGCAGTGTGTGTACCTCAGCTGATTCAACGAGTCTGCATAGCAGACTATGTCTACTGAGGCTGCAGAAGCTTCGCTCGCCCTTTCAGGCTGGTTTGCTTTGCAAACCAGCACCTCACGAGCCATTCAGAGTCTGCATAGCAGACTAAGCAAGCATTGGCGTACCTACGGCGGGGGGGGGAGGAGGTCAGATGGGAGAGAGTGCCCCCCCCCCGACGAGCGACACACGGATGGCTGCATCCGTGTGTCGCTCGTCGGGGGGGGGGCACTCTCTCCCATCTGACCTCCTCCCCCCCCCGCCGTAGGTACGCCAATGCTTGCTTAGTCTGCTATGCAGACTCTGAATGGCTCGTGAGGTGCTGGTTTGCAAAGCAAACCAGCCTGAAAGGGCGAGCGAAGCTTCTGCAGCCTCAGTAGACATAGTCTGCTATGCAGACTCGTTGAATCAGCTGAGGTACACACACTGCAGATGTGGGTCTACATTTGTAGACTAATGCTTGCTCCACTCACTTTTTCCCTTACCTTATTGTATAGATACATGTATTTAATTTGATATATAGATATTTTAGCTTGATTCGTATAATCATACTATTTATTTACCGTCTGTTACCAAGTATTGCGATCTTTGACTTAGATTTTGACTATATTTTCATGTATTATATGATTTATAGTTGTTCTTTATGTTTTCCTTAGGTCATTGATGAAAAACAATTTTATGCTGATCTTTTGTACCTGAATGAATATGTTCTAATAAACGAATAAAGATGTATATTTGTCAATAAGTAAAGATTTGGTCTTAACTAAGACCCAACGGTGGATCATATGAGCCTGAAGGCACAAAGATGAACCACTGAAGTCAGACAATGGATTAAATTGTCCTGATTAACATCATGACAATTAACTGTAAGTATAAATGTCTTCAGTTATATAGTGGAATCAAAATTTGCTTGTGCCTTGTGAAGGCTTGTTTGTGCTTATCCCTCACTCGTCGATATCTGCATTGCGACAAAGACAAAGTAAGCATACAGTTGTCCTCAAAATTATTCATACCCCTTGTGGAAAAACATTATTCGGTAGATTCTTTACTTGTAAAAGCTATTATGATATAACTTTCTTTGTATCTTTTGTCTGCTTGTTGCTATGCATGATTTGACATATGAGCTGGCAAGTCTTCATTAGCATAATAATAGATAGGGTCGAAAGTTATTTTTTGCACTTGTTCAGAATTATTCATACCCTTGCCAATACCTCAACAAAAATGTCCTTTTATGACAATGCGCATTATTTTCACTGTCTGGGAATGTGCTATTCTTTGTTCTATAGTTATTTCAAGATGTTCCAATGAATTAAATACCCTCTTTGTTAAACAAGCCATTGAACAATGATGGAAAATAGCATCTTTCTAAAAGGGTATAAATAGAGGAAAGCATTCTGGTTATTCTCAGTCTCTGATAATCATGGCCAAGTAGAAGGAGCTCAGTGAGGACCTACGGCAACGTCTTGTGAATGCCCACATTGAGGGAAAAGGTTACAAGGCCATTTCAAAGCAGTATGACGTCCCTGTGGCAACAGTCCAGAGCGTAATCAAGAAGCACAAGAGGTACAGCACTGTGAAGAACCATAGTGGGCGTGGTAGGAAGTGCAAGGTGTCCCCTAAACTTGCCAGGAAAATCTGCAGAGAGGTCAACAACAACCCCCGGACCACAACCAAGGCCCTACTTGAAACGCTTGACCGGTCAGGGACGAAGGTGTCCCGGTCCACCATCGAGCGAGTCTTGCACAAAGGAGGTCTCCATGGACGCAGGCCTCGGAAGACACCGTTGCTCAGGAAGAAACACCTGAAGGCTCGACTGGCCTTTGCTAGAGGTCATCTGAAGCAAAATCCAAGCTTTTGGTCAACCATCCTGTGGTCTGATGAGACGAAGTTGGAGTTATTTGGCCATATGGATGTTGAATACGTCTGGAGGAAGAAAGGGGAAGCATACAATCCAAAGAACACTGTGCCAACTGTCAAGCATGGTGGTGGGCACATAATGCTATGGGGATGTTTCTCTTCCAGTGGCAAAGGGAACCTCATAAGAGTCAAAGGAATCATGAAAAAGGAGGATTACATCCAGATCCTTGATGAGAACTTGAAGGAATCTGCCGAAAAACTCCAGCTTGGCCCCAACTGGAAGTACCAACAAGACAATGACCCAAAGCATACCGCCAAGCTGGTGAAGAAATGGTTCAAGGACCATGATGTCAACGTCCTAGAATGGCCAAGTCAGAGTCCTGACCTGAATCCGATCGAGAACTTGTGACGAGACCTGAAAGTCAGAGTGATGGCTAGGAACCCGACCAACCTGACACAGCTTGAGGCCTACGCCAAGGAAGAATGGGCCAACATCCCGCAGGAGACGTGCAGGAAGCTTGTGGACACTTACAGGAATCGTCTAGAAGCAGTCGTAAAGAACAAAGGCTATGCTATTGACTATTAATGAAAGACATTGGACTCAGAAAACCTAGGGTATGAATAATTTTGAACATGACATTGTTTGAATATCTATGAATAAAATACCCCTGAAAAGAGAAATTTCTTGAATTGTGCATTGTTGTTATTCTTTCACTAGTTGGTCACACATAAATCATAGAGAAACTTGATCAAATGCATCTATTTCATCACAAACATGAAAAATCACAAATATCAACAAGGGTATGAATAATTTTGAGGACGACTGTATATGGGTACACGATCAACGTTAGGCCTAATTTAGTGAAGTCTTTTGAAGAACTGTACAAGGCTAGTACCGGTACTAAGTAACTACATGTAGCTAGCTACAATCACTGTCACTACGTCAAACCACTAGTACGAGTTTAGTTAGCTAGCTACTACCGGTTACCGTACATTGTGAGCAGAGGCCGAGAAGACAGTGACGGTGCATATTCCGATTTTGTCTCTAAAATGGACGTCCATCATTAAAAAATACAGTAGGGGAAGGCGGGGTAAGTTGAGCATAGGGGCAAGTTGAGCCACCAGCCCCAGGCCAATAATGAATGAGTCAGACATTGTGGTGGTGTCATGTATTGATGACCCATAACATAACCCCTAACCCCACCACATTGTTTTCAACTTTGAAACAAAAAGTAGTTTTTTAGAGGGAAAAATATGAATTTCAGCCAAAAAAGTAAAAAAGAGTGTGAAATAGATAAGTGCTTTATAAACACACATGTCTTTAAATATAATAAAGACATGATAACAACATTATTAGTCCAGGTATGGATCTTCATTCTTGTCATAGTCTTTTATATGATGGATGCATAATAAATGTGTGGATACAAAATTATTGCACTAAGTTCGGACTGGGGTAAGTTGAGCCAAACAGCATGGGGCAAGTTGAGCCATGGTAATTCCTATGGTAATGTATCTTAAAAAACAAACAAACCATAAAAATCGATTGAAATGCTGGCTGAAAGGAGCAAATTTACATGACTGCTCTTTTCCTTTTAAAGGATGTTAGTATTTATAGAAAATTAGCAAGTGAAAAGACTTT
This sequence comes from Lytechinus variegatus, assembly GCF_018143015.1. Lineage (NCBI taxonomy): Eukaryota > Metazoa > Echinodermata > Echinoidea > Temnopleuroida > Toxopneustidae > Lytechinus > Lytechinus variegatus. The sequence goes on from NC_054741.1 coordinate 63,582,872, forward strand.
AAACAAAAAATTGACATGCTTGTTCTCCCCTCATACATTTTGTACATAGTTTTTGTGGCTCAACTTACCCCAGAAGGTGGCTCAAACTTACCCCATATATGGGGCAAGTTGAGCCATTTGACATCATTTTTTTCAAAGGTCACAATGACTTTCAGTGTGGGGATAGAAAGTTATATATAGGTGGAAAATATTTCAGAATTAAATTTCAAGGCAAGGTACTTATTTCGACAAGATTATTAATCATATCAATTCTAACATGCAAAAAGCAAAAACTGTCACAACTTACCCCGCCTTCCCCTACCTGTATCATTTTACTGAAGAAAATGAGTTTAGGTTCAGTAACAATCACTGGGATAGCACAAAAGCACGAAATACTTTCTATTGGTGATTTTGTTGTAACTTAGTTCGAGCAGTCTGATTTTCTTTCGAGCTCGTGCATTGCTGGTATGGTACGGTATCTGCAAAAGCGCTAACGTGTACTCGCACGAGATGGGTTTTTTTCTTTTAATTATGGTATGATGAATAGATTATGCCTAATATCACTGAGAAATACTACAAAAAAAAGTTCTAAGAGGCATAACGGGAACTTTTAATATAAAGGATGGGAACAATTACTAAGGAAAATGTTTCTGAAATTGAAAATCCCATTTGAAATCGAAACAAACTTCGAGATTAAAAAAAAATGTGAATTTGAGCTGTAGAGGAACGGGGGGGGGGGGGGGGGTTAGCACCCTCTCCATCGAGAACCATTAAAACATTTATTGTGGCAAAATATCGGACATACGTAAGTGAACTGACCCTTGGTCATATGCAGAATTTTTTTCGGGGTGGGGGGCAAGATATATGCATAAAATAAAAAAAATTGATAAGTGAGAAAAGCGACCGAGCTTGTCATTGCGTGTTTCCATTCTGTTAAGGGAAATTGAAGCATTTCTTGCATGCCTTTGGTGAATTTTGTGTAAAAAGAAGTATGTAAAAGCATTTTCAACATCTCCCCCCCCCCCCCCCGCCGCATACGGCCATGAACTGACCTTTTTTTCGTTTGGGTGTCTTTTTGCTTTTCTGTTCAGATTTTTCGTGGCATATATTACCTTCATTTGGGAGTGAAACACATTTTTTTCAACTTGTAAGATTTTACTGAATAAGCATACCCCCCCCCCCCCCCGTTGAAAAAGTTGGATCCACCCCTAAACTTCAATAGTGATGCTGTGATTAAAATGATTGACGGAAAACCAAGCAATAAAACAATAATGGAAACAATAAGTCAGGAAGTGGCAGTATGAACAGTATACATAAATTAAATAAAGAAATATATCCAATGAAGTGACATTAAATTTCGCAGTACGTTTTTCATGAATGTGTAAGAATGAAAAAAATAATTAAAATAAAACAATCAGCTAGAAATGTGGAAAGATAAACTTACCTTATTAATCTAATGCACAACATAGTTATAGTTTGAACATCGGGTATAGTCGAGGACGGCCTGGCATCAGCATGGGTGAGGGGTGGGTTATTTCTATTTCTTCAATCATTATCAGTTGTTCCAATTTATCCATCATTTGATTTCATTAGTCAGTATCAACCTCTCTTGTAACTACACGTACACATACGCCTGCTATATCTATATCTTAATTTCTCTTAATCTCTATTAAGTCAATCCCTTTATTTTATTCCTCAATATCAATAGTTCCTGTCCTCTTCTATCGCTCTTAATTTTTGTTGAATATTTTGTACGTCTATGTCTCTCCCTTTATTTTATTCACTATCAAATGTTATTGTCTTATCTTGTATTCGTCTACCGCTCTTGTTCAATCTCTTTCAAGTCTATAGGCCTGTACCTTTAAGTATTTTATTTATTCAGATCATTCTTTCCTTTCTGATCTCGCCTTTTCTTCTGTTTAACTTCAATGTTTCCATCAGTCACACATATAAACCCCTCAAAAAAGTTTTGCAACTCAGTTTTGGGGGATGATATCTTTTTGGTTAATGAAGTATAAAAGATGAAACTGGTATCTTTGGAAAGCTGAATTATTCTTATTTACAATGACATGCCATTTGCTGTGATTATGTAATCCTGGAATATGAAGTCACCCTGAACATCGAGAAAAGTCAGAAGTGAAATGTTGCAAAATGCATTGATTTCCAACAAGAGTCTCCATTTCTATAGAATTTCCACCATGCAGGTGACAGTGAATGCACTCGGTCCATCCTCGAAACAATTGGAAATTCGCTATTGCAAACGACGCATTTTGCAACATTTCATGTCTAACATTGCTGCGTATTATCATGTCTGTGTATTTCATGATAACACTAGCATGACAGATGACACATGATTGTAAAGAAGAATAATCATGCTTTCTAAAGATATCACTTTTACACATGATGATGGCACATTAAGAAATTTATTAGCACTAAAACTTGCAGTATGAGTTGCAGAACTCAAACATGACATGGCAACGAATTTTGCAATATTTCATTTTTTACATTGCTGCATATTTATCATGTCTGTGTATTTCATGATATCACTAGCATTACAAATGACACATGATCGTAAAGAGGTATAATCATACTTTCCAATGATACCACTTTTACATATGATGATGGCACACTTATGCCATGGTCACATTTGTTCTACGGCGGCCGTACGGCGAGTTGAAAACAGCCGTTTTAAAAAAAAAATTGTCCAACTACATATAGGTGGTTTGAATCAAAATTGATAAAACGGCTGTTTTCGACTCGCCGTACGGCCGCCGTAGAACAAATGTGACCATGGTTTAAGAAATTTATTAGCACTCAAACTTGAGTTGCGGAACTTTTTTGAGGGGTTTATAATATGACGGTACAAGACTCATACATTGTTTTATTTCTTCAGTATCAATCTTCCCTATCTAACGTGTACATTATTTATATAGATAAGATCAGGAATGATGTCCTCGTACGTGTCTTGAAACGTGGTTGAATTGAACAACCCTAGCTGTATGTGAACTTAACTGGGGTCAATTAATTACACCGTCTCGCGCATTTTGTGGACAATGAATAGAGGTGTGAAGATTATAGAACAGCTAACAATGAGAAGGCTGTAAGTTACACAATGATCTTTTGTGTAACTGTTTGAATAGAACATGTATTAAGTATTAAGCCAATTAAGTCAATCCCTTTATTTTATTGCTCAATATCAATAGTTCCTGTCCTCTTCTATCGCTCTTAATTTTTGTTGAATATCTTGTCTATGTCTATCCCCTATTTTATTCACTATCAATTATGATACTTCCAAAAGAACGGCACGATACCAAATTGAAGACAAAAATAAAGAATAGAACATAACATTTTGATAAACGGAACATGTTCCGAGGTGTCGCACATCTAATCTTTTGTGTAACTGTTTGAATAGAACATGTATTATTTTTTTTTATTTAAATGTATGATTATTCTAACTTAATTCTAAATCTCTATTTCATAACTTCATAATAAAACTCAAATCTGAATTAAACTCGTCCTTTGAATTGACTTCGTAACGATTAAATGAAAAAAAAGTCAATCAATGAACAGAAAAATGATGGTAATAAAATTTACTCGTCCTTTAAATGAACGACGAAACAGAAAAATAAAAATACAGAATTCATGAACAGAAAAATGATTGAAATCGAATCTTCTTTGAATAAAAGTCGTCAGTGATGGAAAAACACAAAAATATTGATGAACAGAAAATGATGGTTAGCAAATCTAGTAATCTCTGTTCCATTCTGAGTGGATCTCATATCTCATAGGTTGTGTTTTGTTTATTTAAATGTATGATTATTCTAACTTAATTCTAAATCTCTATTTCATAACTTCATAATAAAACTCAAATCTGAATTAAACTCGTCCTTTGAATTGACTTCGTAACGATTAAATGGAAAAAAAATCAATCAATGAACAGAAAAATGATGGTAATAAAATTTACTCGTCCTTTAAATGAACGACGAAACAGAAAAATAAAAATACAGAATTCATGAACAGAAAAATGATTGAAATCGAATCTTCTTTGAATAAAAGTCGTCAGTGATGGAAAAACACAAAAATATTGATGAACAGAAAATGATGGTTAGCAAATCTAGTAATCTCTGTTCCATTCTGAGTGGATCTCATATCTCATAGGTTGTGTTTTTTTTTATTTAAATGTATGATTATTCTAACTTAATTCTAAATCTCTATTTCAACTTCATAATAAAACTCAAATCTGAATTAAACTCGTCCTTTGAATTGACTTCGTAACGATTAAATGAAAAAAAAGTCAATCAATGAACAGAAAAATGATGGTAATAAAATCTACTCGTCCTTTAAATGAACGACGTAACAGAAAAATAAAAATACAGAATTCATGAACAGAAAAATGATGGAAAGCGAATCTTCTTTGAATAAGTGATGAAATTAAAAACAAAAAACACAGAATTGATGAACAGAAAATGATGGTTAGCAAATCTAGTAATCTCTGTTCCATTCTGAGTGGATCTCATATCTCATAGGTTGTGTTTTGTTTATTTAAATGTATGATTATTCTAACTTAATTCTAAATCTCTATTTCATAACTTCATAATAAAACTCAAATCTGAATTAAACTCGTCCTTTGAATTGACTTCGTAACGATTAAATGAAAAAAGGTCAATCAATGAACAGAAAAATGATGGTAATAAAATCTACTCGTCCTTTAAATGAACGACGTAACAGAAAAATAAAAATACAGAATTCATGAACAGAAAAATGATTGAAATCGAATCTTCTTTGAATAAAAGTCGTCAGTGATGGAAAAACACAAAAATATTGATGAACAGAAAATGATGGTTAGCAAATCTAGTAATCTCTGTTCCATTCTGAGTGGATCTCATAGGTTGTGTTTTTTTATTTAAATGTATGATTATTCTAACTTAATTCTAAATCTCTATTTCATAACTTCATAATAAAACTCAAATCTGAATTAAACTCGTCCTTTGAATTGACTTCGTAACGATTAAATGAAAAAAAAGTCAATCAATGAACAGAAAAATGATGGTAATAAAATCTACTCGTCCTTTAAATGAACGACGTAACAGAAAAATAAAAATACAGAATTCATGAACAGAAAAATGATGGAAAGCGAATCTTCTTTGAATAAGTGATGAAATTAAAAACAAAAAACACAGAATTGATGAACAGAAAATGATGGTTAGCAAATCTAGTAATCTCTGTTCCATTCTGAGTGGATCTCATATCTCATAGGTTGTGTTTTGTTTATTTAAATGTATGATTATTCTAACTTAATTCTAAATCTCTATTTCATAACTTCATAATAAAACTCAGATCTGAATTAAACTCGTCCTTTGAATTGACTTCGTAACGATTAAATGAAAAAAGGTCAATCAATGAACAGAAAAATGATGGTAATAAAATCTACTCGTCCTTTAAATGAACGACGTAACAGAAAAATAAAAATACAGAATTCATGAACAGAAAAATGATGGAAAGCGAATCTTCTTTGAATAAGTGATGAAATTAAAAACAAAAAAACACAGAATTGATAAACAGAAAATGATGGTTAGCAAATCTACTCGTCCTTTACATTAACGACGTATTACTGATTAAAAATATAAAAAAAAACAATGAACAGAAAATGATGAGAAGCATAGGCGGCGGAAGCGGGGGGGGGGACAGATCCCCCTTAATTTGAGGTGGGGGATGGTTTCCCTCTAAAATTTTAGTTGATAACCTTTTGTTTTTCTTGTCAAATTTTTTACCTGTGTCCATCACAAAATTTCAGGTGGACCCCTCCTATTTTTGTTGGCTTAATCCGCCGCCTATATGATGGGAAGCGAATCTTCTTCTTTGAATGATGAATAGAAAAATGATGAAAATATTCGTTCTTTGAATGAAATACGTACCTGATTAAAATTACAGAATTGAAGAACAGGAGATAAAAATAAAAGACAAAAATGATTATCCTCGTCTTTACAGCAGAATAGGTGTGAGATCTACAGCTCTGTCATGGTTTGAGTCGTACCTCACAGGATGGTCCTCCAGAGTTAACATTACTGGTAAACTATCCAAACCCACTAACCTTGATTTTGGTCTTCCGCAAGGTTCGGTAGCAGGCCCTATCGGGTATTCTATATACACCCTACCAGTTGGTAATATTATTACACATCATTGTATCAACTACCATCTTTATGCCGATGACACCCAATTGTATATTTCATTTAATCCGAAAATCCCAGGAGATTTAGTTGTCGCTCTGTTTCGACTTCAGAACTGTATCTCAGATATTAGAAACTGGATGACAGTTAATAAATTGAAGTTGAATGACTCAAAAACAGAATTCTTCATAGCGGCCTCTCCACACAGTCTACGCAATCTGCCAGATCTGAAGTTAACAGTCGGCGATATATCCATAAGCCCTTCAGTTACTGTTAAAAATCTTGGTGTAATTTTTGATAGAGAAATGTCAATGGTTGACCGTGTTTCTCAAATATGCACTACTGTAACTTTTCATTTAAGGAATATTTCTCGAATTAGAAGATATATTACTCAATCTGCCTGTAACAATGCAATTCGTTCTCTAGTTCTGTCCCGTTTAGATTACTGCAATGGTCTTCTCTCTAACATTCCTGTTACTCAAGTAGATCGCATTCAAAGGCTTCAAAATTGGGCAGCTCGAATAATTTATCAAGTAACAAGATTTCACTTCTCTAAACCACTCCTTGAATCGTTACACTGGCTTCCCATACGACATCGTATAGTTTTTAAGTTACTTTTGTTAGTTTTTAAGTCTCTCAATAAGCAGGCACCTTTATATCTGCGTGATTGTTTGACCCTATACACCCCTCGCAGGAATGTACGAGCCTCCAGTGACCCATTCCGTCTCACATATAAAATCACTAAGAAACTGGCTGGAGATAGGACTTTTACCATAACCGCTTCAAAATATTGGAATCGCTTACCTTTTACTCTTAGACAATCACCATCTGTTCCTTCATTTAAAAAGGGACTTAAAACCTTTCTTTTTTCCAATCCAGATTTTTAGGATTGTACGTTTTCATTTGTATAGTTGTAATAATCTCCTTTTCTTCTTGTAAGCGCTTTGGGCCATTCTGGGAAAAGCGCAGTATATAAATAATAATAATAATACTTCTCCTTTTAAACGGAAGACGTCATTGATAACATATAAACTGAAAAATAAACCTTTAGCTGGCTTCATAAATAAACAGTGGAAAGAGAATCTACTCGTCCTTTAAGCCAAAGATGTCACTATAACTGGGTCACTCGGTCAGGAACTGGGCACATGGATTTTTAGCGGGAATTTTTCTGATGCGCGCGCTCGAGGCAGTTTTTCAACCCACTGTCTATCGGGTTGATATCTTGAAGTGCAAATGACTGGATAGTAGATTAAAAGAGAATTGAACGAAGTGGGTTTAGCCATAATGTTGTTAGCCCATCTGATAAATAGACCAAGTGACAATAGAACATCCGTCAGTAAACTGACGGGATTGCTTGAGATTGCGTCGTGTTTTTACCAAAAAGTGTCTAGTGTTGAGGCGAAAAGTACATGGACAAACGGTGATCAGGGGAGCGTTTCATGAAAGGACTTGTCAGACGTTTTTTCCGACAAGTCCTGTTTTATCCGACAGTTGCTATAGTAACATTGCTTCTCAACCAATCAGAATCCAGGAAAGTTGTCAGATCTGACAACTTGTCGGACGAAAATATTGATGAAACGCCCCCAGATCTGACTAAAATCTCGTGTTTGACGTGATAATTTGGCCTCTCTTCAGCCAGCGGCCTGCGGGAATTACCACGGGAATTTCACACGTGAAATCGGCTGGCGGTAATTTTTTGGTTCATGCCTGTCTCGGGGTAGGTGCGTGACCCCTCGGGAGGGTGTCAACTTTATTCCGAGCAATACTGTACATACAAATATATTACATAAGCATGATGTTTGTTTGTTTGTATTCATTTCCATATAAAAGATAAAATATATACATGATCAATTTAAAATAACATACAGATGGAGGATGGCCCATTTCAGCAGTATCAATAAGATACCACTGTTCTTCCATGAATGAATGACTATGTTACCATGACCAATTTTGAAAAACTATTTGAGTATCTAGTGATAAGTTTTTGTCCTACATGTATTTATTTTTTACTGGCTAAATATTATCTGTAAATTCAAAGATGTTTTACCAAACATTGAGGCCTTTAAGTTGTTTGTTAAAATCAGAAATATTTGGAATACTCCTTAGCCAAAAAGAAATAAGCTTTCCATCCACTTCAAAAAATGGAAATTTGAGATGTAACCCTGTTATTTATGAATATGCTTATACAGCTCGATATTTCTAGTCTTTTTAACCTATACATACAGCATGTACAGCAAGTAGCAACTGTGTAATGCTATGTTGTTAGTGTGTTTCCCTTGTATTTTGTTATTGTTTTGTTCGTTAAACTTTATTTTTTGTTCTTATTGCCTTTTGTTACAATAATCTGTTTTGATAAGTTGTAAATATTGTAATTTTACCTTGATTATGAATTTATGATATGATAAAACATACAAATATAAAAAAAATCACAGCAGAAGTTGCAAAAGTTAACAGTTATTGATTTTATAGTTATCTCTGTTTCATCATCTGTTGGTTATTTGATAAAAATTCTTCACTTATCTATACATTAATTATAATTTGTTAATATTCTGAAATACAGGACAAATAGGCGTCCTGAGAAGGGTTTAATGGGACGCCAGGACAAAGGGGCAAAGTATGGGACGATCCCAGGAAATACAGGACGTCTGGTCACCCTGGTTGTGGACGCCAGAAATAGTGGCGTCGCAGCACGCGAGACCCACTAACTATTTTAGTTGCACTCACAGTCAAGCTGATGAAGTAGTAGTTTTCAGCAATATTAATCCTACAAGAAGTGACCAGGAGTTACAGGCTCGTGCCTTCATCCTGTACCAGATGATGATGTTGATGATGATGACATTATAAAAAAATGGAAAATATTGAAAGTAGAGGAGCGTTTACTCACAGTCTGTTATTGTCGCCATCTTGCCGTCTTTATTACCGTAGCCTACATGTAGCTGCAAGACATGTATAGAGGAAGACAATATGAGCAGTGACAACTTAGATTTAAAAAAATACTTGCTTCGGCCGGTAATTATCATGAATCATACTTTTCATCAAGATTGTGAGCTGTAGGAAAAATGCATAAAATAACACTTTTTTAATATTTCAATGAAAACAAAGTTATAGAAAGTAAAGAATATTACCATCAGACCATATCCCAAGAAAATTGTTAAAAAGAAATGTCGAAATGACAAAAAATTAGACACATATTGGTGAACAAAAAATCACAAAACAGGTGGGACAACTTGGCCCGTGGTCGTAGTTGTCCCTGAATCCTTTGTTTAGACTGCTAGACCTCTATGTGTGGGGCATCTTCTTTGTCCACTTTGTCATCTGATGATTTCAAGGTTTGGATATTTTATCCTACTTCAATATTCACGAAGCAGTCTCCTTTATGAAATCATACTCGAAATTTTTATTGTCATCGTCTTCTCTTTTGCTCTTAATACATGGACATCTTGCTTGTATCATATTAGAGCTCCTGCCATGATTTTTGATAATTTCAATATGTTCAATGTGCACTTATATGTAGACCTATACATGTAAATGTGAATGATGTATTTATATCTTGGAAATATTTAGTATCCATTAAATGTGAAATTTGTATTCTGTGTGAAATTACATGTGATAATAATAATGTGACTAATAAAGCGCCAAATCTCCTCTGTAGAGTGCTCAAGGCGCATAAAGAGAGCAGAGTTAAAAAACATTTTTGTTAAATTAAATTGAACATTTTTATGCTACATGTACGAAGTGTGGATGAAAATAAGAGAATGCATTGAATTATATTGAGTTATTATTATCATAAACTTTACTTGTGATGTTCATGTGTGATCTAAACCATTTTTATATTAACAAGAATGTTATTTTCATTTATTCTTACAACTCGCTATAGATCTCTGAAGATTTAGTGGACAATGGTAAAATTTCGCAAAGGCGGCGCAACAGACGCAGGAACCACCGAGAATGACTCCCCCTCCAGGGGCAGCATTGGAGGAAACAGTATGGATGAAGTAGACTTGGGCTGGGGTGGAGGTCTAGGATCCCTTTCCCGTGATGGTCCGCTTGGGAAAGGCTTTGGGTCCTTTGACGGGCAAGCTGAAGCTTCGGCTAGAGGAGAATGTGAAGGTGAGGTTTAAAAGTATCATTCAATGTTCATAATTTTGGATGATAAAAAGACAATACAAAAGCCTACAGATGATGAATGTCATCATTTGTACCAGAATTTTTGCTCTTATAAAGCACTTGAGGGACAAGCTATTGTGCAAGATAACAGTGGTTCACCCTTTTCGAGGGTCCTTTTCCTTTCTTTAAACTCTCCATTATCTGTTGACTTTGTACTTCATTTTTTGTAATCTGTTCATGTACAGATTTTTTCTTTGTAGTTTGGACATGCATACTTTTTTTTATAATTTGTACTTTTGATTTTATTCTGTATGTTTAATACCATTACAGATGAATTCACAGTAGAGCAAGCTGTTGAAGCTATAGGATTTGGATGGTATCAAATTAGGATATCAGCTCTGACAGGATTCTGTTGGGTAAGTCCTTTGATAATAAAATATTTCAGATCAGTCTTTTTCTGTTACCCCCTTTTTTGTTTGTCTCTGTTGTGATGTATTTTTTTCTTTCATGCCGTAAATTTCTTAGTATCTTAGTGTAATTCCCAGTCGGTTAAACTTCCACTTCTATCTACTCATTTTTTTTTAATGAAAATTTGGGTAATAAGCAGTTCCACACATAGACTCAGTGGTATTACACCAAGTAGATATAAGGAAAAAAGTATTGCCTATTGAATTGTATATTGGAAAAATGGTAAATGGGCTAATTGGCAATTTAGAACAAATGATTAGCCTGCAAACTGGTTTAGCAGTAGAATTATACTGTAAGGATGAGACCAAATAGAAATTAGATGGCATGGGTGTAGACCAGTCGACAATCATACCTGATGAAACTCCATCCTGGTTATTTTGTTCCTTATACTAGATGGCTGATGCGATGGAGATGATGATATTATCTATCCTGTCACCTATTTTGAGATGTGAATGGAGATTAAGTTCATGGCAGGAAGCCCTTATCACAACCGTTGTATTCATTGGTATGTTCATCAGCTCCACCATCTGGGGTATGATCTGTGACAAATTTGGGAGAAGATCGGTGAGTAGACTGTCTGTACTTCCCCCCCTCTCTCTCCCCCTTTCTCCCTAGTACTATTACACGCTTCACTTTCTCTGTTTTGCAGATTGCCCAAATATAGAAGATCAGTGGCAGATCCAGGAGGGGGGGGGGGCACAGCTGGCCAGTGCCCCCCCTTTTGAGAGCTACATGTATAATCAAAATTTGTAACCCCTTTTGAATGTGAGAACCTTTTTTTTTCTTGCTTGTCAGTTTTTTTGCGGATGAAATGGCTTTCAATTTTAGGTGAAAACTTTTTTTTTCTTTTTCCTTTTTTTTTTTGCTTGTCAAATTTTTATCAGCAAAATGTGCCCCCCCTCTTTTGGGAAATCCTGAATCTGCCCCTGTAGAGGGTTCCAATTTTTTTTTTCAAATCAGATTGGATATAGTTGAATTTATATATTGGAAATTTTTTAGACGGCTAAAAGATTTTTAGAAGTGACTTTTCCATATTGGATGATCGTGTGATGATGATAGTGCTAAAGATGATGATGACAGTGATGATGATTTTAGCAATGATGATTGAAGTGATGATGATGAATTAGCCCAGCCACCATGCTGGTGAGCTTGGAAAAAATGTTCTTTAAGTTTACTACTATATGCCAAAGTATTTTGAATGTTAGCAAAAACCAAGATTTTACATTCATGCAAATCATTAAAAAGAATTGATGCCCTAAAAGATACTTCAATATATAAACATATTTGATAATCTTTGAGTATAATGGTATACAAAATGATAAAAGTTGAAAGGTTTCTCATTGCACATTTGACTTCCGTGTTCAAATTGCAGCTCATAATTATTTGTTTGCTTATAATGATCCCCCAAAATGGATATGGATGATATAGGAAGCAAAAAGGATAAAGTTGTTGTTGATCTGAAGCTTACAATGTACACACACAAATCCTTTTGCAAGATGTTATTTAATAGTTTGCCATTCATTGCCTACTGGAACCAGGTGGTTCCTATGCATCGTCTATGGAAAGTGTTAAATTGCAGTAATAACTGTTAAAATGATTTCCCATTCTAAGCTTCCTGCACAGATGCTTATCATTTGTTACCCGAGGGAGAAAAAAGAATAAATGCATTTTGTGGAAGCAAGGGAGTATCCGATGGTCGGGATAGTGCTATCGGTAAAGCAAAGTGATGACGTCCCCATTTTGTTAGCGCTATTGAAAGTCAAATATTATTTCCATCATTATTCTGTCTCTTTCCTGAGATGCATGCTCATTGATTATTCACTTAATTTATATCTGTTGTATTGTACGTTGTGTTTTAATATGAAAAATGAATACTAAAATGATGATGTTGATATTGTATATTTAGGGTCTCATCATTGCCAGCGCCTGGATCTTCTATTTTGGAGTAGTGAGCAGTTTTGCCCCTACGTTCGGTTGGATTCTTGTTATGCGAGGCTTAGTTGGAGTCGGTGTTGGAGGAGTCCCCCAATCGTAAGTTTATTTCAATACTATAGCCAATTGCTGGCAAGTCTGAAGTTCAGTTTAATTCAGAGCCTGTGTAATATTCGATTAAGGTTTGGTGATGTCAACTATATATTGACATAGTATTCTACCAATTCTTTCTTCATGAATAGATTAGTGACTGTTACATCACTTTCATTGACTATTTCTTTGAGAAAATTTGAATGTTTACATCAATCACATGTAGCACCCTTGCCTCATTTTTGTATCACCTGCATAGCAGAGTGAGACTATAGGCGCCGCTTTTCGGACGACGGCGGCGTCAACATGAAATCTTAACCTGAGGTTAAGTTTTTGAAATGACATCATAACTTAGAAAATATATGGACCTAGTTCATGAAACTTGGACATAAGGTTAATCAAGTATCACTGAACATCCTGCATGAGTTTCACGTCACATGACCAAGGTCAAAGGTCATTTAGGGTCAATGAACTTTGGCCGAATTGGGGGTATCTGTTGAATTACCATCATAACTTTGAAAGTTTATTGGTCTAGTTCATTAAACTTGGACATTAGAGTAATCAAGTATCACTGAACATCCTGTGCGCGTTTCAGGTCACATGACCAAGGTCAAAGGTCAATGAACTTTGGCCGAATTGGGTGTATCTGTTGAATTACCATCATAACTTTGAAAGTTTATGGATCTGATTCATGAAACTTGTACATAAGAGTAATCAAGTATCACTGAACATCCTGTTCGAGTTTCAGGTCACATGATCAAGGTTAAAGGTCATGTAAGGTCAATGAACTTTGGCCACATTGGGGGTATTTGTTGAATTACCATCACATCTCTGTAAGTGCATTGGTCTAGTTCATAAAACGTGCAAATAAGAGTAACCAAGTATCACTGAACATCTTGTGCACGTTATAGTAGTTTTCAAAGTCAGCAGTGCTGCTACATGTATGTTGAATCGCGTGATGAAGGTGAGACCGCCAGAGGCATTCCACTTGTTTTTTTTTTAATGAATACAGACCCTTTAAATTTTATTATACATATCACTTGACTGTTTATCAAAACCTACAAAAATAATATCCTGCAATAGTGCAATTTCTGTCCTATTCCATCAGACATGTGGATTTATAACAAAAAGGGGGAAAAATGTCAATTTTTAATTCTTTAGTTTGAGGTCATAGACCCTACTGATTTTATTGTGTCACCTGCATAGCAGAGTGAGACTATAGGCACCGCTTTTCAACTCTTACTGATGATTTTTTAATGATAATACAAGTATTAACTGATGTGTTCAGGATTTTATTCCATAAGGGGTTACTTTTTATTTCTGAACTATTCTTGTTAATGATATGGTCATGATAATAAATCACTGAACTTTGATTATGGATGTTAATCAATTATTAGTATTGATTGTATTTTGTTTGTTTATTTTTTTTTTATTAGGGTCACTCTATATTCTGAATTTCTACCATCCAAAGTCAGAGGATTGTGTGTTACATTTATTGAGGTACGTTATGTGTTTTTCAGGTATATTTCATCTTTATCTCCAGTAATGTATTTCTTAAAATGTCCATGAACCTCCATTTTCCCTCGAACATTCAAATTTCACTTTACGTGAGTCTTTGCTATCATATCAAATCCCATCATGATCATCATTCTAAAATATTTTTTTATTTAATTGTATGATATGTACATACATTGTATATGCAATTTGAACATTTCACAATACATGCACCATTAATAGTACTAACCATTAATATTCATTATTATGAGAGTCAAATTTTTTTGCTACAAGCAAGGATTTAAAGAAAGAAATGTTTTTAAACCGAACCATGAATCACAAACACAGGGAACAGTAAGGATTCATCAGTAGAACCGATGTGTTGGCTCAGTTGGTAGAGCATCCGTCTCACAACCGGGAGGTCGGGGGTTCAAACCCCTACCGTGTCAGACCAAAAGACGTTAAAAGATGGGAGTTGCTGCTACCCTTTTTGGCATTCAACGATGAACTGGAAAGAGCCTCATCAATCTGGCGCTGCACAGCGGCTGCCGGGCCCACGATCAATTGGGCAAAGCAAATTTTCGAAGTATTTCATTTCATGTCTATTTGGAACAATAAATTATGGAATTTCATTAAGATTCTAGAAAACATAGGGAGTGTTTCACTTTAGGACTTGTCAGACATGATATCCAACAAGTTAACAGTTACCATGGTAATGACTCTTCTCAACCAATCACAAGCAAGCAAAGTTGCCAGATCTGACTTAACTTGTTGGACAAAAATTGTTGATGAAATCCTCCTCTAATGTTTAACTGAGAATAGGAGAGAAGCACTGATTAGTACAAGGTGTTTAGTACAGTGTTGTTGATCAATCTCTCATAATCAATTCTGTAGATTGACGTGAATGTTTAAGGTTTCATTTATACATGTATCTAAAGTTCACGTTTTTATACATTGACAACTGAATTTACAAGCAATCACTTAATAAAAAGAACTTAGATTTCCATAGACATGTAAAGTGCAAACAAAGTACCTGTATAAAACATGAAATGTACAGAAAGTACTAATAATGATATCTTGTAGTGTCTTCAAAATCTTAGTGTGATGGAAGAATGCTGTTAACACCACACTCTCGCGCATCGCATGCGTGCAAAAATGCCCATAGCAGCACACATTAGGGCGTTTCTGCCCCGAGACAAGGAAATAATGACTGAGACAAAACGACATGGGGACAGAGCTTGTTGGTTGAATATCACAATGCCACAATCACATATTGGATGCAACTTGTGCTCAAAGATTTATTTTCACCGGGTGTATTGTTATTAGTATGAGTAGAGAAAACTTTCAACTGGACAGTAATATTGAATTGAATTAATGGATGTTTCTTGCTGAGCACTCTTTCAGGGGGCTGTTTCATGATCCTTTTTGTAAAGTCATGCCTGACTGGTTACCCTTTTTTCTGTAAGTTTGATACCCAAACTGTATGTGTCAAGTGGTAACATAATTGGAGTGCGTTTCTATAACCCTGGTCAAATTTTGAAAGGATATTGACATTTTCATTCTGTTTCTGTTTGTGGTAACTCCCGTAGGAACTCGGCAGGACAGCATTTTTTGCTGGTAAACGCCAAGCTGGCATATAACCAATTACCTATGAAACGTTTTACGTCTAGGTTAATCAGTCATACTGTCTGACGTTATAGACGACAGATACCACTCTCGGGCCTTTTTATCAAAGTGGAGACAATGGCAGAGTTGGGATTCGAACTCAAAACCTTGCGATTATGAGTCCAATGCTCTAACCACTGGACCACACGACCCATTCAGATTATTGTTAAAAAATGAACACACATAAAAAATTATCTGCAAAACAGATGGGACTAATAATGATTGAAAATCTGATTTAGCTAGCACCCAAGAAAGAGATGCCACTTGTGTGGGAAGTCATCTGTGTTAACAGACAAACATCTTTATAAAACACCATTCAGGTTTTAGCGATATCAACCAAACAATAATGATTACAGAACAGCTGAAAACCAATACAAACAGATCTCTTGAAAATTGCAAATTGCAATATAGAGATAATTGTAGTTTCTGACCTTACATCAATGAAACGATATGTAATATACTCATTTGTACTATATGCATACCAGGGTATGTTACTTCATGCACTTTGTCTCATTTGAGATGAATTATTTTTATTGCAGGTAGCAAAATCAATTTATACTTTATACATTTTCATATGGTATTTGTAGCTTGTTACACATCAGGGCAGTTTGAGTACTTATTATTATTGATTACATTATGGGTAATTGACAACTCCTGCTCCTGCATTGTAGTTTACAGTTACAGGTAATAATCATATCGGTGTTGAATTCCCTATGAATCTTGATGAGCCTCTGACGTTAAATCAATTATTATTTCATCAAATTACATGGTGTGTACTCTTTTACAATTAAAAAAGTAAATGTAGGCTTTCATATAGTAATAATAAAGTAATAACCAATTTTTATAAAATCACTTTTCCCAGAATGGCTCAAAGCGCGTTACAGCATATTATTACCCCAGTCATTGGATTAATTTCAATCCCGCACGAAAAGTTTACAATTTCCACTCCCTGGGGAGCATTCGCAGCCTCATTATGGCGCTGGCAAAATCAAACATACAATATCTTTGGCATCCTACCGGGTACCCATTTAGCACCTGGGTCAAGAGTGGCAAAGTGTGGATTAACGCCTTGCCAAAGGACGCTAGACCGCGCTGGGATTCGAACACTCGACCCTCTGTTTACAAGGCGAGAGTCAGAACCACTACACCACGGCTCTTCCACACGTACTCCATAGTACATTTTACAGTATTTAGAATTAGATTTGTTTTTGCTTTGTTTATTTAATTTGCTGAAAGGATATTTTTATTCACCTATTTTGTTTCACATTTGTTACACAGTTGTTTTGGGCTATTGGTACAATCTTTGAGGTGTGCTTGGCTCTTATAGTCATGCCCTCTCTTGGATGGAAATATCTTCTCTTATTCTCATCAATCCCTATGCTCATCTTCATCTTATTATGCAAGGTTAGTATAATTATGGTTACACTTCGTAATTCCGAAACAATGTAGGTTCGTAATTCCGAAACACGTAAATTGCTTACACCTCGATGTTCATTAATCCGAAAACGTAAAAGGGTTCGTTAATCTGAATATTTTTGGCATTATTCCGAAGGTTCGTTAGTCCCAAAACAAAATAAGGTTTGTTGTTCTGAAGGTTCGTTAATCCGAAAACGAAAAAAGGTTCGTTGTTCCGAAGGTTCGTTAGTCCGAAAACGAAATAAGGTTCGTTAATTGTTACGTTTTGGGACTAACGAACCTTCGGAATTACGAACCTCATTTCGTTTTTCGGATTAACCAACCTTCGGAATTATGAACCTCACTTTGTTTTCTGACTAATGAACCTTCGGAATTACGAACCTCAAATCGTTTTTGGACTTACGAACCTTCGGAATAACGAAGCTTCGGAATTACGAATGTATGAGATAATTATATGTTCTCATGACAAATATTGAAGTCAATTCATTATTGACCTGATTTTAGATATATAGAACCATACTACATTGACTCTAATGGGGCTAATTGCATATTCGTGTGGTCATATTTTGGGCCCAGTTGAATGTATTCCTCGTAGATGTTTTTCGACATGTTATTCCAAGATGTGATATATATGTTTAAAAAAATGATGAAGTGCTAAAATGAAAGATATTGAGCTGTCATCACTTTGATGCCAGTCTTTGTGGAACATTCCCTGACTGTAATCTCTTTGGTAAGTTTACTTAGAATTTAAAGACTAATAAAATTTGTGGGACATAGTAGTGAAAATAATAATTGTGAACTCTTAAATTCTTTCTGTGGTTAACAAAGAATATCAGAGTAAAATAGTCCACTACAAAGAATTTCTCCTGAATTCCCTCACGTTTAAGATAAAACAAATAACAGCTGAACCGGTGAGACCAATTACCTGTATGTAGTCCTGTACATGCTTATCTGTGTGCAGTCTATGTGACCTTCAGAAGACCTTCAGAAAAATTGATTTAATTTGCTCTCATTTTGGTGATTTAAATCCTTTTTTTTTACTGCAGACACAAGTACTTACGTGCACTGTAAATAGCCTTTCACTATCACCTTGAGATATTTTCCTCTGTTATTTAGATTCACAAGCAGAGCTTAATTGTATGAATAATATCTTAATGTAATTTATTGTACCCTTTCATATACCCATAACATATTATGTTATACAGGGCCCACTAGTAGAGTAGTTTCCTAATTAAAGTGGCTACCACGGGTGAATATAACAGTATCATTATTATTATTTATCATTATTTATTTTCAGTGGTTACCAGAGAGTGCAAGATACCAGGTTGCATGTGGTAATCAGCAAAAAGCACATGAAATCCTCAAGAATGTTGCTTTGGCAAACAACAAACCCATGCCTCTGGGAAGACTACGATGCGGAGATGCGGAGGTCAGTGGTATATTTTGTATTTCATCTATTGGGAGAAAACACAAGATCAACATATCCAGTTGGGTGTTTCATAAAGCTGTACGTTAGTTATGAATGACTTTGCGAGTGACTAGTGATCCTTTCTTGTGCTTTATTTACATGTAGTTCCTAAGAAAGGGTCATAAGTCGCCCATAAAGTTGCTCGTATCTTATGAACAGCTTTATGAAACACCCACCTGTTGTCCATTAGAGAGAGAATTGTACTTGAATGCAATTCAAGTCCCAAGTACGTGCTTGTTTCTGATTGGTTGGATATCATGTTACAATTGATCGCAAGTCTTTCTACAATACCTCCTACCAGTCTGAATTTAGAGGGGTTAAAATACCCGAATTTGATTTGTTTTTAGCTTCTTTATGTTGCAATTTTCCTTCTCTCTTGTTTTTGATAAAATTTGTCTTCATTTTGTTTTCCTTGATAGATATAAATACACTACTGTGAGAAATCTGGTTTCATTCCTATTTTAGAACAATATTATTTTTGTCTCGCCTGCTTAGCAGAGCGAGACTATAGGCGCCGCTTTTCCGACGGTAGCGGCGGTGACAGTATCATGATCAACATCAAATCTTAACGAAAGCTTAAGTTTTTGCAATGTCATCATTTTGTATAATCCCACCAGAGTTTGAGGTCACATGACCAAGGTCAAAGGTCATTTTGGGTCAATGACTTAGACCATGTATGGGGAATCAAAATAAAAATCTTAACCAAAGGTCAAGTTTTGAAATGTCATCATAACCTTGAAAGTTTATGGACCTAGTTCATAAAATTTTTTAACATAAGGGTAATCAAGTATTACTGAACATCCTGCCTGACTTTCACGTCACATGACCAAGGCCAAAGGTCATTTAGGGTCAATGAACTTTGGCCATGTTGGTGGTATTTGTTGATTTTAATCATAACTTTGAAAGTTTATGGATCTGGTTCATGATACTCAGACATAAGAGTAATCAAGTATTACTGAACATCCTGTGTGAGTTTCAGGTCACATGACCAAGGTCAAATGTCATTTAGGGTCAATGAATGTATATTTTTTTTGTGGAATCAAAATGAAATCATAACCCGAGGTTCATTTTTTTTAAATATAATAACTCTTAAAGTATATGGATCTAGTTAATGAAAACTGGACATAAGAGTAGTCAAGCATTATTGAACATCCTGCATGAGTTTCAGGTCACATGACCAAGGTCAAGGAACTTTGGCCGTGTTGGGGGTAGTTTATGGATCTAGTTCATGAAATGTGGACATGAGGGTAACCTTGCACAAGTCTTTGGTCACCTGATCAAATATCATTTAGGGTCAATGAACATTTTTTGTGAATGATTATTCTATAGTCGTTTTCAAAGTCATTGCCACTGCTTTATTGAATCGCATAATGCAGAAGAGACTGCCAGAGGCACTCCACTTGTTCTTGTTGGAAAGGTTGGGAGAGACTTGATACTTGATATGCTGATCCATTTGGCAGCTCATACAGGAAGCTGTACTGGCCGATGAATAAAGTGAGCCCAGTGTATAACTCTCCTGTAATTGAATATTATTCATTCATGTATCCATTCACACTATGAATGGATATTCAAAAAAGATGCATGAGTGAAATAAAAAATCTTTGATATAGAAAGGTAATACAATGACTTAATTTCTTGTTTAATTTTAATAGAAACGTGGATCATACAGAGATCTGTTCAGAACTAGAGAGTTAGGAATAACAACAGGACTTTTACTCTTCATATGGTAAGATTCTCATTTTTAAGTTAGATATTTACTTTATCAGATTTAATTTTCTTGGTTTCCATGGTTTCTACCAAGTTTTATACACTTAGGGCTCGAATTTACCGGCCGGCAAAAGGCAATTTGCTGCAATGCCCACCCAACTTGCCACGATGTCAATATCAAAATTACGATGCTTACGGCAGCTTGTTGCCATCCCTTTTCAGTTTGCCATGATGTGCTGCAGTTGAGACTCAATTTCATCTGAAAGCATCACCAATTCAGAAAGCCATAGATATTCCTATTTTTTTCCCCTTCTGGAGACCCACAAATTTGTGATTTTTCGTTCCAATGCATGCCCATCGTGAACTACTGAGCCTGTCTGTGGCGAGCTCGATTGGCGCAGAGCCATAGCGGCGAGCCCCCGAAGATCCCCGTGCACCAGCAACTAGTTTGTGCTAGCCCGATATGAATCTAGCTAGCAAGACACGCACATGTTTTTTTAGGTAGCCGCTACAAATTATACCTACGATCTTTTGAGTTCAGGAGACCCCTATTTTTTATGTGGTCAATTCCAGAGCATTGCATTTTTAGCAATCGTTGATCCAAGAGCTGTTCTGGAGACCCTTGTTTTGAGTCCAAGATTTAGTTCCAGAGGCCCCCTATTTTTGACAGGTATCATATTATAATTCAAGTACCCATGGCCTCCCCCTAACTCATCATTGTACAATCAGTATATGGCATGCCTTTGTGTATCATTAACACACGGTATATACGCAGAACCTCAAAACTGAGTGCGCTTCTCAAAAGTTTGGCCCTGTGGATCTTCCACAAAACAGTCAAAATTCACATTTCACACATATAAAATGATCTTCTGATGTCCATATTGCCTAAAAATTGGTGTAACTCTGTCATTTGCTAGCATTGAAAGGAAATAGTATCACGTTTCTGTTATAGCTCAAAAGGATCATGATTGGTGTGATATCGTCTGTATCCACACACATTAAATAAATAAAATAATAATAATAATGTACATTTATATAGCGCATATTACAATAGTTTCTAAGCGCTTAACATTTATATCTTAAAGCAATACAAGTATAAGGATTATAAATGAATTATATCACATTACGTTGCATAATATTACATTAAATTACATTACGTTAGATTACATTGCAAGAAATTATAATAAACAAAGAAAACAGATGGGTGACATGGAATTAGTGAATCGAACTACAGTCCATTGAATAGATATGTTTTGAGTCTGATCTTGAAGGTGTCTACAGAAGGAGAATCACGGATTATCACTGGGAGATCGTTCCAAAGCTTGGGGGCACACACACAGAAAGCACGGTCACCGTAGCGTGTCTTAGTGCGTGGACCTGGTGCTAGCTGCAGGTGAATTGATGTTGATGAACGGAGCCGGATGGAAGTGGTCTGAGTCTTGGGCTGGATGAGTTCTTTGATGTATGATGGTGCGAGTCCATTGAAAGCCTTGTATGTTAGAAGAAGAACCTTGAACTGAATACGTTGTGGAATAGGAAGCCAGTGAAGTGAACGAAGAATAGGAGTAATGTGCTCGTGCTTTCTTGTGCGTGTGATTAGACGTGCGGCTGTGTTCTGGATGTGCTGGAGTTTAGACAAGTGAGATGCAGGCAAGTTGATCAAGAGACTATTACAATAGTCAATCTGCGAAGTAACAAATGCATTGACCAGTCTCTCAGTGGAATTCTTGTCAAGGTACTTTCGGAGTTTCCCTATTCTATGGATGCCGAATGAAGCAGCTCTGCAGATCTTCTGGATATGTTGCTTCATGCAGAGTTTACCGTCCACTATAACCCCAAGGTCCTTAGAGCATTCAGATGGCTTGACTACAGCCCCATCAACTTCAAACTTTGGGAGCTCTGATGACCTGCGGAATGAAGATGTGACATGGATAAGTTCAGTCTTGGTACCATTGAACTTCAGATGATTTCTAGTAGCCCAGGATTTCACAGAAGATATACACTCTTCTAGTTTTAACATCCCACTTGCAACCTCACTAGACTTTAAGATGACATATAACTGTGTATCATCAGCGTACATGATGTGCTGAATGTCTTGGTGAGCATTGATGACATCAGTCAGAGGTCCGGTGTACAATATGAAGTCGAGTGGTCCCATGACGGACCCTTGCGGTACTCCACATGGAAGGGGAAATGGGTTCGACTGCACATTGTTGATAGCTACAACCTGCGTTCGATCTTCTAGGTAAGAACTGAGCCACTGCAGGACCATTCCGTCAAAACCGTATCTGCAATGGAAGCGCTGTAGCATTGTGGTGTGGTCGATCGTGTCGAATGCTGCAGAGAAGTCCAACAGAATCAGAACAGCCTCATGTCCTTTATCTATAGCTAGCAGCAGATCATTAGTGACTTTTAGGAGGGCTGTTTCAGTGGAGTGGCATGGGCGGTAAGCGGACTGCATTGCAGGAAATAGGCTATTATCGTCAAGATGTGACCTCATTCGGGCAGCAACAATCCTCTCAAGGACCTTACCGATAAAAGGCAAGTTCGCAATGGGACGGTAATGATTGAAGTCATTGCGATCCAGTGATGTTTTTTTCAGGAGAGGAAAGACATGCGATTGTTTGAATGCTGCCGGTACTTCTCCGGAAGACAAAGAGTGATTTATAAGTCTGGTTATGAATGGAGCAAGCTCTTTGATGCAGTCCTTCACAAGATACGTTGGGATAGGATCTAGTAGACATGATTTCGAAGGGCTTTTGTGAATCTCCTTCTGAACTTCAGAAACCGTAACAGGTTCGAAGATGGAAAGTCTACTGGACGTTGTTTCTCCATCAATATCGGAGGAATGACAGGAGACCTCTTGAAGACTCGAGATAATATTCTGGATCTTGTTGTAAAAGTAGAGTCCAAAGTACATTACAGTCCCACATATGCATTTGTGTGTTTTGATAAACTTGGTTGTTCTAAACTATAGGAACTATAGGCCTATCTTTTTGAGCGAAAATGTATCCGACAATTTCTTTGTTTTTGTCTCGCATGCGTAGCGGGGCAAGACATGGGTATCACTATTTCCAGTGTCGGCAGCGTCGTCATCGGCGGCGTCGTCAACAATTGTGTTGTACACCCAATAACTTTCTACAGCTTTGAGGTGGGATCACCAAATTCATACCAGAGGTCCATCTCCTGAAAGCACAGGTCAAGTTCGAATATGAGTTGAATTTGAATAAGGTCAAAGGTCAATGAACTTTCCATGACTGGCACTGTGCTGTGCTGTACATCCAATAACTTTCTACAGCTTCGAGGTAGGATCACCAAATTCATACCAGAGGTCCATCTCCTGAAGGCACTGGTCAAGTTTGAATATGAGTCGAATTTGAATAAGGTCAAAGGTCAATGAACTTTTCATGACTGGCACTGTGCTGTGTTGTACACCCAATAACTTTCTATAGCTTCGAGGTGGGATCACCAAATTCATACCAGAGGTCCATCTCCTGAAGGCACAGGTCAAGTTCGAATATGAGTCGAATTTGAATAAGGTCAAAGGTCAATGAACTTTCCATGACTGGCACTGTGCTGTGTTGTACACCCTATAACTTTCTATAGCTTCGAGATGGGATCGCCAAATTCATACCAGAGGTCCATCTCCTGAAGGCACAGGTCAAGTTCGAATATGAGTCGAATTTGAATAAGGTTAAAGGTCAAAGGTCAATGAACTTTCCATGACTGGCACTGTGCTGTGTTGTACACCCAATAACTTTCTACAGCTTCGAGGTAGGATTGCCAAATTCATACAAGAGGTCCATCTTTTGAAGGTGCAGGTCAAGTTCGAATGTGAGTTGAATTTGATTAAGGTCAAAGGTCAATGAACTTTCCATGACAATAAGTTTGCCATAACACCTTAATAATTAATTCAATTTTACTATTTCACTCACATTATTATGAATTACATTCTTTTTCACTAACATTCATTTCCTTACTTCCATGGAAATCATTATAGCTTCATAGTATTAACAGCATTCTTAGTGTTATCTCATTTCCTAGGGATAAAGTAGGCCTATAGCATTATTGCATATGTAAACTGTCAGAACCACAATTCACCCCCTAAACTGCTGACAGCCTCGGAAGTCATATAGCATAGTTTTGACATACATTCTCTTCATGACTGCAATATGCAGGCGAGACAACGCTTGGCGTTTGCCTTGTTCTTTCTTTCTTTCAATCTTTCATTTTTCTTCCCTCATTCACTCTTTCATTTCTTCCTTTTTCTTTTCTTTTCTACATTCTTGATTATTTTCCTTCTTTCTTTCCTTCATTCTTTCTTTATTTTCTTTCTTCTTTATCTTCTTTCTTTTTCTTCTTTCCTCCCCCCCCTATATTTTCTCCCCTACTTTCTTTTCATTCCTTTTTTCTTTCCTTCATTCCTTCATTCTTTATTTTATTTCTTTCCTTTTTCTTTTCTTCTTTCTTCATTTCTTTCCTTCCTTTTTTCTATTCTTTTCTTTTTTGTCCCATACATTCCTTCCTCTTTCTTTAGTTTTTTCCTTTCTTTTTTTCTTTTGTTTTAATTTTTCTTTCTTACCTTCATTTGTTTATTCCTTTTTTTTCTTTCTTTTTTCTTTTCTCCTTTCTTTCTTTCATTCCTCCTTTTTCTGTCATAATTTCTTTCTTTCTCTCCTTTCGTATTCCTTCAAGTTTTCTTCCTTTCATATTTCCTACACTCTCTACCCCGCTTGGTCATGTCGCTCCGCTTTTTCGCTGAGACTATACAAAAAAATGTACAAAAAAATGTACAAAAAAATGTGTTTTTTTTTAAACTCTTTTCATGCCTGCATTTTTTTAGTATTAGTTACATAAATAAGTGATAGTGAATGAATCATGTGTGTCTGAAATGCAGAATGTCTGCAATATTCTACATGTAGACTATATTATGTTTGACTTTGCTTAAAATTTAAGTAAGTTCAAATCATGGAACAGAAATACAACCTTTAAAAAAGAGCCCTTATGACCTTCAAAATAGCCACCACAAAGTACATTAAGGGTGACTATTTTCAGGGGGAAAATCTAAAAATAGCCTTCGTAAAAAATAAAAGTAATTTTTAGTTGATTTAATGTAATATTAATACTGGTATTATAAATCCAATACCGAAAAATAAAAGTTTTAATGCCCTTTCATAATTCTTTGGATTTTTCCTTGATGTCCTTCTAACTTGCCCTTGAAAAGATATCGAGAGAAAGTGCCTCCCAAACCCCAAAATTGCCTTCCCTAAAACTGGCGATATTCGAGGCCTGTGCACATCTTTAATCATTGCCAGACAGATATAATGAATGGCAAATTCTTCAACAATGAAAACATACCTGCCCATTTTATGAAATAGTGTATGGATTGAAGTAATTATATGAAGGGGTGAGTGAAATGTATCACCATGCTGTTTGGCCGTGATCTGGCAAAACTACGTATCTCCTTTTTTGCCATTCCGAGATATTCGAGCTTGAATATTTTACATTGCTTCTTTTGCTTTTCTTGGAAAAGTGGAAAATGGTATATCGATTTTTTTTGTTTTCCTTTGATCTGCGGAACTTATAAAAGCTATTGGCACCAAAAACTAGTTGATTTACTCATTTAATCTTCTAATTTTCCACTTTTTTTAAAACATACGCACTTTTGCCTGATAAAATCGATGACACACTCCAAGCTTTTTATCAGGCAAAACTACGTATGTTCTAACTTATCAGGCAAAACTACGTATGTCACAAGGTACGCGGCCGCGTGGCAAATGTTTATCAGGCAAAACTACGTATGTCACAAGGTACGCGGCCGCGTGGCAAATGTTTATCAGGCCTACATATGTCCTCCGCATGGCAAAGTTAGAGATACGTAGTTTTGCCTGATAAAACTTTGCCATGCGGAGGACATACGTAGGCCTGATAAACATTTGCCACGCGGCCGCGTACCTTGTGACATACGTAGTTTTGCCTGATAAGTTAGAACATACGTAGTTTTGCCTGATAAAAAGCTCGGAGTGTGTCATCGATTTTATCAGGCAAAAGTGCGTATGTTTTAAAAAAGCGACCGGTAAAATGCATGGGAGATACGTAGTTTTGCCTGATAAATCACCTTCTTCTTTTGCGGCTATTGTTCTGGCAAAACTACGTAAGTAGACTTACATAGTTTTGCCTTTTAATTCTCGTCAAAGCTTGAAAAACTACTTTTGTAAGTCGACTTACATAGTTCTGCCTTTTAAATTTAGTGATTTTTTAGAGAATTTTACAAAAACTGGGTTTCGAATCTCCCAAAATAATTGGAGTTAGAATTTGAAATTTTGACAGATGAAAGAGCGTATTCAATATTATAAGACTAAAAAACTAAAAAACGCCAAAAAATGACTTACGTAGTTCTGCCAGATCACGGCCGTGTTATATTCAAGCTAGTGATAACAAATTACCCAAAATGTAGGTATATGGTTGCAGCCATTCTATAAGAATACCATATAATCAGATTTTTCTACTTTTCTTTTTCTTTCTAGGTTTGCCAATGCATTCTCATACTATGGTCTGGTTCTGCTCAGTACAGAACTGTTTGCTTATGGAGATTCTTGCTCAGGTAAGGGTCTAATATCTACTGGGGATGAAAAATACTTCTGAATTAGGAAATGGGTTAAGATGATGGAATAGTTAGGATATTTCTATATTGGTTATATTTCTTCTTAATGAATGTGAGGGGGGTTTTAAATCTGACTTTCTTTTTCATTAGATTATAATTATGTTTTCATTTTAACAATATGATATAAACATAAAAATGTTAGGGTTGAAATCTTGCATGAAGACTTTTCAATTTTTTTAATTCATCTTGTCTCTATCTTTACCATTTGCTTTTGTTTGGATGTATGATATTCAATTTGTTCACTTTTGTACATCTTCATGTGAGAATGATGCGTGAGAATGAAATGAACCCAAACTTCCTTTTTCAGGTGCAGGAAAGACAGCGACTGATGACATGGGATGCTTTGATGAATGTAAAACACTCACTACGGCCGATTACGTTTCTCTCCTCTGGACTACGCTGGCTGAATTACCCGGTAAGCTGCAAACTACAACAGTTCATTATTCTTGTGCAATGATTTTTGTCTCACCTGCATAGCAGAGTGAGACTATAGGCGCCGCTTTTCCGACGACGGCGGCGGCGTCAACATCAAATCTTAACCTGAGGTTAAGTTTTTGAAATGACATCATAACTTAGAAAGTATATGGACCTAGTTCATGAAACTTGGCCATAAGGTTAATCAAGTATTACTGAACATCCTATTAGAGTTTCATGTCACATGACCAAGGTCAAAGGTCATTTAGGGTCAATGAACTTAGACCATGTTGGAGGAATCGACATCAAAATCTTAACCTGAGGTTAAGTTTTTGAAATGTCATCATAACTTAGAAAATATATGGACCTAGTTCGTGAAACTTGGACATAAGGTTAATCAAGTATCACTGAACATCTTGCATGAGTTTCACGTCACATGACCAAGGTCAAAGGTCATTTAGGGTCAATGAACTTTGGCCGAATTGGGGGTATCTGTTGAATTCCCATCATAACTTTGAAAGTTTATGGATCTGATTCCTGAAACTTGGACATAATAGTAATCAAGCATCACTGAACATTTTGTGCAAGTTTCAGGTCTCATTAAGGTCAAAGGTCATTTAGGGTCAATGAACTTTGGCCAAATCGGGGGTATCTGTTGAATTACCATCATAACTTTGAAAGTTTATTGGTCTAGTTCGTTAAACTTGGACATTAGAGTAATCAAGTATCACTGAACATCCTGTGCGCATTTCAGGTCACATGACCAAGGTCAAAGGTCAATGAACTTTGGCCGAATTGGGTGTATCTGTTGAATTACTATTATAACTTTGAAAGTTTATGGATCTAATTCATGAAACTTGTACATAAGAGTAATCAAGTATCACTGAACATCCTGTGCGAGTTTCAGGTCACATGATCAAGGTCAAAGGTCATGTAAGGTCAATGAACTTTGGCCATGTTGGGGTTTTTTGTTGAATAACCATCATATCTCTGTAATTTTATTGGTCTAGTTCATAAAAAGTGGACATAAGAGTAACCATGTATCACTGAACATCTTGTGCGAGTTAGAGTAGTTTTCAAAGTCAGCACTGCTGCTATATTGAATCGCGTGATGCAGGTGAGACGGCCAGAGGCATTCCACTTGTTACTTTTTGTTTTCTAAAGTGCACAGTAATTGCAAGCCTATGTCTAGCTATGATGCTCAGTCTCTGTTTGATGAAGCAATATCAAATAATGGATGTAAAGATATTTTTGGCTTGCATGCAGTGTGAAATGAGATCACAATCTTAACCTTCTTTTTTGTAAGAATAAGATACTTGTAAGTAAGATGGAATTCAGAGTCAGGTTTAAAGTCACAGGTCATCATATATTCAAATTGCTATCTTTATGATATTGGATGGATTTATCTTCATTTCAGAATGATGAAGTAAAGAATGTTGTCCTATGGACACATTAAATTTCTAGTCTTATATATGATATATAGGTTTCATGTTTCATATGAATCTGTCTTTATTAGCCCCTTGGTTCTTCTCTCTACCAACATTCCTTTGTATCTCTCATATCTTTGATTTGCAGGACTTGTGATAACATTCCTGATCATTGAGTTACTTGGACGTAAGAAGACCATGGCTGTGGAATTCCTCTGTTTTTCTCTCTTCACATTCCTCATATTCATGTGTACATCAAGGTAAGATTGCTCATTTGTCAAACTTATGGGAAAATTCTATGTTTTTAGCATTCGTATATATAGAGTACTAAATGATCATAACAATGATTATAATGACAATAAGGATTATGTAATGATATGTATTTCTATAGCTCTTAAAGCAATAAAACAAAATTTCTGTTAAATGCAAGTAACCGGCTACCCCAGAGTCTTTCTATTTACTACTTTACAGATTCTTTGTATTATACCATGGGAGAAAAAAAAATCTTGACACCACACAATCCCCAATCTAAGAAAAATATGTCATGAACACATAATTTTTGGCTGGAAAGAGCATCTTCTCCCAAATATTTGATACAATATTTATGTTGTATGTCTTCACGCTTGGATGGTCAGTAGGTATTCCTTGCAGTGATGTAAATTTTGATTTGGGCCAAAGTAAAGGCATGACTGCAGTGAATGAACCCCGATGCCAATGATATCATAATCCTACATGAGGTGTTAAACATATCCGCAAATTCTTTTTCAATGAAATTAACTTAAGAATTGATACCAAAAAAGTGTTTTTTAAACAATTATAATGTAATGTATAATATAAAGTAATGTATAATTACTGAAAAGGTTCTTTTGAAATGGATTTTAATGCAACCCTTGGCCCCATCTGGGCCCCGTCTTACAAAGAGTTATGATTGATCCAATCAACCTTAAGTATATGGAAATCCATCAATGTTCAATCAATCAAATCCATCAAAGCAATCGATTTTTTCCTAAGGAAATTTGCACAATGTCCTTTGAAAACAAAAAGAAGCATACTGAATTGTCAAGAAACAATGAATGTATGAATATTCATCATGTGTAGAAAATATTTTGAATGACCATGTATTTCAGATGTTGACGTTGCTGGCTTTCCGTAGTTGTGGTTGATTGGATCAAATGTAACTCTTTGTATGATGGGGCCCAGAATTCATTAATTGTAGTTGTGCCTTACTTTGGCACAAATCAAAATTTACATTGCTGCAAAAGAATACCTCTAAATCATCCAAGCGTTAACACATACCACATAAATATGGTATCAAATTATTTGGGAGAACGTTCTCTTTTAGGCCATATATTATAATTATGTGTTCATGACATACTTTTCCCTTAAATTATGAATTTGTGAGGTGTCAAGTTTTTTTTTACTCACATGGTATAATTAAAGACCCTCTTTCATGGCCAGCTTTCCTCTGAATAGGCGATGAAATCTTGAATTATTTGTGTCAATTGTGTACTTGATTATGAAAAAGATAACTACTGTATTTTTTTAAAGATGATTTATAAATTTCAATTAGCATTGAATTATGTTTACTGTATATAATATTAATTTACTTGTATATATCCAATCTAATAGTACATTCATAGGGTGCTTTATAAGCTTGCAAACAAAGTATATATTCTCCTATTTTTTTCAGAACGGTGTTGACTATTTTTCTCTTTGCTGCAAGAGCATTTATCTCAGGGTGTTTCCAGGCAGCCTATGTATATACCCCAGAGGTGAGAATGTGAACATATGTATAACCATGCTTTACCCTTATCCTCCCATGCATCATATATTCCACAATTTCTTTTATTTATTTATGTATTTATTTTTTTTTGTATATTTATTTATTTATTTATGTACACATGTATTTTTTCCATCATTTATTTATTTATTTATATTTTTTTTATTTTTTTATTTACTCATTCATTCATTCCAGGCAAGATTTTAACAACCATGACAGATACAATAGATTCATTACAAGAGAAATATAACTTGAGCACCAGCCAATGCCTGGAGATCACCTAAAAAAAATGAAAATTCTGTTAAGAGGTTCTTCACATTGACTGGTGCCTACATAGAAAATGTCAAATAATATGAGTTAATGTCCATTCTTTTAAAAGTCTTTGTTCAACTTGCACTGATTTCTTTATTTCTGCATCAATGTTGATCACACTTAGTTGAAATGATTCTCGGGTAATACCACAGGTGTGTTGTTGAGGATGATGGCGTCGTAGGTCATCTAAAGGTCAGAAGGTCAAGTTTTTATTCAACTTGCTCTCATTTCTTTATTTCTGCATTGATTGAGTTTAAACTTAGTAAAAATTATCATTCAGTAGAACCATGTGTATGTTTATGAGGATGATAAGGTCAAAGGTCATTTAGGGGTCAAAAGATCATATTGCATATTTCATTGATAACAAAATCAGATGAGACTTGTGGTTCGCAGACCATCTTGTTTTACATCATACCTGTTTTTAATAGATAAAGCCATTTTGATTGATATAACGTTATGTATATTAAAACTTTCAGGCATTTGGTATAAGAAGAAAAAAAATAGATAAGATGACCATTCAGCTTAGAACACCCAATATTTTCATACAGTATTGATTTTTTCGTATTTGTTTTTGTTTTGTTTACTTAATATTTAGAAAGGATTTGAACTTTCCATAATATTAGAACAGCTCTTCTGTAGTGGAAAATGCCCTTCAAAAGGGTCTCAAATGTATCCCAATAATAGTTCTATTTATAAATTAAGAGTGTATTTGTAGTATTAATGATTTGTATTCCTGTACTACAGGTCTATCCAACCACCACTAGAGCAGTAGGTCTTGGTAGTTGCAGTGCTGCTGCAAGAATAGGTGCTATCATTACCCCATTTGTGGCACAGGTAGGTTGTGACCTCATACTTGATGAGCACTTTAACAGGGCTCCCAGCCCATCAGGGAAATCAGGGAAAATTATTTTACTTTTTTCCAGTCAGAAAAAATTAGGGAAGGCCCAAAAGTCGAAAGCATGGTAGTCAGTCAGACTCTGTTATATTTTGTTGAATATCAAAACAACCTCCATTGAATGACTGGTTATGATAGTTTGACTACAATACAAGTACTGGTAGCTGTAGCACATGACCTAAATAAGGCCTCTAACTTTAAACATGATTATGTACACTAAAAAGCCAAAAGGGAGTAGCGCCCCATGCCTTTAGAGTAGCATCTTTTTAAACTTCATCAGGGAAAAATCAGGGAATTTTGTTCTCTTGTAAAGTTGGGAACCCTGTTTAAAAGGTCTCCAAACTGCACTTAACTCCGAACATGGGGAATCTCTTGCCTTAGGGCTATGTACATTAGGATAAGTTCAATATACCCTTTCATCAAACTAGCAGAAATATATTGTGAATTTTGCTTTGAAAACACAATGTTCATTTAACTCTATTAAAAAAAGGAGTGTCTAGAACCTTATTAAAAATCTATTATTTCTTTAATAGCAAAAAAGTGTTGTATGAATGTTGTAGATATTAGAAAAAAAATCATCATTTTGCACACAGGTTAAAGGTGCATTGATGCCATGAGGTAGTTACATGTAAGGTATTGAGATGGCACTGTTTTAACTGCAGCTTTATGTGCCGTATCTGAGTTTTACTTCTCAAATCCTTTTTTTCTTTTCACACTTGTTTTCCTCTGTAAAGCCTACATTAATTTTTTGGTTATTCAAAATGTTATTGTAAATCAAGAATGTTGGATCAGCAAAATATGCAGATTTTTTTGTTTCTTTTTGTTATGAAACCTCTTCTTAACTATGGATTTTCACTAAAATTTTGGAATACATTCTTCATATTCAATTCAAATAAACAATTATTTTCTTCCATTTCACAAATTTCTACATTTTTTTTGTTAACATAAATTAATACAAATGATGTAAACTCTCTGACATACTATCACAGAATTTGATAAGATTAAGTGTCTGAAGTTACTTTATTAAGAAAAATAATAAAATCCCTTATGGCGGTTGCTAATTTATCTTTTTATCTTCATATTTTGATAGGTACTTCTTCCAGTCTCAAAGAACTTGACTGTAGGTGTGTATGGGACCGTGTGTGTCTTTGGTGGAATAGCATGTCTTTTTCTTCCCATAGAGACTAAAGGCAGAGCTATGCAGGTAAGCAAAGAAAAAAGAAATATTCAGAATTTCCAAGGGTGTTTCTTAAAGCTATCCGTAAATAAAGGACTGGTGGTCCTATGTGTAGGAGCTAAATACACACCAATAAGCCAGTTCACGGTTAGCTCATGATCAACTTTTCTCAAATGACCTTTGTGATTTTTCATTAGGATAAGCACTATCATTTTCAAATGTAGATGTTGTGTAAGCCTAATGCCATGGTCACATTTGTTCTACGGCGGCCGTACGGCGAGTCGAAAACAGCCGTTTTAAAATTTGTTGTCCAACTACATATAGGTGGTTTGAATCAAAATTGATAAAACGGCTGTTTTCGACTCGCCGTACGGCCGCCGTAGAACAAATGTGACCATGGTAAGCTTTACCGGTAGGACACCAAGTACTTATTCAAATTCTAAGAACAAAAGGTATTGTATAGACCAGGTGACTAGAATAGTACATCAGGGATAAAGTTTGGAAATCTGTTTTAATGTCTGCCTTTTGCACATTTGACTATTGTTTAGGCTTCTGTCAAATACCAGTGATTACGAAGGCTCTATTTATTACTCTTCAGCTTGGATGTGATAAAATGAATATTTTGAAAGGAATACTTGAATAATCATCAAATCACAAATGCCTATGTCAGTGAATTTGAAAGCCACCTTCATCTCAAATGACCCTTTTCTGCTCGTGCGCAGTTTACAATCGTGAACAGGCTTATTCCATAAAATAATTCACCATTCTTCTCTTCATGAAGCATCAGAAGTCATGATCATTTGAGAGCATTCCAAATTATAATGAGCAAACGTAACAACAGGGTTTGCATGTATGTATGGTGGAATTATCATGTGGTGATTTCAAAAGATGTTTTTAAAGGATTCATGGTCAAATAAATGCCTACAATATTTCCTGACATTTTGCATGGAAGTGATTGTATTTGCGGATGGTGTGAGGCGGGAAGATCTGCCGTACTCAGTGAAACATCCCTTGAAATTGAACATGATGTTTAAATGGACTAGAATAAAAATCTATTACAATTTGAAGAAAAAATACGAGAAAGTGTACATGTTAAAATTCTTGGGAGTGTTGGTGGGAGATGGAGGACCATTTTGATGGTTTATTTTCAATTCAAAAGCAGTACTACTTATCAGATATTCTAATACCATGAAAGCTTTACTCTGTTCTATTGTCAATTTATTCTTATTGCCATTTGGTCTGCACTACACTCAGTCTTATATCCATTTAGTCTAATTCTCATTTTAGTCTAATATCCAGTTCAAATTTCCACTTTGTCTACAGCAAGAAACTTGCGATTAATTGGAAGTCTATTTTTGGTCCCTAAATCATTCTTTTTTCTTGCAATCAATTGTAAAGTTGTGATTGATTGCCTTTCTGCTCCTTGCAACATGGAGTGCAGTCTGATTTTTTCAGCTAGAATTGATCTCTTAATTTGAAAATCGCAATTGATTTCAAGTGTTTTCTTGCAACACCCCCTAAGGTAGACCAGATGGATATCAGACGAAATGTGTATACCCTAACCTAAATGGTAAGTGGTAAAGGGGCTCATTTTCAAAATGATATGGTTAGGAGATGAAACGGTTGAAGACAAAATAAGAATAGACCGTGTGAGATGAGACCAAATGGTAAGTAGATGAGGTGGGTGTAGACCAATCGGCTATTCACCCTATTTGAAAGATGTCTGGAGTTTGTATGTTCTTATGGTTTTATTTGTTTATCTTGTTTCAGTCATCCAACCAATAACCAGTCAGAATCCTGATGAAGCATCACTCTTGGAAGACGATCTTCATGGATTCTATGTTAGAAAGAAATTCACCATCACAAACCTCTCTGTTAAAGCACCTCCTAACATAATCAGAGGCAAACTGGATCTGAGAAGGTAAAATACATCACAATAGCATAGAAAATAAACAAATTGAATCTGTTCTTGATGCTATTATCTGAGTCAACCGCAAGAATAAAGAGAAAGCAACTTCAAATGATATAACATTGGTGTAGACATTTGACATCATGCTGTTTAGGTTGGTGGATAAGACAGTTAATCACATCCCCACTGTACTAAAGGTAAAGCCTTCGCCAGTGATCTTAAATAGAAACTAAAGAAATCAGACTACAAGTTGTGACTTGACTGTCCAGAGTCTACTCTATAAGTACAACTGAATTAGGCAGTATGCAACAATGTCATGCTTGCTTTGATAAAAAAAAAACAAATCAAACAGCCATTTTTATCATAGAGAGCTATTAAAACATTCCACTTCTGATATCACAAAAATATGTTTTCAGTACTGCTCAGCACCCGACATTCCAGGGGCCTGTAACAGTACACAAAGGTTAGAGATTGATTGTAAAATTGATTTGTATGCTTGAATGTGCATGGAAATCAGTACAATCAAGTGTTCAAATCAGCCTATGGTCAAGTGCTTAAAGCTGTGTGTTCAAAAACATGATATTTAATTCCAAATGTTGTTGTGGAAGGTCCTAGAAAAATGTGCACATCGCCTTCCCGCACAAAAGCCATTTGCGCATACTGTTAACTGCACGATAAAGGTCCTTTCGCAGGAAGGCGACGTGCAGTGCGTGCTAACGGCCTTTGTGCAGGAAGGCGAAGCCTTTGTGTGGGAAGGCAACAATGTAGCTGTCTAACAGTGATTTCCTTTATTAACTGCAAAAAGCCACTTGCCCCTGTCAAATTTCATTGAGTATTGCCAGTTTTGGTAGATTATGAATTTAATCATAATCTTTCTTTTAATGTCATTTGCAAGAGAACGAGTGACAGAGAGAGAGAGGGAAAGAGAAGGGAGAGAAATGGTGATGGAGGGAAGGATGAAAACAAAAGATTTTTGTATGGCAATTTTCCTTCTCACTACCATTATTTGTATTTTTCCAAAGCTATTCTCAGTTAGATACTTGTATGTGTTTTTATTTCATGTTTGCAAATTGAAAAGGGGATGTGATGCTCTGTACTATAGGTCACACATGTACCATATGCAATTTAACTTTTTCAATTTTATGTGTAACTGCCATAGGGTGAAATGAAAATGAATATCTTGTATTCTTTGAATTGTAATGGTATTCATGAATTAAGTTTGGCAACTTTACATCAGTAAGGAAAATACTGAAATACACATTGACTGCATGTAATGAGAGGCTGCAAGATTTGATATATTTGGGGAATTCAGATAATGAAAATGGATTTGTCAATAAGTCCAGGGTAGCGCTAGTATTATAACCAAATTAAAAGATCTTCCTCTTGAAAAAGAATGCTGAAGTTGAACAGAGGGTTATTTGTATGTCTCCATATCTGAATTTTATTTTCACTTATCAAGTGAAAAAGAAAAGAAAATAGGTACTGAATGTTAGCTGTAAATGTACTTTAGATCAATTCAAATATTATTGAAATACTCATGAAAAAATATATTTTGTCTCATAGAAATGAAAAATGAATTATTACAGATCAACATATACGATTTCAAATTGATATAAAGAGTATGTTAATTAAGCATGATTCATTTGACACATTTCACACACTTGAATGTATTTATCCAAAGCAAGAAAAGGCAATAATATGTAAATGTATGTTAGTGAATGGTGAGCTTTCAGTAGAATGGTGTTTCTAGTAGTACTAATGTTCGGTGTGTGTTTTGATAGTATGTGGATCTAGTATGTATATTTTAGCACCAAATGGTCTATGTTTATACAATAAATGAGAATTATGAGATCTATGTTTTGCTTATATGTATTACCAAAAATATATGAATGTAATCAAAAGTTGTTTATATGACAAACTGGGCTGTTATTCTTTGTCATGGGTAGCCAAGATATGCTACTGTGTATTGACAACTATTGAGCTTTAAAGCGACCTTCCATTGACAAATCATTGGGAAATCAAGGCCAAGGCTACTCTCAGAACAGAGAAGGGATTTAAGCCTCTCAGTCGGCTGCATGCCTGGGGGTGTTATGTAATAGACGCCGGCATATCTGGGAGGTCTAATATAGGAGAGCAATAGTTAGTAGAATAACCAACCAGAAATAAACTGCGTGTTTGCACTATGAAACATGTAACTTCACAGAAGTTATTTATTTTTGTTTAGCAATCAAGAGACCTGCTAAGAGTCTAGGAATTGGGATTGTTGGAAACTAGAACTGCGACGACCCAAAGTAAATAACGATCACGAGTTCGGAACAAATTTGTGCTGTCCGAACTTTTATCGCATCAGTCCGACAGGTTCATGACGGACGGATCATGTTATGCAAATCAATTGGCCCTTTGCAAATTTCATATTGATTCGATTTCCCCATGATTTGTCAATGACAGGCCGCTTTAATAGCAGTGTCATAGCTTGCAGGCCAAGTAGACGCATTCTACTTTTATGGGTAAAAGAATAAAAATATGGGGATAAGTAGGAGCCAAATAGGCTACTGGAGTCAAAATTTGAAGGAGCAGTTTTGAGAGCTATCCTCCAGCTTCAGATGTTGAGATGTGCATTGATCTGATGCTTGCTCCTGGCATCAGAGAGGCATGACCTGAAACTGGATAAGGCCTCTGGTATCATTCACAAGATAATTTCAATGAATGACCATTTTATGGTACCTTTTACTTCATCATATGGGCTATTCCACGGTTACTCACGTTACATTTGGAGACACCTTGACTCATACTTGGAGCTGTAACTCCATTATTATTGATAGGAACTAAACATCTCCTTATCACAACAAAGTACACAGTCTGACTATCCTTTGAATAAAAACAAAACTTGGGAAATTCTATTATGCTCCTGGCAAATCTTTGGAATGTGTCGGTTACTCATGTTACATGATTTGGACCAACCTGTGGAATTGCCCATATGCTGTTTGTTATAGGAGATTATGAACTGCCTGTGGAAGCTTTGCAAATCGTTTTAGAGGGTATCTGTCAGAGTTTATGTGAAAGATTATTCATTTTTTATGTCACAAAAATTACATGCTGTGCAGGCATCCTGTTCATACACACTTTTGACTTTCCTATGCATGGGAACTTACATGTACTTAATAGTTGCCTTGACCTGTAGGGCTTTTTATACAGAATAGCATGTATAAATTGTCATTGTATCTTTAAAACAAAAATTCATCACCATATAAAAACTGCAGAATGGCAAGACCAAGTCTTGCTAATGAGAAATATTCTATCATGTGGCTTATCATCCTGTATTTTATATTACAGTCTCAAGAACTTCTTTTTATCTCACTTACCTATTGAATCCCTGCTTTGTACTCACTTTAATGCATGTATCATCCATTAGGATGAATTGGAACTTATGTGAATACATTTTTTTTAAAGGAAGAAAGTTACACACTATGCAAAAATAGTTTTGAAAGGTGAATAATACTCTTCCAAAGAACCTGCCAATTAAGTACACGCAAAGATGCTACAAAGGGAAGATCGGTAATTTTTTAAACGCTCGATAAATGCTCATGGGTAAGGGCACCCACTAGCGATGAGTAAGTAAACCATAACACATCGGCATGCGAAGTGTATAAAACATATGGGGAAAATGAGAGAGGGATTTTGGAGAGGACTCAAGGGCCAGGGCAGTGCATGGGAATAATTCCACCTTCTATTACCCAGAAACCTCTGAAATATATTCATCTTGAATTCAAGAAAATAAAAATTGGAATAAAAAGATGTTTAAATGTATAAACTGTCTATTCCTTCACCCCTTCACCATTTCTCTCATATGTTTTGTACACATTCATATCGCGATATGCAGAGGTAAAAATAAGGTTGTTACTTTAGTACCC
This sequence comes from Lytechinus variegatus, assembly GCF_018143015.1. NCBI lineage: Eukaryota > Metazoa > Echinodermata > Echinoidea > Temnopleuroida > Toxopneustidae > Lytechinus > Lytechinus variegatus. The sequence continues at coordinate 63,621,854 of NC_054741.1, forward strand.
AAAGTTGTGGGGCGCTCTTCCCAAGCATTTCATTGTGTGCTCTATGTATTGTCCGATCTTCACCTTGTGGTATCTTTGGTACATGTAGCAGTAGGCCCGAGGACACTCGTGACAGCAGCCCATCAGCATTTCACATATTGAAAGTTTTTATTTGTCTTCACCTACTTATCAGAGCATGTTTATCTTGACTTTTCACAATGTGAGGGAAATATTGGATGTACTTCAAATCTATCCAAATCAATTGAGGTGGTCTAAGATATTATCCAACCTTATCGTACACGTGGAACTATCGAAACTGATCATATTACATTGATTTTGAGGGTTATTGAAATGTTGGTCTTGGATTCGACCAATTACGTTTCATGATAAGTGTAGATTTTATGAAGGTTATAGCATAATACAGAATATAACAAAAGATTGTTTGTGTATTGCATTATGATATTACAATATAAATCCTAATCAAATGTTGTGATGGGTAAATTGCACACATTAACATGTTTTTATTTTGCCAACCTGTAAGTTAACAGTACTGATATATTATTATGAAATATGAGTATTATATAAAATGGTCAGTGTGTAATGATGGAGATTTATAAAATAACAAGGGTTTATACTGCTAACATTAGATTGGATTACACTGGAACCCAATCAGCTGCGAATGTATCCAAAAACACGTAATCGGGAGGGATTCATCTCGTTTTGAAATGTTCAAAACCAGCTGAATGCCCTCCCATATACTCCCAAATTGTGGCCACAACAAATTTCATTCGGGATGTATTCTGATGGAATTCGGTTGGATTCTGGGGGGCGTTCGGGTGTTCTGGGCGGTCAATTCTTGGCGATTCTGCACTGATTTGGGACCTATTCTAACTCCCCAAATCAGAGACGAATAGGTTCTGAATCCATCCGAATCAGGCTATATTCGGGCAGAATCACTCCAATTAGGGAGAATTCGGTTTTGAGTCAAATCTCTTCCCAGGCAACCAGATTTCTGTGAATCCAAAAGGTTTGACTATAAAGGCAAAAGTACCTGTAAATCTTTACTTGATGTGCATTATTTTGTTTATCAATGTTAATTCCCAAGATTCTAAATCAATGAGTCAAGCTGATTATAATCAAAGCTGAAGTAACTAATTTACAATTTTTTAGGTTCTCATATTTAGAAGCACGTACAGAAATCTTTAACATTGCTTTTATTCTTTTCTATCAAATGTATAATGAATTTTTAATAAGTATGTCCATGGGAAAATGTATTTACAGGGTATAGTTTGGTGTATGGCTCGTGCAATATTATGATTAATGGTCTATTTTGAAGTTGTCTAATTCGTAGAGAGAAAGTAAATATTTGGTTGATTTATTTTGTAATGTAGATAAGGTTCTGGGATGTTAACATAAAATAAACAGATTTTCAGCTGAGCATAAACCATTATTTAAACTAAAACCCTTTATAATAGTTAAGCAGCTTAAAAAGTAGTATTTATTAATAGGATAATTGTTGTATTTTATTGGAAGTGAAAAGTGTTTGTGTATTTAAAGCCTGGAGGATTTATGTGTCAAGGGGAAAAGTGTGACTAATTAGCTCCAAACAGAGGATTTAATATGAGAATATTATTCAAAGGGATATGAAGCATGATTTATGTAAACCCCTGAAGAAGTATATCTACAGAATGGCTTCAAAATTGTTTGAAACGTATTAATATCATAAATTATCTGTGTTTTTCTTATAGCCTAAATTACATACTGAAGTAAAGTAAAACTTAGGATGGTATTTGGTTAATTGTAGGTATTTTTATAAAGGAAAATATTTGTGTGTGTACAGGGCTGGTATTCGATGCAATACTTAGATCAAGTCTAATTTAGATGTTGTACTTTGTATTTTTGGTTTGCGAGAAATATGTTGTAAATGATATTAAATTTAGTATCATAATTCACTTTGTGAAATCAAACTGAATTAGAAGTATCGTGGTGTCACACTGCATGACAGGCAGTAAGCATGGAGCACCAAAGTGTTGCATCATCATAATTATACACAACACATATTAAAGATTGCATTATATAATGTACTCAAATTTTCAACATCCCATGTCTCTTGCTGAGTTCCACTGTGTATGACAATATTTTGGTGTTAATGTGTAGACTGATCAGGTATGTCTATGGAAATGCGTTCATATACACTTTGGTGGTATATTTATTATATTTGTAATAAAGTACTTATTATAGAAATGTAAAATATGTCTAGAAGTTTGCTGGTTTAATTTAAATGTTCGGTGTGTGACTGAATGATTTTTGAGAGTCAGTGAGTGTTAATGGAGAATGAAGCCTTTGGAGCAAGATAGCTTGTGTGAACATTGGCGGCGGAAGCCAAAAAATTTAGAGGGGTCCACCAGAAATTTTGGGATGGACACAGGTAAAAAAAAAAGGTCATCAACCTAAATTTTAGGGGGGTGGGACCACCCCCCACCTCGATTTTTTTTGGGGGGGATAGGTCCCCCCGTCCCCCCCCCCCCCCCCGTTTCCGCCGTCTATTTGTGTGAAAACAGAAAAATCAAAGAAACAGATCAATGAAAGTTTGAGAAAAGTCGGACAAATAATGAGAAAGTTATGAGCATTTGAATATTGCGATCACTAATGCTATAGAGATCTTCACATTGGCAATGCGACAAACATGTGTAATGTCGCTTGTGAACAACTCTCCCCATTTGGTATATTTTTCTCTTCAACTGCCTCTTTTGCTACATCTATCAGTAGATCATGTATTCTTTCTAGAGGAGGGCATTTAATACAGATGTTTAAAGAATACACCATGGATAAAGGGTTTGTATCACCATAAGAAAAAGCAAAAAGAGACATTTGGGGGGTATTTCATAGTCCATCAAAGGGAAAGTTGTTCACATGTGACATCACACATCCTTGTGGCATTGCCAATGGGAGAATCTCCGTGGCATTAGTGATTGCAATATTCTAATGCTCATGCACTTTCTCATTATTTCTCCGATTTTTCTCAAACTTTCTTTGTTCTTTTTTTTTTTTTTTTTTTTCGACAGAAGCCTACTAGTTCCAAAGATTTCATTCCTCTTTAAGATTCAGCTAGATCAGTTAGAGCAATGTTGAAATTTAAGAGGGTGTATTCATACAACTTCAGCTTCGGTCACTTTGATAAGTCTTCACTCTGACACATATTGCAATAAGTGAAAGTGCAAAACATTGTTATTGTTTATTTAGCAAGAAACCCTTGTAAATCATATTCATTTTTTTTCTCCAAGAACGTGTATTATTATTGCTTTCTTACCGAAAGCAGGCGCGGATCAAGGGGGGGCTATGGGTGTGAGCGCTCCCCTGAGGATTCCCCCACCCCCAATAAAAAAAAGGGAAATGAGAGGAGGAAAAAAAAAGAAGAGGGGGAAAAAGTGGAGGAAGACGAGTGAATAAAATAAAATGAAGGGAAGACTTGGGGGGGGAAAATCTTTCATGTTACTACATTTACAAAAGTCACTACAAAAAAATTCACTCGCGCTTCGCGTTCGCATTGCATGTCCAATGAGATACATATCTTGCTCAATAGGCTGATATGGAGCTAAAAATATCAAGTATTGAAGTCAATATACAAAACATATTTCAGTTCAGACATCGAGCTTTCAGCATTTTGTTTGATTTACAAATTGATTTTCAAAAATTGCTCTGTAAAATGTCCTTTTTTAAATCTGAGTAACAGAATTTTCAGCCCGCGCTGTGCGCTCGCATTATTTGATTTGTCAAGTACCTATTCTCTTCGTGTGATCCATAAAGTTCAGGTATGATTGTCAACACCAATCAGCTAGCGCTGCGCGCTCGCATTTTGATTGGTTAGTAATGTAGGCCTATACCTCTAATGTATTTCTATAACTACTTAAAATTCCATTTTACTGACGTTTTATGAAAAATTTTCGGCTCGCGATTTGCGCTCGCATTAATTGTTTAAAAATATATCTACCCATGCACCCTATATTCATAATTACAAAAGTGCTTAAAATGTCCAGTTTCGCACTCTCATTTATGGTTATTAGATTAAGATAATAACATTTTCATGAATTCTTAATAATCAAAATGTCCCTTTTTTCACAAAAGAATATCGACAAGGTTTATTTCGCGCTTAGAAAGTAAAATAGGAAGATATTTAGTCATCATTTTCATAGAATGACAAATCCTTAAATTGTCCCGTTTCTAGGTCAAAATGAAAATTATAAAAACATAAGCTCACGCTTCGCGCTCCCATCGTTTATTTAGGGCGGTACATAATCAGATTTTTCATAAATAGGGCTTGAAATGATGCTTAAATTGATTCAGATTTCAGATTGGAATACAAATATTTTCAGCCTACGCTTCATTTTCATGATAAAAAATGCCAAGATTTTTTTTAGATTTTTAGATATAAATCTAATAAACACGCGTACGAGTGTTGATTGCGATATGCAGCTAGTTCTTTATTTAAGATATGCTTAAATTATTAAGTTTCAGATCAGAATATTAAAAAAATCTGTTCGCTACGCGCTCGCATTATTAATGTAGGAAGATACCCAATTACCCATCCTTTTCATAATGGTCTAATGTCAAGTCTACCCAAACTGAAAAGTTCGCTTGACCGAATTTATAACATTGAAACAAGCATACAACTGAAAATTACAAAAAATCTAATGTAAAATTCCCAAAATTATTACATTTACATTTAATCTCTCTTTTACAAACATCCTGGTCGGCATACAACGACACCGTTGTCACTCATTATTATCTTTTGTATTTTGTCATTTGAATTGTTAAATACTTAATTTAATCTGACCAGTAATGTAAAAATGGTTTGATTCCCTATGGGAGATATAAAGTCATCGTTAATACAATTTATTGTGATTTAGTGAGGAGCTCCTCTATTATCAAAACTTCGAAAATGTGAATAGATTTCAAATATATTAAAAATAAAAAAAAGTTGAGTGGGTGATATCGTTGGCTCCCACATAATTACCAGGGTGGATATGTATATCACTGTGGTTTTGTACGTTAATGAACAAAACTTTGAAGTGCTGTAACTTATTCCAAATCTGATTTTGATGTACGTGGTTCAGTTATTTTTTTTCTCTTCTTTCTCAAAGCACTTTCTTGATGTTGTGGTGGACTGGGCAAAAATGGAGAAACTCTGCGCTGATTTTTTTTTTTATACAAAAATCAGTCAATAATATCGAGGGTTATTTTTACCTTAAATTTGGGCCAGCTAAAGAACCCTTTCTCACCAGAGTTAACTCACCCCATAAACCACGAACAAAATGCCCGGCCCAAATTCTTTCACATCAACATTTTGGCGGCGGAACAAAAACGTTCTGAATTGGGTCTGAGTCAGAATTAACTGTTCAGTTTACCGTAGTTGATTAGCGCCAGCTTAAGATGATATTGTGAAAGTGATTTTGAATTTTCCTCAAACCTTCACCAACATTTCTTTTTTTCTGGCTTTTTTCACAACTTACTTTTCTTCAGGGTGAACTTCCCCTTTAAGCGAAACTTTGAAATCACAAAACTTTCTTATTTTACATTTGATTTTGTTGGAATTATGCTTGATGGATTTACCATGCTACTGAAATCAACTATTTGTTAATTAACTTTTAATTAACTATTAATTAATTAACTACGCATGCTTCAAATCTGAGGTTTCGTTGGCATTGGCCCTCGGTGGTCAAATTGGTCACATGATACGGCTATACTTTTAGTAGGCCATTGCCGTTCTAAAATTCAAACTATAATTCACTTAACAGACTTTAAACAATCGGCGGTATACTATCGTTCCCGATCGTGTGACTGGTATATACAGTGCGTATCAAAAAAAGTTTATGCTTAGAAATAATCCTGTAAAGTCATATATTTGTAATATCCTGAATCTTTTTCCACATTTCAACATGATCTCTTTAAGCAAATGACGATATAACTGTCAAAAAATATTTCCGCTTGAGTGAGCACCACTTACTTTTGAAAAATTAGTAAAAAATGATTTGCGAAGAAATATTTAAATTAATAAAAGTAGACGTTAATCATGAAGAAGCATGGACTTTAGCTAGGAAGATTGATTTTAAGATATATTTATCTTTTTAATGTGTTTTCTTGCCCAAAACACTTCATAGAGTACCACTGCGCCCCCCCACACAAACACCGTATCTGCTTTACATGGAGCTGTGATTCACATGAAATGACTTAGGTTTGATTTTCCTTCTGTTAATCATTGTCAAGTTTTGGAAAAGTGTAAACAAACAAGTCTTAAATGAAATATGAAATTTGAACCCACTTTGAATGTTAAAAATTGGCGAAAAATGCAAGAGATGAATAAAATAAACTTTTGTTTACATTCAGTATATGTTCAAAGGTCCAGCTGGCACAAAAAAGGCATAGGGTGTGCTTACCTAGGTTAATTTGGGTGGCGAAGTTGTTACAAAATGTTTAAATGTATCTGTTTTATGTCATGCAAAGTTGTATGAGAAATGTACCGTACAGTCAGTTTATTTTCGCCTTTTTTCCTTAACACAGCGTGAAAATGAGCATTTCTGCGTGCTTTACAAAAATGGACAGTGCTCACTCAAGTGTAATATTCCTTCGAAATTTTTACTTTAAATTGATAGATGATACTAAAATCCAAGAATATATGTGAAAAATTATGCTTTCTATTTTTCAATTCCCATGGCCTTTTCAAAGTGTAAACTTTTTACTGATATATGCACTGTATAAATTAGAGGCATCCACCGCCCCAATTTTTATAACGAAAACTCCTTTTTAATAAACATGATTGATACACAGCGTTTGTAAAAACAAAAACTGCACTATGTATTTAGGCAGGCGCGGATCCAGGGGGGGGGGCACAGGGGGCACAGGGGGCACGTGCCCCCCTTTTGAGAAGAAAAATAAAAAAAAAATAATGTAAAAATGCCATGAGGTGTTCCCCCTCTTGAAATCAAAAAACTTTTTTTTGTGTACGAAATATGCTTTATTTGTGGTTAACCGTTTATTTTTTTTCAAATTTGCCACCCTTCCCTTTGGAAAATCCTGGATCCGCCCCTGTGAGGCATCGTCTTCTTTTCATTTTTGTAACTGGGGATGCAAGGTTAAAGTCATCCATATTCCCCCTGTATAAAAAAAAAAAATCTTTTAAGGTCATTTGGATTTCCCAAAGCCACTTTCTGATACAGCTGAAAGGTTAGGCTTGTCGAATTGCTTCAACTTGGCTGTGTTTTCCGCTCTGTTGTTAAATTCCGTGTGAAAAACTGCCGTTCCGTGTTGTTCTGGATGTTTTACGCATCATCATCTCAGATATCCTGTATCCGAGATTATTTACTTCAGTTGATATCATATCTAAATTATTTCGGACAAATAAAGAGTGAATTCATTCCGCCAATTTCGGAAGTCATTGACCAAACACCTTAAGAAATCGACCATAAAAAAATAATGAAGTGTAAAACACCCTTTTTTATCACGGAATTATTGAACTCATTTTGTGAAGTAACAATTATGTAATTTGAGGCAGGTAGTTTCGAGTCATGAGGCTCTTGGGCCGAGTCCACGTCCCTGGCGATTTGTGACAATATTACATTTCACCATGTTCACAGTGCCTATATTATGTGCACTCAACGAGGAGCGTTTCCAGTCTGGGTTAATCAGTCAGAGTGGTTGATCCTATGTATAGAAGACAGATATGCCTGGGCCTTTTTATCAAAGGGTAGACAATGGTAGAGTGGGGATTCGAACTCATAACCTTACGATTATGAGTCCAATGCTCTAACCACTGGGGTTGTATCTTCCAGCAGAGAGACCCCCCCCCCACTTCCCTGCATCTATCATCATTGATCTATTAAGAAAATATGGTTACTAAAATTGTTCAGGTTTACATTACATTAGTAATTACAGAAAACATGCCCTGCATTATAGGCCTTCTGTAAGGTTTTGAAAGGATATCCCTCCAAGAAATGAATTGTATTTAACGAGAGAAATAAAGGTAAAACAAGAAGCTCAGCCATGTTTTTAGTTTTAAGAGTTCAATGTGGAACCCTCATACTTTTAGCAATTGATAAGGCACCCGACACCATTGTTCCTACCAAGCTTGGTTCCTACATATCCAACCAGTATGAATTAGGTTTTTGATTGTTAATGTCTTGTGATTCTACTCTTTATTGACTGAAAAAAAGAAAACGATAAAACATTCGATCTTGTTTTTAAAATAAAAATATTTATTCAACCAATAACAATGTGCATCTTAAAATCAGTAATAACATTTATTGACAACAATTACGCCCCAAACTAATTATAATTCTTTCATAATTATTGTTCCAAAACAGATAATGGACCGCACTCCCTTTCGTTAATGAGGAAAACATTTTCTCCTGTAGATGTTAATAACATCAAAATACAAGCGATTTTTTTCCGACGAAGGTACATACAGCTGACTTATTAAAAACAAATCCCTGACGACCCTTAATATATGATTATGTTATTTAACAGTACAAGAAACATTCAAAATACATATAACCATAACGTTGAGGTACTGTACACATGGCATTGCACAAAAACTGTTGTCAATTCATTTTGTAGAACAGTGACCTACATGAGTGAACATCTTTGCAATATTCATTTCGCAGAAAACGTATTGTATATCAACCGGGGGTGACATAACGATGGTTGTTAATTAACAGTGCATAGCGATACATTGCCGAGGCTCATCATGAAACAACTGTCACCAAGCTATGCAACAACTGTCACCAAGCGACTACACCAGTATTTTTGAATTGTAACAGTAAAAATAAAATGAAAGATACACTCTAAAAAAAATGTTTACCCAATATTGGGTAAAATTGGAACATGCATGTTGGTTAAGGTGGTGTCACACCTTGGCGTTTTAGACAGCGTATGCCCGACGTATCAAAATTTCTCTAAAACGTCGGCATACGCTGAACTTTGATTTTTTTTCAACTCTGGGCGTATACTTAGCGTATTCATAACGAGTTGGACGTATACATAACGTATTAGTAACTTATATCGAACGCTTCGTTAACTTATAAGTAACGTATTCCAACGAATGCTTAGCGTATTGCTGGCGTACACAACTTATGCCCTACGATAGCCTAACTTAAGGCGCTGTCACACCTTGGCGTTTTAGACAGCGTATGCCCGACGTATGAGGAATTTGGCGAATACGCTGGCGTACGTCGAATACGTTACGGGTAAGTTTTGCATACGTTAAGAGTACGCTAAAACACGCTGGTATACGTCGTCATACGGCGAGGTCGTCGAAAAATTTTGTGCAAGCACAAAATTTTTCGACGTATGCCAGCGTATGGCTCATACGTCCCGCATACGCGGGCCATAAGTTGTAGGCAAGTTACGCGATCGTTGACACACGTTACTCGTAAGTTACTCATAAGTCGATGTACGTCGAGATAATGTCCAGCGTACCCTAAAACTTACTTCTTACCTATGAGTAACGTGCTTTGAACGTATGTGTAACTTAACTCCAACGTATATTGACGTATGAAGACGTGCTCCGGACGACCACAAAACTTACTGAACGTGTTTATAACTTACAGCTACCGTATAATGGCGTATTGACAACGTTTATAGGAATTGGTATATAAAGGTGGGGTTCACAGGAGTTTTCTTCGGCATGGCGGTGGTGTTGATACGGTGATGTATCGTGCGGTTATGATTTGAATGGTCGAGCGGCAGCCTTTTTATATGCTACGACACGTGTTCGTCAGCGATACGCTAAGCATTCGTTGGAATACGTTACTTATAAGTTAACGAAGCGTTCGATATAAGTTACTAATACGTTATGTGTACGTCCAACTCGTTATGAATACGCTAAGTATACGCCCAGAGTTGAAAAAAACAACAACAAAGTTCAGCGTATGCCGACGTTTTAGAGAAATTTTGATACGTCGGGCATACGCTGTCTAAAACGCCAAGGTGTGACAGCGCCTTTAGGTAAAAAGATACCAAATATTTTGTAATTTTTACGCAATGTTGCGTTAAAATTTACCCTTAACCACGCATTTTGCCCAATATGGGGTAAAATAAAATACCCAGCAAACATGCAATGTTTCCTTTCTACTCAATGGTGGGTAAAATTTTACTCAGTGTTTTTAGAGTGTAAGGAATAAGAAAAAGAAGGATAAACGAAGATGAAAAATATGAAGAAAAGGAACAGAACGAAAACAAGAGAAAATATAACAATGAAAGTATGCGTGTATGTCTTTGCATTTATCCTCATTACATTAAAAAAAAAGAGTTTTAAACTCTAATTAATCTTTCTATACATCTGAAGAAACGTACCGGTAAACAGCTGTACATTTTACCCAAATTACCACTGTTTAATTACAGAAATGTTCGTACATCATGAGACTATGTTGGTTGAATCATACTTTCAAGAACGTCCTTCATAAACACAAACAATCCGGGACCAAGATAGACAATTTTCTTCTTTATTTTGTTTTCGAGGTTTGCTGAGACGCACGTACCTGCATGTCTGCTTTTTTGTCATTCTTCCGCCCCACGTGATTAAAATATGATATATCCGTCAGATAACAACTTTGATAAATGGATATCCAGTAAACTATTTTGCAGTTACTGTAATCAGAGATATCTTGGGACATCCCTTCTAAAAAGCCGATTTAAATTCAAGGTTCATAGAGGTGTTCAAAATTTAAGCCCGAGATGTGGAATTTCGAAACTGACAATCGGATTATTCAAGTTCAAAGTGACATTTATGAACATACCAAAGTGACATGCCTTCCTAACAATTTGCGCTTCTTCCATTGGTACTTTATTTCTCGGTAACAGCTTTTTCAAGAAATTCTTGATAATATATTTGTCTGTAGTAATAATAATTATACGGCATTTTTGAGGCACTGATTATCTATTAGTTGACTATTCAATGGCGCGCTATATATTACCCCGGCTTTAGCTATACTAAAGGCGCTTGGTGCATTCAAGGAATTAATCCTGCAGGATACCCATTCACCTCACCTGGGCTGAGTGCATCACAATGTGGGTGAATTTCTTGCTGAAGGAAAACATGCCATGGCTGGTAATCGAACCAACGTCCCTCCAATGAAAAGACCACTTAACCACTAGACCACGACGCCCCCAAATTAATGAGTACAAATTAACAACGGCAAACACCTGCTGATGTACGTTACTATAAAAGTGGCGATGGTCAAATCCCTAAGCTAAAAAATAATTTTCATATTTGGGTTAATCTCTCAGATAACAGAAATTAACAATGAATGTCACCAATAAGATTTGGCTGATCGGATCCCTGTGATAGTATTATTACCATATATTTCTACAGAAAAGTGTGAAACCATATCATAATTTAATTTCAAACGTCACGTTCATTGTGCGCATGAAAAGAACGAAGCAAAATGAAGGATTAGTAAAAAAAAAAATACTTGAAAATAGGATATAGATCTTTAGGCAACGGATCTGAGAATATTGGAATGAATAGAGCATCCAAGAAGCCAAAAATACCGTATCAACAACATCAATAATACCGCAGATTCAGCAGTTCAACAATATTTTTTCAGAATATAATGTCATAAAAAATCATTCATGAGGAGTGCAGTAGCATGACTTCCTTCACCGAATGGCCATTCGATTGGGCAAGTCGGGGTTTTTGCCAAAACGAAACTGAATTGCCTTTTCTTGCAGCGCCTACCATCAACATCAATGTCATGAACAACGGATTATGTTCATCTTCTCATTTAAGAAAATAGAAGCGCCGCCCCTAATTGGCCGGCACACGCGCGTCGACCATACTCCTAGGCCTCCTAGGCCTAATTATTGTCATTCGGTTCAAACCAAGGAATCGTTGGTACTGTGTCCCGAGGCTCTACCACTTACGCCAGCACCAGCGGTGTTTTCCAGGGTATTGGTAGGCGTCTCCCCTTCTGCTGTGCCGGTACTGGCTGGTCCAATCCGGTTTAGGAAGGTTAGCATTCCTTCGGGACAACCTAACGACTCCAACAACCCTCTTCTGAAATATTTGTTTTTGTAGACGTAGATGAATGGATTGAGGCAGGAATTGAAGAGCGCAAAGACAACTGAAACGTGATAGTACGGTTGGGTGAAGTCCACCGGAGCACCCATATTGAAGGCGAAGAAGATGAATTGATTGGGAGCCCAGCAGATCATGTAGGTGATGATGACGACCAAGAGTGTCTTCTGGATCTCGTGTGCAGCTTTGAGTTGCCAAGCGTTAGCATCCTTCTTTGGCTTTTGACCTATCAATGATAAGAAAGAAACATAAAGCTGGAACATTATAGTGTCTTCGACATATACACCTGTGATTTTATAAGTTTCAAGCTTTAGAAAGTTATGTTCGACGTTATTAGAACATGCACATTTGCAAAGACCTTCCTGCGTTAATATGATACTAGCTGTTTCTTCCAAATTGATTTGAAGGCGGCGCAGTGGCGTACATCACGATTATAAGAAACATAATATTTCTTTGGTTTATTTTGGAAATTTATTCATTATTGGTCAGATATATGTAGTTACGAATGATAATGAATCCAATTAGAATAGCCGACAAACTGATCTATAGTTCATAAGAGCTTTGGGGTAAGACTTTTTTTTGGAAGGGGAGGGGGAGGGTGTAATAAGTAAAAGCCTAAAATTTCAAACCAAATATATTGCTGCGTACGATACCTGTTGCTCTTTTCTCTCGTCTTTCTTGTCTCAGAGTTTCCAGTTGTTTCTTGAGCGATGCGATCATTTTATGATGGCAGAACAAGGTAGCCACAATTGGTATGACATACACAACGGCAAAGGTATAGACTCCCACGATGCGTTGAGCCGGCACCGATGGATAACCAACGAAGTCACAAGACCCTTCTTTAGCATCGTACAACCAGAAGAAGTAGATGTTGGAGAGAAAACCGATGACCCACGTCGCAGACATCATCAAAGCACTCCACTTCCTAGAGAATAGGATCTTGTACTTGACTGGGTGAACGACCGCGAAGTATCGCTCGAGGGTGACGTTCACGAGGCTGTATACGGAGGCGAAAATGGTGCACCACAGCGGGAATTTGGAGATGTATAGCCTACAAACGATCTCGCCGTTCGTGTTGTCAGCCACTCCCGGAGGATCGGGAAACAAGTGAAATGGAATGGTCCAGGTAGAGGTCAAAAGGTCAGTGAAGGCGAGATGGATGATGAAGTAACTGGTACGCGTGCGCAGTGTTGCGTTCCTGAAGAGCGCGAAGCAGACGAGGAAGTTTCCTAGGATTCCAGTCATCGCGATGATTCCGTAGACGGTGCGCACTGCGATGTTGTTTTCGATCCTGCCCACGCCCCATCCTTGACCCCCACCTTCCGGTGTCGCAGTCGAGTTCATTGTCGACATCGGTATACCTGTCATCGTGACGAGGTTTATCATAATATCCGTACTCACTTCCTCTGTATAATTATTCTCCATCTTTCCGTTAAACAATTATTATGTCATCAAAACAAAATTCTGAATGGCGTCAATAACAGTTTTACGATGGACTTGATGTTTTTTGTTCTTTACTTCACCTTCACCCCCTTTTTATGGACTTTGGTATATTCGCTTTATAACGCGGTGTTTAAATGGGTCATTTCATTGATTAAAGAACGAAATAATCAAAATCCCCTTTTTGAAGGAGAGAATAAAAAAATCATCGAGGAATACCTCATACCACCTTAGATTAATTTTCTTTTGAGAGCTGGTGACATCGTTTTAAGGTCATGATCTAACTCCTGTGGTATAAGGTGCAGTTTTTAGTTGATGGTGTCATATATTGAGATTTGAGAAGAACATAATCATTGGCATCTTCCAAGTCTTGGCCTCGGCGGATATACACCTATAATGTGACAAGTTTGAGGAAAAAAATAGAGAAGGATATTAGTTGAGTCTTGTTAGCAATAAAACCTGAAATGTAAGTGTATTTCTCAATCACTTCAAAGTTTCACTGACGTGGACCTACAAGGTCTATTCTAATACCCATGCGGACATACGCTTCTTTAGACATGTTAGACGGTTATTTAGATCCATTTCATGATTGAGCATTCTAGCGTTAATAGATGAACCTGACCAACATGTAACTTCTCTCCAATCCACCATGCGACAAAGCATTGTCATTTTAAAATGAAATACGATGACCTATTCACTAGAAAATCGTAATATGAGGAAATAATGCAGCACTCATTGAAAAGATTATACTGTACTTAAAGGATATACACAGTACAGTTGTCGTCCATAAACCGCTCCGTGTACTTTTCATTATTCGTTGAAAGCTATGTTTCTCATAAAAACGAAGGCCGTGAGAAAAGGAATGAATGCATGATAATGATGCATACATGGTTGATGAAATAATCTTCGAAAATATGACAGTTATAAAAATATCAAAAAAGTGAAAAATGCAGACATCCCCATAAAAAATAATAAGAACTCCTGATGAGCCGTATAATGAATAGAAGGTGATAAAGATAATGAGGCCTGTGGGAGCCTAGATATAAAGAGAGAGAGAGAAAAGGGAGTGAAGTGAACCCGAGATTAAAAAGACAAACTCCTTCATACAGATCAAGATAGAAGGGAGGGCAAATAGTAGAGAGGGGGTCGCTGCCCCTCCCATTAACCCTTAAAGGACTGGGGGCCGTGCCCCCTCAACGCTCAGAGTCGCGCGATATTTCCAAAACGCAATAAGAAAGCGCCGCAAAATCTTATTAAAATTTTCCTTAAAGTCTCGCACAACTTTTGAGACCAAATTTGTGGTGTACTGGTATAGAATCGCGACGCCACTGACCTTTGTCATGCCGGAAATGGCTCATTTCTATACTTCACAAAATTCTAATTGGTCTGCTTATTTAATTTCGGGTTTAATTCACTTTTTAAATGGTCTGTATTAATTTCCATTGAAAAATACAATGAAAAACAAACGATAAAAACAAGGAAAATTGGGCTTTCACAATTTTTCTTTGTGGAAACCTTTAAATAAGATTACAAAGATGACATCTGGAAAATAAATCAAATTTGAACTGAAATTGGGTGTTAAATGTGCAAATAAACGAGTAAACGGTGGCCGAGAGCAGAAGAGGGGCATCATGCCTCCCCCCTCGGGTTGTGTTGGGGTCCTCAATACATCTGTAATAACCCAGTCCTTTTAGGGTTAATCTCTGATATGGTTTTCAAGGTACGTCAATGCCAAGAACACTTAAGAAACCGCAGATGAAACCACAAACTAATGGACTTTCATTTTCAATGCTATGATCACTAACATTGTGCCCTGATATTCTCATTATTGGCATGACCAATAATATGCAAGTATTAATTCTACTTGTTGGTGATATCTATTTTCACAGCATGTCTAAAGCGAAATTTGACAGCTGCTGATCTAAAATATCGCAATAAATTTATGATATTCATAATTTTATTATGTACAGCTTTTTGGGAAAAAATAAGAGAGCCAATCGAGATTCAAAATGCTGTTAAAAATGATCGATGTCATCGTGTTTGGTTATCTTCGCAATCACTTTACTCTCTCCCTATACACCCCTATATAAGAACATTTTACTCTATAACCTATTATAAATTATGACGATTGAATCTTAAATGCGTTCACACCAAGGTACGGTCGACCGATGATACCATGGTATTAACACATTTTGCCTTACTCAGCGACCGATCGTTTTGATAAAGAAAAAACAATCGGTCACTGAGTCCGACTTGAGAGGTACTTCAGACCGATCGCGACCGATTCTGTCGTGATGTGAAAGCACATCGTACTCAGCGACCGATCGGAATGCTACATACGCCCCCTACGCCTATATCTCTACGCCCGGCTTCCGGGTACTACAACCACTGATCTCTCCCCTACCTGGATGGGAACAATAACGCTGATTGGCCTATTCCGTGTTGAAGCACCGGAAGTTGGTACCACTGATCTCTCCCCTAACTGGATATGCGGGGAGGGTCCTTTGTTTGAAGCCCGCGAGTTCTATTGTCCGCCATACCAGTTCCCCCAAAAGGAACGCGTTCGCTCCATTAGCAGGCATTGTGAGCGATACGCTAGCTGTCTGCACACTGAAGCACTCATTGCTTTTTATACAAAACTTCATATATTTAATTAAGGCGCCAGAATTTGCAATTTTCTTGAAACCATGGTACTTTCCCAGTATACAATTCGGAAACATAATTTTGAAGGGGTTGGTGTTTTTCTCACCTACGGAAGAATGGATGAAATCCTTGACTTGTCTAGGGGTATTTTGGAGGTTTTCCAAATAACCATCTTAGGATCGATATGGCGAGGACTTTCTAGGTTATGAAGGCTTATAACACTGGGCTTGAACCCCCCCCCTTTAATTTAAGTATACCCCACCCCCCCAAAAAAATCAAACAAGTGGAACACCCAAAAATTCATCGCTTTCAAACGTTGAAAATATAACTTTCATATTTTATTTCTGATTTTGATTAAATTTTGAGCATTATTGTGTGTTTTTCTCTCTATTCAAATAATCATTTTCATGAGGTGGACTCGCCCTTTAAAGAACAAGTCCACCCAACAAAAACTTGATTTGAATAAAAAGAAAAAATTCAACAAGCATAACCCTGAAAATTTCATCAAAATCGGATGTAATATGAAAGTTATGGCAGTTTAAAGTTTCGCTTCATTTCACAAAACAGTTATATGCACATCTCGGTTGGTATTCAATTATTCTAACATTTTGTGCTTCCGGCAAGGAGGTCCTAAACGTCAAATTCATAAAAATTGAAATATTGTATAATTCAAACTATAAAACACAAAAGAAATAGTGAGTAAAATCATTGACTCTCTCATTTGGATGTAACTGGCTCGTTCATATCACTATTTTTTTTTAATAAGCGAAACTTTGAAATGTCATAACTTTTTATTTTACATCAGATTTTAATGAAATTTTCAGCATTGTGCTTGTCTGATTTTTCTCTATTGATTCAAATCAACATTTTTCTGAGGTGGACTTGACCTTCTCTCTCTCTTTCCTTCTGTCACATCGATCGACCCTCTTCAATTATCCTCAACCCAGTTTGTTCATATACACTGTAGGCAGCGGAAGCGGGGGGGGGGGGGTCCTGTACCCCTAAATTTTAGGTGGGGCGCCGGCCGGGACAGACCCCCCAAAATTTATGTTGACAACTTTTTTTTTGTTCTTTTTGCTTGTCAATTTTTTTCCTGCATCCCCCCTAAATTCAGGTGGACCCCCCTAAAATCGTTGTGGTCCGCCCTGAAATTCTGGTTGATAACCCTTTTTTGATGCTTGTCAGATTATTTCTTTTGTTTTGCATCCCTTCCTAAATTTTGGGTTGATAACCTTTTTTTGCTTGTCAGATTATTTTTATTGCGTCACCCCCTAAATTTCTGGTTGATAACCCCCCCCCCCCTTTTTTTTTGCTCCACCGAGACATTTTTTCTTTGAAGACATTCGGCATCTCAAAATAAGTTCTGTGAAATTTCTGCTGTTAATCCGTCTCTGTAGCTTAATGTCTTTTTTACGTACTTAAAAAAAAGAGTTCTTGGAAAAAATAATTCGATCTATTGTTGACAGAGAAATATCACAAATTCACATGCCACAAGTTACCTAAGCCCCCTAAAGTCCTAGTCCTATACCGTACATGTACCTATAGCTTGTAAATTTTATTGTCCTTTCACAAATAAAAGATAAATAATTTTCAGAATACCTTGTAGATCCAGTCCTTGTCCCAAAAATCAGTCTATTTCGGTCAGGATCTATGCTTGCAAAATTTTTTTTTAACTCCTCCGAAACGGCAGATTTTCAGTCTTAACTTAAGTTTCACAATACATGATATACACGGTCAGTATTTTCGTGTCTCAGTCGTGATATTCTTCTGTCCAAACATGATTGATAAACTCAAAACTTGGTGACATTTGTGAATATTAATAAACTGAATATTCATTTGAATCATGGTTTGAATTCATCACGCTTCCAGAGAAATCACAACAATCGATAACCCCCCCCCCCCCGGAGTTTTAAAGTTTTGGAAACTTGCTCTGGTAATATAGAATTACCACACATGTATTTGAGCACATGGGACTACATAAAGTCTACAACTATGCAGTTCACCAGCTTGTCTTATCTGTGAAAAGTAATCCCATTTTCTCTGTTTCCACGGTCGTCACAATAAGTGCAATTATACGTGGCACAGGACGACATCTTAAACTTTGTATCAGGTATAAATTCACATTGAAAAGTGCTGTTATAAGAGTTGATTTGGTAAGTATAATTAAGAATTGACACTATTGCCGTGTACCAGACTCTACTCCGATTTTGGCTTTTTTGGGGGAACTCGGCGTGCGGAGGTACCAACTTCCGGTGCTTCAACACGGAATAGGCCAATCAGCGTTATTGTTCCCATCCAGGTAGGGGAGAGATCAGTGGTTGGTACCTCCGCATGCCGAGTTCCCCCAAAAAGCCAAAATCGGAGTAGAGTCTGGTACACGGCAATAGTGTCAATTCTTAATTATACTTACCAAATCAACTCTTATAACAGCACTTTTCAATGTGAATTTATACCTGATACAAAGTTTAAGATGTCGTCCTGTGCCACGTATAATTGCACTTATTGTGACGACCGTGGAAACAGAGAAAATGGGATTACTTTTCACAGATAAGACAAGCTGGTGAACTGCATAGTTGTAGACTTTATGTAGTCCCATGTGCTCAAATACATGTGTGGTAATTCTAAATTACCAGAGCAAGTTTCCAAAACTTTAAAACTCCGGGGGGGGGGGGGTTATCGATTGTTGTGATTTTTCTGGAAGCGTGATGAATTCAAACCATGATTCAAATGAATATTCAGTTTATTAATATTCACAAATGTCACCAAGTTTTATGAGTTTATCAACCATGTTTGGACAGAAGAATATCACGACTGAGACACGAAAATACTGACCGTGTATAGCATGTATTGTGAAACTTAAGTTAAGACTGAAAATCTGCCGTTTCGGAGGAGTTAAAAAAATATTTTTTGCAAGCATAGATCCTGACCGAAATAGACTGATTTTTGGGACAAGGACTGGATCTACAAGGTATTCTGAAAATTATTTATCTTTTATTTGTGAAAATTACAAGCTATAGGTACATGTACGGTATATGACTAGGACTTTAGGGGGCTTACGTAACTTGTGGCGTGTGAATTTGTGATATTTCTCTGTCAACAATAGATAGAATTATTTTTTCCAAGAACTCTTTTTTTAAGTACGTAAAAAAGACATTAAGCTACAGAGACGGATTAACAGACTTCAGAAATTTCACAGAACTTATTTTGAGATGCCGAATGTTCAATGTCTCGGTGGAGCAAAAAAAAGGGGGGGGGGTTATCAACCAGAAATTTAGGGGGTGACGCAATAAAAATAATCTGACAAGCAAAAAAAGGTTATCGACCCAAAATTTAGGAAGGGATGCAAAACAAAAGAAATAATCTGACAAGCATCAAAAAAGGGTTATCAACCAGAATTTCAGGGCGGACCACAACGATTTTAGGGGGTCCACCTGAATTTAAAGGGGATGCAGGAAAAAAATTGACAAGCAAAAAGAACAAAAAAAAAGTTGTCAACATAAATTTTGGGGGGTCTGTCCCCCACCTAAAATTTAGGGGTACAGGACCCCCCCCCCCCGCTTCCGCTGCCTACAGTGTATATGAACAAACTGGGTAGAGGATAATTGAAGAGGGTCGATCGATGTGACAGAAGGAAAGAGAGAGAGAGAAGGTCAAGTCCACCTCAGAAAAATGTTGATTTGAATCAAAAGAGAAAAATCAGACAAGCACAATGCTGAAAATTTCATTAAAATCTGATGTAAAATAAAAAGTTATGACATTTCAAAGTTTCGCTTATTAAAAAAAAATAGTGATATGAACGAGCCAGTTACATCCAAATGAGAGAGTCGATGATTTTACTCACTATTTCTTTTGTGTTTTATAGTTTGAATTATACAATATTTCAATTTTTACGAATTTGACGTTTAGGACCTCCTTGCCGGAAGCACAAAATGTTAAAATAATGGAATACCAACCGAGATGTGCATATAACTGTTTTGTGAAATGAAGCGAAACTTTAAACTGCCATAACTTTCATATTACATCCGATTTTGATGAAATTTTCAGGGTTATGCTTGTTGAATTTTTTTTCTTTTTATTCAAATCAAGTTTTTGTTGGGTGTGGACTTGTTCTTTAAAGGGCGAGTCCACCTCATGAAAATGATTATTTGAATAGAGAGAAAAACACACAATAATGCTCAAAATTTAATCAAAATCAGAAATAAAATATGAAAGTTACATTTTCAACGTTTGAAAACGATGAATTTTTCGGTGTTACACTTGTTTGATTTTTTTTTTTTTGGGGGGGTGGGGTAGACTTAAATTAAAGGGGGGGTTCAAGCCCAGTGTTATAAGCCTTCATAACCTAGAAAGTCCTCGCCATATCGATCCTAAGATGGTTATTTGGAAAACCTCCAAAATACCCCTATATACAAGTCAAGGATTTCATCCATTCTTCCGTAGGTGAGAAAAACACCAACCCCTTCAAAATTATGTTTCCGAATTGTATACTGGGAAAGTACCATGGTTTCAAGAAAATTGCGAATTCTGGCACCTTAAATATATGAAGTTTGTATAAAAAGCAATGAGTGCTTCAGTGTGCAGACAGCTATAGCGTATCGCTCACAATGCACATGCTAATGGAGCGATCGCGTTCCCTTTTGGGGGAACTGGTATGGCGGACAATAGAACTCGCGGGCTTCAAACAAAGGACCCTCCCAGCATATCCAGTAAAGGGAGAGATCAGTGACTACAACGACCGACCGCTCTGGGCCACTAATTAGTGGAGAGATCAGTGCTCTGGGCCTGACCAAATTTTGATGGCGGTGAGACAGCACATCCGATTGGTCGCTGGGTACGGTCTCGGCAACCGTACCTTGGTGTGAAAGGGGTGTTAGTTTAGAGATACATTTAATTGGCGATTTCCAGTATCAGTATTCTCCATTGGGACTGCTGAATAGATTCATTATGGTGATGATTTAGCGAGCAAAATGTAGTATTACCACCTGCGATCAAATAATATTGATACGTATCCCATTACAAATAAAGTAATTCTGAATAATAATGGTAAGATACAACGACCCTGGGGAACGGGACATAAATGCATCAGAACCAATTATCCAGAGGTCACCTATAATCGGTGAATTTTGTTAAACACTGGAGATTTTAAAACAAGTATACGGTGAATAAAAGCTGATGATGATTGATGTGATATATGGGGTATAGCACAAGACAGAAAATTGCTTCATTAGATGTAATTGATGTCTGGAAGGAGTGCAATAATTAGTAGAACGTTACTTTCTTTCCTGAAGAAGTACTGGTCAAGAGATATCAAAAGAGTCATTATCACATATATATTCTTCAAAATCATTTATTTCAGAGCATACAACTCAATCACAAGGATTGCTCGGATATGAGTCGGATTAGGTATCACAGCCTAGTTAATGGAAAAAATATTCAGTTAGGCCTATACTAACATTGTTGATTACAATGCTCTACACAACGCCCGAAATTTTCAAGACGTACTCTTTGTTGCATATTTTCATTGGTGATCCAAGGAATTTCATAAGCATGTTTGTATTCAAAGCGAAGGTGTTTATTGATTGCTTCAATTTCAGTTTATAAAATGATTTCTTGAATTATGAGATTAATGAGTGTTCATTCATATTAAGAATTTTAGATGATTAAAAGGAAAGTTCTCCCTTTGAGAAAATTCCATCAAAGAATAAAAAAAATATTAGAACTTTAATTGACCTGTGACGTCATATATGAGCAACTTTCCTACATATCGTAACTATGGTAAAAACAATATCAATGAAATGTAATTTTCTCAGAAAATTCAAAATATAAGTTTTTACTATACCTTCAATACATCAATAGACAAATCATGACACAACTGTTCCTTAAAAGAAAACAAACATAAGATATTACGAATCATTAAAAATGTGAAAATGTATGCATTCTATATTACACAACATGTGGGACAGCTGCTCGTTTATGACATCACAAATCAAAAAATTAAAATTCTACTAACTTTCTTAATCTTTTACGGACTTTACTCAAACCTTCGCCAATATTTAGTATTATTATTTTGTAATTTTTACAACAAACTTTTCTTCAGGGTGAACTTAAGTCCCCTCTGTCTAATTCTCAATTCCTTTATTGCTTTTATTAATTGTTTTACCTAATCAGTTACATTTAATATCCTTAGGTGTATAGTTATGCTCCCGGTCCAACACAATCTGATATACACACATTTATTGTGTTTTTCTCTTGCGATATGAAGTGAAAACAATCTGCTGAAAATGATATTTTCTGTGTGTTTCTCCATTATGCTGGTCAAATTGACCCAAATAGTCAAAACCATCTAATTTTTCATTTAAAGGCCAGACTGTGATGTTCTAAAGTTACACAACGGACAATACTTCATGTACTTCTAATAACAAATTTTGATAATTGGATTTCCTTAACGGATTGCATGTGAATCTCTACATAGTATCTTTACCAATGCAGTACTGCACGAGGACTGCCTCATGGAAGCCAGTCAGCATCATATTATATTATCTCATTATTATCTTCTGGGTCTTGAATGATCACTGTCAGTTTTCCTCGATCGGGGGTTCAACTATACATGTAGGGCAGGTAGATAAAAGTCATCTTTACTTGTTTTTTTTTAAAGATTCAATTTAGAACAAAGTATTCTGCGGCAGTTCGCATCGAATTCATCGTGTCTGTGTTATTGAGAGTATGATTCTCATGTCACAGATCCGTAGAGAAAACCTATTAGTTTTAGTCTTGACAGAGAATCTGCCCCAAAATCTGCTGTCTGAACAGATTTTGTTTAGGTGTTAAAATGCTCGGAGTGTACTTTCCAATACTGCAGTGACTTCATGTTTGGTGTCCCTATGGGTGAGTATCAACCCACTTCTTTTGTCATGCATTCATCCCAACAACACCCCTAGCTCTAATATAGGCTGCATGCGAGTCTGAAATATCATCACCAAAGTCTAGGTCGGAAATTTATTCGATTGTACAGTCAGGAGATCCCTTTCTTTACAATTACCGTCTTCATAACCAAATTGATTGCTCATGACAAAACAAATTGGTGAAAGAATGCAACCTTGACGCACTTCTGTTAGTATCTCAAACCAGTCACCAAAACCAGTCCTCCGTTATTACAAAACACCAGGGACTGTCAAAGATTGTACTGATGGTATAGTGAGCATAGTTTACGGGGGACCGTCAGTGGCGTACCTAGGATTTTCCAAGGGGGGGGGGCAAAATCGTCCGTCAAAAATTTTGACAAGCAAAAAAAAGGTCTTCACCTTCACAGGAGGGGGCCACTGGTGGCCGTCAGGGATGTGACTCGTCGCGGGGGGGGGGGGGGGCAGGGATACGTCCCTTGCATGGGTTGTGACTCGTTAGGGAGGGGGGGGGGCAGTCTGCCCCCCATAGGTACGCTAGTGGGGCCCGTAGGATGTGAGCATGTTCAGCAGGGGCCGCGGAAGCGAAGGTGGAGGGCTTCAGCCCCCCACTTTTTTTTCCAAAACCGTGTACAAAAGCGTAAAAATTACCATAATGATGCTTGTGATTTTTGCATGGTCAGCCCCCCCCCCCTCCGCCACTTTGAAAACCGTTCTGCGGCCCCTGTAATGAGCAGTGACTGTTTATTAAACGTATCGCTAACAACAGTCAGTCCATTGCATATATCCCTTGTACTTTTCAATCAGGCAGTGTGCTCCCGCGTTTACCGCGCTGGAAACCTGTTTGCCCTTGCCGATGTTTTTATAATATGGTGCTAATCTGTTTTTGTTTTAACTCCATGTTTCTAACATTTCCTATTCTATATTCAGAATCGTTTGACAAAGTATCTTTTAAGGAATAGATAGAGGAATTGATAAATCTGATTGATAAATTATAATGATTGATTATTAGTAATATTGATTATATTACTAATATCTGCCAGTTTTATTATTTTTAGGGGGCATTATTTTTTAAGGGGGGGGGGTTCAAGCTGAATGAAATGTTGACAACCCCCCCAAAAAAATAAAAGGTCTTCACCACAAACTTCACGCGTTTCGCTACCCCAAAAAATGAGAAGCAAAAAAAAAACATTTTAGGGGGGTTATGAATTCCGTATATAATAGGCCGATGTCCTCTCAGTTAACAGTTAACAATAATTAGTCTAGATCTAACTTAGATTATAGATCTAGCCTAGATCGAGTAGACTCTAGGCCGAAAGAACTTAACGTTAATTAAAAGACTCTAGATCTAGAAATCTATAGCCTAGCCCTACTGTAACAATCAAATGCTGGTCATAAGTGGTAAGAAAGTTTTTGCAGTATGTTATATAGGCAGTGTACAGCCACACGCGTGTGGTATCTAGACCCCGCTGACATACAAACAACATTCTCACTTCACTGTCACCTGCTTGCCGATCAAATGAGAATATTATTGTAGGCCTAGAATCTATGTCAACATCAGTGACATCAGGAGATAAAACCTTCATGATGAATCTTTGAGAATGTTACCTTTTCTTGATAATTAGGTCAATCCAATATTCTACATGCCCAGTTTCATTAACACATCGTTTATACTTAATCCTATGTCGTAACAGATTCGGCTACCTGGAACACATTGTAGATGTAGACATGAATATGACAGAGTAAAATGCTTTATCGCTCAAACAACCATTGCAATGTATCTACCAAAGTTTCGATAGTTTTTGTACAAAACAAGTTTTACCGTTTTAAGACAATTTAGTCTAACATTCTGTTGTACATAATAATTACATGTAGATAGTTTTTGCGATGTCAAAGCAGATGTGAACATACTGAGTAAAAAATGGTTTATCATTCAGTCCTTTATTTTGACATAACATGCTATCTCATAATAATCTGATCCTATCTGTAACGGTATTTTACCTTCAATTTACATGTTTATATTTTGGTTGACATTTATTTTACAAACTCTGTTTTACATGTAAATGTTTATTAAAGAATATAACAGAGAAAAAAATGTTTTATCGCTTTAACAGCCAATACCGTAAGCCAATACCGTATATCTATAACAGACATACAGGGACCCTTTTTTATGCATTATAACATGCCATCTGAAATATTATGATCTTTTCATGTGTATACTGTTGTAGCATATCTTTCCTTTAAATAACATGATTATATTTTATACATTGTGTTTCACATTTCTATTAAAAAAGACTTTATTCTAACATACACGTATCAATATTGTTATTTATGTGAATGAAATGAAATATTGTATTCTAATCAGTGAAGATGCCCATATACATTAACTTTGAAAGACACAAGAATTCCATAAGATATACATATACAGTGTACTTTCTAAGATTTTTATCAACTATTTCAATGCATAACTATTTGACCCACCCAAAAGAGAAGAAGATCTCTTAAACCTTAGAAAGATAATTTAAAAGCCCCTGGAAGACATACAAATCTTATGTTTTTTTCACAATTAACATCTAAAACCTCTCTCTCTATCCCCCCTCTTTCTCTCTCTCGCTCTTTTGTATTCTTTATAATTTCTCTCTCCATCTCTCTGATTTTCTCACCGTCTCTCACATTCATTTCCCAATGTCTCTCTCATTTTTCCCACTCTCTCTCACATTCATTTTTCCCACTGTCTGCCTCTCTCTATTCTTCATTTCCCCGTGTGGGTCTCTTTCATTTTTCCCTTTGTCTCTCATTTTCCTCAATGCAGTCTGTCTGACTCATTTTTCCCACCGCTATTTCTGTCTCACTTATTTTATCACCCCTTTCTCTCACTCTCACTTCTTTTCGACATCCCGCTGTACTTATATAAATTATGATTGAGCAACCTTTAGTTTAAAAAGTACAAACAACCGCAGTCTAATGTACATTGTAAGGTACATGTGCAATGTACTTACATAAACTTTCTGACCCAATACGTGTAATGATGACATTTATATATCACAATAATTGCCTCTTGACTGCTTACTGAATACACCGTGTTCTAATACATTTTTTTCATTTTATAGTTAAGATTTGGATTTCACTCTGTAATGATTATTGAAGTTCATCCTTCAGTTCAACCCAAGATGCTTAACTTAATTGAACCTCCTATTTATATTAAAAGAGAAGTCTGCTATGAATCAGTTGTTTAAATATATTTCATCAGTGAACTGCTTGGCTTTCAGTGTAAATAGGCAGTCTATAGCTGTACATACAAGAATGTCACCCCCTCCCTCAACACACACACCTTGATAAAGAAAAATGTCTCCTACCCCATGTGCTGCCACAGGTAATTGCTGCTAGTATTTCAAATTCAAAAAATCTAATTTCGACATGATTACACGTTATCAATTCACAAACTCTTTAATTACGGGTTCAATGTGCTTTTATATTGGGCATGTCTAATGTTCCTTGTATAAGCATATACAGATGTGGGTGTGGTTGTGGGTGAATTTGTGTGTTTGTTCCAAAGTACAATCAACAGTTGTGGTTAAAAAAAAGTTTTATCAAATAATTTAATCAATGAAGCTTGGTATTTGTCTGCCATTGTAGCTTTTGAAAGATTTCGTAACAAACATGTACAAAACATGGTATGTTTATGAAGAAAAAAAATCAAAGTTCAATAAAATAATTTAGAATTGACTGTTTTGTAATATTTAAGGGCCTTGAAATTATTCGTAATGATGCACATGCTATTTGTTTAAAAAATAATGAACGTTTGAGTTGAAATAGGATATAATGATGCACAGCATTTATATAGCGCCATATATCTGTCAAAGAAATTCAAAGGCGCATTGGAGGAGCCAGCCAATCTGGGTCGAAAAGAAGGGCGCGCACACAGAACTGTAACCCGCAGGTCTCTCCTCCCGATAACTGGTTGGGGAATGCAGGCGGACCGCTCGGGGACCACTACACCGGGGTTTCCCCACGATCTTTGGTCCCGGTCTTTGGTTCGACGGGCAGACGCTTTAGCGACTGAGCCAACTTCGCTCTCTAATACTACAAAATATGGCTAAATTTGCATAGTTAATTATTAACTGCAAACAGAACTAACCAATTTTCCCGAACGGTTCACGTTATGTATACAGCATTTTGCAGTATCCATGTCTGTGAAAGCGGATATTATAAAAGAATATTGTAGAAATAAGATTCTGAATGGTGAAATTGGCAGCTTTTTTTGGTTGTTGTTGCAAATAATATGAGAAATAGGAACCTGTCTTATCAGATTCAGCACATTGAAAGGGTGTGAAATAGACCGGTTTCCAACTTTTACCCCTCAAATGTTTCTGGAACTTAAATTTTCCCATTGGTTTATGGGTCTTGTCTATTGGTTCTATAGGCCTAATATTACATGTTCTCAATCTTAAAAACGATACCCCGCCCATTTTTTTATCAACATACTGGTAGTACCCCCCCCCCCCCCGAGCATGGCATTTCCTCATTAGCCACTACACTCTTGTAAATTAAAATCTGTACCAAGGTACGCATGTCCTAATCAATTTAGATAACAATTCGTAACGATTTTCATTCATGATAATTCTATTCCATTTACCACCTCCTCTTGTCATTTCTCCCTCCCCAAACTCCAGCAGTGTTGGTCAAGCAAACAGAGCGATACGTGACTACAGGGGCGGTTTAGGCGGGAGTATAGCCGCCGTGGCGTTTACTCAGCTTCTTACTCTATGTCGAAGGGGTGTCAATTTGGTTTAGAGACTCTCTTGTGGACAACGAAAACACGGTGATGGGACGTTGTCGGGATGGAAGCGGATGGAAGTCGAAGCACGACTTAATCACTGAGGCCTATTTAAACTTAAAGTCATTCTCACATCTAATTCTTCTTTCCGACACGGTACGTGTGTGTTTTAGGTCTCTCCTCTTCTCCTTCTAAAATCAACGGTGCAGGGATGAGAAAGAGGGAAATTACATTGACAATACTGATCATGGCGCCATGCAGTACATAAATTGCTGTAAAAAAATTGTAGTTCACACAATTTTGCCGTTGCCCGATGTTGACATTTATATTTCTCAATGAAAATGATCAGATCGAATTATAATGAGATCTCAGGAGTGAATAAGAAGGACATCCCTGCTGCTTTGTGGATTTATCATCAATCTTGCTGAAATAATTAAAGTAATGATTTTGATTATCCAAATGATGATATATCTGTTTTGATGCCCGTCTGTTCCCCCCATTGAAAACTGTAGGTTGCACTGTCAAGTATTATTATTTGTAGAAATAGAATAACTGAAAAATGCATTTTAAAACTTTCTACTCTTCAATGAAAATAATCAGGAAGCCACTAGCAGCGACTATCCGTCAGAAGAAACGGTTGTTAGTCGATTATTTTCTTGGGTAAAAAATGAGGGAGTACAGCCCTTGCGAGCATTCGCTAATTCAAAGAGAACTTAAACCTCAGAACATGGTGTATCATATTATGTTCGTAATGTCGCAATTATGGTCTGATAATATTCAGCATTATATCGATTCTATAAGCCAGTTCACGGTTAGCTCATGATAAACTTTTCTCAAATGACCTTTGTGATTTTTCATTAGGATAAGCACTATCATTTTCAAATGTAGATGTTGCGTAAGCTTTACCGGTAGAGTATTCAAATTTTAAGAACAATATGCATTGTACAGACCAGGTGACTAGAATAGTACGTCAGGGATGTACTATTCTGTTTTATTGTCTGCCTTTGGCACATTTGACTATTATTTAAGCTTCTGTCAATTACCAGTGACTATAAAGGCTCTACTTATTACTCTTCAGCTTGGATGTGATAAAATGAATATTTTGAAAGGAATACAGTCAGTCAGTCATGAATAATCATCAAATCGCAAATGCCTATGTCAGTGAATTTGAAAGCCACCTTCATGGTTTATCTCAAATGACCTTTTTCTGCTCGAGCGCAGTTTACAACCGTGAACAGGCTTATTCAGGAAGTATGAAATTCTATCGTATACATAATTTAAAACAAGACATCTAGAGATTTTGGTCAAGAGCCAGAGCACTTGATGATCCAGGGATGCAGTATTACTAAAGCTTCATAATTGTTTTCACAAGGCATGTAGGTCGTGAGAATATAATTTCATGTTTATAATTATAGGCCCTAAGTACTTTTTTTTCAAAAGGTTTGTATCCAGAGGTAGATCAGAGGCAATTAAAGCCGATCCAAAGATGACGTCATAATACTCTAAAGAAATAACAGGGGACCTGTGTGACCCATACCCCTCTTTTTGACAGGATAGTCTTCTACTCATTTCTCACTTATTACTCTTTCTCTCTCTCTCTCTTTCTCTCTTTCTTTATTTTCTCCCTTTTTATCATTGGATCAAAGATTGATAAAAGAGAAATGCCATTGATATCATAATGCAATCTTTATAACATGAAAGTGCACAATAGCATGATCAAATCAGGGATGGATCATTTTTTTAAAATAATTGTGGAGGCTTAGTAAGGTTTTGTTTTGATCGGGGGTGGGGCAGGCGCTGATCCCGATTTGGACAGTTAACGGTTGCGGATTTGACAAGCAAAAATAATAGAAATTAAGAAAAGTGAAATAAAAAGAAGACATTTTCAATTTTTTTAAGGTGCGCCCACATCCCCCCATCTGTCGGTCCGCACCATGGAAGCAAAAAAAAGAGGGGGGGGGGGGAGTTCTAAGTCCAAAAACTGAATGCTTTTGTGTATTGAAAAAGCATCACCCCCCTCATCATGCTCATAAAAAAATAATCTTACTACGAACGAAACGATTTTCAAAGATAGTAACACCTTTGGCCATGCACAGACACTGATATAGGGAGTCAAAATATGCCTACACCCCCCAGATCTTTTAATTTGTTTTGGTGAATCGATATAAGGAAACGGAAGCAGGATGTTTCTCGATTGGTCAATCGTGCAGGTATCTTAATATACAAAGATCGAATGATATTGATGTTGATTGCAATCGTGATACTTTCACTTTAATCTGTTACGTTCGCACTGTCCTACGATCCTTTACGAAAGCCACGACTCGCAACAGATCGCGGAAATGTGTGAACAATTCAAAAATTGTCTACTATCAATACGATTGTCAAGACTGATATGATATGATCTGTTACGATCTGATATGATCACTACGATTACCCCCACGACGCTTGAATCATGATGCGAATCGTGACAGTGATGGGTACTAGGTATTAAGATTAAGAACGTGGTAACTGGTGTTTGCGTCTATGAAATATGCGTGTTGTATTGAAATCAAATCATCTACAACCGATTAAAATAATATTAAAGGAAAATATGCAGGAAAATATTCTTGTTTGCATTGATTCTTTTCCAGTAAGCAGGAGTATGTGGAATAGCAACCGAACTTAGCACAAAGGTGTTAATTTCAGCATTTCACAGTTCATAATGTATGGCTTTTGAGGGGTTTTTTTGCACTTAAAAATGTATACTATATGTTCTAAAATTTTGTTGGTTATGGGAAATACTTCTCCGACAGAGATCCAGAGGGAGTCGTGAAGATTTTCAGTAAGAAACAGAATGAGATAGGAATAAGAGTAAATGCAACCCCTATACACCTCGAATTTTACTTTCTAACATCATAAAATAATAAGAATAATAATAGGAATAATAACAATAATAACATAATAAGAATACAAATATAATAAGAATGTGTGATTTGTCACGTATGCAAAACCGATTCTGAATTCAATGCTTGATAACATGACATGAAGACAGTAATGCAACTCCTTTTTTCAATGAACGAAATAAAGAATGAAAGAAGTGTTAAGATGTACCTGACATATCTTCTAAGTATTATCCGCATTTTTGTTTCTTTACAAGATGCATTATCTTAAGTTCTCGAAGTGCCCCCCCCCCTGACACGGGTGATTTATCACGTAGGGTCATAACACACCCGGATCTCTATTTATGCCCTCTATAAAGCGACACCCAGTGATATACTGGTAGAATTATTATACAAGGTGTCCGTTTACTGATCAAAATAAAGAATGAATAAGTAAACTTGCTCCTGCATGACAATTTACCAGATACGCACGTTATAATGTAAGTGATTTGAATGAATTATGAAAACTCTCCAAAAGGAAATTACCCATGTTTGTTTGGTAAAATGTCTCGAAGTATTATTACTACGTTGATTTTTACAAAATGATGTGTGATTATCTACCCCTGAAATGCAAGGTTTCACCCTTTCCCCAATTAGAGTAATAAAAACCTTTAATAAAAAGGAAGTTAATTCAAGGAACTTGTTTGTTAGATCCGACATCATCGGTTTTGATTAGCTGGAAAGCACCCTGGTGCCTGACTATTCGGTAACCCGAGGATGTTTGTTTGCTTTATCAGTATCACAATATAGTCTTATAATGTATATATGGTAGCCTTATCACATACAATGACGATAAATCTATAGCAACTTTAACTCTTTGCAACATTAAGTTCAGTTCATTTTATATATTTTCTCACCAAGATAAAATAACAATATAAAATACAAGAATGAAAATGACATGTATAAGAGAAAAACGGAAACTACTAAAAGGTTTGTACAAACTTGTGAGATGTAGCTCCCAGTACAAGAGCAATAATACATCAATGGTGCAATTCAACAACGGGGTCATTAAATATCTCGTTAAATTCTTGTTATCCTCTAAAAACATAATTTAAAGTCAGATTTTATTCTCAAATCTTTTGTCAAAAGAGGTATTTGTTTCGAGACTGATTTGCACTGCACCTCCTTGAAGGGCAATCCTTATTTGGAATGTCATAACTTTATCATTTTACATCAAAATTTTGATGGAAATTGATGCTTCTTTGGCTTTTCGCTATTAATTCAAATTAACATGTTGTTTTGGAGTACTTGGCCTTTAACGTTCCATCACACAAGTTTTATCGAATCTCTCTTTCATCCCACCAACCGTCTCCCCTCTTCACCTCTCTCTCTTTAAATCTCTATTTTATCACGCACTGTGATACATCATTTTGACAGCTACATGTACCAGCAATTTGCAAAATCTACACGAACTAGGCCATCTATGTCCAATAATAAAATATGGACCAATGATGGGCGGTTGAATTTTGTTTGATCACGATAATTAGAATAGTATAGACCCATCAACTGATATTCGCTTCAATGAAATAGACTAATTAATTTAAGATGACCAAGCTTAAATGAGACACTTTCACTGAATTAATTCTACAGTGCGTCCCCCAAAAAACAATATACTTTTGAAATGGCTGCCAAATAAAAAAAATATATCCCTTTTGGGAGACAGATTTATATATATGGAAAGCAAATAAAGTCAACTTTCAAATGACACCAAAAAGTTGCAAAACTATATATTCATGCTTGAGCGAGCACTGCCCACTGAAACAAAAGGTATGTGAATTAGGGTGGGCTAGAATTAGCCTTTCAATTCTTTCCAGGGTTTTTTGTTTGGAACTTGTAAAGTTGAGGGATTTGTGATGAATTAATAATCAATTGTGATCAGTTTGTTGTTCGAGAATTTTTTCTTTAGTTATTGAATTGAAATTTAATGCATGAGTGATCATGAATTTCATTTTTTTTTAGTGCAGCATTTTGACTTTATCATGTGGATCTCATAATGTGTTCATGAGAATCAGGAGAATAGGGGGTAAGATAGGACTTAAGTAGGTGAAGTACTTTGATGGGATAATGGTCAACAGAACAATAAGCAACCCCTCCCTCCATCTCTACCCCTCCCCCACTTCTCTCCTCCTGAGAGACTCAGCCTGGCTAGGTTGGGCATACAGTTTAGTCCTTTGGAACTTGCAAAGCTAATGGTGTTATGCTAAATTAATGAGTGAAATAAGTTTTGGCTTCTTAGGCAATTTTCATGAGTTACTAAATTAAAACTTAATGCATGAGTAAACAGGAAATATAATTTTAGTGTAGCATATTCATCTTGTGGACCTCGGCAGCGTGTTCTTGAGAGTCAGAGTAATGTGATGTTCCGTTACAAGCAAGAGGTATGGCAAGACATGGTTAAAAGGGCATTCATCTTCTTTGTGTCCTTTTACAAGTTAAAAGTCATATGTATCCCCCCCCCCTCCACCTCTATTCCCTCGGCTCCTCTCTCTCTTTCTCTGTCTCACTTCCTGGATTGTAGCCTATTCAAAACTAAACTGCAAAGTAACCGGTGGCTGATGGTCTGTTTTCTTTCATTGAATGATTACCAAGGAATTGACTGATTATGTTGATTTATGCAATAATTTATTGAAAAGAATGAATACTTGATTGATCACATTGACCATTGAATGAGTTGATTTATTGATGCATTGCTGATTAAAATGATTGATAGGAAATAAGTTGATGCCCCAATTCAGAATTTATCATTAAATCAACATTCTGCTCTGGACTTTACGCGTACATGACAATAGCAATCAGTCTCTCAACAGGAGGGGAGGTCGGGAGAAAGGAAGGGGGGGGGGGGGCTAAATGTTCTGTTGACCCTTATTCCATCAACCAACTTCTCCCACTTAAAGTCTCATCCCCTATTCTCCCAACTCCCATGAGCACATTGCTGAGATCCTCATGATAAAGTTGAAATGCTGACCAAAAAAGTGTAATTTGTGTTCACTCATGCATTAAAATTAAATTTGATAATTCATCTTTTTTTTTAAACAACCAAAACTGGTCACGGTTGATCATTACTTTATCACAACACCCTCAACTTTGCAAGTTCCATAGGATTTGCCTTTCAAAAACTGACAGAAATTGGAAGGCTAATTCCGGCCCAGCCTAATTTTCATGCCCTTGTTTCAGTGGACAGTGCTCACTCAAGTATGAATAGTTTTCCCATTTTTTTGGTGTCAATTGAAAGTTGACTTCATTGGCTTCCCTTATGTAAGTGTTTTCCCAAAAAGTGATATATTTTCCATTTGGCAGCCATTTCAAAAGTGTATATTTTTGGGGGGACGCATGCACTGTATATCTATGCAGACTGTGCTATTGACATCTTTCGACGTTCTTTTTTTTTCCAAAAGGTCATCTGAACATGATTTTAGTTTTAAGCGGCCATCTGGCAAGGCAGTTAATTTGGTAAATGAATGATGAAAAATCGTTGATAAACGCTGACTTTTTCTCCTTTTCAGTGCTGCAAAATTGTAATGTGACCGTAAATCAACCATAGATTAATTAAAATTAAAGCGAAATGTTTTTTTTTTTCAAAATTCGCTGAGTACACTGAGAACTCATCAAGATGTATTCGGAGGACATATTGTGTCAGAAAATCACAATCAAGAAAAAAAAGAGAAAAGGAAAAAGAGAAGGGTAAAATATTATATTATTTTCTGCATATTATGTCAAAATTTTAATTTTTGTACGAAAGTGTTGAAAATTTTGCTCGCTCGCTTTGCCCGCCGCAACTTTTGATGAATTTTGCCCCGATAACGCAATATTTCGCCCCCTCAAAATTATTGCCTCATTTCGTCACTGAGTAGGATTTATTCGAATAATTATTATAGAAAATGGCATCACGTGGATAACATTTATTTTCGTGGTTTCAACGCCATCAAATAAATGCCCAGGTCTTGATGGTTTAGGATCAAATGTGTGTTAAAAATTTTAGACCAATTTCACTGTTGACTGTGGATTACAAATTCATTGCTAGGTGTTTTGCACAAAGATTGAAAGTACTTTAGGTGGATGTAATTCCTAACAATCAATCCGGATTGATGAAAGGTAGAAATATTGCTCACAATATAAGATCGATTATTGATTTGATTGATTATACTAACACACACGATGTCCATGCAGGTGGGCTATACTTCTCGATAAAGAGAAAGCTTTCTGCAGGGTGGAACATGAAAATATGTACTGAGTAATGGAAAGTTTTGATGTGGGTCATGACTTTACAACCTGTTTTTTTTGTGAATATTTTTTTGAATGAAAGTTGTTTACATAATGAAATAAATGGCTATGTTTTGAGTAATGGATATATGCCACCCATTGACAATATGAATAGAGGAATATGCAGGGTTGTCCAATATCGCCTTATTTGTTCCTTTTAGCGATAGCAATTTGGGGTATATCTGTAAGAAGTAATTCACTTGTCAAAGGAATTCAAATTGGGGACATGGAGCAGAAGCTAAGTATGTATGCAGATGAAACATCTTGCTTTTTAAATGGAGAATATTATGATATCTATTACGAATTTATTTGTTACTTTGGACAAGTTTGGTGCATATTCTGGTTGTAAGGTAAATTCAAGTAAAAGTGGAGGTTTTTGACTATGATCCTTTAAAAAAATCTACAGAAAATCCAATAAATGAAAAGGAATTAACTTGGAAGGATTCAAAGTTTTCACGTTTGGGTATTGATTTATCCCTGGATTTAAGTTTACTATTTTGATAAAAGACTGATGGGAATCTGCTGGCATTCGAGGTGCCTGTCCCTTTCGGCAACATTACTGTAGTTCAAACTTTGATACCGCCAAAACTGTTGTTTCTTTTTACGACATTCTGTATAACTATACCTGAGAACTTTTTCAAAAGGTTGGATAAATTTGTTTTATAAATTTATTTGGTCAGGGGGGTGATAGAGAAAAGCGTCAATTAATGCGTAACGATAAAATCCAGTGTGGTCTGAAAATGGTTGATGTCAGGGAATTTGACCATGCTCAAAAAAATTAGTGAAATATATTTTAGATGATGGTTTTGATCTAAGTGATTTTCATGAAGATTTCACATTTTTATTTCGAGCACATGCTCCTGACAACATTCTTAGAATTCAACTTACAGAAACTTTGAGAACTTGGTTTAAGTCAAGAATGTTAAAGAATATGAACCTTGTGGAAATGCACAAACAGGACTCTTTGTGGTATAACAGGAACATATGTTAAAAAAAACTTTTTTCTTCTACTCAGTTTGGTATGAAAAGGGTATCAAAACGGTTAAGGATATGATTTATGATGATGGTAGCCATTTCAAAGAATTTTTTGAATTGGTTCTAGAGTTCGACATTAAAATTCGAGATAAGAGGAAGTATTTGATAAGGGCAATCCCCTTGTATTACCTCTTTATGTTTTACACTTATTGATTGATTACCAGTTATCTGTAATTTTCTTTCTGTTTCATTTATTGATTTGTTGTTAATATGATTGACATTAATTACCTCTTAAAACTGTATACTTATATTCATACTTTGTTTCTATTTAAATTGATTATATTGTATTTGTTTTATTCACGTTCTGTTTAAATTGAAAGAGCTTAGAAACTGTTTTGTAATAAGCGCTATATAAAAGCTCCATATCATTATTATAGAATGTGGTCAAACGATGATATATAGAAGAAATATGATTTATAGAAGGAAAAATCAGTAAGTACTAGCAACTTTTCAAAACTTGCTTATTCTGTGTTTATTGTATCATTTTACCTTATGAGAGATGCAGAAATGGAACGACATTTCTAATATAGATGTAAGTATTGAAGAATATCCACAA
This sequence comes from Lytechinus variegatus, assembly GCF_018143015.1. NCBI lineage: Eukaryota > Metazoa > Echinodermata > Echinoidea > Temnopleuroida > Toxopneustidae > Lytechinus > Lytechinus variegatus. Next base: position 63,658,431 of record NC_054741.1, read on the forward strand.
GAATAATTTCAAGAGTACAATTGAGACACAACGTTGACGCCGTTTATTTCAAGACATTTCACAAGGCTATAGCCACCAATGATTTTTTTTTGTACAGGATTAAGAAATTAGACAATGATTTATGTAGCTTTTGCAATCAGTCGTCTGAATCTATCGAACATTTTATGGTTGAGTGTGCAATCGTTGCCCCTATTTGAAATGCATGAGCTCGAAGAAACAAAAGTATTTTATAATGAATGGTAGTGCAATTGTAGACTTTTCAAATAATGTTTGGATGTAGCAAGGACCAACACAATTATTTGTGTATATTTTCCCCCTCTCTTTACTCGTTTTTATATTTATCGATGTAAGTTAAGAAAAGAAAAGCCCAATCTTCATTCCCTTCTTTCTTTCATTAAGGTGAAGTATAGATCTGAATATCTTATTGCTGCGAAAAATGATAAGATTACATTTTAATGAGTTTGTTTTTGTCATCTAACCATCATTTGTACCTTGCGTGATATATGCAGTGCGTCCCATGCAGAAAAAACTAAATAACTTAATCACAAATAAAATAGACAGTCGCGCATGAGTGAGCAAAAAAATTTGAAGAAAGGATACCAAACACTCATTTGGCAGGGGGTATCTGAATTATTTCAAAAAGAAAACCACATGCCTGAAAAGTTCAGTATCTGCTCTTTTATTTGATACCTTAATCACAGAAAATGATCAAGAAGTAAAAAAAATGTTCCCTCGAAACAATGCTTGTATTTCCATAATTTCATTAAATAAACGTGTTTTCACCGGTTTCCCACAGGAGCTATCGCACGGTTAATGAAAGACAACAAAACGGAGTGTCGAGTGAGGCTGAACGCTAGCCTGTAAAACCTCTCCATTTTATGAAATTATTGGAAATCGAGCCTTATTTCAAATAACCAGAACTTTGTTATTTATGGACCATTTTCTGTAATTGAGGTATCATATTAAAGAGCAGATATTGATTTTTTTAAATGTGGTTTTCTCTTTGAAACTCAAATACAGCACGCCAAGTGACTTTTTTGTATCCCCTCTTCAATTTTTTTTTCACTCATGCGTGAATGAGAAATAATCTAAATAATTTCAGATGAAAGAGCAAAGCTTTGCAATGGTAGGTCATTTGTCTATTTTTCTGAGGTTAAGTTATGATAAGTCATCGATAAATCTCAGTTTCGTTTTTTGTGGGACGCACTGTGTATATATATATATATATATAGATAGATAGATATATATATATACATACATAATTTTCAACATTTTATGATTCAGTCAAGCTGGTCCTTATTGTCAAATCTGTAAAAATTGACATATTAAATTAATTCAAAGAATAAAAAACAGAAGAAAGGGTTACATCATTGACCCTCTCACTGAGTTGTGCATAATTATATTTGTTTTGTGAAAAATAATAATATCATAACTTTCTTATTTCAAATCCGATTCGAATGAAATTTGCAGCATTATGCTTGTCTGTTTTTTTTTCTATTTACTTAAATCAAGCTTTTTTGGGGTGGACTTGACCTTTAAAATAAGGAAAATTTTGAAATGTTTCTGGCTGTGTGGTTGAATTGATCTGCATCATACCAGCACATTTTAAGTGCTAATGGACACGATGCATGGATGCACGTACGAAGGCACATGGGTACAGAAACGTCATACTATTATTTGATTATTTCATAAAAATAGTAGGGCATACTGCTCACATTCATGACCTTTTTGTTCTGATGTTTAATTTCATATTCCTTCATTTTGAAGTGTATTGCATTTCACCATCAGACACTTTGAAAATGATTTATTGAGCCGAAACATCAAATTCGTCTATACATAATTCCCGGAAGCTTCGAATTTCCTAGATCGTTACTTGATGATCACAATGGTTACTTAATTCTTAGAACTATTATAGACATAGGTTTTTTGTGGTTGTAAATCAGTATATAATAAAAGCGATAAAGATAATGGTTTCTTAATACTTTGGTTTCATTTGTCCTCTCATCTATACAGTGCGTATCAAAAAAAAGTTTACACTTTGAACAAATCCTGTGAAATTATACATTTGTATAATATCCTGAAGATTTTTCTTCATTTTAACATTGGTACAGATCCATTTAAGCAAATGACGATATAACTATCAAAAAATATTTCCGCTTGAGTTAGCACCAATTACTTTTGTAAAGTTAGTAAAAAATGATTTGCGCAGAATTTTGAAATAGCTATGCGAATAAAAGTAAACCTTTATCATGAAGAACACGTAGATTTTAGCTAGTAAAGTTGATTTGAAGATACCTTTGACCTCTTTTAACTTGTTTCCTTGCCCAATACACTTCGAAGAGTGCATTGCGCCCCGCCCCACTCCCCCACACACCAAGGCCATCAAGACGATATTTGATTTACACTGAGCTGTGATTTACATAAAATGAATTAGGCCTGATTTTCATTTTGTTAATCATTGTCAAGCTTGGGAAAAGTGTGGAGAAACAAGTATTAAATGAAAAATTAAATGTCAACCCACTTTAAATAATAACAAGTGGAATGCCTCTGGCCGTCTCACCTGCATCACGCGGTTCAATATAGCAGCAGTGCTGACTTTGAATACTACTCTAACTCGCACAAGATGTTCAGTGATACATGGTTACTCTTATGTCCACTTTTTATGAACTAGACCAATAAACTTACAGAGATATGATGGTTATTCAACAAAAAACCCCAACATGGCCAAAGTTCATTGACCTTACATGACCTTTGACCTTGATCATGTGACCTGAAACTCGCACAGGATGTTCAGTGATACTTGATTACTCTTATGTCCAAGTTTCATGAATCAGATCCATAAACTTCCAAAGTTTTGATGGTAATTCAACTGATACACCCAATTCAGCCAAAGTTCATTGACCTTTGACCTTGGTCATGTGACCTGAAACGCGCACAGGATGTTCAGTGATATCTGATTACTCATATGTCCAAGTTTAATGAACTAAACTAATAAACTTTCAAAGTTATGATGGTAATTCAACAGATACCCCCGATTCGGCCAAAGTTCATTGACCCTAAATGACCTTTGACCTTAATCATTAGGCCTGAAACTCGCACAAAATATTTAGTGATGCTTGATTACTATTATGTCCAAGTTTCATGAATCAGATCCATAAACTTTCAAAGTTATGATGGGAATTCAACAGATATCCCCAATTCGGCCAAAGTTCATTGACCCTAAATGACCTTTGACCTTGGTCATGTGACGTGAAACTCATGCAGGATGTTCAGTGATACTTGATTAACCTTATGTCCAAGTTTCATGAACTAGGTCCATATATTTTCTAAGTTATGATGACATTTCAAAAACTTAACCTCAGGTTAAGATTTCGATGCTGATTCCTCCAACATGGTCTAAGTTCATTGACCCTAAATGACCTTTGACCTTGGTCATGTGACATGAAACTTTAATAGGATGTTCAGTAATACTTGATTAACCTTATGGCCAAGTTTCATGAACTAGGTCCATATACTTTCTAAGTTATGATGTCATTTCAAAAACTTAACCTCAGGTTAAGATTTGATGTTGACGCCGCCGCCGCCGCCGCCGCCGCCGTCGCCGCCGCCGCCGCCGTCGGAAAAGCGGCGCCTATAGTCTCACTCTGCTTCGCAGGTGAAGTGATGAAAGTGCTGGAGATGTCTGATGTAAAGTATTGTTCAGATTCAGTTATATCCTCAGATCCAGCTGGCACAAAAAGGGTAAAAGTTGTGCTTACTAAGTGTTGAAATTTCAATTTGGGCGGCAAATTTGTTTTAAAATGCTTGAATATATCTGTTTTATCTAAATTGACTAAAAGTGCAAGGGAAATGTAGGAAGAATGTATCGCAGGGTAAGTTTGATTTCGCCCTTTCCCCTTGACACTGCATGAAAACATGCATTTCTGCGCAAACAGATTTCTGCGAGCTTTACAAAAATGGACAGTGCTCACTCAAGTGTAACATTCTGTCAAAACTTTTACTTTCGTTGGATAGATGAGAACAAAACCTAAGATTATTTGTGAAAAAAATACCCATGAGTTGTATATTTTTTAATTTCCAGAGCTTTTTCAAAGTGTAAACTTTTTTTTGATACGCACTGTATATACGCCACACAGCAAAAACTGTGGTGTTAACCAGTGTACATAGAGGACCACACCAGTTATTTTACACCGGTGTTAAATTGGTGGTGCTAGTTTTACACCTATAGGTGTTATTACAACACATTTTGTTGTTAAATTTACACTCTTTGGTGTTATGTTTAATCTCTAGGGTGTAATTTCGACACCCCAGGGTGTGGTCCTCTATTAACACCAATTGGTGTCAGTTTTAACACCGCAGTTTTTACAGTGTGGTAGTTGCTGACGATGACGCAGCTGCAATTAGAATTTAGCAATAGGAGTTACTGTCAGTAAATGAGCACCTTTGTTGTTGTGGCTTCTTAAGGGAGGTTTGGAGATGTTATCGTTTTATATTAGCCTCGATTTCCCCCCCAACATGCCCAATGTTATTTTCATTAGACCTTCATAACTTTAATTATACCGTTAAAAACACAAGCAACATAATCAATTATCCTAATGAATGTGACGCTGGGTCCTCGGTTCGCCAAGTCATAGCCTATTAGTAATTATCCTTCAATGTTGCTCTTTCTCTCTCTCCATCCATCATGTCCATTTTTATTTTCGTAATTCTGTAAATTTCTGAAGGGGGGGTACGACTTGACTATTAAGTACCAAACTCATTCGTATACATTAAAAACTTTTTTTGAATAACAGTTATTTATTTCAGGGGCCATGGAACGGTTTTGAAAGAGGGGGGGGGGGGGTGCTGACCATGCCCCCCACAAACTAAATCAGATGGATTTTGTACGTTTTTGTACACGGTTTTGCGGCCCTTGAATTTGTACGGAAAGGTAGGTCCTATTCTTTTATCCTTTAAATGTGTTTTAACGGTAAAATAATATGTTGATCAGAATCTATATTGTGTCAATTATGGGTAATGCTATTAAGCCCCACACTTTCCATTATAGATTCCACGTAACTTTACAACGGTAGCTTTATGAAAGTCAGAGCCCTTCAACATTTCGTGTACATAAAGCCATCATCTACGTTAGATGTTAACATATCCATTATACATCATTCATTTTATATCATTTCAGATTTCCTTCACCCCTTATCATTCTTTAAATGTAATTTTTAGTTTCATGTGACAATTGCGATTTTTAGGAATCCTTTTTTATTCGCTACTACAAAGTGCAAGCAAACTTAAGTTGATCAACAAAAAATCAATTATTGTGTTGTTATTGTTATAATTTGTTTGGCGTCACCTGTGCCTGGGGAGGCGAAAAGCGAACTGAATCACTGTGACCCGCAGGTCTCTCCTCCCGATATAACTGATGGGGGGGGGGAGAGTGCAGGTGGGTGCAAAGATGGTGACTCACCTCCACACGGGGCCTATATTTAACGTCATATCCGAGGGACGGAGTGTTAATTTTCCACTGTAATATAGCTTGCATCTATGGAACAGGGGAGAGGCGTTTACACATATCACAGGCTTCAGTCATCCGCCCGGCATGGACTCGAACCCACGAACTTTGGTTCGACTGAGCCAATATCTCTCTGTTGAATCCGGCTACATCGCTTAGTGGGTGTTGATGCTATATCGTTCTCTGTTGATGTTTGAGGCACATTTTAAAATTCCTTTCCTACCTCCTAAAGGTCAAAACCGAATTAATTTCGCCCGCTGTGTAATATCTATAACACTCTTAAAAATGTTGGGCAACGAACTGTCAACACAACAAATGGTTAAAACTTTTAACCAGTTCTGGGTAGTTTTAATGTGTGCTTTAGGTGAAAACTACACAGTATTGGTTGAAAACTACCCAGAGTTGGATTAATGTTTTAACTTGTGAACAGTAATACTATGTTGCCCAACATCTTAAGAGTGTACCCGATATTCCCACTTTAAGTGTCAATTTTGTTATCGTAAGACTGTAGGCCACCAGACAGTATTTGTATCATGTTAAGATCAATCGATGAGACGTGTCTGGAAGTAATTTAGGATAATATCAAATAATACTATTTTTACCTCATCTGGAATGTGGCACGAAACTAAACATTCTCACAAGATGCAGCCTAATATTTATTTTATGGATGATGCCATGAATTTACCGTGTATACAGGAGTGTATCACGATTTGATGTTAGCGTCGTATTCCTCTTCTTTATGACTTGAGACTCACCCCTTCTCATTATCTACGTGTGCTTTTCTGTCTCTGATATAGGGGACTCAGCGTCTGTAACATGAAAACGATTAATAAGAAGTTTTGACTAAAAATAGCATCGCTCTATGGTGTCGAGGTATTTCATCGATTTTGAGGTACGTTAATCATGAATTGTATGTGTGAGGGTGTGTGTGTGCGGGGGGGGGGGGAGGCTCAGCGTTTTCAAAGAAAATTAGGGGACCTCCGCTAAAAGTTGAATATGAGATCCAGCAAAATAAAACTGAACTAATAATAATGATGAAAAACATTTAGCTTCCGTTTTCAGAGGAAACAACGCGCGACTATTATTACCCCGACTTAAGTGGGGCAAATGCACCGATTTCGTATTTACACAAGAAGAATATTATAAAACAATGTTCGTGTATTGACGTCGTTGATATCAAAGAACTGTGTGGGGAGGGATTGGAGTCTGCATGTTGGTAAGAAGAGTTCGAAAAGGGGGTCACGACTTTCACAGTGCATGGTTACAACGGCTTGATGTTCAAAGTAATCAAATTTAGTAGTGTCAAAAGCATGAGAGAGGTAAAGATAAGGGCCGATCCAGATCCTCACCGATCCATTTGAACTTGTCATTTATTTATTTATTTATTCATTTATCCATTTATCTATATGTATTTTTTTTATTATTCATTTATTTATTCATTCATTCATTCATTCATTTATTTGGGGGAGGGGACAATCGCTTCTTCATTGATTACCTTATAATTTTCTTTTGCAGAATGTCTTTATACACTACCCCTGCTAAAGAGAGTAATTTTTGAAGTGTGTAGATCAAAGTAAAGATGATAGTCCATTGTGAAGGGTAGATTGTCGTTTGAGATGGCAGAACAACTCTAAAATCATCAACATCTATTCGTTGAAAGTCGGAAGCACAATGCAATAAGTACAAAAGTAGGAATTATCAATTTATATAAACAAACAAGAAGATGAAAACTACCAATGAAGCAGGAAAACGGTGATTGATCGCTTAAAGCAGGTATAGACATGATAAAAAATGACGTATACCATTTAGGCATTGAGAAAAATGTTGTTTGTGTTAGGATGAAGGCATAATGCTTTGGATAAGGCGCCCTTCCAATTTGTGAAATTAAAAACAGGTCGCAATTTAGACGAAATGACCTGACGTTAACATGTTCCCATGGCAATGCGTCCATGCAACATGCACTTTATATGGTTTGTGAAATGTGTGAGCATTTCAAAAGTGTATTTATTAATCAATAATAAACAGCAATAATTAGATACATATACCACGTGAACAAGTTACAATGAATCAACTCATGAGGTCGCTTTTATATTGTTTCCATTATGAGAATTAAATTCTAATTATAGCTTTTATTCTAAGTCCTATTCACATCATATTTATCTATCAAATGCGGATTATACCCCAAAATAATAAGGAATGAAATTAAAAGGTTCGTGCTAATACAACAAAAAGCAATATTGAATTTACTGCTTATAACAATAAAATCATTTTTGTAAACCACAATACTTTATTTTTCAATTTCATCACGGATTCTGGTGCATACACGCCAAAATCTATTAACTATACTAAAATTTACCTGACATATGATAATTGGAAATTGTTTTTTCATATATGTATATGAGTTGACAGGACAATGATGAAAAACAGCTTTGATGATTCGATTGGTTTCTTGTTTTACCCGGTTGAATAAAACTGAACGTGCCATAGTATTCCTTGATCTTTTCAGCAACTTCTTTGAAATTATATAATCTATCTTTATCTGGTGTGTGGAATAATGTATTTCAAGTTTTTCAACTGAAGATTATTTTGAACATTATATTTCATGTGCGAGTGTAAGTTTTTATTTGACCATCGATTCAGATTTTGTAGAAAAGTTGAAAAATTTATGATGCTGCTCGTTTTGTGTGCTCGATTATCATATTTTTGATCATCCATTTATAATTGCAGCTTTTTAAGGTAGTCCTGTTAAAAATAAGAAAATCAAGTAAAACAGAACGGAACGCTAAAATATATACGCAAATAATATATCCTGATATAACACAAGGTATGTCCTATATCCACAATACTATCGGATATAATTATCTCCATGATAATAAAAAAATGATTTGTCCAATACAGTCATGTAATTCGAAAGTTGTTGACTCGAATTCTCATATGTAAACTTGCTATAATCAGGTGATTCAATACGTCACTATTAATCCGAATAATAGAAACCCCATTACTTCACCTCTGCAAATAAGCGAATTGTAAAATATTAATTCCCGATAGGCGTCGAGATAATGAAAATTTCATTACAGAGATCCTGTTTGAAAATGTGCAAAATGAATAAGTCTACTCGCCACCCATCGGAAAACATCAAAACTACATTAATTAAACCCAATTCGTGAATAATCAACATTAAGGTAGGAATATCTTTCTAGCTTAACAACAAAAAAGTTGGTTCATTCAACTGAGCAGACTGACCTTCGATTGTATGCTTATTTTATTACTTGTGAATGTAATCAGCTTGAAATAATATTAATTTTGCAGTTATAATTTCATTCAACAAGAGTGTTATATGGATGAGAAGCTGAAGACAACGTGTTGTCGAAGGTTCGAGAGGTCTAGAGGTTAGAGCATTGGACTCGTGATTTAAAGGTCGTAAGTTTGAATCCCAACTTGGGGGGACATCATCTCCACTTTAACCAAAAATGCCCGAGAGTAGCCCAATCTCTGTCATTTTCAAAGTACGTCTGCCACTCTGACTGATTAACTTAGAAGTAAAAAGTTTCCTATGTAAATTGTACCGTTCATGGCGTTTATGCCGCCGAAAACTGCTTTGTCGAATTCCATTACGTTCAGGTCCCCGACTAACAAAAATAAATAATGATTAAAATAAAGCAATTCTGTTTTTGGGTTAAACAATCAATTCCCATTCATCGAATCGGACGGCAATTTCAGGTTATTATCTTTACCTCTAGCATATTGATATCTTATCAATAAGTTCATAAGATGAGTTCTCTTTTATTTTCATTGAACATGTTGAGAATAAGTCGATATAATTGATAAAACAGTCACTACCATTTTGTAAGTTTAGTGTTCAGATAATAATTCAACTTAATGTTCATCGTTGAACCCTACCAAATCCTTAGAGCGATTATCTTAGATGTATAAGTACATATATATATAGACCCATTCCTTTTTTGAGCACTGGTCTGTTATTGCTTGACTAGATCCATACAGGGGCGGCGGATCGAAGTTGAAAGTGGGCGCAGGGAAAAGGGGCACATTTTCTTTTGAAAAGGGCACTATCTTAAAACAAAGAAAAAATTACTTATCCACAATGGCGTTATGGGGCAAAAATTTTGAGGGGGATAGATATGTCGTATTACGTAAATTTATAAGAAGCTGCGAGCGAAGCGAGCAAGCAAAAATTCTAACATTTTTAGAGCGAAAATTCAATTTCGTGATAGATTTTGACAACTAATATTAAAAACAATAGTATCATATTTTACCCTGTTCTCTTTCCCTTTTTGTCTTTTTTGTTGGTCGTGAAAAATTGGGGAGAGACAAGAGCCCCCATCTGTACGCCTCTGCTTATCTACCACACTCACATGGCTCCAGAAGCTTAAGGCACGTAGGATTATCCTTGTTTTGTAGAAACATATAAAAATGAGAATATTGTCTACTTGTTTTAAAGAGGCACTCTTTAACACGTAAAATGGGTCCTTCTCGGGTGAAAGGGGCACATAACACATTCGAGAGGGGAGATATTTTCTTGGGTAAAAAAGGACACTTTTTCAGTGCTTCAAAAAGTAGGGGGGGGGGGGTACTGTGCCCCCGGTCCAAGGATTGCCGTCCCTGGATACATATATTTTCATCATTGAAAATAGTAAGGAAATGAAGTGTTAATTCATGCGACATTGACAAAATAAGGTAGCTCAAAATCACAAGAATGTATAGTGGCGGATCCAGGGGGGCACATCCGGCTAGTGCACCTTTTGAGAGCCATGGTCAAAATTTCTAATGTACATTAGCGTACCACCCCTTTTGGGGTGAAACCCATTTTTTTTGTTTTTGGCTTGTCGAGTTTTCTTTGGGAAATGTGCCCCTCCTTTGGGAAAAATACTGGATCCGCCCCTGAGAATGCACTTTTTAATGCAGATAATGAGGTGAATTAAGATGGAAAGATTATTTAAATCTCAGATGGTACTACGACAATAAAAAGTAAATAATTATCCTGTTACTATAGGCTGTCTTTGTAAACTTTCAATTTCACCTCAATGAGGAAGACTCATTGAGATTGAAGAATCATAATGGATCTAATTGTAATACAAGCATTGCTCCAAATGTTGAGTGTCAAGTACTTTCTTATTTCAACTCGATTCAGTATAAATAAATAATTATCACCATTGATTATAATTGGATGAATGCTGTAAGCTTCGAGTAAAGAGATTCCTAGTAATGACCCTTAAATAAATTTGGTGATATTTTTACCTGATTGCTGAGAAAGCATGAATGCTTGTAAACAAGCAACCAGAGGACCGACGGCTTAAGGTCCCCTCCGAAGGACCTGGTACTGAGGATTAATGCCTTACCAAAGGGCACTAGCGCACCAAGTGGGCATCGAACCCGGGTCACCGGAATACGAATCCCCCGCTCTACCGACTGAGCTATCGCGCCTCGAATGAGGTCCATTAGCGGCGTAAAGGTTTCAAGGACTGGATAAGCCTTTATTTTTCGACTATATGAGGTTGCATTGCTTGGAATAAAAATTAATGATGAGTTAAATCGGAAATAAATGAACCTGGAATCTACATCGGACCACACAAAAAGTTACAGCATTCTAAAATGTTGCATTGTTTCATGAAGCAGTGAACGGGGTTCTATCCAAGAATGGGTCGACTGAATATTTTATATTTAGTTAAATATAATATTAAAATGCCAATGCAGTCGTTATACTGTATAGCACTAACACTATGCTGTGTCTATATATTTTCCGGCTGTAGCACGGTTTTAGATGAAATAAACAGTCGTAATGAACACCTTGCTCTGTTGAAAAATCACTTCCAGATTCATATAATGTACAGTTCCTAACTTCCGGTTTCCCCCTCTATTTTCCTCTTTCCTGTCATTTAAAATGTAATGACAGTTCACGTATTGCCCATCTGTCCTTATTTAAATGATTTCCCTGATATAAAGGGTTGCTATAATGAGGAGGAAACTACTCCAAATCTTGAGGTAATTTCAACACCAGATGATTGATTAAGGTATAGTACATAAATAAAAAGTGGTAGGCTAACATAACTGTGGCACTTCATTCATGCCATTCCTTTCAAGGTTTTGCTACAATTGTCTTTTAATACGAGAGCAGTTGGAATCATCTATCGTCTGACAAATAAAGGTGTCATGTACGACTTTCCTTATGGTGAGGAACTTTTCCATAATTTTATATGCTTGATTTTTTAGAATGAAAGGAATACAAATTAGCACAGAGGGTTTCCTATTTTTTTGACAATACATGATCATTTCCATTCGAAATCTTTAAGATTGGGTGTATAGATCATTTTGATTTTTTTTACTTGGAGTGTTTGTTAACAGTAAGATAGTAAATGTGTTTGCTTGGTCGCTAAGCACCTACGCATAAACGATACGAAAAATAGGTTTTATCATTTCGAAGTCTGGCATAGGGGAGAAAGCTTCCATGCAGTAGGATATTTTAACCCTTACTAAAAAAACACACCTAATGTCGCCGCTAAAAACCATTATCTTTTTAAGAGGTGTTTCTGCATTTATTGATACTTTGATTTTTGAATGAATCACAGTAATCATAATGCATATAAACAAATACAAAGATAAATGATAGAATTACAAATTGTGACAATTACAATAGTAGAATAATAATTTACATAGTTTATCAGCAGTAACAAATAAACAAAATGCTGTGGCCAGCTATTGCAGCTATCGGAAGCAAAATGCTTGAGAGAATAGCAGCCACTAAATGATAGCAGTATATGCACCTAAACAGGCACATGGAGCACTACAAGACACTAGAAAATGTTAACCCTAATGGTTTAATGGTAATAATAGGCATTTATATAGCGCCATCTATCTAGAAATATTCTATTCCGAGGCGCGATGTTATTATCATTATTATTACCCCAGCTTTTGCTCAAGCTGCCTTTCAGCGCTCATGCATTCAAGGAATTAATCCTGTCGGGTACCCTTTCACCTCACCTGGGTTTAGTGCAACACAATGTGGATAAATTTCTTGCTGAAGGAAATTACGCCATGGCTGGGATTCGAACCCACGACCCTCTGTTTCAAAGTCAGAAGACCAATCCATCCTAAACATGCTAAATGAAACACTTGTATCAACCTTTTGGGTGTAATCTTACACACTAAGTGGAAAAAGGTGCAAATATGCACCTTTTATTATTATTTGCACCAAGAAATGCTCGTTTGCACCATAAAAGATGCGACTTTTCATCTTTTAAGGTGCATAATACTCGAAAATGAAAAAAAGTTTCAAATTTGACACTTTATTTTATACATGGTTCATATTTGCATTTTATATAGGGTGCTTGATATAACAAACTGCACCATTACAGGTGTAGCATCATAGCACCCATTAAAAAGTGCTGCTATTATACTCTACCAAAATCAAAGGTTCATTTCCTGCACAACTTGATTACCCCTTAAAGTTCAAGGGTGTTTCAAGCTTGTATAGTGATCGTTAAACAGTTGCAAGAACAATTCTGATGCGAAATCGTTTTTAACTTCTATCCGGAAATAACCAAATTCGTTTCCTCTGTGATGTGAATAACCAATCATTTCCAAAAGAGACGAATGAAACACGGAAAAAATGAGTAGACGACAGTGATATTTATCTAATCGTTCTGCTTCCAGTAGCATAGAAATATCAGATTATAAGGTGAATTTCATCATCCATTCGTAACTTGAAAATTCCATGGAATCCGTATCCGGGATCCGTATTCTGGTACTACAATTCCAATTTCGAACCAAGAAACGTCTCCTAGATTGATTAATTTAATTTCAATTCAATTTCGAGAGTCTTCATCTATCAACAATTGCAACTGAAAATTACAAAGTTAGAAAACATCTTATTCAAAGACCAACAAAAATAGACACATTATAGTGAGTAGTTACTCGCAATACGTCATATGATTTATGTTCGAAATAAGAAATACAATACGTGCTGTCGTAAAATTGCGGGTACAAAAAATTGATCCTTATGTCAGAAGTTGAAGTCGCTCCTGTCATGGTAATAGTTTTTTTTAAAGGATACGCAACGGTAGTAAAAAAGTTCTTTTTGATATGATCATATAACAGAGAAGGTATATACCTCGCACTGAAAACCCTTCTCAGTGGATTCTTAGCCTTTTCTTTTTTTAAAGTTACCAAAATATTTATTTCTAACAACTTTAGCACTATTTAGACCAGCTTTTAGCGAATGTTTAAAACAAATGCCACGAGTGAAGCTCGATTATAAGCAGTTCAATTTATTGACTGTTTAAGGGTTTTATGTAAGGATCATACGTTTGCATTTAGAAAAAATATAAATACAGGCATACCGAAGAAAAAATCTTAACCTCGAATATAATGTTACGGAAGACATGAGCGGACCTTGAAGGAACAGGGGCACACTCCACCTTGTATTTCTGTACAACGTGACTTTCCTTTTCAAGTATATAACGTCCTTTTCTGTTATATTTTAGGTTTATTTAGATTCACCTTGTTGGTATATCATGCCCATAGGCGGCGGAAGGGGGGGGGCCTTTATGACGTTTTTTTTTTTTTTTTTTTTTTAGCTTGTCAATCTTTTTACCTGTTTCCATCCCAAAATTTCAGGTGGGCTCCCCTAAATTTTTTGGCTTCCGTCGCCAATGAGCCTCTCAATAACCATGTACTCACAGTCACATCAACTCAAATTATTACAGATATGTTCAGGGGTGAATCCAGGATTTTCCAAGGGGGGAGGGGGGTGCACGTTTAGTATAGGAAGTAGACAACAACAAAACAGTTTTTACTAGCTAGTCGATGTCATTATTTTTTTGTTCCATGAACAATTTGACAAGCAAAAGAAAAAGAGAAAAAGCTCCTCACTACCAAAACCAAAAGATGAAATTTTCTTCCATGAACAATTTGACAAGCCCCCCCCCCCCCCCCCAAGGTCCACACTACCAAATCGATGATATTTTGTTCTGTGAACAATTTGATAAGCAAAAAAATAAAAATAAAAAAGGGTTGCTTATGAATTACATATTCCAATAAAAAATAGTCTGGTGCCTCTCAAGGGGGGGGGGTGGCACGGGTCGGATGTGCCCCTCCCCCTTGATTAGCCACTGGATATGTTTTCTGGAAACAAAGCAATGATTATGAACGACCCCTTCCGTTCTTTAAAAAAACACTTCTTCATTAAAATCAATTATTAGATAAACCTGGGTTAGTGATAACAAAAGGAAATTTGTGAATGTGTGCAGATTTTAGTAGTTCTTAAGCAAACAATGTTCGATCAATCATTTCGCCAACGCAACAAAATATTTTATGAGACGCTCGCTTTGAATCTGCTAGCAATTTTGGTGATGAAAGTCAAATGAGACACAGTTGGTAAACTATCTTTTCTTTTTGCGTTTTGTAAATAACCTGTAAACCAGGATAATATCAAAAGAATTTATACTTGATTTCTTAAAAAAAAAATATGTGTATTTAAAAAAAAGTATACTACAAGAAAATGAAAGTGATGTACAACGATCTCGTTCAAATAGACATATCATGATGGAAAGGGGAAAATTAGAACAGCCAAGACCGAATTCCGATGATAGTTTTACTTAATAAAAGAATGGAGGGAATCCACAAACAAAAAACTTACCACTTATAATCAGAATCACGGTCTCCGTCCGTTGGTAAGTGGTTTAAGTTCCTTTGTAGCGCGTTGCATCATTGAATGAATGAATGATCACTTCTTCAACATTTCCCGGATGGCGTACGGAAGACGAAAAATCGCGCGCACTGTTCTGATTATCATTAATAGCGATCTATCAAAATTACTCTTCGCGAACACTGATTCGAGCTTGAATCGAGAGTGCGGGGAAGAAAATGAAAGTATGATTGTCGATAGGTCGTTTATGTTTGACGATAATCAGTTTGACTTCTACGTCTTCTCGAGGGCAGTTGTTGATGGGTGATGCTGCCAATGGTAACTGCATATCGCAATAATTTGTTCCCATTTGGATTGTGATCATAAGATACGGTAGATTACACACAAAATGAGTAAACGGAGATGGTCTGGTCAGGAGCCCAATATAGTATAACTATTTTGGGAAATTATCATGTACTGAACATTATTTTCTCCAGCAAGAAACTGATCCACACTGTGCTGCACTCAACCCAGGTGAGGTAAATGGGTACCGGTAGGAAGTAATTCCTTAAAAAGCTGTGTGCGCTATGAACGCCTAGCTTAGCCGGGTAATATAGGAGCGCCTTGAGCACCTAACAAGGTGGATATGTGAGCAATATAAATACCCTATGTTATTATTATTATTAACAACAAAACACCCCCAATTACACAGTGCGTTTCAGAAAAAAGGGTAACCGAAATCTAGAGGGTTTGTATTCAAATTATATTTCATTTTGTGACATTATTTTGCATGGATGTGAAAGAAAACCTCATCAGCTTTCCATTGATACCCACCATTTTGTGCCACGCATGACCGAATTAAGTGATGTTGAAGACAACAGGTGCAGGTACCACTTATTCAAAGTTTTCAAACTCTTGATGAAAGGAAAGATGACGATGTGAATACTTTCATTGATGCCTGGGTTGGCAAAGAATCTTGATTTGACCCTTTTCTTCCAATATGTGTAAGTGGGTGAATGTACTTGGAAATGATTAACGAGGAGATCGTGCCACAGTCGATGGACTAACATTTGAGAGGCAGGTTCGAGGAGTGTACCTGCATCTTTGGTGGATTCAGGACTATCATTCCTATCCTTAGATACAACGTCGTTCGAGACAGCCTCAAAGAATTCTTTAGCTATCATGTTGTGCCCTCAATTAACCATGACGTAGATCCCCTGAACTCGCGCCCTGTGATTATTTCCTTTGGGGACACTTAAGATAAGGTATTTATAATTCCTCAAGATCTTGATGATTTGGAGGGGCGAATTCGACATGAGGTGGATGCTTTTTGTGCAATGATCCGGCAATGGTAAGACGAGCTGTCCAAGATATCCTTAATTCCTCCGTGCTGCCGGTTTTGTGTGGAAAGGAGAAGACATGTTGAAGGTGTGGGTGAATAAGACATTAACCTTTCAAACATCATTTCAGAGGAATGCCTTGCCTCTTCGTTTCAAAAATTACTTGCTCACATTTTATTCTATCAAGCACACATTTTACCCACTTTACCAAAACTTGGAAAAAGTGGTACCTGCATCTGTTGTCTTCGACATCCGTCAATCAATTCGGTCATGCGTGACGCAAATGATACAAATAGGGTATCAATGGAAAGCTGACGAGTTTCTCTTTCATATCCATGCAGAATAATTTCAGAAAATTAAATATATGATCCAAATATCGGCCCTCTAGATTTGGATTAACTTTTTTTCTGAAACACACTGTATATCTATAGTATCAATTATTACCGCAAAAAATGTATATTATGGTTTATAGGGGACTTTGATTACATTGACACATACAAGATCTGGGTGTGTTTCATGAAAGGACTTTGTCTGACAGAGCCTGGTATATAACAGTTACCATAGTAAAGGTCAGACATCTGTACTCCTCAGCCAATCAAAATCAATGAAAGTTTTCAGATCTGACAGCTTGTCAGAAGAAAATGCTGCTGAAATGCTTCCTTCTTTGTTAACCATGTTAATGTTTTATATTCACATTCATTATATTTTTAATTCAGTTGAATAAAAAGAAAGGGAACATAGATGAATAATATTCAGCGAACACCCAGATTTTACCAGTCCAGTAAACTGATAAGTTACAATGAGATTACGTCTGAAACTAAAGCCGGGGGAAATATATCGTGCGCCATTGAATAGGGAATTAGATAATTGGCGCCTCATGAAAAAATGCTATATTATTAGTAGTATTATGTAGGAGGAAGTGAATTCATCAGTACGGCGAATATATCGAATAGTGACGACTTCGCAAAATTAAATTTATTGATTGATTGGGAAATAATTCTGTGGCTTTCTCTTGCGTGATCTAAATGCATTCGGTAACTCTTTATTCTTTTATAATGTAACCTGGCTCATTGGTACGCCAGCATGAAAATATCCATGTTCCCTAAAGGGTTGTTTAAAGCGCTGCACGTAACATTGGTTTTGTTCGCTGATCGAAGCTCAGAAAAGGGGAAGCCTGATTATTATTTTGACAAGCTACTTAAAGGACAAGTCCTCCCCAACGAAAGGTAGATTTGAATAAAAAGAGAAAAATCCAACAAGCTAATCAGTGGCGTACCATGGGCCACGGCATTGGGGGGCACCAGCAAAAATTTTGAGTCACTTAGTGAGCGCGTGAAGCGCGCTCAGTTGCTAGGTATACTAACCTAATAGAGACATTTTAAGTATATACAGTGCATTAAACGGATATGTATGTCACTGATCAAATAATGCGAGCGCAAAGCGCGAGCTGAAATTTTTGATATTCAGACCCAAAAAGGGACATTATAAGCATTTTTTTTTAGTCATGATACGTACCTTTCTCGCTAAACAAACAATGCGAGCGCGAAGCGCGAGCTGAAATCTGTGTATATTTTGACCCCAACTATTTTGACTATTTTTTAAGGAATCCATTAAGAGTATACATAGCTCCATAGTCATCTAATGCGAGTGTCAAGCGCTTGCTGATTTTGTTAAACTTACATCTAAACACTCGAAGCACTTTTTATAGTCCTAATCATGATTATCATACGCATCTCACTAATTAAATATTGCGAGCGCGAAGCGTAAGCTGAATATTAAGGAAATTCGGACCTGAAGAGGGGCATTCTAAGGCTTGTTTGTAGGAATTCACTAAGACCATACGTTTTTCACTAACCGAATGATGCGAGCGCAAAGTGCGAGCTAAAAAATTATATTCAGGTTTAACTTATTTAGAAAAAGGGAAATTTTAAGGACTGATTTTAGAAATTCATGAAAAGCAGGCAAATCTCACCAATCCACTCATGCGAACGTATATAAGCACGGACAGGAAATGTTTTATATTAAGACCTTAAAATGGGGCAATTACTTTAAGTAGTCATGAAAAAGAAGCATCTGTCACTACATAAAACAGTAACAACTCGAAGTGCTAGGAAATTATATTGACTTGAAAACGGGAGGTTTTAGTACAGCAGGATTATATATCTCGTTAAACAGACAATGCGACCACCAGGATGTCTTTTTCAAGATAGGGCACGATAGGTACGTAACGTAATAAGGGTGTCAAAAACACTGATATAATGTAAGAAATATTCACGGGGGGCGTCAATATTGTTATATATATATATATATATATATGTATATATATATATATATACATATATATATATGAGAGCGCCTAAAACGTGACATTCTTAGCACTTTTTTAATATTATTTTCTTCTATTCTAGTCTGGACCCTCTTAGAATTTTTTTTCTGTTTCTTCTTTTTCCTTTTTTCCGCTTATTTTCTTCTTCCTTTTTGCATCGCCAATAGGGGAGGGCGCGGCAGCACCAGCCCCACTAGCGTACCTACGGGGGGGCAGAGTGCCCCCCCCCATCCCTGCCCCCCTGACGAGCTTGAAGACCTTTTTCTTTTCTTTTCTTTTTTCTTGTCAATTGTTTTTCTGGTACGAAATCCTTTTTGTTTTGCTTGTCAATTTTTTTTAATGGTACGAAATCCTATATTTGTGGTTGAAGATCCTTTTTTGGGGGGGGGGCGAATTTGCTCCCCCCTGTGGAAAAATCCTAGGTACGCCACTGACCAGCCCCCTTGATCCGCCTTTGCTTCACCATAAATGAACATCAAAGCTCATTCAAACCACTAATAATCAGGGCATATTTCATCATAAATATGTCACTTTTGCAATGGTGGAATTTCGACAATGATAATAAAACAGAAATGACACAAGTCCGTATAATTATATGGATTCGACGAAATATGTTTTAACAGAGAGCATGAAGACGAAGACTGAAATTCAATGTGGCTTGAAAATGCTTTCATCACATGGATTTCAACGTACTAGAGGTGGAAAGTAATCGAAATTGTGCTATATATTTGCATCATATACCTCTTAATTGACATTTTTTCGTACTATGATCACGTATTAAATTTTATTAACGATGGGAATACATCCATGTGACGAACCAAGCACACAACCTTCCCTGAAATGATTGTACGAATTAAGAATGTGCTTTGTGTGTATAGCAAAGACGCTATAATATATTATAGATATAAAACAATTAAAGCGTGCCTAAACGCTATGAGAATAATATCGAACACTATTGTTAACCTGAACTCCTTTCTACAAGTTAAAGGACAAGTCCACCCCAACAAAAAAGTGTTGATTGGAATCAAAAGAGAAAAATCCATCAAGCATAACACTGAACATTTCATGGAAATCGGATGTAAAAGAAGAAAGTTATGACATTTTAAAGTTTTGCTTAATTTCACAAAACAGTTATATGCACATCCTGTTCGGTATGCAAATGAGGAGACTGATGACGCCATCCACTCACTATTTTTTTTGTATTTTATTATATGAAATGGGAAATATTCTATTTTTCTCCTTATTGTTGCGTGAAACATCGATTAATTCCTCCCTGAACATGTGGAATGAGCATTTTTTTAAATACTATATGATTCAGTAAAATTGGTCCTTATTGTTAAATCTATATATAAAAAAAGATATTGTATAATTCAAACAATAAAAAACAAAAGAAATAGTGAGTGATGGATATCATCAATTGACTCATTTGCATGTCCCTGAGTTGTGCAAATAATTGTTTTGTGAAAAATAAGCGAAACTTTAAAATGCGATAAATTTCTTATTTAACATCCGATTTTGATGAAATTTCAGCGTTATGCTAGTTTGATTTTTCTCTATTTATTCAAATCAACATTTTTCTTGGGTGGACTTGACCTTTGAATATCGTCGTTGTATCAAGTCAGGCGCAGATCCGATGGGAGAAGAGGGGGGGGGGGGGGGCAAAGGGGTATATGCCCTCTTTTTAGGAGTTTTAAAAAAATACTTTTTCTGGAAAGTTCTCCCGAAAATGACGGCGGCATACGATTTATTCCCCCCCATATAATTTTTTCTCTTGCATGCCATGCATTGCATGCAAGCATCGGTATATAAGAGGATTACCTGTCTATATTCGTAAAACAATAATGCAGTCTTGGCTCATTCTAATAACTACAAGGCTGCTTGTTTGTCTTCTAATTTCCAACCAAACGTAAAGAGATCAATATCAGAACTTTCTTTTAAGCCGGATGAGAAGTATATCTAGGCCCGGTTGCAGAAATAGTTACAATCAAACGCAACACCCATTATCAAACGCAACTTCATTTTCAAACCAATCAGAAGCTCCCATTTTGGGATCTACGATTCATCGATTAATTCATTGCTTTTCTGAAAGGAGGTCCTGACCTTGGCTTTCAGGATATTAAAATATGGCGAAAGGATGAAGAAAAACACGGATTATTTGCCTTCATCGTCTCTCCTAATAAAAACTGAAATACCGGGGAGAGATTTCAGCTCGTGATAACGGGTGCAGTACCCCTAATCAAAGGCTCTTCAAATGGCATCTTTGATTCGAGAGATTGACGGAAAGAAAAGAGACGCTAAACCATTCCTTCATCATAATCTGTGATGGCAGGAGACGTTGTCATAGCGATGGTTTGACCAAAAGAAAAACGACATAACAAAGGGTTAGTCCTTAATCAAGAGTGAAAGAATACACAGTGTCAAAATAAATCTGAGCATTTTTTTTCTTTAAAAGAAAAGACCGGAATAATCAGAATCCGATGTCCCATAATTATCCATAACTGTGCGGTACATAATCCTTTCTCGATATAAATGAAATCCTGTAGAAAGAAAAATGTGAGCCAAAAAAAGATTAATATTTTCTGTTAAGAAGTTATTTTTTCTATGTTCACTCCAGATAGTTCTTGTTTTGAATCTAAAAACAGGAGTTAATTTTTCGCCTCCAGTTCCCGCTATTTTTTTCCGCAGGCAAGAGCACTGATAATTGCTAGCGGGAATGAAAATAAGAAGAACTGATTATCTTTTTTTTTCATTTCATTATTTTTTATTTATTTTTTTCTTTCGAGTATTCGCTCAGCGACGCGTAATGAATCCTAGAACAGCAAATACATCGAAAATGCAAGTCAAATCACAATGAAGTCTTTGTCGAGCATGTCGAGGATCGGTGAATAG
The DNA here is from genome assembly GCF_018143015.1 of Lytechinus variegatus. NCBI lineage: Eukaryota > Metazoa > Echinodermata > Echinoidea > Temnopleuroida > Toxopneustidae > Lytechinus > Lytechinus variegatus. The sequence continues at coordinate 63,680,129 of NC_054741.1, forward strand.
GAGCGGCATTTTTCGTCCGACGTTTCAAAGCTGACGAAAAATCGCAAATAATCGTTCGGCCAGAGTCATAGACGAAACCGCTGTTTCGATTCACCGACCTTCGACAGACTCCATTGCCAAGGGCATTTGACAATAGATTCTCTACGTTTTAGAAAGCGTCAGCTGTTACAAAAACTTCCTCTCAGTGTCTGATTGTGTCTGTCTGTTCCCTGAAGCATAATGTGAAATTAAATAAAAGTACAATGACCAGATGCTGTAATTCATCATCAATTAGCAATAAGCTAGTATGCAGGGACGGAAACCTTTTTAACTTCCCGTGGAAGTTAAAAGAGAACATTGAACATGTTTTTTCCCCCGATATTTCATGCTTTATGAACTCCGGAATCCGAGTTTGTTCAAGGTAGGACGATCTTATTTCCTGCTAAAACGATCATGATTAAACGCTTTAAAAGTGATTAATTTCAAATTTCAATATATAGGAAATACAATAATACACACGGAAATTAAGTGCGATAATTTCTAAATGATATCAATAATGAGTTTAGAAGTATGCTAACATATCGAGTGACGTATAGGCCCAATTCCTTAAGGGAATAATGCATGCACGTGATCAATGTCGTTGTCTGATTCTTTGAGCGCCTCCTCTGACAGCTTTACCCCGTCATTATACTGATGCAAAGGAAAAAAGAAACAATGTATTCAATTTTGCTCTGCTATTGTTAATTATTACTTCCCGCTGCTTTCGAATCATGATATCAAACAATTTCGCTTAATATGATGACTGGCCCATGAATATAGGTCTATACTATACAAGATAGCTTGTGTGAAAACAGAAAAATCAAAGAAACAAATGAACGAAAGTTTGAGAAAAATCGGACAAATAATGAGCATTTGAATATTGCGATCACTTATGCTATAAAGATCCACACATTGGCCATACGACAGAGATGTGTGATGTCACCACGGAAATGTCACTGGTGAACAACTCTCCACATTACTTTAACATCTTTCCACTTAAACTGCCTCTTTTATCACATCTATCAGTAGATCATGTGTTCTTTCTATAGGAGGGCATGTTATACAGATTTCTAAAGAATATATCATGGATAATAAGTTTGTATCACCATAAGAAAAAAACAAAAAGATACATTTTGGGGGGTATTTTGTAGTCCGTCAAAGGGAAAGTTGTTCACATGTGACATCACACATTCTTGTTGCATTGCCAATGAAGGGATCTCTACAGCATTAGTGATTGCGATATTCAATAACTTTCTTTGTTCTTATTCTTTGATTTTCTGTTTCGACACAAGCCTACTTGTTCCAAAGGTTTCATTCCCCTTTAATTTCATTTCAAATTGATTATACCTCAATATAGTCAAAACTTGCCTCGACAAACTTCCTTATTAGCTTGAATTAACTTGCATTATCAGTGATAATGATTAAAACTTTCTTACAAAATCTGGATGTCAGTGCCTATCTTTATTCATGTGAAGACCAAATTGTGAAGAAATTATATTACAAGATTTCTATGTAAACAGTAGTGTACTATTACGTGGTATCAATTCAACAGATCCGGATATTAGTACAGTCGATATTGTCATGATACAGGTCAACAGGTTTGTGATTTAGCTGGATGCGACAAGATCAAAATTTTTTATCAATGTCATCATAATACAACACAACGAAAAAGAGGATCGAACTTTTCTCCCTCTATTCTCTTTACAAGTTCGTAGCTTTACAACGCTCGTTGTTAACGTTTTTTTCTTTTCTTTTTAAATACACCCGTGTTAGTGGTGCGCTAGTGCCCTTTGGTAAGACATTTATCCTCATTACAAGGTCCCTCGGAGAGGACCTTAAGTCATAAGTCCACTGGTTGCTTGCTCACAGGCATTCGTGCTTTCTTAGCAGTCAGGTTAAAAAAAACCCTCGGTGTGTGTGATAGCCAGTTAGTCTAAGAGCCATTTCGTCCAATAGCCACTTCGTCTGAGGGCCACTTCTTGCAAAGCCATTTCGTCTAAGATCAATTTCGTCCAATATCCACTTCGTTTAATAGACACTGTTTTTTTTTCCAATAGCCACTTCTTTCAATAGCAAGTTCATCTAACATTTTGGTCCAATATCCACTTGGTCAAATTGACAGTTCGCCCAATACCCACTTGGTCCAATACCCATTTGGTTCAATTCCCACTTGGTCTAATAACCGTTCCTGGGAGCAGGTGCGGATCCAGGGTGTGAATGTACCCCCCCCCCGGTAAAAAAAAGGGGTGGAAGAAACTGAATGAAACACACCACAATATCAGTGGCGGAGCTGTTTTTTCCTGAGGCGGGGGCTCTTGGGATCCTTGCTTTTCAATGGGGGGGGAGGCAAACAATTTTTTTTTATGTGAATGTATGCGTCACACAGGTGGATCCGGCTTTAGCCAATAGGGGGTGGGGCCCGAAATTATTTCCATCCATATTTTCCCCGTAAGGCCGCTCAAATTTGATTTTTGTTTGTTTGAGGGGGAGTCATCACAGTCACTTCTTAGCTTTATTCTTATATAACAACATATAAAAAGTGCGAGCGTTATTTTTTTTTTTTTTACTTTCATGTATTTTGTTCTGATTCTGGGCAATGTTTGTGATCCTGAACAAGATGTGTATGGGAATTATTGCGAACTGTTGATAATCTCTCTGACCTGATCGAAAAGGGACCTGTTTGCAGTTGCCCATAAAGACGATACATATTTCAACAATTAAATAACGAGATCGCGAAGCGCGAGCGGAAGAAAACTCAGATTTTAGACCTCAAAACGGAAAACGGGACACTCTTTTCATGTTTTGTAAATCATGAATAGGTGAATAATTGGAAATCTTCCTAATAATGCGAGCAGAAAATTATTGATATTCTGATCTGAAACATTTTAGATAAAGAAAAAGCTGCATATCTCAACAAACATGTATGCGTGTGTTTTAGATTAGACCTACATAAATTCGTTTTTATCATAACGAACAATAATGCAAGCTCGAAGCGCGAGCTGAAAACATTCGATATTCCGATCTGAAAAAGAGTCAGTTCAGCACTACTGCACTGTGCAGGACAATTTGAAGTGGATGTGGATCTCACTTGATAAATGATGCGAGCGCGAAGCGCGAACTGATATATTTTTCATTATTAATTTGACCTAGGACCGGAACATTCAAGGGACATTTTGTCATCATATGAAAATAAAGACTATCTTCCTATTATTCCTAAGCGCGAGATGAATTTTGTCGATATTCCATTCTGAAAAAAGGGCCAATTTAGCTATTAGGGATTCATAACACTTTTATTTTCCTACACTCTAAAAATTAAGTGCTAATTTTGCACTTCGGAGTGCTGATTGTCTAGTTCAAATTTGAACTAGACAAATCAGCACTCCGAAGTGCAGTCACTATACACGCTCTTTAAGAGCTAAATTAGCTAGACAAATCAGCACTCCGAAGTGCAGTCACTATACACGCTCTTTAAGAGCTAAATTAGCACTTCATTTTTAGAGTGTATATATATTAATCTAATATGCTTAATGAAAGCGTGGGATTTGTTGATGAAAACTGAACATTTGAAGCACTTTGTAATTATGAATAGGACGCATGGGTTAATAAATATTTTTTTTTACAAACTGTAATGAAAAAGTGATTTTAAGTAGCTTGTTATTGAATTAATATAGAGGTATACACACTCACCAATCAAAATACAAGCGCGCAGCGCTAGCTGATGGGCCCACGTTTTGACAATCACATCTGAAAAGGGATATTGTGAAAATTTTATGGAATACACTTGTATAGATAATATCAAATAATGTAACCGCGCAGCGTGAGCTGAAAATGTTGATATTTAGACCATAAAACGAAAATTTCACAGAGCGCTTAAAAAATAATTTGAAAATAAAAAAAAAACAATGAAAGCTCGATGTCCAAGCTGAAATATGTTTTGTATGTTGACTTAAAACTTGATATTTGAAGCTTCATATTAGCCTATTGAGCAAGATGTGTATCTCATCGAACAGACAATGCGAGCGAAACTTGTTTATAGTGACATGAAAAGTTGTTTTCTTTTGCAAGTCTTCCTCTAACCTTATTTTATTCACTCGTTTTCACACGTCTTCCTCTTCTTATTTTCTCCTGGATCCACCTTTGTATACTGACATGAAAAAAAATCATTGTAAGGACTTATGTACGTTGGGTCCAAGGAGAGGATACGTAACTCATTAATCAAATTTTGTAGCGCGAGCTGAGTTTTATATTCATTACTTTAGGATTCCTATACAGCGCGTCCCAAAAAAATGTCCCTCTGATATGCGGCTTAATAACTTCCAAAAATAAAAATTATTCTCAATGAAATGTATGGATATAGGAAGCCCATCTCATGTTCTAACTTCTATAAAAATTTCATTGGTCTTGCTTCAGTGGTTTTGAATACACAGCCTATTATATAACAATGGTGCTTTTCAACCCATTCCAAGTTTATATGCATGCAACACTGCTTTGTGTTCTGCACTTTCTTGCATATCAACCCCCTTTGACCATTCTGACCAAGGAGATATCACCTCTATCTCCTTGTTCTGACCAAGGAATTCCCTGATCTGACCAGGGAAATCTCCATGATCTAACCAGGCTCATCAAATCACAACCTTGAGCATGTTCAGAAGGGCAAAATCAGTATCGACAGTTCATTTCATGTTTGATAAACGGGAGATGCACAATGACTGAGACGGGTCATGTCTGTTTCATGCACAATTCCAACAATACTGCATTTTTGTTTTCATTATACTTTTTTAGTTAATTAGCTACTGAGGTCAAGTTCAATAATCCAGTGTAACTTTTTAAAAGAAAAAAGTCAAAATTTTCTTTGGTATAGTTCCTTTTGCAAAGGGTGTTTAACTTGTTGATTCCCCCCTTTTCAGCTTATTTTACTCATCCATCATTCACATTTTCTTTCACGTTGGTGCACCGATTCCCCTTATCAATCATCAAACAAACTTAATTTTTTATGTTTCCTTTCCTTCTGAACATGCTCAAGTTTATGATTTGATGAGCCTAGATATGATTAGGGAATTATCCCTGCTCAGATCCTGGATGTAAGAATGGGGTTCACATGCCATAGACAATGAAGAAATGCATCAATGCTGCAAACTTGGAATGAGCTAAAATGCACCACTGTTACGTAACAGAGTGTGTACTCAAAACCGCTGAAGCGCGACCAATGAAATTTTCATTAAAGTTAGAACATGAAATGAGCTTTCTACTCATGAACATTTATTTGAGAATCCTACCACATTTTAGAATTAATTCAGTCCTATGTCAGAGGGACATTTTTTTTGGGACGCGCTGTATATTATCGTAAAAATGGGATATTTTTCAGCCGCAATATCTCACTCTATAACCAGGCAATTTGAGCATAATGGCACCCCCGGTCGAATATAAAATTGGCGCCCCAAAAACGAACATTAATTCCGCGTCCGCGTCTCCCTCCCAGGACGAACATCAATTCGGCGTCCCCCAGGTTGAACATCGATTCAACGCCCCCATAAGTTGAACATCAATTCGGCGCTTCTATGTCGAACATCACTGCGGCGCCCCAAGGTAAAACATAGGTTGAACATCATTTGGGCGCCTTTATGTCGAACATCACTTCGGCGCTCCTATAGGTTGAACATCAATTCGGCGCCCCAAGGACGAACATCGGTTTGGCGCCTCCTAGGTTAAAAATCAATTCGGAATTCTAATATCGAACATTAATTACACTCCCCTAGGTAAAACATCAATTCAGCGCCCCAAGGGTGAACATAACTTTGGCGCCCCTATGTCGAACATTACTTCGGTACCCCTAGGTCGAACATCAATTCAGCGCCCCCTATGTCGAACATCAATCCGGTGCCCCTATGTCGAACGTCAATTCGCCCCCCTTCCCTCTACTTTTTATCCTTCTCTTTTTCTTTTCACCCTTTCCTCTTTCCCTTCTTTCCACCATTTTCTCCCCCGTTTCTTTTCCTCTCTTTCCTTCCTCTTTTTGGCGCCCCCTGTTCGCCTACCCGGGGGCCGGGCCCGCCTCAGAATATGAATGATGATTATCATGACGATGATGCTGCAGATGCTGTCAATGATGATGGTACTGTTGAGGGTGACAGTGGTAATGACGGCTAAGGTGGTGGAGGCATTGGTCCGATGACGAAGACAATGTCGTCAACAAAGAAAGCGACAATATTTGTGTTGTTAGGTTGTTTGGTGTGATGATGACGATGGTGGTGATGAAGATATCGTTGTTGTTAATGATAATCATGAAGAGGGAGGGGTGACTGTCATGTAGATGATGATGCTGTAGAAGAAGATGATGATGATGAAGAAGAAGAAGAAGATGATGATGATGAAGAAGAAAAAGATGAAGAAGAAGATGATGATGATGTCGAAGAAGATGATGATGTAGATGATGATTATGATGATAGTGCTTATGATAATGGTAGTGGTGATGGTGGTGGTGATGATACTAATGATGGCGATGATGATGATTGATAGTGATGCGGGTGATAGACAATGGTGCTGATGACGATAGCAAAATCTTTTATAATGATGAGTATATGATTGAGGGTGGCAACCATTCATATTTGAATATTGATATTGAAGGCGACGATGTCGATGTTGTTGATGATAATGTGACATTGATATCAAATCATATCCTATCGTTTATCATGGTGGTATCAACAATACAGTGCGTCCCATAAAAAAGGAAACCGGGATTCCCATGTCTTTTTTCTTCAAAGGCAAATGAATTATGATATTTAAATCACATAATCATATTACTTACTTATTCCTCTTTATTTAATTTGATACCTAATATGTGACGGACACTTCACGCATTAATGGGCAAAACGAATTTGAAATTTTAATGTCAAAACCATGTTGCTAAGAAAAATTGGACAAGATTGGGTCGTGATACGACAAACGTGCTTATTCAACGATTGGCTCATTAGCATTTCTTTTGTACTCTTGTTAAGATTCAATGATCCCTGATACGGGAACGAATTTAGATTCACACGTGAGAGATCTTCGCAAATCGTTTCTGATATGTCTTAGTATTCATAATTAGTAATCTACCATGCGATTTGCTTAGCTGTTGGTTTCAAATCAGAGATGAGATTCCACTCTTGCCATGAGTATCAAATAAATATAGAAAAAACGATATCTGTCTCTGAAAATGGGTTTCCTTTTTTGTGGAACGCATTGTATAGCGGATATGATCCACAATATTATTAAAGTCACACAGTATTGTAACCTTTTAAAGCCGATACGAGTAAGACAAAACGATCCTACCCGCATTTTATGGAGTATCATCGGGTTACCTCATTTTAATCGAAAGGAAGACATTTATAGAATATTTCCTTGTAAACAACATCAATTTTGATCTTTTTCGATTATAAGATGTCAAACCCCGTTTCAGGGAACTCGAATATCGCACATTCCAGTGGACCACGTCTTCCTATGCAGGTATCTCTGGAAAATGCTTCACCCAAACGACAATTCCTTAGAAAATGATATTACCAAGGGGTTGTCCTCGGGGGGGGGGGGGTTGGGGTGGGTCAAAAAATTCTATAGATCTATAGCTTGTCCAAAGTTTAGATGAGGCATATCCCACTCATGTAATTCTACCGCTCAATCTGAAACTCGACTTATGTATAATTAATGCATTGTTCCAGCCTTGTTTCATCCCTCTATTTCTTCCGTTATCAGCTACCGTTCCTTACCCTTTCTGAAAAAAAATCCATGTAATATTTACTTTTTTTTTTTTTGTTAGACAAAGCGAAAAATAGTCGTCTTCCAAATCTCTTCCATAAGTGTTCTCTCACGTTTCCCCTCTCATGTACGCTTTAATCTATTATAAGTCCCATCTTTCGGATATACCCCCCGTTTAGAAAATGTATAACATTGCCCCAAATAACTTCAAATTGAGAAGGAAACAAATGAATTAAAAAAATCATATATCATAATTCGTATTTGCCATTTATTGACAAGTGAAAAAAAAACACATTGTGCGAGAATCATTATTGGTTTGTAATAATATACACACAACCGACATAAACAGGAATCTATCCGTGATCACCATAGTACATCCATTACTTAAGTAGAACAAAATAAGTAAATTATTGAAATGAAGAAATTCACTACTGTAAATCTAAACTGAATAAATTCCACTTGATTTGATCAAAATAATTATAAAACAATTCTGAAAATGCTATTTAAACCATTTCACAAGCTTGTTAACATCGCTCAAAGTGAGAAAAAAAACGTACAAAAACAGAACTCTCCTACACATGACCACTTAATAGAATGAAGACTTAATATGCACAGGTACATATAAATTCAATAACATATTTTTACAACCTTTTGAGAATATTGCATAGAACGTTACCTCCGAAAGAAATGAATTTTGAGCGAGCACGCCGCAAGAAGACGCATGTTTATTTTGCTTGCTTATATTTTTCCTCGAACACATAGTACAAAAATAACAACTGCAGCATAAATGAACGTTAACCTTCCATCCTCTTATCGATTTAAACCTTATATTTAGAAGGTAACATGACGCTTAATGATATAAATTAAAGCGAGTTATCAGACATGAGTTTACACAAAAAATGTCACGGCCAAGTCAAGTACTTTATTATAGTCCCGTAACCTACATTTATTGAGAGATCGATAGATGACCATGTATACAGGGACGCAATTTAAGGTGACAGTTTGTTCACAAGCCTGAACCTTGGTAGTAATTTAATTATATGGCTGATGTCTGATTCAGGCAAGACGCTATCTGTTGTTGCCATGACACACTTAGCTCTTCGGCGAAGTAAAGATTTGGGTGCATGAGCATACCCCCTCCCCCTCCCCTCCCAAAACGAATACAGCATCATTGTCCGTGAAATTCGGAGTCTTGCATCATTATGCCACCACTTACCTATACACATTTGTTAATATGGGCGATTTCAATGTAATTTGGGTGTGGGTTGGGGGTAAGATTTATCTTTCATATGTCACATAAGTGTATTGTACAGTATGATGAAGACATTCCTCTTTCCTTGCTTTTTCTGATCATGCTCCCTCCCATCACTTAAGAGGTTGCCAAAAAACTCAGAAACGGTGATTGCCCCTACCCCCTTCCCTGAAGTGAATTTAATATTTTCATCTATAATTTTCGACCCATGCATCAACCATCACAACAACAAAAAAAACCCATGCGGGCTCTGGATGGAATCAACATTCGATCAATAAATATATAGATGACCTTCATGAGTAAAATAACTGACCTTGGCGGCAAAGGGGGACAAATCTTACGCAGGTTTGACCACGGCTTGAACAGTACGGACGAAATACATCAAATGCAATGATGAAAAAAAAACACGACAGATGAGTTGGAATTAATCAAGAAAGAAAACAAAATGGCTCTGAAGTGTAAACAATCTCATTTACTTCATTAGTGACCGAACCCCCAACCCTTCCCCATGTTTGCATTTTACTCCAAACAAATGAATTCCAACGAATTTTAAGTGAATCAGTCAATCAGATTACCACTTCTATAAAAGAAGGAGCGTGCGTCTGTGGGTCAGTGTTCCCAGCACCATGAATTCTACCAAGATTTAGGTTACTATAACTAAGGAAGACGCTGCAGTAAAATAAATAAATGACCGACTATATGAAAGACTAGAAAACTAGGCACTGAGAGCACGAAGTACTGTTTTACAAGAGAACTCCCAGGTTTTACAAGAGAGGATCTAAAAATAAATCATTACAAATTTCAAAAACAGATTAATTATTCAATAAATGACAATTAGGAAGCATCAGTGAACTAAAAAAAAAACAAATGGAACGCCTCTGGCAGTCTCGCCTGCATTACGCGATTTAATATAGCAGCAGTGCTAACTTTGAAAATTACTATTAAATAATCATTCACAAAAACACCATTCATATAATGACATAATACCATGTTCATTGACCATAAATGACATTTGAACGGTGACTTAAGACTTGTCAACTACACACATGTCAACATTCATTTACATTATCCATAACTGTCAAAGTTATGGCAATTCAACAATTACCCCAACATGGCCTAAGTTTATTGACCTTAACTGACCTTTGACCTTGGTTTTGTGACCTGAAACTCACAGGGGATGTTCAGTGATACTTGATTACTCTTATGTCCAAGTTTTATGAACTACATCCATAAACTTTCAGAGTTAGGATGGTAATTTAACAAATACCCCCAAAACGGCCAAAGTTCATTGACCTTAAATGACCACGACCATGGTCATGTGATTTGAAACTTGCACAGGATATTCAGTGGTACTTGATTAACCTAAAGTCCAAGTTTCATGAACTAGATCCATAAATTTTCAAAGTTATGATGGTAATTCAACAAATACCCCCAACTTGACCAAAGTTCATTGACCCTAAATGACCTTTGACCTTGGTCATGTGACCTGAAACTCAAGCAGGATGTTCACTAATACTTGATTAACCTTATGTCCAAGTTTCATGAACTAGGTCCATATGCTTTCTAAGTTATGTCATTTCAAAAACTTAACCTTCGGTGAAGATTTTGAAAATAATTCTCCCAACATGGTCTAAGTTCATTGACCCTAAATGACCTTTGACCTTGGTCATGTGACCTGAAACTCAGGCAGGATCTTCAGTAATACTTGATTAAGCTTATGTCCAAGTTTCATGAACTAGGTCTATATACTTTTTAAGTTATGATGTCATTTCATAAATTTAACCTTCGGTTAAGATTTGATGTTGACGCCGCCGCCGCCGTCGCCGTCGAAAAAGCGGCGCCTGTAGTCTCGCTCTGCTATGCAGGCGAGACAAAAAGTGAGCCCAACCATCCACGAAAGGATAAAAATAATTTCAAAGTATTTATATTTAATGTATTCCATGTCTGCACTCTACTCATAAGTACGAATATTTCTCACTGACAATGCATCACGTATATCACGAAAATAATCAATGGTAATTCTACACAAAACGGTAGGTTGCATTTCCTTAATCTCTGAAACTTACTTTTTAATTTCTGTTATTTCTGTAATACTTCCCTACATTATGATAACAATCAGTTTTGAAATGCAGTGTAATCTAAAGGCAATACAACGCAGCTCTTCTTCTAAACCTTCTTTAATCCATCCAAATGCAAAGGACGATGCTTTTGCGAATTTTAAATCTCTTATCATCGAATTAATCGACTAGATTTTACAAATACAGCGAAGCATGAACAGAAAGAGGATTGGATGTTTGATTTATCAGACTGATAAAGTGATACAAGAAATTCAAACATTGTTAGCTGCAATGCACATAATCAGACAAATTTAGTACGAAGGAATAGAACGGAAGTTCATGTAAATGCCTTGGAACTGTAGGCTTAAAGAAAGTTGTTTTTTTTTTCTCATGTCTGGGAATCTTAATTTGTAGCTTTATACCTCTTATTCTTCATTGTCTTTCATAATACAATAAAACTTGTGACCTTATCAATTTCAGGAAGAACACAACATGGCTCTTCAAATTCCACTTATTACATATAACTAAACACGTCTTTATTATCACAGTAAATGATATCAAAGCCTCAATCGAGATACACTTGAGCTTGGAAGAATTTGTTTGAACAAAAAACCCCCCAGAAGAACCACAAGCTACAGTGCTACATAAAGAGATATACATCATGTTTACAATAACATTCATGTTTCAGTCCACTATGAAGTCTTCACTGACCCATAAAGATATAAATATGACAAGAACTCTTAACTTGTAAATGCCATCAATTATAGCAATTTAAAAATTCATCCAGATCATTTATGCTATAATCTGAATTTGACTCGAATTCTATTCATATTGAAATCCTACTTTATTCAGGAAGCAATCTTGTGACAGTAATATTGACGTTAAAACAGGAACTTAGAACTATATGAAACATATACATGTATAAAGAGTTACATTCTACTTCAGAGAGAAACTAAATTGTATTTGGTAAAAGAATCCTAGCACAAAGAGTGTTTGTATCAACAAAAACATGTGAAATGCAAATGTTTATATGAGTGAATACAGCTTCCTTTTCTGTTATTGCAAGGAAATGAGAATCTAAAGTTCTTAACAATATTGTCATTTATTCTGACATTTCAATGATATTATCTATTTAAGAAAATTATCAAATTTTTGACATGCGAAAGTGAAACGGAGTTTGACAAACATGTCTAATGACCTTCATCATGATAATGATTATGAATAAATCCAACCAAACAGAATGTAAACAAAACCAACATACAGTACTTCTGAATGGATTATTATCATATTAAAACCCTACTTTAATGTTTTAACAGCACAGGTTCTGTAGCTCCAAGAATGCAAGCAAAAAATTTGAAAATAAATGTCACACAAAGTATGATTTGCAATACAATTCTCAGTTCCCATGTTTCATGGGGAATATTATTCAAAGTTGGAGTGGTGAGCACACAAACCAGGCAGAAACATACCAAGGGGGTGGAGAATGTGTAAATATTGTATGCAGGCAGGCAAAAATCCATTGACCAGGGCCCCGCCTTACAAAGAATTGCGATTGATCCGATCAATCACAACTATGGATGACCAGCAAAGGCAGCAATGTCAACATCTATCATGCATGTTTGTTCAAAATATTTTCTAACTATGATGTATATTCATGCATTCATTGTTTCCTTAAAAATTTAATGTGCTTCTCTTTGTTTACGAAGGAAATTGTGCAAATTTCCTGTAGAAAAAAGTAGGACACCGATGGATTTCCATAGAATTACAACTGACTGGATCGATCGTAAGTCTTTGTAAGATGGGGCCCTGGAATCAATAACAATCTATTGCTAACATTGCCAAGTTGAAAAGTGATATACTACACTAAATAAAAAATATTGTGATTATCAAGGTTTAAACATATATCAGCTAAAAACATACCCTGATCATTAAGTGTATAAATATGTTTACTATATTGAGAGAGCACTGAAGCACATGAAACAAATGACGGAAGAATAAATTGCATGTGTAATCATATTTTTAAAAATACATAAACTCAATCCATATTCAAACTGCCTCTAATTCAGGGGGTTGCCTAATGGTGGTGACACATGTTAAGTGGAAGTTTAAGACATTTTAGAGTGGACTGGAAAAAGTACTCAAATATTTAAATAGAATTCAAGATATTTTCTTCAAAACCCTACTTTAATGTTTTAAAGTCTATATAATGCTATCAAGTGAATTGCACTCAATTTCAATATACAGTGTATTGATAATATCAATAAAATATGATAGGATGATAAAACTATTAATAAACTTTGATAGAATAATAGTGATTAGATCTTAATATTATTTGCCTTAATTGACATATACATGTTATATTATTTTGAATCTATGAATTTCCAATATACTTCCTAATTTCTATGAAAATATATGATTTTTCTAAAATAGAATAGTTGTTATTGAGAAGTGTAACACACAAAATTGAACAATAAGTAGTTTCATAAGTACAGCATTTTTTTTTCATAATCTGAACAATTACTGACTGTCTCCATTGTGATGCAATTATAAATACAATAATAATAATAATAAAAATAATAATACTGATAATAATAGGCATTTATAAACCGCCATCTCTCTAGAAATATTCTATTCTGAGGCGCGTTATTATTATTATTATTACCCCGCATTAATTGAGCTGCCTCTCAGAGTTCATGCATTCAAGGAATTAATCCTGCCAGGTACCCATTCACCTCATCTGGGTTGAGTGCAGCACGATTCGGATAAATTTCTTGCTGAAGGAAATTACGCCATGGCTGGAATTCGAACTAACGACCCTCTGTTTCAAAGTCAGAAGACTTATCCACTGGGCCAAAACGATCCACATTATCTGTTTTACTCAGGTCATTTTCCTAATTAGTAAGAGTGAGCTACAGTACTTCTGTAATTATTGATTGATTTGACAGACAGAATTGACAGTATTTCATATAAATCATACAAGCATATGAACTCCCAAACCGAGTTTGACATGGCTCTACAACAAAGCCCCTAAACATTCAAGTATGAATGATTGAGCATCAAATGAGCTAATAAATTGAACCTGTAGTGTTGGAGATTTGTTTTAACCCAAATAATGTTGATTTTGGAGATATGACATAATTCTCTACACAAATGATAAGACTACTTTCAGACAATAAGAGGTTGCCAAGTACTGCCATGTCTCTAAATACAGCTCTTTTGCAGCGTATCCAAAAAATGTTAAATTTTGAGATACAAGATTCTAACACTCCAGTGATGATAAAACAAATTTTGTCAAAACATATGTATAAAGTCAAAAGTCAAAGTAACATACTCATGGAGCTAGGCCATATGACAACTACCATTCCAAAAAGGAGCAAAATACTTATATACTGTAGACTAGTACTTGTATATTTGGACCATATCAACTCTAAAGCCAAAACTATTATAGTCTTCGACATCTATTCTTAGAGTTCAACAATATGACAACCTCCATTTCAAACAGGATCTACATACAAGAACAGGCATTAATGCAGAATTTGATACATTGAATTCTATTGATCGCTTTTCTCTGAAATTGAGCCCACTTGTTTTGTATCAAAAAGACACAAACACAGCTTATTTGTTTCTTTTTAAATGCCCAATTTCTTGACATCTATCCTAATCAGAGGACCCTCTTTGAAATGGGGTTCTTCACAACTTTTCATTTTCATTAAGGCTATTTGAGGCAGTAATAAAATCAGCAAGTGGAAAATATGCAATTCATTTGACTATCAAATTCATATCCTTTCTTCAAAGGGCCTAAATTCATTTTCAATATCTTTAAACACTATTTAATTAGCAGATTGATATAACATGTATTGCATATGATAAGAAACTATCCCGTCATTTTACATGGATTTCACAGAACAAACATGTACTTCACGCTGTGGATAAATTATGTGATTGTAAGATATTACAGTTCGTGATGATTGCATATAAAAATACGAGCTTGCTAACTGCCCCTTCAAACGCATCTGAATAAAATATACAAGGCAATAGTCATAGATTGAGCGTAATAATATAATATTTGTGTTTATGACAGAGTATAATGCTCGAAAAAAATAGCACAAAAACTTTAAACTCTTCTGACATGTATGTATATAAGATTGTAATGTCTGTAAGTCTGTACAAAATACTATGTTACAGTGTCAGACTGTTTAACAATGTTGTTCAAAATATTCTGTTCTCAAGTCTTGAAGCATGTTTCACTAGAATATAGATGTTTTCAAATATTGCATACACAATTGGGCATATATTAAGAACAAAGTTAACTAGAATTGAAATAATGAAAAGCCTGGGGCAGTGTGATATGCCTTTTATGCATTCTATTTGAGCCAAACAAAAAAGGACCTCAATTCATGTTATCTGGCTAGTAAAATTACCATAAAAGGAAAAATTAGTTCCAAAAGGTAACTTTTATTCTCAGACTTTTTGAAAGTCATGTGAATGTAAACCAATGCATTAAGTGCAGCATAATAATTATTCTCCAGGCGACACAGTTGTATCATTTATGACTACAATAAGAAATAAAACAAATTAAACAAACGGCCCAAAATCAAAATTCCTAAATACACAGAAAATAATTAAGAGACTTGGTACCATTTTGACCTCATCAAATGGAAAAAGAACAGACAAATATATGTTATCAATATGTAATAAAACTCTATAAAATATAAAAGGAATCTATATGAATTATAATATATTCTGCCAACAATCAAATTGCATTCCTCATTTTAGAACAACCTGTCTGAAGGCACTATTTTTTCAATCTTCTATTCCCATCACTTAACTTCTAAACATTCAATTCTAATCCTTTTCAAGGAATTTAAATATTTCTCATGCACAATAGTAGAGATGTTTAACACACCAAAATCTTATAATATATCTTTCTGAACATTAAGTATAATGAGATTTTCAGTATTCTTTTTTTCTAAACAAAATGACTTTTAACACAGACAAACACAAGATTTCTTCACAAAAACTAAGTATCTATTAATTATATCTTAATTTTTTTTTTGTAAGCCTTACTTTTGTATATTAGTACTGGGAAAAGGGAGGGGGCGAAGCCCTCTATGCCAACTGCTAGTCTCTAAAATTCGCCAGATCATAGATAATGGCCTTATTAATTATTATTCCTAATTGTTTATAATTGTATTTTTGTTTGCATTTCCACATTTCATATTGTTTTAATGGAGCAATGTAAAGATGAATGAACTAAAAATAGAGAATATCTGAAGTACATAAAAATACATGTTCCTTCATGATGATATCTCTATCGTCATGACAATGGAATGCTAAACAATTTCCCTGGAAACAATAAAAAGTTCAGTCCTGTCAATGGATCAGCCTACAATGCAAGAAAAAAAGCACTCCATTGTTGCATTTTGCATGATGACTAAGATGTAGCCTTGAAACTTCAACCAAGCACCCATGGAAAGTACAGCACACTTAAATCTCTATGGTCCGAATTCACATACAGTCCGACCTCTCTTATCCGGACACACTGGGACCAGCACCAATCCGGATAAGGGATTTATCCGGATCTCAGAGACCCAATAATAAATATGCGCAGCTGCCTCACAAATGATAGCTACACATAATCTATTTTAGTGGGCCTACAGACAGTATTTTTTTTTTACCTGAGTGTGCTAGCGAGACTTGTGTTGTTTTTTTTCACAGGAGAAAAGAAAATGTGATGAAATAATAAAATGCTTGTATTCTTTTGATGATTTTGGGTAAAGTATTTTCATTAAAAATTATGTGGTCGTAGGTAGACTATATAGGAAAATGTATGTAATCAAAGTGAGTTTGCATAGGAATTTTGAGTTTACATTGAAGATTGAAATCTCATTTCTCCACGTACTAGATTAAAAAAAAAAATCTTGGCAAGTGTGCGTCCGGAAAATAGAGAGACTAGGATAAGAAAGGTCGGACTGTGGTTGGTTATTAATCCATGATCTTAACCATGGTTTTGAGGATTATTTATGCCTATCAAAAGCTACACTCAATTGGTCATAACAAAGACAGGTGTCATTGGAATGTATTTAAAACAAAAGTCAATTGTCAACATATTATCATAGATCTAGATCAAGCTCTTGTATGTATGTCAGTTATAGCATGAAATATATGCTGAAAAGTGAGCACACCTAGGATCGCCAACACGGAAATGCACACTTTCTCAATTTAAACCACGGTTTCAGCACATAGACTCAACAGCATCTTGTGACTTCCAGCCTTCACATTCAAGCGAGATCTTATGACAACAATAACTATCGCCATTGCTAGCCCCATTTGTGATTAAAAAATGATCACACAGAGCTAAAAAAAAAAGAGTTATGAATATGCCACACAATGGCTATTTACTGTGTAAGCCATTATCATGGAATACACTCATGAACACTCTCAGCCATACTTGTGATTGCCTTATTCAAATTTTTCTCACTTCTTTTCAGATATGTTTTAAAGTGCAGCAATATGGCCATATATATATTTTTTAAATGGAAATTTTGGCCATTTTGAATTATGAAATTTATACAAAAAAATAAAGCTAATGTGAAAATTTCAGCGCATGATTCGGTAAGGATTATAATACCTAGGTAGTTTAAATAAGAGTTGTGATTGTTTCTTAAAGTACTTATTGATATAATTTCAATACATACAGCAAATATAACTAGTAAACTAATTAAGGCCGATGCAAGAAGGCCATAAGTACCTGACTTCAAAAGCAGATAGAAGATTCATGATGGAAAAGGCAAACATCTTGACTATTCCTTCTTGACTCTGTCAAGGCAAGCTGCCACGACGGCTGTCCAGCCAGTTTGATGGCTGTAATGTAAAGAGATTTAACAGGGAGATGAATATTATGGCTACAATAAAGAAATATTGAGGATCTGCTTTTCATCAATCTGTTTGGATTTTAGTTAATTGGTGTTTATGATAAAACATATAGATAACAATTCACATGCAATTTTTGACCAAAAACATTAAATACTATTAAAAAAAATATTGACTGGGTTGTCCAGAAAATGATTGCAATCAACTTGTACTATTCAAATTAAAGTAAAAAGCATATTCATTTAAGATTTTCTCATTGTCTGTGCAAAAAAATATGAAAATAATTGATTTTCATTTAAAAATCCAATATGGCCAACCAAGTTGCCAAGTTTGAACCCTTTTGGACACGATTTGGCAAAGGTAATATCAGGATTCCTTAACTAGACACTTCAGCCATGTCAAAAAAGTTGGTTAACAAAAAAAATCCCGATAGTGCAAAGGAAACCCCATTTTTTATTAGGCTATATTCTGCATAAAATGTTTGGAAAGAAATGATTTAAAGCAAAAATTTGAAATGAAGCCTTCAAAATTTAAATGATATGAATCCTCTTTCACATAGTAATAGTATTCAGCAGAAGTGAGCACGTTCCTCATTAATATGTTGATTAATAAACATAAATTTGTATGAAACACATGCTTTTCATGGTCATAATAATTGGCGCATCCTGACTTGTCTTCGTGGATCTTTTTTTGTGTAAGCTCTAGAAAATCTCCTGGCAAAGAGCTGCACAGAAAAGTGGAGGTATTTCTGAGACTTCTGAGGGGTGTACTCACTTCTGTCAGACACTGTAAATAACATACATCAATGGTAAATCTCAAAAAGCCCTACCTTGCACCAACTCCACGTCCTGTATCACCATGGAAGTACTCGTAGAACAGAACCAGATCCTTCCAGTTAGGGTCATCCCTATAGAGGGCGCTGTCCCCATGGCACGGCCTCTTACCGCTCTCATCCGGTAAGAAGAGATTGACAATGCGGGATGAGATGTCCTTGGCAACCTCCTTGAGACGGACCATGTTCCCTGATCCGGTGGGACACTCCACCTTGAAAGATTCCCCGTAGAAAAAGTCGTAGCGCTCCAAGGCTTCGATGATCAGGTAGTTCACTGGAAAAATTACGGGAGAGACGTGAAGACATGGTTAATTTAGGAAGCTCAAGAAGTGATATTTTGATGAAAATTAGATTGACATAATACAATTTCTTGGGACAAGTCATTAAGTCGTGTCTCACACCGTTTGTCCAATATTGAGCTTTAATCAAATAAGATCATGTAACAGCTGCTTGAAATTTCAAAGTTTCCTGCAATGGCCTAGGTTGGCTTAGTTGAATTTTGCAACACCAGTGTTCACTGTAAATTCATTGATTCAAATAAAGTCTTCATCATAATACTCAAAACATATATTTTTTAGAAGCATATGAAGATGATTTTAGAAGAAAATACATTTGTTGAAACTGTGGCAGTAAAAGTAATGTTGTTGCCATTGTTTGGTTATGACCACTCACATTAGAAATGATTATTAGGGGGGTGTTTCACAAATCACAGAGTTAAGTGTGACGTAGAGTTACGTGCAGTATAAAACGCATCACCGCGTAGGTCAAATCATGCTAAGATGATGCGCACCACTGTGTAATAATCAATAAGATTTGAAAACAAATTTTCGGCACTACTCCTATGTGTTTAAGATCGCATGCTCGATCTGTAATGAAAATCCTAAGTCAGAAAAAATTTGAACCAGTGGGATTCGAACCTGCCATCTACTGCTTTCCGAGAAGCGACTTAACCACCAGGCTTTTCTGGTTCACGGCTAAATCACGATGAACTGGAATTCAAATACCCTCAATCCTCTTTTTTCTGACTCAAATTTTTTTCTGACTTATGATTTTTATTACAGATCGAGCATGCGATCTTAAATGCATAGGAGTAATGCCAAAAAAAAATTGTTTTCAAATTATAATTTCCTCCTATTAAAGCCTTTTTATTTACAATCAATAAGATTGCTCAGTAGATATCATGTGTGGCTTGCCATTTAAGCATGACTCTTTAGCCACACTGAACTCTTTGTCAAACCTCCCTGTCCTGAAAGGATTTAATATAATAATAATTTTCATCATTACCACAGAGCCAGATGGGACCCCTCCAGTTGCTATTCCCACCAAACAGATAGGTATTGGACTCTCCTGGGACATAGTCTACTCGATACTCCTCCCCTCCGACGTGAAACTGGAATGGTTGGCTGGCGTGGATCTTGGACAATGACCGGATGCCAAAGGGAGACAGGAACTCGTTTTCGTCCAGCATGTATTTGAGCACTCTCTTCAGGTTCTTGCGTGAGGGAATGCCTAGAAGGTGACGCCCTTTGCCAGTGTCTTCTCTGGTCCGGAAGGCAAGCTTTATAAAAACAGAATTGGTCAATGTTTCAACAACCAAACAAATGAGAACAATTAAAGGAAACCAAAACCTAAGAAGAGAAGCAATCTTATTGGAAAGAGTAAAATGAGAGGAACAATTAAAAAAAAGTTTCATCAAAATCGGTTATGAAATAAGAAAGTTACGGACGATTAAAAAGTCTTGTTGTACTTACTATGTGGATCCTCAAATTGGCAAACGTGCTTCAAAATGGCTGATTTTGTGGACAACTCTCCATTTGTTTTCTACACAATTTTTCAGATTTTCCACTTTATTTTACATATTTCATATTATCTCCTCCTGACCTTGACATATATGGTGTGCAGAGCTGCCAAGTTGTATTTTGCATTTTCAGTATTCTTATCCCCCAAAATCAGTATTTTGACCAAAAAATCCATATTTTTACCATGAGATAAATATGCATGCATAATGGCAAAGTTCGATCACTTCTTACATTATTTTGCGCCCCACACCGTCGCACACGAGACCGAAAGCTTCAGTCTAGATTTTGGTTGTTCCGCTGAACTGCGTTGGCTGACTCACCAATACATAGACTGAAGAATTTGGAGGCCCGTACGTACAGACAACGTATTAGCAGTAACGTTAGATCTAACATTCGACGGAAACCTGTTTTTTTTCCGATCGTTTTTTTGCACATAAAATCATAAAATGTCACATTATGAAAAAGAAATTGCATCCATATTTACGGAAAAATGTATGAAATTCAGAAATATCGTACCTTAGACCGCAGTTACTGCTAATTCGTTTCAAATTATGATCGAAACATCGTCATCTTCGATCCTTCCGTCGGTCAACGTAAGTTGCCATCTTGGATGACGTCATCATCCTTACAGACGTATTTACCAGTCGCAAAATATCGCGATTTGAGCCGCTGCTTTGCGCTTGTAAACTATGTGCGTGCGCTCGGAACTTGTCACCCGCATTGATTCGCCAGGATATCGAAAATTCTAATCGGAAAGCCTTGATGAAAGCATAACTCATTGAACGTAGAGGGCAGCAACACACGGAATACCTTTTCTTCTCTAATTTGTTTTTTCCCGTATTTTATCATGAAAAAGCGTACTGCCGTATTTTAAATTGATTTCCGTATGAAATACGGAAAAATCGTACTACTTGGCAGCTCTGGGTGTGGATTATATTTTCCCATGACAAATCTTGTGCTCCGTAGGAAAATCTGAAAATTTGTGTACAAAACAAATGGAGAGTTGTCCACAAAATCAGCCATTTCGAAGCACGTTTGCCAATTTCAGGATGCCCATAGAAAGTACAACAAGAGTTTTCAAACTCCCATAACTTGCTTATTTCATAACTGATTTTGATGAAACTTTTTTTAAATTGTTCCTCTCATTTTACTCTTTCCAATAAGATTACTTCTATTCTTCGGTTTGGGTTTCCTTTAAGCAAACGTAACAGTGACAGTTTTCATCAAAACAGATTGACATGAATAAAAAAGAACAATTAAGCAAAGATGACAGTGAAAATTGTCATTAAAATAGAAATGTTTAAACTCATTTAACCCTAGCTTCACCCCTTTCATTCAAGAACTAGTTCGCAACTGGGCAATATCTGAGATTTTCCTACATGGCTTTTTTTTAATAGCCTTGCTAAATTTCTGAAAACTAGAAATCTCTATATCTAATTAAAGTATAACATGTAATACAAGAATACTATTTAAGAAATACATGTGAAAGATTTAGAATCATTAATATATGCAATATGATAATTACACACAAAGCTACATGTATGAAAAAAGGTTATTTACAGGTTTCATCTGTTAATTAAAAATTGATGGAATCGACATCCTAAACAATGATAAAAACAATGTGATTTCAGTCCATTTGTAAAAATTTCATTACAGACTGAATACAATGAAGTTAAGTTCATCACAGTCTTTAATGACTCATCCAACAGGATCCTGTTTCACAAATTTAATCCTAATTTACAAATGAATTCATGAATGACTTAAGTATGAAGTGCCAAAAATGAGCCCAAATTTTCTGACAAATTACTAAATTATTGCTTTATTTCAAATAATTTTATCAAACTGTTAGAAAAACCATATAAATTGCACTAACATTTTGTATTACATAATAAGAAAAGTGTCACACTTTCCTGTATCTGCATAGATTGAATGAAATTACAAGGATCATGAAAACCATTCAGCTGGTCATTATCCATATAGTCATGAATATTGTTAGTTTGTGAAACAGTCCCCAGGTTTGATTAAACAGTTTCACTCAAAAGTTAGTGAACCCACCACAAAATGCCCTCATTCATGCTGAGCACTGAATGTAGACAACACTACAATGTTCAACAAGCCCAGAGAAACAAACTTCATTGAATGTACTATCTCATCACCTGACTTCACAATAAAATATCTAAAATATGGCAGAATGAGAACACCTTAACCCTAAATAGACTGGGCTATTTCGATGCCTAAGAAGACGGGGGGGGGGGGCTGATTCAGCCCCCCTTATGATCTCGGCCGTTGATCGCGCGATCGCGACGAAAATTGGCACACGCGTTACCCATGGCATTATCTACAAAACTATAGCATCAAATTCTGCAAAAAATCTCATGTCTCATTAATTATGCTAATTTATGCGTAAAATCATAAGTTTGCTCTAATTAATAAAATAATGCCCCTGAAATGCTATTTTTTGTTTCACATACTCTAGATAGGCATCAAATTGATTTTTAAAAAATTTCAAAATCACATTTATTTTCTTATGTATTCTATTGTTTCCTAAATTTCTTATGTATTTCTTTGTTTTTCGGCTTTTTGTTTTGTATTGTTTTTTCAATGATAATTGTTGGGGACTTTATTTTGACCATAAAAAAGATAAAATTAATTGAGTTTAAGCAGTAAAAGGAAAATAATGATGCATTTGTGAATATTGGCTAAGAACACTATTTGCATTGGATTTGTACACAAATTCACGTTTTTGAGTAATTTGGGGTCTGCATGCACTTACGAAATGTTGCGTAATTTTGGAACCGCGTACCCGGGGTCACAATTTTGGTCTCAAAAGTTGCGCGAGACTTGAAAGTAAAAAGTCAGCGAGCGACGCGGTCAAAAAATTTCGCGCGGCGGATTTATCGCGAAAAATGTCAAGGGGGGGGGGCTGAATCAGCCCCCCCAGTCTTTTTAGGGTTAAACATGTTCATTTTCTGATGGGGTTCACTAACTTTTGAGCACCCTTGTACTTACATGGGAAGAGAGATCAGGTCTGTTCTTAATGAACCAATCCAATCGTTTATGGAATCCTGGTAATTTCCCGATCACTTCCTCATCCAACGTAAGTGAGGCATAGAGGGGAATCAATCCTACCATAGAGCGGATCCTCAGTGGTACGGTACAGGTGGGAGTCTTTAATACATCGTAATAGAATCCATCCTTCTCATCCCAAAGTCCTTCAAAGGAAACATAACATTGAAAGCTGTGTCAAAATACCTTCTAACATAGCACCAATGATCCTTACAATATTCGAGGAAATGGGAATTCAACTCACACACCTACCTTCTGACATAGCACCAATGATTCTTACATTGTTAAAGGATATGGTAATCAAACTCAGTAACCTATTTTTTACAGCATCAATGGATCATACAATTCAAAATCAAATCATACTTTTGTCTCCTGACATAGTATCAATCATTCTACGACTGTGAACCTATCTCATACTTTGACATCGTGACGCAGCATCAATGAATCCTACAATATGAAATATAATCATACTTCCACCTCCTGACATAGCATCTATTATTCTACAACTGTGAACCTATCTCATACTTTGACATCATGACGTAGCATCAATGATTCCCACAATATGAAGTATAATCATACTTCCACCTCCTGACATAGCATCTATTATTCTACAATTGTCTCAACTATCTCATACTCTGACATCATGATGCAGCATCAATGATTCCCACAATATGAAATATAATCATACTTCCACCTCCTGACATAGCATCTATTATTCTACAACTGTGAACCTATCTCATACTTTGACATCATGACGCAGCATCAATGATTCCCACAATATGAAATATAATCATACTTCCACCTCCTGACATAGCATCTATTATTCTACAACTGTGAACCTATCTCATACTTTGACATCATGACACAGCATCAATGATTCCCACAATATGAAATATAATCATACTTCCACCTCCTGACATAGCATCTATTATTCTACAACTGTCTCAACTATCTCATACTCTGACATCGTGATGCAGCATCAATGATTCCCACAATATGAAATATAATCATACTTCCACCTCCTGACATAGCATCTATTATTCTACAACTGTCTCAAATATCTCATACTCTGACATCGTCATGCAGCATCAATGATTCCCACAATATGAAATATAATCATACTCCCACCTCTTGACATAGCATATATTATTCTAGAACTGTTAAAAGGATATGGGAACCCATTCCCACAATGTCGGAAAAGAAATGCCACATTATACCTTCACCATCACCCATTTTGTTCATGGCATCAATGATCCCTACAAAGTGCTCAAAGAACTTGCTGGCCATGTCTTCATAAGCTGGATCAGTTCTGGCTAGTTCTAATGCGATGTCCAGCATGACCACACAGAAGAATGCCATCCATGCTGTTCCATCAGCCTGACAGAAAAAAAAAATCCATAAAAAAAATACCCCTCCCTGACAACACAAGTCGTGCATCTAATTTGTATGAAGGCAGCAATAGAATTCTACTCTTAGTCCTACAACATCGTTGGAGTAAACTAAACTAAACTATGATATCTACCACAGACACTACAAGGGGAAGACTTGACACTTCAGCGACATTCAAAAACGCTCAATATCGTTCATTGGAAGGGACGCCCACTATTGTTGAGTATTAGAGTAAACCTTTGCACACTGGTACACGGTTGTGTATAAAGTATATGGGGGAAATGAAAGAGGGTGTGATGGAGAGGGCAACAGGGACAGCTCTTGGGAATAATTCCATCTTCCCCTTCCCAGAAGACTCTAAAATATTTCCACTTCAAATTTTTCTGATATTTTATGAAAAAAAATATCTTACATTGTCAAAATCGCCTCTTCCTTCACCCCTCCACCATTTCCTCCATATCTTTTACACACAACCCAAAATGACGATAAATGAATGTGTACCAACCCAACGCCATTGGGAGCCCTTCCCAAGTGTTTTATTAGGTG
This sequence comes from Lytechinus variegatus, assembly GCF_018143015.1. Lineage (NCBI taxonomy): Eukaryota > Metazoa > Echinodermata > Echinoidea > Temnopleuroida > Toxopneustidae > Lytechinus > Lytechinus variegatus. The sequence continues at coordinate 63,705,692 of NC_054741.1, forward strand.
CTCTATTAACTGTCCAGCTTTCCCTTTGTAGTATCTTCGTACCTTGCCGGCAAAATCCAAAACCATAATGCAAAATATTTTGCAATTTCCAATGACTTTCCAATCAGAATTTCAGTTTGTTCCTTATTTTCCCTAACCTTTTGCTTTTACAAAAAATTATTTTGAATGATTGCATGACATTTGTTACCGGAAACATTGCTCCCAAAGAAACTCTGTATATCAAGCCAGACTCAATCCTCACAATTATGAATACATATCAAATCAGCCCCACAATCTATGGTTAAGCTGTATATTATGGGGCCCTAAAACACAAAGGTTAGCGATCAATCGTACACTCAATTTTCATAATTGATTGTACATTGCAGTCAATGGAATCGATTGTAGAAAAAGATTCTACGATCATTGCTAAGCTTTGTGTTACGGGCCCCTGATATTGCTTCTATACTTTGATTTTCTAGGACCCACCTGTTCAAGATGACCTCCTGTTGGTAAAGGTCGTGACCTGTCAAAGACTCCAATGTTATCAAGACCAAGGAATCCTCCAGAGAATATATTCTTGCCGTCGGGATCCTTGCGATTCACCCACCTACGTATGAAAGGTATTGTGAATATAAAGATCATAGGTATATTCTCCCAGAATCCTAGAAAACGATTACTTACAATACTGGCCAACTTTGGCAAAAGGAAGCAAGTGACACATCAGTCAAAATTGAGTTACTGTTGTTTCTAAAACATCCTTTGTATGTTGCATGTTCAGGCAAAATTTGGGGGAGAAATGATCGTTCTATGAAAAGATATTGAAGAAAATATGTTATTAAACTGCATTGACGCCACTGTAAATAACTAACACATATTGCTCTTTTACAACAAATTATACTTTCATAACTTGCTTCCTTTTGCCAAAGTACAGCAGAATACCCTTCGGGAATAGTCATGAAATAAAAATATTCTGGGTAAGAGAAAAAAAACTCTAAGGCGGTCTCAAATTTTCTTGATATTTTTTCCTGTGGCATATATATGGTCTAAATAGTGTCTAAACACACAAGGGCCAATATAAAAGAAAAATAGGTGGTTTTGGAAGCACGCTTTGGTCACAAGGGTGTGAAGTCCAATCATTTTGCTATGCTTTGAGTCAACTGTTTATCAAAACTTTTATCAACATTGGACTCATTTATTCAAAACTGAAGGTTTATTTGAATAAGCAGTGGACCATAAAAGACACAGAAAAAAGACTGAATTTAGTGCCTCCCCAAAACAAATCATTTTTTGAATTATTGAATCATTCTCACTGTATAAGTATTCTAAATAAACCTGTTGGATGCAGAATTCTCAAATTCCCATACATTTTGTACAGGGACCACTCGTTTCCTGGAGGCAATGTGTTAAAAAGTCCTTTCTACTGGTACTTGAAGTTTGAAAATCACGGTTTTAAACCGCAGTTTGAAGGACACATGTCCTTGCTCTCAAAGTACCTTGTCAAAAGTCTGTTCACTTTTACAGGCACGATGCATTTTTAAAGATTGAATTGAATTTATTTTCATACTGCACAAGATAACAAAATAATACAAGAAATACATTTGATTACATAAAAAATACAAAAGATAATGGAAGTAAATAAAGTGAAATATGAAGGATCCTGCATAAAAAGAGCCTTTAATGTCTGCAGGTTCCTTAAATAATCATGAAATTAGTAATCAAGGAGATCGGACACTAACAAAAAAAATTTAGACTTCAAAGGAAAAGCCAAATATTAGCATAATCGCAGGGTAAAGAATGAGAGGGAAAGGGGACAAATATGAAATAGAGGGGGGGGGGGGGGGGGTTTAGCAAGGAATGAAAAAATTCAAAACTATACCACAGTATACCTTTAAAAAGGTACAAGGCAAATACATAATATTTGTTCAGCCAGCGCATCTTATAGCAGCTTACCTGCATCCCCTATTAGTTTGTCTTGTGATGAAGTGTGGGAATTGGTAATAAAAGGCTGCGAAATTCACGCTTGAAAAACGCAGCTCTGACTTTTCTTCTGATGAGCCGAATTAGATTATTAAAGGTACCTTAACTTTGAAGCATATACGAAGTTGAATTTCACTCACCATGTGAAATTGATGAGGAGTTTCTGGAAACACCTGGCTAGGAAGAGTCTATCTCTTTGACCTCTGACCCCTGTCATTTTGAAGACCCTGAACACTGCCCAAGCATGCACTGGTGGGTTCACATCATCAAATTGAAATTCATATGCTGGTATCTGGGCAATAAGATGTAAATAATGAAATATAACTAACAAGTCAATAGAAAAACAAATATATTAAAACAAAACAAATAAATAACAATGAAAAGATAAATGAATACAAAATAAATATAAAATGTCTTTTTCTAATGAAGTCTTAATCATCGTGATAAATAAGCATTTACAGTGTAATTGTGTTTGAATTCTGTATCTATCAGACTTTTAAATCCATAGCTCCAGAAAGTTTGTCACTTAAAAAAACCATATGAACGTAACCTGGCTAAAAAAAAAAAATTCTTAATCACAGAAGTGCTTAAGAGTTGCTGTATTAAAGCCATGGTAATTATGCTGCATAACTGTAGAATGCTTAGAGACTTCTTTTAAAATACAGAAAATCCCATCTAAGCAAGTGTAAAATTGACAGAATCCAATTCGGCAAATCAGAAGATACTTATATATCTGAATATCAATTGAACGAAACTATGAACTAATCTTAAACATCCAAATGTACAAGTAATAACGTCGTAACAAACTGAACGTTTTCTGAATTTTCATATGAATTTTATTTTATTTGAATCATATAAAAAAATTCAATCCATCTTAATCATGAATACAATTAATCTGAACTATGTTCTGATTAGCGTTCTTTGAATCATTTAACATCAACTATGAATTGCATCATGGGCATCAAATTCTAATATCCCACTCTATCCCATCAATGCTTGTCCATTTCTGTATCTATTTTCTATCTATTTCACATTTGTAATTTAAATCTAACAGAAACCATATTCCACTGTGGACAAAAACACAAAGAAAATAATTTGAATAGCATTGATTGAGTATGATTTATTATTATTTGATTTCTTACCTGACCATTTGGAGCCATATACCATTCTCTGAGGAAGAGAAGAAGCTGTTCCTTAGCAAAGAATGGATCCACCTTGGCAAACGGGATCATATGAAATGCAAGATCCCATGATGCATACTGTAGAACACAATAATAATAATATTTTAACAAAACTGATGCATACATACTTCTTGACCTGTATATGCAATACACTTGAAATGCCACCAAGCTAAATAAGCAGGCATTAATCAAAAATTAATGTTAAGTTCATTTCTTGTAAAGCAATTTTATGCAATAAAATTTCTACAATTAACATTATTGACATTAATTGGCAACTTTCGTGAATAGTTATTTGTACAGATAATTCACCATATTCTCATAAAAATTCATCTAGTGTGCAGCATCAAAATTAATTCCATTTGCTCTTTTGTGAAAATTGAAATTGAATAGTCATTAAAGACATTTGTTATTAATAGTTAATTTACTTGTCATTTATGTATGTAGTTTTCTTCCATAATTTTCTTTTTGCTCTTTTTGCTCTCATTGTGATAAAGTCAGTGTAAAGAGCACTATATAAACACCAATATATTGTACAGGAGTGGCTAAATGCAAACATGTACACTCGAACAGGGAGGCATTCAGGGTTCTCTGACATTTAATGCATCAAATTTGGTGTCAATTTCATATCATTAGCAATACATAAAAGTAAGAATAAATTGAACATGTCAAAAACCAGTGACGCTATGTCCAGAGGTGGAGGTACAACTAATTTTGCCTCCTCTAACAATTATTGCCAACACAACTACATGAATAACAAGTGGAATGCCTCTGGCCGTCTCACCTGCATCACGCAATTCAATATAGCAGCAGTGCTGACTTTGAAAACTACACTAACTCGCACAAGATGTTCAGTGATACATGGTTACTATTATGTCCACTTTTTATGAACTAGACCAATAAACTTACAGAGATATGATGGTTATTCAACAAAAAACCCCAACATGGCCAAAGTTCATTGACCTTACATGACCTTTGACCTTGATCATGTGACCTGAAACTCGCACAGGATGTTCAGTGATACTTGATTACTCTTATGTCCAAGTTTCATGAATCAGATCCATAAACTTTCAAAGTTATGATGGTAATTCAACAGATACACCCAATTCGGCCAATGTTCATTGACCGTTGACCTTGGTCATGTGACCTGAAATGCGTACAGGATGTTCAGTGATACTTGATTACTCTAATGTCCAAGTTTCATGAATCAGATCCATAAACTTTAAAAGTTATGATAATTCAACAGATACCCCCGATTCGGCCAAAGTTCATTGACCCTAAATGACCTTTGACCTTAATCATGAGACCTGAAACTTGCACAAAATGTTCAGTGATGCTTGATTATTATCATGTCCAAGTTTCATGAATCAGATCCGTAAACTTTCAAAGTTATGATGGGAATTCAACAGATACCCCCAATTCGGCCAAAGTTCATTGACCCTAAATGACCTTTGACCTTGGTCATGTGACATAAAACTCATGCAGGATGTTCAGTGATACTTGATTAACCTTATGTCCAAGTTTCATGAACTAGGTCCATATACTTTTTAAGTTATGACGTCATTTCAAAAACTTAACCTCAGGTTAAGATTTTGATGTTGATTCCTCCAACATGGTCTAAGTTCATTGACCCTAAATGACCTTTGACCTTCGTCATGTGACATGAATGTTCAGTAATACTTGATTAACCTTATGGCCAAGTTTCATGAACTAGGTCCATATACTTTCTAAGTTATGATGTCATTTCAAAAACTTAACCTCTGGTTAAGATTTGATGTTGACGCCGCCGCCGTCGGAAAAGCGGCGCCTATAGTCTCATTCTGCTATGCAGGTGAGACAAAAATAAATAAATGAATGAATGAATGAACAAATAAATAGATAAAATTGAATTAACCAGGAAAGACGTCAAATCCAGGCTAGCAAGTAAAAAGTTTAGCACTTGATTACATTGGTCATTAGGCGCCATCTATCATACAAATCAATATGTACAAGTGGAGCCTGTTTCTTAGAGATCTAACAATCAAAATATCTTTGCCAATATGGTAACCAACATGGACAGTCTATGGGGCTCTGCAACAATCACAATCAATGTTTTCACAGTAGTTACAAGAATGAAAAAATAAGTCTTAACATAATAGGGCACTCTTGCTATAGACATTCCAATGGACATTCCCACCAAGCCATTAATAAATATAAAGGGTTCCATAGTAATCGCCAGGGCCCCGTATTACAAAGAGCTACAATCGATACAATCAATTGTAACTCTATGGAAATCCAACAGTGCCATAATTTTCTCTACAGGAAATTTGCAAAATGTCATATGTACACAAAGGAGAACACACCGAATTGTCAAGAAATCAATGAATTCATGAACATACAGTCATATCTAGAAAATCTTTTGAACAAACATGTATTTTATATGTCGACTTTGCTGGCTTTCCAGAGTTGGGATTGATCGGATCAATCGCAACTCTTTGTAAGACGGGCAGCAGAATGACAAAGTTATATCGATCATAAGTCTTAACAAAATGGAGCTCTCTTTCTACACTTCCAATGGAAAGTCCCACCAAGCAGCCAATCAAAATCACAGCTGCCATGGTATTCACCAAAATGCCAAAGTTACATTGATCTCAAGTCTCGTGAAACAGGACCTACCCATGGATATTCCCATTTGTCTGGCATGGAGATGATATCTCTGTTGAAGAGATGCTTCCAGTCTTTGTTTCTACCCTGTAGTCGACTCTCTGGTGGTGTAGGCATGTTTTTATCTCCTCCTAACCATCCCTCCACAATGTAATGGTAGAACTGCTTGCTCCACAGCAGGCCTGCATAGCACTGACGAGCCATACTCTGCTCTTCTCGACTGCAATTGGATGGAATGACCTGAGGGGAGGGGATAATTAAATGAGGCAAAAATGGAATTTAAAGTGGGCACACAAGTTGTTGCTCTAACAGGGATAATAAACTTAGGGGGTGTTACAAGAAAATATTTGCTCAATTGCAAATATTCTGTTGCAATTTTACAATTGATAGATCAACGTTAGCTGTAGCAAAGCAGATTGAACTTCTTGTTTCAAGGAGCAAATTAGCAATCAATCACTAATTTGCAATCAACTGCAAGACATATGATTGATTTAGAGACCAAAAATTGACTTGCAATTGATCGCAAGTTTCTTGCAACACCCCATTAGACATTCTTAAACTTTACTGACTGTGCAAAATGTGAAGTCCATGATGTATTGATCGAATTGAGGGCCACTCTGAGAATGAATTTGCACACTGTAGGAGTGCTAATTGCAAAAATACATGACCTTAAAACGATCTTGAATAAGAGAAGTCCCATGATATCCTAGAATAAATTCATAATTAGCTTGACTTTTCCATCTATATCCAAGATTAACCAAGCAAGTATCTAAGCAGATAAAATGTAATCACTAACCTGACTATGCAACTTCTCAGTTACAGATTTTAGCTAAAAATATACCATCAAAACAATCCTCGCCACAGTTAATTCCAGGGTCCTTAATCTCTAAACCTTCAACAACCAACCTCAGCTTTCTCTCCAGTGGTTATGTTTAGTACATAATCATTATTGAACCTATTGAACCTTTTCAACACTATGATAGCCAAATATAGATATATATCTTTAAAAAGAGATTAAGTGACAAAAAGGCAAACAAGCTTTTTTCCCCATCTCTACACCTTAAAAAAGCTACTATCTCAGGGTAGAAACTATCATTTCCTACCCGACTATAAAACTCATCCGTCTCCTTGATTCTTGCGTCAAAGACAGCATCAAAGGCTTCCGCACCGAAGTAAGTCCCTGGATCCTCACTCTCTGCAAAGAACCTACACCTCACCTCGGCCTTCCCTCCGGCTGCTACTTCTATGACATAGTGAGGGGCACACTTGGTTCCTCGACAACGGACATCTACTGCTTCTTTTTCACCTGAGAATATAAGTATGATTTAACAGTACAACAGTGAACAGTACAAATCCTGGAATCCAAGAAAGTGGGACAAATTGGAAGACAGAGAACTATAAATAAAGTCACTACCGAGTTTCCTATGTAGTAGTATATGGTGATAGTTGACATGTATGCATTCTACAGTGCCTGCTTTAAAACTGGAATAATTTTTTTTTCTAAAATGTTAATAATTTTGGAACTGATTTTTACTCTCAAAAATACAATTTCAAACATTGCGTGGCACAGTGGAATTTACTGTATTTTCTGGACCTGATGGCACAGGTAGTTACACTCAAACTTCAATCTCAATCATTCAGATGCACTTACAATTAATTCAAACATACCATTCTATACATGAATGAATTAAGCTTTATTTAATTGTGTGTATTGTATTTTATTGTATTGTATAGTGTAGAACCATTGTAATCATTATACAAGTGGAACTTGCTTAAGATTACGATGTTGATTCCCCCACCATGGTCTAAGTCCATTGACCCTAAATGACCTTTGACCTAGGTCATGTGACCTGAAACTCAGGCAAGATGTTCAGTAATACTTGATTACCCATATGTCCGAATTTCATGAACTAGGTTCATATATTTTTTAAGTTATGATGTCATTTCAAAACTTATCCTTGGTTAAGATTTGATGTTGACGATGCTGTCGGAAAAGCGGCGCCAATAGTCTTGTTCTGCTTTGCAAGCTAGACAAAAAAATGTCAAGAAGCCAAATACATCAATTATGTAAATGTACTGAATTGAAATTGATAAATAAATAGACAAGAGTAAATACATTTGGGTAGGCATAAGTCCACCTTCTGTAAGATTGATAATCACATTAAGAAAAATTGTCAAACCAGACTGGAAAGCATGATTTACTTACATCTTGTCAATTTAATTTTGGCTAATACAGAAACAATTTCTGCGGTCTTATAGTGATTTGACATAAAAAAAATGATTTTCATGCATAAATTCAGGTTTTTATGGCTATCTCACCATTTATGACGTACGAGTTGAAGCCGTCCTTGGCAAAGCTTGTGTAATGTTCAACGTCGTAGAGTTTCTTCATGTTGGTTTCATTCTCTGTGAAGAGTATCTCTGGTTTCTCACCGTCCGGTCCCACATCATACACAAATGCAAACTTGCCTAGGCAATGAATAGAAAGCATCAGGAAAGGGGAAAACACAAATTGATTTCAAAGCAAACTTCTATACAAACAAATAAACAACAAAAGGCAAGTTGCTGCCCTTCTCAGATTAAAACAATATTTGAGAGATTGATGTATGGTAAATGACAGACAGAGAGAGAAGGAAAGGAATGATTTCACGAACAATCTACTATAAAATATATATCAAAAGCAATAGGCAACTTGCTACCCTGCCCACATTAAACACAATATCTACAAATTGATGAATAGCATGCTAATCCAGTGTTGTCACTACAGAGGGCAGCATAGGTCAGAACTAGTCTGCAGGCACAGACCCTCATTGGAAATTTGATCAACAAGTGTGCCTCCACGCGAAGACTAGCACAAAACTTTCTGTTCCAAGCCTTCAGTACACAAGGCATGAGTAGGCTGCACATTCAGACCCTTATTTCGAGTGAAGGGTTTGCCCAGCAGATTAGGTCAGATCCACCCATCACTGAATGTGTCCACCAAAAAGAGCCCTTGGTAACAACTCTGTGCCAATTCCTGTAAAGACTTCTTGTTATTGTCATCGTGGCATTAAGTCATTGTACCAAAAGATTTGTGACAAGGAATTTTCAGTATCATCTTGCCATTGATTTGGACCATTCTATGGATGACCAGTCATGCCATTATTATCATCGAGAAAAGCAACTTATTTTCCACAAGTGGGATCACCAATAACATTTATACTTGATGAATACCAGTATCACCTAAGTTTTCATCTTATATTCATAGTTATTTTCTAAAAAGTATCCGAAATGTGATACACTTCGTGGATAAAAAAGAAACTTTGAGCTCACATTTTGGCACTTTATGATTCATTCATTCACAAAATTCATGCAAAACTTTACAAATAAATTCATGAAGCACCCCTCTTCTGGTTTTTCAATTATTACCTAATGTTTCGTGAGAGCACATGGTCTTGCCATTCTTCATTAGCGTCATTTTAGGTTTCATGGTACAGCCCTCATGTGAACAGCCCCATATCCATGTATTACGGTACCACAACGTGGGCAGAACGTGAATGGTCGCTGCCTCGGGACCGCGGTTGTATACCGTGATGCGACTCAGTATGTCGTTTGGTGAATTCTTCGCATACTCCGCAACAACATCCCAGTACTTGCTTTCGTTGAATGTACCTGGATGAAACAAATGAAGGTTATAAGGTATTTGTGACCAACAAGAAGCTCACTGCAGAAATAGTTGCATTTAAATGTAGTAATAATATTAATAATAATGATGATGATGATGATTATGATAATAATAATGATTATAACAAAAATAATAATCTTAATAATAATAACAATACTACTACTACTACTACTACTAATAATAATAATAATAATGACCATTTATACATGTATAGTGCAGCTACAATATTAATATACTCGACTGCGCCTTATATGTGGTATTATAATATCATTACCCCAGCTGTTCGCCGAGCCGCCATATAGGCGCTCAAGCATTGAAGATTTTTCTTCCTACCGGGTACCCATTCACATAGTAGAAATTAGAACCAGGGTCTGAAGAAACCAAGTTCAGTCTTACCGGTATCTTCAAGTTCATATTCTGGATCGTGAACATTCCTCTTCCTGTTCTCTCCTGCAAGCTCAGCATACGGGTATTCCCCTTGAGGATATTTATAGAGTCCCTTCATATAGCTGTGGGTAGGGGAGGAGTCAAGGTAGTAGTAACATTCCTTGCAGTCTTCGCCATGGTTACCTTCTGGACCTGGAGGGGTAGGAATTTGAAGGGAGAGTTTTACAATGTTTTGCAATGTCAAAAGAGCAAAATGATTGTGCTATTAACATTGACATAATGCACTACCACGAAGTCTTGCTTTTTGTATAAAAACTTGGTCTATAATCACTTGGAAATACTATACAGTGCGTCCCAGAATAAACGAAACCGAGATTTAGCGATCATTTATCATAACTTAATCATAAATAGAATAAATAAATGACCTACCAATTTAAAGCTTAGAATCTCCTCTTTCATCTGATATTACTTAGCTTATTTCTTATTCACGCATGAGTGAGCAAAAACAATTTGAAGAAAGGATACCAAAAACTAATTTGGCGAGGGGTATCTGGGTTTCAAAAAGAAACCACATTTCTGAAAAGTTCAATACCTGCTCTTTAATTTGGTACCTCAATTACAGAAAATGGTCAAGAAATAAAAAAGTTCTGGTCATTTGAAATAAGGCTTGTATTTCCATAATTTCATGAGATAATCGTGTTTTCACTGGTTTCCCACAGAAGCTTTCGCGTGGTGAACAAAAGATTTAATGCATGGCTGATCGTCAACAAAACGGAGTGTTGAGTGAGTTTGAAAGCCAGCCTGGAGAACCTCTTCATTTTATGAAATTATTGAAATTCAAGCCTTATTTCAAATGACCAGAACTTTGTTATTTCTAGACCATTTTCTGTAATTTAGGTATCAAATTAAAGAGGAGATATTGAACTTTTCAAAAATGTGGTTTTCTTTTTGAAACCCAGATACCCCCCGCCAAATGAGTTTTTTATATCCTTTCTTCAAATTGTATTTGCTCACTCATGCGTGAATGAGAAATAATGTAAGTAATATCAGATGAAAGAGGAGATTCTAAGCTTTAAATTGATAGGTCATTTGTCTATTTTATTTATGATTAAGTAATGATAAATGATCGCTAAATCTCGGTTTCGTTTTTTCTGGGACGTACTGTATTAACACATAGGATATCTTCATTTGGATTTTGCTATTTTGAATGACATTTTAGATTGTCTGACTGGCACATGGTGTGATTGCCAGGTCTTTTAGCCACATATTCAGTTTTGTGCTAGCCCAAGTATGTCAGACTGAATGAGGCATGAATGAGGTTGAATTGGTCCAAAGGCCAAGTAGACAAAAAATGATACACACTGATATTGTGGATAAAATGAAGCCATACTAAGTGAGCACTGGACTATAACTATGATAATGGTAGGCCTATCAGATTTAGTATTGTGGTCGGAATTATTCCTGATATTTGCCTATGTTCTTTGGAGATTGGCCCCTACCTATTATTTGTAAACTTAGTATGTGTATGAATATTTCTTTTTTCTCTCTTTTTACGATATTTACCCCAACTTTGTTATCATTTCACATACTCATTTTTTAAGATATGTTATATGTATAAGTTACATACTTATTACTTACATCCAAATTGTACATTAAGTTTTATAGTACTGCCCTGCATTGACAGGAGTGTCTCATGACCTGGGCCTATCTTAATCTTTATGATGTTCTGTATTGACTTTGTTGTTACATATAAGAATAATTTAGAAGAATTGTAAAAGCAATTACATCCATCTATTAGTTATTTCCTTTTAAGGTTAGCCAAGAATTGTAAAGAACATTCAAGAATGTCTTTTTATTATGCAGGCCTTGCCTATTTAAAAGGCCAAGGAGTTGTATTGTTATTTCTGAATAGAGATTAGGAACAATAGGCTTAGCTATGTTATTGACACTCTTGATTTCAATGAGGTCATTCAAGAGTGTTCTGGATTTTGACTGCTCCTGAAAGGAGAAAGTTCTTTTGGAAGAAGGTGCTAGAACCTTCTATGGTGGTGACATTTTTTTAGAAGCTTCTAGATTAGTTGAAACTTAGTATAGCTGCAGTTTCTTTAATCACATCATCACACCATCACATCATATGAGAGCAGGAGATCACATCACGTCATATGAGATCACTTCACCAGATCAGATCAGATCAGAGCAGTTTATGCATCAATGAACTGTTTGCAGTTATTTTGAGAGAGAAATTATCAGTTCTCATCGAGATCATCAACATCATCAACCTGTTCAATGAACACGCTTCAACCCATGGATTGCTGAAATTGACTGTTAATCATCATCAACATCGTCTTCACGGACATTTCAACTCGTTACAGTGACTTTTATTATTCATCGGACTTCAACATCAGTTTCATCATCGCCATCATTGTGAATTTTCGCCAGTCAACTGGGATTTTATCATTTGGATTATTACTTGGATATAGTATCATCACTTCGGGATTTTACATCGGACATTTCAAGAGATTTATGTAAGATCATTATTTGTTTTATTTATGTATAATTATTTCCTGTAATAAAAAAAAGAGGAAATTAAACTTTATACATCAATTTCTGATTGTTATTTGTTGCAGTATCGTAACAAATAATTTTGGGGGCTTGTCCGGGAAACAAAAACCAAATTTGTACAAGCCAAGGCAATTTTGAAACGGAAACCAAATTTGTACAAGCCAAGGCAATTTTGAAACGAAAACCAAATTTAAAGCCAATTTGAAATTAAAACCAGTTTTTCAGGAAACGAAAACCAATTTGAGACGAAAGTCAATTTGAAACAAAAGCCAATTTGAATTGGAAATATTTTGGAAAGTTCTAGAATATACTGTACTGTGTTATTACGTGCTTGTATTTGTGTATATTCACTATGGCTACATTTGATGTTGAAGAATTTCTTGCAATGACAGAATTGTCATATGATCATTTGAAGTCACTGAAGAAAGATGATTTGATAACAGTTTGTGATCATTTGGGTGTATCTCTAGCCCCAGGATTAAAGAAGGCAGAGATAATTGACTTGTTAGCTAGTCACATGAAGCTTACAGAGGAGTCTGAAATTTCTGTTATTGTTTCAGATGATGCTCAGATTCAACTTGCAAAGTTTGAAATGGAAATGAAAATGAAAGAGAATGTCGAGAAAGAGAGAATCAGAGAAAACATTGAAATGGAGAAAATGAGATTGGAGTACCAGTTAAAGTTGAAAGAAATGGAGTTAGCTCATGCAAATACTAACTCTGCGAAAGATAAATCTCCCCAAGGCTTTGATGTGGCGAAAAACATTCGCCTTGTGCCAAAATTTGATGAAGAGGGAGTTGATACATATTTTGTGTCATTTGAAAAAGTGGCCAAGAGACTGAATTGGCCCGAGGAATACTGGACTCTTCTCCTCCAAAGTGTTTTTGTTGGAAAGGCTGCAAAAGTCTATTCTTCGCTCTCTGAAATGCAATCATATGACTATGCTACAGTAAAAGAAACAATTCTCAATGCATATGAGTTAGTACCAGAAGCGTACAGACATAAATTTAGGAACATGCAAAGACAATCAGGCCAGACATATGTTGAATTTGCTAGGGAACAAGAAATGATGTTCGATAAGTGGTACAGATCACTGAAAGTTGACAAAGATTTTGTTCACCTTAGGGAAGTTGTCCTCCTAGAAGAATTCAAAAAGAGTCTTCCTTTTGGCATTAAATCTCACTTAGATGACCATAGAGTTACTGAAGTCAGTAAAGCAGCCATAGTAGCTGATGAATTTGAGGTCACACATAAAGGTAGTGGAGATAGGCCTCCTTTCAAGAATTATTGGAAAAAGAAAGGTAAAGGGTCATTTGAATCCCACAATAAACCTAGTAAGGGAAAATATGCAAGCAAGGATAAAGACGCTAACAAGAATCAGGCTAGTGGGGGCACAGAATCAACCAAAAGGTCTGAGAGTCGTAGTTCCAAAATTTGTACTCATTGTCATAAATCGGGACATTTGAAAAAATCATGTTGGAAATTGGTTGGAATGCCAACCAAAACTAAGAAAGACATGGGTTTTGTCAAGCAAACAAGTGTTCCCTCGATGGAGTTTGTTCCATCAGAGCCCAATCGAGATGTTGAGAGTGTTTCTCTAGAATTTGCTGATAAAGTCAAACAGGTTGATGAAACTTTTAGAAGTTTTTTGCATGATGGTGAAGTATCCCCTTGTTCGACTGGTGCTGCTGGTAGGTCAGTGGTGATCCTTAGGGATACAGGGGCTGCACAGTCCCTGATGGTGCCAGGGGATTCGGCTCTTCCTCCGGAGAGTTCAGAGAATGCCAACGTCTTAGTTCAAGGTATTGGCCCAAATTTCATGTCGGTTCCTTTGCATAAGGTCGACTTAAAGTGTGACCTAGTTAGTGGTCCTGTGACTGTTGGTGTCGTTCCAGAATTACCCATGAAAGGTGTTGATTTCTTGTTAGGTAACGACTTGGCTGGAGATAAAGTTGTTGCATCTCCAGTGGTTTCGGAAAAGCCTGTTGAGGTAGCTGAAACTGAATTGTTGCAGGAAGATTTTCCAGGGATTTTCCCGGATTGTGTTGTTACTAGGTCTCAGACTCGTAGAGCTGAAAAGGATGATGCGGAATCTGCTGATGTAGAGGAGAGTACTGATGTCTGGTTAGCTGAAACCTTTTTCAAGGATTTGAATGGGGATAGTGTTGAAGGCTCTGTTGCTAACAATGATAGTTTGTTTAGTAAATCCTCCCTAGTACAGGCACAACAGGCAGACCCAGAATTAAAAAGCTTGTCACAGAAAGCATGTTCTGAGGCTGAGAAGGTTCCTGAGTGCTTTTATGTCAAAGATGACATTTTGATGAGGAAATGGAGACCTCCCCGGAGACCAGCTGATGAAGATTGGTGTATAATTCACCAGGTTGTAGTTCCTCCTTGTTACCGCACAGATATTCTGAAAATGGCTCATGAGTTACCTATGGCAGGTCATGTCGGTATTCGGAAGACAGAAGATAGAATTATGAGGCATTTCTATTGGCCTAAGATGCACAAAGATGTTGTGCATTTCTGTAAGACATGTCACACATGTCAGATTATTGGTAAGGCACAGCCTTCTATCAAGCCTGCTCCATTGATACCCATTCCTGCATTTGATGAACCTTTTACTAGGGTTCTTGTTGATTGTGTCGGACCCTTACCCAGAACGAGGTCGGGTCACAGATTTCTCCTGACGATTATGGACTTGTCTACACGGTTTCCAGAGGCGATACCTTTGAGGAGTATCACTGCGAAGACAGTGGTGCAGGCGTTAGTGCAGTTTTTCACTAGGTACGGTCTGCCGAAGGAAATTCAATCTGATCAAGGGTCAAATTTCATGTCAGGAATATTTCAGCAAGTTATGAAGGAGTTGGGAATAAAGCAGATTAAGTCTTCTGCTTATCACCCACAGTCCCAAGGAGCGTTAGAACGCTATCATCAGACTTTGAAGACCATGATTAGGGCTTATTGTGAAGACTATCCCGATGACTGGGATAAAGGGATCTCATTCCTACTGTTTGCAACCAGGGATTCCCCGAATGAGTCCACAGGTTTCAGTCCATTTGAATTGGTCTATGGTCATGAGGTTAGGGGTCCTCTAAAGCTTATCAAAGAGAGGTTTATGGTTCAGGATGATGATGTAAACCTTCTAGACTATGTGTCAAAGTTTAGAGAAAGGCTCTCAAAAGCTTGTGATGTGGCTAAGGAACACTTGAAAGAGTCGCAGGGAAAAATGAAAGCTCAAGCTGACAAAAATGCAAAAGAGCGAAGTTTCAAGCCTGGAGACAAAGTATTAGTGTTGTTGCCTTTGCAAGGTGAGCCCTTGAAAGCTAGGTTTAGTGGTCCCTACATAGTCAAAAAGAAATTGAATGATGTCAACTATGTGATCAGTACCCCTGATCGAAGAAAGTCTCAAAGAGTTTGTCATGTAAACATGTTGAAAGAATACTTTGAGCGAGAGGCTAGTCAGCCAATAGGTACAACACAGGTCAAAGAAGAAGAAAAACATGTAAATGTACATGAAGAAGAATGTTATGGAAAGACAGATAATGAATTGTCTTATACAGATGTATCCAAGAACGAACCATGTGGTGTAAAGTTGTCTAACTCAGAGATGTTAGGAAACATGGATGAGGCATTAAAACACCTGCCTGAAGATCAGAGAAATGATATATCTGGCCTGTTAAGAGAATATGAAAATGTGTGTAAAGACAAACCAGGTCGTACACCTTTAACTGTACATGATGTAGACGTAGGTGATGTAAGACCTATCAAACAGAATCCTTATAGGCTCAATCCAAGCAAGTTGGAAATGGTGAATAAGGAAATACAGTTTATGTTAGATAATGACATAATTGAACCGAGTCAGAGTAGTTGGAGTTCCCCCATTGTAATGGTTCCAAAGCCAGACGGCTCTCAGAGATTTTGCATTGATTACCGAAAGGTAAATGCAGTAACTAAGACTGACTCGTATCCAATTCCTAGGTTAGAAGATTGTATTGATAGGGTTGGAAATTCTGCCTATATCACAAAGATAGACTTGCTTAAAGGATATTGGCAAGTGCCACTGACTGACCGAGCCAAAGAGATATCAGCCTTTGTCACACCTGAAGGCTTATTTCAATGCAAAGTCATGCCTTTTGGAATGAAAAATGCACCAGCAACCTTCCAAAGGTTGACAAATCAAGTGATTGCCGGACTTGACAATTGTGTCGTATACATTGACGACATCCTAGTATACAGTGATACTTGGAATGATCATCTGAATCATTTGCGAGCACTGTTTGACAGGCTGGACAAAGCCAATCTAGTAGTGAATCTGATGAAAAGTGAATTTGCCAAGGCAAAGGTCACATATCTTGGTCATGTGGTTGGTCAAGGGCAAGTGCTACCAAGAGAAGCCAAGATACAAGCTATCTTAGACTTCCCAGTTCCCACAACTAAGAAAGAATTGCTCAGATTCTTAGGTATGAGTGGCTTCTACAGGAAATTTGTTCCAAATTTCAGTACAGTGGTTAGTCCTCTGACAAACCTGCTGAAGGCAAAAGTGAAGTATGTTTGGTCTGACGAATGTCAAAGATCATTTGAGAAATTAAAGGCCATTTTGGTGAATGAGCCTGTTTTGGCAGCTCCAAACTTCACAAAGCCATTCAAAATAGCTATTGATGCATGTGATGTTGGAGTAGGAGCAGTATTGCTCCAAGAAGATGAAGAAGGCATCGAAAAACCAGTGTGCTACTTCTCTAAGAAACTCAATCGGTTTCAAAAGAAATACTCAACTATTGAAAAAGAGGCCCTGAGTCTCGTACTAGCCCTTCAGCAGTTTGAGGTGTATCTAACCAATGGAGAGATTACAGTCTATACAGATCACAATCCTCTTGTGTTTTTGGAGAAATTCAAAACAAAGAATCAAAGACTGTATAGATGGAGCCTAATGCTCCAACCATTTCCTTTGAAAATTGTACACATAAAGGGAAAGAATAATGTAATTGCTGATGCTCTATCAAGAGTATAAAAAGTGAAATTATTCATGATTTTGACCAAGTGTGTCATTTGAAGAAAACATCTTTGATGTTCATTTATTTTAACATGTTCGTTAAGTACTATATCTTTGTACACGATAACTGTAAATGATTTATCAAGATGACTTTGAACAGTTAAAAGAAAAAGTAATCTTAAAGAAACCTTTACTACGGTAAAGCTTTCTTTTCCCCGGTGGGGGAGGTGTTACATATAAGAATAATTTAGAAGAATTGTAAAAGCAATTACATCCATCTATTAGTTATTTCCTTTTAAGGTTAGCCAAGAATTGTAAAGAACATTCAAGAATGTCTTTTTATTATGCAGGCCTTGCCTATTTAAAAGGCCAAGGAGTTGTATTGTTATTTCTGAATAGAGATTAGGAACAATAGGCTTAGCTATGTTATTGACACTCTTGATTTCAATGAGGTCATTCAAGAGTGTTCTGGATTTTGACTGCTCCTGAAAGGAGAAAGTTCTTTTGGAAGAAGGTGCTAGAACCTTCTATGGTGGTGACATTTTTTAGAAGCTTCTAGATTAGTTGAAACTTAGTATAAATAGCTGCAGTTTCTTTAATCACATCATCACACCATCACATCATATGAGAGCAGGAGATCACATCACGTCATATGAGATCACTTCACCAGATCAGATCAGATCAGAGCAGTTTATGCATCAATGAACTGTTTGCAGTTATTTTGAGAGAGAAATTATCAGTTCTCATCGAGATCATCAACATCATCAACCTGTTCAATGAACACGCTTCAACCCATGGATTGCTGAAATTGACTGTTAATCATCATCAACATCGTCTTCACGGACATTTCAACTCGTTACAGTGACTTTTATTATTCATCGGACTTCAACATCAGTTTCATCATCGCCATCATTGTGAATTTTCGCCAGTCAACTGGGATTTTATCATTTGGATTATTACTTGGATATAGTATCATCACTTCGGGATTTTACATCGGACATTTCAAGAGATTTATGTAAGATCATTATTTGTTTTATTTATGTATAATTATTTCCTGTAATAAAAAAAAGAGGAAATTAAACTTTATACATCAATTTCTGATTGTTATTTGTTGCAGTATCGTAACATTGTAAATTTCTTTCCTTTATTGTGATTTCAATAAAGTGATATCAAATAAAAAATAATTGGTTGGTGGCCTTTCAGATGGGAGAAAGACCACAGCAGAACCGCCATTCTCCAACCGAACCCAACTCACCAGTGAGACCATAGAGTCTTTCCTCCAAGACAGAAGATCTTCACCATTCTACAGAAATGGATCAAAGCAGAGCATACCATTCTCTACCTATGCTTCTGATATAACTCACCTGTGAGACCGTAAAGTCTTTCCTTCAAGATGGGATCTTTACCATTCCAGAGAGACAGACCAAAGCAGAGCCGACATTCCCTATCTGTAATACCAAGCAATCCATCTTCACCCCACCGGAAGGCACGGGATCTAGCGTGGTCATGTGGAAAATACTCCCAGCTGCAAAAAATTAAATAAACAAGTAAAAAATAAATAAATAAACAAATAATCATTTATTTATAATAAGTACAAACATACACACTGCATTGTTGTTTCATGTAGTGCATCTAGCCAATTAGAAAAAATAGTTTTGAGAGGCCGACTATTGTACAAAAACAATATGGCCCCTAAAATGGTAGGGGAAGGCGTGGTAAGTTATGACACTTTTTGCATTTTGCATGATAGAATTTATACATATTGTAGAAATAAATACCTTGCCTTTAAATTTGATTCTTGGAAAATCTTTTCACCTATATACAACTTTCTAACCCCACACTGAAAGTCGTTGTGACCTTTGAAAAAACGATGTCAAGTGGCACAACTTGCCCCATCTGTGGGGTAAGTAGTGCCATCTTCTGGGGTAAGTTGAGCCACAAAAACTATGTACAAAATGTATGCAGGAAGAACCAGCATGTAAATTTTTAAAGTCTTTTCACTTGCTAATTCTCTTATACTAACATTCTCTAAAAGTAAAAGAATTGCCACGTGAATTTGTCTTTTCTGCCTGCATATCGATGGCTTTTTAAGGTTTGTTTGTTTTTTATTTACACATAAGAATTACCATGGCTCAACTTGCCCCATGTTGGCTGGCTCAACTTACCCCAGTCCGAACTTATTGTGATAATTTTGCATCCACACATTTCTTATGCATCCATCATGTAAAAGACTGACAAGAATAAAGATCCATACCTGGACTGACAATGTTGTTCTTATGTCTTTATTACATGTAAAGACGTGTGTGTGTAAAAACACTTATCTATTTAACACCCTTTTTTACTTTTTTGGCTGACATTTGTATTTTCCCCTCTAAAAAGTACATTTTGTTTCAAAGTTGAACACAATTTGGTGGGGTTAAGGGATATGTAATGGGTCATCAATATATGACACCACCATAATGTCTGACTCATTCATTATTGGCCTGGGGATGGTGGCTCAACTTGCCCCTATGCTCAACTTACCCCGCCTTCCCCTACTGTTTTTAATCCGGCTGGTCCTGTGCCTGGTATAATCAGCACAGAGTATTCAATATTCAAGGGCCAAGATTTGGCCCTGGGGTACATCATGCTATATCAAACTATCATTTTAAGAACTTGCAAAAAAATGTATGTAATCTGTGGTAGGATTAGAAGTTTATATTTGTTAAGAATGAAGCATGTACTAATAAGAATGAAGCATAAATCCCTCTGTGTTATGACTGACATTTCAGCCATTGCAAATCAAGACTACAAATACCATTCATAAATGAAACTAGTAATATTACAATAGCCACTAAGTTATTGGAAATGATAAGGGTTGACTATACTGAGTAAGTCTTTTATTTTGGCAAAATGCAGAGCCACTGAAACCTTTACAGTCAGTTTTCCTTCTTTAGAGTCCGATTCAACAGGAAATAATAGCTCAGTTGTGATTTTTATGATCTATGAGCGGGGATTCTCTCAACCATAAAGTGCTTTTAAACTGAGCAGTCTGTGCTGACTAAACCTCCCACATTATTCACTGCTTATTGAACCTGAGGACCAGACAATAGTTATCAACTATTGTTAATACACGACAAGGTCATATCAACAGAGCCATTTTTTATAGAAAATCAGGGAATAATTTTCCTGGTATCGCATTGCAATTTGCTTCACATTTTTGTTAGACTGCTATGCATAAAGTCTTTTGTACATATATAGTATATTTTTACATAGGACTGTATATTACTTAGTTGAGAGCTTTTCTCTTATGACCAAAAATGCTATTCAAATTTGTAAAGCAAAATTACTTCCTGAAAATATCTTGCAATTCCTTTTTAAAAAGTCACAAACCAGAAGTATCAAATGACTGTTAACTTCAGTTCCTTTTTAAATACATTTTACCATGTAAATCACAACCCCTTTCCCAATCAATTATAATCTGTATTTCTCTGCTATTTTATATACTGCCTTACATGTAAGTGATTCAATCATCACTTATCACAAAACATTGACATTTCATTTTAATATGAGAGAACTCCAAGTTTTTAGAGAGCTATAAAAGTAACTTACCAGTATTCATTTTTATCAACTTTAACTTCCTTGTTCATAAAGAATGAAATAATTTTTGGGTTTTTTGGCATAGTAGCTTCCTCTTTTATTGAAATAGTGCTATTAATGATTAATGCCTGACCACATTTATGAGTGATATGTAACATCACTGCACCTGTCTGGAGAGTTAGGGCAATGGAGACATCTGTGACCTTTCACCCCATGATTCAAAACCCTCATGAGATCATTGCCACTCCAATATTAAATCGTAATAATTTAACAATAATTTACACCCATAATCATTAATATATGAATAATTTGAGACATTCATATTTATCATGGTGGAGTCAGTGCTCTGCAATTATCCTGAGTCTGAAAATGAATTATAAAAAAAATCATTATCAGGATTAATTCTCGAACACCATCATAACTCATATTCAACAAACTTTTCTTACATCGTTATCAGTATAGAATACCAATTCAAATGACCATCCTGAGGAAATTAGGTACGACATTTATTCCCATAAATTTGGAGCTCATTATGGATCCAACTATATCTCGGCCAAGTTGGTGTCCGCTGGTATAGCACTTGTTGGGCGGCAAGCACGCCTCACCTGTCGTTTCAGGAGAGTTAGTTTAGTAAGGGGACGTAGTGTGTGTGCAAGTCTGGACTGTGAGTTGACCGAGAATTGTTCGGATCAACTTGTTTCTGCCTTCCACATTAATTTATTTCAAACCTAAGGCCTACATATCTTATCATCTGCAAATATTATTGTTTTTAGATACTTTGGGAAGAACTCTGCTTGAATACCTTTTTTGTTTTGTGATCATGGAAAATACAGATGATCTTTATTGCATGCTCTGCATCCGGCTGCTTATGCAATGCTTACCCCGGCCCTCAGCGCATTTCAGCGCGGTCATGACGGAGCAAAAAAATTGACTTGATTTGATGCATTGATGTTCAATCAAATTAAAGCTGTTTACAAAATAATTGATATGACCAAGGAGATATCTCCTTGATATGACTTAGGCCTAACGCAAGTTATCATATTATGTAACATATAACTGTCTCTCATCAGTGTTTACAACGTGTACATGTACATGACTGAAAACAGGCCTTGTACATGTACACGTGCATCAAAAATGGACTTTCATAACGGGTCTACTGTGAATTAAAGTTTTATTTCCCACAACATTTTATGATTCAGTCAAGTTGTTCCTTATTGTCAAATCTGTACAAAATTGAAATATCGTAAAATTCAAACAATAAAACACAAAAGAAATAATGAGTGAAGTACATCATCGGTTTTCTCATTTGCATTTGCATTTGTGCATATAACTATTTTGTGAATAATAAGTGAAACTTTAAAATGTCGTAACAATTTTCAGTATTATGCTTGCCTGATTTTTCTTCATTGATTCGAATCAACATTTTTGTAAGGTGGACTTGACCTTTAGTTTCACCAGGGAAGTGGGAGGTTAGACTCCAACTTCCCTGGTTTCTCAACAAACTCTCTGCACACTGCACTCAATGCAAAATAGCCAATACTGTGAAGTTCAAACTTGGGATTTACAGTTAATACTTCAATAACAATGGGTGAATAAAACAACTACTGTTCCCTATACTATAGGAGGGTTTCAAAACCAGGAATCAAATCTAATTACATGGAAAAACTGTAAAAATCTGAAGGAAAAACACAACACCAAGGGAAAATGCATGCATGCAAACATGTGCAGTACTTTGGTTGCTGATTGTGTGACATCATCATTAAGACTGCGCGATCACGTCTGTTTTAGCTGTAATCAGGGAGCTGAGAAGGGTCTCTTATAATTTGATTTCTTCTCCATGACATCTTTCAGACTTTATAGTGACATAATTGTGGATAACAAGACCTTTCCATCCATATATAACTAGTCTATAATTATCACTAATCATGAATTTTCTTCGGGTGTATACTATCAAATTCTTTTATTTGTTATAAATCAAACATAAAGGTTGAAAAATAACAAATTTCTTTAAATTTTACTTTTTACTGATAGAGGGCCAACACAAAAATATGCAAAAATATTTTGAGCGCTCTGGTAAATACAAAAATGATCCTCAGGGGTGGTATTCTGAGGTAATTTTATCTTTAAAATATTTTATTTCATTCCTTAAAATGAAATTGGTATATTCTGAGATGACATTTAATCTCTCAAATTTAAGATTTTTTTTCTGCAATAAATTTTATCTTGCACATAATTGATATGCGACAGAGCAGTACCTGTGTATGTAGACATACCCATCGCGTATCTAAAAATTGCAACGCGGATGATGTGCTTGCGACCATGTTACTTTGAAGGAAAAAATAAAATAAATTTAAAAGAGGGTAGGAGCTATTTATCTCTGCAGCATTGATTTTATCAATATATCTGGGTGAATTAACTACATTATGTTCACATGAAAATTGAGAAAAATATATATATTCATTGAGAGTAACACCTTAACTTTATTCCGGTACAATCAGGAATTATTTCATAAGAATTTTCTTGACTAATAATGTCTCTGAAATGATGCTTGAAAAGATGCGATATAGACCTTGAAACAAAGATAAGAGTATGGTATTACATAAGAAAAAGAAATATCTGTAAAGACGTGCTAGCATATAGTGCAAGTGTATTTGATGTCAATAAATCTTTTAACGATCTCACTCCTTTGCCACACCTCCTGGCGGGACGGATTTCCATCGGTTAAGTGAGATGAGAGAACTAGTATAAAAGCGTGTTTCGCAGAGTTCAAAGACCAACTATGCATGAGATTTTCTGTGAATCTGAGTGAGATCACAGACATTGTGTACAATGTATAGGGGGATAGGCTGTGATAGTTGCGTGAGACAGAGATTTGAAGGGATGAACAAGAGTCCAAAATGCTTGAGTCTCACGCATAATGTGTGAGACTTGGTAGCTCTGGTTTCGCATTCGATATTGCTTAAAAAATAGGTGTGTCTTACAGAGATAAAATTGTTCTCAGAATACAAATTCAGAGAGATTTTAAGGGTATTTTTACTATTTTATCTCACTGATTTTAACAGAGATAAAATATTTTATTTGATCCGAGATAAAATGGATCTCAGAATACCATCTCAGGTTACTAATGAAAAATAAATTGCAACTGTATGGAAATGAGGATATTTTGTTACAAAGTCAAACAAAAGTGTTTTTTCAATGAATTTTTATGTGTGTTGTACACTGCATAGATCTAGATCAACATGCATGCAGATTCCTGACAGGCAGTGAAAAAGTGGGTGGGTCCTTCCTTTTAAACTTTACTTCATGGAGCGCTATGAAATGAAATCCCCTGAATTGAACCCCTAAACAAGTACAGCGATATTTTTATTGTTATGTCACAGACTTTGGTCGTTGGTTTTACCATACCTACATCATTGGGCTTTTGGCTTTAGTACGGCCACACCTCACGCAATTGGATTCTAAACACAGTGTTGTCTGTTGGGGCAACAAGTACATCCTTTAAAGTTTAAAATGCATTTTAGTCTTAATTTTTTTTGTACCCTCGCAAATCTGATCCTAAACACATAGCTTTCCTGGCGAAATAGATACCCTTTTTTCAAAGTGTTTTTGACACCCTTATTACATTACGTACGTAGCGTGCCCAATCTTGAAAAAGACATTCTTTTACATTTTTTGGGTCGCGCATGGTATCCACTTGTCAATGCAAAAAAGTACATCCTTTAAAGTTTAAAAAGCATTTTAGTCTTAATTTTTTTGTACCCTCACAAATCTGTCCCTAAACACATAGCTTTCCTAGCGAAATAGATACCCTTTTGTCAAAGTGTTTTTGACACCCTTATTACATTACGTACGTAGCGTGCCCAATCTTGAAAAAGACATTCTTTTTACATTTTTGGGGTCGCGCATGGTATCCACTCGTCAATGCAAAAAGTACATCCTTTAAAGTTTAAAAAGTATTTTAGTCTTAATTTTTTTGTACCCTCACAAATCTGTCCCTAAACACATAGCTTTCCTAGCGAAATAGATACCCTTTTGTCAAAGTGTTTTTGACACCCTTATTACTTTATGTACGTTAGAGTGCCGAAACTAGAAAAAAACATCCTTTTTACGTTTTTTGGGTCGCATCCGGTATCCAATCGTCAATGTAGGTCCCCCCCCCCCCCGGGCAGTGATGGCATCACCAGAACTGAGTGAGGTGCGTGCATGATGTCCATTTTTTTAATAATTTAGGCCTTTTAGGAGCAGGGTGGCCAGACGTCCCGTATTTACCAAGATCGTCCCGTATTTTGCTCCTTTGTCCCAGCATCCATACAACCCCTTCCCGGGATGCCTATTTGTCCCGCATTTCACAATATTGCTCAAAATATAGTTAATACATTTAAAAGTGACAAGTTTTCTTCAAATGACCAACAGATGACGAAGCAGAGACAACAATAAAATCGGTAAACTTTTGCAAGTTCTGCTGTGATTTTCTTGCTAGCCCAATACATTGCAAATGAGATCCTACCTGTGTGTGGCAGGCTAATAGCTACATGTAGGATAGGGGCAGATTTCAATGGTGCATACAATCTCACATGATAAACAGTTTTTCCACCAGTTTTTTTGTAATTATATTTTGGATTCTCAGATTACTGATTTGGAGATGTAATCGGAGGAACATAACTAGATCTAGTTGTTTCAGCTGCGAACTTGTAATGGGATGGGAGAGATTCCTGTATATGATGCTGTGATGTTTCATCTAATCTAAGTTTGACAATATTTCACTTTGAAATTTTATTCTTTTCAAAGATATTTTAGTTCTTTAAAATTTTAAGAATATATATATATATATATATATAAAAAATATATGTATCACGATTTTGGTTAGATGATTGGACTTCTTTTCAGGCTGTTTCTTTTGTTTGCTTGAAGTTTGAACTTTTTTCCCATTTCCTTATTTTCTATCCATCTTTCTTCATCCTTCCTGCTTGCCCTTTTTTGTCCCATCTATTCTTATTTCCTATATTTCTTTCCTGATCCTTTCTCTGTTCATTTTTCTTTTTTTTTCTTTCTCTTACTTTCCTTCTTTTTTAAATTTCCTTTTTTTTCCTTCATTCTTACTTTCCTTAAACTTTTTTTTGCTTCTCCCTTCCTTAATTATTCTTCTCCTTTTATTTTTTCTCTTTCTCTCCTTCCATTTTTTTTTTCATTCTCTCCTCCCTTCATTATTTCCTCCCTCTCTTTCAACCTTTCTTTGCTTATTTACTTACTTGGATGTTGAGATGTAAAGCAATATGCTTATGTGCCCCTCGATGATTTTTATTTTTGGTATTAAGGTATGTACTTCAGAGGATGGTTGTGCCAACATTTTTCAAGTCTGGATTTGAACTGATTTAGAGTTACCTTGCTTGTTTATTTCTTTCAAAGAATGAAGAAAACATTTTTCTTTCCTTCATTCTTTCTTTCCTCCTCCTTTTTCTCCTTTACTTTTTCTTTCACACATTTATCCATCTTCCTTTCTATATTCATTTGAAAGAATGACAGAAACTTTTTTTCTATTTTCTATTCTTCCTTTCATCTTTCTTTTATTCTAACTTTCTTTTGACTTTTTTCCTTCACTTTCGATCCCTTCATTATTTCTTTCTTTCTTCTCGTTTCTTTCTCTCTTTCATTTTTTCGTTCATCTTCCCTTTCAATTCTTTATATTTTTTTCAAAAGTCTAAGTGTCTAAAACTGTGTAGCCTTTTTTGTTGATTTTTTTATTAAGACCTGACTCAGTCCGCTCGTGGCGTGGAGTGTGCTTTATTGATTGTCCCGTAATTCATTTTGTGAAATCTGGTCACCCTGTTTAGGAGGTGTTTGAATTTAGAGGTACATTTGTGGTAGGATGGGGGGTCGGGTGTCCGGACACTTTACATTTTTGAAGCCTTCTTTTTTGTCTTTGAATTACGCTAAGAATATGAATTCAATATTTATAGTTATCTCCAATTTTGTTCTTTATAATATTTCGTAACATTTTGTACTTAAAAATGCTAAAACTTCACTTGTAAATTTAAATGACTTTCTAAAATTGATCG
This sequence comes from Lytechinus variegatus, assembly GCF_018143015.1. Taxonomy (NCBI): domain Eukaryota; kingdom Metazoa; phylum Echinodermata; class Echinoidea; order Temnopleuroida; family Toxopneustidae; genus Lytechinus; species Lytechinus variegatus. The sequence continues at coordinate 63,732,710 of NC_054741.1, forward strand.
TCCGGACACACAACCCGTCCGGACACACAACAACTGGGTATACCTCTGCATCAAGAAAATCCATTATTTAGTTTGCAGAAAGTAACTCTGGGTTCTCTGTGTTAGGTATGCAGGGGTGTGGTGGCCGGGTGGGCATGGTGGGGGCGCGGCCGTTTCATTGATCGCGGTTGGTTGTAGTCTTGAGGACGCAATGATGATGATTTTTTTTAGATATGTCATCTATTTCTTCATCATTGACGTCTTGACACTCTCTCCATAGTGCCTTCAGCGAACGACCAAAACAAAGATGGATTCCCCCCAAAAATCCATCCTTTTAAACCGAAGTCAATAGCATTCATTTAATTTTATTAATTCTTACACCTTCCTACGCCTAATGCGTAGGAAGGTTTTAAATATTACTATTTAAAAATGTAAAAAAATGAAGATTTCTTACCTAACTGATGCCGCGTAGACCCCTCGTTCCACATGTAAACAACGGAAATACAATAGCGTCGACCCTAATAATTTATATATATTGATATTAATTTTTCATCATATATATTGATATTAATTATTTATGATCACGAAATAAATTCTAATATTTGTTAAATAAGATTTTTTATCTCTAAATTGTTCGTTGAGACGGCATTGCTTTCCGGAAGTACGTCATACATAAGCGGTTCAAGGGTCGACGCTATTGTATTTCCGTTGTTTACATGTGGAACGAGGGGTCTACGCGGCATCAGTTAGGTAAGAAATCTTCATTTTTTTACATTTTTAAATAGTAATATTTAAAACCTTCCTACGCATTAGGCGTAGGAAGGTGTAAGAATTAATAAAATTAAATGAATGCTATTCACTTCGGTTTAAAAGGATGGATTTTTTGGGGGAATCCATCTTTGTTTTGGTCGTTCGCTGAAGGCACTATGGAGAGAGTGTCAAGACGTCAATGATGAAGAAATAGATGACATATCTAAAAAAATCATCATCATTGCGTCCTCAAGACTAGGTTGGTTGGGGGAGCAGTCAGTCGAGATCGAAGAGTCACCGGCCGCGGCCGCGGCGCCGTGCAAACTCACCATGATCCATCTGGAGAATAGTCTTCACGAACAGTTCCCCATTGACGTTCTGAGAGGTAGGGTCCCCATCTCTTCCAATTTCCATTCTTCACTCTCTCATCTGCTTCTTTAAGACGTACACATTCCGCCATCTCTCCAAGCAAAAAACAAAAGGAAGAAACAAAGGCTGCCGAAACAAACACGGAACTTGCGAAAATGTTAATATCCCACTCGCGACTCCACCATCTACATTTCTACGCTTGTCATGTCCGCAGGAGGTAGGTCAAGAATACATGTGCGCATGCGCACGTGAAATCGAACTTGCGTAGTGGGTGGAGCCAATAGTAGAAATTAATTTGTTGTAAATTTTGATTGGCTATGAATTTTTAATCTCGTATTTAAGAACACAAATCATTGGTTCGTTTATGAGGGGCTTTAAATTTTAGGGAAATTCCCGGAAGTGTACCGCGCGGAATTGGAAGTTCAACAATTTTATCATCGGGATAGCGCCATCATCTCTAAAATAAACCCACCAACCAAGCAGCTCGTGTAAATCTACCTAAACCAGTTCGCCAGGGCCTTACATTATATACCAGCCACCGTCCGGCTCCGTATACTGTCCGTAGCACGTCTATGCAGCACAGCTCAGTTTTGTCGTCAGACAGTATGCCTAGAATATTGTCTGTAACTTTATATTACATTCTTTTTTAGTTTCAAGGCTTCGAGCTCAGCTCGATCTTATTATTGTCAGATCAGAGTGAGGACAAATTGAATTACAATGGACAATCAAGCAATGAAGAATCTTGGCTTTAAAATAGGAGTATCATCTGCAAAAATCTTGAGGTGAGTGCTGTAGGCCTAACGAAGTCTAATTTAATTGGACCAAATTATCTAGAATTTAGAAAACACAGTGACTCATGAGTGTATTCTAATTCTAATCTAGAAACCGTCACTTGTTCACTGCTACCATCCTGCCTGTGGAGAATCTACAGTCCCGGGGGGGCCACTTCCATTCACGAGTGGATACCATGCGCGACCATGGGGTCTCGAAAAGCACCCTAAACACGTAATTTCCATATTCTGAAAATGCACCCCTTAACAAGTATTGGCGTGTGAAACCCTACCCTTAACAAGTATTGGAAACAAAACGATACTCTTGGCAAATATTCCCTGAAATGAACCCCTAAACAAGTACAGGAATGTTTTATTGTTACGTGTCCTTCGGTCGTCGGCTTTACCTTATTTGGTTTAGTGCGACCCCACCTTCTACACCTCGCGCAAATAGGACTCTAAACACGTAGTGTTGGGGCAAAAAGGACATCCTTTATAAAACATTCTAATTTTGTTTTATCATCCCCGCAAATTCGACCCTAAACACGTAATTTTCCGAGCGAAATAGATACCCTTTTTTCATTATTTTTGTGTTTTTGACACCCTTATCACGTTACGTACGTAACGTGCCCTATCGTGAAAAGGACATCCTTTTTACGTGTTTTTTTGGTCGCGCATGGTATCCACTCGTCAATGTAAGTGGCCCCCCGGGTCTACAGTACTATAGATCTACAGGAAGGACTGGCATGCCAATGGCTGCTGTATTGAGCACACACTTTAAAAAGTCATATTAAATATCACTTTTGTGACTAAAATTATGAATTTCCACACAGTTGCATTAGTAGCTTAGAAGTTAGAATAGTTTTTGTATTGACCAGAGCGCTTAAAAAATTGAATTTGGGCATATTTTTGTGTACGCCCTTTATTGGTGGAAATAATACGGCAAGAAAATTTTCATTTTTCAAGCTCTATTTTTAATAATGAAAAAATAATTCAAAGAATCTATTCTAGATCTATAAACGTTAGACTATATTCTAACGTTAGAATAGGGTCTACAAAAAAATCACCTAGGCCTAGATCTAAAGTAACAGATCTAAATAAAAAAACTCACACTTTCAAGCCTCGGTCAAGACAGTAGACTCTAGGCTAGTAATGCTACTTTTATTAACTTCAGCCTCAAGCTGCAGACGGTAGACCTACATATTACAAGTTCAATTTTTCTTAATCGATCTTAATCAGTTAATGCAAATCTCTTCTTGAATTGCTTGCAATTGTTGCATTTCTTGACTTTTGTTTGCAAATCTGCACGCTGTAAAAAAATGCTGCAGGATGAGAAACTATTAAAGCAGGGATAAATATGATAAGCACATTGGAATGTCATATCAAAAGTGTCAATATGTTTTCCTTTTCAATTATAAATTGGAAATATAGTCTAGACCTTGAAATTGAATGGAAATTGAAATGGATCCCTCTAAATTTATTGTTGTTTACAATATGCCTATGCTTTGCCCGTTTTCTTTTACATTTCTGTTGACATGGTTCAGAGCTACCAAGTCTCACGCATTATGCGTGAGACTCAAGCATTTTGGACTCTTGTTCATCCCCTCAAATCTCTGTCTCACGCAACTATCACAGCCTATCCCCATACATTGTACACAATGTCTGTGATCTCACTCAGATTCACAGAAAATCTCACGCATAGCTGGTCTTTGAACTTGGCATCTCTGCCCGTTTAACATTTTTTTGTTTCTTACCCACTTTGAACATATCAACATGGAAAGGAGAGCCCAGGAATTGAACAGACTAATCCAGTTACGCTGCAGTTCCTTGGCATTGAATGACTCTTGCCGTGCAGTCATGTGTTTTGAATTGGCGGCTACAGAACACAAACATCCCATCAACAAGGTAACATGTCATGTCTGCATGTGGAGGGGGACTCATTTTTTTCAATAAACTGCAAATATTCCAGGGATCAATATATTGCTATCAATGCTATGTAAAATTTTGCTAGAACTAGTATAGAAGCAAGTTAATAGCAGTTAGACAGTAACTATTATTATTAACCATTTTTGTTCATGGGAATTACCCTGTCTACATGTATTTACAATTGTAAGGGTTGAATTTTGCCAGGTTTAATATAATTGTTTATTTCACACTTTGTTCTTTCCATACTTCTCTTCACTACCATTTCTATGCCTCTGTCAGACACCTGTTTCTCTCATTCCTTATACCCTTTTCATAAACCTATCCTCCAATTAGCCGCCTAAGAGTAATGCGGATAATTCAATAAAAATTGCGTTCATAAACTCCGAAAATAAGCCGCATTATTTTTACGAGCGCCCGTCCTGAAAAAGGCGGATAATCGCCATGACAACTGGACACGCCCCCTCCGATGCGGTTGTGTTGGAAAAGGGTGACCTTGTGACCGCACCATGGCAATTATCCGCATTATTTAGAAATGCGTTCATAAACTCAAAATCTTATCCCGATGCCGCTATTATGCGGATAATAGCAGCATCAGAGTAATGCGGATAACTCTTGTCCTCCTCCAATTTTACGACCAAATTATGCTGCTATTAGCCGCCTAATTCATAGTAATTGGGTTTATGAAAGGGGTATTAGTTTCTTCATCACATCATTCCATTGCCATTCCAACTCCATACAGCTTCACATGTTTCTATTGTCCTTTTCTCATTTATAACATTCTTCATATCTGATATCATCCTATCTCATCCTCATTGGTTCACCTTTCACCCTTGGTTCTTCCACTTTTCTGCGTTCTTCCATTCTCTGTTCCTCTATTGGTTGAATTTACCATGTGACACTATTTTTGAATATATTTGAATATATTATTTGTAAAGGCAATGCCTAGTCAGGTCTGGATTTCAGGCCAATAAATCAGAGCATCACTGGACTTCATTGTGTCGACATCTTTATTTTGAGTTTAGTTCAGCTACAATTATATTTTAGGTTCTTTTTATTTGGTGCTTCTGGCTGTTTGATATGATTTGAGTTTGCTTATTTACGACTGATTTTATGGGGTGTATCTTTGAACATTCGGCCACTCTACACAATGTTAATGGTGAATATTGAAAAGTTTCAGCATTGTTTAAACGATTCCCAGAACCGTTCTGACTGTCTAAACCAGTAGTTAGTTGCATATTGCAAAATAACATTGTCTTGTAATTTGCAATATTCATTTTGTAGGGATGTCATCATAATGGGGGGGGGGGGATTCAGTGGATTGTTCAACTGATTTTTCTCTCCATTTGTTGTTCAAACTTGATCTTGCAAATGGTTAAAGTACAAGTCCACCATAACAAAAAGTTGATTTGAATAAAAAGAGGAAAATCCAACAAGCATAACAGTGAAAATGTCATCAAAATTGGATGTAAAATAAGAAAAGTTATGATATTCTAAAGTTTTGCTTAATTTCACTAAACATTTATGATGCACATCCTGGTTGGTATGCAAATGAGGAGACTGATGACATCAACTAATTATTTTGTATTTTATTATATGAAGTATGAAATATTCTAATTTTCTCCTCATATAGTGAAATAATGATTAATCCCTCCCTGAATGTGTGGAAGCATGGTTCAGTCAAGTTGGTCCTTATTGTGAAATCTATGAAAAATGAAATATTGTATAATTAAAACAATAAAAAACAAAAGAAAAGTCAGTGAGGGACATCATCGACTGTCTCATTTGCATGTCACTGAGTTGTGCATATAGTACGGGAAAAAAGAAAGTATACACAGGGTGTTAGACAAAATGTTATAATCTAATGCCTCCGTTCTCAAACGGCCTCAAAGTTACGTATGATACTATTTTATGAAAAATAGGCGAAACTTTAAAATGTCATAACTGTCTCACATGTACATGTATTCTGCATCCGATTTTGATGAAATTTTCAGCATTATGCTACGTAGATTGATTTTTCTCTACGTGTATTTATTCAAATCAACATTTTTCTTGAGCGGACTTGACCTTTGAAAACTCTCTTGAACATATTTAGTTGGCATGTCTGCACAATGATAACCTTTGTGTTGTGTGTGTGTTTTGAAAATAAACTCAAGAATTGACATATTAGATGGTTAAAAATTTTGCTCTTGCAGCTTCCACGAGGCACAGTAAGGCACCTTATCAAGAATCAGACTGAATCATGCACTTATTGGTGTATCTGCAATTCTGCATTGTGTATTACTAGTATTCTTATTTATCCAGCAACAATTGATAAAACAAAGTACTGTTTACTGATTTAGCCTTTCATCAAGTCCCCTTGAGTATATGATGGATATGTACATGTAATTTCATATCCTTGTTAAAATGTTGTTGTTTCGTTAGACAGATGGACAACAATTCAGCAACAATGTCTATTTTCTGCCTCGATGCAATTATTGACTTTTGTTGTAATGTACACTGTCTTCTTTTTAATTTCAGGAGTCGGCTGTGCAACTCTCGGGTGTGAATAAGAAAGTGTATGCAAATTCCTTCAAGACGTTACAGACATTACTGGGCCTGAACCCAACTGTGACCATCAGAGACCTTGCTGTCCAGTTTGGATGTGTAGGAGTAATTGAACATGCAAACCAAGTCCTCCAGAGGTAGACTATAAAGCAGAAACAATTCTGTTATTCTTTGATAGAGTTTTTCAAAAGCGTCATTTTGTATATATTTTTTTTAGCTTTATTGAAAACCAATTTGAAGTTAGGGTGGATTTTTTATTCGATTGATAATATTGATGACAACAATTATGATGGCAATGATGACAATTATGGTGATGATGATGGTGATAATGATGATAATGGTGATGATGATGGTGATGATGATCATGAGGATGATGATGATGATGAGGATGATGGTGATGATGATGATGGTCATTATGATGGTTATTATTATGGTCATTACTATGCTCATTATTATTATGGTCATTATTATTATTATGGTTATTATGATGATGTTGATAACAATGATAATGATGATGACAAATATGATAATGATGATGGTGATGGTTTGATGGAAATGGTGGTACCACTTGTGGTGATGTCAATTGTGATAGATAAATAATATACCTGTGAATAAGATGATAAAAATGATGATGGTACATGAAATGAAATGTTTAGAACATTGAGCTGCTCATGAATAGCTCTATGACTAGATAAAAATCAGTAAGATCTTAATCTAGTATTGATAACTTGATATCAGAGCAACAAATTACCCATTATTCATTTTAAAAAATGGTTGTATATGTCACAGTTAGAATCATATACATGTGTGTGTTTGATTCTCCAAGGAAAGTAGTGTAGAGTTAGTACCAAGCAAACCAATTGAACCAAATGTCACTCCGGATAAGATTCACATGTGTTATTTTCTATGACATTGAGATTGACAAGAGACAATGATCAGAAAATAGATCGGAAATGATTTCAGATTTAGTACATTTAGCTGTTTATTTTCATTTCATTTCTTCAATTATTTTCTTTTCAGCTATCACAAAGAGTTTGAGGACAAGGTTTCTGAAGCTGCTAGAGATGATGTTGATTTCAGCAAACCTCTCTTTACTGGTGCTGCACTATACACCATATGCAAGTAAGTTTTTTTAAACGCCTGTCCTAGACGGGGCTTATTATGGTATCACGCTTGTTGTCCGTCCGTCCGTTAACTTTTCCTTGTAAACGCGACAGCTTTTGTTCAATATTGTTTTTGAGTTCAAAGGTCTTTGCAGTCCTTGATAACATCAGTTTAACCTAACCTACGCTCATATAATTTGGTATGTATGATACTAGCCTGGATCCCAGGAAGCCCAGTGAATTTGAGGTCAAAAGGTCAAAGTTCAAGGTCACAGTGACATATTTTCATCTTATCCTTCTGAAGTCCTTGTAAACGTGATAACTTCAGTGTAACATAACGTAGGCTCATATAATTTGGTTTGTATGATACTAGCATTCATCCCAGGGAGCCTATTGATTTCGAGGTAAAAAGGTCAAAGGTCAAGGTCACAGTGACATGCTTTCATCTTACCCTTCTAAAGTATTATGTGTTCGCCTTTAATAGCGACACTCTTGTTTTTCCTTTTGATCATCAAAGCTTTCAGGCTCTTTCGGTTCTTTTGCATATAAAGTTACATATACAATTTGGGTAACTTTGACACTACATGTACATGTATGATGGGTTCAGAACTGAAGTCAAAATCAAAGTAATTCAATTAACAGAGGTTGTTTTTCCTTCTTGTTTGTACCAATTGTACAGTGCATATCAAAAAAAGTTTATACTTTGAAAAAATCCTGTAAAATTATACATTTGTAATATCCTGAAGATTTTTCCACATTTTAACACTGGTACAGATCCATTTAAGCAAATGACGATATAACTATCGAAAAATATTTCCGCTTAAATGAACACCACTTACTTTTGAAAAGTTAGTGAAAAAGGATTTGCGCAGAACTTTGAAATAGCTTTGCGAATAAAAGTAAATCTTTATCATGAAGAACACGTAGAATTTAGCAAGTAAAATTGATTTGAATATATCTTTGACCTCTTTTAACTTGTTTCCTTGCCCAATACACTTCGAAGAGTGCATTGCGCCCCGCCCCACTCACCAAGGCCATCAAGACGATATTTGATTTACACTGAACTGTGATTTACATAAAATGAATTAGGATTGATTGTCATTTTGTTAATCATTGTCAAGCTTGGGAAAAGTGTGGAGAAACAAGTATTAAATGAAAAATTACCGAAAAGTATTAACAATATATTTGATATTGTTTGTTTCGGTTATCTGAAAACTATTTTAAAACATTGTACCCTAAGCTGAGGTGTTGCCGACTTCTATTCTGTTTAATTTTCCCTTCGGATGTTGTCGGAATAATACGTCATTCGTACTACTTCTCAGAGAATGGGGGGTCATAAAGAAAGGTAAATAAGTATTTTAACTCGTTAGCACCTCAAAACAATCTTAAAACATGTCCAGGGGCCGTAACACAAAGCTTAATGATCGTAGAACATTTTTCTATGATTAATTCCATAGACTACAATGTACAATCAATCATAAAAAACAAGCATACAATCAATTGCTAACCTTTGTGTTACGGCACCCTGATCAATGGTTTACTTTAAAAATGTGACGTATGGCGCTTTTATTTATTTGCCTTTCTGACTTTTTAAGAAAATGCTTCTCATTTTTTTTTTGTGGAGAGCAAGAGTTCTTTCCTATAATAAATCATAATATTTTATCAACATATTAGAATATGTGATTGTAATGGTGTTTTTCCAACCTGTCAACAGAACACTTGTAATGTGGAGTTTACACCATTGTGCAAAAAGCAAGACTTGTCAAGCAGACGTACCGCATCAGGTGTAAATTTCGCGCCTATAAATCCATCAGTCACGCCCACAAAGCCCCAAAATCATCAAAATCTAGATGGCTCCGGGCAAATATTTCCCATGTAATTGTGTCCAGCATGAATGAGCAGTCATTCCACATGTATGCCTAATTTAAAATATCGGAATAGTAAATCAAGTAGTGCTTATTTCCAAATTCTGATGAGCAAGTTTCAAATTGCCAAGCAGTGTCTTTTTTTTCTGTATCATGCAGGCCTCTACAAAATTTTTTTTCGTCACTTGCCCTGTTGGGCAAGTGATGAAAAAATTTGCTTGCCCAATAGAAAAAACTGCCCAATTTTTTAAATAATTTTTGTCTCACCTGCGAAGCAAAGTGAGACTATAGGCGCCGCTTTTCCGACGGCGACGGCGGCGGCGGCGTCAACATCAAATCTTAACCTGAGGTTAAGTTTTTGAAATGACATCATAACTTAGAAAGTATATGGACCTAGTTAATAAAACTTGGCCATAAGGTTAATCAAGTATTACTGAACATCCTATTAGAGTTTCATGTCACATGACCAAGGTCAAAGGTCATTTAGGGTCAATGAACTTAGACCATGTTGGAGGAATCAACATCGAAATCTTAACCTGAGGTTAAGTTTTTGAAATGTCATCATAACTTAGAAAATATATGGACCTAGTTCATGAAACTTGGACATAAGGTTAATCAAGTATCAATGAACATCCTGCATGAGTTTCACGTCACATGACCAAGGTCAAAGGTCATTTAGGGTCAATGAACTTTGGACGAATTGGGGATATCTGTTGAATTCCCATCATAACTTTGAAAGTTTATGGATCTGATTCATGAAACTTGGACATGATAGTAATCAAGCATCACTGAACATTTTGTGCAAGTTTCAGGTCACATGATCAAGGTCAAAGGTCATTTGGGGTCAATGAACTTTGGCCGAATTGGGGATATCTGTTGAATTCCCATCATAACTTTGAAAGTTTATGGATCTGATTCATGAAACTTGGACATAATAGTAATCAAGCATCACTGAACATTTTGTGCAAGTTTCAGGTCTCATGATTAAGGTCAAAGGTCATTTAGGGTCAATGAACTTTGGCCGAATCGGGGGTATCTGTTGAATTACCATCATAACTTTGAAAGTTTATTGGTCTAGTTCGTTAAACTTGGACATTAGAGTAACCAAGTATCACTGAACATCCTGTGCGTGTTTCAGGTCACATGTCCAAGGTCAAAGGTCAATGAACTTTAGCGGAATTGGGTGTATCTGTTGAATTACCATCATAACTTTGAAAGTTTATGGATCTGATTCATGAAACTTGTACATAAGAGTAATCAAGTATCACTGAACATCCTGTTCCAGTTTCAGGTCACATGATCAAGGTCAAAGGTCATGTAAGGTCAATGAACTTTGGCCATGTTGGGGTTTTTTGTTGAATAACCATCATATCTCTGTAAGTTTATTGGTCTAGTTCTTAAAAAGAGGACATAAGAGTAACCATGTATCACTGAACATCTTGTGCGAGTTAGAGTAGTATGCAAAGTCAGCACTGCTGCTATATTGAACCGCGTGATGCAGGTGAGACGGCCAGAGGCATTCCACTTGTTTCATTATGACGGCACTACTCTTATTTTTATTAAGGTATACAAAATAACAATTGACAATCATGTTCAGTATAAAAGAACACACATTGAAAAGGATATTTTCAGCAACGTAGGCCTGAGTCTTTACGTTTATTTTGGAGAAAAAAAAATCGATGTTTTATGGGTATTTAAGGTTTTAAAAAACCCTTCAACAATAGTTGCTAAAATTTCATATTTTGCATCTTTAAATCCATGAAATGGCTTCCTGCGTACCATATTTCCTTAGAATTGCTTTCATTTACCGTAGTTGGAAAAGTAAGAAAGCCAGTGAAAAATGTTCAGCTCTTTATTGACTCGGAAAAAATTATTTTATCATCAAAAGTGGAGTGGCTAAAATTTCACATTTTGCATCTTTAAATCCATGAAATGGTAATTTATTTTCCATATTTCCTTGATTTAAAAAAAAAAATTAGTTGGAAACCATCAAGTCTTTTCTTCATCATTTTATGATGTTCCACTCGGTCAATAATTTTATCTACATGTTTTCACATGCTACTTTTTTTTTTATTTTGAGGAATACCTGTTCACTTATTAATGAATTATTACTAACATTGTTCAATATTGTATGATTTTTAAGTAATTTTTTTCACTATGCTTAGAATCTTGTGTGTGTGTGTGTGGGTGTTTGTGTGGGTGTGACTGTGAGTTGATTTTCGATATAAATGAATTCAATATCTAATTTCTACTTCGCCTATTCCAGTACAATAACCTGTACTCGGCCATGAAATAAAGGCCCACATACCCTAACTTTTCCTGAAGTTCTTTGAAAACGCAGACTTCTACGAAAATTGCATTTCTCTATTGGGAAGTCTAAATTTGGTGAGAATGTATTCATTAATAACTTAAATATACATGACAATGAAGAAATCATCAAACTTTATTGGAAGTTTTGAATAATATACCCGAAATGTAAACTCTGTCTGAAACAGAAAATCACCATCATTGAGGCCTTTACTGAGCGAATTGTCCCCCAGAGCTCTGGCAGAGAGACAGAGCTCAGACTGGCTAGCTAGTATACGCACGTGTGTGAGCCTCCCGCCGGCCTTGTAAAATAGATGGAGCTTTGTTTGATGATTTATTGTCTGATATTTACCTCATCCCCTCAAAAAGGGAAACAAATGAATTTTAAGTTATAATTAACAAATACGGCAAGTTATTTTGGATGTTAATAGGCCGTTTTGAAAAGCAAAGCCGAATGACAACTCACCAATGCGCGGTTACTAGACTGTGATTTATTTCCTGTGTAATTCTAATTATTTTATCACAGAATTGTGATATCGGAAGGGGGAAAATGTGCATTAGAAATTGCACATGGTGGTAGTCATAATGGACCCCTATACTACATTCAACTGTTTCCCGGCCATTGCGTTGATTTTTTTCATACCTGGTACCATGTATGCTATGGAAATACGTGGTACAGAAAAAATAACGCAATTTCGGAATTTGAAACTGCGCTACTCGCTATTTTTTAAGGCTTATTCAATATTTTGAGTGTGGATTTTTGATGATTTATGGAAAAGTGAGGTACAGTACAGAAAAAAAGACGCAACAACCACTTGCCCGATCGGGCAATTGACTTAGAGAAGTGCTTGCCCGCACGTCATTTTCACTTGCCCCGGGCAAGCGGGCAAGCGGGTTTGTCGCGCCCTGCCATGACTTTCCTTCAGCAACACCATCTTTTTGTCTCACCTGAAAGAAATTTGGAAGAGACCTAGTAATCACTTTTCCTGTTGGTCTGTTAGTCCCTTAGTCTGGTCGCAAATGTTAGTTTTTGTCTCACCTGCGAAGCAAAGTGAGACTATAGGCGCCGCTTTTCCGACGGCGGCGGCGGCGGCGACGGCGGCGGCGGCGTCAACATCAAATCTTAACCTGAGGTTAAGTTTTTGAAATGACGTCATAACTTAGAAAGTATATGGACCTAGTTCATGAAACTTGGACATAAGGTTAATCAAGTATCACTGAACATCCTGCATGAGTTTCACATCACATGACCAAGGTCAAAGGTCATTTAGGGTCAATGAACTTTGGCCAAATTGGGGATATCTGTTGAATTCCCATCATAACTTTGAAAGTTTATGGATCTGATTCATGAAACTTGGACATAATAGTAATCAAGCATTACTGAAAATTTTGTGCCAGTTTCAGGTCTCATGATTAAGGTCAAAGGTCATTTAGGGTCAATGAACTTTGGCCGAATCGGGGGTATCTGTTGAATTACCATCATAACTTTGAAAGTTTATTGGTCTAGTTCATTAAACTTGGGCATTAGAGTAATCAAGTATCACTGAACATCCTGTGCGCGTTTCAGGTCACATGACCAAGGTCAAAGGTCAATGAACTTTGGCCGAATTGGGTGTATCTGTTGAATTACCATCATAACTTTGAAAGTTTATGGATCTGATTCATGAAACTTGTACATAAGAGTAATCAAGTATCACTGAACATCCTGTTCGAGTTTCAGGTCACATGATCAAGGTCAAAGGTCATGTAAGGTCAATGAACTTTGGCCATGTTGGTTTTTTTTTGTTGAATAACCATCATATCTCTGTAAGTTTATTGGTCTAGTTCATAAAAAAGGGAAATAAGAGTAACCATGTATCACTGAACATCTTGTGCGAGTTAGAGTAGTATTCAAAGTGAGCACTGCTGCTATATTGAACCGCGTGATGCAGGTGAGACGGCCAGAGGCATTCCACTTGTTGTTCAACTTACTCTCATTTCTTTATTTTTGCATCAATTAAGTTCATACTTGGTACAATGATTCTTTGGTAATACCGCATGTGTGTTTATGAAAGTGATGGGGTAAAGGTAAAAAAAAATCACCAATTAAAACACAGATAGGTGAAATGTGGTAGCGTTTACACATGCGCAGTCAGAGGCCGACTCAATTTTTTTTTCTATGCCATAATTATTTCATTGCTATCATTTCAGTGTTTTTTTTTTATCAGGGAATAAATTATACAATAGTTTTATAATTAGTAACTGTTCCCTTTTGATAACTTAAATATTTCAGTTTGATTCATATTACCATTTAAGTAAAAATATTTGTCTCAGCCTTTTTGGTCTTGCAAAACACTGATGAGATGGGACTTTACAGAGTGGAGGATTTCTACACGATGATGCTAGGACAAAGGTGGCTTGGACTTGTATTTCTCCAAAAGATTGGTGTAATTTATATTCTGATCTCTCATCTTCTTATTTTTTTCCTTCTTTATTTCCATTGATATTAACCTCTTTTATTTTTTTTATAATTCTATTTGCTTTACAGACGTCAAAAGATTAAAGTGGACAAGACGAAGCTTGTAGAGATGACTGGTGCAAGAAGAGGCACATTTGACAAGCTGTGTGCTGAGATGGAGAAACATGCCACCCAGCTGTTTGGTAAATGTTGCCTTCAGTTGATTTATAACATAATTTGAATTCTTCAAAACTTATGAGAATTTGAACTTAGATTTCTGGGCCCTGTACTCAATGCTAAGAAGGATTTTTTTTGGCATTCATAATTCATTTACATGGGTCGATAATTTTTTTTAGTATGTACAAGATAGCACATGCCACTTGTAGAAATTTAAAAATCAAAGAAATACTTAACTGAAATATTAATCAGTAGTACAACCGGTTTGATTCCTGTAAAACTGTGGTGTGATCATGTTGAAATAGAAACAATGATTAATGCATTGAGTTGAGTACACTGTTAAGGTGACATGACGTTTGCTCTGGGGGGCATTTCATCAAAGGAGTTGTCAGACATTTTATCCGACAAGTACCAGTTTATCCAACAGTTACCATAGGAACAGTGCCTCTCAGCCAATCAGAATCAAGGAAAGATGTCAGATCTGACAACTTGTCGGATGAAAATATTGATGAAATGCTCCCCTGGTATTAATATCTCAGAGTGCATAGGGTTAGAGTTAGGGTTGTAAAAGAGTGTTTGGTCCATAATATTGTAAAAATAAGGATCATGGTTTCAGTTTTGGAGGTTAGGTTTTATGTTTGGCTTAACGTGCGGATTTTCCATCGGAGCAATTGTCACTGGAGCTAATGTCATGGAACCACAGACTGTTGATGGTCAATCTTGGGTTTAACATGAAGGAGTGACATCAAAATGAGGGATCAGTTCATTAAGGCCACCGTACACCTTACGACTGTTTGCGATTTGATTTTTGGACAAATCACATTTTGCTCATTTTCTGAAAATGTGAATGGAACATATCATTCTATTTGAGGTTAAAATGAATTGAAAGAATACTAAAATAACCATTTTGTAAGATTGTAAGCCTTTATTTTGGAGTAAAGGCCAAATTAGTTTCAAATCCTAGCCAATCGTACAACTGCTATGACATCATTACGACTAGATATTAAATTTGCCTTTATTCTAAGAAGGATGATAGCATAGTCACAGATTTGAACATAGGTATTCGTACAATGATTTAGAACATTACACAATAAGATATTTCAAGTCTCAATATTAGCATCAAATTCTACTACGTTTTATTCCAAAATTGAGTCGCAGCCCAAACGTAAGGTGTGTGGTCGCCTTTAGACAAATTGTAACTTGATGACTAAATTACTGCCTATGAAAATGTAAATGGTAATATAATTGGTGTTACAAAGTGAAATACGAATGAGGGGATACATCTGACATTTCTGGTTAGTCAATGTCTTTAAAATGTTATCTTTTCTTCATTTATTAGTCTAGCAATTAACCTTTGTATGACTGTTAATTTCAAAATCTTTTTAGGTGAAAAGAAGTCTAAACAATCTAAAAGACATCATTCATGGATGGATGACTTAGAGAAATCTTTTGAAGGTAAGAATGTCTTCTGTCACACTTTTCTCTTTCCTAGTTGTTATTTTTTTACATGTATTTTTTCAATTCAATTCTTTATTCCATTTCCATTCAAAACAAAGATACAAAGAAATATAAAGTAATACAAATCAAGTACAATTTTATAGATGAGCATTCTTACTTCGTAAAACAAAAAACAGTATAATATTGAGCATAAATGGGAACGAAGGGGATCCACTAAAAAGCAAAGCTTGTAAAGTGTGGATCTCCCTTGGAAATGAAGAAAATATAGTTGACTTATTCATATATGCGTATATTCAAAGGAAAGAAAAAAAGAGAAGGAACAAAAAGGTCGAAATCATATTGATATAAACATAATTAAATGCAAAGCTATTCACACAAAGCATGTATCTCTGTTTGACAAAGAAAACCAAATTTTATAGAGCATTGATATTGTGGGTGTATTCTTGGACAATTGATAAAATGGTGAAACAAGTGATGGTACAGTACTTGTTTGTTTTTTGGGTTGTGATTGCTTTCAAACATAAGGATCAGTACTTGAAGATTTGGAAAATAGAAGACTCTGCATATGTTGATCTCCGCAAGTACAATAATTGCCAAACACAAAGCATTATTTCAGACCAATCACCAAATTATGGAAAACCTGTTTGAAGTACCTCTTCTAAGTTGAATTTCTTCTAAGTCAAACAGATTTAAAGTGTTCCAGAGGTTCAACTTATTCAGAGTCACCTGTATCTCTAAAACAGGCTCTATCCCCATTTAATTTTCCTTGAGCTACCACTGCATAATCACTATATTTGAAGTTTTGGACAAAGTCATGTTTGTCTCGCCTGCATAGCAGAGCAAGATTATAGGCGCTGCTTTTCCAACGCAGTGGCGTCAACATGAAATCTTAGATAAGGATAAGTTTTTGAAATGTCATCATAAATTAGAAAGTATATGGATCTACTTCATGAAACGTGGACATAAGGGTAATCAAGTACTACGGAACATCCTGCCAGCCTGAGTCATTTGGTCATTTGGGGTCAATGGATGTAGACCATGTTAGGGGAATCAACATCGAAACCTTAACTAAGGTTAAGTTTTTGAAATATCGTCATAACTTCTGAAAAAGTTCATAAAACTTGGACATAAGGGTAAATGTGTTTCACTGAACATCCTGGCTGTGTTTTGGGTCAGATGACCAAAGTCATGTGGGGTCAACAAACTTTGGTCGTGTTGGGGATAATTGTTGAATTACCATCATGATTTTAAAAGTTTATGGATCTAGTTCATTAAACTTCGTCATGAGAGCAATCAATTATCACTAAACATCCTGTGAGAGTTTCAGGTCACATGACCAAGCTCAAAGGTCATTTAAGGTCCATAAACTTTGGCATGTTGGGGTATTGTTGAATTTCCATCATAACTTTGAAAGTTTATGGATCTAGTTCATGAACTATTAGGACGAAAGGGTAATCAAGTATCACTTATTGTTTTGCATGTGTCTTAGGTCACATGATCAAGGTCTAAGGTCATTTAGTGCAAATATTCATATTATCATATTTTTTTTTTTTGTGTGTGAATGATTTGATAGACGTTTTCAAAGTCAGTATCCCTGCTATATTTCATGCGAGACTGCCTGAGGCGTTCCACTTGTTGAATATTTTTTTCTTTTTTACATAGATGGTGCGAGTCTACCGAAGCAATCTAAGGGTGATCAGGATAGCAGCAGTTCAAAGCAGGACGATTATGAGGAATGGAAGAGGAGAATTCTTGAGGGAGTACCTGACACCAACAAGTGAAATGCTTCTTACTGTGAAATAAACTGATCCAAGGGTCTCTGGCATATTGCTCAGGGGACCATGGCTGTCGTACGCTAGGGACGAACGATATTCTTTGGACTTGTGCTGCCACACCCCGATCATCATCCTAATGTTACCTTACATGTAATCTCCATCTGCAATACAAACCCACTTCTGATTTGCAGATTTGTGATAAATAACATGTGTGACTAGTTGAGTTTCAGCGTCCTGTGCTGACGTTTTTCAACAAGTACAGCACGGCAAAACACTAGCCGCCAATTAAAATGATGAAGAAACATCATGAGTAGAGTCGTAACAAATTCCATCTGTGATTAAACAACTCTCGCAACATTTGTCATGCCTTTCACCCAGTGTTGTTGGTTGTAGGAGGTATTCTGTTTGGGGGTAATCTGCCCCATCTGTCCCATTGTCATTCTTGCAACAATGAAGGAAACCGTTCATTAGATCATGTGGATCGTAATCTTGCAGTAACTGAAGAACAGCTTTATGGATCATGATTGCTCATGTGACTCATGTATGTATATGGGAGCAATGATGATCTGATAAGATTTTGAATTCATAATGTCAAAAGTTATAGAGGTCATTATACTTGTTCTCACTATAAATGGAGTTATTTGAGGGTTCGTCAATTTTGGTTCATGTGTATGAATATTCTAGGGACAATGATCCAAGTACATTTTGGGTCATGAGGTCAAAGGTCACAATAGATGTCTGTACCTGAAAATATCACTGTCTTGCGATAATTCAAAGAATCATTTGAGTGAACAAATCAAACTTGGCTGATGTGACTATGATCTCAGTAGATTTGGGGTCAATGGTCACAAGGGGTCATTTTAAAATTTCAGAAGTTAGGTGTGAAAAATATTCTTGTTCCAGCTATGGAGGAGGCGTAAACCTTAACTGTGTGTATTTGGGAAACATCTAGTTTTTAGATAGTCATATTGTCTATAGTGGAACTATAAGTTTAACTAGTACAAACAGAGGTCAGGGACCTATTCATGGAGGATTCGTCTATTGTTACTGGGGTTGCTGAACATTGTCACACCACACCCAGTAACAATAGATAATCCTCGGTGGCCAGGTCCTTGACAGAGGTGTCATAACATTTCATTTAGCTACAGTAATAGTCAATGAGGTAGAACTAAGTTATTTTCTTAAAACAATTATTATTTATTCATTTATTTATTTCGTTTTATTTATACACGGTAGCCCCATCAGTAGTCTAGTACTGTTTTCCAGGGGGCCCTGCAAACAAATATATACAATATAACAGACAAGCAAATTACATAAGGAAATAACAAACAGAACATGCAAAATAATCAAGTGAATACATGGAAAAAGATGATGGTACATGAGTACATTGTAAGGAAGTAACGTTTATTCATCTAGATTTCAATCAGCATTACAATACAGGAAAACAACCCCCCCTCCCCCTACATTTCAATTATTTAAATCAGGTAAATCAATGTAATTGCTACTCTATGTGAATAGTACATACGAAAATTTACTTGTGGAAGCGAAAATAAGCAAGTTTAGTGGGTTCTTTGAAATTAACAGAGAAACTCATAATTATTTTTATGTCATATGTGACCCATGTGTTGCATGTAATTAAGATAATACATATATTACACTATTAAAAAAGCGTATATCTCTGCTTCACATACTGATTTCTGCATGTTGCAGAGAGTGAGGGGCTATTTCCTGGAAGAGCACCCCTTCAAGTACTGGGAACAAAAAAGCATTCTTACTACTAGCACTTCTCACTGATGGGGGTAGGCTATTCCAAAGTAAAGCATCATCGATTGATAGTACATGTTTACCACATTATGCTTCAAAGAACTGAAAATTGTGTGGGTTTCATGTTCTAGTTTAATGATAAAATGATATAGCTTATTGTGGTTATTCAAGAATTAAAAAAATATATATAAAAAACAAAACATGTATTTGCTATATTTTTTTCAGACATACTAGATAAATGTAAGTGCAGAATCTCTTCTTCAATTTGAGTCGAAAATACTTTAAGAAAATTGTCTATGCATTGTCACAACTGAGGCCTGTCAGGAACAATTTGCACAGAAAATCTGAACTAAAAGTAACCATGGTTTTAGTTTACCTTGGGTTAACTCAGAACACACTTTTATGGAGTATTTTAAAACTGTCAACTTATTCACTGGGTAGAAATTATTCTAATCCTGTGTCAAGAAGTTTAAAAAAATAAGTTGTGTCATGAAATGAGAAGAATAGAAAAATAAAATGAATTTTTGAATTCATTAGTTGTTACTATCTTTGCCATGAAGAAACATGATAAAACCCAGCAATAGTATCCATAGAAGTGTGGTTCAATATTCAAGTCCAGACTAGGGTTCAAACTAGGTTTAAAAATTAGAAAATCCCACCCAGTCTTTAAATAGTCAGGCGTTAGAATAAAACAAACATACCAAAGAACACACAGGAAATGTTATTGAGCCATCCTTTATTACAATTGTCCATTGTACCTTAATTGAATTAATTCTATGCAATTTCAAACTCTTCTGGCTTATGTAGACATGGCACTTTAATATATGTATCATGTTTGGTAACAAAATAAAGAATAAAAGCTACACTACTATGTAATTCTGAAAATAAGATATTCAAAATCATTTGTCTGGGCTGGGAAAAATGTCTGGAAATCCTGATTTTTGTCACGCCTGCAGCAAACTTTGGCCATGTTGGGGGTATTTGTGGAATTGTCATCAGAACTTCGAAATTTTAAGGATCTAAGGCATGAAACTTGGACTTACGAGCAATGAAGTATCCTTGAATATCCTGTATGAATTTCAGGTCACATGACAATGGTCAAAGGTCATATAGTGCCGACAAACAATATGTTGGGAGTATTTTTTTGAATTACTATCATAACTTTGAAAGTTTGTGGATCTATTTCATGAAACTTAGACATAAGAGTTATCAAGTATTATTGAACAGCCTGCGGGAGATTCAGGTCACATGACCAATGTCAAAGGTCATTCAAGGTCAATAAAATTTTGCCATATCATGGGGAATTGCCATCATGACTTGAAAGTTTTATATGGATCTACTTATGAAATTTGGACTTATTATAAAGAGCAATCAAGTAATGTTGTTATGTACAAGTCTTACGTCACATTATCGAAGTCAAAAGCTATTTAGGGTCAACAAATATAATCCTTTGTTGTCATATGAATGGTGTTTTTGTGAATAACTATTCAATAGTAAATTCAATAGTTTTCTAAGTTATCACTGCTGCTATATTGAATCGCACAATGCAGGCGAGACTGCCAGAGGCAATCTACTTGTTTCAAAAGCCATCGCTCAATATATTCAAGAAAAGAAAACTAATGTTACATTAGTGTGATGTTTAAATTGTTTATATTACTTGATCTACAATCTACTACTCAGTCTTAAATTGGGCTAAACACATAGGCCCATGTTCTAAAGTCTGGTCTAACTCGGACCATGGTCTTACTCTGCGCTAAAATTATGGGAAGCCAAACTTGTCAAAATTTTGTTTACTTTGTATTTTCGGTTTACTGTGCTCTTTCCCAATTCTTTACTGGCAAAAACTGCTTTCTTATTTACCCTTCTCAGACAGTCAGGAATGATTTGAAAGTCAAATTGAGCTGATACATTCAATCTGTACTGTTAAAGATTTTCATAAGTGGCTTTGAATTTTAGACTAGAGTTTAGATTAAACCCGACTTCTGAATACGGGCTAATTAGTCTAAATGCTGTTTGGTCTTCACTACACTTGGTCGAATAGTCTTATTTTCGCCAAAATAATTTCCAGTTCTTCTGCAAATTATACTTGCACTTTGTGTACTGAATTCTTGATTCATGAACAGTACCTCTCACCATATACTTAGATTAACTATTTTTTTATATGAATCAAAAGTCAAATTAATTTTGAGACCAGGGGGGTATTTCACAGAGATATAAGTATGACTTAGCGTCGCACTTAAATACCTAGTTGCGTGCATTATAAAAGGCATGACCGCATTGGTCAGGTCATACCAAGAGATGCGCACTACTGCATATTGATCAATAAGATATGTCAATCAGACCGCATGGCCCTATGCTAATGAGCAAATAGGAAAGATTCATCCAAATCCTCTTGTGTCTGAATCCTCCCTGCAAAATCTTGCGAATAATGAGATTTTCTTTCTCTAAGAATTTACTTACTTTATTCAAATTAAATATCTTTGCTCAATTGGACAGAGTAAATGTTTATTTTTCATATTGGTCATTTATTTTGTGTAAAATAGTTTGATAAGTGAATTCCAGGCCTGAAAATTTGCATCAAAACTGAATTTTCTTCCTCTGTTTTTTTTTTTTGCAAATTGAGCAAAACTTTTTATTTTATGCCTCAAAGATATCTATATCCCCACAAAGCTGAATGTTTGGCTCATTTGTCAACTGATTTTGATTTTTTTTCTTCCATCTGGTAGAGCTTCATGAGGTTCACCAAACTTCTACACAAAATTTTGAAATTTTTACTGGAAAGTTACTTATGCTAATTTATGCAAAATTTATTCATAAATCACAGAAAAAATACCTCTTCATCTGTTGACAGATTTTGATTTTTTTTTCTTCCATATGGTAGAGCTGCATAAACTTCACCAAACTTGTTCGTAGAATTTTGAAATTTTGACTAGAAAGTTGCTTATGCTAATTTTTGCGAAATTGATTCAAAATCACAAATAAATGCTTCTTTATTTGTTGGCCAATTTGATTTTTTTTTCATCCATCTGGTAGAGCTAAATGAGGGTCACCAAACTTCCGTACGGAATTGAGAAATTTTGTCCAGAAAATTATTTATGCTTATTTGTACAATATTTATTCATAATTCACAAAAAAATGCTTCTGTCATTTATTCATCAATTTCAATTCTGTTTCCTCAATTTATGTCACCACTACACTGTCAACTGGGCGGAAATGAAAAAATTGTGTTGAATTTCTTTGCGACATGCCGGATGAGCTCCACATCATTGATGTGCTAGTTGTACTTTCTCACAATGTCACTCTTTTATATGCGGCACCTTTTAATCGGGTCATGATCACACTTATACCACCAAGGTACGAGACGAGATTTCTAAAAATTTTGGAGTAGCATGAAATGTTGAGTGTTGATTGGCTGGATAAGGTTTCAAAACAACAAGCGCAGGTAATTTGATGAGATTACCACATGGAAGGTGTGACTCATGGAAATAATTTAATAATTTCCGTACCCACGGAAATTTTTTAAGCTGGCCAATGAAAATTGAGATCTTGACCCGATTAAACCAATTCTTGCTTTGAAGTCTATACCATTTTAAAGCATAGATATGGGGAATTTCTCCTTAGTCATATTTCTGTAGTCCCAAAATATTTAACTCGGATAGTGACCCATTTTTTGTTGAATCCAATGACATCATCATCATCAGCCATATGTTCAGCCCATTGAATACAATTGGTCAATTTGGAAGAAAGAATCCTGCTAGGTCCCCACTGGGTGATTTCAAGTAGGGTGTTGAAATCTGGTGTTGGTGTTGTGACAACACCAGCCACAACACCGTACTTGAAATCAGGCTGGTGTTGAGATTGACCTCGAAAAATATGACGTATTTCCGGCAGTTCGTGTTGAAGGCTGGTGTTGAATATCGTCTGCTAAACCCAACACTGTGGCTGGTGTTGACGATCTACGTGCAATTTCTCCATTCACCAACACCAACCCCCAGGGATTTTGAAAATCATGATTTCAAGTTCGGTGTTGGAGTTGGCAATCTCAAGCTCGTGAACAGGCGGCAAACACGATGAAACATCCCCGTAAAATTTGCTTTTACAGTTAAGACGAGTTCACATTATTTGAGCTTTATATATTTTGATGAAGAATAATGTTCACTCTTTCAAATTCTTGAATCAATTAAAGCATTTGTATTCTGTACGATGAGGATTTAATGCATTTCTCTCCAATTTCATTTTCGTCGTCAAGACTTCTCGTGTGAAGTTGAGATGATTTAGCAGCGCAGCGCAGAGGCGTGACGTCATGTGCTATCGATAAACGCAACCGGTATCGTTCCTCTGAACTCAGTTCGGTGTTGGAGCTCGGTTCAGCGGACTTTTTACGCTCTCAACACCAACACCGAACACCGTACTTGAAATCACTGATTTAATTCACCTGGATTGAGCGCATCACAATATGGAACAATCCCTTGTGGAAAGAAATAAGTGCCATGGCTGGGATTTGAACTTGCAACGATCAGATTGAAAGTCCAAGATAGAGCTACTTGACTTTCAATGTTCAAGATTTTATGAAACTTTTAATCATTCAGCGTTAATGCTTTTCCATCAAATCAGAAACTTGTCAAGAGGTGGGCTCCATAACATTGATTTTGATAATTGATCGTGGAGCTTGTTCTGAAGATTAATTGCATAAATTCTAAAAGCATCACCACAATCAATTGGTAAGCTTAATGTTAATAAGGGGCCATGGTAGGTGTTTCTTAAAGCTATTTTTAAGTTATGAGAAACTGTACAATGACTGGTGATCCTTTCTTAGGGACTACACTATATCTACACCAATAAGATCTGGTGTATCATTTACTACAAGAAAGCATCATCAGTCGTTTGTAGAAGTCGCTCGTAACTTAAAAACAATTTTTATGAAACACCCACCTGGATTTACAAACAACACATTTTACAATAATACATGATATATATCCAGACTTTATTATAATTCACCATTCATTATACAAACCTCTAAACCCAATAATTTGTGAGGCAAGGTCTTCTAAATAATATACATTATTTTTTAATATATATTACGTTCTCTTCAGACAATACAAAACTATGGAGGAATCTTCACTCATCGGCACATTCAAAACATGAGAATATAAGGATCATATATCACACTCAATGGCATTAAAGAGTTAAGGACTTGGGATTGTAAACCCTCAACATGATATTCAAACAAATATACACACAATATCTGATATATTAAGCTATTTTCTTTCATAATGTGCAGTTATTCATACTTGTTACAAAATACATAAGGGAGAATATGAAACTTAAGCCATTTAACAGTTTCAGCCATTTCTCACAGGGAAATCAGATATGCAATAACAGCCTGAAGCAATATCAAAATAACACTTTGAATTTAATAGGAATGTCAATAGATGTTAGAAACATGATTTTTAAACCCTGACCACCAGAATTTAAAAGAAGATTATCCCACTAATATAAATGTCTATTGCAAGGTAATTCCTAATTAAAACCCCTTTCAAATTTCTGGCCAATATGATGACATGGTGGTGGCAGTAATGAGGATGAATATTGGTGATTATGATGGTTATGATACTTAATGATGACACAGATGATAGGGATAGTGGTCATGTTAGTGGTGTGGTGATGATGAAGATGATGGTGATGGTGGTTTTAAAGAACTTAATCACATTGTTAATCTGCAAAACCCAAGTAAACATTACTAATCACCATAGACAAAAACATTTCATTAAATTTAACAAGGAATTACTGGGAAAAAAACCTTGTCGGATTACAGACAACATTGTTAGCCTTGTCAGTTCTGTAATGCCCCTGCAGTCTCATTACTAATTAGGTTTTGCAAGAAACTGGCATTAAATAACAAGTCAACTTTGGGTCCCAAATTCAATCACAATTCTTGCTGATCTGCTTCTCGATCCACGAAGTTCAAATAAACTTGCCATAGTAATAACTGACCTATCAATTGTAAATTTGTATAAACTGATTGCAAATATTTTTTTGCAACACCTCATTTGTCAACATTTTGCCTTTATCTTGTTTTCTTTCTGAGTATGAATATGAATGCATGTTTGATGAATCCAGAAATTTGATGACCCCTACCCCATTGCGTAATTGTTAATATGAACTGTCATGATAATAATTTTGATATGCAACAAAATAAAACAGACTGACTACCGTGCTTTCGATATTTGGGCTGATCAAAATTCCCTGATTTTTCCCTGATTTAACCCTTTCCAGGCCGGGGGGGGGGGCCTCAACGAGTTGCATGATATTTTCGCCGCGCAAAATTTTTCGACCGCGCTGCTCACTGACTTTTTCCTTTCTAAGTCTTGCGCAACTTTTGAGACCAATTTTGCGTCACCCGGGTACGTAGTTCCGAAGTTACGCAACGTTATGTAAGTGCATGTCAGACCCAAAATTGCTCAAAAACGTGATTTCGTGTACAAAGTCAATGTAAATAGTGTTTTCAACCAAAAATCATAAATGTATGATTTTTAGTTTTGCTGGCCTAAATTTATGTATTTTATGCTGTTTATGATCTTAGACATTACGCGAATCCTGTGTTTAAAAAATACCCCACCAGCTTATAACACAGGAACTCCATTGCCTTGCGTGTTGTGTCAATGGGAGATCAGGTGGGGTATTTGAAACCCCAATTTCAGATTTTGGGAGAGCTCTCGTTTAAACTGGGGTGGGGTTCATCTGACTGCTGATATGCCTTGCATGTTAGTCAATGGGATCACAAGTGGGGTATTGACACCCCAATTTCAGTTTTTTGGGAAAGTTGCATTTCTCGCGTTTAAACTGGGGTGGGGTGACTGCTGCTGCTGATAAGAGCAGATAACACTGATGCCTGCCACCACAACAGGCTGATGAACAGCATGGAGTGGGATTGCAGCTGTCCTTGTTACGTAATAGTATAAACAAACTCTTCAGAGCTTCCTGGCTGACATTAATCTTGAAAGAATGAATTTGTATTCTATTTGTTTTAGGACATTAGCATATCTAAAAACGATTCGGAATTTAGATGAAGATCGACATGAAATTTTGAACGATGCAAAATGACCCACAATTGCCGAAATAACAATAAGTTTTAAAAAATCACCCTCTCTCTCTCTTGCTCTCCCTCTCTGCCAGGCCTTATGAAGGTCACTTCTCCTTGGGGGAAGGTGGATTATCTGGGAGAGTGCGTGGTTGTTTACTTAAGGATAAACATTCCTTGTTGATATCAGGGATGGGGGGGGGGGCGAGTCAAAGTAGCTTGGAATTTGAAATTGGGGTGTCAGATGAGATCCATTTTTAAACACAAATTTTCGTTATGGAAGAGTCCCCAACGAAATTCAATGTAAAAACAATGAAAAACAAAAGGTGTAAAAAAAACCAAGGAAATACATAAGAAATTGCAAAAAACAATATAATTCATAAGAAATTGATCTGATATCACAATTTTGTTCATGTAAACTTGCTAAGAACATCACAAAGAGTTTCTATGCCAAAAATTAGAACATTTGGAGCTTTCTTTATGGAGTTAGAGGAAAAAGTATGATTTCGCATACTAATTACGCATAAATTAGCATAATTCAGTAATAAAAATTCACATGAAAAAAATTTTGTAGATTGTATCCCAGACAACCTGTGTGCCAATTTTCGGCGCGATCGACGGCCGAGATCTCAAGGGGTGCCTGGGAGGCCCCCCCCCCGGCCATAACATGAACTCCCAAAATACCCCGGCCTAGATAGGGTTAGGGTATTTTTTTATCAAACTCTGATTTTTCCCTGACTAGAAAAAAAGTTAAATAATTTTCCCTGATTTCCCTGATGGGCTGGGAACCCTGTCCTTCTTGTAATGCAATTCATGTATATTGTCATAATTATCAAATAACCAGAATTTCTTGCATTTGTAGCTCTTTCAATAGATTTAGAACATTCAAAAGATTTTATCAATGGAACTGAAAGACTGTTGCTTCCATTATCATCTGTGAACACTTGCAGGTGATGAAATATTGCACATATATTAAATTTTCAGAAAAACACCCAAACGATTGAAGAATTTATTCAAATACAGGGCTTTGAGTGACCACTAGAAGCAAGAGTTGAAAAAGTAAAATTTGCAAAAGTTCCTTTATCTTTTCAGGTATACATGAATCTCACCAAATAAACATAAAAAGTAGTAAATTGGCCTTAACGCTGAACTCTCAGGGTATTTCACACACAAATAACACTGCAAATAATTTCATATAAAGAAGTGAAACTAATGCCTGAAATGACAACTTAAAAACAATTAAGAATCCTTCATGATGGAGACAAGCAAATAACAAACAGATTGACTGGGGATCCACTACAGTAAGAGAGTAAAACAAGTATTGTAACTTTGTCATTATGGAAACTATACAGTGCATCCCACAAAAAAGGAAACCCATTTTCAGAGACAGATATATTTCACAATTATTAAATGTTTTTTACTATAAATTAGATACTCATGGCAAGAGTACGATCTCATCTCTAATATGAAACCAACAGCTTAGCAAATCATTCATTCATGGCAGATTACAAACAATAAATATTGAGGTATATCAGAAATAAATAGCCCAGAAACTCCCATGTGAATCTGAATCCACTCTCATTGCAGGGATCAGTGAGAGAATCTAAACAAAGATTTCAAAAGAAATCGTCGAATAAGCATGGTCGTAGTATCACAAACCAATCTTGTCCAATTTTTCTGTTTAACTTGGTTTTGACATTAGAATTTCAAACTTGTCCTGCTCATTAATGCGTGACGTGTTCGTCTCGTATCAGGTATCAAAATAAAGAGGAATAATTGAATTAGATGATTATGTAAATGAAATATCATAATTCATTTGCCTTTGAAGAAAAAAAAGACATGAGAATCCTTAATTTTTTTTCTGGGACACACTGTATATGGAAACCTTAACTTGATTGGCTGTTAGGTCCTGTTTCCACCATGATGGCAGTTACCATAATGGCAAAGATTTTTCAATGGATTTAACTATTTATGACACTACCCTCCAGGTATAAAAAAAGAAAAATAAATCTGAAAATAAAAAGAATCACAACTAATGTATTTAACATGATAAAGGGGTATATGCCCAGGCATTCAAGGTACTAACTAAAACAATAATTGTTCTAGCGATTATTTCAATCCGCAATAATGAACCTATTTAGTATCTAACTAAAACAATAATTGTTGCCATTTTCATTACAAAGATTGGACAGTGTATAAACTTGCTTGCACTGTTAAAATACCACTGATGAGCTAGATGAAAAGAAGTGCAGACATACACGTATGGCTCTGATAACAGGTTGGGCAGTGGCAATTCAAACCACAGTGGCATGTGTGGGCCGGTCGGGAAGGGGAGGTCCACCGAGATATCCAGGTTCTCTCCATACAGAACAGCAAGCTATATATGCGATTGACCTCCGCCTGCTTAAGGCAGAAACACAACTACCGGGTTGTTTTTATTAGAAGCCAAACTATAAAGACTGGCACTATTGCAGTTTACAAAATCGGTATTATTCATGCCATCTGCATAAGCATTGTATAATTCAAGTGTCTGTAGGAATAACATGTGTGCTAGCATTTAATATGTATTTATGAATCTCCTTGAATGCCAGGCATGTGCTCCTTTATCCAACTGTAGGCCTACTAATTTACCAATATGTAGATATTATACTTAAAATAGCTATTGTAGTACAGCGGCATGTTGGTCCAGTTATGTACTTAGATGTCATGATTAGTTGACGTGCTATAGTGACTTTAGGTGTTGCTCTGCCTGCTTGACTACCTGTTGTGCAATGAAAATGGAAAAAGAGAGAAATTCAAAATGCGATATTTAAAGAACAAGTCCACCCCAACAAAAACTTGATTTGAATAAAAAGAGAAAAATTCAACAAACATATCACTAAAAATTTCATCAAAATCAGATGTAAAATAAGAAAAGTTATGGCATTTTAAAGTTTTGCGTCATTTCACAAAACAGTTATATGCACATGTCGGTCGGTATGCAAATGAGGAACTGATGACATCACTTTTTCTTTTGTATTCTATTTTTTGAAATATGAAACATTTTTATTTTCTGGGCATTGTCATGTGAAATGAAGTTCCATTCCTCCCTGAACACGTGGAATTCCATTATTTAAACATTTTGTGCTTCAGGCAAGGAGGTCCTAATCGTCAAATTCGTAAAAATTGAAATATTGTATAATTCAAACAATAAAAAACAAAAGAAATAGCGAGTGAGTGACATCATCAACTCTCTCATTTGGATGTAACTGGCTCGTTCATATAACTATTTTGTTAAAAATAAGTGAAACTTTAAAATGTCATAACTTTCTTATTTTACATCCGATTTTGATGAAATTTTCAGCATTGTGCTTGTCTGATTTTTCTATATTGATTCAAATCAACATTTTTCTGAGTTGGACTTGACCTTTAAAGATGATACTGATCTGAATAGTTTGAATTCTAAAAAGAACTCATCATTATGATCATACCATCAGGGTCTACAATTCCATCATCATCATTATTTTGATTATCATTGTCATTATCATTTTCATCATTATCAGTCAATATCACTGTCATTACCATTGTCATTATCGTTATCATCAATATCATTATTGTCATCATTATCATTGTCGTCATTATTGTCATTATCACTATCATTGTCATTATCATCATTATCATTGTCATTTTCATTATTATCATTGTCATCATTGTCAATATCGTTCTCATTATCTTTATCATATTATTATCATTATCATTTTCACCGTCATCATCATACTATCATTATCACTGGCAAAGACTAATTCCTGGTTATCCAAACATAAACATATACCCCATAAGGATAGTGTCAAATTATTTGGGAAAAGATAATTCTTCAGGACATTTGCAATAGATCTGAGTACATGATGTATTTTTCCATTAAATAGCTGATTTTTGAGGTGTAGATATTTTTATTCCTGACAACCTATTGAAGACTTTCAAAAGTTCATGTGAATTGAAAGTTTAGAATATTATTTCTCTGGCACTCTTCAAGAGGTGTCATTAAGGCACCTTAGCGACTGTCACAACCATGTCTTCTCGCAGGAATCCTACAAATCCCACAAGTGTCTTTCAATCAATTATGATTCCATCAAAGAAAGCAGCCCCCCCTTAGTTACGCCACTGCATGTTATCTTAATACTATCGCACATTTCAGGACTGGTCTACCAATAGATCTGAGAACAAAAAGCATTTTGTTTATTTTCTGAAAATATAAACAAATACACATGTATTACTATCTACTTTCAGGGTTTACAATTACTCTAATGATAAATAGTATCAAAGTTTATCACTATTTCAAGCCTTTATGTTAGAGTAAAGGTAAATTGGTTTAAAATCGTGACTAATCATAATAATTTCCACCATGTCATTACTGATATTGAATAGATATTTAATTTGGTTACAGTTCAAAAAGTGTAACAATGTCAAGGATTTGAACATCAAGTATTCATAGAGATGATTTACAAATTTGCTCAGTAAGATGTTCCATGTTCAATCAGGTCACACACCCATTGTAAGGTGTGGTGACCCATAAAAAGCTCTCCATCTAGCAAACCATACCTCTTTATCTTCATCTGTCTCCACAGGGTAGTTTACAGCTTTTTCTAAATAAGTACGAGCTGAAGTTTTGTCGCCCTTCTTGAGATACGTGTTTCCTAGCCACAACAGGTTCTTGCTATAGAAGTTTGGTTTCACTGTAAACAGAACAATTGGTGAACAGAAATTTTGAAAGCTTCACAACTAATCAGGATTAACAGAGCTTCTAATATTGGTCACGTGCCAAATATTTTTGAAATATTGATAAAGATATAAAACAAAATAATCTTTATTTATAAATTGGAACCACATGCACAGTGCAGGTGATTAATACACCCTCTTACTATTTTACAAATGATATAATTTTGGAAGCAACATTTCATTCAATTTGACTTTGAATTTATGAAGGACTTGCTCATGTATCTATGATCTACATGTCAGTGTTGGGCTTGTTGGATTTTTCTCTTTTATTCAAATCAACTCTTTGCTAGGGTGGACACATCCTTTAAAAATGTTAAAATTTGTCTCAATATAGCTGAACAGAGCTTCAGGGTATTGATTAAAGAGAATTGCCAGTCGTTGCAGTAAACACTGATTTCATGAGAAAGTCTGTAAAACAAGGCTTAATTGTCAGTATATCATCGAGGATCTAGATCTGGTACAGTCACATAAACTGAACTTTGTGAAATCTTGAAATCTACGCTGAAAATATTCACACTGAAGATCAACAACACAGATAAGCGCACGTGGGACAGTGTATTATTATTGCTTTGAATGTCATGCCCGACGCTTGACCCGAATCCTGTGCTTATTTGCTAATTTCTCAGCAATTACACAATTTCTTCCAGAATCCTTTGGCACATACTCTTTATTTATACAAACAGACACTTTGGTAGTCATTTCATTGGATTCTGTACGAACTCATTTTGATATCGTTACCAAAACTGGCATTTACCTTTAATTACACACGATTAATTAATATCTTCAAAATCAAATGAATGATAAATTGAAAAAGAAAACTCAACATTTAGAAATCTTACCTTTCTCTGCATGGAGGAATTGTTCAATAGCCTTTAAAAGAGAGAATAAGAAAAACACTGTAGTGATGATTTATAAAGTAATACATGTATTGATGTCCATCCAGCAGTGTCAAATTACAAAAAACAAGTGGAATGCCTCTGGCCGTCTCACCTGCATCACGCAGTTCAATATAGCAGCAGTGCTCACTTTGAATACTACTCTAACTCGCACAAGATGTTCAGTGATACATGGTTACTCTTATGTCCACTTTTTATGAACTAGACCAATAAACTTACAGAGATATGATGGTTATTCAACAAAAAACCCTAACATGGCCAAAGTTCATTGACCTTACATGACCTTTGACCTTGATCATGTGACCTGAAACTCGAACAGGATGTTCAGTGATACTTGATTACTCTTATGTACAAGTTTCATGAATCAGATCCATAAACTTTCAAAGTTATGATGGTAATTCAACAGATACACCCAATTCGGCCAAAGTTCATTGACCTTTGACCTTGGTCATGTGACCTGAAACGCGCACAGGATGATCAGTGATACTTGATTACTCTAATGTCCAAGTTTAATGAACTAGACCAATAAACTTTCAAAGTTATGATGGTAATTCAACAGATACCCCCGATTCGGCCAAAGTTCATTGACCCTAAATGACCTTTGACCTTGGTCATGTGACGTGAAACTCATGCAGGATGTTCAGTGATACTTGATTAACCTTATGTCCAAGTTTCATGAACTAGGTCCATATATTTTCTAAGTTATCATGACATTTCAAAAACTTAACCTCAGGTTAAGATTTTGATGTTGATTCCTCCAACATGGTCTAAGTTCATTGACCCTAAATGACCTTTGACCTTGGTCATGTGACATGAAACTCTAATAGGATGTTCAGTAATACTTGATTAACCTTATGGCCAAGTTTTATTAACTAGGTCCATATACTTTCTAAGTTATGACGTCATTTCAAAAACTTAACCTCAGGTTAAGATTTGATGTTGACGCCGCCGCCGCCGCCGCCGTCGGAAAAGCGGCGCCTATAGTCTCACTTTGCTTCGCAGGTGAGACAAAAATGATTTCAAGTGCCAGATTGATTTTTAAACATGTAGAGTGCTGGGGGCAAACAAAGAATATAAAGTGAAAGAGAGATACCAAATTCCAGGCAAAAACCTTTCAAACGTTATCTTGTCTCATGCAATGGTAAAAACTGTGCAAAACTGATCCATGGACGAGAACACAACAAATATTTTTCTTAGTATTGCAATTTGTTCACCCACCTTAAGTTCAACAATAAGGACAAATTCATTTTCTAAACATTCAAATTGTTTGCAAAATCAAAATTTTAACTTTAAAGATATAACTTATTGAAAAATCAACACAGCAGAATTACAGGGGTAGTTTCAAAGAATAAGAGACACTATATGGATTCACGACTACAGGCAATTGCAGTTTGTGCTTCCACCATTGCCAGGCCAAGAATATATTACATACCTAACTTCTAAATTTCAAAATAATGACCGCAGAGACCTTTGTGATCTTTGACCTTTTGCATTGTGACCCCAAAATCTTATCAGACCATTTTCGCTCCAATATGAATACACAAACTAAGTTTGATGGCTTAAAAGGCTCTTTTGCTATAGACAGAACAAGATATTTCAATGTATATTATATGCTGCTGACCCTTGACCTCATGACCCCGAAAATCCAAACACTTCATCATCACTCCTCTATGATTACTTCTACCAAGTCTGCATATGATATATAAAACATTTCATGAGAATGAAAAGGGGACATGTGGACAGAAGGACAGCCTGGAAACATGGGTGGGGCAAAAAATGTGTTTAAATCAAGCATGAGATGTTATATAATAATCAGTCTAAAATAAATTCTAGTATGCCGTTTTGATAGAATTTCATTAATTCATTTTAATCTGATTGCTTTTCATGAACAAAGGCAATGTATGGTAGAGTTTAGACTATGACTTCTCAATTCCATTTTGGTTGAATGCCAATTCAGAGTGTGAAGACCTTGAATGAATTCAATTAAAATGTGATGTCAGAGCGTACAATGGTGTGAAAAGATTGCTCAGGGATTGACTAGCAGAATAAAGGTATGAGGAAAGTCCATCTTTGTGGTATAGCAAGCCATCGTTTGTCAGCATGTTAAAACAACCCCTCATATCTTTAAGGCCCTATAAACAGTGGTAGTGATGATTGAAGAGCTGCATGATTCCTCAACAGATTTCATTGGCCATTAGGTGGAATCGATTATGAAAATCAATCACTTATTAGGTTTCATCTCGCCCTACTTCCTCCTTCTTCCGTTTCATCCTCCTTCTTCAATGCTCCCTCCATGCTAACACACCAAAGAGGTGCCTCTCTTACAATACTCTCATATCCCACTGCATCAAGCATAAAAAGTGGAACTAATCGCGTTGCAGACAGATAAGAAATGTCAGAGGTCAGACTACGGTACATCATAATCACAAACACCATAACAAACTGAGTACCTCGTCATAAGTTCCACTGGGGGGTGTTGCAAAGACTGTGGCAGCTAAATTTCTCTGAATCCATCCCATATCAGCAAATGTGAAATACCTGAAAACACAAAATTTCAAAAGATATTAGGAAAATCCTCTATAAGAATATTCTACGGAATAAGGAACATACTTTATAGAAACAAGTGGAACACCCATGGCAGTCTCGCCTGCATTACACAATTTGATATAGCAGCAGTGCTGACTTTGAAAACAGCTATTGAATAATTATTCACAAAACATTCATATGACCTTTGACCATGATCATGTGACCTAAACCGTGTGCAAAACAATCAGCATTCATACTTGATTACCCTTATGTCTATGTTTCATGAACTAGATCCATAAACTTTCTAAGTTAGGATGACAAATCCACAAATACTCCCAAAGTTACCAAAGTTTGATGACCTTAAATGACCTTTGATGTTGGTCATGTGACCTGAAACTCGCACAGGATGTTCAGGAATACTTGATTTAACTTATGTCTATGTTTCATGAGCTAGATCCACATACTTTCTAAGTTATGATGATGATATTTCAAAACCTTAAAGGTAAATGCTAGTTTTGGTAACGATATCAAAATGAGTTCGTACAGAATTCAATGATATGACCACCAAAGTGTCTGTTTTTATAAATAAAACGCATGTTCCAAAGGATTCTGGTAGAAATTGTGTAATTGCTGAGAAATCAGCAAATAAGCACAGGATTCGGGTAGAGCGTCGGGCCTGACGCTCTAAGCAATAACTATACATTGTCCCACGTGCGCTTATCTGTGTTGGGGATCTTCGGTGTGAACATTTTTCAGCGTAGATTTCAAGATTTCACAACATTCAGTTAATGTAACTGTACCAGATCCAGATCCTCGATGATATACTGACAATTAAGCCTTGTTTTACAGACTTTCTCATGAAATCAGTGTTTACTGCAACTACTGGAATATCTCTTTAACCTTGGTTAAGATTTTGATATTGATTCCCCCAACATGGACTAGGTCCATTGACCCTAAATGACCTTTGACCTCGATCATGTGACTTGGAAATCACACAGGATGTTCAGGGTTACTTGATTACCCTTATGTCCAAGTTTCATGAACTAGACTTGGTCCATGTACTTTCTAAGTTATTATGACTTTTCAAAAACATAACCTTAGCTAAGATTTCAATGTTGATGGTGCCACTGCCGCCACCATCAGAAAAGTGGCACCTATAATCTTGCTCTGCTAAGCAGGCGAGACAATTAAAAAGGCATAGTGAAAGGTAATTGTCTCTTCTAAAGGAAACAACAACCTTAAGGCATGGTCACACCGGCCGAGCGTTGTTGGAGCGGTAGGGAAAGAGGGTCGAATTTCGCTCTCAAAATTGGGGAAAAAATCGAAAAAAAACAAAAACAATCGAAATCGAAAATGGTAAACGGTAGCGAGCGGTGATTATTCTTTTCTCTCTGCTCCACGACCACTCCAACAACGCTTGGCCGGCGTGACCATGCCTTTAAAATGACAATGTATAAATTAGTAAAAAATATGAGGAACATCTATAGAATATTTCTAAATCAAGTGCTAAACAGCACGGGCCATAGAAGTGATTGGAAAGGATATTGTTCTTCGTTGGATATGATACTGAATTTTTTGGAGAATTATCTAAAAATCAGAACCATAGATTAAAAAAAAAATACTAGATGAATCTTTGTTAATACTCAAACTTAAAGCCTATCTTAAGTTTTGGTATAGGTTAAGGAGTGTCACCTAATATTCCAATGTTTAAAAAAAATAATTTTCACGAAATCACGTTTTAGTTGTTGCAATTTGGGGTTTGACATTTACTACACGATGTTGTATAATTTGGGAATTAAGTAACTGGGCATTGAATATTTGGTTTTGAAAAATGTCAGAAAAAAAATTATGAAAAAAAGACAATGACAAAGCTTATCAAATGGATTTATCGCAAAAAGTCTAATCATGTTTAAATAAAAACTAGTCTAAAACTATCACCTCATAAACCTTTGCTTTAAATGTCCTTGAGCTTAGATCACTTAAAGGAGAATGAAACCTTTGGAACTAGCTAGCTTGTGAGAAAAAGGAAAAAATCAAAGAAACAGATCAACAAAAGTTTGAGAAAAATCGGACAAATAGTGTGAAAATTATGAGCATTTGAATATTGCGATCACTAATGCTATGGCAATGCGACAAAGATGTGTGATGTCACTTGGGAACAACTATCCCCATTACTTTAGTATATATTTCACTTAAACTGCCTCTTTTATCACATCTATCAGTAGATCATATGTCCTTTCTATAGGAGGGCATGTAATACAGATTTTTAAAGAATACATCATGGATAAAGAATTTGTATAACCATTAGAAAAACGAAGATAGACATTTTGGGGGTATTTTGTAGTCCATCAAAGGGAAAGTTGTTCACATGTGACATCACACATCCTTGTCGCATTGCCAATGGGAGGATCTTCATGGCATTATGCTGCATATACTGTAGAGCGCTTAGAGACTTCTGACAAAGTAAGTATTAAGTGCTATATAAGCAAGTATAATTATTAGTGATTGTATTATTCAAATGCTCATAACTTTCTCATTATTTGTCCGATTTTTCTCAAACTTTCTTTGTTCTTATTCTTTGATTTTTCTGTTTCAACACAAGCCAACCTGTTCTAAAGGTTTCATTCTCCTTTAAGTTTATTTCATATGTTAATTACAATACTCACCAACGACCAAGCAAATGTATAGATGTAGCATCCTGAGGGTTCAATTCAATGGCTCGCTGTATAAAATATTATTTAAAAAAAAAGCTTCATGAGCATCTTGCATAATCCATACCAATATAGCTGACAGTTTTGTAGGCATTAACAAAATCAAATTTCCTAGATGGATTTATGACGAGGGTATGAAATAATTTCATTTCATAGGGGCTATCAAATTCTTTTCACATGGTGGAAATTGATTATTCTTTCATTTCAAGGGCTATTTGTATGTGCGAGAAGCAGTTATGTAATAAATGCAAATATCTTTATCCTGAGGGATGTAGTATATAGATTTTCTTAATATTCTTGAATATGGGTTGTAGTAGATCTTGGGTCGACTGTAAACTTAGCCCAAAGCATTTAATTTGGGGAATTTTGGGGGCAATTTGGACTGTAATAAAGGCAAAATTACCCATCACCCTCATGTCTTTCCTTCACTGCCTATGAATCAGAGGAAGAATTTTAGAGCGGGGGGGGGGGGGGCAGAAAATATTTTTTTCAGATATTGCCCACCAGTGTGGTATGTAATTCTCTCCTTCATCTTAGTGAAATCTCATCTACACATTACTTTTCATTCCAAATAATCTTGAAAACCTATCCTGTACCAAAATGAACTACTTAAAATTCATAATTAATAATTTTATTATTAATAATACTTTCTTTTGCTGCTTTAAAAAAGTCTATAATGTTCGATATAGGTTACCGGTAATTTTAGGCACCATAAAAAGCATTCATTTGATATGCATCAAAACAGCATTGCTAGCTATCATTATCATACATGGACAGGTATATTTTTTTTCATTTTTTTCAATTCATTATATTTCATTTTCAACAGAACAAATTAATGTGGTCAAAATATTAACAATGTACTTATACAGACAAAATAAATTGAGGTATGTACAATATATACTTATCTAAAAGTAAAAGCAAAACAAAACAGAGTATTATATATAAGCAAAATATAATAAACATAAAATAAAATTCTGAGAAAATGGAGGATCCACTAACAAGTAGTGCTTGTATTGTGTGGACCCCTCTAAATAATTATTTTAGAATTGCCTATGAAGACGGACACAGAGGTGACAAAACAGAAAACAGCAGAACAAAAAAAAAACAAAGAACAAGAAACATGAAAAAAAATGGAAACACATACAAGCAGACATATGCAGCAGACAAACAAAAAAACTTTGAAGAGTGAAAGTCTTACCACAAAATGATCCTTGATGGTAAAGGCATTTTCAATTTTCTCCTTTGTTCCCTTATATTCCCCTATTTCACTCAAGGAAATAGCATACCACTGGAGAAAAAGAAATCAGAAACGGAACACATTTATTTTCAAGGTTTGAAATACAAAGAAGATACAGTGTCTAACAAAAAGCAATGAAGTTTCATCATTATACATACTTTCGATATGATTACTTTTGTGGCCTTTTTAGTCATTTAGTACAATTCTCACACCCTCCTCCTCCCCATCATTAGTATTATAATTTCATTTGGCAGAATATAAAACAAGTCAAATACAATGAAAAAAAATAATTGTTACAGTAATGCAAAAATAATTTAACACTAGATTCCCCTGGATGAGCTGCCAGGCATAGGGCCAAGTTATCCAAATACATGTAACTATAGCCTAGTCTGTGGACTGCCCTAACCCATACCCCATCCAGGTGAATCCACTGTAGTATTTTCATGTGACTTAAACATAGCATACATTTGCATTTAAAGTATTATTTGAAAACAAAATGTTAAATTACTCAGAATCTAAAAGCATAAAA
The DNA here is from genome assembly GCF_018143015.1 of Lytechinus variegatus. Classification (NCBI taxonomy): domain Eukaryota; kingdom Metazoa; phylum Echinodermata; class Echinoidea; order Temnopleuroida; family Toxopneustidae; genus Lytechinus; species Lytechinus variegatus. The sequence goes on from NC_054741.1 coordinate 63,771,669, forward strand.
TCATGCAAACAAATATCTATAAATAAACTGCACTGCAAAGAGAGAAAGTGAATCAAAGAAAAGGTATATACTGACCAAATATCTAAATTAAGTTTGATTGGCTTTGACATGTGAGTGGGAAGGAAATTGTATAAATTGCAATGAATAATTAAAAATTGAAAGTACTGTGGTATCTTGGCAAGCAATAGGCCTACAGCATACATGTACATTTATTCAATTTTATTAACGCTTATTATGTATATTGCACTTAATGTATTACAGGAAACAAGCTTCATACAAGCCCCCGGGATTTAAACTGCAATGAAAATCAATGAATGAAACTGCTATCATCATCATCATCATCCTCATCATCATCCTCATCATCATTTTCATTACCGTCATCGCCACCACCATCACCACGATCGTCATCATCATGGGAGGCGTCATGGTCTAGTGGTTACAAATCTCGTCTTTCAATGAGAGGGGTGTGGGTTCTAATCTCGCCCATGGCATGTTTTCCTTCAGCAAGAAAATTATTCACATTGAGCTGCACTCAACACAGGTAAGGTGAATGGGTACCCGGCAGGATTAATTCCTTGAATGCACCAAGCGCCTTTAGCAGCTGGAGCTACAGCCGGGGTAATATATAGTGCACCATTGAATAGGAAACTAGATAAATCGGCGCCTCATAAATGCTATATATTATTATCATCATCACCATCATCACCACCACCACGATCATCATCACTTTTATTTTCTTATGTTGTCACCTTGTGGCTAGCAAAGTTCTGATCATTTGCCTTCAGTGCCCTCTGGGCAAAGTCATGTAAATCAAAGGTCAGTTTCTTCTTCTCGTCCTTGCTTGTGCTGGCCAGTTGACCCACTGACCAACAGGCCCTGGCTAGACGCCAAAGAAGCTCATCGTGAGTGGTATCTTTGAAGCGTATCAAATGGTCGTACATCTCGGTTGATTTGTTAGCACTGTAAAGGCGATCTGCCTCCTCTGCTGCTGCCGTCACTTCTGGCTCAGCCATCGGAGCTGACTCTACAACGAAATAGCAATGATATAAATTATATTAATATCATGTTCAAAATTACACAAAACATTTTACATAATCTGGTATGGAAAAAAAACCCCTCAGACTGGGGTGAATATTTGATGGATGGACAGCCAACTTAGCAAGTTTAACTTCATTTTGAAGAAAATAATGAACGAAGAACATCTAAATCCTTCTACATCAATATTGCAACAGTTGATTTTCATAAAACATACTTTATACACAAACCTCTTCATCATATTATTATAATCTATTACATACGCAGTATCAAAATTGTCTTCCCTTCTAAAGGCTTCCCAGGATGTCTTAGATTTTTTTTCTCAATATATAAATATTTTTTTGATATTTAATACATCACACTCTTGTTTGTATCTTGATTGATTATTGGGTTTTCTAATAATTTGATGTACGTGTATTTCAATCAACTGAAGTTCTCTTTTACACCTTAATATAATTAATTACCATTCCCCTTTTCGTGTAAAGCTCTCAACTTAGTTCAAGTCACATCAGACCAATGCTTTGAATGTGTGTTTGATTTATGATTATTTGATTTTCTAATGCTTTGCCATACTTTCCCTTTCTTCATGTTGTTTGATTTTTCTGTTACGCATAAATTTGTTTACTTTTCTCTACATGGTAGCTTAAATTCAGTTGTTATCTAAGAAGTTGTTTCCTTGAATATACTTTGGGTATGAATCTTGATTTTTTTTTAATCATTATTTGTTATATACTTACTTTGCTGTTTTTATTTTTTGTTAAACCCGCACATAACCGTGACAAATGTCATATACAACAATTCATTTCAGACTCTCAAAATTCAATAAATTGACCTACCATCTCTGTCTCTCATTTGATAAATGACTAATTTCTGATTTGACCCAATCTGCATTTTTCCTTAAAGTATTAATTTGATATTACGATGAAGGTTAATTTATATAGAAGTATTGTAATTACATGTTTGAATTTATTGCATTGACGCCCAATGGCGACAATGCATTGTTCTTGTTCCATATTCCTATTCCGTAATCTTCTTCTTCTTCTTCTTCCACCAAAATCCCATTTGTTTAACACATGGTTTTGTTAGCTCTACCCTGACTCCGTCCCTGATCCAAATTCATCCAAATTTGGTAGACATGTTGTCCAGCATCCCTAGTTGTGCCTCTCGTCTTCCATTTTCCAAAATCACTCATGCATGACCATCCAGGCGCCATTTTGTCAATTTCAAGTCCATTTGCATACCATTCTTCATTCTTTCATATCTCAGTTATCCTGCATGCTACAGACTTCTAACAAATTGCTATAGATAGTCCAAGAGTTGCTCCATCATCTGCGACGTATAACTTGACCTTCAAAATGCCATCTTCATGCCTTAAATTCAAATCCGAAATAGCCTTCCTTCAAAAACTTCATATTTATTGAAATGTAATGTCTAAAAGTCGTAAAATGGCCGTAACTTTTGTGTTTTTATTCATTTTGCGCTCATTCTTTTAGAAATTGATCACGGTATCATAGCATACATGCTACTAGGTTTTCACGCATCATTGATCTTCTGTCATTGAAATAGCGCCCTCTAAAGTTTCAAAAACGCTTACCTTTGAATGCCCCTCATTGCGTCATGCATGGCCAAACCCGTACCCTTTCTTGGATTTAGGGTCTTCAAGATATGCCCTTTCATGCCATTTAAAAAAATATATACCTTACAACTGACGAAATATCTCAAAAATGCTCCTGAAAATCAGCAAAATACCCAAAAATGCACTTTACTGCCAGCACAACTTCAACTTGCTCTTATTTCCTTATTATTGAAGCTTATCCTTTTTAACTTGGCAGATATGAGTATTGATATATACTTAAACAGTTCGTTAATGTTTTGTAACAGAAACTAACAAATTGCTGACGGTAGCTTAAAATTATTGTGCAAAACCTTCATTTTTAATGTCTTTCTTTATATGGCATTTACTTCCGGTCTATTGCCTCCACACAAATAAAAGTGGTATCAATGTCACCGCATTGGAATACTCTTTCTAGTGATACCAAATACGACATAGGTTACAACAGAAAATTTCAAGATAAGTCAATCTGAACACATGGTATCCTGCTCACAATGCACACATTTTCAACAACCACATATGGGCCGCCAATATGGTCTAAAAAATTTTACTCGAGAATGTAACTTCCTATGGACAGCAAAAAGTGCTAATATCCAATTTGATTAACATGTAATATTTGTTAGTCCTCCCTGCCACCGTTCCTCATCAAAATTCATTCTAATTTGGTAGACATGTTATCCATAATTAGTGACCATAACTTTAGAAATAGCGCCCTCTATTGCAAAGTCTTAAAATAGTTGAATTGCCATAACTTCCTTTGAATTTATTTTTGTCTCATATTTTCAGGGTTTGCCAATTGTATCATTTCACATAATCTAACTGTGTTTTACGCATCAGTGACCATTCCTTTAAGAAATAGCGCCCTCTAATATTTTGAGAATGTATATCATCTACAGTTTTCTTTCTATCTCCTTCTGTTTCTTGCCCTCTATTAAATCAGAGGCGTCAATGCATGCACATCGTTCTGAAACGATTGCAGTTCTAGTTGCTATTTTGTGTTATTCCATGTAGACACCAGCCAATGTGGAGAACCTCTCAACAGAATTTTCAATTCTTTTAAGTGATCCCCAGGCACTGGCTAATGCTCAATTTTACATTTCTTTTGTAATGTTTCTATTGCTGTCATGTTTTCTTGCCTGGAAATGGAATACCGGTAAATAAAAATAAATAAACAACATAATACAAGCAACAGGATGAGACTTCTTCTACTCAGGAACAGTCTGTCCCTTTTCTCCTTGACTTTTCATAACTTCTTTTAACATCAATTTCTCCTCTATAATTTCTTAAAGGCAAAGCCTTTCTTATTTCCCTTCAAAGATCAATCCATATAATTTCTTGATCTCAAATTACTTCTCTTCTTTGATACCTTTGTCTATATTCCTATACCACTTCCCTTTCCCCAGGCCCATTGCAATTCGGTGGATTCACAATTGGTGCGCCATCTATCGGTTGCAGCGAATAGCAAACTTTGGGGTCGACATCTTGCACAGGCGCAGGCAGCGCACAGCGCTAGTGTACTGTGATGCTTAAAAATGAGAATTATTTGGCAAAAGGGGAAAATGATTCACCGAAAACGGTCTAAATTTCGGAAAGAAATATGCGGCAAATTTCTCCCACCCCCTGGACAGCATATGCGAGCCGGTTGAGGCACATCAGCCAGTGCAGCATATTGCATGTATGCACTAGCAAGCAACGGATGTTTAATTTTTCCCATGATAATGATAATATAGGTTATTTATATTGCGCACATATCCACCTTGTTAGGTGCTCAAGGCGCTCCTATATTACCCGGCTAAGCTAGGCGTTCATAGCGCACACAGCTTTTTAAGGAATTACTTCCTACTGGTACCCATTTACCTCACCTGGGTTGAGTGCAGCACATTGTGGATCAGTTTCTTGATGAAGAAAATTTTAATATGAGACACTACAAATTTCAGTCTCACTACCATGAGACACTACAAATTTCGGCCTGACCACTTCCTGCTTGCCTCTCAATCCAACGATTCCAGTCTCTTTCATTGTTCATGTAGAATTTTTTTTTCACTTCTTGATGTTGATCTCTAGAACTAGATTTGGGGCCTGTTTCTCAACACCATCATAAGCCTAACTACTTGACTGAATCAGAGATAGTGAGCTACTTGCACACTGTTTCACAAAGCCCTCTTTGCCAAGATCAAGAACAACAACCTGACTGAATATTTATGACACATCCAATCCACATAGCCTCTTTCGACTTTCGTATTGACCTAGTGGCATCACGTGAGTGGAATATGGCATGCAAAAGTTCCTGGAAATTTGACATTTTAATCTTACGTAATCTATCATAGAAGTTGAAATTACATTGCAAAACAAGTGGACTAGCTCAATCCATAATTGTGAGAAACTATACAAAAACTGTACGTAAAACACAATAAAACAATTCATTTTGAAATATTAAAATAATTGAATCAATAAAGATTCTGCCACACACGGCAATCCATAATGTGACTTGTAATCTTTGTTTTCAGATCTCATCAACATTTTGATAAATTCTACTTCATACTTATTTGTCAAATCATGTTTCGGTATCCAAAGATTCAAACAATTTATGTTACACTATGTTTAGATGTTTGGAAACTTACTTCCGTAAACTACATGTACTAAAATTTGATATCCCGGGGGTACCCATCTCAACGACGTCAAGTGATTTTTTAGTCACGGAATGAATTATTCATAATTTCATTTTCTCAGCAATTGAATTCTCCTGTCTTCATCAACATTTTGATAAATTCTACCTCTTTATCATATAATTTGTCAAATCATATGTTTCGGTATCCAAAGATTTAAACAATTTATGTTACACTCTGTTTAGATGTTTGGAAACTTACTTCCGTAAACTACTAAAATTTGATATCCATCTCAACGACAACATCAACAAGTGATTTTTCAGTCACGGAATGAATAATTCATAATTTCATTTTCTCAGCGATTGAATTCTCCTGTCTTCATGGTTTAATTACTGTATAATGCATATTTTGCGTCTGCCATTATTGTCATTAGATGTACTAGTATTTCCCAAATCATCACAATAATTGCAGTTTCATCATAATTTTGCTTTTAAGAATTATACTATTTGTGACTAAGGCTACGTCGTGTCTGTTTTTTGGACCGATAATATCGATATCATGGCATTCTTGTCAGGTTTAGTAAGATTGGAGCAAATTCTGTGGTTGGTGGATCAAGATATGACTTTTCTAGGTGTGGAGAAACAGGCCCCTAGTAGTAGTAACTTTGTTAGAGTCTGACTTAGTTATTCATTTGTTTTCTTTTTCCCTGTCCATGCATTCTCTAATTTTCATTCAGTATACTGTATACTCTTACCCCTGGGTTTGTGCAAGGGTATTTCGATTCGGGGAAGGCAATTAACCTAGCTGTAGCAGACAGTCTAAATCTATCTCAATGATTTGAATCTATTTCTGTTTCCCCTGCTTGTCGAAACCGGGTTCATCGGGATCTTGGGCCCGTTTCATGAAGACTTACAACTTTGTAACGTTGCCATTATGGCAACTACCATGGTAACAAGGCTCAGCAGCCAATCAAAATCAAGGTTACCATGCCACTCAAGAGCTTCACGAGTATGATATGGATGAAATGTAAAGATTTTAGCTCATAAAATGTTAAGGATTTTAGCTATGTTCAAATAAAATGAAGTACAGTGTCTAGTGAGATACCTCTAGGGCTACACATTTTTATTTTTATTTCTATTCTGATAAAGAATAAAAAACTGATGCATTTTATCTGTTTTATCTGGGATGGTGCCAAGTTATTTTTATATGGGGGCTAGTTTTCATCAATTTCAGGTCGTCTTCCACGGCAAGACGACCAAAAAAGGATGTCATTCTAACTTCTCCGGGGTATAGGCCCAAATAATTTTTAGTATGTTTTCTTTTATTCTCCCTCCGTCTCTTCCCGACCTATTTTCAAGTTTGTGTTTTTTTAAATTAAACTTGGAATATCCAAGAGGGCGGCAATCTCTCTGACCCCTCATGCTTTATCAATAGATAAACAACGTGAAAACAATTTTTAAAAAATGTTTGGTAAAAAACGTGTTTATAACGTTCAGGGGAAAAAAATGTTTCAAAACTAAGATATTACTAAACATACTAAATCATTTATTCATTTTTATTTCATTTTCATTATAATTCTTTTTTTTTGCCGAGATTGATTTCAATCAATGAAAATTAATTATTTGATTTGTGCTAACTTGAGATAATGGATGGAAAAAAAATCTGCAGTAACAAAATAGCTAACTGAATTATAGATTAGGCCTTTAGCTTATGAATCCATCACAGTCATTACAAATGAAGATAAGTTCATTGTACCTATGAAAGAAAAGATTATGGAACGTCTGTTATCGGCCCCAATATGTCATGTTAAAGCAATAATGTAGTCTCGACTCCTTACCTTTAAAATGTTGAGCATATTTTATATTCTTAAAGCTTATAATCCGATATAAACTTCCATAAAGTTATCAAATTACTTTGAATATGACCGTCTATGATCGTTGTCATTTTTAGCACTGTTTCTGTAAACAGTATTTTTCCATTGTGAATTGATTTCACACATTTTTTTATGTTTTCATTAATATTGCAAAGCACTACTTTACCCACTTGGACATGCAGCAATTTTCATATTTTGCTAGTCTTCGGTTACTCATCATGCAAAGGTATATTTACTCTAAACCCTCACATATGTATTTCTTGCATTATATCTCACAAATAAAATAAATTAGATTTTTCACATGCAGCCTCTTGTATTTTCCTTTTTAGTCTCATACAATCAGACACCTTGATTTTGTTTGACATTCAAACCCTACTTTTACCTCAACAAATAACATGTAATGCATAATTTGCAAAATTATCATTATAAATAACTAAGTATTCTATTACAAAATCAGAATGTTGAACTTATACAATGTCGAAATTACTTAATTAATTCAATTTCTATGTCGGACAAGGGTCTCTTTTGTTGAAATATCAATGAAAGGTGTCTCAAGTAAAAGAACATCTTGTTCTAAATTAGTCTAAATAACGGAAATAATGAAAATTTCGATTTTATCCAGTTATGTTTGTGAATCTTTCAAGTCAATTCTACAAAACATTATTTGATCTCCATTTTTGAAATATATGAATTATGATTTTATGAAAAGTCGTCATTCTCAGGTGGCGATACTATCGTTATCAAACAATGTTTTTTTATTGTTAATTTCATTCAGTTTAAATGTTGACGCGGCAATAAATTTTCTGCATAATTGTATGATTTTGTGAATTTATATTGGTTATAAATGGTTATTTTTTGTTACTGAATATGAATATGTTAAACATGACATTTTCTACGATTATTTGTATTATAAAAATTGAGAATCATTTGACTTTTGTGAACAGTGTTATATTTTACAATGACAATGTATCTTACACACTTTGATTTTGAACTGAATGTTTAATCATAAATATCATTACAAAACAAAAAAGATGTCGCAGACTTGGAAGACAAAATTGCCTTCGTGAAACGGAAAGTGCTGATTTGTCGCCAATCTTCCTATCTCGGAAGAATGGTCCTACTCCTAACGTTAAGACACTACCCACCCCTAAGGCTAAGCACCCCAGAAAGCTCCGGCTCGCTTCGCGGGGGCGGGCCGGAGCTCTCTGGGGTGCTTAGGGGTGGGTAGTGAAACGTAGTGGAGCCTACACGAACCACCGCCTGAGACTGAGTAGAGCCAGCGCCAGGGACAGGGCTACGCCTACGGTACATTTTAGAATTCTAGACTCTAATACGGTAATCGTTACGATTCGGTTATGTATACCAAGACTAAGAGGAAAAATGATAGATCAATGGGCATGCGAGGTCCGAATTCGGTTAAAGATTGTAACATACCATTCGATTCTGACATGATGATTGAAACACTCGACGAACCTAGCTAGTCTAGTTGAAACGATTGCGTAGTAGGGCCGGCCGAACAAGGAGAGGATGCGCGATGACCGTTCCTGCCGACGCGACCGTACCCGGGCCGGCGAAACTAAACTCCAGTCAAACTGCATGTACCGTACAACAACATTCTCTTCATTGGTCGCTTTAGAATGGGACAGCTTCTATGGTCGCTACCCTATCGGTGAACTGAGATCACATCATCCAATGCACTTTTTTAAACTTTTGAGTTTTGAAACTATGTGACCACAAATTATTATACCACATGATAAAATAAATAAGTTTGGACATGAACGTTAACACACTTAATACGTACAATAGAAAATGAAACATGGATACCAAAATTGCAAAATGTATATAAGTTGATATGTGACTTTAAAATTTCAGTGAGGTGATACTTCTTTTCTTTTAAATCAGTAAATGATTGGACATTCAGAATTTATCAAAGAGCGGCTACACTACATCTTTCTGAGGGCTAGAAGAAACAGATGAAGTTAAGGTAGTATATAGTCTACAGCATAGCCGCTGGGGCAGTTGCTGCCCCATCCCGACCGGCATTGTTGGTGCAAAAAAATATTGTAAGAATTCAAGATATAGAGGTATAGGAGATGAAAAAAGAATGGAAAAAGAAAAGAAGGAAGGAGAAAAATATAAGGAGCTAAAGAGGGAATGGTATATTTTGGCTAGTCAAATATATTGCTGTATATACACTCGAGTGACCAAGGAATTTCAAAACACCATCTATTTCTCTGTGTGAAAAATAACCCCCTAAACAAGTTTTTCGCGGGCTTTATTTACACATTTTGGCCCCTAAACAATTGTCGCCAAAATATGACCTCAGGGAAAAAGCTTTAGACAAAAAAATATCCTAAACACGTTTGTGGCTATAAAAAAAAAGATTTGGGGAAAAAAAACATACCCTAAATATGTTTGACCACACAATTGACCAACAGTTTCAAAACCACCTTTTTTCTTGAAAATCTGTGTTTTTGATATCCTTAACGAGTCCATGCGCGGTCCGCGTCCAAAACTGAAAACACCGCCCCGCCCTTTTTTTTGGTCACGCGTGTTCAGCAGTTATATTTGACTGGCCCCCCATGAAAATATAGGGGGGGGGGCCAAACATAATTGCCCTCCTCCACTCATTTTGACAACTTAAAAACCATTAACCTTGGCTTATACCCCTTTCATAAACCCAATTATGCGGCTAATAGCAGCATAATTTGGTCGTAAAATTGGAGGAGGACCAGAGTTATCCGCATTACTTTGATGCGGCAGCATCGGGACAAGATTTTGAGTTTATGAACGCATTTCCAAATATTGTGGATAATTGCCATGGTGCGGTCACAAGGTCACCCTTTTCCAACACAACCGCCTCGGAGGGGGCGTGTCCAGTTGTCATGACGATTATCCGCCTTTTTCAGGACGGGCGCTCGTATAGTGATGCAGCTTATTTTCGGAGTTTGTGAACGCAATTTTTATTGAATTATCCACATTACTCTTAGGCAGCTAATTGGAGGATAGGTTTATGAAAGGATTATAAAAGATACTATTGAACAGACAAAATATTATTTTTTTTGCATACTTTGCACTCATTTGGCATGAAAATTGTGGTAATGTTTGTTTTCACTTTTGCCCCCCCTTCCAATTCAAAATAAGGATTGACATCCCTGGGGCCCGTTGCATAAAAATTTTTACCTGAGAAAACTCAGGTCGTTTTTACCGGAGTTTTTGCTGTGTGTTAAAGTCAATGGCAGAAATCAGACTAACCTTAGTTTTCACCTGAGTTTTCTCAGGTAAAAAGTTTTATGCAACAGGCCCCTGGTTGGCATAATAACAAAAACTCAAGGTAACTGTATGAAAATAAACATTTTGCTTGTAGTGCCCGCTCATATCCTACGAGTAACATTTAGTGGTGTTAAAAGGGATGGTCCGGGCTGAAAGTATTTATAGCTTATATTAATAAATAGAGTAGAATTCACTGAGCAAAATGCCAAAACGTTCATCAAAATCAGATAACAAGTAACAAAAATATTGAACTTTAAACTTTAGCAATATTTTGTGAAAACAATCATCATGAATATTCATTAGATGGGCTGATGATGTCACATCCCCACTTGTTCTTTTGTATTTTATTATAAGAAATTAGGTTTATCCAAATTTTTTCCTCCAACTAAAAAAATTGGACAACTGATTTAGTGCATTAGATATTTATTGCTGCAACTCATGTCATTTTAAGGGAGACATATTATTCACACAAGTATGAAATAATGAAAAAATTATGATTTTATGCAATAACATAAGAAAAAGGAAAGTGGGGATATGACATCATACCCGGGCATCATACCACCTAATGAATATTCATGACGAGTTTTCACAAAATATTGTTAAACTTTTAACTTCAATAACTTTATTTGTTATCCGATTTTGATGAAATTTTTGGCATTTTGCTCTGTGAATTCTCCTCTATGTATTAAAATATAAATATTTCCAGCCCGGACCATCCCTTTAAGTGTCTCCTCTTCAGGTCAGATAATAAAAAAATCATTATACTCGCACTTCATACTCATTATTTCTTAAAGCCTGATGAAATCACTAACCTGAACTAAACTCATAATTAAACTTGTCATTAGGACATTCTCCCCCCCCCCTTGGACCTAGTTTTTATCTATTCAAGCTGGTGTTGGAGGAGAAATGTGAATGTTTTTCTGCCCAATACCCTATTATACAATGAGCAGAATATCCCCTGTAGGCTTACAGCTCTCGGTGCTGCGAAAATTTGTGACATGAACTCCCCCTCCCCCTGAAAAAAAGTGAGCCCCCGGAATCACGGAAACTTGTTCTTAAAGAAATTTTAAACAATATCGATCAATACGGCATCCATAATCTTGTTTTTCTCCTGGACCAGTTTCAGCAAATCGTTGCATTAGATCCCTTGATACTGATGGGTGACTGAGCCCTATTACCATGGTAACTGCTATGACAAACTTACCATCGTTGATACTCTTCATGAAATGGGCCCCTGGCCTTCAACTATATCATTGTATATTAAATGAGTGATTCCCAAGATAAAATGTTTGATATTTTATTTATCTCAATGTCACATACAGCCTTGTTCATTAAAAAAACCCAAGGCTGTGCCTAAACACCTTCTCTATTAGAAAAGGTCATTGACCTTGTACAATGTTCAGACAAAACAGACATGTAAGAAGAATCATATCCAATATACTTTCAAAATTTAATTGAATTTTTGGACATTCAAAATTTAACACACTTATCTCAATCAAGAGGTAAGTTCTCCTGTAAAACAGGAAATACTATATCTTTATTCAATACATTAATCAATAAATGAGGATATATCAACATCTTTCCGAACAAAAAGAATAACAAAATTGAATTCAAACTTAATTATAAGTATAAAACTTTTCAGCGTTTAGCCTGAAAACCAACAATAATGGTAAAACACAAGTACACAACACGAGATCAAATCTCATTCAGATATATTGGTCTGCAAATGTCACATAATATGGAATGGCATATACAAAACATAGATAGCAGACAGGGAGAGAGGTGAGAGGAATACTGAATGAGGATGGTGATTATGGTGATGAAGATGATGATGGTGGTGGTGATGATGATGGTGGTGGTGGTGATGATGATGATGGTGGTGGTGGTGATGATGGTGGTGGTGGTGATGATGGTGGTGGTGGTGGTGATGATGGTGGTGGTGTTGGTGGTGAAGATGATGGTGGTGGTGATGATGATGGTGGTGGTGGTGAAGACGATGATGATGATGATTTTGATGATTATGATGACAACAATGATTAAGATGTTGATGCTGAAAGTATGATTTGATGTTGATGATGATTATGACTTTTCCATAACCCCCAAATCATTGGTTAAGTCCTGAGACCAGTAGCACATAGAATTCCAATCAAACTCCAAAATCAAATACATCTTCATTTCGAACCAACCAGAATTGCCTTTTTTGGACTTGTGCTTGATTTGTTCTTGCTGTGTATAGCAGCAACTCTTTCTGCAATGGTATGATATCTTTCAGTAAAAACTTAAAAAGAAAGATTAAGTCTCGCCAATCTTCAATAATAATAATAATATCATCCAAATCAAGGTAGGATATCTTGAATAACAAAAGGGAGACTCTATCCATTGCACACAGTATGATGGTACCCACATAAAAGCAATAAATATACATTAAATAAATACAAGAAATAAGGTAACAGATAACAGGAATATTTGGGCATTTTAGCAATCACTTCTACAAATTTTTTTAGAGAAAGCATCTATCTTTAGAATCTTTTGCTAAGAGCCCTTCATAGGAAAGCAGCTTTTGTCGAAAATCAGTGAATCAAAACAGTCGTGTCATCCTGGACTCTGGATAAACGACATATTTGCAATTTTTTGTCCGGCCTGAATCCTAAGACGATGTGCTGTTCCGGTCTACCAACTTTCGATAATGACCTCTGATCTGTCGATTGTGCTTTGATGGGTAATTTCAATAAATCCTGAATGGTCCAGAAAGCCAAAATAAGCTCATACCAAGTAAGGGAGGTACCTTTAATTGTACCTGTATATTATCATAATACAAAAGCAACTTTTTGGAAAGCAACCTGAATGGGGACTGTGTGATGATTCAATCCAGCAAGAACAATGTGTGAGCCAAATACCATGAAAATTGTTTAAAACTGATGTAGTTAAAAACGCAAGATTTTTGCATAATTTTTGACATATAATGATGTTACCATGGCAAAACGATAAATAACATATATGTCCTGCACTAACTCTAAGATTTTAAACTAATTTTGGGCATACATCATGTTACCATGGCAACACAATTTCCAACAAACACAAAATATGTGTCTCACACATCTTTACCTCTAAACCTAACCCTATGTGTGAGCCAAATTTCATCAGAATTGGTTGAAAATTGATGAATTAATTCAAACCATAAGATTTTTACACAATTTTCACTTATAATATGCCGTCACTATGGCAACATGATTTCTGACACACAAAATACATGTCTTGCATATCATTACCTTAAGACTAATGTGTGTGCCAAATGTCATAAGAATTGGTTAAAACCTGAGGAAGTAGTTCAAACTTTTTTTTAACCATAATTTTGCCATAATATACCATTACCATGGCAATGCAATTTTTGACCGGGGGGGGGGGGGGGGGTTAATAATAATAATGCTAGCCAATACTAATACCTGAATATCACTTATGGATAAAGTACGAATGCACAGATGTAATACCCTTTTTAAAAACTAGTACAACACTGCAATGTGAATTCAGGGATAAATATATATATGTATACAAGATAATCTGACACTAAGGAATAACACTGCTATCCCAGCATCAAAGCTTTTAACACACTCCAGATAGACAAACAATAAACATTTTAACAGTTGAACTGCATTTTGTCAATTATGTACAGAGCTGTATGTGTATATTTCATACATTTGATGGAGAAAATTGGCATATAGGCAGTGGAATGGATTGTTGTCATGGTTACTTGTGCCCCATGGATGCTAGAATTGCCTTGGCCTCTTCCTTAACCTATGGTATAAAAAAGGAGAAGAAAAAAAATCATGAACACAAGGCTTGAAAATCTGAAATAAATTTTCAACAGCTTGTTTGACAGATAAAATATTAGAACAAGCTTGAATTGTGATCATCCTGACAAGGTTCACAGAAATGTTATATCTATTTAAAAAGAAGACTATGAAAAACAGAAAACTATTGACAATTTTTGTTATAATACTAAATATTTTATTAAAGTGAAGCATGGCAGACATTCATGGGGGATTGTCGTTGGCTGTTGTAACACTAGCATCCATGTTGCAGGCGTATTTGTGAATGTTTTGTATACATGTACACAAAGGGCAGCAGAAAAATTGCTTTGGGGTTTTTTTTTGTATTCATTCAGCCCTTTTTTCCCCTTTGTAATCAAAAACCTAATTTGATTTTCTTTTTATATGACTATGATTACCCTCTACTGTTAATTCAATTAACTAATTACTTAAGCTTATGTCATAGGAAAAGTTGATTCAATCATGAAATACGTTTCACATCTACTCAACCACTATTACCCATTTAATCGTTGTGGCATAAGACTTTGTCCCACTCCAACCCGCCTTTCCTGTTTTAGAAATTCATTTGTATCCCAACTCTTTCCACAAATTCAATTCACAGGTTCAACGCTAATTAAATTTCTGTTTCCAGCATATTGATGGTAGTTTTGAAATGTTGAATTGACATCCCGGAAAATTTCATTAAAATAACAATAATAATGTTAAATATAATAATAATAAAATAGTAATCATAATAATAATAATAATAATAATAGTAATAATGATAATAACAATGATAATAATAATAACAACAATAATAATTATGATTACAACTCAAACGTTTGTAAATGTACCACCATTAAATAAAGAAATTAGATTAAGAAATAACCAACCAACCTACCTGATTATCTTCTTCTGTTTTGACAGGGTAATCACGAGCTTTGGTCAAGTAGAGTAGAGCCGACTTGTTGTCACCAGTCTTCTGATACGTCTTGCCAAGCATTAACAGATTCTTACTGTAGAAGTTTGGGGAAACTGGAAAATAAACAACACAAAATAAAATTAGGTGCTGCAGAGATCTTTACAGGAATAATTCAATTCATTAACAATAAAAACTTTTTCCTAAATGTATTCTACAAAAAGTAATTCAATTTCACATAACCAGCACTGATTTTTATCTTCTTTATAGTGAAGTTGAATTTATCCAGATCTCTGGATCCGACAATATTTAGAAGTAAACTGTATTGAAAGAATGTAAAATACACTTATAAGCCCTAAAATATTCTATACAACTTGAGAAGAATCATTTTAACCTATGAACACTTTTTCAACCATCTGTGAATTGGACCACAGAAAGAATGATTGATCATATCCTGATGCACAGGGGTTTTTTTCAGTCTGCCTACACTGCTGCTTGCTGGAATGCTTTCTTGGTGGATATTGCTTGTTTTGGGATGTAATCTTAAGCCCATCACATATTACACAATACGACAATGCAACTTTTTGACGAATCACAGTTTACATTAGATACGAACGTTTCAAGACATCAATTCATTTCATTTGAAGTACAGTCCGAATCACAGCCAATAATGGTGTGATTATGACTTGGAATTGACATTGCTTTCAATTCCACAGGGAGGCTTGCAATGGACTTGAAATGCAATTTTAGCATTGACTATTCATACCACTATTTAAACCTTTGATTGTTCAGATTTTACAGGTTGGAATATTCATATCAAATTTTAATACAATTTCTTTGAAATCGGATTTCAACAGATTGTATAGTGTGAGCCAGGTTTCATAGGGACAAGATCTTAATTGCAAGATAAAACCATTGCCTGATTGCCAATCATTATCAATCAAAATTGATTTAAAAAACAAACAAACTAGAATTAGACATCTCACCTTTCTCTGCAGAAAGGAACATTCTCAGAGCCTACAGAAAAAAAGATAAATATGAACATGAATATCAAAGGGAAAAGCACACAATTATCTTTAGTACATCATTACGAAACCTCTATAGTCTATTCAAGGTTAAAGCAAAACATTGCATTGACCTGAAAACAAACAAAATACAGCATCAAATCATCTGCCTAAAATATAGAGATTCTTGTAAAAGATAATCTCAACATCTCACTCTCTGTCTAAATTGGATCAATTTCTAAATTTGGAATATGGAATTTCTTCTAATTGGATTTGTGGCCATCTTTTTCTGTTGGCTGAAAATTGTTGAGACGGGGAGTGGCAGACCATATTGTTTATTGGTAGTATGCAACAGAACTTTTTAACCCTCTCTTTTGGCCATTGCTAAGAAAATCAATGTCTGGATTGCACAATTCCAACATGTTGCCTGGCATGCAGATCACCTGTATATTTACATGTGAACATTATTACAATATTTTGTTTTACCTGCCCCTACTATATTCATGTTTTTGAATATTTTGAATTCAAGCTACAGTGAAATATGTATACAGAGGCCACAAATGAAGACAAGAAAAAAAAGTATTCATGAGATGGATCATATTACTCATGTTTGAATGAGCAACCCCATTCAACAGGAACCAATTTTACGGTCTTTATAGAGACTATGAGAGGTGGTCCTTCTGAACAGGTGGGTGTTTCATAAAGCTGTTCGTAAGTTAAGAGCAACTTTAAGAACGACTGGTGAACCTTTCTTATGCGCTAAAGCATCGACAATGGTGTACCATTTACCAAAAGGATCATCAGTCGTTCTTAAAGTTGCTCTTATCTTACCAACAAACAGCATAAAGCTGTTTGTAAGATAAGAACTTTAAGAACAACTGGCGATCCTTTCTTGTGGTAAATGATACACACCAGATTATCATTGGTGTTGATAAAGTTCCTACGAAAGGATCGCCAGTCATTTGTAAAATCACCCGTAACAGCTTTATGAAACACATATGAGGGTTTACTGTACTATCCCCAAAGTAATACCTCTTCATAAGTTCCTGTTGGAGGTGAGGTAAAGACAGCTGAAGCTATTTTCCTCTGATACCATGCCATATCAGCAAATGTGAAATACCTGGAAATAGGTGACAGAAAAGGAAGAAGGAATGAATTACAACATAATACTAAAAATAATATAGGTATATTCACCCAGAGTAGCCACTTCAGTTTCGAAATCTGTTCTACCAGCGGGCCCTGCTATCATTATTACCCCGGCTTAAGCTGAGCTGCCTAGGCGCTCAAGCATTCTAGAAATTTTTCCTACCCGGGTACCCAACATCTTGTCTTGTGGCCAGAGAATCTGTTATCTCATTCATAAAAATTCACTCTCTATACAAAAAATCCTAAAAATGAAATTCCTTACAATAATAATAATGATATAGTCCATTTATATAGCACAGCTAATATAATTGCATATACTCAACTGCGCTGGATACTTCAAGCTGAGCCGCCATATACAACTAAAAACTAAACACTTTGAACAAAATGGTCTTGAGTAAATAAACAAGAGTTTCTGTACTAGCCATGCATTAGTGTGAACACATTAAAGGCAAAAATTGTTACTTTTCAGAACTGAGTCAATCAATTTTTTTTCTGGTAAACATTCAAGATCTTTTGTTCCTAATAATTCATTGCTATACACAGTCACAACTGATGTGACACTTCTCATGTTTTGCAGGGGTCTATGACAACTGTTTTAGGAGAATTTCTAATGTTCAGCACTCTTGAATTTGGAATTTGTGTACAGTATGTACCGATATGCACATATCATGGGGGAAATTAACATATGTAGAACTAGTATTTCACTTTAAAATACATTTAAGTTTTGGGGAATCTCCCTGAAAAAAATGAAAAATTAATATGAGATACACAATGAACTTTGCAATGTTCTTTGTTGTGTCTTTGGAAACACACAAAAGTGATACCTTCACTAATCTCAATTGACACTGCAGTTTCAAATCACTTATACAACTATTCCTCTTCACACATTAATTCTATATGATTTATGTTGATTGCTTTTGTGTTAATTTTTATAAATTTTTTTTAAAGAACTTTGTTGTATCACTCTACAGGTATGTTTATTGCTTGGAACAAGACTCTTCACCTGTCTGGAATGCCATATAATATATTTGTCTTTTTCTCATCAATTACGCAGTTTTTAGAAGAATCACTTTTCACAGTAAAACATGCAAACATTTGGGTGTTTATTTCATTGGAGTCTGTTCAAACTCATTTTAAACCGTTACCACAGATGGCATTAATCTTTGATAATTTATGGTTTGCTAACTATACTGGTATATATATACATGTATGTTATCCAAATATCAAACTATTTTTTTGTTTTCAGGGAGCGTTGTGACCCAGTGGATTAGTCTTCTGACTTTGAAACAGAGGGTCATGGGTTTGAATCCCAGCCATGGCGTAATTTCCTTCAGCAAGAAATTTATCCACATTGTGCTGCACTCAACCCAGGTGAGGTGAATGGGTACAAGGCAGGAATAATTCTTGGAATGCATGAGTGCTAAAAGGCAGCACTAGCTAAAGCCGGGGTAATAATAATATTGCGCCTCGGAATAGAATATTTCTAGATAAATGGCACGATATAAATGCCTATAATCGAGCTGACCAACTATGTGTGAACTTGTCTCTCATTGACTGTGAGCTAAAAATAACTTGTCATAAAATATACCTTTTGAGATGTTAGAATTACGAAGAATAAAATAGCCTATAAGGTATTTGTGTGGAGAAACTAATGTTTTGTGAGAAAAAGTACAGGTTTTGCTCCTTGGTAACATAACCACTGCGAAATGAATGAATTGAGTGGTGAATCGGTGTATTATCATTCAAGTGGGCCTATATTACAAGACTACCTGCTCAGGATTATGGATTATGGGTAATTTACCTTGCCTGGGTCACATTTCATAAAGACTGGATTATAACAAATTGAGTATCAGCCATTCAGATTGAAGAATTTCAGTAGATTTAACTGTTATTGGAAATTTGTTATCATAAGTTTTATGAAACACACCCCAGATATGGGACTTGAGGTGGGCCTGCTGGTTCATATATCCTTTTAATGGAGACACAGAGGAAAACTGAATCATATGAAATTCATTGATTACGATACTCACCACAGACCTAACAAATGAACAGATGTAGCATCCTGTGGATTCAATTCAATGGCTGTCTGTATAAATATAAGAATATGGGTAAACATCCGTGATTAGTATGCAGAGTAACCCATGCACCATAAATCTCATAGGACAGTAGTGTCAATTATTACTTCTTGATGTGGTTTGGAGCCAAGTACTCACTCCCCATTGATAATTTTCAAATATTGCAAGTCTACCATAGAAAAATAGGACTAAATTTAAAAGAGAATTTGGAATTTCTTTGTGTCCTAACTCACATGCGCAAGTTGTGCCCTTATTGGTACGACAGTCCTCATTGATCCAGAGAGATTGGGTGACCATAGCGTACTCAATACCAGGCATTCAGCATTTAAAGGTAAATGCTAGTTTTGGTAACGATATCAAAGTGAGTTCGTACAGAATCCAACAAAATGACCACCAAAGTGTCTGTTTGTATAAATAAAACGTATGTGCCAAAGGATTCTGGAAGAAATTGTGTAATTGCTGAGAAATCAGCAAATAAGCACAGGATTCGGGCAGAGCGTCGGGCCCGACATTCAAAGCAATAATTATACACTGTCCCACGTGCGCTTTTCTGTGTTGGGTATCTTCAGTCTGAACATTTTTCAGTGTAGATTTCAATATTTCACAAAGTTCAGTTTATGTAACTGTACCAGATCTAGATCCTCGATGATATACTGACGGTTAAGCCTTGTTTTACAGACTTTCTCATGAAATCAGTGTTTACTGCAACTACTGGAATTTCTCTTTAAGTGATTAAAGACCTCATTTAAACACTAGATTTCCTAGGATCTCACTTACAGTTCTATTGATTAATCCTTATTCTTTCCTTCGCTTGGGATTCAACGATCAATAAAATGATATTTCTTTCCTTTTTTCATCTCTTACTTGCAGTCTATGTTACCTTCAATGGCTTAAGGAAAAAATGGTCAACCATCAAGCCTCTCATGCAGCATAAGAAATACATGAGGGTGACGGGCGATTTCACCCTCATGACATTCCGAATTGCCCCTAAAATTACCCCAAATTGCCTGCTTTGGTGCAATTATTCTTTCTAGAGTCACCCCAAGATCTCTCACAAACAATATTTAAGATTATTCAACAAAGGCAGAATAATTATTTTATTTTCACTGCAAAATTGCTTATTTTCCCTAAAAAGTAGCCCTTAAAATGAACGAAGTATTCCCTCAAATTCTGCAATCACCCCAATGTGGGAATAAAAATAGCCCCTGATAAACAACAAGTGGAGCGCCTCTGGCAGTCTCACCTGCAATACGCGATTCAATATAGCAGCGGTGCTGACTCTGAAATCTACTATAAAATAATTATTCACAAGAAACACCATTCATATAATGATATGATACTATGTTCATATGACATTTGACCTTGAACATGTGACCTAAGATGTGTCAGTGATACTTGGTAACCCCTATACATTTCATAAACTATGTCCATAAATTTTCAAAGTTTATGATAGCAATTCAACAATTACCTCCAACATAGCCAAAGTTCATTGACCTTATTACCTTTAACTTTGGTCATGTGACATAAAACTAGCACAGGATATTAAGTGATACTTGATTACACTTAAGTAAGTTTTATGAACTAGATCCATACACTTTCAGAGTTTTGATGGTAATTCAACAAATACCCCCAACATGGTAAAAGTTTGTCGACCTTAAATGACCTTTGATCTTGGTCATGTGACCTGAAACTCGCACGGGAAGTTCAGTGATACTTGATTACTCTTATCTCTAAATTTTATGAACTAGACCAATACACTTTCAGAGTTATGAAGGTAATTCAACAAATACCCCCAACATGGCCAAAGTTTATTGACCTTAAATGACCTTTGACCTTGTTCCTGTGACCTGAAACTTGGACAAGATGTTCAGTAATACTTGATTAACCTTATATCCAGATTTATGAACTAGGTCCATATACTTTCTAAGTTATGCAGTCATTTCAAAAACTTAACCTTAGGTTAAGATTTGATGTTGGCACTGCCGGCGCCATCAATAAAGCGGCGCCTATAGTCTCACTCTGCTATGCAGGTGAGACAAAACTTATTTTCTACCCTGCTCTCATGATAATGAACATCGGTGGCACATGTGTTATGAAATGCACAAATTGCAGTGCTCAAAGCAATCAAGGCATTCCAACAAGTACACATCTACACCTGGGTGGAGGGTGGCATTTGAGGTAGACCAATATATTGTAAACAATGAACAAAAATTACCAGGAAATGATCCTTGATGACAAATGCGTTCAGAATCTTCTGCTTCATTCCTTCGTAGTCTCCTACTTCACTCAAGCAAATAGCATACCACTGTGGAAGATACAAGATAGAAAATGAGAAAAATAATCAAATACAAACATTTTTTGGCATCCAATGATTATGACCCAATGCTCTATTGAACATTCAATCAAGATCTATCCCTCCATCATGACCAGGGGACCTTATCATAAAGAGTAACAAGTGAGGTGACTTTGCCATTATGGCAACTGCTACGCTGATTTACTACGGTGAATGCCAAACTGGTGAAAGTTACAATAGTTGTAGCTCATTAGAAAAGAGACAGGCCCAAGATCTTAATAGAATTACACATTCAGCGTCTGTTACATTCTCATAAAGTCATAACTGTTCCCATATGCAGGCAAGGAAATGGGGTTCTTTCTTTAATTTGTGATCACTGTAGTCATCCTGCTATTGCAATGATGTGGCCTTTTGTGACCTCAATGACCTTTGACTTCATTGTGTCATTGTTATTACAATCATCGTCATCATTACTTTTGTTTCCCGCTCATTACCTTATGGCTTGCAAAATTGTTGTCATTTGCCTTCAGAGCCCTCTGCGCAAAGTCCAGGGATTCGTAGGTCAGTCTCTTTTTGTCCTCTTTGCTGGTGCTAGATAGCTGGGCCACACAGCGGCAAGCCCTCGCCAGACGCCATAGAAGCTCATCATTCGTAGTGTCCTTGAAGCGCACAAGATGATCGTACAGCTCTGTGGACTTGTTGGCATCATACAGTCGGTCAGCTTCTTCTGCTGCTGCAACGTCAGGAGAGATAGAGACAGGCTCTGCAACTGGCACCGTCTCTGATTAACAGTAATGAAATCATATTCCTGTCATTAGTAAATTTTATGAATAATTATAGGGGAATCCAACCCAAATAAAACTTGTTTTTGGAGGAAAAAGAAAAATCAGACAAGTTGATAGGTGAAAGTTTTGAACAATATCGGACAAACAGTAAGAAAGTTATGAATTTTTTGAAGTTGTAAATATTAGTAATCACTTTACACATGGAGACTTCAAATTGGCCACATATGTGATGTCATAGTGATGTAAGGCAAGGATTACTCTTCCATCTATTCCAATACATAAAATGGCTAAGATATCATTTTTTTCCAAGTTTTATTTCAAATTATATTTTGCTTTCATGAAGACATAAAACTATATACTACCTGAGTTACATTTAGATTACTGCCAAGGGGATTGGGTACTTTAATAGGAGAAAACCACAAATCCCAGATAATTAAGTACATGGCCTATGGAAAGTTGTCCTTGTCCCTTGCCATAATTCACTTACCCAGTTGCTAACTTGAAGTGTACATTTTCTTTAATAGGGATCTAAATTTTTAAACCAGCCATAACTTTCTTATTGCTTTTCCGATTTCTTTCAAACTTTTACCATAATGTCTTATTTATTTTTCTCCACTCCAACACATTTTATGACCAAGGCTGGATTCCCCTTGAAGCACGCCAAGGCTTTTCCTTCATAAAATTACAACCTAGTGCGTTTTCTCACTATTTTTTTTTGTTTGAATCTTTTATTTATTTAAAAACAAAGTGTAACTTGTTTTCACTCATTGAATTATATATAGAGCAAAAAATACCAAACTGTGAAATTTTCTTCTATATATTTAACATATTCTATCACATCATTTGGAAAAATTGGCACATGAAGATGTATTATTACAGGCATCACAATGTCCCAAATTTAGCAGACTTCAAAGTCCTCCAGAACAATAAAGCAAGTAAACCTATATAATTTTTTGTATATTTGACTAATATTGACTTTCACACAAAGTAACTTTAACCAATACAGAAAGTGGGGTAAAAATTTGAAATTTGGATTAGCTTTTATTTTAGAGAAGCAAATTGACATAGATTTCAATTTGCTTCTCTAAAATAAAAAGCTATTCCAAATTTCAAATTTTGTAACGGATAAACAAGCCCCTATCTCCAATGCCAGGTAGCTTGGATACTACATTTAACTCTTGATTCTAACCTTTTGGTTTACTAGACCAGAGACTGAAGCCTCGAGAAACAGTAAGAGATGTTGTGAAGACTGATCCAAGTTTCAGCTTTGTTGAATGACGAGCACACACCTGCCATAATCTTGATACCTAGAAGCAAGAGCATATTTTGATTGTTATGAATTAAATAAATGTAGTTTTTGTCTTGCCTGCAAAGCAGAATGTTACTATAGGCACCGCTCTTCCAACAGCTGTGACATCAAATCTTAACCGAAGGCTAAGCTTTTGAAATGTCATCATAACTATTCCATTTTTAAGCGAAAATCCATTGTTAAATTTTGAAAAAGATTTTAAGAAGATGAGCATTTTTATTCATAGATGTTATTGTCTCTGTTATTGTAGCCTAGCTAACAGACACATTTAGAGGGCAGTAACATCATGAGCAGTGTATATGTGCATTGTCCAATAAATATCATAAATCTCACCTCAATGCTAAAATATACAGCGCGCTAGACCAGTTGAAGCGTGGTTTACTGAATGACTTTTAACAAAGATACTACAAGGCACTCATTCAATGAACAAGGTTATATGTTATAACCTTGAACAAGGTTATATGATATAACCTTGTTCTCTGTTACTACTCCATGTGTGGCAAAAAAAGGTTGGCAATGTTTAGCCTACTTTTTCTTTTTCCTTGGGACAAATGCTTGATTTTTTTACACTCTCAGTTTCAATTACAGCTATTCATCATATAACTTGGCTCCTAAGTCAATTTGATTCTTTTAATCATTTTTTTTTCTGAATTACAAAATAAAGATTGAAAAATGACAATTTTCTTGTCACATCTTTCGGAGGGTGCATTAAAGGTCGGTCCCAGACATAAATAATCATATCTGATTGATACACGTCTGACAAATCTTATATACACACACCTATTGTATTTGCGTTGTGTACAAATGGATCAAGGGATCTACACGAGATCGGTCTGGTAAGAAACCTCTAAATTTTGACCTTTTTATTAACAAATTTTTTAAACTTTCATACACATTAGGCATATGGTGTATAGATAAGTAAAATCACAAACATTTACGTGATTTCTATCTTCAATTTATTGAGTTCAAAGATGGATTTCCTATAGGGAAATCCATCTTTGCTTACATGTGTCTCTTATATGCATATGGGAGGTGGCCCAGTACTTCGTGATCAAATGACAACATCAAAATCATAAAAAATATGATCACAAGCCAAGGAGTCAAGGCTAGGCTAAGCCAGGCTGGCTGCTGGTGCAGCAAGCTGGCCTGGTGAAGCTAGCCTAAAGGTTAATATTAAAGGGGAAGTTCACCCTGACAAAAAGTTTATGGTAAAATAGCAGAAAAAATAATATAAAATATTGCCTAAGGTTTGAGAAAAATTCATCAAATAATTAAGAAGTTATTAGAATTTCAGTTATTTGATTTGTGACGTCATATGCGAGCAGCATTCCTACATAGCGAATGGTAAAAAATCAATGAAATGTCATTTTCTCAGAAAATTTAAAAAGGTTTTCACTGTACTTTTTGTATATCAATAGACAAATCATTTCACACCCGATCATGAATAGAAAACAAAATTAAGTCATCAGGAACCATACAAAATTTGAAATTCATGCATTTTATATTACATAATACATGGGGCAACTGCTCGTTTATAATGTCACAAATCCAAAACTTTGAACTCTAATAACTTTCTTACTCTTTAACGGATTTTCCTCAAACCTTCACCATTTTTTTTACTATTTTTTCTGCTATTTTTACCACAAAGTTTTCTTCAGGGTGAACTTCCCCTTTAATAATTTTAAAGAAGAATGAAACCATTGGAAAGAGATAGCTTGTGTGAAAACAAAAAATCAAAGAAACAGATCAACGAAAGTTTGAGAAAAATCGGACAAATAATGAGAAAGTTATGAGCATTTGAATATTGCAATCACTTATGCTATGGAGATAGCAAATTGACAATGCGACAAAGATGTGTGATGTCACTTGTGAACAACTCTCCCCATTACTTTAGTATATATTTTACTTGAATTGCCTCTTTTATCACATCTATCCATAGATCATGTTGAAAGGGGTAGAATACCTGAACAAGAACCAGACTTCAGACAGGATAGTTTTAGAGTCACACAATAACATTAAAAGGCTTTATTCTACAGATAACTCATAACCAAGGCCACAGCTTTAGCAGCTTTCCCAAAAGTCACACTCCTCTCCCTTACATGTATCAAGCAGTCCTCAGTAATATATATGAAAGCTTCTAGTGCAAACAATAATGTGTATGCCTGTTAGGCCTGGGACTTTCGGGGTTTTTTCTTTTCGGGTACCCGTGGTAATTTTCGGGCGGGTACCCGGGTACCCGAAAATCATGTCGCTCGAAATATGACTGGTGGAAAAACCCCATAGGTGACGTCATCATCAAGCCAATGCGATGCAAGCCAATTTATGAATGAAAATATAGTAAGCATGCGCATTGCAAGCCTCAGCCCCACGCAGTATTCCGTCAAAACGAGTCTGCAATACTCTGTCACCTCGTACCAAAATCGACCTAGAAATCCACTTTTCTATATTTTATATGAATTATAAAAGGTATTCTCAGAGGATCTGTTTTCCCACCGATACCGCACTGGTAAGCAAATTTTTTATTACTTCTTGCTTTTCCGTCAAAATCTTACGAAGTAGCGTCGATATTACATCGTGTTCGTGAGTTTGTAGAATCTATCGCTACGTGAACAAAGTCAATTGATTTCCGGGTTTCGGAGCGTCAAATGCGCCAGCCAATCACGATCGTGTTACCATTTTCGGTTTATGATGAACTGAAAATGGGATCAAGAACCTGATTGGCTGGCGCCTCGTATGCTCCGAAACCCGGAAATCAATTGACTTTGTTCACGTAGCGATAGATTCTACAAACTCACAAACACGATGCAACATCGACGCTACTTAGTAAGATTTTGACGGAAAAGCAAGAAGTAATAAAATTTCCTTACTTGCGTGGTATCGGTGAGAAAACAGATCCTCTGAGAATACCTTTCATAATTCATATGAAATAAAGGAAAGTGGAATTCTAGGTCGATTTTGGTACGAGGTGACAGAGTATTGCAGACTTGTTTTGACGGAATACTGCGTGGGGCTGAGGCTTGCAATGCGCATGCTTACTATATTTTCATTCATAAATTGGCTTGCGTCGCAGTGGCTGGATGACGTCACTGCGCTGCAAAAGAAACATGGCGACGATTGAACGATCTCAGTCACATCATCAACACTTGAAAAACTAGTATATTTAAGGATATTTCGAGGGTAATTGGTGAGATTCAAAATGAGACTTGTGTACTTTTGTGATGAGTTTACAATCATGTCTTACACTACGCAATACAAATCAAATGTACGTTATACTGGTGAGCAATTTTCGGGTATCGGGTATTGATTTTTCTACCCGGGTACCCGACGCTTCCGGGCGGGACCCGGGTACCCGGGTTTTAGTCCCAGCCCTAATGCCTGTAAAGCCTTACACCAGTAGAGGCGCTGGTCAGAAAATTGGGATCATCCCAGTTTACAGGGACTGTCTCAGTTTATAAGGATTTCTTCACACAAGAAATCTAGGAATGTTCATTCACCTGTCAAGTGCCGACACCAATCAAGTGTGCTAGTCAATGTAAACATATCAGGTTTCATAACAAGATTATTGGAAGACAGTAAGTCATGAAAAATAGACGGTGAACTGGGGGGAATTGAGGTCACTGAATCTATTTTTAGCACTCTCAATTTCCGTAATTGCTGTCTTTGTCCCGTAGGGGGAAGTGAAAAAAAAACGTCCCCATAAACAAGGACAGTCTCAATTTATCAAGACATGATTTGTCTTGGTTTATGAGGATATCCTTGTTTTCTGGGACAATCCCAATTTTTGGACCAGCGCCTCTACTGTACACTGTGTTCTTTCTACATGAGGGCATGTAATACATATTTTTTAAGAATACATCATGGATAAAGAGTTTGTATCATCATAAGAAAAAGCAAAAAGAGACATTTTGAGGGTATTTTATAGTCCACCAAAGCCAAAGCCAAGGGAAAGTTGTTCATCAGTGACATCACACATCCTTGTCGCATTGCCAATAGGAGGATCTCCATAGCATTAGTGATTGCAATATTCGAATGCTCATAACTTTCTCATTATTTGTCTGATTTTTCTCGAACTTTCTTTATTCTTAATCTTTGATTTTTCTGTTTCTACATTACACAAGCCTATTTGTTCCAAACCTTTGGACCAAAGGTTTTATTCCCCTTTGAGACTTTTGGGGGAATTACTGATGTAATAAGATGACAGAGTAAAAACCTCCACAAGTATTTGTATGATTTTATGTTTAGATAACTCAGTGCTAAAGATGGTAACTACCCGGTAGGGCCTATGTCCAACAGATTCTCGATTCAATCATGAATATAATCAATCAAATCTTAAGTGCATCAGCATAGTCCCACATACTAACCGATTTGCTGGTTAACCAAGCTTCATTAAATAGACCTTGATTAATTTCTTTTCAGTTTTATCGATAAACAACTTACCTTCCAGGAATTTCGCAGCTGTCTCACCGTATCTTGGCATCTCATTCTCTGACTTAAACCAAGAAGTAAAGAATATCTGTGTAAACCTATCCTTCCAGCCATAGTAGAATTGAACAGCAACCACACTCCCAACAACTCAGCTTAGCCTAGAACCACTGCCAGCTAGCTACCGTACCCGCGCGCGGGCCTGCCCCGGCCCCGATAAGGTTACGTAGCCTCTTGATCTTGTCGAGGCCCTGGGAGAGAAGAGAGAGAGTGGATGATCTCGAGGGTTGATGGTACAAAAAAATTCAGAGTTTATAGTACTAAAAAAATGTGGTTCAACCCCCCCCCCCCGCGGGAACCGGGGCCTGGAGGTGTTTTTTTTTCACAGGCTTCTTATATTTATTGAATAATAGTGGTAATCTAAAGCCCGGCGCACACTAATCATAATCCAATTTTCAAAGAAATTAATGAAATGAATATACCGGTACTCAACCAATAAAATTTTAGCGATCCGAGGTCAGAATAGACCAGTTCGTAGTTACTTCATGGGCAATTTTGGTCAAATGACCTTTCATTTCTTTCATCATGATAGGCAGATTTCAAAGCAAGATATTACATAAGCTTGCCTTACATAGCAGGATGAAGTTCAAGACCGGGGTTCAAGAGGGGGCACACGTCTGTTTTCATTGCATTTTTACATTATAAATTATCAATTTGGCTTGTCAATGGGGGGCCGGGGGGGCACGTCCCCTGGATCAGTTGTGACTCGTCGGGGGGGGGGGGGGGGCAGGGATACGTCCCCTGCATGAGAGTTGTGACTCGTCAGGGGGGGAGTCTGTCCCCCTGCCCCCCCCCTTTTAGGTACGCTTGTGCAATAATCTATAGATTTAAGCGACCCATCATCATACATATTTCTTTATATTCCTTTTTTCCTCACCCCTCCCCATTTTGCACCCTGAGCTGTGCCCCTGGCAGTATCATAGACCTACATCTTGGTATACGAGAAGATATTATGAGGTTGCATATGATGATTAAACATTAATGCCAGCATAAATATTTTTAGCTTCTGGCGCAGCCTACTGAATTCTGTTGTGTGAAACTTCCAAATTTCATCACAAAATTTAAGCTTCATAACGCACCATGAGTTGATCAATCATTTAGTAACATCACTGTCCATACTTCTGTTTCCTTTCCTGTGAAATAAAAATGATTGGTTTTAAAAAAAGGTTTTATTTCTGACAAAACCCCCAAAACACTCGGTCGTTCTGTTCTCTTACATACCTACAAATTTACGTGCCCTTAATCTCACTTCAAGCAGGCATATTTTTTTATGTTATTCACTGATGTAAATAACACATTTTCTGTCCATAAATTATGCTCTCTCGCTTGTTTTCGGAAATTAAGCCGTCATAGAAAGGGCCACCCTCCATAAATGATACGAGATGTTAAATTGAGCACGTATATATTTTATTCTTTATATGGAAATAAATACAAGCAAACAAACAAACATAGATTTCTATTTGTTACGTTATACAACACAATACTTCTAACTCTATAACTCCGCCTTGGATTTTACTATCACATTGGGGGGGGGGGGGCAAACATATCGTTTTGCCCCCCCCCCCAATTATTCCGCATGTGCAAAAATAAAATAATGAGATTGTAAAGTTACACAGAAATCAGCAAGCAAGATTGACATACACGCTCTTAATTTAAAATCGTGCTCAAAATGTCCTCTTTTCAAGGTGGAATATAAAAATTTTCAGTTCGCGCTTCGCGCTCGCATCATGTCTGTAGTAAACCCATACTTTTCGTTACTAAATAGGTGAACTTGTCCCGTCTTCAGTTCTAAACTTCAAAAGAACCCCCGCTTCGATTTGCAACAATCTTTTGTTGGATATATATCTTGTTCTTTATTAAAAACGTCCATTAAACTGTAAAAAAAATTCAGATCGAAATATCAAAATTTTCTGCTCGCGCTTCGTGCTCGCATCTATTGTTCATTTAAATGCCCATCTTAATCATTGGTACAAAAAAATGCTTAGAATATCAAGCTTTCAGGTCAGTATATGAATAAATTTTAGCTCGCTTTCGGCACTCTCATCATCTGTTAGTGAGATACATGTATATATCTTCCGCGTGAGTTACAAACAGTCCAAAAAATGTACCTTTTTCCTGTTTCCAGATCAGCATCCAAAAAAATTTCAGCTCACGCTTCGCGCTCGCATAGTTGGTGAGATATGTGTCTCTTTGTCATGAGTCATGCACATATACATTTATATGCCTATGTGTGTGGGGGGTGAGTTTTTTCGTTTTGTGTGATCAAGCGCCTTTGGAACGTTGATTCATGATTTTGCCCCCTCCCCCCATCTGAAAAATGGATCGACGCCCCTGGTATACATTATGCTCAATAAACAGATCACTTTGTACATGGTCCAGACAAGTTTTGTCATTTTTTCTTTCGTACGTATGATTTTAGAATAGGCTTACTTGTAACACAAATGAAAATTATATAAGTACAGTACACTGCCTCAATGAAGGAATTTCCAAGAACACCATGCATATCAACCACTCCCAATCTAACTTGTGATTTCAGTGGGGGTAATGTTGAAAGATCCCCATCCACAAGAACATTTGTGTCAATCATCCCCCCAACCAAGAATACCGATCGACACCAATGGGCGGTGCGTAATGTGGGGGTGACCTCCCCTAATGTTTATCAAATAAAAATAGAGGAGAAAGGGAAAGAAGGAGGACTGAAGCTGAGGTAAATGCCAATATAAGATCAAAATTATCAGCCATAATCCCTATAGCTGCCGCATATTTACTTCACTTTCACATTTTGTCACATTCCCGTCATTTTTATCATTGATACACTATGTTTATGAATACATTTGTTATGTATATTATGATATCATTTTGTTTCAAAAGTGGAATCAAAAAATGAAATGAAAAAGTACTTATTTCTAAATGAGCGGAGCTAGTGACCGACTGGAATATGCTTTTCCATAGCCGTGTTTATGAATCATTTGAATAAAATATGAATAATGTACGTAAAGGGGCGGATACATAGCCGGGGTGGCTTCAATTACATTCAAATTGTGATCTTATCATTAACGAAGGCGGATCCAGACCCCCCCCCCCCCTATTGGCGGAGCAAAAAAGTGGAAAAAAGAGGGAAAAGAAAAGCGAGGAGAAAAAAAAGAAGAGGAGGAAGACGAGTGAATAAAATAAGATAAAAGGAAGCACTTGGAAAATAAAAACGTCTTTTTTTCATGTCACTAGGCCTATATAAAATTTTAGCTCGCATTGCCTGTTAGGTGATTTATTATCTTGTTCAATATGAAACTTAAAATATCAAGTTTGGAGATCAATACAAAACATATCTCAGCTCGGAAATCGAACTTTCATCATTTTGTTTGATTTACTAATTGATTTTTTTAACTTAGTGCTCAGTAAAAATGTAAGTTTTTGGTCCATGTCACATTGAAAATGCATTTTATTTCATTTATTTATTTTTTTGTTTTAACCCAAACAATTTAATCCCTGAAATGAACCCCTAAACAAGTACAGGAATGTTTTATTGTTACGGGTCCTTCGGTCGTCGGCTTTACCTTATTTGGTTAAGTACGACCCCAGTCACCCCACCCTTCTACACCTCGCGCAAATCGGACTCTAAACACGAAGTGTTGGGGCAAAAAGGACATCCTTAATAAAACATTTTAATTTTGTTTTATCATCCCCACAAATTCGACCCTAAACAAGTAATTTTCCTAGCGAAATAGATACCCTTTTTTCATTATTTTTGTGTTTTGACACCCTTATCACGTTACGTACGTAACGTGTCCTATCGTGAAAAAGACATCCTTTTTACGTGTTTTTTTTTGGTCGCGCATGGTATCCACTCGTCAATGTAAGTGCCCCCCCCCCCCGGGGGGGGGGGGCTCGTCCATTTCGTTCATACAAATTAATGAAGCTATAGAACTATTCAGTAGTCCATGCGCCTGCGCACTTCAGTTTATAGCTCAACTTATGAGTAATAATGTACCATAGCGTTTCCATGTACAGAAAAAATATTCGCCGCCGCCGGATCCATGTTTGTTATTTTTTTCTCTCTCTCGATCGGCACGGGGAAACCCCTCTTTGATGGGCGTAGTTTATTGATCGGCCCGCCATAGTCGCTGAGCATTCCTGGGGCTAACCTCTCAGGAGCTCTTTCAATAACCCATTCAATCATAAACCGGGCATATTATTGAGCACGCTCACACAGAATGTCCCATTCAGATCAGTGTTTCAGACACTATTTCTATGGTTTAATTTCGCCGTGCGAGTAAATAGGCCACTGATACTTCGTATTCAGATCACTGTGGAGGCCTATTATGCTAAGTTAAGTCTGCGTTTCTAGAATATACAAAGTAAGGTGTGAAATGGATTGGGATTCATGTGCTTCGACTGCAGAGAAAATAATGGAGATTCTATTATCTGAGCGCATTGTTGACAGATATCATCATATGTATTAGCCCCCATTTTATGCTTTCTCTGAGTTGTAATCCAGTTGTGAAGACTTACGCAGATTTATGTTCAACCAGAGATATGCAACAACAATATAGAACGCCGGTGTTCAGAAAGAAACACTTCATTCAGAAAAAAGAACAACCATTTTATACGATCTTACAGTCATAGGATTGTTGAACCGCTGAGCAAGGATTGCCTTTTTGTTCACTTCGAGGTCGATTAACGCATAATGCAGGTGCAGTTGCAACGTAACTTAAACTATACAACGGCTTGCTTAATCACCCTTACTCCTTGAGTATATTGTGATATAATGAGCGATATGTCGATGTCATCAAGAGTCCGATGTCCCTTTTATGCCTTGAAGAGCCTGGTCGAACGAGAAGTAAACTTTTTGTTTCATCTTGAAGGTGCATCGGAAAGACAAGTATGACGAGTTAAATCACCTGTCTGTCTTTCATCTTTTCGGTGTCGGGCTTTTCGCGTACGGGCAAGGTATATAGCAAATCTATCAACTTATTGTAAACTCCGAACGTCGGTGTAAAGAAGGCCGGAGCAAGGAAAACCCTATAATGATTGGACGATCACAATTGGATGCTGCCACCACTGTCATCATTGGAGTTCGCCAACATCGTTTTGTCTCGCCATGATTAGCCTATTTTTCGATTTTATTTATTTTCCTGATCGCATATCGCATGGATAGCATTCCCGTTTTGATCGCTGCGTCTACTATTATCTTGCATCTGATTTCTTGAGCAAAGTCCAGATTTAAACTGACCTGGTTTTGGAAAAGATAATAAGGTGCGACCGGAAATTTAGGGAATATCCCGCTCTTTTGTTTATACCAAGGATTGAGGAAAATTAGTCAGTAATCATTAACTTTTATGCCCTCTCTCGGATCTATGTCATGTTTGTGTGTGCTCCATCTCGAACCAATATTTGAAGGAAAAATGTTGAGTTGCATTCAACTCGTTTAAGTGTTATCTCTTAAAAGTCATCGTATAGTGTTATTAAAAATTGTTAATTCCGTTTTCCAGAGGAAATTACACTTAATAATTATTTGATTCCTTCGCTTACGCCTATTTGACAATAATCTTTCAGTATGCAGGCTGTTTGTTCAGTATCTCCGTTCAGGTTGATTTACCTGTGCTCCTTTCTCTTTCTCCAAAGTGTAGACATATGTTCTGGTGCCAGAATCATCATTTCCTTGACGAATGCAATGAGGTCAAAGAGCCATAGCTTCACTCTTGCAACAATATCGCAAGGGTTGGTTGACCACGGACATCACGTAACAGTCCTATCAGGGTCAAACAGAGGTACTGACGGATTCAAGGAGACTTCCTTCAACGATTCCTTAATCTACAAGATACCCTAC
Source organism: Lytechinus variegatus (assembly GCF_018143015.1). Classification (NCBI taxonomy): domain Eukaryota; kingdom Metazoa; phylum Echinodermata; class Echinoidea; order Temnopleuroida; family Toxopneustidae; genus Lytechinus; species Lytechinus variegatus. Next base: position 63,805,714 of record NC_054741.1, read on the forward strand.
ACACAGGACGAGACGGACGACCTACAGGATAAGTTTACGAGAGTGTCTTTCAAGAAAAGATCGATAGTGGACTATGCTGAATTGCTTCCTGTTGCGGGGGAATACTTCCAGGTCGTATCCACCAGTTGTAAGAGTCTCTTTGACGATCCATCGCATCTGCAACGTCTCAAGGATCAATCCTATGATGCAATTATCGGGATTCCTTTCTGTCCTTGTGATGGTCTCCTAGCGGAATACCTGAACATCAGCTTTATCGCATTCACAGCCTCGTTCCGTTACGAAACTTTCAATGAATTCACGGTTGGGATACCGGCCCCTAGTTCCTATGTTCCCTTCCCTCTCATAGAAGCCCTGACGGATGAGATGACTTTCTCGGAGCGCACTTACAACTCGTTCTATCGCTTTGTCTTTGTCAAGTATCTCCTGCACGTGTGGTCCAAGCCCTTTGTGGCAATTCAGCAGAAGCTTCACATCTCACCACATCTGTCCATTGACGACATACTCGGCAAGGCCAAGCTTTGGTTGGTGAACACCAACTTCGCTTTGGACTTTCCACGACCAACAGCCCCGGTATGGATACCAATTGGTGGCATCTTGGCAGAAGAATCAAAACCGTTGCAACAGGTAAATATATATTCTTTCCTTCAAAAGTATATGAAATAAAAATTAATGTTAACATCCAATCGTGTTTGCAGAATGGTATAAGCGTACAAGGTTTAAAAAACAAACAAACAAACAACAACAAAGGGAAATATTCACTAGAATCCAAGAAGGATACTCGATTAGTCTATGCTTTTTAATTCAAATAATCTTAGTTCGTATTATCATGAGGTTGGTGACCATTTTATGAATCGACATAAACGTGTAAAATGGATGATCAGGTAAATATAGTTAAGCTCTAAAGAAAGTCAATCTAAGTCATTGAGGATGTGATATAGCGCCTGTTTCTTACGGTTGCAAAGAGCTTCATAATTTTCCACACAAGATATACAATTTGGACACTCAACATTTCAAAATAGACAAGTTGAGCAATAAAATCATACAATAAATGGGCTTTCGATAGTTTCGTGAACTGATCAACGGATTGAGCAGCGGTGAATTTTTCACAGCTGGACAGCAATAATTGGGAAAGAATGCCCCCTGCACGTTTCTTCGAGAGACGCTAAACTAGAAATAATGTTGTAAAATATCCGAAAACCTAAGGTTTTAGAAGTATTCATGAGCCAGTTTCAAAAGGCATGTTAGGTCTGTCAAACGAATAACATGTTCTGAGTACACGATGTATAGTCAACGAGTAAAGTAATGAAAAATCTTCAATCAATTAAACGATTACATAAATGACAACGGCAGTGGCGTATCGTGGGTCGCGGGCATGGGGGGGGGGGGGGGGGCGGGCACCAGCAAAATTTGTTAGTGAGCGCACTTTCGCGCTCTTAGTTGCCAGGTATACTGACCTAATAGAGACAAATTAATGACAGTGCCATTAAACAGAAGTGTATCTCACTGATCAAATAGCACGAGCTGAAAATTCTTGTATACATTGACCCTAAACGGACATTTTAAGGACTATATTTTAAGAATCCATTAAGAGTATACATATCTCACCATAGTCATCTAATGCGAGTGCCAAGCGCTTGCTGATTGTGTTAGAATTACATCTGAACACATGAAGCACTTTCTGTAGTCATTGTAATCATGTTTATCATACGCACAATAATCAAAGATGCGAGCGCGAAGCGCATTTAGGAAATTCAAACCCGAAGAGGGGCATTAAGGCTTGTTTGTGGGAATTTACTATATAAGACCATATACGTATTTCACTAACCAAACGATGCGAAGTGCGAGCTAAAAATTGTTGATATTTAGATCAGAAAAAGTGACATTTTAGGACTGAATTTAGGAATTAATTGTGAGCAGACACATTTCACCAAACCACTAATGCAAACGTAAGCACGGAAGGAAATGAAAAAGTAGCATATGTCACGACATAAAACAATAATAACTCTAAGTGCGAGGAAATATATTTGCTTGCTTGCTTGCTTGAAATTTATTTCTGCGTTCCACATTTTCAACATAATCAATTATTACAAAGATTTTACATATATATACATTTTAGACACACGTATCATTTACAATCTCTTTCTGAATATAAAAAGTATATGAAAAATATTATTTAACTAAATTTCAGAACGCAGGAGACCGTCGTCATGAGCGACCTGCTTGATGTTGACGACGGCCTATTTGATGTACATTGACTTGAAATCGGGAGGTTTTAGTACAACATGATTGTATATATCTCGTTAAACAGACAATGCGAGCACCAGGAACAATGAAGACATAGGCCCTAAGCAAATTATGTTTCATAAAGTTATGAAAAAAAATGTTTCTTATGTAATGTATCATAACATAATTATAAGATAATATAAGATTATAATGAACAATTTCTTCTTTCCCACAACGTTTCTCTTCCTTTCTCCCTGTTTTTCCCATTCCCCCTTTTTTTGTCAGCCGACGGGGGGGGGGGGGGCACCCATGCCCCGTAGTTATGCCACCGGAGAACGGAATATTACAAGAGTATTTTTACCATACTTCTTTAGCACTAAAGCAATGCGTTTTGCCAACGAATAAAATCATAAGCAAAAATGCTTGACTCATTGTCTTTCATTATTCATCGTTATTTATCGTTTTTATGTCTGTATAATAACTTTTCAAGATATTTTTTATATGGGATTTTTTACAAAAGAGAACATATATAACGGTTCCGTTTTAACAGATTTATGTTATTACCAACAGGCACAACAGATTTACAATTATGATAGAATACTGGAACTGGAATTCGGTATTTGACTACCCGATAGCGAATTTGCAGTAGAAATTTCGTTAGTTATCATGGTTATGACAAATGTTATTACATAGGATTTGGATCGAGTTACACCTTTTTAAAAGATATAATTATCAATAGCAGCCAATCTTTCATCAATAAATTTTCGATGTATGAGGTGACCGTCCCCTTTGATTTCTCAATTAGTGAGAAAAAAAGGGAAATTGAAGAAAGATGGGGAGGGGGTGGGGAAGAGTATAAAAAAATAATTTGTAAGCCGTGTAACTCTATTTTACCTCTAGTTTGTTTAGGTCATGCCCCCAACCCACACCGACACATCAAAATACCCTGGCACCGTCCCCAATGAAAAGTTCAGGCTTGGATCAGGGATCTACTAGCTCCATGCTAGTATCTCCTTTTATTTCTCAATGCAGTCTGTGGTTGTGTGCATGTGGATGTGGTTGTATTAAAAAAAAAAAAATCCTGCACAATTCAAGGAACGTCATGAGCATTAAATTCTTTTCTCGTTCATAAATTTATATTATAATCTTTTTTTTTCTTCAATGCAAATAACTTATCATTGTTAGTAGCATGTCATGTCATTCACCATCCCTTCCGAAAAATCATAGGAGTGTATTTTTCCTGTTTTGTGCACCGCAGTTATTTTGTCTATAGATATTTCCAGAGAGTCACCATCGACACCCATATTGCTAAAAACTTGCCCCCCCCCTTCTCTAAAAAAGGGATTTGCCAGTGTATATAGCACTCTCCTCCATTCACTGGCGTAAATCCGGTCCGAGCAATGGGGGGGGGGGGATGAAAGCAATATGTTGACCTGAAAATGAAAAACTTTGGAGACACCCTAGACCTTTATACTAGGGCTATATAACCGTGTACATAATCCTTGAATCTTTCAGTTAAAGGCCTTTCTCGATTTTTTTTCAATGGCTCTAATTGTAATGAATTTTTTGTGTTATAAACTACTGAACTACAGTTAATATTCAAATGCGAGCGAGCGAAGCGAGCGAGCAAATTTTCCTTAGTTGGAAGACAGAATGATAACCAAATCGTCTGTCAAGGAGTATAATTATGGGAGAAATTGCGGCGGTGAGCGGAGTAAGCGAGCCTTAAAAAGTTGATTAAGTCGTTTAAAATGATGATATGATAAGGGTATATTATCAATAACGTAAACTTTAGAAGAATGTGAACAAGAAATATAAACAGAGCAAATAGGAATTAAACAGTCGACTTTTGTTCTATGAAAACTCATTTGCTTACCGGTAAAAGGAATGGTCCAGGCTGAAAATATTTAATCTAAATAGATACAGTTAAGTTCATAGAGCAAAGTGCTGAAAATTCCATCAAAATCGGATAAAAATAACAAAGTTTATTGAATTTTAAAGTTTATCAATATTGTGTGAAAACAGTTATAATGCAATATCATCATGAATATTCATTAGGCGGGCTGATGATGTCATATCCCCACTTTGCCTTTTGTTATGTTATTAAATGAAATCATTATTGTTTCATTTTTTTCATATATACATGTGAAAATGATATGTCTCCATTATGATGAAATAAGTCGCGGCAATAAATAACTAATGCTCTTTATCAGTTGTCATTCCAATTGTTTTAGTTCTTTTTAGAAAATTTTTGACTAAACCTAATTTCATATAATAAAATACAAAAGAACAAGTGGGGATATGACATCATCAATTAACCCACCTCATGAGACTTGCCTAAAACTGTTTCACCGGAATAATACAAATATTCAAAATTCAATAACTTTGTTATTTGTTATCCAATTTTGATCAAATTTTCAGCATTTTGCTCTGTGAATTTTACTCTATTTATTGAGATATAAATATCTCCAGCCTGGCCTTTATCATGATGATCGAGAATAAGGGTGCCATAATGAAATAATCATAGTCCATCACAGGCTACAGCTTAAAAAAGTGGTAATATCACAATGGAATCTTATATGAAAATGAAATATTTCGAATAATTTTTAAGATTATATTGGGAGATGATGCAGCGTTCAATATTTTGAGCAAAGATTGCAAACGGCATTGATTTGATCAATGTTATCAGTGACTAATCATACACTTAACTTGAAGAATACTGTAGGCCAAATGTATTTTTTAACAAAATCCCCCTGCTTCCATAAAGATACCAGATGACCCCCCTCCCATATTCACGAGAGTGTATTTAAAGGATAGTTTGTTTATAATCACAATTAAAAGTAATTGGAATCACATATTCATAAATGGACCTATTATAACAAAACTCCAATATATAACTTTTGTCGTAAGCTAAACGTAGTAATTTGTCACGATATTTGCTACGACCAAATTCTTGTAAGAATCAATTGAGCAAAAGCAGGCCAATTTCAGCCTTTTGATAGCATTTAAAGATGAATCCCCACAGTAGTATTAACCATTTAATGATTAAAAAAAACATGTTTTCCTATCTTGAAAATTGAGGGGGGGGGGTATTGTACATGCCTTTCCCCTCTCCGAAATTTTTTTTTTGGGGGGAGGGGGATGTATCCCCCATCCCAGGGGATTTACGCCCTTGCCCCCATTCATATACACCCCACCCCCACAAACACGTAACATTTAATATGAAATACAGATTTGAGGTTCAGAAGAGTGTCAAATGGGAGCAACGTTTTACGAACGATCCGAACGAAAGGCTGATTATACATTTCTTTAAGAAATAAAGAAACCATACCGTCAAATAAATGTTACAAATATTACAAATATTTGATGTGCGATGTTTTATGTCCTCCCTATTCTGATATCAATACATCTGTTTCCAAATAAATCATATCAGATTATATTGGTGTCTTTCCTCTGTGGTTTCTCCATAAATAATAAAGTTTGCACATGTTTCAACTTTTGACCCGTAGTCAGTCATAGATAGCATTTTATTCTGTATATGTCTTTTCCAATAAGAATGTAAAATGTATGCAAAAAATGCCTGTCATTTCATTTCATCTATTTTCTTTAGAATGTAACTGCTGATGGTCTCTTTTGAACCTTTGAATCGGTGGCCTTGTTGTGTCCAATTCGTAGTTATTTTAATTTGGAACAGACCCCTCTTGGTCGATACTTTGAATATTGATAATTGATGCATATTCCATTTTCGCAATGCATAAGTATAGCAGTGTCATAAATATTTTTTCCGAGTTTGTTGAATGGTTTATACTAGGCTGATTTGTATGATTATCATGACCCTGAAAGGCGGGGGTGCTTCAGCATCCAAGATTTGCAGGGGATATGCTACTTGTGTTATTCGACATAGGCATGATAGTCAGCACTCTCTTCAAATCTGGTAGGTATGTTAAATAGCAGAAATGTAACCAAAATCATCTTCATTTTTTTGCTTGTCAAATTTAAACCAGCAATCCCTGTTAAAAAAATCGTTCATAGGGCGCCGAGACTGTATAAAAACGCTGTTAAAAATGTTAAGCAACGCTGTCACTCTAACAGTTTAAACAGTTTAAAGTTTTGAACATTCCAAGTTGTTTTAAAAAGTTTAAACAATATTGTTTAAAAGTTTAAGCAATAGTTAGAGTGACGGGCTTAAACAGTGTTGCTTGACATTTATAACAGCGTTTTTACAATTTTTGATTATTATAATTTGATTTATGAGTGAAAATTATAAAAGCATCTTATGAAAAATCGAAAAGAGTGAAATCAGTTAATTATAATGGAAATTAATTTATTGCGTGAAAAGGCTTATGGGAAATCAAATCCCCCCCACCTGTGTTTTTATAATCATAATTATCATATTCATTGAATCTTCATACGATGATAGAATCTTTAGAACTGCAACAAACATGACTAAGTACATTTTATATTACCCCTCTGACATGCATGAACTCTTCTTACTCCCATAATGGGAGTGGGATATGACCAACCGGGGTGTTTGATGAAGGCACAACAGAAAATGTATCCATTTTGATTTTTGACGGACAATAAAAAAATAGGGTCTCGCTGCCAAAAGGAACCTTATTGCCTTCAGTAAAACTGACAAGGTAAAATGAAATAGAAAAGAAAGCTTTCATTACAAAAGCATCTCCTTCATCATCTCGGGGGGGGGGGGGGTGGGGGAGCAGAAGGGACTAACTATGTACAACTTTGAGCCAAGGGGAGGGGGTGGGGGAACTACCCTCCCTCTCCCATGTATTTCAAACTATTGAGCTTAATCAAGTTCTTTCACAAACACACTTTCTCATTTCATTTATTTCACATTTCGGCAACTAGAAACGACCACACTATCTTCGTTCTACTTCTGCTCTTTCCCATTTCACCTCCAATGAACACAACAAAAATCAAACAATATTAAAGGCCAGACTTACTATTGTATCACGTCTTCAGAATAAACTCCCTCTCAAAGCGTTTGAAAACACAATTGTAAAACAAATCATACACTGTAAAAACTGTGGTGTTAAAACTGACACCAGTTGGTGTTAATAGAGGACCACACCCTTAGGTGTTAAAACTACACCCTAGAGATTGAACATAACACCAAAGAGTGTAAATATAACAACCAAAGGTGTTGTAATAACACCTATGGGTGTAAAACTAACACCACCAACTTAACACCGGTGTAACTGGTGTGGTCCTCTATGTACACCGGTTAACACCACAGTTTTTGCTGTGTAGTAATAGACTTTATTTGGATCAGCACCGGGGAAGAGGCGCTATGTGATAATGGATTCAGTTGTTATTATTTGCATTTAAAGCCGGGATTTTGAATTATTTATATGCCTTTACGAAATCATATCATGTAAAATGAAGTTTTAACAAAAAACGAGTAAGCACACATTTAGGTTGTCGAAAAAGAAAAGGCAAAGATGCCTCTATTAATGGGGGGTTGACGAGACTCAATCCTAGATCCGTGATGAATAAAAACCTCATAGGCTTATGTAAACAAAAATCCATCAACTACATATTCATTTTTCATGTTTATGGAACGTTGCTCCCCCAACAAACTTTCAATGAAAAATAACCGTGCACGATAATGGGTTTATTCTCAAAAACAGTTTCTCAAGGCATTGAGATGGGAAATTTAGAGAGTTTGTGTGCTCGGTATACAGTGTGAGTAAAAACAAAAATTGAAACCTTACAATTCCCAAATTTGCGGAAAAAAATATGTTATGAGTGCATTATTATTATTCATTATGGCCTGAAAGAGTATCTTCCAAATAATTTGATACCATATTTATGGTGTATGTGTTCACGATTGAACAATCGGGAGGTAGTTTTTGCTGTCGTGTATAATGTTTGATTTTCGCAATTCATGAATCCATGTGCCAGCGACTCGGTGTAAAAATGGCAGAGGTAATAATGGCAGAGGTAAAAATGGCAGAGGTAAAAACGGCAGAGGTAAAAATGGCAGAGATAAAGATGGCAGAGGTAAAGATGGCAGAGGTAAAAATGGTAGAGGTAAAAATTTTCTAGAAAAATTACCTCTGCCTTTTTACCTGGCACCGCGAGGTCACAATCAATCCTGAATGAGTTAGTGAATATATTTGCAAATCTGTTTAATGAAATTAACTTGAGAATCTATACTAAAATGTGTTTATTAGTGTTGAATATGTTAGCTATTGAAAACAGTGTTGTAGTGCCTTGATGCTCGGCCTTGGCCTTAAGGCGCCTTAAGGCCTACTTTTCCAAAGCCTTGGCCTTGAGAGGGCCTTGGCCTTGAGGATTTTGAGCCTTGAAATTTCAAGGCATTTTCAAGGCTTTTTCAAGGCATTTTTTTGTACTTTCATTTATTTTTATATAAGTAATTATAAATGTTATTAATTAATTAGTAATTGTTCTGTATATTCAATGGCACTACTTCCATGCAGTCAGCAGTAGTAAGTGTACCAGCAGTGCCATAAATTGTGATTATCACCATCATCAAGAATTATCATCATCACATTCATTTATGTGACAAAGAAAACAGTATGATTGAAAATAACATTATTTATTGGTAACGTGTTGTAATCATGACTAATGATGATAATGATAGTAATAATCATTGTGATAAAGATTAGAGTGATTTGATAACAGAAATAATTCTGACAGATCTGACAGCTAATTTTGACAACAATGTTCATAAAGAATGATAACAAGGATTTTCCTTGTATTTCATTTTCTTTGGCCAAGAAGAATGTTTTAAGTCTTAATGATATTCTGAAAAGATTTGGTAAACTTGAACACAATCTTCAATTTTGTCATATCCAAATGGGCTATGTCAATGGCATGATGAACCAAAAGTTTTGAGGGGCCAAGAATTATATAGAGAGCAAAATTTCTGCAAAAAAAGTTTGAAGCAATTGAAATGAGCGAGTGAGCAAAGTTTTTTCACTTTCTTACTATAAGAAAAGCTCATTTTGTGATAGATTATGACAATATGTAAAGAAAATACTATCACACTTACTCCTTTACCTTTCCTTTTTTCCTTTTCTAAGTTTATTCTTGGTGGTGGAACTTCTCTCTCTTTTTTTTGGGGGGGAGGGGGTTTTGATATTTGTAAAGAGGTAAGAAAGTGATATAAAGTGAAAGTGATGTAAGAAAGGAATATAACTTTATTTTGTTAGGAATCTTTATTCCGATTTTTTAGCTAAAATAAGTGTAGAAGATACATGTAGAAGAAATGAGAATTGAAATTTAAAAGGGGTTGTGAGCAGGAAAAAACATGAAAATGGACACGAGTCCTAAGAGTGACTCATTTTCAGGTGATCATTTGAAAATTTCAACCTGTGCTCTCTTGCCTCCCCCCTCCCAGAAAAAATCCTTGTGGGAAAAAATGCCCCTTTTCCAAAATCGAAAATGCTCTTTTTTCCAAATGAAATATGCCCTTTTAAAATGAAATACCCTTTTTTATAGTAAATTATAATACATTTTAGGTTCGAAAATCGCCAAATTTTGGATCGCGCTTGCATCATTTATTGTTTAGTACAATATTAATCCTGTTCATGGTTACAAAAATGTTTAGAATTTTTAGGTTAGAATATCACAAATTTTTGATAATCACACTTTATGGCACTGCTAGTACACTTACTACTGCTGACTGCATGGAAGTAGTGCCATTGAATATACAGAACAATTACTAATTAAATAATAACATTTATAATTACTTATATAAAAATAAATGAGAGTACAAAAAAATGCCTTGAAAATGCCTTGAAATTTCAAGGCTCAAAATCCTCAAGGCCAAGGCCCTCTCAAGGCCAAGGCTTGAATGTTCAAGGCCAGGGCTTTGACGAAAGTAGGCCTTAGGGCGCCTTAAGGCCAAGGCCGAGCATCAAGGCACTACAACACTGGAATGTATTGGTTTGTGCCCTTCAGTGGAAAGAAATAAACTTGAACTACCACACATCAAGCAACCGAAAGAGATTTCCATTTGTTTTTTAATCGTTTATTTTATTCAACAAACCAATCCTTACATATACATACAAGTTATTAAAAGAATCGTAACAAAAATCACACGATGAAGCTTGTATATCTATCATATAGTAAACAAAGACCTAAATCAGACTCCCATCATCTACATAGTAGTTGATTGGACCCGCAAAAAGGGGAAAAGGTGGGAATAAGGGGATTAATTTTAGAAAGACCCTTTAAGTTGCTCCTTTACTTTTTTACATTTGGTATCTATGTGGTTTTGTCCTACTTCTGCAAAGGTGAGTTCTACAGACAAGCGAAGAGAATGTATGAACTTATGATTAAAGGTCAGTGAATTCCTTGTTGACTCCTGTTCTGTACCAACCGGTGTGTTTTATCGTCAGCATCGACTGCAAGACCTTCAGGGGGAGCATTTCTAGAAACAAACAGTGATGTTCTTTTTTTTCACGGATGATTATAAATCCTTGCATCTGATTGGCTCGGAGCAACTTTGTCAGTGAAAATCACCTACAAGTTGCTCCATGAAACACTCCCCCGATCCCTTCTCTCTCCTTTTTTTAAAATCTATTTTCCAAGGAGTTCAACTTTAAACTGGTTGACGGGCCGTGCCGCCGTGTATCGTAAGTAGGTTAATAAAATAAAGTTAGAGCTTCATTTTCGGTTCCCTGAAAGTGGGTCAGGGGTACATGGATTACAATAGTGGGTCTTTAGGGACAGGATCGTATTTTTTAAGGGACGAAGATAACTTGATTGTGGGTAATCGGCATGGGGGATGGGGTTTAACTGTGTCCGAACACTTCACCTTCTATACCTAGCTCCCTATCTCCATCCTCTTTCCCCTTCTTTTCTAAAGTCACGTTTCTTTAGGTCTATAGATTTAAATTGATAGAGGAAAGGGACGAAAGAAAGAAGAGTATAACAATGAAATGTCTGGGCAATGTAATGCAGCTCTATATTTAATACCATTCTATAATTCAACTGATATAAAATACGACGTTATAGATGACCTTCGATCAGCCCCCCGCCCCCTTCATATAAAAAGAAATCCTGGCTTGCGGACCCCGCTCTGGTAATCAGTATTTGATTACTCAGTAGTAGTATTATTACTATTTTTATTATTATTTCTATTATTATTATTGTTATTATCATTATTTTGTTATTAGCTTTATTATTATTTTTACTATTATTATTATTACTTTTATTATTGTTTTTACTATTATTATTATTTTCATTTTTATTATTTTTATTAGCATTTTGTTATCTTTATTTTTATTATTATTATTTATCAGTGTTTCACTTAGATTTGATGTCGAAGTCGGGGGTCAGATTATTATATTCGATCACAATAATTGTAAATGGGGAATGATCTCTTAATACAGGTTTGCAAAATGTAGAACTGGTATTACCAATGAAACTGTATATCTTTTCTGTCGTTCTCGTGAGGAGGCTCTCATAGTCTGCGGGCACAGACCCATATTGAAGCTTTGATGAACAAGTGGGTCTCCACGCAAAGACTAGCACATACAAAACTTGTTGTTTCAACCCCGAGCAAGAAGGCCTGCCCTTCAGTATACTTATATGCTTTTCACACTGTATTTTCTTAATCCCATACTATCCTTAGCCCCGGATTATCCTTATCCCCATACTATTATTTTTATTCACACTGTCTTTCTTAACCCCATACTATCTGATTAGCCGGGGTTAACGCCTTAACCTCGGACTATCACACAGACATGAATATTGATGATTTCACCAGTGCGATTAACGTGCAATTTGACTTCTGCGATTGGCTAATGCTTAGTCCAGTTTCGTTTCACACTGCGTCTCTTAGCACTGCAATAAGCCGGCTAACCCTGCTTTTTTGCAGGGCTAGATAGTATACTACCGTACTATTTACCGTGCTAGACCACTTTGCTAAATCAAAGTGTGAAAACGAAGTGGGCTAAGCCTAACCCCGGGAAATTGTTGGGGGCTAAGACCCTTTACCCCACCAATTTCCCGGGATTAAAGAAAAAGTGCAGTGTGAAAAGCATAATATAGGCTGAACATTCAGACCTAATGTCTGAACAGTAATAAATGAAAGTATGTCTTCACAGACGAGATAGGTACTGTAATTGATATCTCGTGGGACTGAAAAACATCTGTCTGTGTCAAAGCGAACAGGATGTGGAACATTGATAGTTGGGGGAAGGGATTTAAAATCAAAGTGGGTTAAAGCTAATACAGTCATTTAAAAGTAGGGCAGGGTTACGGCAACAAGTGAGCTATCAAGGAATGAAAAAAAGCTCTTAGGGTAATGCATATTCCTGGTATAACGAGCCATAACCTCTGTTTAGACGTCCTATATCAAAACGATTTTTTTTTAAAGTAAATGAAATCAAATGTATAATAACAACATTGAAGAAAAATGTATACACAACATCAACAAACTCTAGCACAGGGAGGGGAAGGTAATATTTTGCATATTCATTTAATATTTATATTAAAAAAAATACTCTTAGATTTCAATATGAATTTAAAACCCTATACTCGTCATTTTTCATTTAATCACCCCCCAAATTGCTTATTGCACAGAGATCAATAAGACATAATGGTCCCGATTAATGGAACTCTCTTACCAGAGTCTATCAAAAGATGTTCATCTCTTTACTCACTTAAGTCAAACGTTAAATCCATGTTACTATCCGAATATTTCAATTACGTTTTCTGTGTCAGTATTTCAGTTAATCATTAAATTACTCTTTCTTTGATTAAATCATCTCCAAATAATCTCCCATGGCCATCATTATCATCATCTTCATTTTTACCATTTTATCATCTTCATTATTTTCATCTCCATCTTCATTTTTGAAATCATGAACAAATATTACAATTCTACTGCGTAAATGTATTAATTAATTTGATGAGTTTTATTCCGGGGTTGTCATTTTTTCAAGCAATCTTCCTGCAAACTGTAAATGTTAAGATAATTTGGTAGTTGTTCATATTTGCTTAGAATGACTTTTTAGTTAGTCCGTTTTCTTTTCTTTATGATTCATGCAAAAAACAATATATTGCGTTTATGAAAAATGTATTGTATACGAAACGAATGTTATGAACGCGGAAGAATATAATCAACTCACGTCATTGTTGTTTATTTAATTTCATCGAGGAGATTATCCCAAATGAGCATTAGTGTACCTAAGGGGTGGGGGGCAGAGTGCCCCTCCTGAAAAGTCACAACTCATGCAAGGGACGTATCCCTGCCCCCAATTGATCCCTGACGAGTCACAAGTGGCCCCCTCCTTTGAACTTGAAGAACTTTTTTTTTGTTTTTTTTTATTTTGGTTCTGGTGCGAAATATCCTTTACTATAGGGGTTGAATACCTTTTTTTTTTTTGCTTGTCAATTTTGGTTCTGGTGCGAAAAGTCCTTTACTTGGGGTTGAAGACCTTTTTTTTGGCTTGTCAATTTTTTTGGGCGGACGAATTTGCCCCCCCCCCCTTTGGAAAATCCTAGGTACACCACTGCAAATGAGTGAGTCATGATGCCTTAATGAATTTAGGAGAATTTGCGTTTTAACCTCAGGATAATGAAATTAATTCCTTGAGCGAGCATTGTGATTATAAACTGAATGATTTATTTAAAACATATGGGATATAATTGTCGGAATTATATTATGAATAGTACGAATATCTGTAAATTATGAATGTCATAATTATTATATTGGTTTTGAGATGAAAAAACAAAGGTAGTGAAGGAAATCTAAAAGAGGAGTTTGTACATATTCTTGAAATTTTCCTTTGCAATTTATGAAGGGGTTCAATTTTTTTTATTCCGGCATTCGCCCAAATAATATTGCGATATTGAAGACAGGGTAGGGTAAGACAATCATAATATCATAAATAAATCCTTCTGTGGCAAAAAATACGAGGTTTAAGAGAATACCAACATTGTTTCAGATCTTATGATAGTACAGTGGCTGTTGTAGGATGTATCATCTTTGGTGATTCCAAGAATTTTAGTTGTTTTCGTAAAATTCAAAAGGATTTTAATCATATACGTATATATATATATATGTATATGTATTTGACATCGGGAATATTATGTTTTATATGTTATTTAATGATATAAATAACAGTTGGGATCTATTACTAATTCATTAGCATGGAACCAGGTAATAATCTTAATTACTTCTTCATTTGTATTTTTAATAAGTACATCAAAATCAAGGCAAAATGGACAAAATGAAAAAAAATAGATTGCATAAATCATTGACATAAATATATCAAAAATAAAAGTGGACCCAGCCAGGGGGACCCGGGGGCTCCACACTAGACCCTCCCATGACATTAATAATATTCAGATGCAATAAAGTCCTATGCTCATATGTCGTATCGAGCCGATGCATCGTCTCGTAGTAAAGCGGGGATGATTCCGAACAGCCAAACCTCTTTCCACGTTTTCAGATCCCACAAGACTGATCGGGAATAGTGGGTCCACAATAGTTCCCCTCTCTGAACACTTCTAAAACTATTTTTTTTTCTCACCATGCCGTCTGGGTCGCCGCAAGTTCAATGCGTCTACCATTCGAAATGATTATTACTGACAATGAATTCTAGGAATTCTAGGAAATTTATGGTGTTTCTTCTAAAATGACAATAGCATATGACTCAGGGGCGGATCCAGGATTTTTCGAAAGGGGGGAGGCAGGTTTTCCCGGGGGGATAAAAGCTTTCAACCAAAAATTAAGCCGTATTCCAACGGATGGCAAGACTTTTTCCGTTTTACATCCGCTTTGCATCTGCAAGTGCTGTGGGTCCGAGCCTAATAAGATCTAAACTGCAAAAAACTAAGGTGTTGTCCACACCAGAGAAGTATTGAAACAACACCAGCATGACCAGTTTGGAATCAAACCGATGTTGTTTTAATACTAATTGGTGTTGTATAAGCACCTATCTAGTGTTAGACCAAAACCAAACAGGTGTTGTTTAACACTTCTCTGGTGTGGACACATATATATTCCGGGCTGGTGTTATTAACACCGGTGATTTTGCAGTGAATCTCCATCAACAAATTGACCAAAATCTTCAATATCCAGTCTTCAGGCTTGAAGGCTATTCATTGGCGGCGGAAGCCAACAAAATTAGGAGGGGTCCACCTGAAATTTTGTGATGGACACAGGTAAAAAAAATTGGACAAGCAAAAAAAAAAAGGTCATCAACCTAAATTTTAGGGGGGGGGACCAAACACATTTCAGGGGGGAATAGGGGGGTCCATATGAATTGAGGGGGGACGCAGGAAACAAAATTGACAAGCAAAAAAAAAAAGTTATCAACTTAAATTTTAGAGGGGGATCGTCCCCCACCTCAAATTTAGGGGGGATCTGTCCCCCCATCCCCCCCGCTTCCACCGCCTATGAGGCTATTGGTTTCCTGGTTTCATATATATTCTATTTATTCAAAGAATTTTTCCATTTAAATTCTGTATTATCTGATTATGTATTGGTGTGATAATTATCTATCTATCATGTATAATTTAAGCATAGCCTGTATACTCTAAAAAAATATTGGGTAAAAATGCTTCATGAGGGTAATTATGTGTTCAACCAACATTGGGCATTTCTTTGGGGCATCTTTTATTTATCCAGTGTGATGAAAATTTTGCCTTTTCTAAAGTAATTGCTGCTTATTTCTTTAACCTTACTGGACAATATGCCTCTCGCATTGGGTAAGATACTGCCCCAAATTGGTTGGACACATAATTACCCTCCTGCTGTTTAAAATTATTTTTATCCAATATTTTTTAAGAGTGTAATTATGTTCAGCACGACTGCCAGAACGAGTCAGAATAGGCATGCATGATGTGCATAATCCTGTAATCATTTTTTTTTTCAACCGTCCGTGTCCCAAGGTTGTTTTTACCATCACCATGATCTGACAATCACGTGGAATTCTACATCGTTGTATACCGTATTATTTCTATTCTCGTTTATCTGCAGCAGAGAAATATGAACATTGTACCTCTTATTGTTGTTTGAGACAATATATTCATGCACCCACGTATCAAAGTTCGTGGGTCGTGAAAAAACCTCACGTACAAAAGTCTGCGTTCGACTTCATTTAAACGCGATCCTGTTTTTGAATGAAATCAAACTAAATGGATTTGATTGGGAACTATTGCCATACAAAAAAAAAGACCGCAGCAGCTTTACCGGTGCGAACATAGGCGGCGGAAGCGGGGGGGGGGGTCGGGAGAGACAGGTCCCCCCTAAATTTGAGGTGGGGGGACGGTCCCCCCCCCTAAATTTTTAGTTGAGAACCTTTTTTTTTTGGCTTGTCAGAAAATTTTGGTTGTCGCTCGTAAAATTTTGGTTGATATCTTTTTTTCTTTGCTAGTCAAACTTCAGGTAGACCCCCATAATTTTTTTGACTTTCGCTGCCAATGGGTGCGAATCATGGGAGAAGCATATGCCTAAATTTTTGTCTGAATTTTTTTCTTTATATTGTCCAGACCGAGGGTCTATCATCGCAGTATGGTTCCTTTTTTATCAGATATGAAAGACAAACCCTGTAGTGTGCATATGTTGTGCGAATGAGAATGATAAATAAAGCATGATTCGTAGATAATGCATGGAGTTAGCACTGCATGCAGACTCCTCTGCATCGATCGACATGCTGTAATCGGGTGCCGTATATCCTTGTGTCACTAATTGAGGTTATCAACTTCAACGATTAATGATGACAGAGTATTTTTCCTTATATCAGAAGAGAATATGGATAATCATGGTCATTTGTTTAAACTTGGAATTTGTTCATTCTTTGCCTTATGTCGAGGAACAAAATTCAAAACCTTATAAAATACTGGTGAGCATGACTGACCCGACTAGCATGCACAGTCGGACTAGTCAAATGGCAGTTGTATCAAAGGCTCTTCTTGAACGAGGACATTCTGTCACTCTCTTGGTCCCTTCAAACAAGGGTATGAAAGGTTTTGAGGAAGCATTCAACCATGCGATCGTCTACGACGTCGCTTTCAAGCAGCCTGAAGTTGACGAGTTAAAAGAGAAGATGATGCGGACTGCACTTGGGATACCCGACGACGAACCAGGATGGAATCTCCTTCGGCCATTGGCCATCGTCGATCGCTATCTGGCATTCTTCATGAAAAGCTGTTATGGTGTTTTCGAGAACGAAACCATCCAAGAACGACTGGAAAAGGATGGATTTGATCTCATGATTCAGAACGCAATCAACCCATGCGACGTATTGTTGGCTGAGAGCCTGAACATACCCTACGTCACCATGACGTCATCGATTCGGCAAACCTTCTTTGACGAGGTCACTGTCTCCATTCCGACACCTTCTTCGTATGTGCCCTTCTCCCTCTCAAAATCTTTCACAGACGACATGCCTTTCTTGCAAAGAACTTCGAATTTTATTTTCCGCCATGCGATCGGATCTTGCATCAAATGGTACGCGCATTCCTTGTTTTCAGAGATCCAGAGAGAACATAATGTTTCTGTCCACAAGACGTTTGGCGAGCTAGTAGGGAGATCCCAATTATGGCTTGCTCATACTGATTTCAGTCTAGACTTTCCAAGACCCATTGGTCCTGCTTGGATACCTGTCGGAGGGTTACTTCATTCCGAGACTAAACCCATTCCTAAGGTACGATTGAAGCAGCATTCAATCAACATCAGAGTGGGGCTCAATTACTTTCTTCAATTAAAATTACAATTGCAATACGTAATTGAAGAAATGTTCAATTACAATTACTTTTCAATCGAATTACATTTTTTTCCATTACAATTAACAATTATTTTTGTCATTAACAATTTCGATTACTCTCTATAAAAGTTATAAATGAAATCAATTTGCATTCTGTATGTACTAACACTAGTACCACCTATAACCTATTTCAACATAATTCTGAGTTACAGAGAAATTAACAAGATGAAAGTTTATGTTAAAGAACACAGATTCTGCCTCTGAAGTCGTTGACTTGAAGAAGGTCATGAAATTAAATTGTAAATTAAATAAGTTTATTGTAAAGTAATGGAATGTAATTCAAAGCAATTGACAGTAACTGAAGTCAATTACAGTTACTTTCCCTTGTAAAATTTCAAATACAATTATAATTGCTCAAGAGAATGTAATTGATTAATTACGACATTGATCAATTACCTTGTAATTGAGCCCAACCCTAATCAACATCATCTAAATCTTTTCGTAATTCCGAAGGTTCGTAATTCCGAAACACGTAAATTGCCTATACCTCGATGTTCGTTAATCCGAAAACGTAAAAGGGTTCGTTAATCCGAACATTTGTGGCGTCATTCCAAAGGTTCGTTATTCCGAAGGTTCGATAATCCGAAAACGAAATAAGCTTCGATGTTCGGAAGGTTCGTTATTCCGAAAACGAAATATGGTTCGTTATTCCGAAGGTTCGTTAATTATTACGTTTTCGGACTAACGAACCTTCGGAATTATGAACCTCACGTTGTTTTCGGACTAACGAACCTTCGGAATTACGAACCTTCGGAAATACGAACCTTCGGAATAACAAACCTTCGGAATAACGAAGCTTCGGAATTACGAATGTATGCGGTTTAAGAGACGTTAGTGCGTTGCGTTAAAGCAAATTTCCTCGGTCGTAGAAATGAGCATCTTTCAAAACGCAATCAAAAAACGCTGAAAATATTTGTTTTGAAAGGCGAATCTACAATTTTTCCTGTATATAATGTGAGGCATGGGGGGGGGGTGTCTTGGTCTGCCTCTTCAAAAAAGATCCAAGGTCAAGAACCCCCCCCAAAAAAAAAAAAATAAATAAATAAAAATAATAATAAATGAAATAAAATAAATGAAAATAAAAAAGCAGATAAATAGGCAAAAGAAAAAAAAAGAACGGTAAATTATGATATATTTTCTATTTCATGTCAAAATCAGTTTAAAAATACATTTCACTATATGCAGACTAAAAAATGTAATATTAATCCCGTGTTTTGTCCGCTTAAAATTATCGTCTCGAATCGCAATCGGCCCCTCCCCACCTCGGTTCTATCGTGCATCTAGACATGTAAAAAATTTGATAGTTTAAAATATTTGGAAGCCAGAAAACCATTAAGATCAAGAAAAACTTCTTATGAAACCTAGTTTGATGCCATTACAAGGGAAATTAGTCTTTCTTTAAGATATCGATCTCGGGTTAATTGTATAACTTATTAACTATGTGCTTTTATTTTTGTAGGATTTGGAAAACTTTGTCCAGGGTGCTGGGAAACACGGTGTCATCATCTTCAGTTTGGTAAGAGGCTCCGTTGCTGCGTTTGACGCTTTTGAGGTTGTCGGAAAATGACAAAAATTCTTATTTTTTCGCATTTCATCGTCCAAACTGCGCCAAGAAGTTGTCAGTGTATTTGCAAGTGCATTATTTTTCGCCCGTGGTTGGAAATATTTTCTTTTAGTTTGATTTTTTTAGCAGAAACATTTTAAACCCTGCAAACAATAACTCGATGCTTTCGAACCTGAGTGCTGAGCTAGTGAATTTCCGACCTTTAGACACAAATCCGCATAAACACAAAGCCATATATTTATACACAACAACGCACAAACCTAAATTATCCATGTGAGCATTATTACTACTTTCATGTTCCCAGCATCACGGAAACCTTTTTTTTAAATTTAATTTATGACTATAACAATGACATATCCAATACATTTCAAGTAAATCAAGAAAATGTAGGGCCAATAAGCATTTTGTTTATATTTACATTAAGTTCGGACACTTCCACATTGACTTCTGGGATATAAATTACACGAAAGAGGGGTTCATGTATTTATTAACATCTAATTCTTACCCGGTATATTTAAGACTTGGGTCGTATTTTATTCATATACTGAACAATCGTAAATCTCATATAGGGTTCACTTTACTTCTTGCCAATGTCAGTTGAGTTTGATTGTGTTCGTCATTCTTAATTTGAAAGCGGAAATAAATTTCAAGAGTAATTTTGCCCATTTTTTTTCAGGGTTCCATGGTTACGTCACTAATGGATGGTGAACTTGACGAACTTTTTGCCAAGGTGTTTAGCGAGCTTCCACAGCGGGTTCTTTGGCGATATGTCGGGCCGAAGCCACGTGGCCTGGGAAAGAACACACGAGTAATGAAATGGTTGCCTCAAAATGATTTGTTAGGTAATGAAATGATCATAATGATAATAGTATTCGTCATCACATGCTAAACACTGAAATGTTAAATGAGCTCTTGGAGGAGCGGCCACCTTTTCCAAAACCAACCATGCATTCATTAAGCTGAACCAAACAATTTAAGTGAACTTGGATCGAACCAGGGGCGTCGATCCTGGGGGCGGGAGGCACAGTGCCCCCCTCCCCACTTTTTGAAGCACTGACAAAGTGCCCTTTTTAGGCAAGAAAAAAAAACGGGTCCTGAGGAGGACCTATTTTATACGTTAATACCAAGTGCCCTTTCTCGTTTAAGTGCCAATTATTAACATAAATATCCCCCTCACGAACGTGTTCTGTGCCCCTTTCATAACTGAGAAGGGCCCGTTTTATGCCGTTAGCCAATGCCCCTTTGCCTTCTTGCAAGTGCCCTTTCTCGACGTGTTCTGTGCCCTTTCCATAACTGAAATGCAGTGGCGGACCATGACCCGGAGGAGACAAAGCATTGGAGGGGCACTGTATTGTTTGTGAATAATGCTGTGCCCCTCCAATGCTTTGTCTCCTCCGGGTCACGCTCCGCCACTGCTGAGATGGACCTGTTTTATGCAATTAGCAAGTGCCCCTTTGTCTTCCCGTGAGTGCCCTTTCTCGAATCAGTGCCCTTTTTTTACCCAAGATAAGTGTCCCTCCCAAACGTGTTCTGTGCCTTTTCACCTGAGAAGGACCCGTTTTATGTGTGAGTGATTGCCCCTTTGAAACGAAAACAATATTCCCATTTTACTCATGTTACTGCTTATGAAGGAAAAACCACCTACGTGCATTGAGTTTCATGTGAGTGGGGTAGATAAGCAATGGCGTACAGATGGGGAGGAGCTTTTCACAAACAAGAAAAAAAAAAGAGAAGTGTAAAATATGATATTATTTTGTGAATGTTAAGTCAAAATATATCACAAGATTGGATTTTCGTTATAAAAATGTCTTTTTTGCTCGCTCGCAAGTTTTAATAGATATAACGCAATACGACATAACCAGCCCCCTCAAGATTTTTGGCTTATTACCATTACGCCACTGAAATGTTTTTATTTTTGTTTGTTTGTTTTAAGATAGAGCCCTTTTCGAAAGAAATGGTACATTTTCCCCTATTCCCCCCACTTTCAACTTCGCTCCGCCGCCCCTGGATTGAACCATTTAAAGGTCAAGTCCACCCTCGGAAAATGCTGACTTGAATAAATAGAGAAAAATCAAACTAGCATAGTGCTGAAAATTTCATCAAAATCGGATGTAAATAAGAAAGTTATGACATTTTAAAGTTTCGTTTATTTTTTTACAAAACAGTGATATGCACAACTAAGTGAGTCGGTCGATGATGTCCATTACTCGCTTTTTCTTTTGTTTTTTATTGTTTGAATTATACAACATTTAATTTTTTTAGATTTGACAATATAAGGACCAACTTGACTGAACCATATCGTAGTGCATGCTTATTCCACATGTTCAGGGAGGAATTAATCGTTGTATCACTTGACAATGAGGAGAAAATTAGAATATTTCATATAATAAAGTACAAAAGAAATAGTGAGTAGATGACGTCATAGTCTCCTCTTTTGCATATCAGCCAGGATGTGCATTTAACTGTTTTGTGAAATTAAGCGAAACTTTAAAATGTCATAACGTTCTTATTTTATATCCGATTTTGATGAACTTTTCAGTGTTATGCTTGTTTGATTTTTCTCTTTTTATTCAAATCAACTTTATGTTGGGGTAGATTCGTCCTTTAAAGTGGTAAATGCAACAATTGTAAAAGGCTGTCTCACCTCCAACCTTTCAATGACTCGTTTTCGTTTCACTGCTTGGTGACTGTATTATTATCAGACAGGGCCCTGTTGTACAAAGAGTAACGATTGATCCGATCAATCGCAACTATGGACGGCCAGCAACGTCAACATCTATTACGCATGTTTGTTCAAAATATTTTCTAGCTATGATGTATATTCATGCATTTATTGTTTTCTTGAAAATTAAATGCGCTTCTCTTTCCATTAAAAAGGACATTGTGCAAATTTTTCGTGGAAAAAAATATGACACCAATGGATTTCCATAGAGTTACTATTGATCGGATCAATCGTAACTCTTTGTACAACAGGGCCCTGCAGTTCTCCCTTATTAAGAGCATGTCATTACCTTGCACGGGTTCAGAATGCGATCACAGTCAACTGGTCAAAGGATCTTATTGTCACAACATGATAGAGACGAACTGGGAACAATAGAGAATCAACAGGTATAGTTTGGATAGTCACTTATCTATTGCCATGGCAACATAAAAAACAGTCATATACCGCAGGAGCCTAATGAGCCAAACAAATTTAAAGGGTGCTAGATATGGCTTATCGCGTAAAATTTATTAAAAGTTGCGAGCGAGCAAAAGTTTTGATAATTTTACTACAAAGGTCCAATTTGGTCATAAGATTTCGAAAATAATATTATATTTCACCCTTCTATATTTCTTTTCTTTCCCCTTCTCTTTTTTTTTCTTGATCGTGGAAAAAATTTGGGGGCAAACAGCCTCCCTCCCCCTTCTGTGCACCAGTGACTGATGCCGAAATTTCTATTCACTATAAAATAATATGTCTAGATAGGCCTTATTTGATAAAACTTACCACATTTCCCTTTTATGCTTTTCATATTCCTTTTGTGACACGTTTTGCACTAAATTTCCTGGCTTAAACCATTAACCTATTGATATTTTTGAATGAAAAAGAAAGTCATTAATACAGTCATGTGAAAAATTCACTGATAAAATCCATATAATAACACAAGCAAAATATATACCACCTGAGAAAAACAGCATTAACAAGTCATGTGGGGAAGTTTTACGTGGGGAAGAACTTCATTGGCCTACTCGCTATAATGTATGCCGTTCTCATGATTGCTAATCATTTCGTTGGTTATTGAAACTGTCCTATCTAGAAATAATACGCCTACGTATGAACTATATAATTAACGTCGTTAACGTATGGAATAAAACTTTACCTAAATGAAAATGAACGTACACAGGAAGCAATGTAACGAATATCGCCCTTGCTCTTTGTATGTACTTGTTAGAGGAATAAATGGCGGGTCCAGGGTTTTGAAATATGGGGGTGCAGATGACATTTTTCTTAGATTATGCTATATCAGTTTGTATATATATATTCCATGGGCAATTCTCAAAATATAGACTCGAGGCGTGGGCTTCCTTTGCTCCTTGACTTCCGACAAGAGCTGCCACTAGAACTGGTCTCCTGTGTCAAGTGATTTCAAAGCAGACTCTTGAAAATAAATTAAACCATTATTTTATTAACCTGATAACCTAGAAAGTTTTTCCGGTACCC
The DNA here is from genome assembly GCF_018143015.1 of Lytechinus variegatus. NCBI lineage: Eukaryota > Metazoa > Echinodermata > Echinoidea > Temnopleuroida > Toxopneustidae > Lytechinus > Lytechinus variegatus. The sequence goes on from NC_054741.1 coordinate 63,829,478, forward strand.
AAATATTGACAATTTTAAGAACCGTCAACTTTGGGTGCCCTTTTCAATAGTCCATGTCCTGGACTTAGGGCTATATTCATATCAAATACGCTTGATTTTCAGATTTTTTTTTCTTGAATCGTAGCAGCTGCTGCAATTGAACTTAGGCCTACCAGGTAACCAGGGACGTCGATCCATTTTTCAGATAGGGGGGGGGGCAAAATCATAAATCAATGTCTAAAGAGCGAGCTGAAATTTCTTTATATTCTGACTTGTGAGCTTGATATTCTAGGCATTTTAATACCAATGATTAAGATGGGTATCTAAAAGAACATTGGATGCGAGCGCGAAGCGCGAGCTGAAAATTTTGATATTTTGATCTGAAAAAATTGACTGCAAGTTTAATGGACGTTTTTGATAAAGAACAAGATATATATATCCAACAAAAGATTATTGCAAATCAAAGCGGGAGTTCTCTTGAGGTTTAGAACTGAAAACGGGACATTCTATTCACTTATTTAATCATGAAAAGTATGGGGTTTTGCTACAGAAATAATGCGAGCCCGAAGCGCGAGCTGAAATTTTTTATATTCCGATCTGAAAAGCGGGCATTTTGAGCACGATTTCAAATAAAGAACGAGCTGTGTATCTCAATCTCACCTTCTCATCTCTGTGTAACATTACAATCTTAATTTCTTTGCACATCTGAAATTATGGGGGGAGGGCAAAACGATTTGTTCCCCCCCCAATATTTTCATTGGTGGGGTGTTGGGGCGATTGCCCCCCCCCCCAGGTCGACGGATCTGCAGGTAACTTTGCTTAAGTCGAAAATATAAGGACAACAGAAATATGTTCGACTAGTTCGACTAAGTATAAAACACATACATGTTCTCCATAGGCCTACCATGATCCTTTTAAAAAATATTACTTCGACTTTAGAAGGTCGGCTTCTGCAAGTGTATTTAGTTTCTTTGAACGTCGCATTGTCTTAACAATATATGTCCATGATCATATAACGATGACCATCCTTCTGGACCTTCTCACATGTCATGAACAGGTCATCCGCAGACACGACTCCTGATCTACCATGGCGGGATCAACGGCGTTTACGAGGCCATCTACCACCAGGTTCCCATGGTCTTGCTACCGATCTTTGCTGATCAGCCCGCCATGGGGGCTCGAGTATCCAAGAAAGGCATGGGGGTTGTCTTGGAAAGGGCAAAGCTGTCGCACGACACCATCAAGGCTGCCATAGAGGAAGTCATCAACAATCCAAAGTGAGTTGCGTTTCTTCAAAAGTTTCGTCCGTCAGAGCCGACAATTTTCTTTGATTGTTTACATTTTCGAGAAAAAAAACACGAAAGCGAGTGAGTGAAGCGACCGAGTCGTGTTAATGACAGCACAAAATCAGAAATGTGCAGTCCTTCTTGGCTCCAGAAAGCAATGGTCATGTACCACATCATTATGATGGACTACCATGTCTCCTTCCTAAATGACGTTGCCTCTTTATCAGAAATAATTGGTAGCCATCATATATTTGAAGGAGCCCAATTTATCATATCATACTCGATCATTAACCTCCAATATTGTGTTAATCGTAATTAAGTTAATCCAAATGTGAAGTGAGGCCTTTTCCTGGGATCTGGGAACACTGATCAACTGTTAATTCTGTTAAAATGGTATTACCCTTATATCCAAATACATTTTTAATTCTGATGTTCGAGGTATTCCTGCAATATCATGAAACCACACTGGAAGTATTCGACGTCTATCTCTGTTTATGAATTTTCGTCCGAAATGAGCTTATTTGACCCCCGTTTTATCCAATGAATAAGGGCTTCTTAGAGACTTTTCAAAATAAAGAGACACTAAGAACCCACGAAAAATTAGACTTCTTTTAAAGATTCTAACCGGTTTAGTATATTTTGTCTTCCAGTGAAAGTTCGTTGACATTTTGACTTTTCCTTTACCTTGTCTTGGCCCTTTATATCTTCTTGATAAGGACTTCTGAAGATGAATTTATTGAAATCGAAAATAAAAAAGTACACACCTGCAAAAAAAAGAAGAAAAAGACCCACGAAATATGGGCTTTCTTAATTTGCTATTTAACCCTAAAATGACTCGACGCTTCGCGCAATATTTCCGAAACGCGAAACGCAAACAGTAGCGCCGCAAAATTTTATGACTTTTTTTAAGTGTTGCGCATTATTTGAGACCAAATTCGCGACCTACGGGTATAGCATCGCGACGCTACGTGACTTTTTACGAGACAATGTCATGCCGAAATGACTCATTGCTATACTTTGTGTAAAAAGTCTGGATATGAAATTCATAAAAGGGTACTTTTCATTCTAATTGGTCTGCTAAATTAATTAAGGGTTTAATTTAGTTGTTCAATGGTCTGTAATAATTTCCATTAAAAAAAAGAAAAACAAAAGATGAAAAAACAGAGAAATACATAAGAACTTCTAAAAACAAAGAAACACATAAGGAAAAAAAATAGCTTTCCAATTTTTCTTTGTTCAAACGTTTAAATCTGTTTACAAAGATGACATCTGTAGGGAAAAAAAGAAAAGAAGTTAAATTGGGTGTTAGATATGCAAAAAATGGTTTTCATGAATAAATTTGCATTTTTTATTCATAATAAATAACAAATTATTATTTTCAGAATTTTTGAATGTGCGTGCCAAATTTCGGCGCGATCGTGCTGACGGCGGCCGAGATCAGGACGACTCAAATAGCCCAGTCCTTTAAGGGTTAATGACAGTTCGTTGACCACTTTGACATTTCCGATGATATTTTAATGATGATTTTTAATGGGAGCTCAAGGGTATATAGTTTTGTGCACTTTTTTGTTCAATATAACAAGATAATAATTTGACGTGTCACTCGACACAATCAGGGCATTTAAAAATAAATTGACCCTGGCCATTTGAAGAATAATTTCTCGGTCTCCATGCTCTGCACGCATGGCGAGGGATATGATACAAATTTTTCGTTCTTTTATCTTTATAGACACAATAGATTATATTAGCACTTCGCCCCAAATTACTATAGTAATAATCAAACGCTCTGGAATTATCATTAGCAATTCTCTTTTGGGGGGAGAGAACGCGGGGGGGGGGGGCTTACTGGAGTGGCATCTATTGCACTACTGGGACTGGAATTGTGGTCAACTCACCACACTGCATATACGACTTGACAAATACTTTACCACATATACATATATAAATACAATCACATCCCATCTGTCATCATATCCTGTAACACTGTATTTTATGGTTATTATATTATTATATTTGTAGTTTTGTGGTAGAGTTTGATGGCGTATCAGGCGAGTGTTACAAACGAAGAAAGATGACGAGAAGGTGATGATTACCAAGTTCCGATATATTATATTTATTCACCCTTTCTTGGTGGTAGAAAGGATGTGAGAATGAAGCACAAACGGAATATCGGTGAGAAGTATACAAAAGAAGAAATATGAATAACAATTAAATGAAAGCTTAATGACTCCTTTGTTTACTGCCATGAGATGGGCCAGGAGCACAAACTGTTTTATTCTGCGGGGTGGAGTGGTAGTCCAATAACCCCAAAATCTCTCATATCTATATTGTACAACTGTATTTATACCCCGGACTGGATATGACAATCGCAATGTTTCTATATTCTTGGACCAGTTGACTCATACCATTACTGGATAAGAAGGAAATGGGTGTGTTAAACTAAGGTCAAGTCCACCCCCAAAAATCTTGATTTGCATAAATAGAGAAAAATCAAACTAGCGCAACGCTGAAAAATTCATCAAAATAGGATGTAAAATACCAAAGTTATGGCATTTTAATGTTTCGCTTAAATTTTCACAGAACAGTGATATACACAACTCAGTGACATGCAAATGAGTCAGTCGATGATTTATTGTTTGAATTATACAATATTTCATTTTTTTACAGATTTTTACAATAAGGACCAACTTGACTGAATCATAGTATTAAACACATGTTCAGGGAGGAATTAATCGTTGTTTTACTTGACAATGAGGAGAAAGTTAGAATATTTCATATTTCATATAATGAAAGGACTTGTCATACGTTTTATCCGACAAGTCCCATTTTATCCGACAGTTACCATAGGAACAGTGCCTCTCAGCCAATCAAAATCATGGAAAGATGTCAGATCTGACAACTTGTCGGATGAAAATATTGATGAAACGCTCCCCTTGTTTTGTAAAAATAAGTGAAACTTTAAAATGTCATAACTTTCTTATTTCACATTCGATTTTGATGAAATTGTCAGTGTTATGCTAGTTGGATTTTTCTTTTTATTGAAATCAACTCTTTTTTTGGGGGGGGGGTGGACTTGTCCTTTAAGAAAGACCACAGTGAGTGAGAGTGAAAGAAAACGAGAAAACCAAGTATGAAGAAAAAACCGTGAGTCTGTAATGGTCATTTTCATGGAAGAAACCTTGTGAGTGTGACGTAGTGAACAAGGGGACAAAGACAAAGTAGTATTGGGTTAGTGAACTCTTTCGATTACAGTTCAAATAATGTTTCTTATTTTTAAACACTTACAATACCAATACAAATTGTATCATATCATAGAAAAGTATATCTCCACACACACACACACATTAGAGCTGGTGCTGATGTGTTTTAAACAAACACAACTAAGTTATTCCCTCCAAAAATTACCCGAAATGAAATACAAATCTAATTTTGTGACGGATTTATCGCGAAATCATTTCATATTGTCCTTCATCGTGCTCGTTATTTCGCTTCTTTCCCTTATTTGTTGTTGTTGTTGTGGGGGTCATTTGGTCGTGGAACATTTTAGGGGCCCTGTTCTCCAAGCCCCCCCCCCCCCATTCTGTACGTCTGTAGATGTAAGGTATTACCGCTCACCACCCTTCATATATTGTTTATTCCATCTTTCTCACAATGCACCTTCTCATCGAAACTTGATTTTATTGTGGTTGAATTTTTATTATCATTTTTTCTGATGGAAGTAATTAATTCCCTACATGTACCGATGTATTTTTTTCTTTATTCCTCTAGGTATAAGGCCAACATTGAACATTATGGATCCATCCACCGCGACACCATCACCAGTCCGCTAGAAACCGCAGTTTTCTGGATCGAGCACGTACTCAAATTCGGAGGCGATCACCTACGATTAAGAGGTCGAGATCTGAATTTCTTCGTCCTAAATTCATTCGATGTCCTAACCTTTTTCATAGTTATCTCCCTCGTCATCCTCTATACTAATTATCTTGTACTTCGAACTTGCTATCGATGCTGCTGTAGAAAAAACACTCGGAAACAAAAGTCTGATTAGAAGATGAATGATATCGATGTCTTTTATTTTACAGACGGTTTTTTAAATTTTATTGTATATAATATTATGGGAGATATTCTATCTTGTTGATGGAATTAGCTGTGCACCAATGTCTAATTTGTTATCTATGGAATCAAACATCAGGTGGCCGGTTTGAATGACACTGTATCAAGCAATACCACCACTCTTTATAAAGTTTATTTGTTGCAATTACAAATTTGTGTATGTAAGCGTCAGGGTGGTTTGTGTACAGTGAGTCGCGTTTTGGGGTGTGTGTGTGGGGGAGGGGGGGGGGGTAGGGCGTGTCTTTGAGAGGGTCTAGACAGCCCTAAAAAAAAAAAAAAAAATCATCGAAACAATCGAGAAATACCCGACTCTGGAACAAATTTTGCCAAAAAAAAAATCATATCAGATAATTTTGTAATCTGACATTATTAGAATTTGTGTTTTGAAATCCAATTTATTTTGACACTGACTGAATACTTCATTCCACATATCAATTCCCTGCATATATTATGAGATTAATTCTCTCATCTGTTTTTCCCATTGGAATTGAAGTTAAATCTAGCTGTGTACAAGGGCCGCGGAAGCGGGGGCTGGGGGCTTCAGCCCCCACTTTTTTCCAAAACCGTGTACAAAAACGTAAAAATGACCATATGATTGTGATTTTTTTCCATGGTCAGCCCCCCCCCCCCACTTTGAAAGCCGTTCCGCGGCCCCTGGTGTATGATGATAAATCGGTTCCTTTGGAAAAAACACCATGTGTTTTTTTTTTTAATATTTCGTTGTACAATAATTTGTTTTAACCAACCCCATATTGTTTGAAATATGAACCAAGCAATTGCTGGTTAAAAAATCAAAACATATTACACCATATCGGTGGGTTTTGAGTTGGTTTCGTTACCTATGATGAAAATATCATGAGGTGGTACATGAATGAGACGATTTGTTAACACTATTACCACATGATTTGAAATCTCGTCCTGATTAAAAAATATTGCCAAGAATAATTCAAAATCTTCATATTGATTAAGCAATGTATTTTCGTCATCGATTGTAATATTTCAAATGAAGCTGACCTCACATTATAAGCTATGCTTTTATAGTGAATCCTCCTAATTCCCACATCAATATGAACATTTGATCCGACAATATATAAATAATTTTGGTCTATAAGATACAAAATAATCTGTTTGTACACTTTCTTTATTTGTTAATTCACGGTTATTCTATCGAATGTAAATTACGTAAAATGATCCTGTGTTATTGTTTTTTCTTCTGTGGAAATGAATAAATATGAATTTGAATATGAAAGTCAAATGTATTTTTTTGCATTCTATCGAAATGTTTAGACTAGTCATTGTTTTAATAATTTTTACGATGTTGCTTAAACTCATAGTGCAGTAACACAGTGTGAAGTATGTCTAATAATGTATATTTAATCGAATGGACTAAATAATTTTGTTGGATGATAAAGACAAGAAATAACACACGCTAATGCCGCATACATTCGTAATTCCGAAGCTTCGTAATTCCGAAGGTTCGGTTATTCCGAAGGTTCGTATTTCCGAAGGTTCGTAATTCCGAAGGTTCGTCAATCCGAAAACGAAATAAGGTTCGTAATTCCGAAGGTTCGTTAATCCGAAAACGAAATAAGGTTCGTAATTCCGAAGGTTCGTTAATCCGAAAACAAAATAAGGTTCGTAATTCCGAAGGTTCGTTAATCCGAAAACGAAATAAGGTTCGTTAATCCGAAAATTAAATAAGGTTCGTATTTTCGAAAATGAAAATAATTCATTTTGGTAACAAAAACGATGTTGTCATTACAAGATTACACGATATTATGCAATGATAGTAATAACGATCGATTATACATGCGTGTGTTGGGGCCAAAGCATGTATTTCATTAAGAATATAGGCGCCCTGATCAAGTATAGGCTAATTTCGATTTTATCTGAGCAATTGCTGCCTATAAGCAAATGGTTTAATTAAAGATGCAGGGGATCAAGTGTGTTGGAAGCGTGCGAGCAACCTCTAGATAATAGGATTTGTATTGGAGGGGATGTCATTTTTAATAACAGCTTCTGCTGGTGATAAAAATAAAAATAATACTAATAATGTTCCTTGTGAGATGTTGAAAGCGAATCACAAGCTCAAACTAGTAGACATTTCATGTAACAAGACGTGAAGTGAGCATTCGGAGCATTTTTTGTAATCGTGAGAAAGATGTGTATCTTTCTAAAGGGCGAGGGCGAGCTGTAATTTGTTTATATACTGACCTGGGGCCCGTTGCATGAAACTTTTTACCTGAGAAAACTCAGGTTGTTTTTACAGTTTTTGCCCTGTGCTAAAGTCAGTGGCGGAAATCAGACTAACCTTAGTTTTCATTTTTTACCAGAGTTTTCTCAGGTAAAAAGTTTTATGCAACAGGCTTCAGAAAGTGTCTTTTTAAGACTGCATTTAGTGACTCATGAATAGAATATAATATCTTACGAACTAAATAATGAGAGCGCGAACCGCAAGCTTAAAATTTGTGATATTCCAACCTGAAAACTGGACATTTCATACTTCTTTTTTGTAACCAGGAATAGAATGAGTTCCTCAATAAACAATACTTGATGCGAGCGAGAAACGTGAGCCAAATTTTTCCGATTTTCCAACCTGAAAACTGGACATTTTTATAAGCATTCTTGTAAAAAAAATAATAATAGCTGGGAGAATAGTTTTCAGAACTGAAGTGGCTTCCCTGGGTAAATAATATCTATATCAATATTATCATTCTAGGCCCACATGAAATTTCCAAAAGTTTGAGCACGTGATCCGCTCGCAACATCTCACAAGAGTTAGGATGCCCTTTTAACAGTAATTGACCAAAAAGGTGAATTTTACATCTTCAGATTTGACTTTTTCCCCCAAACCGCTTGCTCTCTACGCTCGCAGAAATGAAACGTAAATATATAACTTTAGTGATCACTTAAAAAATTGTGCTCAATTTAGTTACTACAAAACACACAACCTCTTTACACAGATGATAATCTAATGGTGAAAATATCCGTTTGCACCAAATTGCCCCTATTGGCCCCTTTTTTTGCTTTGCCCCCCCCCCAAAAAAAAAAAATACGTTCCGCCGCCATTGGTTAAAACACGCATCGTCTTCATGGCTAACTGCAAAAAGTTCTTAAAATGTCCCCTTTAGATCAGGTCGGGAGGGAGGCAGGGGGCATCAAAAATGAAATAAAAAACATGGGAATTAATATTTTCCAAAATGGGAAAGTTCCTTTTTCAAAAATAAATATGCCGTTTTTCATGTTTTTTCGAAATAAAATACTCTTTTTAAAGTATACAAGTTAAGTTAAGTTTTCAGGCTGGAATATTGAAAATTTTCTGCTTGCGCTTCGCACTCTCATTCGATTGGTGAAATATGCATCCTAAAAAAATCACTAAATGCTTTCTTTAACAGGTTCCTTTTCTGGTCAGTATGTTTAAGCTCGCGTTTTGCGCTCGTGTTAATTCTTTAGTTAGATGCACATCTTTTTAATGACAGCAGAAATCTGTTCGGATTTTTAAAAACTAATTTTCATTTTTTATTGAAATAACCTAAAGTTTTAGCTTGTGATTCACGCTCGCAACACCTCGCAATAATACCATTTTAAGAATAATTGACCACAAAAAACGTTATACAACTTCACCTTTGAATTTGTTTTACCAAACCTAAATATACATTTTGCCATAATAAGAAGTCACTTCAAAAAAGTTTTTCTCTACTTAATCACTATCAAACACACAATGACTTCAAGCAGATGATAATCTTAAGGTGAAAATATCACCAAAGTGCCCATTTTGACGTATGAGTTTCATTTTTTGGCTTTACCCCCAACGAAAATTCGTTCGGCCGCCCTTGCCTTCCCATCCTCATAATAATTGAAGGGCAAAAGTGTCCCCCTCCCCTTGCCTCTGCCTCTGCTTTCCCGGTTTTCATTTTTCGGATTAACGAACCTTATTTTGTTTTCGGATTAACGAGCCTTATTTTGTTTTCGGATTAACGAACCTTATTTCGTTTTCGGATTAACGAACCTTCGGAAAAACGAACCTTATTTCGTTTTCGGATCAACGAACCTTCGGAACAACGAACCTTTTTTCGTTTTCGGATTAACGAACCTTCGGAACAACGAACCTTATTTCGTTTTCGGATTAACGAACCTTCGGAACAACGAACCTTATTTCGTTTTCGGATTATCGAACCTTCGGAATAACGAATCGTCGGAATTACGCCACAAATGTTCGGATTAACGAACCCCTTTTCGTTTTCGGATTAACGAACATCGAGGTATTGGCAATTTACGTGTTTCGGAATTACAAACCTTCGGAATAAAGAACCTTCGGAATTACGAAGCTTCGGAATTACGAAGTGTAACCCGCTAATGCTATGTGAAGTAAAGCTCGGCTGCTGTGAACAAAAAAAAAAATCACAGGCAGACCGGTCGGGATTCGAACCCACGACCTCTATACTAGATTACTAGACCAGTGTCATATCACTGGTAGCATGTGTTACCCCTGTGGTATCGCTGGAGAGAAAAATGAGTAATCTTGTTCCTTGTCTTTAGCACGCAACAAAATATTAATTATTTCATTCGATTTGATGTCTATGTAATTTGAAATGTAGTTTGAACCCAGATCACCAAAGGCGCCCCTGTGGTCTAGTTGTTATGGCATAGATCTCGTGATCCAGAGGTCGAGAGGTGCGAATACCACCCCCCCTCCCCCGCCAGTGATTTTTTTTTCACAGCTGCCGAACTCTTTCTTCACGCAGAAGTAGCGCGTCTTACTCCTGTTGTATCGTTTAAGACAATGAATATCGTAATGTATATTTAGTTCTCAACATGTCTTTTAATACATTCCCGAATGAACCCATGTTTAAGAATATTGTCAATTCAGCAAATAATTATTCTGAACTACCCTATAACTCATAATTTGTTTCCAAACTTTTAACTCTCTTTTCGACCAGTTTTTTATTCAACCAAGGTAGCGGTACTACCAATAAAACACATATAATAACATAATTCATAACATCAATGACTAAATGACATTAAACTCCGTCTAATTCAGGGATTTAGGTATCTAGGCATGTCAATCTGACTATGCAGTGTTGGCACATCAAAATATCTGTTATACACACAGTCATGTTATAACCACATCTTATGTGTTTGATGTGAGTTCAAACGTTTTTTGTTTTGTTCTTTAATTTATTTCAGTGGCATATTTTTTCTTCGAACTCTTAATGAGGAAAACTCCTAGATCCACACCCATCTCTTACTCCTCCGTTTTTTTTTCTTTCCCTTTGCTCTCACGCCCCACCCCCCTCTTAATTTCCTTTCCTCTTTCTTCAGCGAGCTGTGCACATCAACCCAAAAGACTATTCTCGCGCCTAAAGAAACACAATCGCTGAGATATATGGTAAATATGCAATTGTACATTTAATGAAATGAAAGTATTCACAATTAAATTGTGATATGAACTTGCTAAAGATGAGCAAACTTTTAAACAAGGATATGAAAATCGCTATCAAATTAAATTTAAACCTCTCATAATTTGTGTAAGCCCCACCAATATAACATTGGTATATAGCTATTTCAGTTCAGCTTTACATTATAATGAGTAAGTCCCAAAATTATAAAGACGTGGATGATGAACATGTGTTCATTCTGCAAAGATTTTTTCTGAAAATTCATATTGATGGTAATCTTCAACAAAATAAAACCAATAGCGTATCTGTCTTTTTGTTGGTATAAAACACTTTTGTCATGATATTGCCGAAAAGTTCAGGATATCATCTGTATCATCATGTTTATTGTAGCTTTCTGATATTGCAATCACTTAATTTGTAATAATGATGACTATTATCGACTATTCAAAAATAAATAAATAATAATAATCACAAGTAAAGAGAATTGATATTAACATATCTTGTAAAAAGCTGATGAAAAACAAATGGTCGCAACTTTTTGAAATGTGATATGACGCTACTCTTTTTCCCGTCTTTTTCACATTATTGAATGTTTAGCTGTGTAAAAACCTTTCAGATAGGCTTTTAACTTCAGTTGGAACATATCAAGGACCTATTAGTCGATTTGACAGTCTCATAGGCTCAATACACCAACCTAGAAATGTTCTTTCCGATGAAGTTTTTTTCTTGATTCGTGTTCCTAAGGGGTCCTAGAACAAATTCAGCTTGGTTGCCAAAAGTTGCCGTTTGGGCAATTTTGCTAATTTGCATAAATCCAAAATGGCCGCCAGATGCCATCTTGAAAACCTAACTTTTGAACCCCTGTCCACAAAATGATGAGTAATGACTCGTTTTAGGGGTTCAGAGATGTGTAGAACTGATTTCTGTAATCACTTTTGCAATATAAGGTCATCTTCAGTTCAAATCCAAGATGGCCGCCATATGCAATCTTGAAAAATTGACTTTTGTTCCCCTTGCCCAAGAATGACGAGTAATACCTCTACTTAGGGGTTTTGGGGTGTGCAGAATCCATTTCTGCTTTCTATTTTGCAATATAATGTCATCTTCAGGTCAAATCCAAGATGGCCGCCATATGACGCCATCTTGAAATATCAATTTTTGAACCCTTTGCCCCAGAATCATGCATAATAACTCTATTCATGAGTCATTAGGTATGTTGATTCAATTCATGTAGTTATTTTGCACAAAGGATAATCTTCAGATCAAATCCAAGATGGCCGCCAACCACCATCTTGAAAAATTACTGTCTGAGGCTTACACGTATTAGAACTAATGTAAAGGGATTTCAGTAAGATACTCATTTCTTTTATTAATTCTCAAGTTTTTGTCCCAGAATCATGAATAATATCCCTCTTTTCGTGAGTTATTTGGTATGTTTATTCAATTTCTCTTCATAATTTTGCAATGTAGGATCATCTCCAGGTCAAAATAATCCAACATGACCACTAAACGCCATATTAAGAAAGAAAAACTACTTCCGAGACTATTGAACCTTGAAGAAGTGCTGTCCCTAATAAGGTTGTTGTTATGTATTGGAGCTCATGTAAGGGGATTTCAGTGAGAATGATTCATTTCTTTTAATCACTCCATTTTTAGTTTGAGGTCAAGTCATGTCTAAGATGGTCAGATGGTTGATAGATTTCGTCATTAACCGCTCACTTTAGAATTAAACCATTCAAGGTCTGGGCTATGATTTCGGGTGTTTTGATCCCTTTTTTTTCTGTGCAACCATACTTTTCCAGTGAAATGACTTTAAAGTATTATTTGAATTAAAAAGTGATTTCTCCGTATTTTTTGTTCAAAAAATTGATTTGATTATTAACTTCCTTTATAATTATTATTGGACTTTTCCTCCTTACAAGAGCCATTGACTTGGTCAGCAGGAGTGCACTCTTTAGCCTCCTGCAGAAGATAGGCTCCCCAAGACTGTTCCACGGTCAGGATTGTTCTCATTCGTGAAATGTTTTACGGAAACGATGTCGCCCCTGCCTCTCAAGAAGTGGGAGTACAAGACCTAGTCATACATAACAGCTGCCTGTCTTGTGCATGTAAGGGGTATGGACCATCCATCAGACTTTGAGACAGTCAGAAATCCTGATAGACTCAAGACACCGACTGTCCTCCAGATATGTATATCAACAGCACACACTCGTCTGGTTATGGTGGACTCCTCACCTACCTTGGACCGACTATATGTCTCTTGTCCCCTTTCACAGGACAAGCATATTCAGGATTGTAAAATCTGTCACAGTCATGGCCAAGCTCCTGCACGGAAGTAAGTCCTGGAAAACCTACGCCGACCAAGAAAAGTGGCTAAACACCTTCCATGTCAGCTGCCTCAGACGTATCATGCACGTTAAATGGCAGGACAAAGTGAAAAAAATACAGAGGCCCTTCAGCGTACTTGCTGACATCAAAAGCTTATTCTCGCTCCTTAGTCAAAGGCACCTCAGGTGGTTGGGGCATGTTTGCCCCATGAAACCTTGGCGAATCCCTTCTTGGATTCGCCAAGGTAAGGTAAGCTGTGTGATTGGTCTCACCCCATCGATAGATCACACCTCCGTTTTAAAGACACATGCAAATATGACATAAAACTTGCCGGCATATAGACACTAACACTTATGAAGGTGTAGATGATAGTCGCCATCCATTCTATGGAGAGCTACTAAGTACAGGGGTCAAGACGTCAGAAAATAATCGGAATGCTAAATTGGCAGACCAAAGGCCTAGGAGGAAGGCTAGGGCAGCATCTCTATATAAACGTGTCTCAGCGCCATCCTCCTTCATCTGTAAAAATTTGCTCTCGAGAGTGCCACTCTAGAGTGGTGCTCTATAGTCACTCTCGAAAATGTTAAGGTCTAGCGCTACACCATCGTCTTTTAAGGCGAACTGATGCCTACCAATCATTGGACACATTGATTTAGAAAAATTATATTGATAAAACACTTTCAATTGAAATAAGACCCTAAAAGCCTCTTCAGTACAAAGTTATGAATGGACCTTAAAAAATACACTCGAAATGGATAGCCCAAACCTAAAGAGGATTCATTCTAAGTTGAGCAATTAATGTTGAAATGAACTTGAGAATTAATAAAAGAAATGAGTATTCTTACTGAAATCCCTTTACATTCGTTCTAACACGTATAAGCCTCAGACAGTAATTTTTCAAGATGGCGGTTGGCGGCCATCTTGGATTTGATCTGAAGATTATCCTTTGTGCAAAATAACTACATGAATTGAATCAACATACCTAATGACTCATGAATAGAGTTATTATTCATGATTCTGGGGCAAAGGGTTCAACAATTGATATTTCAAGATGGCGTCATATGGCGGCCATCTTGGATTTGACCTGAAGATGACATTATATTGCAAAATAAAAAGCAGAAATGGATTCTGCACACCCCAAAACCCCTAAGTAGAGGTATTACTCGTCATTCTGGGGCAAGGGGAACACAGGTCAATTTTTCAAGATTGCATATGGCGGCCATCTTGGATTTGACCTAAAGATGACCTTATATTGCAAAAATGATTACAGAAATCAGTTCTACACATCTCTAAACCCCTAAAACGAGTCATTACTCATCATTTTGTGGACAGGGGTTCAAAAGTTAGGTTTTCAAGATGGCATCTGGCGGCCATTTTGGATTTATGCAAATTAGCAAAATTGCCCAAACGGCAACTTTTGGCAACCAAGCTGAATTTGTTCTAGGACCCCATAGGAACACGAATCAAGAAAAAAACTTCATCGGAAAGAACATTTCTAGGTTCGGAAAATGTCAAATCGACTATATCAACGGAGGATTCGTCTATTGTTACTGGGGTGCAGAGCATTGTCACAGCACCCTCAGTAACAATATAATCCTCCATGGCCAGGTCCATGAACATAATTGACTTGCGAAAGTGAGTATACGTTTCGGCCAGTCAACATGCCCGAAACGTCGAATCTACTCACCTGTCCCTGTTTCTAGACTCGACGTTTCGGTCAGTCAACCTGCCCGAAACGTCGAGTCTACTCACCTGCTTCTGCTTCTACTCCATTGGGTCCATTCGCCGACTCAAGCCAGCTTTATCTCACCTCCTCAAGCCTTCTACTCAAGCCTGTCTACTTCTCAGCTTTCCACTCCTTCTGGTGTACAGTCCTTTTAATGACTACACTCATATCGAAAAGAATGCTCTTCTTTCTCGCCTTTTCATTTCATCTCCATTTCTATCCACGTTTTCTATCTCAGTCCCTCCTGGACTTTACATGGTGTACCGTACATCACTTTCGCGATTGTTCATACCACCAGGCAAACCTTCAAAAGTCATATATTCAACTTTATTTCTCTTTTCCTTTCCATTTGTGGTTGAATGTTTAAGCACTGTTTACATTGCTGAGAATGGATCCCTTTTCCTCAGTTGGTAATTTGAAAACTTGATGTAATCTTTAAAGATTCGATATACATGATGAGTAATTATTGATTTTGTTTGGAGTTTTTATATCTAGTTCATACTTTGTAGTCATCGCTTATTATCTCCTCTTTAATGAATATCAAAAGCATCAAAAGCCTAAATGATACAGTTTACTTAAACTGAAATATGATTAAATTATTAAATACAAAAGAAACAGAAAATTTGAATTAGTTTGAAATAGCATTAAACCATATGAAATAAAAGGTTTTCAAGAAAGTATGTTTTCAAATTAATTTTTGTTACAACCATCCTGGTTTCTACTATATGAACAAAAATGAGTTTACAATTTCTTTTGTCAAATTTCCCTATAAGTGTATTCTCGTGAAAATAATAATTTCAGTCTGCCAACAGAGAAATAGAATATAAAGAGTGACAACCGGTCAATGTCTTATGTTAGGAAATGGGTTAGTCAAGTTAGGGGATTCTTTTCACTGGAGAGAAGGGGGCCTTGCTATGAAGCACCGAGGAATTAATATCATAAATAGCTATTATCATAATTATCATGATTATTACTCTATTTTTGTTTTCCTGTGTGTGAAGCAACAATTAATACATCGTTTACAGCATGAAATGAGAAGGAGGACGATAACGAGTACCATCCCGACGATGAAAGCGAGGACGTCGATCGAATGAAGCTGGATGAAGTTTAGCTCCAGAGCTCTCGATCTCAGATGTGATCCTCCGAATTTCAGGATGTGTTCAACCCAGAAAACAACTACATCATCCGGTTTGGTAAGAGAGTCCTTGTAGATTCCTGAATACCGTTGGACATTCTCCAGGTAGCTGAAGAATGGATAGAAGGGAAGATATATTGACAAATATAGAAAGGAAGAAAGGAAACAATATAATGTTTAATGATGGTTATGTATAGCGTGAAAAATTAATACCATGCGAATTGTGTGTTATGACCTAAGGGGTTACTAATGACCATAGTAGAAAATGATACTGATTGTATAATTTTCAATAATTTTCATCTTTCGAATAGCCATCTCGTCCAAGATATGGGTAACGTAGCTTTAGATAGTTTTAACACGGAATTGAATCAAATAGCAGTATTCTCCATAATGTAACAGAACTGGCAAATCGAATCAAGATGGATGGATTCTCTGAGCAATAGGAAGCTTTCAAAACCATCATGGTCGATATATCGAAAGAAACAAAAAATCCTTCAGTTATTGCTTATTTCATTAACAAAATAATTTTGTGTTCGTATTATTGCTATTAGACATTAAATAGAAAATACATTGTGAAGAGATATTCTTAAAAAGTATTTATATTTGATAATTGCTAATGAAATAAGATAATCATTTCAAGGTACAACATAGCTGTCAGCAAGTATTATAGTGCTAATAAAACATTCATTATTTTACCTGGGATTTGCAAGTACGTCAGTCACAGCTTCCCTGACGACATCGTAAGTGATGGCGTCTTTCTCAATCACCCTTCCCATTGATTTAGCCTCGACCCTGACAGCATTAGAAGGTTGATCAGCAAAGATCGGCATGATAACCATGGGGACACCGTGCCTGATGGCTTCATAGATGCCTGCCAACCCGCCGTGGTAGATGAGTAGCCGGGCATTGGGGTGACCTGGATATATCATTTCAGGAAACAAATGATCGGGGATTTTTCACTTAAAGGTCAAGTCCACCCCGGGATAATGTTGATTTTGATCAATAGAGAAAAATAAAACTAGCATAACGCTGAAAGCTTCATCAAAATCGGATGTAAAGTAAGAAAGTTATGACATTTTAAAGTTTCGCTTATTTTTCACAAAAGAGTGAGATGCACAACTCGGTGACGGACTCAGTGACATGCAAATGAGACAGTCGATGATGTCTATAACTCGTAATTTCCTTTTTTTTAATTGATTGAATTATACAATATTTCATTTTCTTTACAAATTTTACAATAAGTACAAACTTGACGGAACTATGTAGTATTAAACAATTCCAATTCCACATGTTTAGAGAGGAATTCATCGTTATTTCACTTGACAGTGAGGAGAAATTCTCAGATAATTAGAATATTTCATATTCCATACAATAAAATACAAAAGAAATAGTGAATGAATGAAGTCCTCAGTCTCATTTGCATACCGATCCGGATGTGCATATAATTGGTTTGTGAAAATAAGCGAAACTTTAAATTTCATAACTTTCTTATTTTACATCCGATTTTGATGAAATTTTCAGTGTTTTGCTTATTGGATTTTCTCTCCTTTTTTTCAAATCAACCCTTTGTTGGGGGTGGACTTGTCCTTTAATAATTGGCTCAACATGTATGTTCACTTTGTTTCACTTGACAAGAAGGAGAAAATTTGAATATTTCATGTTATAAAAACAAAAGAAATAGTGAGTGGGTGATGTCATCAGTCTGCCAAATTGCATACCGACCAGGATGTGCATACAACTGTTTTATGAAATTAAGCGAAACTTTAAAATGTCATAACTTTCTTATCTTACATCCGATTTTGATGAAATTTTCATCAAATTTGCTTGTCAGTTGGATGTTTCTCTTTTTTATTCAAATCAAATTTTTGTTGGGGTGGACTTGTCCTTTAATATTTTTAAAAGCTATTTCAGATGTTGGCTGAGAGCAAATTACTGAGTGAAAACACTGATGAAACTATTCATGAAATGCTCTCCTGTTGGAAGTTGATACAAATTGTTACATACGATACTCGATACTTGCGTCAGAAACTCGAGTACATTTATTCGTGTCCACCCATCATCCATCATACAATACATCTTAAGAAGACACCATTTTATTTTCTCTATCGCAAACAATACTTCCAGAAAAAGTGAAAGTGAAGAAGTTGATTTTTTAAATCTTGTACTGGATAACTAAATAAAATGTTACGTACCCAATAAATCATTTTGTGGCATCCATTTGACCAGCATAGTGTTGTTACCAAGGTTTCGAGGGCGTGGTCCGGTATATCGCCAGATTACTCTCTGTGGAAGCTCGCTGAAGACTCTCGCAAAAGCCTCTGTCATCTCCGGCTTTGGAAGTTCACTAAAATGTGTACCCTGGTAAGAGGAAAACCATCATTCAGTCATTACATCAACTGCTGTAATGACATATGCATATATTTGGGTATCCACGGATATCTCTTGAAATTGAGGTATATCGGTATTACATGACTTTCTGCTTTTAAGACGAACATGTGGAAAATCATACATTCTTTTTTTCTATAAGAAAACCAACCAATTTATTTCTGTAACAAGTTTAAAACATCTCACAGTTCTTGCTGTTTTTTGGAACAAAAATGCTTCAACGCATTGTGTAAACATTTTTTACCGCTTGATTTTGATTTCATGTCGTTTATTAATTTGTAATCATTAAGGGCATCTTTATCATATTTATTGTAATGTTAGCACTTAAAGTTCCAGTGCTTTAAATTTCATTTTTTAGTAAACATCTTGATATATAATTTTACTTACCAGTGAAAATATGATGAAACCGTGATCGCCAGATCCATCAACAAAATCTACGTACTCCTTTGAGAAGAAAAGAGCCGCGTGAGGGGAAAAATAAACATAAAGGAAGTGAAAAAGAAGATCAAATGACAGTTTCACAGTTATGGGTCAACAGGGGTAAGATATTGATTTTGATAGACCATTATTATGATGTCAATATCACCATAATAACTTTCATTAATGGCGAAACATTGTATGCACTATACGACATCACATAACCCTTTTTCATAACATTGGTAAGCGCTATCATACAGGATTTTACCCTTTATGATTTGAAACAGAGTTCGTGGTATGTCATAGATGTGAATCTTAATGAAAAGGCTACTGTCGATCTTTCAGGGCAAATAAACGTTCTAGGATTTATATGCACTTGCGTTTCGCAACTCCACATCTTCATAATGCCAAACCACATAAACTGAACATTTCCATACTCGCAGCATGGTATTTGATTGTTTCAACTGTATTTGGGGAGATCTGGCGGAACTTATCTCGTTGTATAACTTACCTTTGGCAAGGATTTCAAGGGGGAATCCGTAAGGCCTTTCAATTCGATCCAGTTCGGCGTGGTAGGTCTAGGAAAATCAAATGCAAAACTCGTCATGCACATCCACAACTCTGCTCCACCTAGGATATCTTGAATGCTTTGACCGGGTGCGATACCATGTTTCTCCTTCACCTCGTTCAAAGCGCCAAAGTGGGACCATCCCAGTAAGCTTGCTATCACGTGATGCTCAAAGAAGCTGCCAACCCGCTCCAGAAAGGACATCTTGTCAGAGAAAGGGAAGAAACCGAATGGCACATACGACGACGGCGTTGGCACACCGTAGGTGTGTTCGTTGAACAGTGGATATCTTGTCCCGGTGGTCACAGCTATGAAGGGTATACCGAGGTAACTACTTAGCATCGCATCACACCCGTCGAAGGAATCGCCTATGAGGATGTCAAATGAAGATTCCTTAAGGACGGAGAGCGTCGCAGAGTCATCAAATAGGCTCTGACACCCGATCCGCATGACGGAGAAAATCATCCCCATGATATTGAGTTTCTTCTTCAGGTCAGACTCGAAAGCAAGACCGATGAATTCTCGTTCAAGGTTCTCCAGGTCTGGCAATTCGGGTGGTAACTTGAATTGGTACTGGACGGCCTTGTCGTATGTATCCTCATGGAAACCCTTGGTCCCAACTGTGGAGCTTGTGAGGATTGTCACATTATGGCTACCTTTGGTTAGTGCTCCTCCTATGGCTGACATCCCTTTCGCATGACTGCTCTCTCCTGGAACAAGCAGTGATATGAGGATCTTGGCCCCAGTGGCCAAAGAAATGACATCGATAAAGACGATGAAGAGGGTGAGGAAACAACAGATCTCCATCACACCAACGATTTCTCCGCAACCTACGGTATCTATTATTTGATCGGATTCATCCAGGGGTGTGTCAGCAGTGCAACTGCTCTAGATTTACATTGAAATTACCTGTAAAAGTAGAGGTTTGAACTTTGAATGTCGACTGTTCAGTGGATGCGACGAGTTTATAAAGGATGTTAGAAAACTAACACGTACGCTTGTAATACAGAATAGGCATAGGCTAACATTGATCACTATGACTGTTTAAAAGATCTGAGCCGCAAGGTCCAACTTATTTTCACATTGTCCACTAGCGTATCCAGAAATAACAATGACAAGGAAATGCATGGGCCCATGCACAAGCATAATAGAGTCACAATCGTCCCCAGACAATATGGGCCCACGAAATGCTTTGTCGGATCTGATGCTGGATCGGATTCATCCAGGGGTGTGTCAGTGTCTGTGATTATGAGACAAAAACGAAGCCCAGGATAAAAAAAACGCGTTCGAAAATCATTAATAAGTGCTTCAAAACAAATGTAATATAAAGTGACAAGAAACACCATCTAAATCCTATCACATAATATGTGTCCTATCATGGACATACTACTTTGGCAGAGTAGACAGGTAGAAGGTCCATGGTTCTATTAATATAACGACTCGAAATATGAAATTGTGGTTTGGGTTGTCTTCCTCTTTTTTTTAAAGTTCTGATACGTGTGCTGATACACATGTTTCATCTTGGTCTGATATTTTTTTCGAAAAGGTAGTGTATGCCATGGCCTGGGTAGCAGGGGTTCTGAATCTAATCCAGAGTGGTGGGGGATGTCGCGCCCCACACCCCTTTAGCGACGGCCCTGCATGCAACCCGTACCACAATTCATAGTCAATAATAATTTCCCCTGCCATCCGTTCAACGCTTACACAATAAACGATAGGCCTATTGGATTCCAAGCGTCGCTCCGATCAGACTGTGACTTGTATATTCATACCCAATTGAAAAGCACAGGTCGAATTTTGCATTGACCATGAGGCAAATGTTAAGAAATGCAGTTACTATGAATGAAAAAATAAGAAGATTGGTTATATACTTACTCTACACACCACCTTTCAAAAGCACGTGCAATACAAGAACTTCGATCAGAGTTGACTAACAGGTCCAGTACATAGGTTATATTTATCCATCGTTTGTTATTTACCCGATAATCTATACCCGTGTGCTCTTTCGTCTGGACTCCCTTTCTGAACTATTGTACCGAGCAGGATCACAATAACATTTGAGCCCACTTTATTCATCAATTGATCAATATGAGACAGAGAGAGAGAGCGAGCGATCGCCCGATAGGCAGACGAACTTTGTCACTATTCATACCGGAAGGGGGCGTGGTCAGGATATATAATGTGCCAGTGGAGTTACCTCCACGGTAGTATATGAGCATTTGTAGATCAAAGGACAAGCCCACCCCAACAAAAAGTTGATTTGGATAAAAAGAGAAATATCCAACAAGCATAACACTGAAATTTTTATCAAAATCGGATGTAAAATAAAAAAGTTATATTGTAAAGTTTCGTTTTAATTTCACATACCAGTTATGTGCACATCCTGGGTGGTATGCAAATACGAGACTGATTACGTCATCCACTCACTATTTCTTTTGTATTTTATGATATGAAATATTCCAATATTCTAAGTAAAACAACAATCGATTCCTCCCTGAACGTGTGGAATTAGCATTGTTTAATACTACAGTGTATATGGTTCAGTCAAATTGGTCCATCTGTAAAAAATGAAATATTGTATAATTCAAACAATAAAGAAACAAAAGAAATAGTGAGTGATGGACATCATCGACTGACTCATTTGCATGACACGGAATTGTGCATATCGCTGTTTTGTAAAAAAAAAAATTAGCGAAATTTGAAACGACATAACTTTCTTATTACATCCGATTTCGATGAAATTGTCAGCGTTATGTGAGTTTAATTTTTCTCAAATCGACATTTTTCTGGGATGGACTTGACCTTTAAAAGGGTAGCTACATCCTCCTTTTTGTGGGGGAGGAAGGGGTTGTTGCTTGAAAATTTGCATAGGTGCCACCGAATATGATTAATATCATGCACCTCCCCCCCCCATTTAAACCCCTGAATTGCCCCCCCCCCGTAAGAAAATGGATTTTAAAAAGTGAATGAAAATGAAGTAGAACGATTAAACCGGTTTCAACTGTTTCTGGACGGTTTTATGTCGGTTTAAACCGATTTAAAGTGGTCTAGGAAGGTTTTAACTGGTTTTGGTCAGTCTTATAGCGCCGATCAACAGGTGGTGTATCCCGTATACATGGGCGGGAATTCCAAGGGGACAGGTCCCCCTACCCAAAAATAGTAGGGGGCACAATATCAAATGTCCCCCTATACCATTTTTGGTCTTTTATGATGGAGAAAAATACACCCTTCACAATCGAAATAATTCATGTATTTTATTATTTTATTTTTTTCCTTGTCAACTTTTTTGGAGGTTAAAATGACCTTAATTTTCTAGCCCCTTGGGGTCAGATTTCCGCCCAAGCCTATATATCATTCTTCTCAAAACTTTAACAGAAAGTATTTCTTGTGACAAAAATTTGATTTAATTTAATATAATTTATGACCAAAATGTCATCAAGTACAAATTTCTTTCACAATCGTATATACAAAACACATGGTAATTGGAGCTTTATCAGAATGGTAATCGAGGTGAACCTACAAGTAAATACAATATGCCAATATCATGGTTCAAACAATCTAAAATACATTGCATTATTCATAAATCAATTCTGTGTTCTCGTGGCTAATTCAGATAATTCACGTCATCTTTAAAAATATCACAGCCCCGTCTTACAAAGAATTGTGATTTATTTAACCATCAATGCCATCTTCAAACAGGAAATGAAAAGACGTCATTTTGGAAACAAAAAGGTACAACATGTTTTGCCATGACACTGATGCATGCATGAGACTACATCATAATTAGCGAATATCCAGAGTTTATATTGTATTCAGACGTCTTGGGAACATTTCAAGCATATTAACGATCTATTCTAATTTAGTCTTCTTGCTTTTCACACAACAACTGATACATCGTTTACAACATAAAATGAGAAGGAAGACGATAACGAGTGCGATCCCGACGATAAAAGCGAGGACGTCGAAGGAATGAAGCTGAATGAAGTTTAGCTCCAAGGCTCTGGTTCTCAAGTGCGACCCTCCAAATTTGAGGATGTGTTCAACCCAGAAGACCACAGTCTCTCCTGGCTGATTTTGCCGATCTTTGTAGATATCCGAGTACCGTCGTATATTCTTCAAGTAGCTGAAGAGGTAAATGAAAGAGAGCCACCGTTCTGGTAAAACTGTTAATGAATTTGATCAAGCTTAAGAAAACGACAATTGTGATACACCTTTGAACAATTATTATATCAGTGAACAATGTTGACAATAAAAACATGATTGAATGTTACAACAATACAAACAATAATACATAGAGATTCGCAAGGGATATTAACTCCATTACTTTGGATTGCACCTTAAAACTGTCAACTTTTTTCAAATGTGTGTAGCCTATGCAGGTAATTGCATGCGAAAAGTACCATTTCAAGCGATGAGCCCAAACTCCTTAAATATCAATGTGATTTGGCAGAGGTTCCACAATCATATTAGTCATTTACCTTGGGTTCTCGAGAACTTCGACTATCGCCTCTTTGACAGTCACGTACGATATGGAATCCTTTCTTAGCAGTCTCCCCATTCCTTTAGCAGTGACTCTGGCGGCGTTTGCGGGTTGTTCGGCGAAGATTGGCATGACGATCATGGGCACTTTGTGACGAATGGCTTCATAAATACCCGCTAGACCGCCATGGTACATCAGCAGCCGAACTTTTGGGTGACCTAATAGAAAGTGAATATTCCGGATTTATATTATGAGACTTTTTGTTTTCATTGTCAGTATGCATTTTCTATTTGATAAAAAATCTGACGATGGTATTTACACGATTATTAGTGTCGGAAAGAGAAAGCGAAAGAGAATATTTGAAACTAAATCTGTACTGTGGTACAATTGATCTGAAAACTTCTACAATTTCAACTCGAAATGAAAAAATGATAAACCTCATGAATTTGTCATTATGAGTTTTTCAAATAAGAATGAAATATGTTAAATTGTGTGCTCATCATATTTTGAAAAAAATATTGGTCTCTATGATGTCGACAACCAAGACACACGCAAACCCCACATCTGTCACCAGACAGAAAGCAGAAAAACTTGACAGAATATTAGTTATTTTCCAATCATAACTTTTTTAATTTTAACTTTCTTCATAAAAGCGAAGTTTCATAATATCGTTTTAATATAATAAAAAAAGGTTAATTCATAACGCGCACCTATACTGTATATTCTACTGCAGTTAATACTTGGTATTACCCCAGCATTCAATGAATAAATCCCACCGGGTACCATTTACCAGCTGCATCGAACGCAGCAAATGTGTGGGTGTGGGTGTGTTTTTTGGGGGGGAGGTTGTGTTTTTTTTTCTAAAGGAAAATAATGCCTGAAATAGAATTCGAAACCATGACCCTCTCATTGAAAGGCTAGAGTCATAACCACTACACCATGACACTTCGAGACATGAAAATGTGATGATTTCGTCAATTTGTTATTTTCTAATGGTACATTGAATCCAATTATATACCTAGTAGGTCGTTCTGTGGCATCCATTTTACAATCATGGTGTTGTTACCAAGGTTACGCGGACGTTGTCCGGTATAACGCCAGATGACTCTCTGTGGAAGATCACTGAAAACTCTCGCAAAAACTTCTGCCGTTTCTTGCCTTGGGAACTCACTGAAATGCGTACCCTGCACGTGTTTTAAAAAGAAATCCGTAAAATATCGCAGCCTCTTGGCTTTATTGGCATTTGCAATGACTTTGGTATTTTGCTAGTTACATATCTGATTAAAGCCTTGTTCTTCGTGTGCCATTGTCGCAGCAATATTTCAAATTCGATATTAAAATGCATGGGACCAATTGTGAAGGAAATTGAAAAAAAAGTCTCTGTATCATCTTTGTTAGGCCCTTTTTTCCCAAGCGAGTAAGATGGGGATTCTCGCAGTGGTTGTATATCAACAGAAATGACGAATGCCTGCGAGCGTGACGAATTTTGGATTTAACTGTGGGTCTAACAATTTGTAAAATGTTCATTTGGGGAAAATTTCATAATTCCGTTCTCGCAAGCAGTTGTTTTGCAAATTCGTCGCAAATAAATCTTTGACAATCTCTTTCTCCGCAAATGGTTGCTAACGTTTGCAGTCCCTAAGCATTTTGAACACGGGCAACCACGCGACTATGCGCCCCTAAAATCCATCCATTGTCACAATGTTCAAAAGTGTTTGTAACATTCGTCAGATTGGGTGGACGAAGCCAAACATCACTGCAGTTTTCAGGATTCGTTCCTCTGGGCGATGCTCGATGGCGATATGGTTAGTACAAGATCGACGAGTCATTATGAATAGGCGTATACGTATGCCCTGATTTCAAACATTAGCTTTGATAATATTTGAGACATTTTTAATCAGTTATCTGAAAGCTTAGCTATACTACTCACCAATGAGAAGAGGATGAAGCCATGCTCCCCCGACCCTTCTACAAAGTCTGCATATTGCTATGATTAGAGATAAAAGGTATAAGGGTAGTAGGAAAAAACAAAGGGGAGAGAGAAAAGATATTTAGAAATTCAGAGAATGCACTGAATCGTTTAGTTATTATATACCTTTATATTTAAAGAAATTTGATTCCTCAGGTTACATTAGCGAAAGTAAGGAGTTTTCACACTGGTACGCAGAATGCTTTTAAGAACATAGAAAATGTATCGTCAATTGCCCCTCACGCTTCCGATGAGAAATATTTGCAATTTTTCGTGAGCTCCAACACTAAGGATAAAACTAAAGTTCCGGTTCGCAAAGGACCCAAGCTGTTCATTGTTATTTGACGGGAATTTTCAATAAATTTTCTATATTCTTGGAAGCGTTCTAAGTGGCATTGCGAAAACATAATTCCACCGCGATCCCTTTCTAGGGGTACGATGAGAACATTTTTAACCTATACGTGCATGCGTGTTAAGTGCTTAGAGTTAGGAGTTGTTATATAGGGAACCTAATTCACCTGGTGCAAGGTGTTTTTTTTGTTTGTTTGTTTTTACTTTGATATGTTTTGAATTATCATACTTCATATACAATGTGTATTTTTCATAATGATTTTAAGCTGTGAAAATTGTATTCGTTTTGCTATTTTTGAGGAAATGAATGAAAAGAAAAATGTATTGAACGTGTGATCAATATACTGGATATCCTTTTTAGATGCAAAAGAACTAATTTGGTTCATTAAGGAGACGATCTCATTACTTTTGAGTGATATTTGCATCTTTTCAGAGTGGATTTTTACATCTTTTTTGAGTGAAAGTGTCAACAAGATGCACATCCAATCAGATGGAGCTGTATACATACACTCGACAGGCTCTATAGCGTAGGCGGATCCAAAGAGGGGGGGAGCGAGGGGCCCGCCCCCCGCCCCCCCCCCCTCTATTGGCAGAGCAAAAAAAGGCAAAAGGGGAAAAGAAAGAAGAATAAAGAAAGGAGGAAAAAGAGAAGAGGAAAGTTAAGAGGAAGACGAGTGAATAAAATAAGGTCGGGGTAAACTTGGAAAACAATTTTTACAAATATTTCATGTCAGTATAATTATTTTAAAATTTTCGCTCGCGCTTCGCGCTCGCATTGTCTATTCAATGAGATACATATCTGGCTCAAAAGGCTTATATAAATATCTTTAGATATAACGTTTTGAAGTAAATATACAGAAAATATTTCAATTTTGTTTGATTCACCAATTTATTTTTGTAAGTGCTCTGTCTATTTTAAGGTGTGAATATATATCAACATTTTGCAGCTTGCGCTGTGCGCTCGCATCATTTTATAGGCCTACCTATCGCTTTGTTTATTCCATAAGATTTTCAAAATATCCCTTTTCAGGTGTGCGCTCGTATTTAGATTGGTGAGTTATGTATACCTATATATCAATTGTATAACTCATTGATTAAAATCCCGCTTTTATTACAGTTTATTAAAACATTTTGGCTCGCGATTTGCGCTCGCATTATTTGTCAAAAATATATCAACCCATGAATCCTATTCATGAATACAAAGCGCTTAAAATATCCAGTTTTCAGGCCTCAATGTCAATAAATTTCACGCACTCGTTAGGCTTATTATTATTATAACATTTTTTAGGAATTCCTAGTAACTGACTTGTCCCCTTTTCAGAAAGGGATATCGACAAGTTTCATATCGCGCTTAGGGAGCGGAATAGTAAGATAAGTCTTCATTTTCATATGATGGCAAAATATCCTTAGGCCTAGAATGTCCCGATCAAAGGTCAAAATGATAATAAAATATCAGCTCGCGCTTCGCACTCGCATCATTTATTGATTGCTATCCACATCTTTCTCAAAAATTTTCCTACACAGTGCTTTAAATATTGCTTAAATTGACCCTTTTCATATTGCATATCAAATATTATCTGCTCGCGCTACGCGCTCGCCTTATTAGCTTTCATGATAAAAAATGAAATGTATTCAGAATCTGTCTAACACGCGCACGCATATTTATTGAAATACGCAGCTTGATCTTTTATCATAATGTGCTAGAATTATCCAGTTTCAGATCAGAATATCTAAAATTTTCTGCTCGCGCTTTGCGCTCGCATTATTAATGTAGGAAGATACCAAATTATGCCCATCCTTTTTCAGGATTTATAAAACATAAATAAAGTGTGCCGTTTTTAGGTTTGAAATCTAATTTTTTTCCTCTCGCGCTTCGCGCTCGCATAAATTGTTTGGTTATATACCCATACCGTTCATGATTACAAAAAGTTCATAGAACGTAATTTTTAGGTCGGAATGTCAAAATTTTCAGCTCGCGCTTCGCGCTCGCATTATTTATTCGTTGAAATATGTATCATCTTAATGGCTAAATGCAAAAAGTCCCTAACAGGTCCTTTTGCGACAAGGCAGGAATGCATATTTCTGCTCGCGCTTCGATCGCGCTCGCAGTAATTTTCTACTTATATACGCATCTTCTTCAGGTGTAACATTGCCCAGAATGTTCCATTGTCAGGACAAATTACTACATGAAATAAAAATTAAAAAAATTGTGCTTGCACTCCGCGCTCACACTGTTTAAACAGGGCTAATGAGATTATTATACATATGTTGTTTATAAGAATGAAGCTAAAGAATGACTGTTAGGATCCGCCCTTGCTATAGGGATGTTCAGTTCACCCCAGTGGGATTGGTCCCTAGTATCACCCGAAATGAAAGTGATTAGGAACTATATATAGGCTTTTGCATTCAGAAAGTATGTTTACCTCTGGTAGGGGCTTTAGGGGTACGTCAATAAGACCTCCTAGTCCAACGAGGTTCGGTACAGTTGGTCGGGGAAAATCAAGGGCGTAGCTCGACATGCCGAACCACAACTCTGCCGAAGCCTGTAGCTCTTGAATGCTTTTCCCCGGTGCGATCCCATGTTTTTCTTTAACCTCGTTCAAAGCGCGAAAGTGTGGCCATTCAAACATGTGCCTGACAAGATTGTGCTCGAAAAAATTTGCAACACGCTCTAAAAAAGACATCTTGTCAGTGAATGGGAAGACAGCGTTGAAGGGGACGTAGGATGATGGGCTGGGGATGCCCAGGGTATGCTCATTAAACAGGGGATATCTTGTCCCGGTTGTTACCGCGATGTGGGGAATCCCCAGGTAACTACTGAGCATAGCTTCACACCCATCAAAGGCATCACCGATGAGGATATCAAATTTAGCCTTCGTGAGCTTTGCAAGTGCCGCAGAGTCCTCGAAGAGACTCTCACAACCGGATCGCATCAAATAGAAAACAATTCCAAAGGCCTTGAAGGCTCCCCGAAAATCTGGCTCGAACGCGAGGTTGTTGAAATCCTTCTCAAGTTGTTCTCTTGGTGGTAAATCAGGTGGTAACTCGAAGTGATATTGGACGGAGGTGCGAAAGTCATCCTTCTTGAATCCTTTGGTTCCGGCGTAAGAGCTGGTTAAGATGGTGATCTCGTGGCCGCGCTGTTGAAGGTGTCTCCCAATGGCGGCCAAACCCAGGGCATGACTGCTGGCCATCGGCATGGTTATAGTTATGATTATCTTGGCACCCATAACCAGAGGAGCCGTACTGATGATGAGTAGAAGTGATACCAAGCTTAACTTCATTGTGTTACTGCATCACTTTCTTCAGGTTCGATATTGTGGGGTTATATCTTTCTCTTATCTTCTGATTCCTCTCCTGAAGAAAGTACATGGTAATAAAAAAAAGCATTCATAATCTCTAAATAGTTGTAACAGCTGGATTAAAACGCTCTTTGCTTGAGGATACAAAGTGCTGCTCTTATTACACTGGATAAAGCTTCTCTACTGAACCCGGTCAATATAAGCTCCTCCCTATTCTTAAATCGTCACCATTTTTTATCAATTCAAACAACATTTTGAAGACCTATAATCTCTCATGTACACTAGACTTATATCGAGAAAGTATCTGCCGGTTAATTCATATAGGCCTATATTCAATGGGACGGCATCTCAGAGCCGCTTTGTATCTTAAAAAAAAGGTGCAATAGAAATATATTATCATTACTATGGAATGACCCTTCGACCCTGAGCCAATCGCTTGATCCATGCTTCTACAGGACCTTCCTTCCATATCAGAGCCGAATCTAGAGAAGGTTAGAACCAGGTAACCCCGGGCAGGTAACCTTCAAACCTACACCTCAAGGGCTGCAAACCAAGAGTGCATGATGGTATGGTGATTTTTGCTTTGTCACATTGGGGCAGGGGCGTCGATCCATTTTTCAGATGGGGGGGGGGGAATCATCAACTTTCCAAAGGCAAAGGCAATATATATATATATATATATGACTCATGAGATAGAGACACATATCTCAGCAACAAATCAATGCGAGCGCGAAGCGCGAGCTGAATTTTTTTTAATATACTGACCTGATAACAGAAAAAAGGTGTTTAGGACTGTTTGTAGTAATTCATGAGAATACACTACACAGATAATGCGAGTGCCAAGACCGAGCTGAGACTCAAGCATTTTTGATACCAATTATTAAGATGGTTATTTAAAAAACAAACAATGGATGCGAGCGCGAAGCGCGAGCTGAAAATTTTGATATTTCGATCTGAAAATATTGAGTTTTTAATAAAGAACAAGATAAATAAAATAAGATCCAACAAAAGATTATTGCAAATCGAAGCGGGAATTCTTTTGGGGTTTAAAACTGAAAACGGGTCATTTTGTTTATCTATTTAATCATGAAAAATAAGGATTTTGCTATAGAAATAGTGCGAGCGCGAAGCGCGAGCTGAAAATTTATATATTCCAATCTGAAAATCAAACATTTTAAGCACGATTTTAAATAAAGAATGAGTTGTGTATCTCAGTCTCGCTTGCTGATTTCTGTGTAACATCACAATCTTATTTTATTTTTTGCACATGCGGAATTATTGGGGAGGGGGGGGGCAAAACGATATGTTTGCCCCCCCGAATATTTACATTGGTGGGGAGATGCCCCCCCCCTGCCCCCATGATCGACGCCTCTGCATTGGGGAAGGGATTATCGGCACATTTGACATCCTATATTCGAATAGCCCCATGTTTTGGTCAACGAGAACAAAGTTTTTGACAAATCGAACCTCTCTCGAACTGTCAAAGTTACAGGGCCGTCGCCAGGGGGGGGGGGTGCGGAGGGTGCGAACGCACCCCCCTTCAGAACCAAAAAAAAAATAAATAAATAAAAAAAAAAATAATTAAAAAATAAATAAATAAAAAAAAAAACCGGAGGGGGGGGGTAGGGATACTTGAGGGCTCTTTTGAAATAGATCTGGCCGGCGGGCTATATAACTGCCTGAAATTGAGTTAATACGTTGTTTTTTGTGTTTTTGTGGGTTTTTTTCATAAAAAGCACCCCCCCTAGAAAAAAGCTGGTGACGGCCCTGAGTTACAACCGTAAAACTGTTGCAATCTTTTCAATCTACACCGACACATAATCTATATGGCGCCCGTTGGGCCTTTCCAATTAACCCACATCTACTATATTACGCCTTAATCTGTAGCACATTTCAAACTTTAAAAAAAAAAAACCGGAGGGGGGGGGTAGGGATACTTGAGGGCTCTTTTGAAATAGATCTGGCCGGCGGGCTATAACTGCCTGAAATTGAGTTAATACGTTGTTTTTTGTGTTTTTGTGTTTTTTTTTCATAAAAAGCACCCTCCCTAGAAAAAAGCTGGTGACGGCCCTGAGTTACAACCGTAAAACTGTTGCAATCTTTTCAATCTACACCGACACATAATCTATATGGCGCCCGTTGGGCCTTTCCAATTAACCCACATCTACTATATTACGCCTTAATCTGTAGCACATTTCAAACTTTAAAAAAGGCAAAATGTATGCATGTTTGTGAGCAATCTTATTAGAAACGACTCATGTCATGATTATGAAATGGGGTGAATATGCGTAAGATTTAACCCTATAGTGTCCACAATCATTTCATGTCCATAAAAAACTTTCACACAGATCGTGTGTCTGAACTAGAGAGATTTTTAAAATATTTCATGTAATGTTATATGACTTATTGAAGTTTGCAGGCCCGATGTTCAGTGCCATTGAAGTTGAACAAGTTCTACCTTTCAAAATATCTATTACCACAAACAAAGCCTATATGTGAGTCACTGTAGCCCATTTCATTTTGTAATATTAAAGTTCAAGTCTCTAAATAATAATTGTTTTGTGTATCGTATTGATATAGTTGAGTAAGCTTACTTACCAATCCTGAAATTGCTGATCTACATGGAGATCTAAGTTATTAACTGCACGTTGAAGCTGAAAAATGAAGTTCATGGACGCTAACGTGCATAAAGGCACTAAGAAATTGACTGTAGCTTGTACGTGAGCACACACTGAACTGCTGACCCACTGAGCATGCTGAGTAACACCGAATGCCACGGATATGCATTTTTTACATTCATGTATGACGTATCCGGGTATGTAATACTACCCAGTTTCCGATAGTTGTTCGGGAGGGGGTGGGGGGGAGGGTTCCAAGAAGGGGTAGCTAATCGGGCGGAATGGGGTATGAGCCGAGTCGGCAAATGATTTGTAAGAAAATTTGAAATTCTAAATTTCTTTTTAAGACATGGAGGTGGCAGAACAGGCCCGACACAACTCAACACGGCAGAACATAATAGGGCACTCTTGACATAGGAATGAGTAATATTTATCATTCTTTCGATCGACTGAAACAAACACAACAAAGTCCAAAATTATCATGATCAAATACCCTCAAGCTTCTATTTTTTACGATAACATTTCACTTTTCAAACAATGGAACGTTTTAGAAATGATGTGTATTTCACCGAGAGAGAGAGAGATGAGAGGGGGAAAGAGACAGCTAGAAGGGGGAGAAAGAGAGTAGATACATTCTGCATGTTCTGGTTACCCATTGAAGGTCAAACCCACCCCCAAAATATTGAAGTTTCTCTTATTTTTCACAAAATCTGTGATATGTACAACTCAGTGACATGCAAATTAGACAGTCGATGATATCCCTCACTATTTTTTTTTAATTTTAATTATATAATAATTATTTTTTTTACAGATTTGACAGTAAGAATCAACTTGACTGAACCATATAGTATTAAACAAATGCTAATTGCAAATGTTTAGGGAGGGATTAATTTTTGTTTTACTTGAACGGAAAAAATATAATATTTCAAATACAAGAGAAATCGCAAGTAGATGACATCATCAGTCTCCTCATTTGGATACCGACCAGGATGTGCATATATCTGTTTTGTGAAACTGAGCGAAATTTAAAAATGCCAAAACTTCCTTATATTACATCCGATTTTGGTGAAATTTTCAGTGTTATGTTTTTGTTTGGTGGACTTGTCCGTTAAGAACCTGAGTAGAGAGTGGAATATGTCTTCGTCATAATAAAGGACACGTGTATGGGATTGAAAAACGCATTCAAAGTCTGGGGACTCATCAACCGATCCACAACGCCTCTCTTCATAAAAAATATAAACATTATACCAAAAGTAATACTGTTCACTAAAACAAATGGCCCAACTTTTTAACGAAACGAGTTTGAGTAAAACTACTTACATCTATTAGAAGTACATCTTTTGACTAACGAGTACTACTTGAATTTATCCGTCAAGTCATATAGGAATGAACAGACATGATATGAAATTGCCAGTTGTAAATGTTCACTTGTACCATACTGAAAACAGGGGAAGAAAAGCGAAGAAAAGGGGAAGAAAGTAGAAGGTATAATTGAGGGAGGTCTTAGTCGTATAACTGTAATATCCTTAATATATACAATTAAGAAAAAAATTACGTCATATTGTGCTTGTCTTACCCCACCCTCATCACCCGCTTCGCTGGTACCACTCTTGCATACAATAATTTAAGGTGGTTCTTGATAATCTGGAAGCTTGTCAGAGGCAAACTAGGGATAGCAACAAACATTGTATGCATGCAAACCGGGTTCTAGATAAAAGAAATCAAAGAATACTTAACAGTGGCCGTGGACATGGTGAAAGGGATTTGAGAGTAAGGGGTGGTTGAACATACAAATATGCACATTTAGATGGTAATAATCACGTTTTTATACGCGGTTTCTGGAAAAAAAAATGGGGCTGAAGCCCGCGCAGTCCCCCCCCCCCCCCGGGTAAGCAGCCACTGACTAAACTGCTCCCAGAGGCCCACGTACGTGAACCATCAGGTGAAATGTAAATGTATATATAATGGATGTCTTATTTTGCAAAACGATCCAAACCCTCAAAAATAGTAAAATTATAGTGAAAAACTCGATTACATTGTCTATTTTTTTATTATGATTTCATGCAGTTTTAATATCAAATAATTCAAATCTTGTAAGATTTGTTTGATCACGTAATAAAACTTAATGCTTACCCCTTAAGAAATATAATAAAAAATATATACAAAGTTGTTAACAATACAATCATATTTAACTGCATTTCTTAAAGGGATTGTCATGATTGTGCGGGCTGAAATTATGTACAGTTTATTAAAAAGAGTAGAATTCACTGAGCAAAACGCCGAAAATTTCATCAAAATCGGATAACAAATAACAAGGTTATTGAACTTTTAAATTTAGCAATATTTTGTGAAAACAGTCGTCATGAATAGGTGGCCTGATGATGTCACATCTCCACTTGTTCTTTTGTATTTTATTATATGAAATTAGGTTTATTCAATTTTTTTCCTCCAACAACTAGAAAAATTGGACTGACAACTGATAGTGCATTAGATATGCATTGCTGCAACTTATTTAATTATAAGGGAGACCTATTATTCACACAAGTATGAAAAAATATGATTTTATGTAATAGCATAAGAAAACGGAAAGTGGAGATGTGACATAATCAGCCCACCTAATGAATATTCATGACGACTGTTTTCACAAAATATTGCCAAACTTAAAACTTCAATAACTTTATTATTTGTTATCCGATTTTAATGAAATTTTCGGCATTTTGCTCGGTGAATTCTACTCTATGTATTAAGGTAATAATATTTTCAGCCCGGACCATCCCTTTAAGACAATCTAAAGTCAAATTTTGATAAGATACGCTAACATAATTATTACAAGCTTTTGTAAAGATAATTATAGAATTCATATCACCGAAAACATTTCACTCGAGTTCTGAAGAGAACATAGTCTGGTTTCTTTTTTAAGGTATAGAAACATAATTTCTCGAATACAGCTTATCAAATCTCTTATCTTTCAAAGTTGACTAGATTATTTTGTTTTGGGCGTGCGAGAAAGCTTAAAATAATGGCTATACATTTTGATCATCCGGAAGAAGGTTTGTATTCACCCTGAGTTGTATTAGTGCACATATTGTGACAAATTATAGGAAAAAATGCATAGTGGAAAAATGATTAGAACGGCGCTCATTGTCCAGGCGGTAGTAACTTTTCCATCCAATGGTAACTTCCATCGCATTCTTGAATTTGATTGGCTGTTGATCAATTGTGGTAATACCATTGGATGTCCAAGTTATGCAACGGGGTCCTTGTGTAACGTATCTTTCGATGCGTGGCGCTATGCCAAATAGACGCTTTAGTTTCAACTAAACAGTACCAGATAGACAACCTCACCTGAGTCGTGTATGGCAAAATGTAGATCAATACCTTGACAAAGGACATGCGCTGCCTACAGTGCCGTAATAGGATTTGACCCCGAACTTTGTGGAGTAAGGGTCCTGCGAAATATCTACTGGAGCACAGCACCTCTGCAACGCCAAAATGTCAATTCTTGAAGTTATTATTCAACTTTTATTTTCTCTCTGTTAAAGCAACAAGCGATATATCGTTTAAAACATGAAACGAGAAGGAAGGCGATAACGAGTGCGATCCCGACGATAAAAGCGAGGACGTCGATGGAATGAAGCTGGATAAAGTTAAGCTCCAAGGCTCTGGTTCTCAGGTGTGACCCTCCAAATTTGAGGATGTGTTCAACCCAGTAGACCACAACATCATCTGGATTGGACTGGGTATCTCTGTAGATTCTAGAGATTCGTTGGACGTTTTCTTTGTAGCTGGAAAATAAAAAGAAATTACAGTATGCCGTAAATATGATCTTCTCCCTCTATTATGATTATATGCGAAGTAAACTAAATCGACTAAAAAGAAATTGGCCACTGAGGAAAACGTATGAACATGAGAATATTGGCCTTCTACCCCTCCCCCTTATCGTATGATCTCACATGTTAATTGGCAGCAAAATGAAAATATATGAAAAATTGGCCATTCTGTGTCTCTTCCAACGTTTTATAACTTAGAAATTCAAAGAATATGGCAAAATACATCTATTATCGGTTGATCTGAACTACAAGACTTTACCGAAAAAACCCTCTCTTTCCATTATCGAAATACATAACTGATAGAGCTATGTCATTGAGCAAAGCATCCGAGTTTCTACCATTCTCCGAAGAACATTTTCTCTTCTGTTCACCCGAGAGCCGTACGCGACTGAGCGTCCGTCCAAACATAGGTCAATGGTCCAAAGAGCTGGAAGCTTGAAGCTTTTCTTTTCACGCATCTAGTTCTACAACACGTGGTTAGACTATGTTTACGAGTGAGACAGAATGTCCTCGGGTTGAGGTCAGCTATAGGTCGCACGCGACAGAGATCTGTCACTTCAGGTCGCACGCGACTGGGTGTCTGGCCCAAAGGTCTGGCCTTACCATTATGTAATAGAAGGAAAATCTCTGTCTACGATCGGATTAAGTCTGACTTCAGCTGAATGCAAGGAGGACACGCAGGTAATCAGGATGAAAACAAGATCGTGAACTACGCCAAGAGCTGTGCGATTTCAATTTTCTGACACACCTGAGACGGCTTAGCTTTGCTCGCCATTTAGGCCTACACTGAATATCCAGGTAGGAAAGTACAAAGAAATAAAATCTTAATTCGTGAAGATATGATAGTGTCCAATCCCAAATGAAAAATGTATATCAAAATGAAGCAAAACATTGTTATTTTTTTTTTCGATCGGACACTAAAGCTGTTAGGAGGCATAACGTCGCAGCTCATCGTTATTCGGTCAAACCAACTTGTCAGCCCTCTTTAAAGGTCAAGTCCACCTCAGAAAAATGTTGATTTGAATCAATAGAGAAAAATCAGACAAGCACAATGCTGAAAATTTCATCAAAATCGGATGTAAAATAAGAAAGTTATGACATTTCAAAGTTTCGCTTATTTTCAACAAAATAGTTATATGAACGAGCCAGTTACATCCAAATGAGAGAGTCGATGATGTCACTCACCCACTATTTCTTTTGTTTTTTATTGTTTGAATTATACAATATTTCAATTTTTAAGAATTTGATGATTAGGACCTCCTTGCCTGAAGCACAAAATGTTAAAATAATGAAATTCCACGTGTTCAGGGAGGAATGAAACTTCATTTCACATGACAATGACGAGATAATCAAAACATTTCATATTTCATATAATAAAATACAAAAGAAATAGTGAGTGATGGCATCAGTTCCCTCATTTGCATACCGACCGAGATGTGCATATCACTGTTTTGTGAAATGAAGCGAAACTTTAAAATGTCATAACTTTCTTATTTTACATCCGATTTTGATGAAATTTTCAGTGTTATGCTTGTTGAATTTTTCTCTTTTTATTCAAATCAAGTTTTTGTTGGGGTGGACTTGTCCTTTAAGAAGCTAGATCCGCCACCGTAACCCTTTCGTGATTGTACCATATCCCCTGCGCCATCGGATGCATTGTTATCATTGGTGAGCTCTGAGGATTCTAGTTGTGCTCGGTATCTCTTCCCGATAAATTATCATTCTATAGGAGTCGAAATAGAGTTCATAGCATAACATAATATAAGGCAGGTGTTTCATAAAGCTGTTGGTAAAGTTACGCACGACTTCACAAAAGACTGTGGAACATGTTCTATGTTTAGGTGCTATAAGTCAGATATATAGGGATATATCATTCAGCACAAGAAGGGGTCATGCGTAAAGTCACCCTAACTTGCGAACAGGTTTGAAGTTCATGGAACACACACCTGAACCTGGTACGCATTGGTGAAGCGACATTTGCTCCGGCGGCAATTGCTCCGGGCTTTATTTCGTCTGAGGTATAGGGTTAGGGTTGCAACCCAGCGGAGCAATGTCATGGAGAATATCTAATATTGACTGAAGTATTACAGAAGTTCAATGAGGTTCAGCGGGATTAGAAATCCGGACCTACCAAGAACCTACCTTGGATTTGAAAGTACCTCCGTCACCACAACGTTGACTGTCTCGTAAGAGATCGCATCCTTCTGAAGCCGTTTCCCTATTCCTCTGACGACTACCTTGACAGCATTAGATTCTTGTTCAGCAAATATTGGCATGATTACCATGGGAACAGCGTGATAAATGGCCTCCAAGATTCCTTTAGCGCCACCATGGTATACCAACAGTCTGGCTTTTGGGTGACCTAGAGTTCATGATATCACAAGATATCTGTTTTATATTTGATCTTTGATTATGATCGGGCTATTGGTGACCTAGAATTCGTGATCTTGCAAGATTCTGACTGCTTGATCTTTGATTTGATATGATATTTGAATATCTATAATATTATATTTATCCTCAATGCTCAATGCAATTTCTTATTTGATTTTGATATTTGATATCTTATTCAGCATCTATTGTTCTTATAATGATTTTTAGTAATGAGCTGGGTAAATACTTAAACGCATGTCAACCAACTTGCACGAGTTGGATAAACGGGAATATGAGATGATGGAAAACCAATTATTACCAACAAGGTCATTTTGCGGTATCCAGTCGACCAACATTGTGTTGTTACCAAGGTTACGAGGGCGTGGTCCGGTATAACGCCAGATGACTCTCTGTGGAAGCTCGCTGAAGACTCTCGCAAAGGCTTCGGTCATTTCTGGGTTAGGAAGCTCAGTAAAATGAGTACCCTAAAGGAATCAAGATTGACAGAACAAAACAGAGTATGATGTTTGAAGGTTTGCATGGTGGCATGTACAATTGCTGATGTGGTTTACGGTACACCATGTGGAGTGTTATAGAAACAGTGGATAGAAGAAGGGGATAGGCGAGAGAGTGGAGATTTGAGAGTAGAGTATTCTTTCTTGAAAATAGTCCTGAAAAGGACTGTAAACCAGAAGGAATGTTGAGTGAGAACAGCTTGAGTAGTAGAGCTGGTGAGGAGATGCTGGCTTGAGTCGGCGAGTAGAGATGATGAGTAGTAGAGAGACTCGACGTTTCGGACAGGTTGACTGTCCGTCTTCAGAGTATGAATTCAATCTTAATTTCTAAAGTTTTGAAGGATCTTGTCATCATGTACATTGGCATACATATAATATGTGAATGAGTGTATAACTTAATAAAAAGTTTTCAACAATAAAATTAATAATAATAGTATACTGAAGATGATAATAATAATAATGGTAATGATGATGATGATAATAATGATACATTGTGACTTATATAAACCCACTATGTAGAGTGCTCAAGGCACATGAAGAAATTAAGAAGTAAAAAGAAAAGTTTTATGAACATTTTTAAAGACTCAACAGATTTTCAAAAAATCTTTTCCCCAAAATTTTTTTGAAACTTTAGAACCACAAGCAAATAAGATGCTGAAGAGCGTAGAGATCAGATCTAGTTGATATGTAATGATTGAAAAAAGGAAAGATTTAACACTACTCACTAAAGAGAACACAATAAATCCATGTTCGCCGGATCCCTGGACGAAGCTTTCGAAATCCTTCAGAAAATGACAGAAAAGAGGATTAATCATCAAAATAATAATAAAATTATCTCCAAAAATGTCTTGTTCGTGGAGGAATAGATCATTTTTAATTACATTAAAATATTTATTTCATTAACCATATAACCGTTTCAAAACCACATAAAAGCCAGCAAGCTTATTATCCTTTTTTAATCCAGTATTTATGACTTACCACAATCACAATGGCTACCCTCTCTTAATAGTAAATACTAGCTGTTTTGACTTTTATAAAACTGCCGTATTTCCATTTTGCCCACATGGTCAACTTATAACTTTTATCATTAAGTGGGTCTTCACATAAGCCTTGCTCAAATAAAATTATCGGCCCGACAAGACGTAAATATTTTTCATTTATTGGTTTCCGCAACACTTTTTCATAAGAACATTAACAAACAAAATACAATAATAATATACATATAACTGAACAGCAAAACATAGAAAAAAAGTGCATTTTTTATTGAAACATCGATTATTAGAAGGTTGCAGGGGTTGGCACTATAAGCAAAGCTTGACTGCGTGGCAACCCCAGAAAACGATAATTATTATTCTTACTACATATCTAACGTAAGGGTGCAGGTGCATAATGGCGGGGGAGGGGGGGGGGAAGGCTTGGTCCTCATAATGTATGCTTCATTTCGATTCTTATAGTTGTTTTTTTTTCTGTTTTTGAAATCATGTGTTTCATGAGATATAGCATATTAACTTTGTGAATATTTATTCAATAATAGTGATTTAATACCTTTTTTGAAAGGAGAAGTGAATCTTAACTGTTTCATTGAACTTGGCAATGTATTCCATATGTCAGGCCCATGATGTCTCAGTGTTTTATGTGCTAATAGTGTTCTAGGATTTCTAAGTGAATATTCTGACAAGTCCGTGTTGGATATGAATGTAAGTTGTTATTGTATGAAAAGAAATCGGTAAATACAGAAGGAAGCAATTTGTAATGATATTCATACATAAATATTGATTTATTGAACTGCTGTTTCCATTTCTGAATGAGGGATCTCCTGAACAATGGTACACAAGTTATTGGCGGGTAATTTTGGCTGCATATTTAGACCACTTCCATAGAGTGAAAAGTTTGCAAAGCAAGCTGTTATGATCAACCCAGAATAGCTGATTTGTAGTATCAGGGATGTTGTTGCGTATCCCTGGTAGTATCACGTAAGAATATAATGATCAAGGCCATTTGCCATATGTAGAACTTTTCCCGACAGATTTTTCTCTGGTATTTTCTTCTTTTTTCCACGAGATAGGGTACCAGGTCATGAAATTTGCCAATCTCTGACACGGACAGTCAGAGTGTTCCATGACATTTGCTCCGGCGACAGTTAGTCAGAGACCAATGCTTCCCAGACAATCAAGCTTTCACTTATACCATAAATCCTAGGATCTATGGTAGGATCCATGCCTATACTTTTAGAATTGGCATTTAATCAGTGGTGACAACTTTCATGAAACAACCTCAGTTTTAATATTTTCAAAAAAACAGATAAGTCGGGCATCAATTACCTTTTCGAGTGGCTCTGCGGGGGTATCCCCAGTATTTCCGACGGCCACCCAATTAGGGGCGGTGGGATGGGGGAAATCGAAAGCAAAGTTCGTCATGCACAGCCATAACTCTGCCCGACCTAGAAGATCAGGAATGTTTTTCCCTGGAGCGATATTGTGCTTTATTTTGACCGTGTCCAAAGCTCTGAAATGGGTCCACCCGATGATGTTGATAAAAATGTGATGTTCAATAAAACTTAAAATGCGTTCTCCGAAAGACATCCTATTTGGCAGAGGGAAATTACCAAATGGTACGTACGACGGTGGCATGGGGATACCATACACGCGTTCGTTGAATAATGGATATCTCTCAGCAGTTGTAACCGCAATGTAGGGCAATCCAAGGTAACTACTAAGCAGCACGTCACAACTGTCAAAGGCATCACCGATGAGGATGTCAAAGTTTGATTCCTTGAGCTGAGCAAGTGTTCGTGAGTCGTCAAAGAGACACTTACAACCATGTCGTATCACGGTAAAAACCCACCTTAACACCTTAATTTGCTTTGTCCCACTCGACTCGAAAGCAAGATCAAGGAACTCCTTTTCAAGTTCCTCCTTCGGTGGCAGTTCTTGAGGATACTCGAATTTGTATTGGATGGACCGGCTGTAGGTGTCATCCGAAAAACCATTTGTTCCTTCGGAAGAACTTGTGATGATGGTGACATTGTGGCCGCGTCTGGTTAGAGCTCCTGCTATGTCTGATAAACCTCTGGCATGGCTACTCGGTACAGGTACAAGTAAGGATACGGCAATATTAGCACCCTTCACTATGTATACGACATAGATGATGAATATTGTGACCGTTAAACTGATCCAGATCTTCATCGTGACTTCCTCGGCGTTACGGCCAGTTG
Organism: Lytechinus variegatus; assembly: GCF_018143015.1. Classification (NCBI taxonomy): domain Eukaryota; kingdom Metazoa; phylum Echinodermata; class Echinoidea; order Temnopleuroida; family Toxopneustidae; genus Lytechinus; species Lytechinus variegatus. Next base: position 63,871,463 of record NC_054741.1, read on the forward strand.
AAGTAATCCAACTTCTCGATCAAGACAGTGCAGGTCTATTCAATGCTGGATAAGTAGTAGCATTCATTGAATATTTATTAGCATGATTAGGGGAAGTTTTTCATATGAGGGTCCATAATTATGCACAACTCATTAACACGTGACATTTCACCGAAGGCTAACCGTGAACTTCCTTTATTCGAAATGCACATCCTCGAAGGAGTCTTTATACCATGCCCACAACATGATATTACAGCCACATTAGCTCATTCACCATCCTGATGGATTTTACTGATTATGACAACCACAGAATTATACACCATCGAAATTATGGCGTTATAGGGCAGAAACAGCTGAAACATTAACACGTACCGTCATTCCCTCGATCTATCGGTGTTCCAAGTCTATATATAGAGGACCCTTTCCACTTGGGATTGACTGACATCACACCCGGGACATCACATTTCAGACGAGATACTATACGGATCAGATCTTCTGGAACTTGTACTAGAATCGTAGGTACTCAAAGTGAATATAAAAAGCAGGAACTGACAGTATATGATATGCAAGTAACGCCAAACCCCCCTCTCCCCAACCATATCTTCGTCATTTATACATGTGTGTCAATGGTTCTGCATACCATGACCTCTCCTTTTTATAATGTTTATTGAGGCTGAACAGACATGTAAATAGTACAATGAGATACAATACGCCGCATGCGTATACAGCTAGTCTACAACTGTAGACCCACTGTGACGTATAACTACGAGTGACTAGACAGTTGACAGTACTCAAAACAAAAAGACTCGGTGACGCAGAATTTCCAGTTATCATACGATGCATCAAGTACACCATCAAGCATGCGACCTAGCATACCATCGAGCATACCATCGAGCATACCATCGAGCATGTTCAATCTGTAGCATAAAAATATAAACAAACAATAATAAGCATCTGTATATATGCAATTACATTTTACAATTATGTACTTGCATGAGATAAATAAATAGTCTAAGTATTGCACAAATTAATTGTGACGTTTGAATCTTGCATAAATAAATATTCTGGTTTTCTGTAACAAATTTACCTTTTATGTTTTGTCAATGTGTTCAAAGAACCTTGAATAAACTTTGCTACATGTGATTAAACAAAACCTTGACTTTGTCTCATTTGTTCTTTATATAAACGATGATACTTAAATCAATATAACCTTGCCTCTAAACGACTTTCATACTCTGAGGCATTAATAACTAGCAATAACTTTATTCAATCCAATAACCACGCTTTCATTTCACCTATGTGTTATTTGCAATTATCAGGGCTTTCAAATGCACCAAAACTGGCTTTAATGCCTTATTTCCAAACTTATAAATGTACTTTATCTATTTCAACAACTTAGAACCAAACGCAGCTAACAAAGAACACTTGTTTGACATTCCGTTTCGTTTACAGCTCTAAACATGAATAGCCTACTATGCACTGTGTGCGAGATTACCACACAGTACCGTACCGATATGCTATTACGCAACACTCTTCATGTGCATGTCCAATTACCTATCAATGTACAATGTCAATATACGTTTATCACACGTGTATTCTATACGTGAACTCCAAACACTTTCACCAAAGTTATGAGCTAGATTAACAACAAATTAATTATCGTCGAGAGTTAATTTTGGTCTCATATATTCTGTTATGCATTACATTAAGAAAATATTAAGGTCTTTTTACTTACAACATTGGACTTGTACCGATTATCTTGAATTCTACTGTAAAGTCACGACGGGCTGAACTTTAAATCTTTGTCGATCTTGGCAAGGCAAATTTCCAGCGCCCTCTATCGACCCAGATATATAATGCTAGAACTCAATTAGCGTCTCTGACGTCATGCTAAATATTTCAAAGAAAAAATACACTTTTTAAATCTTACACACCGGCCCCTTAAATGCGTAGACACAACGGAGCATTTATCAACTTTTCTTTTACAATTGAATTTTACACTATCTTGCTTCCCTTTAAATCACTTGAACTGACTGGTAAAAAACAAGAACTCACTGAACTTCAAATACCTTTAAATTGTATGTACCTGAATATAAATAATAGCATGCACTATTTGCTTACGTACACGTAGTTGTCTTCGACAACAATTGAAATCGATAACTCCTTTTAAAATATGGCAGTCTAGAAAATAATTCAATTCAAACTTTAACTGCCTGTGACCTAGAGACATTCAGTTATGCTCAAGAAGATAATGCATTGCTTTCTCCCTGCAATCAACTATAAAACATTGTCACCTTAAAACATAAATTAAATTAGTGTGTCCTATCATTTTTCAAACATTGTGTTACCTATTACACAATATCATATCCTTTTCTGGGTCTTCACAGACTGAAATTAAATTCTAGCTGAGCATACAGTATATACACAAAATATAAATCGAACGTAATGCATCTTCAATGCTTACAACTCATTGAACATCTCCAAGTATTGTCTTTTCCTGCAAAACACTTGAATTGAGTTGGAGTTGTAAAACTTAAAACTGAACCTGTTTTTTGTCCTCTCTTAATCAGCAATAACAATATCAAACTCTCTGTATCAAATCTGACACCTTTGTAAGAATACAGTCTTGTTTGAATAACATACTTTATCAACTGTGATCATCAAATATGCCTTTTAGATCACAAAATGCACAAAAAATACCTCCTGAGGATGAGATATATATACTAGTTTAACTAGTCTCTATCAAGTTGAAATGTCCCTTTTACATGTATATAGTCTTTCTTCAATCTGCAATTTAATAAACATTTTAATGAATTTCAGAACTTATTATGTCCATCATCTTGAAATTCAAAGTCCTTCAAATTCAAAGTCCTTCATGTTGACGTCAACTTTCAAACTTTCATGTTGTAACTCATGATTCATGATAGTCTTGTTTCAAGTCTTGAATGTTTCTAAACTTTCCATTCTTTAAGAATTTCCTGCTGCTTTGCTGAATGTCGTGGTGATAAACTGGTTGAAAATGTCCTCCTCGCTAACAGTCATTTATCGCGAAACAATGAGAATGATTGGTTTCAAATTCTTAAACATTCCTTTGTGCATTTCAAAACAATTCTTGATTACTGATGCAAATTCCATTTCCTTGATTAGCAATTCCTACTTTTGCTTTGGCATCAAATTATCAAATTATAAATTTTACACTGGTACAACACTAATCATCTTGCTTTGTTCAATAAGAGCAAAATCAATATAAAGAAATTTTTAAACTGATTTGACAAATAAACCTCAAATATGAATTTACTTCTTATCCATATACTAAATCCATATTCCGCATAAATTGCTTGTTAAATGCACTTTGACCAGAGAAATTGGAGTTTAGACACTGCCATTTTAACTCGCTCACTGATTTTGAACTTTCTGCTATTTCCAAAATACAATTTCTATACTCGTCCTTTTGGATCTCACTGCTACCTTTTACAATTTCATCACAATGAGAAATATATCTTTGTAGTGCCTTAAATTTAAATCTTTTCTATAACAAAATACATGTGCATCATATAATTTAAATGACCAAACATGTACAGTACAGATTCAACCGTATCCCTTTTCTGAATTTTGATATACAATGTGCGGTGTGAAACTATCAACTCCAAAATACATGTAGCCAAAGAAAGTTTTACCAGTTGACACTCTAGGCAGATTGGCCAGGTCCGGCACCTGTGGAACCTTGTCAGGTAATACTTCTTTACTATGCTTGGCAAGGTCCGGCCCCCGTGGAACCTTGTCATGTAATGCTTCTTCATTACGCTTTGCCACACAATCACTAATAACTTGTGGACTTATGACTAAATAGTGAGGTAAGTACAATGAGGGTGTATCTTCTACTTGTTCTGTCTTATTAACTTTCATTACAGAGTCATTACTTAGCATATGTTTTATGTCCACTTGGTATTTCTTCTGAAGTGTATCATCTTTCGGTACTCTCTTGGGTGACGATTGCAAATGCTGCTCTGTGGTCAAAATGTCGTCTGGTAGATTTGGCGTTTTCTTCTCTAATGACGTTGGCGATAGGTTGTGAACTCCATCTTTTTCACCACTACTCTCCCGGAAAGCTGACGCATTACTAACATTGACAGACGAAACTTTGTCCTTCTGAAGAACTTCTGAGCCTTCATTTTTCCTGAAACTCTGAAGTCTGTCATCCTCCAGGTTGATGTCGCTACCAACAAAGCTTGTAGTAGCTGTGTGTATGTCTTCTGGCATCTTGGGTTGAACAGGACCACTTACTGCCCATCCTAATTTGGTTCTTACAGCATATGGTCCATCCTTGGATGCTCTAACTTCTATGGGTATCAATGCTTCAGGCACATCTTGCCCGATCAAAAGTCCAACTTCATGTTGTCTGACGATAGGAATGTTGATTCCTTCTAGGTGGTTCCATCCTCTGGTGTCTTCCATCTTGGCGATATGAGATTCTTTGACGTTGATTGACTCTCTTGTATATACACGTGGTAACTTCACTATTTCTGTATCTTTACCTGTGTCTACTATAAGGCTTACAACTGATGTATCTGCTGTGCTGTTAGATCTTCCAAGTGTTGATAGATTTAGACTTTGCTTCCTTTCCACTGCGTTAAGTTGTCCGGATAGGGCTGCTGTACAAAACGTGCTGGTAGAACCAGTGTCTAGGAGTGCGTAAGTTTCAACAGACTTGCTCTCGTCGTGTGCCCTTACCCTAACTGGAACGATGGGAAGTACACACCTACCGACCCCTGTGACCAATTTATCAATGAAGCTATTCTGAGCCGTTTGGATTTCATCAAATGGTGTTTGAGTGGAAGATGATCTCAAATGTTTATTTGGTTGAGGCTGATTCTCTATCTCTTGATGCGGAGTACCTCTTACAGGTGATGAGCTTTCTTGAGTTACGTGGAGGAACTTTGTATGTTTTCTCTGACATCCTGGAACTGAGCAAGTTCTGTTCAACTTACAATTTCTGCTGGTGTGACCTTGTTGCAAGCAATTGAAACATAGTCTGCTTTCTTGTGCAAATTTAAATCTCTCATCAGGTGTCAGGGACTTAAAGTTGTCACAGCCAAACAAGGTATGGTCTTGATGACACTTGAAGCACTTCTTGGGCTTAGGAAAGCTTGAATTATCAGAGACTGCTGTAGAGTAGCTGCTCTTGGAATGTTGCTTGTTGAAGCTTGGTTTAGATGCTGATCTTGGAGAAGTAGCAGTCAGCTCACCAAAGACTGGATCGTTAACTTCTTCGGCGGCATCAGATACAAACTTCACCATGTCAGTGATATCTGGAGAGCGACCTCTTTGTCTAATGTCTCTCACTACTTTCAACCATCTAGCCTTGAGATGAAATGGGAGTCTTTCTGCCAGTTTGACCAGCTCTCTGTTACTGCTGATCTCCTTTGTTAGATTCAATGCCTTAAGAGTCTCAAGACATACCTGCAATTCATCAGCGAACTTGCGTAGTCCAGTTCTATCATTTGCATGAAGTGCTGAACCATTAGTTAGCTTTTCGATCCACGCTTCTCCTATCTTAAATCTACTGCCAAAGCGTTCTCTCAGTAATTCTCTGGCTCGTTGATATCCAAGCACTGGATCCATTACCATACAACACTGTATGATGTTCTTGACATCACCTTCACAGCACTGATACAACTTCATGAGCTTTGTCCCTCTGTCTAGTGTAGACGAGCCTATCAAATTATCAAAACATGCCATGAACTCATGATAGTGTAAAGGGTTACCGTTAAACTTCATGATTTCCACATTTGACAGGCTTATTGCTTCCAACAAACGATGCTGTGTTTGCTGATACTGATACAAATCTTGGTTGTGCTGCGGGTATGGCATTGTGTCTTCCAAATTCTCCTGCTGTACATTGTTGTTACGCTCGCTAACCTGAATCTGTGGCTGAACGGGCTGCTGCTGTTGACCAAGTTGTTCACTTGTGGGTTCTATCTTAATGTCGAGTTGACTGGGATGCTGATCATATTGTTCATATACAGCCTCTTCTGCTGCTGCAACTTTGAGCTTAGTTTCTAACATAAACTGTGCCTTCCTTTGCTGTAGTTGAAATTCTTGAAGCTCTAACTCTTGCTGTCCCTTTAAGGATGCTAGCTCCGCTGCCAGGGCTGCCTTCCTGGCCTTCGTATTTATCCTTGATGACGCTGTTGAACTCTTACCACCTTGACTGGCTGAGTCCTCGGGCTTGATACTTTCAGATGATACACTCATGACTGACTAATGGTGACGACTATTCTTGACGGTGACGACTGTTCTTACGGTGACGACAATGTTATTGAACTTTTTGTTACGTATAACTACGAGTGACTAGACAGTTGACAGTACTCAAAACAAAAAGACTCGGTGACGCAGAATTTCCAGTTATCATACGATGCATCAAGTACACCATCAAGCATGCGACCTAGCATACCATTGAGCATACCATCGAGCATACCATCGAGCATGTTCAATCTGTAGCATAAAAATATAAACAAACAATAATAAGCATCTGTATATATGCAATTACATTTTACAATTATGTACTTGCATGAGATAAATAAATAGTCTAAGTATTGCACAAATTAATTGTGACGTTTGAATCTTGAATAAATAAATATTCTGGTTTTCTGTAACAAATTTACCTTTTATGTTTTGTCAATGTGTTCAAAGAACCTTGAATAAACTTTGCTACATGTGATTAAACAAAACCTTGACTTTGTCTCATTTGTTCTTTATATAAACGATGATACTTAAATCAATATAACCTTGCCTCTAAACGACTTTCATACTCTGAGGCATTAATAACTAGCAATAACTTTATTCAAACCAATAACCACGCTTTCATTTCACCTATGTGTTATTTGCAATTATCAGGGCTTTCAAATGCACCAAAACTGGCTTTAATGCCTTATTTCCAAACTTATAAATGTACTTTATCTATTTCAACAACTTACATGTAGAACCAAACGCAGCTAACAAAGAACACTTGTTTGACATTCCATTTCGTTTTACAACTCTAAACATGAATAGCCTACTACGCACTGTGTGCGAGATTACCACACAGTACCGTACCGATATGCTATTACGCAACACTCTTCATGTGCATGTCCAATTACCTATCAATGTACAATGTCAATATACGTTTATCACACGTGTATTCTATACGTGAACTCCAAACACTTTCACCAAAGTTATGAGCTAAATTAACAACAAATTAATTATCGTCGAGAGTTAATTTTGGTCTCATATATTCAGTTATGCATTACATTAAGAAAATATTAAGGTCTTTTTACTTACAACATTGGACTTGTACCGATTATCTTGAATTCTACTGTAAAGTCACGACGGGCTGAACTTTAAATCTTTGTCGATCTTGGCAAGGCAAATTTCCAGCGCCCTCTATCGACCCAGATATATAATGCTAGAACTCAATTAGCGTCTCTGACGTCATGTTAAATATTTCAAAGAAAAAATACACTTTTTAAATCTTACACCCACCATCTGCAGTGTGTGTATCACAGCTGATTCAAGGAGTCTGCACAGCAGACTAGGTCTACTGGCTCGCTTCCCTCGCCCTTTCAGGCTGGTTTGCTTTGCAAACTCAGCCTGTTTGCTTTGCAAACCAGCTGCAGATCCTACTTCACGAGCCATTCAGAGTCTGCATAGCAGACTAGTATACAGCGGGCAAGATGACCTACAAATAGATCTAGGACACACACCACTAACTATTTACCCATAGACTGAGATTTGAAAAAAAATCGCCAAAAATAAGTCTTAGTAATGACATCATCCACACCTATATCATTTGGTAGTTCATCCAATATCCTTCAAACGCTAAATATATGAAAATTTTTCATATATTTAGCGTTTGAAGGATATTGGATGAACAACCAAATGATGTTTTTCATCATTTTTCGCGCTACAGGTGCTCAAACCAAGACTACGCGCAAACTTGGTTGCAGTCACAGTGCTCACAGGGTTTCTTGGGCAACTAAGACCAGATCCCTGATAAAACCCAGCATTGACAAATTACTGCTCTCCCCTGGAACTGAACAGATCCAGTAGTAATCCCTCTTTATGCCCATATGAAAAAAAAATGTTCAGATATGCCCGTTGATTTGAATATTTGTCCAACCATTACGTTGTTTTAGGTACGGGTCGAGAGGGGATTCTCGAAATTGCCGGATCCTATTAGTGGTGTGCGTCCTCTACTGTTGTTGACTATTATAGTCTGCAAGCACATACTCAAATTTGTCAGCATGGTCAGTTAACACATTAAACCCTCTAGAGCAAAGACTATTTAGGCTCCAAACTCAGCCACAAAATATGAGTGAATCTCGTCTCACTAACTAAGACTCTGTTTTGTCCACTTTGCGAAACTGTCTGCAGACTAGTTGTTTACGATACTTGTGAATAACTGTAGAGAATTTCCAATCAAATCAAAGTATTGAGTAGAAATACAAAAAAATGAATCCTTATATCCCGATGGTAAGTACATGAAATAAGCCATTTTAAAAATTCATCACCAATGTTTAGAAGATCACAACAAAGTCAACAAGCAGCAGTACATTACCAAATTAATACAAATAACATAATTTAGTTACAGTCCGAATAAGCTCTGACATGTCTGACCCACTAGCGTACCTAAGGGGGGGGGCAGACTGCCTCCCTGACGAGTCACAACTGATCCAGGGGACGTGCCCCTGCCCCCTGACGAGTCACAACTGATACAGGAGACGTACCCCCCCCCTTGAGAAGAAAAATCAATAATTTGTAATGTAAAAATGCAATGAAAACAGACTGTGCCCCCTCTTTTGAACTTGACGCCTTTTTTTTTTGCTTGTCAATTTTTTTCGCGGTACGAATTTTTTTTCTGGTACGAAATCCTTTATTTTTGGTTAAAGACCCTTTTTTGCTTGTTAAATTTTCCGCGGACGAAATATCCTGGGTACGCCGCTGGTCTGACCCACTACTTTCTTTTTGCCTTTTCGGGAGCCTGTACTGTGGCTTTTGTTCCCGGAGAGAATCCTTACTTTGTATATGTTTTTTTAGTTTGATTTTTTAATCCCTATTTTTTCTAAATTACGCGGTTTATTGTTACTTTTTCTACCTTTCTTCTTTTATTCATTCGAATTATGTAAATTATGTTGATTTCCTTTAATTGAATATATACCACAGCAACCAATGTAAGGAAATGCGGAAGTTGCGATTCCGATTCAGATCGAAGTTCGAGGCTCGTGCCCTTTGCCAATGCACGTCCGGGAGCTGATGACAATATTTTTAACGTACCCAGGAATTCGTTACCAGGTAGGGGGCATGAGTGGATTAAAATAGTCAGAGGTGATGTTACAGGGGGAAGAGGCAAGCGCCTTTCCATTGATTTTCAAGAAGTGAAACGAACATCGGCCTAAATTAGGCGAGCGAAGACAGAAGAGTATTTATAATGACCGTGATTAAATTTGCGTCATCTGTATGACGCCCCCCCCCCGTATGTATCTTAAGACTCTGGCACCGCCTCTAAAAATTGTCAAGATCATGATACGAGAAAGAATAACCGAGGACCAGGCCAGATACCATGAATATAACTTTGTCACCAAATTAATGGTTGATAACATGGTTACAGACAAGGATTTCATGGAAGTTATCATTGGATGGAAAAATTACCATTATATCAGCTTTTATCAAACGAGTCCCAGGTAATTTTTCATAAAGGGGTAGACAAAAAAAAGGCGCCCAAATAAGGATGATTTTCACCAAGTTTATAACAGGGGTCGTGGATTATCCAGAAAATAACATAATCAAAATAATGCGTGAGCGAAAAATATGCTTAGCGCAGTAATTACAATATTTTTAAAACAAGAAACCGACTATAACAGACATCTTCTTTTATTCTTTTATTCCTTTCTCAATTCGTCTTCTCAACCATTAAATAGAAAACAAGTCACCTTATTGCAGAATTACTCTTTCCCTTCAATATTGCCATCTATGTCTCCTCTTTAATACAATACAAAACTGCCACAAATGTAAAGAGTAATTATAGTAGTACTAATAGTAATAATAGTAATGATAATAATGATAATAATAATAATAATAACTGCAACTATAATGATTACAATAATAGTATCGACATCATGGTCAATGTAGAGTTGTGGATTTTTTATATGTGAATTATGCTTCAAGTAATAAATAAATAAATAAAATAAAATGACCCGATACTTTTACTTATTTAACAGTTTTAGAATGATGGTAATGATAATTACACCGAATATGCCTTCTTGTTGTTCGTATTTCAGCAATGATCTCGTTATACTCTTTTAATCGTCTTATGTATAAGAACGAATGTATTACGTGCATGCCAGTATTTTGTATCAATTTTGTCTCTCCTTGATTATGTATATTTGTAATTTGTATGTTTGCATGTAAACAAAATGAATTTCCATTAAGTTGGACAATAAAACATTAATTAAAAAAAAAAATTTCTACCAAGAACTATAACAATTCGACTGACAACTGATTAGTGCATTATTATAGTTGTTCATTGCCGCAACTTATTTCATCTGAATGGAGGCACATCATTTACACATGTAATAAAAAATGAAACAATTATGATTTCATGTAATAACATAAGAAAGGGAAAGTGGGGATATGACATAATCAGCCTACCTAATGAATATTCACGACGATGTGCATATAACTGTTTTCATAAAATATTTATATACTTTAAAATTCAATAACTTTGTTAGTTGTTATCCGATTTCAATGAAATATTCAGCATTTTGCTCTGTGAATTTTACTTTATTTATTTAGATATGAATAACTTCAGCCCAGACCATCCCTTTAACTTACGAACAGCTTTATGAAACACCCACCAGTTTTAGAGGTGAATTATTGTATGGTCTAATACCACTTGGTCTACTTATTAGTTCGTCCAACTCCCGGGGGGGGCACTTACATTGACGAGTGGATACCATGCGCGACCCCCCCCCCCAAAAAAAACACGTAAAAAGGATGTCTTTTTCACGACAGGGCACGTTACGTACGTAACGTGATAAGGGTGTCAAAAACACAAAAATAATGAAAAAAAGGGTATCTATTTCGCGAGGAAGATTACGTGTTTAGGGTCGAATTTGCGGGGATGATAAAACAAAATTAAAATGTTTGATAAAGGATGTCCTTTTTGCCCCAACACTTCGTGTTTAGAGTCCGATTTGCGCGAGGTGTAGAATGTGGGGCCGTACTAAACCAAATAAGGTAAAGCCGACGACCGAAGGACCCGTAACAATAAAACATTCCTGACTTGTTTAGGGGTTCATTTTAGGGAATATTTGCCAAGAGTATCGTTTTGTTTCCAATACTTGTTAAGGGTAGGGTTTCACACGCCAATACTTGTTAAGGGGTGCATTTTCAGAATATGGAAATTACGTGTTTAGGGTGCTTTTCGAGACCCCATGGTCGCGCATGGTATCCACTCGTGAATGGAAGTGGCCTCCCCGGGGTCCAACTTCACATAGTCTAAACTCATTTCGTCTACAACCAGTACGTCTAATATCCAATTCGTCCAATTCCCAATTGGTCTAATATCCAATTTGTCTAATTAGCAGTTGGGCTAAAACCATTTAGTCTAATGTCCAGTTGGTCTTTATGAGAAAATAAATTGAAATTGAATTGAAATTGAAATTGTCTAACACAGCTTTGTCTAATTTCAACTTTGGCTAATTTCCACTTGATCTAATTTTCATTTGGTCTAATTGTCACACGGTCTAATAACCGTTTGGTCTAAATTTCCACTAAGTCGAATTTCCACTTGGTCTAATAGCCAAATCGTCTAATGACCACTTGGTCTAATCGCCAATTGGTCTAATACCCAGTTGGGCTAATCGTCACTTGGTCTAATTTTCATTTGGTCTAATTCACACTTGGTCTAATGTCCATTTATTCTAACATAACATTATTAATTATTATTTATTTGATCTAGAATAATTTGATAATTTTTTAAATCAGCTTTTCACAAAGTTAAACGATCCCTTTAACAAATATGGTACGTAGTGGATAAATACCAAGCATCAGTTGCCAGGATCCGGAGGGGTAGAGCCTGGATCGGGTGGGCGCATAACCTTCACCGTGAAGGACTATCGATGACGAGATCAAATGAATTATTCTAATCAAATATAATTCTTGTAATTAGGCCTACATATCGATTATATAGATGATAATTATATCATACTGATAATCATTTCATCACTACATGCACATTTACAGAATAATAAACTGGCCCGGGACCTTGGACCATGGTCGAATGGTCGAATCGCGGGGTTTCATCAGAATAACATTATTACTGAAGAAAGGAACGAAAATATAATCATAGAGCTATTTGTGGATACGCATCTGGTAAACAAGTTTATGCCTCTTTTAAATCATTGGTATGCATCATTACGGACGATACTTGAACTTGATGGAAAATAAGCAATAGTTATGCAGTTTGGGGGATTCCAAAAGTTAAAAAGCCACTAGATCATGTAATTTTGTTATGAATATTTTGTTTAGTCATTCCAATAGTTAGTTTGGAGGCAAATAACAGACCTGGGGCCCGTTGCAGAAAGAGTTGCAATCAATCGTAACTCTAAAAATCACGCGCAACTTGATTTTCAACCAATCAACAGCGCGCATTTGGAACTTGCGATTGATTTTTTGACTTGCGTTTAAACGCAACTCTTTCTGCAACGGACCCCAGTTATAGTTTCATAGGTGGATTCAGTGGGGGCCCGAGGGGCCCGGCTTCTCCCCTCCCCCTTTTGGCGGAGCAAAAAAAAAGAAAAAAAAGGGGGAAAAAGAAAAAAGAAAAAGAAGGGAAAAGAAAGGAGGAAAAAAGAAGAGGAAAATAAGAGGAGGAAGACGAGTGAACAAAGTAAGGTCAGTGGAAAACTTAGAAAATGATTTAGAAATATATATTACATATCTTGCTCAATAGGCTGATATGCAGCTTAAAATATCAAGTTTTGAAGTCAATACAAAAACATATTTCAGCTCAGACATCGAGCTTTTATTATTCTGTTTGATTTACAAATTTCTTTTTTAAAGCGCTCTGTAAAATGTCCGTTTTACGGTTGAATATCATTTACAGCTTATTGCGCTGTGCGCCAAGTAGGCAGAGGCGTCGATCCGGGGGGGGGGGTGATCGCCCCACCAATGAAAATATTTGGGGCAAACATATCGTTTTGCCCACCCCCCCCAATATTTCTGCATGTGCAAAAATAAAATAAAGATTGTATTGTTACACAGAAATCAACAGCGAGATTGAAATACACAACTCAATCTTTATTTAAAATCGCTTTAAAAATGTCCGCTTTTTCAGATTGGAATATAAAAATTGTCAGCTCGCGCTTCGCGCTCGCATCATTTCTGTGGTAAAAACCCATACTTTTCATGATTAAATTGTGAATAGAAGTCCCATTTTCAATTCTAATCCTCAAAAGAACTCCAGCTTCGATTTGCAATATACCTTGTTCTTTATCAAAAACGTCCATTAAACTGTCATTTTTTTTCAGATCGTAATATCAAAATTTTCAGCTCGCGCTTTGAGCTCGCATCTATTGTTTTAGATACCCATCTTAATCATTGGTATCAAAAGTGCTTAGAGTATCAAGCTTTCGGGTCAGAATATAAAGAAACTTCAGCTGGCTCTCGGCACTCGCATTATCTGTGTAGTACTACAAACAGTCCTAAACAGGTACCTTTTCCGGTTTTCAGGTCAGTATACAAAAAAAAAATCAGATCGCGCTTCGTGCTCGCATTAATTTGTTGGTGAGATATGTGGCTCTTGCTCATGAGTTTTATATATTAGGCCTATGTGTGTGTGTGTTTTGTGTGATCGAGCGCCTTTGGAACGAAAACGGTGATTCATGATTTTGCCCCCCCCCCCCATCTGAAAAATGGAACGACGTCCCTGCAAGTAGGCCTACATATTGCCTGTGTTTATAGATTCTTTATAAACTCCTCAAAAAAGGTCTGAAATTCTGATTTTGATCGATAATTCCTCCTCGGTTTTAGTAAATATCAATGATTAATTAATAGCAATAAATAGAACATTTAATTTTCTTTAAAAATGATACCCTACATGATATGATTATGGTTCACATGGAAGTGCAGTGCCTTGAAATGTGGGGGCAATGTCAAAATTCAAAAGTTGCAAAATGGCACAATATTGAAAGTTATTGTACTTTTTCCCGTTTCTTTTAATTTGTTTTCATGCACCTTGACATCAACATTAACATGGAATAAAATACACCTCTGCACAAGCAAACACATAACAAACAAACATTGCATGGGTATTTCAAACCACGACTCAAACCATGTTATCTCACAGAACCATCGCTACATAACCTTAATTTGTGATGGCATATGATCATAACAAGCATAGTATCATTTTAAAGAAAATTAACTGATATTTTTAATAATATCAAATATGGATTGTGTGAAATATTAGACAAACTGGTATGAGACGAAGTGCAATTAGACCAAGTGACAATAAAATACAGTAGACCAAATTAAAATTAGACCAAGTGACGATTAGCCCAACTGGGCATTAGACCAAGTGGCTATTGGACCAAGTGGTCATTAGACCAATTGGCTATTAAACCAAGTGGTCATTTGACCAAAAGAGAATTGGACTATGATGGTTTAGCCCGAATGTTGTTAGCCCATCTGATGATTAGACCAAGTGATATTTTAGACCATCCGTCAGTAAACCGCTAAATGTGGGACCTTCTACTTCAGTATATACCATAGTGATGTAAGCTTAAAAGTGCCACCGAAATGTTGAGATAATTATCTCGGGAAGTCGACATCTTGATAGCAAAATATAAGATGACGAGATCCTGGATCTCATCATGTTGACATCTTTTAGAAGAGATGATGAGATGACGAGATCCTGGATCTCATCATGTCAACATCTTTTAGAAGAGATGTTGAGATGACGAGATCCTGGATCTCATCATGTCAACATCTTTTAGAAGAGATGTTGAGATGACGAGATCCTGGATCTCATCATGTCGACATCTTTTAGAAGAGATGATGAGATGACAAGATCCTGGATCTCATCATGTCAACATCTTTTAGAACAGATGATGAGATGACAAGATCCCGGATCTCATCATGTCAACATCTTTTAGAAGAGATGTTGAGATGACAAGATCCCGGATCTCATCATGTTGACATCTTGTAGAAAAGATGATGAGATGATGAGATGATCTTGTCATCTCAACATCTCTTCTTAAGATGTTGACATGATGAGATCCAGGATCTTGTCATCTCATCATCTCTTCTACAAGATGTCAACATGATGAGATCCAGGATCTTGTCATCTCATCATCTCTTCTACAAGATGTCAACATGATGAGATCCGGGATCTTGTCATCTCATCATCTCTTCCAAAAGATGTCAACATGATGAGATCCAGGATCTTGTCATCTCATCATCTCTTCTAAAAGATGTCAACATGATGAGATCCGGGATCTTGTCATCTCAACATCTCTTCTAAAAGATGTTGACATGATGAGATCTGGGATCTTGTCATCTCATCATCTCTTCTAAAAGATGTCGACATGATGAGATCCAGGATCTCGTCATCTTATCTTTTGCTATCAAGATGTCGACTTCCCGAGATAATTATCTCAACATCTCGGTGGCACTTTTAAGCTTCCATACCATAGAGATGTATACTAATTATATTTAGTATATATCTCTATGAATTATGTACCATTGGCGTTCCATACTACTAGGATCGCGCGAGACTTGAAAAAGGATACCGAAAAAGACAGCCAAGGGCAAGGCAACCAAAGCCTTTTTACAAAAATGGTGAGTATTTCACGTTTTATTAAAAGCACAGCAAATAACCAAAATACGGGATTATATTATTTAAGGCTTGAACATTACAGAATTGGCCTCAAATGTATTAATGAACGCTGCGAGAATTCGGTTGCTTTGTGAGTTTGTCTCCTCCAGATCGATCCTTGTTCATTGAATGAGTGCCAGCGCAGTCACCATCCATGACCACCATGCATGTCTATGGACTTGGGTTACCTCAGGCGAATTCATGCAGGTTCTCCACTCCAATTCACTACCGCTACACTACACTCCACCTAGTGTAGCGGTAGTGAAGTGGAGTGGAGCCTTCACGAACTTCGCCTGAGGTAGGACTTGGTCAGTACCACTCATTCAATGAACCGGGGCCGATTGCACGAAAGGGTCTTTGCAAGAACAGTCTTTTGTGTCGCCCATTTGCATTTATTATGATGCGCCATGTGAAACGCAATTTTAATAAATTATTTGCAAACATTTATCCATTAAAGAAGACAAAATTGTTTATGAAATGATGTGATATATCATGAAATTGCATACAGATTGGTTTAAATGCTAGAGCTTTGTTTATCATACATTTCAGAAATATCCCGCATACAGCGCATCATAAAAGATGGGCGACACGAAAGACGGTCCTAGGAAAGAACCTTTCGTGCAGTCGGCCCAAGGTGAAGGTCATGATATAACCTTGTTCTCAGTTACATCTCCATGTGTGGCAAAATAAGGGTGGCAATTTTGGCTTATTTTCTCTTTTTCTATGGGACAAATGCTTTATTTTCTTACACTGTCAGTTTTCAATACAGCTATTCAGTATACAACTTGGCTCTTATGTAAATGTGATTCTTTAAATTATTTTTTGTAGATGAAAATAGAGATTGAAATATGAAAATTTTCTTGCCATATTACTTTCCACTAATGGAGGGCGTTCAAAAAAATATGCCCAAAATTCAAGTTTTTGAGTGCTCTGGTGAATACAAAAATTATTCCCAAGTTATTAATGAAAATTAAATTGCAACTGTATGGAAATTAGATAATGTCGGTCACAAAAGTGATAGTTTAATGATTTTTTAAAGTGTGTGCTATGTACAGCATTGGCATACCATAGTCCTACCTGGGCTGTAGAACCCCACAGGAAGGATGGTTGCAGTGAACAAGTGGTCAGTACTATTAACCCAGGGGCCTGTGGTATGAAATGGTCTTTGGTAGTACCGCTCTAGATAAGGCCTATAGCTTATGAACCCATTATATTCACAGTCCTTACAAATGAAGATTATGTCATTGTACCTATGAAAGATAAGATTATGGAAAGTCCGTTATCGATCGGCAAATAGTCTTGACTCCTCAACTTTAAAATGTTGAACATATGATTTCCACTTGGTTTTTTTGCTTCCATCTGGTAGAGCTTCATGAGGTTCACCAAACTTCAACACAGAATTTTGACCAGAACAATTTTTATGCTAATTTATCTATAAAAGTTATGTCAACATGATATACATGTACAGTGGTACTCATAAGTTTAGTGAGCCTCACCAGAACAATGAACATATTTAAAGTGTTTAAGTTCTGCCATGTTTCATATAATGATATCAGATGATATTAAATTTTTCATTAAAGTTTGTTTCTCTGGATTCGCCACAAACATTATAATGTTGTTGTCTACATTCAAAACTTGGCATGAATGGGTGCATTTTGTAGTAGATTTCACAAACTTTTGAGAGCAACTGTACCTAGTTAATTTTTTGTTATTTATTCATGTTAACTTTGGAAGCCTGTTATATCATGTTCCTTTATAGTGTTTTAGATAATTAGATGACTGCTGTAAAGTAATATATGCTTTTTGTCTCAATTTTCACTATGTAGTCTAAGAAACGTGGACTCAGTTTGGAGGAAAAGAGGCTGAGGATGCAAGAGATATTTTTTGAAAAGGTATGTGAATGCAATTTTAGAGCTAATTTGGTATCAATTGGTAAGTTTACTGTGGAAATTCAGAAGTAATGATTCCATTTTCACATTTATTGGGATTTTCAACATGTATCATTTATCTGTTTAATGTAAACTGTTGACCAAATTTTTACATTATCACCATCATCAGATCAAACTTGAGAATACTCTTTGCCTTTAACACAAACACATCACTGGATGCAATAGCTCAGAGTTTCAACACTTGCAGACCTGCCAACCAGTACGTTTTTGGCGTATTTAGTACGCTTTTTTTTTTACATTGTCTCTATTTCATACAACTTACACAAATATGGTTATTAGATCAATGTAATTTCAGGTAACTTTTTTTTTTAATTTTGTTAAAACCAGGGTGAGATATAATAATAATAATAATAATAGCGGTATTTATAAAGCGCCTTTTGCCTGAGGATACAAAGCGCTGCTATTATTACCCAGGCTTTAGCTCGAGCTGCCATCACCGGCGCTCAGTGCATGCAAGGAATTGATCCTGCCGGGTACCCATTCACCTCACCTGGGTCGAGTGCAGCACATTGCGGATAAATATACACATATGTCAATGTTTTTTTTTTCATCTGCAATCTAGTGTGCATTTTACCTTGCATACAGCTTGAGCGCCGTGATGAGCGAGTGCGCCATGCATTTTATCATGAAATATACACTTTTTTGGGGAAAACTACCATTTTTTTTAATCACAGAATACAATTTTTCATTCCCAGAGGTTGGCAGGTCTGCACTTGATAAAAGAATACATTGTAATCAGTGTTTAGAAGAAGGGGTAGGGGTACATCCTTTGCAAATTAGCCCACGAGTTCACATTTGAAAATCAATTAAAAGCACTTTTATAATCCTTTGTTTTGGGGGGGGGGGGTTGAAGAGGGTTCACATATCAGCAATACAGTGTAGGTTGGCTGTTACAGTCATGTAAATAAAACCAAGAATGTTTGTTACAATGTATGTAGTCATTATTTATTAGGATTATTTTATCATCAACATCGATAGTTGAGAATTAGCTGACCACGACTAGAAAACAGTGATTAAGAGAAAAGTCTATTCACAACTCACAAAATACATGTAAGTGCCTCATTGACCTTATATTGATAACTTTTCTCAAAATCAACATTTTAAGGCCTTCTTTTTGTCAATGCCCAATATGCATATTCAACCCTTGAGTCTTACCCCTTTAATATATCTTTCTTGCAGAAAGGTGTATTCCAGCTGAAAGAAATTGAGAAAATAGCACCTAAGGAAAAGGGTATAAGTAAGTATTACATGTGTATAACTATTTGTATGCTTCAAATACTTATATTCAGTGCATCCTAGGCTGTGTAAAGGAGAGTCAACTTATGCATATTAAAATCAGTACACTTTTCATCAAAGAGTAGGAAGTTCACCCAGTATATTGCAAATGTCAGACCTGGCAAACTTCAATAGTACTATAATACACCTGTTGATCAGCAGAATCAAGTGTTTTGAACCCCTTTTTAAATGTCTCTACATCTTTAATATACTTCTGTCCAATCGAGATTTAGCGATGATTTATCTTGACTTAATTCCAAATAACCAGAACTTTATTATTTTTTGACCATTTTCTGTAATTGAGGTATCAAATTAAAGAGCAGATAGCGAACTTTTTAAAAATGTGGTTTACTTTCTGAAACCCAGATACAGCCTGCCAAGTGACTTTTTGGTATCCCCTGTTCATATTGTTTTTGCTCACTCATGCGTGAATGAGAAATAATCTAAGTAATTTGAGATGAAAGAGGAGATTCTAAGCTTTACAATGGTGGGTCATTTGTCTATTGTATTTGTGATTAATTTATGATAAATCATAAATAAATCTTGGTTTTGTTTTTTGTGGGACTTTGGGTGTATTCTCAGATAAATTAACTGGACATGTATATTTCATTTAGGAAATGTTTTAATTCCCTTTTTGAGTACTGTGATAGACATGCTACCAAATAAGTTGTTACAACTTGCAATTGTGTCTCTTTCGAACAACGAGAATGAAGGGTTAAAGAAAAGAAAAGGGTCATCTAAATTATACATTGTCCAAATACTATGATAAATCTCAGACCCTCACCTATATTCAATAGGCAAGCAATCCCTTGAGCTGCCAATGTACATCACATGTCGATCCTTGGTATTAGCTTTGATTATTAGAAGATTTTATCTTGTTAATTTGTATTCTATCGTATTTGCTATAACCAGCGAGTCACAGGTGGATTACAATATTGTCTTGTCCAATATTTTGCTTGCAGCCCCTATGGCAGTTAAAGATGTACTCCAAAGCCTTGTAGATGATGGATTGGTGGACTCTGATAGGATAGGAACGTCAAATTACTTCTGGGCCTTCCCGAGTAAGGCTAGCCAAGTGGTAAGTGGTTCTCCGGCCTACATGAACACACACACATGCTCTCAACTTTGAACTCTATTTCATAGTCACTTTTAGGATCTTCAGATGTTCAGGAAATCTGATGGACAAATGTAGTAATGCCACACAGTATGGGTTCCACAAGTTATGGCTTAAAGGGGAATGAAACCTTTGGAAGAAGTATGCTTGTGTTGAAACAGAAAAGAAATTTTGAGAAAAATCGGACAAATAATGAGAAAGTTATGAGCATTTGAATATTGCAATCACTAATGCTATAGAGATCCTCCCATTGGCAATGCGACAAGGATGTGGGATGTCACATGTTAACAACTTTCCCTTTGATGGACTATAAAATACCCTCAAAGTGTCTCTTTTTGCTTTTTCTTATGGTGATACAATCTCTTTATCCATGATTTATTCTTTAAAAATCTGTATTACATGCCCTCCTATAGAAAGAACACATTATCTACTGACAGAATATCTTAAAAGGGGCAATTTAAGAGAAATATATACTTAAGTAATGGGGAGAGTTGTTCACAAGTGACATCACACATCTTTGTCGCATTGCCAATTTTAGGATATCCATAGCATTAGTGATCGCAATATTCAAATGCTCATAACTTTTTTATTACTTGTCTGATTTTTCTCAAACTTTTGTTGATCTGTTTGTTTGATTTTTCTGCTTTCACACAAACTATTTTGTTCCAAAGGTTTCATTCTCCTTTAAGTGTTGAAGGGATTAAAGTCCCAACAAAGACCCTACCCCCCCCCCCCATCCCCTGCCATTATGGTGTTAGTGTTCAATATGTGATTATACTGTACATTGAGGTACAAGAATAGACCAGAAAAGATGCAAAATTCTCCCTCCCTTTGCTTTTTTTTTTACTTTATCTTGTCACAAAAACTTAATCAAACCACACATAAAACTAGTCATGTGTTGGGTTTATTTTTTCAATTACTGAAAGAAGGGGAGGGGTAGGGGGAAAGAAAGAGAAGAAAAAAGAATGAAGAGTCTCAAAATGTGAGGTCTGGATCATGTTAAGCCTCTATTCTACCTCTGGTATATATTCCAGTGAAAACAAAAAGATGTAGACTTTGCCTTTACGTTGTCTTTTCCTCTCCCCCTTTCAAAATACTCTTGCTCCACCATTGAAACTAGTAGTTTCTATGTTCATTTCTGTTTCCATCATTCTATCATTTGCATTATTTTATTTGCAGAGAAAGAGGAAAATTCAAGATCTTACTAAAGCCCTGGATGAAAGTGAAAAGAAGCGGATATCCCTGGAGAAAACTGCAGCCAAGTCAACAGTGGGCAAAGAGGAATCTGTAAGTATTTTGAACTCTTTACACATGTTAAGCCCCATGGACCAATCCCCATCAAATTTAGTTTGTGGATATTTTTCTTCATGCTCCAACGAAATATATTAAAAAAACACTCACATGCAAACAAAATAATAGTGTAGTCATCGCTTTAGCATTCATTACACAATTTTGTGTAATGTGACCCCTTTCGTTTTGCTGATACTCTGAAATGGAAGTAAAGAGTAAATTCACAAATGGACATCTAGAAAAAAAATGGGAAGTTTTTACTGACCAATGTGTACAGATTTTTTATTATCAAGTCAAGATCTGTTCAAAGTTGTGAGATATTATGTGACTGGTTAGTTTTTTAGCTCATCCTGCCCGAAGGACAAGATAGCTTATGCCGTGGCGTCCGTCGTCTGTCGTCCGTCCACAATTTCAAAATGCTACTACTTCGCCATTTCAAGTCCGATTTCAATTCTATTTGCTTTATATGATAGCACTAGGTGGGGGATTCAAAACTTCTACACAGAATTTTGAAATTCATTAAATATGCTAATTTATGCACATTTTTCAAAATTCACAAAAAATGCTTCTTTATTTGTTGACCGATTTTGATTTTTTTGCTTCCATCTGGTAGAGCTTCATGAGGTTCACCAATCTTCTACACAGAATTTTGAAATTTTGATTAGAACAATTTTTATGCTAATTTATGCGAAATTAATTTATGCATATTTTTAAAAATTCACATAAAATGCTTTTTCTTCTTTAATTGTTGACCGATTTTTACTTTTTTCTTCTTCCATTTTGTAGAACTTTATGAGGTTCACCAAACTTCTACACAGAATTACAAAGAAATGTTTTTTTCTTCATTTGTTGATCAATTTCAATTTTGTTTGCTTTATATAATAGCTCGAGGTGGTGATACAAAATTTCAACATAGAATTTTGAAACTCATTAAATATGCTAATTTATTCATATATTTTCAAAACTCAAAAAAATTACTTATTTATTTGTTGATTGACTTTGGTTATTTTTGTTCCATCTGAGAGCTACATTAGGTTCATCAAGGTTCTACACAGAGTTAAGAAACTTTGACTAGATAATTATTAATACTTAATTCATATGAAATTTATTCATAGATCACAAAAAAATGCTTCTATGTCATTTCTTCATCAATTTCAATTCTATATCCTCAATTTATGTCACCAATATAATTCACTACAGTGTCAACTGGGCTGAAATTAAAATTGTGTTAAATTTTGTTGCGAGATGCCGGATGAGCTCCACATCATTGATGTGCTAGTTTAAATGTGAATTAGTTAGCTTAAACTAATTCTGTGGGGGGGGAGGGGTCATACATTTCAAAAATGCAGTTCTTCACTTTTAAATATGATGTTTTATTGTAATCTGAAAATCTGCTTGAATTAATGAAGAAGTTTTTGTGGAACAGACATATCCAAAGATAGGATGGTATTTTGATAAAGAAATCCTCTTCCCTATATACTATTTTTTTCTCTTTCTTTCCTAATTAGGATGAAAGGGCAGAACTTCTTAAGGTCTTGTCAGAAAAGGAGACAGAAAATAACAGGTTAGATGCTGAGCTAGAGCGCTTTAGAGAATGTGACCCAGAAGTAATTGAGGAGGTCAAGGCAGAAACATTGGTTGCCAAGGAAGCAACAAACAGATGGACAGGTGAGGCATTTAGTTTTTATTTTAAGTCTCGTCAAACTCATACCTTTGATAGTATGAAACTTCAATTTGTTAGAGAAAAAGCACACCCTTAAGAGAACTGCATGTTTATAAAAATCAGATCAATTATATTTTTTGTAAGGTTTGGTGAAAATCCATCAAAGAATAATATTAGTAAAATTTGTCAAGTTTTAATTTTGTAACTTCACTTGCGAGCAGCCCATATGTCATTTAAAGGAATTTCCCAAAGTGGAAAATTGACCACAAATCGCCTACTCGTGCAGACATTAATAATTAGACACATTATTTCATACATGCTTCTGAAGTTCTGTTTATTTGACAAAAAAGAGATAATGAACCATCAAAACTGCAATGCATGGGATTTATACCACATGACATACAGGTGATCTGCTTCCACATGAGACCACCAAACTGATGAATTCCAAACTCATTACTCCCTAATTCTTTGATAATTTTTCAACCACCTTTTTTATTAGGTTTGTCTCATTTTCCTGCTTTTGTTGAGAACCTGCTTGATGACGGGATGTACTTCCTCATTTGACTTAAAGGTCAAGTCCACCCCAACAAAAAGTTGATTTGAGTGAAAAGAGACAAATTAAACAAGCATAACACGGAAAATTTCATGAAAATTTGATGTAAAATTAGAGAGTTAAGACATTTTGAAGTTTCGCTTAATTCACACAGCAGTTATATGCACATCCTGGCGGGTGTTTCATAAAGCTGTTCGTAAGATAAGAGCGACTTTAAGAACGACTGGTGATCCTTTCTTGTGGTAAATGATGTATTAAATTGGCGATGGTTTACCGCGTAAAAAAGGATCACCAGTCATTCTTAAAGTCGCTCTTAACTTACGAACAGCTTTGTGAAACGGCCCCCAGGTCAGTATGCAAATGAGGTAACTGATGATGTGACCCACTGATTATTTTTTTTGTATTTTATTACATAAAATATGAAATATTTTAATTTTCTCTTTATTATCCTGAGAAACAAAGAATGTTCCTCCCGGAACATGTAGAATTACCATTGATCAACATTTTAGGGTTCAGTCAAGTAGGTCATTATTGTCACATTGCTAGACATTGACATATAGTGTAATTAAAACATTATTATTACGAAACAAAAGAAATAGTGAGTGAAGGACATCATCGCCTCTCTCATTTGCATTTCACCGAGTTGTGCATATTGCAACTGTTTTATGAATAATAAGCTAAACTTTAAAATGTCATAACTTTATAATTTTACATCCGATTTTGATGACATCTTCAGTGTTGTGCTAGTTCAATTTTTCTCTATTTATTCAAATCCACATTTTTCTGGGGTTCACTTGACCTTTAATGTACTTTTTGTGTATTAACAAAAAAACAAACAAATGCAATGGGCAGACTACAGGTTATATTTATTATAAATTGCTAGGTAGAGTGTATTAGACAATTCAGACAATAAATATACTCATTATGGATGAATTTCAATTAATTGAAACTGCTTTAGTAAAAGAGGTAAAGGCAACCCTTTCAACAATCAGTGTGCATTCACCAGTTTTCTGTTTTTCCTTGTTTTTGTGATTTTCAAAATATTACATCCACAGATATTCATTGCTTGGCTTTAAAGATTTTGAATGGACCCATTTCTGACAAAATGATAAAATGTGATTATTGAAAAATCTGGTCAATGAACCCAAACACCCACCTAAGCATTTGGTTTGATCATTATAAACAATGAATGTTTCATGCATTGTGATACTTTCCTCATTTCCTTTGATTTGATATCATGCTTATTGCAGACAATGTATTCTCCATCAAGTCATGGTGTAAGAAGAAGTTCTGCTTGGAGGAGAAATTGCTGGACAAACAGTTTGGAATTCCTGAAGACTTTGACTACATTGACTGAGTGTGATCATAATCAGCAGATGGCAATGAAGAAAACAATACCAAAATCATTTCAGAATCTCTGAGAGGTGTGAATGTCAGCAGGTCAGTGGAGTATTCATGCCAAGTGTGCCGGAATGACGAACGTTAGTTTGGACCCAGATTTGGTATTATGTTTACCAGGTGAATATGCACTACCAAAACATGTTAGAATATAGAGATATTCAGGAATATGTACGGACTACATGTATCATTGCTGTGTTGCCAGTTGATCTCGTCTGTTCTTAAATACATGCAACAGACATTTGTTTTGAATCTGTTTGATATGATATGTACATGTACCATGTAACAAATTTCAATCGAAGCAATTTATACCAGCCCTTGCCTTTTCAAGGAAATTTTTTGAAATATCGGAGTGATAGCACTGATAGTAATTTCAAAGGAAGGAAGGCAGCGGAGGTGGGCCTCATCACCATTGGCTTATCCAAGCAACGGTTTAAAATCTCAAGGAACTGTGGACCAAGTGTCATCATATATCTAGTTGATTATGCCACTTTCTATCTACTTGATTATTTCAGGGATGATCAAAGGTCTGAACATCATCGAGAATTCAACATTCCATACATAATCAATAATGTTTCCTATTACGAGTAAGTTTTGAAAAGTGGCGTCCGTTACTTTCTCCATACATGTAGGGGAAGGCGGGGTAAGTTGAGCATAGGGGCACGTTGAGCCACCAGCCCCAGGCCAATAATGAATGAGTCAGACATCGTGGTGGTGTCATGTATTGATGACCCATAGCATAACCCCTAACCCCACCACATTGTTTTCCATTTTGAAACAAAAAGTAGTTTTTTGGAGGGAAAAGTATGAATTTCAGCCAAAAAAGAGTGTGAAATAGATAAGTGCTTTATACACACACACGTCTTTAATTATAGTAAAGACATGATAACAACATTGTTAGTCCAGGGATGGGATCTTCATTCTTGTCATAGTCTTTTATATGATGGATGCATAATAAATGTGTGGATACAAAATTATCGCACTAAGTTCGGACTGGGGTAAGTTGAGCCAAACAGCATGGGGCAAGTTGAACCATGGTAATTCTTATGGTAATGTATCTTAAGAAACAAACAAACCATAAAAATCGATTGAAATGCAGGCTGAAAGGAGCAAATTTACATGACTGCTCTTTTCCTTTTAAAGGATGTTAGTATTTATAGAGAATAAGCAAGTGAAAAGATTTTCAACAAAAAATTGACATGCTGGTTCTCCCCCATACATTTTGTACATAGTTTTTGTGGCTCAACTTACCCCAGACGGTGGCACGACTTACCCCATATATGGGGCAAGTTGAGCCATTTGACATCGTTTTTTTTCAACGGTCACGATGACTTTCAGTGTGGGGGTAGAAAGTTATATGCAGGTGAAAAACATTTCCCAAGAATCAAATTTAAAGGCAGGGTACTTATTTCTACAATAGTACTAGTCATATCAATTCTAACATGCAAAATGCAAAAAGTGTCACAACTTACCCCGCCTTCCCCTAAGAATACCTTATTTTTAATTTAATTTTGTTTTACCTAGATATGGTACTGTATGGTGTTTAGCAGATGACAAATATTTGCCAAAGGCTGAAACAAATTAAAATGACACAAGTGTATGAGGGCAAATTAATTTTGTATGTCCATTCTTAATATCTTAGGCCTTCCTGAATGATTCGTCTTTGTTTTGTATGTGTAATCAAATGGTTTGTTAAACCCAGGGTTGAAGTTGGTAATCCGATTATTGTGTGGAATTTAGAGTACAGCAATTGTTACCAGAGCAAATTTCACGAAACCCTCAATACAGGCAATTCAATAAATGCATGTCATCAACAACAAAAATAATAAATAATACAGCTTTCACTCGAAAGACACAGTAAAATTTTACCCAATGATGGGTAGAAAGGGAACATGCATGTTTGCTGGATATTTTTTTACTCAATATTGGGCTATTTCAACAGAACATTGCATAATTTCTTTTTACAAAATATTGGGTATCTTTTTAACCAACCAACATGCATTTTCCCATTTTACCCAATATTGGTAAACCTTTTTTTTTTAAGTTGTAAGAAACAAATTAAAAAATGAGTAATTAAATTTTGATGAACAGACAATAAATGAATACAATCATTTTTAATGATGAATTCAAATTTTAATCAAAGAAATTATGATATTGTTTGTTTTAAGGATTGACAACAAATAGAATGCAAGATATTCCTCAATAATGCAAAGTACACAATGTATATTAGTTGAATATCATCAAATTTGTGTGATATATAACCAAACATCTTTCAAAGCTTGGCATATGGAGTCATTATCAAATAATTTGCCTGAGTGCCTGATATAGATATATTCTTCCAAATTCATTTGATTTTACTCTTCTGCAAAACATATTTTTCTTTAAAAAATTACAGTAGTGCATCAGTGTGAAATGGAACTAGAAAGCAGGTTTATAGATCAAACTTTAATCACAGTGCGCCAAATTGATGCCTGTTGCAATGCTTAAGTATGCTAGTTTATTTATGAGTCAACAGTTTTTAAGAGTGGACTCATTGATTCAAAACAATGACCTTTAAAGAAATTATATTCATTACTAAATGTTACTTTTAGATGGCTTCCCAGGTTACAGATGCATGTCTTTTCTAAACTACAGTCAGATTAATATTTACCAGTACAGTGCATACATTGCAAATGATATGTATAATAAATGCATGTGTTATACCTATGCAAATTAGACTTTATTTGTTGCTTTTGTAATGTCACGTTTCAGGTTAAAATGATTTCACTTTCAATCTTATTAAAAGAGGAAATATAAGTATATTGCTTACTTTATTAGGATAATATCTGAAGCTAAAACAAAAAAAGGAGTAACATGTCTTGTATACAGGACACGTTCACTTAGTTCTTAGATGTATTTCAGATGCTCAAAAGAATGTGATTAAAAACCGTTATGAGAATCCTTTTACATTAAGGTTAATTATGATCAAGATTTGACAAGATACAAAGTACTACACTTTTTCAACATTACCCATTCAAAGGAAAAATAAGTATTCTTGAGGATCTTTGCCCTCGTTAAACAGACTCGTGTTCAATATCTTCAATAGAACATATTAAAAGCTTTAATTATATCTGAATTTAAGGGCTACATCAGCATAGTTTGCATCTTTCAGTGCAATAAGGCTTACGAACTAACTTGGAAAATATTGAACAACTGGCCCTGGCTAAACATGCGGACCAAATCTCTAACGTAAGATACCACATTGGCGCAGAAGTTTAATTGTTTGGGGGATAGCTTTTGGAAGTAACGAGACGCATGAAACGAAAATAATAAATCACATACAGTTTTCTCTTTTCTTCTAGAAAAGACTTCATCTGGCTGCATGATCCTCATATAATAGGGGAAGGGATGTGAGGAATGTTTTACATGCAAAAAAGAACTTATGCATGTTCCACCATTCTCAGTAGAATATATATAATTTATTAGGGGTGCAGAAAGCGAGCTCCCCTGATCGATATTGCTGAAGACAATACCACTGTCTCTCAGGCTTCTCGATCTTGAAATTTTCAATAAGATACCACATACGCTTCAGCTCGTTGGTGTACTCGCCAATGCTTACTAACCCTAATTCATGCGCGACTTTGGCGATCAGGATAGTATTCCGCCGAGATACAGCAGGGTAAAGTCCTTCATGAAATGACTTCATTGCATGTTTCACAACACCTTGTTTATCAATTAATCGCACTCTTTTATTGAAGAAATATGATGAAACGATAAGTGAATCATTGTAACTTCTGACTTGATAAGGTTCATATCCATGGCATGGTATCTCTGCTTCTACATTCCCTTCTGATGAGAATACCTGGATCTTCTTGGCTTTCTCATAGGTTACATAGATTCGATCATCACCGTCAACAGTGAGGACTCCCATTCCACCTTCTACAGCATCAAGAGTGTTAAATATTACATTCTTCTTTGTGTACTCTGGTGTGTACAGTGTGATGTTGTTTGAACCATCAAGTACAACACATCTATTATCAGATAGGAAATCTAATCCCTTAATGGTAACATCTTTGAGAACTGACTGCTGGTGGTCACCATCAGCAGAAATGATTTCTATACGTGTTAAACACCCCACTGCCATCATACCATCTGGTGCCCTCGCCATAGCATTTATGCTGTTTTCTATACGCAAAGCGAAATTATATCCAAGTGAATCACCAATGTTGCCTATTACTAGCTTGTCCTCTTTAACGCCTCTTTTAAACGTGATACTCTTCCCTTTCTTACTTGATTTCCTTGACTGTTCATAGTCAGGATCTTCTAGATTCAAGGTCTCCTGTAAGGCTTCACACAGAGTTTCATGTACAGCCAAACTATCTATATCGCATGGTACCTCTGACCTATTGGTTACCATGTCAGCAGCAGTTGTCAACTGACGGATATGCTGGAGTGCCGATTGCTTCATTGCCTCAAGTTCTTTCTCTACTCTTTCAGTCATATCCCTGGCTTCATTAAAGAGCTCCTTTTTGCTATCGGCCAACTGTTTGGCCAAGTCATCATATGCTTCTACGATTTTACCTTCACATTTCTTCTGAGCATTCTTCACACGTCTCTTCTCTTCATCAATGTAATCGACGTACTTCTGAAAGCGAGAATTTTTGCAGTCTACTTCAGATCTCAAGACTTTGATACTCTCGATGTGGTTGCTTTCATAGTCAGCTGATCCAATTATTTCATGACTTTCCCCTTTGTGATATTCAACGACACACTTGTAGCAAATGAATTTCCTACAGTTCAAGCAGAAGCACTCCTCGTCTTCTCCTGGGTGTTTCTTGCACATCTGGTACCTAACATTTTTAAACGCTAGAGCTGACGGTAGTGTACTGGCATCTTGTATGTCTGAGATCAGGGTTTCACCTTGGCAAACAATGCACCGGATGCTCAGGTTACTATCACGGTCTTCAATGAGTTTGTCTATGCAGGCATTACAGTAGATGTGAGAACAAGACAGGACCTTTGGGTCAGTGTAGGGAGTTCGACATGAAGGACATCTCGTACTCTGGATCATGCTATCCTTAAATCTCTCAGCCATGGTTGGAATTCTACGGGATTACAGATAGAGAGAAATAAAAGAAATATTTACGCATTGATTAAAGTGATATTGATTAGTGCACGACTGTAACGTAAACCGTAACGGAACAATCATCGATCATTATCATCGATCTTTCCTTTTTTGTAAGTCTATAACAAGTGGAATGCCACTGGTGGTCTCACCTGCATCACGCGATTCAATATAGCAGCAGTGCTGACTTTGAAAACTACTATAACTCGCACAAGATGTTCAGTGATACTTGATTACTCTTATTTCCATGTTTTATGAACAAGACCAATACACTTACAGAGATATGATGGTAATTCAACAAATACCCCCAATGTGGCCAAAGTTCATTGACCTTACATGACCTTTGACCTTGATCATGTGACCTGAAACTCGCACAGGATGTTCAGTGATACTTACTCTGATGTCCAATGTTCATGAGTCAGATCCATAAACTTTCAAAGTTATGATGGTAATTCAACAGATACCCCCAATTCGGCCAAAGTTCATTGACCCTAAATTAACTTTGACCTTGGTCATGTGACGTGAAACTCATGCAGGATGTTCAGTGATACTTGATTAATTTTATGTCCAAGTTTCATGAACTAGGTCCATATATTTTCGAAATTATGATGACATTTCAAAAACTTAACTTTAGGTTAAGATTTTGATGTTGATTCCCCCAACATGGTCTAAGTTCATTGACCCTAAGTGACCTTTGACCTTATTCATGTGACATGAAACTCAGGCAGGATGTTCAGTAATACTTGATTAACCACATGACCAAGTTTCATGAACTAGGTCCATATACTTTCTAAGTTATGCTGTCATTTCAAAAACTTAACCTTATGGTAAGATTTGATGTTGACACCGCCGCCGTCGGAAAAGCGGCGCCTATAGTGTCACTCTGCTATGCAGGTGAGACAAAAACCATTTATAGTATTAAGACTGATGTATATGAATAAATAACTGTTTATATGTCCTAATTTTATATATAGTTTGAGACGCATCAAGATTACATGGCATAAATTAGTATAATGATATACCGAATGACTAGCCAAATTCCAGCCCAAAACCGATAGATACCATCGAATCAAAGTCCAGCCTGTCATCGAGGTGATTTAGATTTCAGGTAAACATATCCCCAGTCTATTATAATCAGAAAAGTTTGGATAAACATTTGATATGAAACTACTGCATATTTTAGTGTATTTTCATTTGACCTCGAATGTTATGAAAGTTGTAACAATAAGAGTACGATCATCCAGCCTTTAAAATGATCTAGTATCTATAGTATGTATTGAATACATGTTAAATATTTTTGTGAGGATGATTTTAGATCTTTTAATTCAATTTTGTGTCAGAGTACATATATTGTAGACAGCTATTACTAATTCATCATAAATTGGAAGACCCGGGCGATCTTGCCTGCATTACATGATTCAATAAGCAGCCGTACTGACTTTAAAAACAGTTATTATGTTACCTGAAACTTGGGCAAGATGATCAGTGATATTTGATTATCCCTTTGTAGAAGTGCAATGAAATAGATTCATATACTTTCAAAGTTGTGGAGATTTAAATATTGATGACGCCACAGAAAATAAAGGGTTTATTCTTGTATTATGCAGTCGAGAAAAAAAAAACACGAGAAAAAATATCATCCTAACTTATTGGACTATTAGAAATCAGAAGTATGATTGTCTCTGAATAGCTTAAGTCACAGAGGTAGTGCTAGATGGATTATTATGTTACATTGAATCAATGAATATTACGATTAACTAGTTGCTGTCCTACCTGGTGAATTCAAACACAAAGGCCTTTTACAAAAACCTTGCTCAAACGACGTCAGAACGAGGAAACCATTAACACTAAAATTTTGTCGAAACACAAGTCCAGTCAAGTATGGGAGTGGCAAGACTTTCCTTGCATCGGATTAATGCCATTCATGAAATACGATGTAAGTAAAAAAAAATATATATACGACTTCCAAATCTTTCAAATTACAATTCTTGAAATACCGATCCAGCATGTTCAGGAAGCACAACGTTAATTGTCAGCTGAACTTGACTGAGTTTATGAATGATACTTATTTTAATATCTCATTCGGATGGGTTATGTGAAGGGTTTCATTGGTAAGCCAAAAGGGCAGTGGGCGTTTTCAACTGGGTCTATGCCATTGAGATATAAATTAGTATAAAATATCACTATGGTCTACGTTGACTTGGTAAAACATCTTTACCGACTTTAATACCATGAATTGATGTTCAGTTTATGTAGATTTTTTTATTGATAAGAGTAATTTTTAAAGTTTTCCTCACAAATGAAATTTACATACACATTATGGAGGTGGAGACGGATGGAACAACAAAAAACACGAAAAAGATGCATGGAAAGGGGGGCACCTTACAAGTGACGTCACAAAATCTTAAAATTCATGCTCACCCTCTCCGTTCTTTAATTTTATTATTAATTTGACATTATCAGAGGATAACGTGTCAGAGTAATTAAATTCATGCTTGATATTGTTACCATATTTTAGCCTGATTATTCGGATTGGGATTTAAATTCGTGATTCGTGTTCATGATGATAATTGTGGAAGGTTGCCAAACTTCACCAAATGGAAATTAGGAGGAGCAGATGTGAATAGATATTTTATTGATATTAAATATTGCTTGAATATTAAACGGAACAAAAAGAATTTCTTGAGTTCATGCCATTGTCTGGCGGAAGCCAAAAAATTTAGGGGGTGTCCACCTGAATTTTTGGGATGGACACAGGTAAAAAAATTGGACAAGCGCCCCGAAAAAGGTTATCAACCTAAATTTTAGGAGTTGCTAACCAAAAATTTTAGGGGGGACAACACACGTTTCAGGGGGGGGGGTCCACGTGAATTTAGGGGGGCGCAGGAAAAACAATTGACAAGCAAAAAAAAAAAAAAAGAATAAAAAAAAATTTAGGGGGGACCGTCCCCCACCTAAAATTTAGGTGGGGACACGTCCCCCCGTCCCCCCCCCCCCCCCCGCTTCCGCTGCCTATGGTTCATGCCACATACCGGTCAGAATTTGAGCTTATGCTGTGCTATATATGGTGTCGCCCACGTAAGTTTTCATCCGGCGTCCGTTTTACATCTTCAAACATTCATCGTATGATGTCCGTACGCGTCTGGCATCCATCGACTGGCCAAAATAAGAGTCCTGTACTTTGTCCTAAAAAACGAGTTACCTGGACTTATTTTAATTGTTTGTGATTTCCCTTTCTTTTGTTTTGAATAAAGGTGATATCAAAAATGTTTTCTTCCGTTTGGTTCACATAAAACAATCAGGTGGGAAGATTGAAACATTTGCATATTTTGAAAAAGCGTTGAATACATTAACCCTTGAGGGGTCTTAATCCACCCCCACTTCTTTTGACATATTTCATAACGTGCAAACAGTTAATATTCCTGTCGTTCCCTTCTTATTTAAACACGATTTGTTGTATTTTATACGATCGTTTCCACTTATTGATTCAATTGCTCGGACGAAAGATAGGGAGAGAGAGAATCACGATGTTTCCTTTATCTGTTTATTTATCATTTGAATGATTTTTATATCGATTCCAATATGGTTATTTTGGTGTCGTCATTTCGTGTCAAAAGGCATTCACGGAACATAAAACCCTTCGAAAACATATGGATATTCTTCTTTAACAGCAAATCTACAGAAGAAACACAAAGTTTGACTTCTTTGTCGAGTATGCGATACAATATGATGTTGTATGAAAGATGTGGTTTAAAAATAAAATCTCTTATTCTTGGGTAATATGATTAAGCCTGAAATACAGCCCACGTTATTTTCTCTTTCCTGCCGCTTATTTAGTGCCTATTGTAAGATCGAGCTTTTTTCGTCGATATGCATTTCTTCTTCTCTATCTTCTTCTTCGTCTTTTTCTTCTTTTCCTCCTCCACCTTCTTTTTCATTGTGTAAATAGTAAGATTTTTCCTTTTCATATCGTAATTCTCTCCATGTCGAGGAGCCCACTGGAAATAATCTTTCCAGCTTTTGAGTCCTATCTTGTGCAAGCCTGTTTTTTTAATGCTATACGGCACATACGTAAGTTATGGTGACTTGCCAAATGAAATCAATCAACATTAATTTGCGATGAATTTGTCTAGTATAAATCCGTAAAAGTATAGTCAGGGATAGGTTGGTACAGGCAAGATAGAATCTCTGTAAAAAAAATAAAATCTAAATAAAATTTCGTGGTATATGTCTGTACCACCAGCTTAAAGGACTAGTTGAGATTTCTTTCCTTTTTTTTATGTTTTATTAGTTTCAATACCGACACAGTGCACGGCTATTTTACCTGTTTTAAAGGAAATGAAAAAATCTCCACCAATTTTCGGAGGTTGCCAGTTACCGTGGACCATGTTATTCATTTTCATTACCATTATAACCATCGTCTTCTTCATCACAAACATTACATCATACGAATTCAAATTTGACGCCACATCGTTAATAAAAGATACCGGTGCAATAAAAGCTAACAAAGTAATAGCAAAAAGTTATCAAATATACATGTATATCATTATCTTAACCCTATTGTATATTTTTACATATGCGTGTAAGTTTTAAGGGTGTTTCTGAAAATGTTTTCCCTTTAAATCCCTAATAAAAACACTCAGTCGATTTCAAAGTTCATTTATGTATTGCCAGTTTTGTGTATTCATCGTTTTAATGAAATGAAACATGTTCATGACTTGGCCGTTATAATTATGCATCCCATAATAGTCACGATAGAAGCACATTCGCGAAGCCTGTCCACATATCACGACAGTATTTTGCATTTAGAAAAATAATTTGGAAATTTCTCTCAATTCTCTTTTTTTTTCTTTTGGCCTCCCTCTTGTCTTTTATCTTTTCCTTTATTATGTCCACCCCCTCCCACTCTCTCCCTCCCTCTCTCGACACCCCCCTCCCCCATCTCCTACCTCTCTCTATTTCTCTCTTGTTATTAGTACCAGTGGTGTTTTTATTTTTGTCTTATTTTTTCATGGGGGTATCGTATTACGCTGTAATTTCAAAATTACTACATGGCCATGGGAGGCGGGGGTGATGGGGGAGCTAAAGCGCCCCAAAGATTTTCCTTTCCGGTGCTGCGTGTATATTATTTTCCATAGGCAGCACCCCCAGAATCCTAGACGGTGTGACAAAATTGAGAAATGTAACCAAAATGACTTACATTTTTGACAGAAATCTTTTCTTTCTTTTTTTTGCGTGTCAGACGAAAATGACCTTGATTTTGGAATAAAACTTTTTTTTTTGGGGGGGGGGGCTAATTGCGTTCCAAGGGCCTTGTTTACCTACCCGTTATCTTTTCTCGTCTGAACATTTTGGAATTTCCATCGACTATCGATATTTTGACACACCACCCATATAACAATATGATAATCTTCTTTTTTTGCCCCCCCCGCCTCCAGCAGGCTACACTACATTTTGAGCAAATTCACAACAAAAAATTCATACAAATGACTTTCATTTTATTATAGTTTATTGTCATCATGTCCCCGTGATTGTAAAAAAATATTGTGATGAAATAATAGCTCATAACTCTAAATGGTAGCTTTGTACGATATTTTTCATTAAAAAAAAACTAACTTCGACCTCGTATCTTTCAAAAAGGAATATTACATTACCGTCACATGTCATTTTCTGACAGTAACCATAGTAACATGCCACTGCTGCTCAGCCAATCAAAGTCAAGTTTGCAACCGATGGCGTATTCAACAGTTAAGATCTAAACGACAACAATGTGGTGATGTTAGTTGACATTAGGTCATTGAGTATTTTACGCAATCACCATGCAGACGCTTTCTACAACACAGAGAATCTTTTGTCAAAAGCCCATCAATGACAAATCAGCCTTTGTCAAAAATCTGGGAATCAAAACAGCAGTGTCGTCCTGGACTCTGGACAAACCACATATTCCCAATTTTCGTCCGGCCCGAATCTTCGGACGATCTGTTGACCCAGTCCACCAACTTTCGACAATAAAACTTCTTAGCTGTCCATTGTCATTTTACTTGCATTTTTAAAGTAATTGGTGCGATATAGAACGTGCAGGAAGCATCTGCGTTATAATTGCGAAAATACGTTTTTTGCGATTAAAGCTCTCGATTCAAATTAGATTTGGATGAACATTGATCATTCCAAGAAAAGTCCGATGACATGACTTCGATTATTCTGAATCCAAACTAAATAAGCATCATATCCTGTCTAGCATTTGAAGAAAAAATGTTACAATGTATTCATTTCTGCAGTAAACAAAATGAAATATTAAAAAAGGGATATTTCATTATGCAAATGGCATCATAGATATTGGACGTAACCATTTGAGGTACTGAATGGCATTATCTTGAATATTTTCTTTGTAAGTTAGTTTTATTGTCTCACCTGCATAGCAGAGTGAGACTATAGGCGCCGCTTTTCCGACGGCGGCGGCGTCAACATCAAATCTTAACCTGAGGTTAAGTTTTTGAAATGACATCATAACTTAGAAAGTATATGGACCTAGTTCATGAAACTTGGCCATAAGGTTAATCAAGTATTATGAACATCCTATTTGAGTTTCATGTCACATGACCAAGGTCAAAGTTCATTTAGGGTCAATGAACTCAGACCATGTTGGAGGAATCAACATCGAAATCTTAACCTGAGGTTAAGTTTTTGAAATGTCATAACTTTGAAAGTTTATGGATCTGATTCATGATACATGGACATAATAGTAATCAAGCATCACTGAACATTTTGTGCAAGTTTCAGGTCTCATGATTAAGGTCAAAGGTCATTTAGGGTCACTGAACTTTGGCCGATTTGGGGGTATCTGTTGAATTACCATCATAACTTTGAAAGTTTATTGGTCTAATCGCTAGAGGGTATTCATTTGTCTCGCAATCTACTATGGTCAACAAGGAAATTCGTGATCACTCTCGCAAAAAGTGTTCACTGGCTTTCTAGGAAATTCGTGATCACTCTCGCAAAAAGAGGAATATTTTACAATTGCGCAAAAGAACCTATACATGTTCCACCATTCTCAGTAGAATATATATAATTTATTAGGGGTGCAGAAAGCGAGCTCTCCTGAGAGATACTGCTGAAGACAATACCACTGTCTCTCGGGCTTCTCGATCTTGCAATTTTCAACAAGGTACCGAATGCGCTTCAGCTCGTTGGTGTACTCACCAATGCTTACCAATCCTGATTCATGAGTGACTTTGGCGATCAGGATAGTATTCCGCTGAGATACAGCAGGGTAAAGTCCTTCATGACGTGATTTGTATGTATGTTTCACAACACCTTGTTTGTCAATTAATCGTAATGTGTTATAAAAGAACTGTGATGAAACGATCAGTGAATCGTTGTATATTCTGATTTGATGAGGTTCATATCCATGGCACGGTATCTCTGCTTCTACATTCCCTTCTGATGAGAATACCTGGATCTTCTTGGCTTTCCTGTAGCTTACATAGATCCGATCATCACTGTCAACAGTAAGGTCAGCAGATTCACCTTCATCAACACCAAGAGTATTGAATGCTAAGTTCATATTTGTGTACTCTGGTGTGTACAGTGCGATCTTGTTTGATCGATCAAGTACAACACATCTACCATCAGAGAAGAACTCTAATCCAGAAATGGTAACCTCTTTGAGAACCGACTGCTGGGGTTGACCATCAGCAGAAATGACATCTATGCCACCCGCCGAACTTCCCACTGCCATTCCCCCGTCTGGTGTACAAACCATTGTGTTCATGCTATTATTTCTGGGCAATACAATGTGAACTCCGGTTACATAGACAATCTTACCAAGTTCTAATGTATTATTTTCAACGTTCCTCTCAAAGCTGACATTTTTTATCTCTTTGCTCGATTTTCTTGGCTTCTCGTAGTCAGGACCTTTTTCATTGAGGACCTCGTTTAAGTCTTCACATAAAGTTTCATTTACAGCCAAAGAATCTATATCAAATGGTACCTTCGATCTATACATGACCATACCAGCTATGGTGTTTAAGTGAAAGAAGTGCTGTACTACAGATTTCTTCATTTCTTCCAGAGCTTTGTCGACACATTTAGCCTTATCATTGACTTCACCAATTAGTTTGTTTTTCTTCTCTGCCAAATGCAAGACCAAGTCGTCATGTGCTTCCGTGATTTTGTCTGCACACTGTTTCTGAGCTATCCTCACACGTACCCTCTCAACATCAATGAAATTAATATACTTCTGTAAGCAAGAACCCTTGTGGTCAACTTTGGACTTCAATTCTTTCATACGCTCTTCATGGCTGCGCTCGTAAGCATCTGGCCTGACGATCTGATGTCTTTCCCCCGCATGGTCAGCAACAACGCACCTGAAGCATACAAATTCTCTGCAGCTGGAACAGAAACACTCCTCGTCTTCTTTTGGGTGTTTCTTGCATTTCTGGAATTTATGCACTGGTACCTTCACTGATGAGATCTCACTCATGGCTATGACTTTATGTCTTTCAAAGTCTTTGCTTTGAGTGTGTTTTTTGTGACATGTGGTACAGAGGTACTTGCCACAGTCTTGGCAGTACACAACAGCATGTGGATTATCGTCGGATTTACAATTTGTGCAAGGCTGGTGTTGTTTCTTCATGTCCTCTATAAGATTCCTTAAAGCTAGATTTGTTGATAGCTTGCTGACATCTTGGTTTGGGACGTTGGTTTCAGTTCTGCAGACAGGGCATCGTATCCTCTGGTTATTTTCATGTGAAAATTTCAAGAGTTTGTCTAGACAGCCTTTGCAGTAGGTGTGAGAACATGGTAGGATCTTTGGATCAGTGTAGGTAGAGGCACAAATAGAACACTCCAGGCTCTGGGCAATGGTATATTCTAGGGCGGTAGCCATGGTTAGGAACTCTAAAAAGATATAAAGGAAAGACATAACCAAAACCATTTATATACTGTACAAATACAATAGTGTGGTCTTTCGTTCATTTGTGATAATAACGTAGATTTTCTCAGAAGAACAATTTAATATAGGGATCCTTATCTCATGCCCCCTGTCATGGTACTCTCATCAGTGTAAGCCTTCTAGTCATAATGAGAAAAGGGGTCACTAGTCATATGAACCATAAGTCATAATGCAAGACGAGGGTCACTATTCATAATTGACCATAAGGGTCTTTGATAATAAGGATTGCTGGTCATAATCAACAAGGAGGGTCAGTATTCGAGACGACTTGGTACACAAAAATAAGAACAGATACGCTTCTCTCTTTTCTGCCAGAAAAAAAAAATTCATCCCGTGGCATGATGATCCTCATCATATAAGGGGGTGTGGATCTGAGAAAAATATTGTATAAATAGTGATCCTTATGAATACTATGACTAGCGGTCCTTCTGACTAGTGAGTATTATGAATAGCGGGAGCCACTCTCATCATGTGCGTGTATGCATTGGGAGAGAAAAAAGAAAAAAAGGGGGGGGGGAGAAAAATAATGGTAAAGAGAGGAGGAAAAATAAGAGGGTATATGCGGGTGGGAGGATGTGCTATGTAGGGTGGGGTGTGTGCGTGGGGGGTAGGCTGTGTATACATACATGTGTGAAAGAGACAGAGAGAGGTGTCCATGGGGGTAAGTGAGGATGTGTGTTGTGCGTATATGTTTAATGCCTCCATGATGAGAAGTTACAGTGGTTAATGCAAGCCAATAAAGTTAATGCAATGTTAATGCAAGCCAATAAAACCAACATCTTAGAACGAAAGGCTGCATTTTTATACGATGAGCCGGTTTTTTCAAGGAATAACGAGTTAGCAAAGCGAGTGAGCAAGACATTTTCTTAAATTAATTATCGATTTCATCATGACATTGTTAGGTGATTTTTTTTTTAAATTGCTTCTCATGTGTGAGAAAATGAGGAATATAGTGTGCACCAATGCAGACAAAACAAGAGGTTCGACTCATGGATCTCTCAATTAACGTGATCTAATTTAATTGGAAGTGCATGCCGAAACTGCAAAAAAATCCAACATTTGTTTTAAAATTTCTTTCGATCCCCTTTTAGGAGCACGAAAATGTATTGTACATAATTTATATGTTACATATTAATGTTTCTGTTAAACAGTTTGCTTAGAATATCTCATGGAGCATGGCTGCTGTCAAGTGTCATGGTATCTTATCACCATTTAATTATGAATTTTAATCACGTTTTATTGTATTGTTTTTAATCAAATCAGACATTGAGATGTGGAATCAGAAAAGGACGGGTAAGTGTGTCCCACAACGTGACGATTGAAGGCAATGACATAGTGTAACGTGATTGATTAAAGCTAAAAAATTGTGGGGTTTTTATTCTTGAAAAGTTTTAAAGTCAGTCTGTACGTGTCATGGTAATATTTGAAATACTTGATTGTATTTTTTAAGACCGCTCACTAACAATTAGTACAGTTTAGATCTAGTAAGACTTGCATATCTAAATGTGAGCTTTTATGGAGAAATATCACATGCATCTAAATGTGTTTTGAAATCACTACTATTAAGTTACCCTTTCAGATGATTGTTCTCCATATATTTTATAATAGGGAGCGTGATAATAATTCAATTTTTTTTCAATACCTCTTCGGAAATGAAGAAAAATCAAGGAAGATTACAGAATAGGTCTAGGTGTTTATGTGCATCATCTTATTCATTACTTATTTTTGTAAAGTTTGTGGATTTGAAGATTTCCCTAGAATTTGCAGTAATTCAACTTTGAAGAACCACACTGCAAAATTAGTTAATCAGGACTAAATAAGCCTACCATTCTTTATTCCATTTAATTCTTGATTATGAATGACCCTCTCCTCGTTCCCGATTTATCTACTGTCCCTGTCCGAAAGAAAACGAATAAAAGAATGGAATAAATAAATGATTAAATGAATGAATGAATAAATTATGGGTTTTGAAAGGCAAATTCACCAGTTTTCTATAAGATCATGAAATACCGGGAAGAATCGGTCGCAATTAACATTACAAAGCCCACAATCCAACCCCTTGGCTGATATTATGTTTATGCTTCTTTACGTACAATATTCTTTCATTCCGATCCTAAATGACGTCTTAAGCGGTATCGGACCAGCACTGTTGATAAGTCACGTACTATTATTTTTCTTTTTCTTATGTTTATCCACTTTGCTCAGAATGCTTTATGAAACATGGCCGCTGTCAATAAGTGCCACGTTATCTAAATTATCGCATTATAAATCCCCATTAATCGTTTTATATTTATCAAATGGTAATGAGATCACAAGGGGACGGAGGAGTCTTGCTATTTTTAACAGATTACAAGATGTGAGGGACTAAAGTTATACCAACTTTTCCCCCAATCAGTTCCTCTTTTATCACGTTCTTTGTAAACAATTATGAACCACCTTTTCATATTAATTCATACATATTGTATGCATATTCCAACTCTTCCTCTAATCATTGAGTAGCTCCATACTCTAATGTTGATCTAATATGCACAAGCCAAAAGCGATGACGTGCTTTTTCAATAAAGTTACTCAGATTAGGACATATATTACTTTTGTTATTATGTTAATAGCAATAACTTGATGGAAAAGTAGGAGAAAAATCAAAATTTATGATGATTGATATTACTACAAATGCGTTAGTTGTCGCTATTACCTTACTAAGTGGCGAAATTCCCAATTTGGGCTTTAATTATTCTCAGCACTAGCGTACCTATGGTAAGCAGGGGGATGGCAGTCTGCCCCCCCCCCTGACGAGTTACAACCCATGCAAAGGACGTATCCCTGCCCCCTGACGAGCTTGAATACCTGTATTGCCCCCCTGAGCAGCTTGAAGACCTTTTTTTTTTGCTTGTCAAATTTTTTGGCGGACGGTTTTGCCCCCCCCCCCCTGTGGAATCTCAGTGATCTTATTTGATATGTAAAGAGCAACAAATGTTTTTACTATTTTCTGTTTAGTCAGACTTTAAACATCTTTTTATTTCTTTTATCTTTCGTTTTAAAACAAATATAATTGCCCACGCGAATAATTCATCAATATGTTGAATTATCTATATGCAAGAGACCATAGCCACCGAGCGCTGGGACATATTGCGTTTTCGAGAGAGAAACTTATTTTTTATGCATTTGTAGTTTTATTTATACAGGATAGCATTGTCAGTTCTGTAACTGCTTCCACAACGGCCCTGCCCGTTAGCGCTTTTCAAATATAATCAAGTGATCGGGTATTGAATTTGAACTTAAAATTGTGACGAATAAGTAATGGGGAGAGTTGTTCACAAGTGACATCACACATCTTTGTCGCATTGTCAATTTGCTATCTTCATAGCATTAGTGATCGCAATATTCAAATGCTCATAACTTTCTCATTATTTGTCCGATTTTTCTCAAACTTTCGTTGATCTGTTTCTTTGATTTTTCTGTTATCACACAAGCTATCTTGTTCCAATGGTTTCATTCTCCTTTAATGGAACATTTTTGATAACTTAGGATTATCAATATTTACGTATTTTGATAATGATTAAACAACTTCTACGAAGAGAAAAAGTCACTCACTGTACTCGTTTGGACGCAGGGTGTTTTGAAAGTAAAAATGTTCGATACGTTGTTAAGTGAGGTGCAAAAATTAAGCTACCCTATACTCGGTATATTTAATAAACTGACGTACAGATGAGGAACATGGGGCCACCCCCCCCCCCCAAAAAAAAGGGAAAATTGTTTCACGACCAAGAGAAATGGAGGAAGGGAGGGAATGAAAGGAAAAAGGGTGAAATATGATATATTCTTTCTGAATATTAAGTCAAATTTATTACAAAATTCAATTTTGTAAAATTCGATTTTTTTAATACTCTTTTTAAAGGTCAAAATAGACTGTGTAGCGTTTTTCGGTCTTTCAAAAAAATTTAGCTGTCGCTTCGCGCTCTCAATCACTATTGAGATACATATCTCATGTCATATTTGTTTGGGGATTTTTTAATGGAAATACTAGCACAACAATGGCCATTATTGACCAAGAGCCAAAAAAAAACCCGGTCATATCATGGAACAGGCAATGGCATCATGAGGTAAAAATTTTGAGGGGGCTATATGGTGTATCGGGAAAAAAATAAAAATGCTAGTGAGCGAAGAGATCGAGCAAAGATTTTGACATTTCTATTAAAAAAAATCAAATTTTGTAATAGATTTTGAAATAATGTTAAAAAGAAAAATCGTAATTCATCTTTCTCTCCTTTTTTGTAAGCCACGGTGAATAGGATTTTTGTCATGATTCTGCAGATCAGGGCGAAGCTCTATATGCTCGAGGGGGCTAGTATCGCGCGTGTCCCTAGCGAGCGAAAAAGAAATCACCTTTTCATGAGAATCTAACATGAAGATAGATTTTGACGCGATATTCAGGAAAATATGATACACTTTCCCTTTGCTTTTCTTTTCTTTCTTTCCTCCTTTTTTGTGTTTGGTTGTAGAACTTTTAGGAGCCATGGTCCAAACTCATACATACAACAATGCTATGTGGGTGGGGTCCGTGGCGGAGCCCCGAAACCCCTCTTTATTTTAAAGCCATTTTAAAGCCCCAGGACCTCTTGATATTAAAACATTTTCAAACCTTACAGATGGCCACTAATTTTAATCAAATTGCGTGTATATTTATATGGCTTTCACACAACGCATAAATTCAATGCAGTTGTGTACCTTAATTATCCAATTATTTGGAGGGGCACACCATATAAAAATGTGGGAAAATTTGTAAAAAGTCACCAGCGAGCGAAGCGAGCCAGAAAGAAAACGGCCTTTTGAAATGACTTTTATATCATATCAAATATTATGTCATATATATTTTTTTTCATTCATCTCATTTCGCTGCTTCGTTTATTTTCTTTTATTTCCCCTTGGCTGTGAAACCACCCCCCCCGTGCGCCAGCGCTTCAACGCAAAGTTTAATGCAGGAAGGGTCAATAGAGGGGCCGTTATTGAGCTATTTAAAGGTCAAGTACACCCCAGAAAATTGTTGACTGGAAATTATAAAAACAGGCATAACGCTGAAAATTTCATCAAAATTGGATGTAAAATAAGAAAGTTATGACATTTTTAAGTTTCGCTTATTTTTCACATAACAGTGATATGCAAATGAGAAAGTCGATGATGTCCCTCACTCACTATTTGTTTTGTGTTGTTGTTAGTTTGAATTATACAATATTTCAATTTTTACACATTTGACAAGGATCAATTAAACTGTTAAGATGATGCTCATTCTTCATGTTCAAGGGGGGAATAAAATTTGTTTTACTTGACAATGGGGAGAAAATTATAATTTTCATATAAAATATATAATAAAATACATAAGTAATAGTGAGTCTATGACGTCATCAGTCTGCTCATTTGCATACAGACCAAGGGCCTGGTACACAAAACTTAGCAATGATCTTAAAACAATTTTCTACGATTGATTCTATATTAACTACAATGTACTATCAATCGTCAAAATCAAGCGTACGATCAATCGCTAACCTTCGTGTTACGGGAGCCAGGATGTGCATATAACTGTTTCGCGAAATTAAGCGAAAATTTGAAATGTCATAACTTTCTTATTTTACATCCGATTTTGATGAAATTTTCAGTGTTATGCTTGTATGATTTTCTGCTTATATTTAGATCAACGTTTTCTTGGGGTGG
The DNA here is from genome assembly GCF_018143015.1 of Lytechinus variegatus. Lineage (NCBI taxonomy): Eukaryota > Metazoa > Echinodermata > Echinoidea > Temnopleuroida > Toxopneustidae > Lytechinus > Lytechinus variegatus. Next base: position 63,916,360 of record NC_054741.1, read on the forward strand.
ACTTGTCCTTTAAATGCTACAGATGAAGCGCCCCCACTGCACGGGGTCTTGAACAGAGCCCCCGATAGCTTTGGAGATTTAGCAAGTCTACGATAGACTTTCAGACGACATTATGCTATATACCATCCATCTTTCTTTTCCCTTTCGATGTTTTTTTGCTTCATGTCAAAAACTTTATTATGTCCGTTTCAATGCCATTTTCAAACAAACGTTTTCATTAAATCCATACCTCTACTGTAAAACACTCATTGCGACCATGAACATTATAAAAAATCTTTACTTACAACCCCCCCCCCCCCCCACACACACACACACACAAACACCCTTGACAAATCTTGGTTACGGGCCTGTTGGGTGTTTCATAAGGCTGTTCGTAAAGTTACGAACGTCTTTACGTACGACTGGAACATGTTCTCAGGTCATATCTCAATTACATAGGGATATCACATGGCACAAGAAAGGATCACCAGTCGTGCGTAAAGTCATTCGTATCTTACGAACAACTTTATGAAACACCCACCTGGTCTAGACTATAGTATGGTCCAAGACACCGAGAACTTTTGGTCTTGAACAGAGTATATTTCAGTGATTATATTAAAGAAAATATATAAATAATCGATCAAATTCATTGGAGCGTTGTGGCCCAGTGGAGTAGTCTCCGGACTCTGAAACAGAGGGTCGTGGGTTCGAATCCAAGCCATTGCGTAATTTCCTTCAGCAAGAAATTGATCCACAATGTGCTGCACTCAACCCAGGTGAGGTAAATGGGTACCTGGCAGGAATTTATTCCTTGAAACGCAGCGCGCGTAACAGCTGCACTGCTAAAGCCAGGGTAATTATGCTGCATATACTGTAGAGCGCTTAGAGACTTCTGACAAAGTAAGTATTAAGCGCTGTATAAGCAAGTATAATTATAATTCATTTGTTAAGGAAAAAATTGTGAACTGCTTACGTGATGTGGAGATAGAGATAACGTCAATCACCGGCTTCGAAGTGAATTGCTACCATACACACAATACAACTAATCAAGAAATATTTAAATTCTCTCATAGCAGTCAAACAATTTCACGAAGGATCTCTAGTTCATGCCTTGCTCACTGCATACAGCTCAAACTTATTGCAAGAATCAAGAAATAAGTTATTGACATTTGGCAATCCCGAATCACAATTCCAACATTGTCTAATCATGAAGGTCCATGGTCCAATCCATGCAGTTCTAGATGATATTCAAGAATAGAAGTTCGAATCTCAACATCAAATAACCCCATGAGCCGATTCAACATGTTCAAGGAGAATAAGACGAATCGTTCTCACTCTACAACTTCCGTTATTAGACGCTTTAAATCTGAAAATTCCATCTGTACAATTATGATCATGTATTTCCCATTTGTATTGTGTATGTATATGCTTGTGTACTTTGTTTTTTTTATGAGTTTAAAGGTATTGTTTAACTTTGTGAGCAGCCGATTAAAAAAATTATCAAACCAAGGAGAAACATGTGTACAAGTGCATGTATTAGAACTAATAAAGCCTGAAAACAACCATTATTGAGAATGAAAAGCTAAAACTACAAGGCAAACCCTGATTTTGTAAATAGGTGTCTTATAGACACCTAAATAGTACAGATAAGTGTATGGGAATAAATTAAGATTGTGTTTCCGGTCACTTTATATTTATATTTTTGAAGCACTAAATAATTATTTTCGAACGTAATTTTTTCTGGGCTTCATTTTTGTAACATATCACAGACACAGGTGACAAGTGTGACCTTTTAGCTCAGTTTTTTTAAAGTCAAACCAATGTTAACCAATCACTTTAATACATGCAGCGCCCTCGTGTAAAACAGTATCTGACTTCTGATCGGGAAACCCTGCTCTAAGAATACCAGATAAGTAAGTAAGCAAGTAAATAAATAGATAAATAAATAAATAATGGCTTAACTCCACTAGCGTGTACGTATTGTGCCAATAACAAAACAGAGGGGCCACTTCGTAGCATATGGCGAAAATATTTAATAAGTTGCGAGCGAGAATTTGGGCCTTTCAAATAAAAATGTTATTTTTTATAGATTTTGACATATTATTAAAAGATGATCTTTTTGAAAATCGGACTTTTTCCTTTTTATTCAACTTTTACTGATAACATTCATTTACATGCCTAAAAACACTTTTTCGAAAACACCAACAGAAAGGTAGTTAAATGGATAAAGGGAGAACGTCCTTACCCACTCATCATTTCTTGGGTATTTTATCATATGAAATCTTTCTTTTTCTCTCATCGAAATGTGAAACACAGTCTTATTCCTCCCTGAAAATATGGAATATAAAAGAAAAGAGAAATAATCATAATGGATATCCTCCGTCAGGGGCGGATCCAGCTTTCGCCAATAGGGGGGGGGGCGAAAAATATTTTCATCAAATTTTTTTTCTTGATCGGCCGCTATAATCCGATTTTTTGGTGGGTTTTTCAGGGGGTAGTCCTAACTATATAGAGACTGAAATTTTAAGTACATATTGTTATAAACAAGATAAGGTATCTCATGTGGTCGTAATATATAATGCGAGCGCGAAGCGCGAGCTAAAATTCTTTTACATTTTATGTCCTTAGAACTGAAGATTCTGAGCAGTTTTTATAATCATGAACAAAGATAAGTATCCAACTAACAATGCGAAGCGCGAGCCGAAATTTTATTATAGTAACGTGAAAAGGGACTCAATTAGGACTGCTTTTAGTGATTAATGAAGAGGATACAAGTATCACCAATTAAATAATGAGAGTGCGAAGCGCGAGCTCAAAATTTTTGATATTCCGACCTGAATCTTTTTTAAATAAAGAACAAGCTGTCGTTTCTCAAACCATTAAATGCGAGCGCAAAGCACGAGCTTATTTTTTATATACTGACATGATAAAGGAGCATTTTGACAAATTTTGGAAAGAATTTCCAAAGAGAAGTATCTCATAAGTCAAACAATGCGAGCGCGCAGCACGAGCTGAAAATTTTGATATAACAATTTGTGTAAATCAAACAAAATAATGAAAGCTTGATGTGCGAGCTAAAATATTGTGTGCAAATTGATTTCAGAACTGGATATATGAAGTGTCATTTAATCCTTTTGCGTGGGATTCATTACACAGACAATGCGAGCGCGAAGCGCGAGCGAAAATTCTTATATATAGTCTATATAAAGTCTATTTTCCAATTCTTCCCCTCACCTTTCTCTTGTTTCCTTTCGGGGTCGGGCCGGCCGCTACGAGGCTGTAAATTACACATCATGGGTATAATACCTCTTTCTTACTTTTCTTTCTGTTTTTCGTAGTTTCTATCAAGATAAAGTACACTTTTTTCTGTAGGTTGTCAAAAATAGGGGGGCCGGGGCCGGCTCGGCCCCCTCCTGGATCCGCGCCTGTCCGTGTTGCTCATGTAATTGCCTTGGGAATAGAAAACGAGAATTTAAAACGTCATAACTTTCTTAATGCCCGATTTTAATGAAATTTCATTTTTTTCATTTTCTGTATTTATTCGAATCAACTTTTTTTTTTTTTTTGGGGGGGGGTTGAATTTGCCCTATAAGGTAGACTGAAAGTTCTCAAATCTTAAATAGCTGCCAATGTACTGAAAGCACAGGGGCCGCGGAAACGGTTGTGAAAGTGGGGGCTGAGCCGAAAGTGAAGGACTGACCATGTAAAAAATCACAATCAGATGTTCATTTTTGTCTCACCTGCATAGCAGAGTGAGACTATAGGCGCCGTTTTTCCGACGGCGACGGCGGCGGCGTCAACATCAAATCTTAACCTGAGGTTAAGTTTTTGAAATGACATCATAACTTAGAAAGTATATGGACCTAGTTCATGAAACTTGGCCATAAGGTTAATCAAGTATTACTGAACATCCTGTTAGAGTTTCATGTCACATGACCAAGGTCAAAGGTCATTTAGGGTCAATGAACTTTGGCCGAATTGGGGGTATTTGTTGAATTACCATCATAACTTTTAAAGTATGTTGGTCTAGTTCATAAAACTTGGACATAAAAGTACTCAAGTATCACTGAACATCCTTTGCGCATTTTTTTTTGCGCAGGTTAATCAAGTATTACTGAACATCCTTTTAGAGTTTCATGTCACATGACCAAGGTCAAAGGTCATTTAGGGTCAATGAACTTTGGCCGAATTGGGGGTATTTGTTGAATTACCATCATAACTTAAAAAGTATGTTGGTCTAGTTCATAAAACTTGGACATAAAAGTAATCAAGTATCACTGAACATCCTTTGCGCATTTTTTTTTTGCGCAGGTTAATCAAGTATTACTGAACATCCTTTTAGAGTTTCATGTCACATGACCAAGGTCAAAGGTCATTTAGGGTCAATGAACTTTGGCCGATTTGGGGTATTTGTTGAATTACCATCATAACTTAGAAAGTATATGGACCTAGTTCATGAAACTTGGCCATAAGGTTAATCAAGTATTACTGAACATCCTTTTAGAGTTTCATGTCACATGACCAAGATCAAAGGTCAATGAACTTTGGTCATAATGGGGGTATCTGTTGAATTACCATCATAACTTCGCAAGTTTATTGATCTGACTTTTGAAACTTGGACATAAGAGTAATCAAGTATCACTGCATATCCTGTGCAAGTTTCAGGTCACATGATCAAGGTCAAAGGTCATGTGAGGTCAATGAACTTTGGCCACCATTGGGGGTATTTGTTGAATTACCATCCTATCTCTGTAAAGTGTATTGGTCTAGTTCATAAAACATGGAAATAAGAGTAACCAAGTATCACTGAACATCTTGTGCGAGTTATAGTAGTTTTCAAAGTCAGCACTGCTGCTATGTTGAATCGCGTGATGCAGGTGAGACGGCCAGAGGCATTCCACTTGTTTCATTTTTGTACACTATTTGGGGGAAAAATGCGGGGGATGTGACTGCACTTCGGAGTGCTGATTTGTCTAGTTCAAATTTGAACTAGACAAATCAGCACTCCGAAGTGCAGTCACTATACACGCTCTATAAGAGCTAAATTAGCACTTCATTTTTTAGAGTGCAGTATCTCTTACTAGTTATTGGTTTTGCAGGTTTGACCTATCTGTATCCCAAAAGTATAGTTTGTCATTTTATTTCCATGCGAGGTTGCGGGAGTGATCGATCAAATCAAACCCATTCTTAATACTTACCAAGAGAAATTAATGATAATATGAATAATGATAATGATAACAATGATTATTATATTGTGCATTATTATCGTTGTATTGAATTGTATTTATTTTCCAATCATAAAAACATGCAAAATACAAACAAAATACATCAGATATGAATACAAAATAAAATATAAAATGAATACATATTACAGGGGCGGATCCAGCTTTCGGCAATAGGGGGGCCGAAAAATATTTTCATCAACATTTTTGTCGATTTTATTTTTATTTTTTTGGGGGGTGGTGGTTAGGGGGTATTCCTAACTAAAGACTGAAGTTTTAATATGTCAGTTTTTATTGTTATAAACAAGATAAGGTATCTCATGTGGTTTTATATATAATGCGAGCGCGAAGTGAGAGCTAAAATTCTTTGTTATTTTATGTCCTTAGAACTAAATATTCTGAGCAGTTGTTATAATCATGAACAAAGATAAGTATCCAATTAAACAATGCAAGCGCGAAGAGCGAGCCGAAATATTATTATAGTAACGTGAAAAGGGACTCAATTAGGACTGTTTTTAGTGATTAATGAAGAGGATTCTAGTATCACCAATGAGAGTGCGCGAAGCGCGAGCTAAACAATTTTTATATTCCGACCTGAAAACTGGACAGTCTAAGCGCGTTTTATTTAAATAATTAAGAACAAGCTGTGTGTCTCAAAAAATTAAATGCAAGCGCGAAGCACGAGCTTAATTTTTTTGATATACTGACATGATAAAGAGCGTTTTGACAAATTTTAGAAATAATTTCCAGAGGATGTATGTCACAAATCAAACTGCGAGCGCGCAGCGCGAGCTGAAAATTTTGATATAACAATTTGTGTAAATCAAACAAAATAATAAAAGCTTGATGTGCGAGCTAAAATATTGTGTGCAAACTGATTTTAGAACTTGATATATAAAAGTTCCTTTTAATCCTCTTGAATGGGATTCATTTCTCAGGCAATGCGAGCGCGAAGCGCGAGCGAAAATTTGTATGTAAAGTCTATTTTCCGATTCTTCCCCTTACCCTTTTCTTGTTTCCTTTCAGGGTCGTGAGGTTGTAAATTACACATCATGGGTATAATACTTCTTTCTTACTTTTCTTCCTATTTTTCGTAGTTTTTATCAAGATAAAGAGTACACTTTTTTGCAGGTTGTCAAAAAAGGGGGGGGGGGGCAGGGCCGGCTCGGCCCCTCCTGGATCCGCGCCTGTATTATGAATGACTGGATTGCCCACTCAGAGTGGGAATTATTACCACTCTGTTCTGCCTGGTAGTCCACAGCGTAATAAATGATAGATCAAACTGTATTATAAACATCTTTAACAAGCAGAAAAGGACGACATTAAACAAAATAAAAAGTAATGAAAATTATATAGACAACAGACACAAATCAAAATTTAAAGTTATGAGTTCAAGCTACAAGCAAATACATCCCCCACTCCCGGCAAAACAACGCGTTGCTCAGAGATCAGATATTTGAAATCTTAGAGCTCAAAGAAGTAATAAATGTTGATTTTTGTTTATAATCTTCATATCTAAAGGTATAGACTTGAATCTAAACATTCTACGGCAATTTCTGCATTTGGTTTGGGCATGATTACATTACCTACGGATATTAAATTATATGAGTAATTACAATATTGTAATGAATCTGCTAAATATGATAGAGCCAGTCCGTTCAATGATTTGAATATCATTGTATATACTTGTTTATTTCTTCATGATTGTAATGACCTCCATTCGAGCCGTTCGTGTATTTCTCTATTCGGTTTTGTGGTTTAACATTCAAAATAATACGACCAGCTCTGTTCCGGTTTTTTGTTAAGGCGTTCAGTATATGTCTTATTTGTGGATTCCTATACAATATCAGTGTAGTCAAATAAGTATAACTGAATTATATATGATGATTTTTATTACAAAATGTCTTAGACGTGCTAAATATTTGACGAGTTCATTAGTTTTCTTACATAGTTCTTTAATATGGGCATCCCACTTTAATGTTGGATTGAGATTCATGCTTAAATATTATTAACAGAGTTAGATTGCTTAATGATCTTATCAGATATTTTTAATAATTTCAAAAATAATCAAAAATAGAAATAAAATAATGTGCAAATTTTGATAACATAGTATCAGTTCCGAAAAGCATAGAATTTGTTTTACCAACATTAAGGCTTAGTTTGTTGTGACACAGCCAGTCATAATATGCTATGTATATCAATATTTATGTAGTATTCTATTTCACTGATATTTTTCCCAGAAAAAAGAAATAACTGCGTCGTCTGCATACAGATGCAGTTTACAATATTGTATGGTTTATTGTTATCGTTTATGTACATCGTAAAGAGAATTGGCCCTAGGGTTGAACCCTGTGGAATCCCATACTCTATACTGGAGACATATTCTCGATACATGTACATATATTCCGGCTGTATAGCTGCTGTTGTTATTGTTGTTGTTTTGATAATGATAATAACAATACACATAAAGATAATGGAAATTTTAATTAAAATAAATAATTACTAAGAACAATGATACATTAAAATGTTTATGAATAAATAAAATTACACAAATATATGTATGTTTCCTTTAAATATAAGTATTTCAGGGAACATCCCCAGCCAAACCTAGGAGGTGTATTAAAAAAAGTGTGCTAGTACCATTTCATTATCTCTGGAATTCTACTTTGGTCTATCATGGAGCTTTGTGGCCCAGTGGATTAGTCTTCAGACTTTGAAACAGAGGGACGTAGGTTCGAATCCCAGCCATGGCGTAATTTCCTTCCGCAAGAAGCAGGTGAGGTAAATGGGTACCGGTAGGAAGTGATTCTTTAAAAAGCTCTGTGCGCTATGAACGCCTAATAGCTTAGCCGGGTAATAAAGGAGCGCCTTGAGCACCTAACAAGGTGGATATGTGCGCAATATAAATACCCTATATTATATTTATACTTCAAAACTGGATAAAATATTATCCCAGTAGGTCATGGACAGTTTAAAAAAGGTCTTTCTCTAGCGTGTGACTTGGTATAACAAGGCATGAATGGCACTGGTCACTTTGTATTGTTCTAGAAAATACACAATGGTCATCGACGGCAGTTCGTTTGAACAATCCCCAGACTGTTCCCAATTTTTCGAAGCCCCCCCCTTCTCTTCTATTCTCTCTCTCCTCTCTCCCATTCTCGATCTCTCCTTTTCTTATTGAGGTCTCCCTCTACGTTAATATTTTTAATGGATCATATCAGATCGATTTATTATGAAGGCTTAAAAGTGCCACCCAGATGTTTCGATATTAATATTGAAAGGTCTAGATTCCTTAGAACATGTAACATGCAGAAAGAATGACCAGATGACGAGATCTCGGATCTCGTCAGGTCTACATCCTGTAGGAGAAATGATGAAATGGCAATATCTTGGATCTCATCATATCTACATCCTGTGGGAAAGATGATCCGATGATAAGATCTTGGATATCGCCATGTCTACATCCTGTGGAGAAAGTGATCGATGACAAGATCTTGGATCCATGATCGTCATCTGATAATCTCTTCTAAACGATGTAGACATGACGAGTTACGAGATCATGACATCCGACCTTCTCTTCCACCGGATGTAGACATGACGAGATCCAAGATCTTGTCATCTCATCATCTCTTCCACCGGATGTAGACATGACGAGATCCAAGATCTGGTCATCTCATCATCTCTCCCATAGGATGCAGACATGACGAGATCCATGATCTTGTCATCTCTCCCATAGGATGTAGACATGACGTTATCCAAGATCTTGTCATCCCATTATCTCTCCTTTACGATGTAGACATGACGAGATCCAAGATCTTGTCATCTCATCATCCTTTTCAAGGATTATAGACATGACGAGATGAACTCTGGAACAATCTCCCCATCTCCATCCGTAATGCATCCACTGTCGAATCTTTCAAAATACTCCTCAAATCTTACCTCATTAAGCAGTCCTCTTAATTCCCATTCCTGTTCTCTCTCACTGTATTTGCTACTTCTTTTTTCTCCTTCCAATGCGCTTAGAAACTGTTGTATTGATCGCTATATAAATGTTAATTATTATTATTATTATTATTTGAAGTCAGGATGGCACTATAAAACTTCCATAATTCATCCGAGTGATTTTATTGCTATGAAATTTCAAACTTAATTAAACAGTTATGGGATAACCAAAAATTTAAGCCTTATGTGAGAAATCCGGTATAATTGCCTTTCTTATGCTTATCACATTTTTTTTAATAGTAAAAATTAAAGATTTATATCATTCTGCCTAATGACATTAGTAGACGTTTGAAAAATTTGAGCTGCAAGGCAAGGTCTCACTTGTCACTAATGTCTGTAATCATAACGCTAAAAAAATGAAGCACAATGAAATATCACGCCCCAAAAATATTTGTTAGTGCTTCAAGAAATATTATATAAAGTGAAGAAAATACCATTTATCCCATACACTGACATGGGTTATATTAATCTCCTAAAGAAATTTGTTATGATTTTTCAGATATCTGCACATATTTGACCTTTTCCCCCTTTCCTGTGTGTTTTTATCCACATACATAAAATCATATCTTTGTCATGTTAGCCTATGCCTTAAAAATCATAGAGTGATTAATACTTTTATCCGGAAATGACAACCATAACCAGTGGCGTACCATGGGTCATTGCATTGGGGTACCAGCAAAAGAATTTGGGACACGTAGCGCTTAATAACCAGTTATGCTGGTTATCCCATACACATTTTAAGGAATGTGACATTAAGCGGATATGTATCTCACTAATAAAAAAAAACGCTTGCCATGATAGTTCATTTTCCTCGCTGACGTCACGCAAAGTCCATTTTTTCCCTAGGGGAAAAAAGTGAACTATACGTTTTTTCGACCCCCTCCCCCCACCCTTGATTCGCGAGCTGTCCGACGCGAAGCGCTTTGGCTGACCGGTACGCGCTGCATGCATGCCACGGGAAAGTTTTGGCGAGCTAGCTGCGCTCCCTGCGCTGGGACGGTATGCACTTACAGAAACTCGCAGAAACTGTTTTTGACCATCGAGAATTTTGGATCGCTTTATTCTGCAACTTCATACAGGATAAGAAAATTGTGAGAAGCATAACAAGGTGAGTCAATTAAGATCGGGGGACCATTTCAGCAAGATTTTTGTCTGACTGGCAAGTTGTCGGATCTGACATCTTTCCTTGATTTTGATTGGCTGAGAGTCACTGATTGTCGGACAAAACAGGACTTGTCAGACGTTTTATCCGACAAGTCCTGCTTTGTTCGACTGTTACCATAGTAACAGTGCCTCTCAGCCAATCAGAATCAAGGAAAGATGTCAGATCTGACAACTTGTCCGACAAAAAATATTGATGAAACGCTTCCCTGGCGGGCGTTTATTCATCAACATTTTTTTTGACATCTTTCCTTTATTTTTTTGAGTGGCTGAGAAGCACTGTAACTATGGTATCCATCGGATAAAATGGGACTTGTCGGACAAAACGTCTGACATGTCCTTTCATGAAACGCTCCCCTGATGTCACTAACGTTAGCCGGCCAGTGCGTTGCAATTTGACTTGAGTGAAAAAGCAGCAGGAGCGCAGCTCAGAGGACCTCTCAGCTCATTAATCGGTGTCGGCTAGAAGCCGCACGCAGCCTACCCAGGAGCTGGATGGCATTAGCTCAGGCGCTAGTTTTTTTTCTTTTTTAGCCAGGACAATATAACGTTTTGGTCCAGATTAGTTACACAACACTTCTCACGATATGAAACAAATATATCAGGCGTTTCGGACCGAGGTCAAGAAACAGGTGTTTGTATACTTAAATTTCATGCTTGAGGGCAATAGGGTTTGTAGTACTGAGATTTGATGATAAGGGAAACTGCCCAAACTGGGGTATACTGCTCTTCAAAGCAAGATTTTCGTCATAACATGATATAATATAAAGTCATATCTTCTTCCCCCATTACGTTTCTCTTTTTTTCTCCCTCTTTTTCTCCTTCCCCCTTTTTGCCAGCCGATGGGGGGGGGGGGGCACGTGCCCCCCCCTAGTTACGCCACTGGCCATAACATGATCAGTATGCATATTATTATCATGCAATAGTCCTATTTGCTCCTTGCAAATTAGAATTTGCTATTTTAACGTTAGAGAGAATGATTGTAGTCACACATGGCCTTCTCACATTTTGATCCCGGAACAGTTTGCAAACCGCCTGCAACTTTTTTTCATGGTGTTGCACGATCAATCGCTAGTTGCCACCTTACGACTGGTCCACGATCAATATATGGCTGATATAGGATGATGGAAATGTAAATAAAACAAGACAAAATACTATACCAAAATATTGTCGCTCTTCACAGTACCCTCACGGTGTGATGTCTTTGCTGAATCTTAGGCTTCAACTACAACACTGAAAGGGGCTTCCACAATTATTGCTCACGCGATCGTTTGCGATCATTTGGTTATACAATATAATTATGTTGCACACAATCGCAACGGTTGTAAGCAGTCGCACCACCAGCTGTGAAAGGGGCTTAAAAGAAAGCATGACAGCTCTTATTCATATCATAAAAAGGATATACAACATAAAGCCTCACATCACTCGCACCAAGGAGCTGTGTTGGAAGCTCCTTGCTCGCACGAACACTCGCAACTGTTCCATTCAATCGTACAAGGATCGCAGTGACTCAGTCCGATTTAATTACCCAGCATATCCTGCCTAACATATTTTGAAGGAAAACAATGTTACGATATATTTATTTCTAAAGGAAACAAATTGTAAATTTAATTTTATTGAGCAGATGGCATCAAAGTTATTGGAAGTAACGAGATGAAAAATTAAGTCAAATGATCTTTAAAAACAACTTTTTTTCTTTGTTAGTTAGCTTTATTGAGACATAGATCAACCTAATTACATATTTACAAGTCAGATTGGAATGATTCAAATAAGAGCAAATGCACAGAATACGAATGAATAAAAAGGAAAGGCAGATATCACTCAGTTCACTTATTGTAGCAGTAAATGTGGCGGTAAAAACTCCTGACATATAACCCTTTACTATATACAAAAAGAGCGAGGTGCAACCCCGGGCAAAGCCCCCCTAGTTTGTAAATTCCAACAAATAGAGAGAAAAAATAAGAGTTTTTAAATGATAATCTTTAAAAGATATAATAACATCTTTACATTTATGATATTTTCATGCTGATTGTCAGTTTATGTTTTATATTCTCGTTCGGGGGTGTGTATTTTTCTCTCTGTTTCTTTCTGCAGATCCAAAATAGAGATGACATACCTTTCTCTTCTTGATATGCAAAAACATACTTCAAAGGAGTAAGTGATCGATTAATTTCACACCGCCACCTTTAGCGCTTGTGTTTCCTTTATTTCCATATAATCAAATAACCATAGAAGATTATGAACATCAATATATGTACATTGATACACTTTGTGAACATGACTAACTATGTAGAATTGATATCGTGTTTGTCCTTTCAACTCAACTTAAACTGACTTCAGTTTAACCCACCAAAAGCTTAGGTAAACAGACCGACCAAATCTATATCGCAAGATACCATATTGGCGCTGATGTTTATTTGTTTGTATTTTTGGAAATAACGAGACGCATTTAAAACGAAAATAACTAATTACCTTTTCTGCCAGAAAAAAGTTAATCCCGTTGTATGATCCTCCTCATAAGAGGGGAAGGGAATGGATGGAATATTGTACAATGCACGAAAGAACCTATGCATGATCCAGCATTTTTAGTAGAATATATATAATCTATCAGTGGTGCAGAAAGCGAGCTCCCCTGATCGATATTGCTGAAGACAATACCACTGCCTCTCAGGCTTCTCGATCTTGAAATTTTCAACGAGGGACCAAATACGCTTCAGCTCGATGGTGTACTCACCAATGCTTACCATACACATCTCCTGATTCACTTTGGCGATCAGGATAGTATTCCGCTGAGATACAGCAGGGTAAAGTCCTTCATGATATGTTTTGTATGTATGTTTCACAACACCTTGCTTATCAATTAATCGCACTCTGTTATTAAGGGACTTTGATGAAACAATCAGTGAATCGTTGTATATTCTTATTTGATGAGGTTCATATCCACGACACGGTATCTCTGCTTCTACAGTCCCTTCTGATGAGAATACCTGGATCTTCTTGGCTTTCATGTAGCTTACATAGATCCGATCATCACCGTCAACAGTGAGGTCTCCAATGCCACCTTCATCAGCACCAAGAGTATTGAATGTTACATTCATCTTCGTGTACTCTGGTGTGTACAATGTGATGGTGTTTGAATCATCAAGTACAACACATCTGTCATCAGATAGGTATTCTAATCCACCAATCGTAACATCTTTGAGAACTGACTCCTGGTGGTCACCATCAGCAGAAAAGATCTGTATACCACCTGTTAAACATCCCACTGCCATCATACCATCTGGTGCACTAACCATGGTATTCATGCTATCTTTTGTAAGTAAGTCACACCAAAGTCCACCTGAATTACCAACTTTACCAATTACTAGCTTGTCCAGCTTTTCAATGCCTCTCATGAAATTGATTCTCTTCCCATTCTTACTTGATTTCCTTGACTGTTCATAGTCAGGATCTTCTTGATTTAATGTCTCCTGTAAGACTTCACACAGAGTTTCATGTACGGCCAAACTATCTATATCGCATGGTACCTCTGACCTATTGGTTACCATATCAGCATCGGTTTTCAACTGACTGATATACTGCAGTGCCGATTTCTTCATTGCCTCAAGTTCTTTCTCTACTCCTTCAGTCCTACCCCTGGCTTCCTTAATGAGCTCCTTTTTCCTATCTGCCAACTGTTTGGCCAAGTCATCATATGCTTCGCTTATTTTACCTTCACATCGCTTGTGAGCATTCCTTACACGTCTCTTCTCTTCATCAATGTAATCGACGTACTTCTGAAAGCGAGAATTTTTGCAGTCTACTTCCGATCTCAAGACTTTGATACTCTCGATGTAGTTGCTTTCATAGTCAGCTGATCCAATTATTTCATGACTTTCCCCTTTGTGATATTCAACGACACACTTGTAGCAAACGAATTTCCTACAGTTCAAGCAGAAGCACTCCTCGTCTTCTCCTGGGTGTTTCTTGCACATCTGGTACCTAACATTTTTAAACGCTAGAGCTGACGGTAGTTTACTGGCATCTTGTATGTCTGAGATCAGGGTTTCACCTTGGCAAACAATGCACCGGATGCTCAGGTTACTATCACGGTCTTCAATGAGTTTGTCTATGCAGGCATTACAGTAGATGTGAGAACAAGACAGGACCTTTGGGTCAGTGTAGGGAGTTCGACATGAAGGACATCTCGTACTCTGAGCCACGTTATCCTTAAAACTCTCAGCCATGGTTGGAATTCTACGGGATTACAGACATAGAGAAATGAAGGAAATATTTACACATTGTTCAAGTGATCTTTCCAGATCAGTGCAGGACTGTAACACCCGGGGGCCAGTCAAATATATTGCTGTACACATGCGTGACCAAAAAAATAAAACCGCGTTTTAGGCTTTTTTCAATTTTGGACGCGTCGCGCGTGCACTTGTTTGGGTATCAAAAACATCGATTGTTTTTTTTTTTGTTGTTGAAAGACTGGTAAATAATCAATCGCTGGGTCAAAAGTATTTAGGGTATTTTTTTCCAAAGCTTATTTTAAAGACTAGCCAAACGTGTTTAGGGTATGTTTTTCCCCGAAGCTTTTCCACGGGGTTATATTCTGACGACAACTGGTTTAGGGGCCAAATTAAATAAGCCCCGCGAAAAACTTGTTTAGGGGGGTATTCAATTGCACACAGAGTAAAACTCGTTTAGGGGGTGTTTATTGGAAATAATTTGGTCGGCATGTGTACATCAATACACTTGACTGCCCCCCTGTTGCACCCACAAATGTAATAACGCCCACAAATGTAATAACGCCCACAAATGTAATAACACTTTACCCACAAATGTAATAACGCCCACAAATGTAATAACACTTTACCCACAAATGTAATAATTTTTGATCGCCCACAAATGTAATAATGACTTTACCCACAAATGTAATAAATTTGAAGGGATTTTTGGCGAATCCGTTCTAAACTAAAATCCTATAGTAATGCGTTCATATAGCACAAAAGTGCAAAGTCTTTTTTTCAGACCGGGTTAATAAAACATGAAAGTACAAGTCCAAAGTCTTTTTTCCAGAACCGGTTGTTTCAAAAATTATTATATAAATCCAAAGTCTTTTTTCCAGACCCAGTTGTTTAAAAAAATATAATAAAAGTCCAAAGTCTTTTTTTCCAGACCCGGTTGTTTTGAAAAAGGTGATATAAGTCCAAAGTCTTTTTTCCAGACCCGGTTGTTTCAAGAATTTTAATAAGTCCAAAGTCTTTTTCCAGACCCAGTTATTTCAAAATGTATAATATAAGTCCAAACTAAGATACGATAATGATATTCCTGTGGAAAAAATGGGAATCGAGCTTAGTCTTTTCTCCAGACCCAGTTAATTAAAACTGGTGGAATTAATGTCTTTGTTGTATACGGTGTATATTGTGAATATGTGCACTAAGAGTAAATTGAGAATCAAGTGTAGTCTTTTCTCCAGACCCAGTTGCCTGTTATTTAAACATTATGAATAACAGTTTAAAAACAGTATAAAGACCCCATAATCTTATTAATGCTGGATATAGCGTAGTCTTTCGGCCCGACCATTTTTTTTCTTTAAAAAAACCCCTAATAGTAAGAATTAAAAAAAAATCAAAGTCTAAGACCAAACAAACCTTCAACCTAAGAACCTGTTTAAAAAGAGGTTTAGAGTGTTGTCTTTATTCCAGACCTAAAACAGTAACGACAAAAAATCTTCTAACATAAGACCTTATATTCTTATTCTCGTGGAATAACACGAGTTTTAAAACGTACTCTTTCCTCCAGACCCGGCTATTAAAAAAAAGTAACTGAAAAACTTCAAATCTAAGACCAAATTTCCAAAGTTTCACCCAGTAAAAATATGTCTTTTTTTATAATACTACTACCCCTACAAAACATTGTAATAACGCGTGGGTAAAGCAGACATCCTTTCTCCAGACTTGGTTACTATTTGAAAAATAAAATAGTTTTTACAAATACTCTAAAACGAATACCCAATAATCTAATTACTGTGGAACAACATGAAGACCGATTGTCGAAGATCGACTTTCCTCCAGACACAATTATTTCAGGAATAAAAAATCAATAAAACTCAACCCCCCACAACGAATCTAAGAACCAACAATCCTCCAAATTAAGACCATGCATGTAGAAAAGCACATGTTTAGAGCGTTGTCTTTATTCCAGATCCGGTGATTTAAAAGTGATTTAAACAATCCTAAAAACAAAAGACTCATATTCTTATTCTTGTGGAATAACACGAGTATTATGCTTAGTCTTTCGTCTGGACACGGTTATTTAAAAGAAAGAAATATTGAAAAAAAATGACAGCTGAGACCAATCTTCAAAATTAAACCCACTTAAAATGCTTGGGCTTACAGTGTTGTCTTTACCCCTCACCGATGTATATTATAACTTTTGAAACGACCGGGTCTGAAAAAAAGACTTTGGACTTGCATTATAATTTTTGAATTAACCGGGTCTGGAAAAAAGACTTTGGACGTATATTATAATTTTGAAAACCGGGTCTGGAAAAAGACTTGGACTTGTACTGTAATATTTCATTAACCGGGTCTGGAAGAAAGACTTTGAACTTTTGTGATATATGAACGCATTACTATAGGATATTAGTTTAGAACGAATTCGCCAAAAAATCACTTCAAATTTATTACATTTGTGGGTAAAGTGTTATTACATTTGTGGGCGTTATTACATTTGTGGGTAAAGTGTTATTACATTTGTGGGCGATCAAAAATTATTACATTTGTGGGTAAAGTGTTATTACATTTGTGGGCGTTATTACATTTGTGGGTAAAGTGTTATTACATTTGTGGGCGTTATTACATTTGTGGGCGATTATTACATTTGTGGGTGTAACACCCCCCCCCCCGGGCTGCAACGTAAAGCATACCAGAACAAGAAGATTAACATCGATCTTTCTTTTTTTTAAAGTCTGTACAGACCATTTATAGTATTAAGACTTATGTATATAATTGCTTATAATGTCCAAATTCAGTGTATCTGTAGTTTGAGACGCATCAAGATAACGTGGCATAAATTAGTTTAATGATGTACCGAATGACTCACCAAATTCAAACCCACAACAGATAGATACATTCGCATCAAAGTCAAGCCTGTCATCAAATCGATTTAGATTGCACTTGAAAAAATCCCTAAAACAAGAAATGATAATCAGACGAAAAAGTGACAAAGCTTGAATAAACATTTCTTATGAAAATAATTACTGGATGTAAATTATTATTTCAATGTATTCTCCCTCGATGTGATTCAAGTTGTTTGACTTTAAAAGAAAGAAAAAAGAAAGAGAAATTTTGTAAGGATGAAATAATTTAGATCCCTTAAGCCCCTTTCACAATTCACGTACGACCATTTGCGACTTTTCGGTCGTGCGACAGGCTGCAACAGACATCAATCGCTAGTCATCTTATAGGATCGCGCAGAGGCTTTCACAAATGCAACAGCTGTCGTACAACAAAAACAACCAGTAAATCCTGTTGCACGAGTAAGTCGCATATGCTCTTATTGTGCTCGTGCGATCATATGCGAGTGTTGCACGAGGGATTGCGAGTGGAACGGTCGCATACATGCTAATGCAACGGTAGTGCAATGTTGCAAGCCGTTGCGATCGGTCTTGCAACAGTCTTATGGGCTTGGCCTATATATTATCACACCCAGTCGCAAGACTGTTCTCTGTACCTGTGGGTCGCTAGCACATGTGCAAGTGTTTACGACTTTCATACCCCTTTCAGTAACTCGGTGGCCCGGGCCAGGCCGGGCTAAGTCGTAATATTTTGAGTTTATGAATGGCGCGGGCCAAAATAGCCTGCGCCAGGCCCGGGCTATTTTGGTGCTGCTTTTATCAGCACCAGACCAGCGCCAGGCCCGCACCAGGCGCCGACCAAAGAGTTTATGAACGGATAGCAGCACCAGGCCCCGGCCAAAATTCCTCACACGGCCAAAGGTCACACAATTCTGGCCGTGCCTCCGCATCGCGTGTACATCAAATTTACCGCGCGAATATTCAGCGAATACGGAGCACTTCCGCTCTGTATATGGCGTGTTCAGTTACCATGACAGTTTGCCCTTACGTGCCCGAGTTTTTGAATGGGTGATCGTAAAAGTGGCGCGGCTCTGCTATAGTTACTGAAAGCATTTTTTATCGCTTGGTGCGGACTATTTTAGCGCGGGCCTGGTACGGACCAAAAAATCATGAGTTACTGAAAACGGCATTAGTCGAGTAAATGCGACTACTTAGTTGTGCCACGTCTCGCATCAATTTGTACAA
Source organism: Lytechinus variegatus (assembly GCF_018143015.1). Taxonomy (NCBI): domain Eukaryota; kingdom Metazoa; phylum Echinodermata; class Echinoidea; order Temnopleuroida; family Toxopneustidae; genus Lytechinus; species Lytechinus variegatus. The sequence goes on from NC_054741.1 coordinate 63,935,032, forward strand.
CGTTGAACAACACTCACACGATGATCTCCAGACCGATGGTACGATCTGATGCGAGTCAATCGATCGTATTTGATCGCGTTTGGATTTTGAACATCTTCAAAGTTCAGGTGCGACCAATCACGACCACCTCGAGTTCGTGCGATCGTCTACAACGACTGCGAGTGCTCGTAAGACACCAAGAGATCGATCGTGCAACAACAAGAAAAAAATGTTGCAGGCGGTCGTAAACAGGTCGTACGTCAATTGTGAAAGGGGCTTAATTCAATTTTGTGTCACAGTCCATATATTGTGTCGATAATTGTTACTAATTCATCATCAAGTGGAAGACCCCGGCAATATCGCCTGCATTACACGATTCAATAGAGCAGCAGGGCTGACTTTGAAAACAATGAAGATGAAAAAGATTTCACAAAGGGTAAAAAAAACATTCATATCACAATAAATAGAAGGTTGCAATTATTTACACATATTTGTGATATCAAATAACAACTGGACATGATTATTATCCAATGAACAAAATATCAATACATGTCTAATTTAATTAAAATAAAATGACCTTAGACGTTGGCTTAGTAACCCAAATTTCTGAAACAAACAAACATCTTGGACGCCATCTCGAAAAGAAGTTCCTGGATTTTGGTAGATGTTGATAAACCATATTTTTAGCACTTTGTTTCGGGTAAGGGTATTTTTTGGTCTATCCTTTTCTACGTAAATACACTGTTGGTCATAAAGGTGGAACAAACTATTTTTGGATAAAAGTCGACAGTTTTGTTGGTATTTGAAAGGCTACGCGTAGACAAAATGGTAATTGAGTGATTACATAATGTTTCCCCATTACACAGGTGACATTATAACATGAGAAATTTGGATTACGTAATAAATTCTTTTGTTGTAGACTATAAAAGCCTATGCATATGATATTCTATCCCTTTCCCTGATTTGGCACTGTGTATAAGAAGGTTGCATGTTTTCGAGTTCCTTGTACCGTTTGAAATAAAAATCGGTAGAGACGTTCCCTGGACTATGCCTGGTCCAACGGCAACAGCAACACGCGAGAGAGTGGTAGCCCTGCGACAGGAGGGCTACAAGCAGACTGATATCGCAGAAGTCCTAGGGATATCACAAAGTGCAGTCTCTAAGATCCTGAAACGTCAAAGTGAGGAGGGGAATGTGCGGCCACGGAAATCTCCAGGACGTCCCAGATTGACCACAAGAAGAGATGATCGCCAACTGTTGAATTTCAGCCGCAGAAACCGGAAATTGCCCACGAGCCGTCTTCGTCGATTGTGGAGGAGATATCATGGGATCAACGTTTCCCGGTCAACTGTTAATCGCAGATTGCTCCAACATGGTTACCGAGCACGACGGTTGACAAAATGTCCACTCCTGTCTGTTCGCCACAGAGTAGCTCGTCTTATTTGGGCTAGGGAGCACAGAAGGCTTCATCCAGGACATTGGCAACATGTGGTCTTCACGGACGAGAGCCGGTTCATCCTTGACCGAAAGGATGGGAGACAACGAGTTCGTCGATTAGCCGGGGAAAACCTTCGCGATTAATGTATCAACGAGACGACTCAAGGCGGAGGTGGCTCAGTGATGATATGGGCCGGCATCCATTATGGAGGGGAAACGCCACTGGTGGTTCCGGACGGAAACGTCAACGCCGCCGCATACAGGGATATCTTGGAGTTCCACTGTCTTCCATAATGTAAGACGAGCGTATGGGCACAATTTCCGACTGCAGGATGACAACGCTAGACCGCACAGGGCCGCTGCAGTAAGGGAATTCCTGGAGGCAGAGGGCGTCGTACAGTTGCCATGGCAAGCTTGTTCGCCGGATATGAACCCCATAGAGCATGCATGGGATGCCCTAGACCGAGCCATCAACGACAGAGAGGTCATTCCTCAAAATCTGCAGGAGTTGGCAGATGCTCTGAGGGAAGAATGGGACGCTATGCCTGTTGACGTCATCAACAAGCTAGTGGACGCATAATGTCGTAGTTTTTCTAACGCATTATGTCACATGTCGCAAGGCATAATGTCGTAGCAAATTGCCAACGCATAATGTCACATGTCGCAACGCATAATGTCGCAACGGTATTTTCTTCAGGACTCGAGCTACAGATAAGATATAAAATATGCTTTCACTAAGTATTTTGAGACACGAGAAAGAGAATTAAGTGATATGGAAATCAGGATACTGTAACTCTTTGTATGAATATTCATCGGTTTATTACCATTTCGTCTACCATTAATTAGTCAACTATCAACAAAGTCCAATAACCATTTCGTCTAATTACCATCTCGTCTAATAGCCGTTTTGTTTATTATCATTTAGTCTAATTGCAATTATTTTCAGTTGGTCCAATATCCACTTGTCCAATATCATTACGTCTATTACCTTTTGATCTAGTAGCCATTTGGTCTAATAACCACTTGGTCTACTCTCATTTCGTTAATGTTCCATTTGGTCTAACTTCAGTTGACGGTTCTCTATCACTTTGTCTAAACCCATTTCGGCTAACAATCATTTGGTTTCGTTGCCATGGGTTCAATGACCAATAGGTCCAATCACCGGTTCTAGGGCAATTAACTCTCGAACAATCTCCTTCTGAACTACTACACCCCGTACAATTTATCCCCGAGGACAATTACCCCGGATAATTACCCCCTGAGGACAATTACCCCCCCCCCCGAAGACAATAATCCCCCGGACAATTACCCCTGACGACAATTACCCCCGGACAATTACCCCCTGTGGACAATTACCCCCGGATAATTACCCCTGAGGACAATTACCCCCCCCCCCCGAAGACAATAATCCCCCCGGACAATTACCCCCGGACAATTGCCCCCGAGAACAATTAGGCCCTACCCCCGAGGACAATTACCCCGTGAGGACAATCAATTACCCCCCCCCCCGGAGATAATAAAACCCCCGGACAATTTCCCCCCTGAGAACAATTATCCCCGGACAATTACCCCCTGAGGACAATCCCCCTGGACAATTACCCCCGGACAATTACCCCCTGAGGACAGGCAATGCGAGCGCGAAGTGTGACCAAATATTTTATATACTGTAGTGACATAAAAAACAAAGCTTTCCCTTCACCTTATTTTATTTACTCCTCTAATTTTCCTTTTCTTTTTTTTTCTTCTATCTTTTCCCTTCTTTTTTTTTCTTCAATTCTCCCCCTTTTTTGCTATGCATTTTTTTTTCAAGGAAGCGGGGGGGGGGGGTGGTGGCACGTGCCCCTTGCCCCCCCCCATAGCTACACCACTGCGAAGATTGCCAGAACGAATGATCTTGTGCTATCATGACATAAAAATCATGATAATTTTGAGTTTCGTAAAGATTTGCAGGGTTCGTTTGATTCCAAGATGCTCGAGAATTCTTCGAGTACTTCTTACGTCAAACGTACCGCCGTCGTATGACTCTATGCACTCCCTTTGTCTAGGGGGTTACTGTCCCCGGGGGAGGGTAATTGTTCCAGGTGGTATTGTCCTCGGAGGTAATTATCCTGGGGGTAATTGTCCTCAGGGGTAATTGTCAGGGGGGTAATTGTTCTCGGGGGTAATGTTAAGGGGGTAATTGTCCGGAGGGTAATTGTCCTCAGGGGTAATAGTCTAGGGGGTACTTGTCCTCGGGGGTAATTGTCCGGGGGGTGGAAGTTTAGAAGGTGATTGTTCAGGAGGTAATTGCCCTAGAACCGGTGATTGAACCTATTGGTATTTGTTTCTGTTTGTGGTAACTCCCGTAGGAACTCGGCAGGGCAGCATTTTTTGCTGGTAAACGCCAAGCTGGTATATAACCAATTACCTTGGAAACATTTTATGTCTAGGTTAATCAGCCCATGGACCTACCAGCAAATGATCAGCCATAGTGACTGGCATAATAGACGACAGATATCACTCTTTGGCCTTTTTATCAAAGTGGAGACAATGGCAGAGTTGGGATTCGAACTCACAACCTTGCGATTATGAGTCCAATGCTCAAACCACTGGACCACACGACCCATGGCAATGATACCAAATGATTGTTAGCCGAAATGGGTTTAGACAAAGTGATAGAGAACCAACGGAATTTAGACCAAATGGAACATTGACGAAATGAGAGTAGACCAAGTGGTTATTAGACCAAATGGCTACTAGATCAAAAGGTAATAGACGTAATGATATTGGACAAAGTGGACATTGGACCAACTGAAAATAATTGCAATTAGACTAAATGATAATAAACAAAACGGCTATTAGACGAGATGGTAATTAGACGAGATGGTATTAAGACGAAATGGTTATTGGACTTTGTTGATAGTTGACTAACTAATAGTAGACGAAATGGTAATAAACCGATGAATATTCATACAAAGAGTTACAGTATCCTGATTTCCATATCACTTAATTCTCTTTCTCGTGTCTCAAAATACTTAGTAAAAGCATATTTTATATCTTATCTGTAGCTCGAGTCCTGAAGAAAATACCGCTGCGAAATTATGCGTTATCATATATAGGCCTAGTTATAAGAATTATATTTGATTAGAATAATTCATTTGATGAGCAACTATCTCGTCATCGATAGTCCTTCACGGTGAGGTTTTGCGCCCAGAAGCCACTGGTCACTGCATGAGTGAGCGCGCTCAGTTGCCAGGTATACTGACAATGTCATTAAAGGGATATGCATCTCACTGATCATATAATGCGAGCGCAAAGCGCGAGCTGATTTTTTTTAATATTTACAACTGAAAAGGGACATTATAATCAAATTTAATCATGATAGGTACCTGTCTCACTAAACAGAAACAATGCGAGCGCGAAGCGCGAGCTGAAGTTTTCGTATATTTTGACCCCAAACAGCGAGATTTTAAGGAATATATTTTAGGAATCCATTAAGAGTATGCATATCTCACCATAGTCATCTAATGCGAGTGCCAAGCGCTTGCTGATTTTATCAGAATTACATCTGAACACATGAAACACTTTTTGTAGTCATTGCAATCATGATTATCATACCATCTCACTAATCAAATATTGCGAGCGCGAAGCGCGAGCTGAAAATTTAGATAATTCAGACCTGAAGTGGGGCATTCTAAGGTTTCTTTGTAGGAATTAACTAGGACCATACGTATTTCATTAACAAAATGATGCGAGCGCGAAACGCGAGCTGAAAATTTTTTATATTCTGATCAGAAGAAGGGACATTTTGAGGACTGATTTTAAGGAATTCATGAAGAGCAGACATATCTCACCAATTAATGCGAACGTAATCATGGACAGGAAATGTTTCATATGTACGAAGACCTTAACATGGGTCATTCACTTTTTGAGTCATTAAAAAGAAGCATATGTCACTACATAAAACAATAATAACTCAAGTGCTAGGAAATATATTTGGTTTATATTGACTTGAAAACGGGATGTTTTAGTACAACGGGATTATATATCTCGCATAGGCGGCGGAAGGGGGGGGACGGGGGGGACGTGTCCCCCCCTAAATTTTAGGTGGGGGGGACGGTCCCCCCTAAAAAAAATTTTTGCTAACCTTTTTTTTTTTTTTTTTTTTTTGCTTGTCAATTTTTTCCCCCTGCGTCCCCCCCTTAATTCACGTGGACCCCCATTGATACGTGTGTTGTCCCCCCCTAAAATTTAGGTTGATTACCTTTTTTTTTTTTTTCAAAATTTTTTGGAGCACTTCTCAAATTTTTTACATGTGTCCATCCCAAAATTTCAGGAAGACACCACCAAAAATTTTTTCCTTCCGCCGCCAATGATATCTCGTAAACAGAAAATGCAAGCACCAGGAACAATGAAGACGTAGGCCTTGGGCAAATTATGTTTCATGAAGTTATGATAAAAATGTTTCTTATGTAATGCAACATAACATAATTATATCATAATATAACATTATAATGAATAATATTTTCTTTTTTCCCACTGCGTTTCTCTTCCTTTCTCCCTCTTTTCTCCTTTCCCGCCTTTTCCCCGTTTTTTTGTCAGACGATGGGGGGGGGGGGAACGTGCTCCCATCCCCCGTAGTTACGCCACTGTATGTCCATATGGCAAATACCCCTCCAATATTATTTTCTTTTTTACCCCATGATGGTTTAATGGTTTTATTAGAGATAACATAAAAAATTGACATTCCATCTTAACCCCTTCTCAAAGACCCCAACATTGATGAATGGGAAGAAACGGGGGTTTCTCTTCAATGTAATAATAAGGACATAAGTATTTCGTTTGGAAATGGTGAACTGGCTCTTTATTTGCATTGTATGATTCAATAATATTGTTTTATTTGTTAAGCGGTATTTCAGGAAGAATTTTCACCAATAAAACAATTATCTCTTTGATCTTTTTTTTCATTTCTTTCGTAAAAAGTGGGGGGATGATTGTACAGGCCATCCCCTCCTCCTCGAAAAGTGGGGGGGGGGATATATCCCCCCATCCCCCGGGATTTACGCCAGTGCCTTCAAAGAGAATTTGCTCAGCTTAATTACTCCAAAAGACACGACTACTTCACGCAGATGAAAATATCAGATTGCACCAAAATGCCTATTTGACATATAAGTGCTTTTTTTTCTCTGCCCCCCCCCCAAACGAAAATACATTCCGCTGGCCCTGGTATTAGGCGAAGCGAGTGAGCAAGGCAATCGAATATTTCGTAAATTAATTATTAATTTCATTTTGTTTTGATGTTGCTTCTCCTGTCGGGTTAGCTAAGGTAGTACCGTGCAGCAGTGCAGAAAAACACAGTGGTTCAACTCATGGATCTCTCAACGTCATCTAATGTAATAGGAAGCGCACGCTGAAACTGAAGGAAAATGCACTATTTGTTTTAGAATTTCTTTCGATCCCATTACGAGCACGAAAAGTATTTTACATAATTTATAAGTCACATATTGATTTTTCTTTCGTTTTATGTTTAACAGGAGTTTGCTTAGAATATCTCATGGAGCAGGACTGCTAGTGTCATGTTATCTAATCACCATCTCATTATAGGTTTGTTATCATCTTTATTGTATTGTTTTAATAAATCAAAGACTGAGATATGGAAGAAGGGGACGGATGAGTGTGTCACGTGGCAATTAAATGTAATGATATAGTGTAACGTGATCAAAGGTATAAAAAGGGTTTGTGTTTTTTTCTTGAAACTTTCTGGAGAGTAGAGTGATAGGAAAACTTTAAAAGAAAACGCAGATAGTAATATTTTCATCAGTTCTGCCACAATATTGTTGGTTTATTCAATTCAAGTGAAATTCATTCGGAATAGAAAGCTATCAAGACAAAAAGAAAAAATGAATAGGAAGGCAATTGAATTTTGATACTACGTATAATGCTGTGATTTGCAAAGCACATGTCCCCCCCCCCCCCCCGTACGCCAGTGATATAAGTGTGCGAAATAAAGCAAACAATTTTAAAATCTCTATGTACGTGGTCATTGTAATATTTGAAATACGTGTGTTGATGGATTAAGACAATCAGTACAATTTAACACTGGTGAGACTTTCTTACCTATATGTGAAATTTTATGGAGAAGGATCGCTGTGTCTCAAAATCACAACTAATAATTTAAAAATACCTCGTCGTAAAATGAAAAAAAAAGAAAAGATTACATTAGGCCTAGGTATTCGTCTGCATCATTTTAATGATTACTCATTTTTGTAATTATGTGGATTTGAAGCTTTCCCTGGAATTTGCAATTTAAGAATCACACAGCAAAATAAGTTAATCAAGACTCATTTTGCCTTCCATTCTTTATTTCATTTTATTCTCGATCTTAATTGAATGACCCTTCCTCATTTGCGATTTATCTACCGTCCAAATTCGATAAAAATTAACAAGATAAATGAATAAATAAATAAACGAGGTTTTTGAAAGGCAAATTCATCAGTGTTTGAAAAGATAATCCTTAAAATGAGAATATGTCGTCAGCAACTAAAACACACTATGATACCACTTGACTGCTATTATGTTTATTCTTCTTTACTTGTGACGTATTTCATATAGAAATGCTGAATACTTATTATTTTTTCACAATTTCTTTCGTTCCCAATCCTATAATGATGTATGAGGCGGTATCAGACTAGCACCGTTTAAAGGTAACATATTAATATTTATCTTTTCTTCATGTTTAGCAGTTGTTTACTCAGAATATTTATTCATGAGAGATTACGACTGTAAATAAGCCCCATATCTAAATTACTTTATCATAAATCGCCATTTATTGTGTTATATCTAATAATTATACTTAATGATGATGGGGATAACAGGGGGCGGATGCGTATTTCTATTTTTAACAGATTACAAGATGTGAGCAGGGGCGGATCCAGCCTCCGCCAATAGGGGGGGGGGGTCGAAAAAAATTTCACCCATATATTCCCCGATCGGCCGCGCAAAGTTGATTTTTGTTTGTTTCTTTGAAGAGGTTGTCCCACCGGCGTAGTGAGTCAAAAACTTTTAGGGGGCTCGAAATGGCACATCGCGTAAAATCAATAAGAAGTTATGAGCGAGCGAGCAAAAATTTCGACATTTTTATTATGAAAATCCAAGTTTGTGATAGATTTTAACATAATATAATATTATATTTCACCCTTTTCTCTTTTTTTCCGTGATCGTGATTTTTTTTTTTTTTGGGGGGGGGGCAAAACGCCCATGTCCTTACAGTAATTTCTTAGCTTTTTTCTTATAACAAGATAGATGTGTGGTAATTTCATAAGCCTATTAAAATAGTGTGAGCGTGAATTGCGACCTAACAATTTTGAAATTTAATGTATTTTGTCCTGAAAATTCAGTTGAACTTTCTTGGCAATGTTTGTAAACCTGAAGAAGATGCGTATGTAGGAATTTTTATAATGCGTTCTGGCCTTGTCGAAAAGGGACCTGTTAAGGACGATTCGCAGTTAGGCCATTAAGACGATAAATATTTCAATGATTAAATAATGCGAGCGCGAAGAGCGAGCTGAATATTTTTTTACGTTCCGGCCTAAAAAAATTAACGTCCTATGCACTTTTTGTAATCATGAACGGTATAAGTATATAACCAAACAATTGATGCGAGCGCGAAGCGCGAACGGAAAAAAATGAGATTTCAAACCTAAAAAACGGGACACTCTTTTCATGTATTTTATATCATTAAAAAAAATTGGGTATGACTTGATATTTTCCTACATTTATAATGCGAGCGCAAAGGGTGAGCAGAAAAAATTTGATGTTCTGATCTAAAACTGGATAATATAGGCTCATAATGATTAAAATAGAGAACAAGCTGCGTATCTGCATAAACATGCGTGCGCGTGTTTCAGACTTTGACCTAGAATCTGGGCATTCTAAATAACTTTTTTTCATCATGAAAATCAATAAAGCGAGCGGGAAGCTCGAGTTTAAAATATTTTATATTCCAATGTGAAAAAAGTGTCAATTTAAGATTTGTATTTCAAGCACTTTTTAAGAAAATTATGAGGTGGATATGAATCAAAGTTATAAAAAAAGATCTGATATCTTTCATTATCATTACTTTGAGTTTTGGCATAGGACAGGGACATTTTAAGAACATCATGTCAGCATATGAAAATGATGACTATCTTTCTATTTCTCTTCCTAAGCGAGAGATGAAATTTGTCGATATTCCATTCTGAAAAGGGGGCAATTTTCTTTATTAAATCAATATCCTAGTTATTAATTCAATAAGCCTAATGAGAGCGCGAAATCTGTTCATTTATTATGGCCTGAAATCCGGACATTTCAAGCACTATTGTAATTGTGAAATAAGATGCATGAGTTAATATATTTTCAACTATCAATGCGCGCGGAAATCGCAAGCCGAAATTTTTGATAAACTGTAATGAAATGGGGATTTTTTTAGTAGTTTGTTATAGAATTGATATTGAGATATACATATCAAATCACCGACCAAAATGCGAGCGTGCAGCGGTATAGCAATTAAGTTTTGACAATTTGACCTGAAGACAGGAAAATAATAGGTACTTGACAAATCAAACTTGGCGAGCGCGCAGCGCGAGCAGAAAATGTTAATATTATGAAGATAAAACATTAATTATTACAGAGCACTTTTTAAAAATCAATCTTTAAATGAAACAAAATAATGAAAGTTCGAATATCCGAGCTTAAATAATAATAATACCAACACTTGAGGAAAGAAGACTGGCACCGTATTAAAAAAAATGCAAAATCACCCTCAATTCATCCTCTGTGTATGACGTGGCTACCTCGGAAAACAAACAAACATACGAACATATCTCTTCGTCGTAAAAAGAAATATCAACAATTTCAAATAAGAACAAGATTTGAGAATAGTCCATTGCAGTGTTGTAGTCAAGGCTCAAACCTCCAAGGCCAAGGCCAAGGCTTTAATACCCAAGGCCAAGGCTTCAATAACCAAGGCTGAGGCCAAGGCATGGAAACCCAAGGCCAAGGCCAAGGCATTTCAATTGTACAATATATGGAACAAAAAATTAGACAATAATGCTTAGGCGGCATACATGACACACAGGACCAAATGTATAAAAGGTGTGAGAGAGCAAAATTTTTTGACCCTTGCACATTTAAAACGAAAATAATTTCATGATAGATCATGTAGATTTAGACATAAAATTAAAATAAATATATAGTTACCTTTGTACATTTAATTATTTTTCTAGGCGATTCACATTGCAATAATTATTATTACCAAGGTGATCTGATCCTGGCATGCCCCATTCTCAACATATGTCTTTCTCCTCTACCTGGGACAGGGGAGGCAGAATGTATTTTTTTTTTGGGGGGGAGGTCAAAGCTAAAAATGCACTTACAATATAATTCAAAATGAGAATTTTGGTGCAAACAGATATTTTCAAAATGAGATTATCAACTGTGTGAAGAAGTTGTGTGTTTTGTGGAAATTAAGTTCAGCAAAGCTTTTTTAAGTGATTTCTAATTGATAAGACAGATATTTTGATTTAGGCTTTAATTTCCCGCGATAGAAAGCATAGCAAGCATGGCAAGCAAGCGGTTTTGAAAAAAATCAATTTTCTGTTTCTGTTTCTGTTTGTGGTAACTCCCGTAGGAACTCGGCAGGACAGCATTTTTTAGCTGTTGTAAAACAGTTTTTTTGAAGTTGTAAAACTCGATTTTGGGTCAATTATGGTGCTAATCACTGTTAACAGGGCATCCTTGCGAGATGTTGTAATAAGATGTAATAAGAAATGAAATTTGAATATTTCGAGCTGTTTTTGTAATCATGAAAAAGGTGTGCTTCTTACTAAACAAATTAACGCGAGCACAAAACACAAGCTGAAATTTTTACTGACCAGAAAAGGAAGCTGTTCTGGACTGCATTTAGTGACTCATAAATACGATACATAACTCACCAATCAAATAATGCGAGCGCAAAGCGCGAGCTCAAAAAATTGTAATATTCCGACCGAAAAACAAAACATTCTAAGCATTTTTTTTGTGTAAATTGAATGCGAACCTTACTAAACAATAATTTATGCAAGCACAATCCAAAATTTGTTGATTTTGAAACCTAAAATTTTGCTCTGTATGCCATGCTTGGCCCCTCAAAATTTTTGGCTCATCATGCCTTTGATGCCATAGCCCATTTGGAAATGACAAAATTGAAGTTTGTGTTCAAGTTTACCGAATCTTTTCAGAATATCATTAAGACTTAAAACATTCTTGTTGGTCAAAGAAAATGATACAAGGAAAACCTAATGGAATAGAAATCAACCTTGTTATCATTCTTTAGAGTACCGGTAAGCTATTTTTAAAGTATGAAAATTGTTGTCAAAATTGCAGTCAGATCTGTCAGAATTGTTCCTGTCATAAACTCACTATAATCAGTGGCGTACCGTGGGTCACGGCATTGGGGGGCACCAGCAAAAACTTGGAATTGCCTAGTGAGCGCGCGAAGCGCGCCCAGTTGCCAGGTATACTGACCTAATAGAGATATTTTTATAATGACAGTGCCAATAAACGGACATGTATCTCATTAGTCAAATAATGCGAGCGCGAAGCGTGAGCTTAAAATTTTTGATATTCAAACCTAAAAAGGGACATTACAATCAATCTTTTGTAATCATGAAACGTACCTGTCTCGCTAAATAATGCGAGCGCGAAGTGCGAACTGAAATTTTTGTAAATATTGACCCCAAACAGGAAGATTTCAAGGACTATATTTCAGGAATCTTTTATCTATTAAGATTATACACATCTCACCATAGTCATCTAATGGGAGTGCCAATAAGTGCTTGCTGATTTTGTTAGAATTACATCTAAACATGCACATAAAGCACTTGTAATCATGATTAACATACCCATCTCACTAATCAAATCTTGCGAGCGCGAAGCGCAAGCTGAAAATTTAGGAAATTCAGACCTGAAGAGGGGCATTTTAAGGCTTGTTTGTAGGAATTCAAGAAGACCTTACGTAGTTCACTAACCAAATGATGCGAGCGCGAAGCGCGAGCTGAAAATTTTTGATATTCAGATCAGAAAACAGAAAAAGGGACATTTTAAGGACTCAGCAGACATCTTTCACAAATCCACTACTGCGAACGTATAGTATAACAGGATTATATATCTCGGTAAACAGACAATGGGAGCACCAGGAACAATGAAGACATATGCCCTGAGCAAATTATGTTTCATTTATATGAAAAAAATGTTTCTTATGTAATGTAACATAACATAATTATAACATTATAATGAACATTAATGTCTTCTTTCCCACTACGTTTCTCTTCCTCTCTCCATCTTTTCCTCCTTTTTTTAGTCAGCCGATGGGGGGCACGTGCCCCCATGCCCCCCCCCCCTGTAGTTACGCCACTGACTATAATCCTAATCATAATTATTATCGTTATTATTGATATTGTCATTATCCTTATTAGTCATGATTACATCATATTACCAATAAATAATATTAATTTTCATCACTTCTCTTTGTTACATAATTATGTGATGATAATTGCAATTGATGGCACTGCTAAGTACACTTACTGCTTCTGCTGCTGCTACTGCTGACTGGTAGTATTTAGTGTCATTAGATATACAGAACAATTGAAACATTTATAACTACTTATATAAAACAAATGAAAGTACAAAATAGAAAATGCCTTGAAAAGGCCTTGAAAATGCCTTGAAAATGCCTTGAAATTTCAAGGCTCAAAATCCTCAAGGCCAAGGCCCTCTCAAGGCCAAGGCTTGAATGTTCAAAGCCAAGGCTTTGAAAAAATAGGCCTTAAGGCCAAGGCCGAGCATCAAGGCACTACAACACTGGTCCATTGCCTTTTTTGGTTGACAAAATTGAGTTTGTCGACTAGGATAGGCGCAATGGACAATGGTCACTTCCACCCTATTGGTAAATTACACATTTTGGTAAGCATTTTGGAAAATTACAAAAATGTGCAGTTACCAAAATATCCCGTGACACATCCCCACCATGTAGTCACTCTTGTCATTAAAATAAAGTGCCAGTCTCCTCTCCTTCAAGCCAACCATTATCATACTACATTCATTCATTGTTTTTATGCTTTAATCTAAAATTGCATTAGCTCTTTAAATGTATATAGCCTGTTTATTGCATTTTGCTATGGTTTTTCTTACTATGTAATCTATAGTGCCAGCACAGACTTGTAAACATGAGTTTTCCAGCTCTGTTTTTTTTTTCATGTGTGATTGTTATCAACATGTTTGATCATCAATAGACACCATTTGTAATCGAATTGAATTGGAATCCCTCTGCTGTAAAACACTCATTGTGACTATTTCCAAAACTCTATCAGAAGTCAATTTTCTTGACTTACACCCCCCCCCCCTTGCAAAATTCTGGCTACGGGCCTCAGGTCTAAATGGTCCTAGACCCTGAAAACTTTTGGTCTTGAACCTAGCCTGTTTCATTGATTATATACAAGAAAATATATAAATAATCGATCAAATTCAGATTTAAAAAAAGAAGAAAATTTCAACTACTTACGTGATAGTAGAAATCACTCAGGTTCACTATAGCGAGAGTTATTATTACGTCAATCACTGGCTTCGATGTGACTTTCTATCATACCCATCAGTTCATAGTGAAGGAATAATGCAATTCTCTCAGTCAAACCATGGACTTACAACGAATAGTCATTTTCACGAAGGACCTCTAGTTCATGTCTTGTTCAGTGCATATAGCTCAAACTTATAAGCTACAAGAATCGAAAAATAAAGTCATTGACTTTTTGCAATCTCGAATCACAATTCCAACATTGTCCAATCATGTGATAGGTCCATGGTCCAATCCATGCAGTTCTAGATGATTTTCGAGAATCGAAGTTCGAATGTCAAAATTAACCCCATGAGCCCATCCAAGGACCAAAATAACGAATTGTTCTCACTTTTCTATATTCAATTCAGTATTAGACGCTGTACATCTGAAAATTCAATTTGTTTATGATTATGTATTTCTCATTTGTATTGTATATATAAATGTTTTATTTTGTTTTTAATGTACTACATGGCCCCAATGTAAAACAGTATCTGACTACTGACTGGAATACCCTGTTCTAAGAATACTAAATGAGTAAATAAATATAATGATAAATGAATAAGCAAATAAATAAATGAAATATAAATAAATAAACAAATGAATGAATTAATGAATAAATAAACAAATGAATAAATAAATAAATAAAATATCAAAATGTGTTAAAAAATAGAGGGAGCACTTCATGGCCTATGAGAAAAATATTCAAATAGTTGCGAGCGAGAGAAAGTTTGGGCATTTTAGAATAAAAATCTTATTTTTAGATAGATTTTGACATATTATTAATTTTTTTTTACATCGGCCCTTTTTGGTCTTTTTTTCTTCCTGATCATTTGACTTTTGTAGGTTAAGTGTCCCATCCCCATCTATAAATCCATGACATCAGGGCTTTATATTAAATTATTAATTATTAAATAACATGCCTGTTCATTATTTTTCCTTTAAATATATGTATTCCGGGGGACATCCCCAGCCACGCCTAGGAAGCGTAAAAGGAAAAAAAGTACAATACGCCATTGCTAGTACCATTTAATTATCTCTGGAATTTTAGTTTGGTCTATATTCATACTTCCAAACTGGATATAATATTATCCCAAGAGGTCATGGACAGTTTAACAAAAGGTCTTTCTCTGGCGTGTGGCTTGGTATAACAAGGCATGAATGGCAATGGTCACTTTGTATTGTTCTAGAAAATCCATAATGGTCACCGACGAGTAGTTCGTGTGAACACAGTCTCCCAACTCTTCACAATTTTCCGAAGGCCCCCCCCCCCCTTCTCTCCCATTCTCGATCTCTCTTTTTTTAAATTGAGGTCGGCCCCTACAAATGCGACGATTGATTGTGAAAGGGGCTTCATTAGGGCATTTTAGCAATTCCTTCTTAAACGCTTTCTATAACACTGATAATCTTGTCAAAAGCTCTTCGTAACAAAGCAGACTTTGTCGAAAATATGTGACTCAAAACAGCAGTGTCGACCTGTGGAGTGTTTCAAGAAAGGATTTGTCGAACGTTTTATTTGACAAGTCCAGTTTTATCCGACCGTTGCCACAGATACAGGGCTTCTAAGCCAATCAAATTGATGGAAAGTTGTCAGATCTGACAAGTTGTCGGACATAAATTTTGATGAAACACTCCGAAGGACTCTGGACGAACGACTTTTTTACAATTTTCCGTCCGGCCTGAATCTTAAGACATTGTGCTGACCCGGTCCACCAATTTTCGACAATGACCTTAAATCTCTCCATTGTGATTTGACGGGCATTTTCAATAGAAAGCGTCTGTGAAGTGGATACTAAAATAATGTCCGGTAAAGTTGTTTATAGACCTTGGAGGCAGTCCGTGATGTGGCTGGAAATATTTATTTCTGAATAAATAGAGTAAAATTCACAAAGCAAAACGCTGAAAATTTCATCAAAATCGGATAACAAATAACGAAGTTATTGAATGTTAAATTTCGTCATTTTCGTCACCCCACTGAACGCTTACATAATTCCTTTAAAAAAATCTCAAATTAAAATCATGAAATGAAAGTGTTGAAAATAAGCACATATTCGCATCTTCACCATGTTTTCGAGCAATTGAAAAGAAAAGCATTCATGAAAAAAAAATCCAACATTACATTCACATTGGTCGCCTGTTAACAAGCTCAAAGGGGTACTCCGTGCTGATTTTTTTAAATCCAAATATAAGGAGTTAAATCATATGAGGTAAACACCGGGGTAAACGCTGAAAATTTCCTGATCATCTAACAACAAAATAATGAAGCTATTGAATGATGACACTCTCCACTTTCATCTTTATAATTCATGAAATCATAATCATTTCATATTCTGATACATATGCGTAAAACATGTCTCCTACGATTTCATAACAAACATGGACAACGACCACAAAGGAAAGTATCATCATACTGCGCAATGCATATTCATGAGGACATGCATAGTGCGAAACAGGTTTGAAATTTCATTTTTTTTTTTTTTTTAGTTATTTGTGTGAAATTATTTTCTGTTCAAATCTCATAATCTTCACCACGGGGTGCCCCCTAAACCGTTTTCTGTTTTATGTTTTGTAAATCAACAATAAATTTGTTGTTTTTCTTTCCTCCTGCCCGGGGCTCCTGCCATTTTTGTTAGTGAAGAGGAGAATCTATAATTTGGCCATTCATCGGGTCTGTGCGCACAGTCTACTTTGTCTCGGTGACCTTTACTATTACGTAATGAGAACTGCACCCCGTTACACACCAACATGACTGTATGCCCTGATACACAATGTGTGTGACCTACTCCGCATGAGACCCTTCGACGTATGTTGGGTGTGCGGACAGAGACGAGATTGGCCGAAGCTTGACCATTACACTGCAGTGGTCAGTGTTTTTTACACGAAGTGACCACTGCCATTATACAGTGTGTAGAAACTGGACATTGTATTTGATACGTAAACGGAAATACGACTCGGCTCTCCAATTCACGCTACGCGTTGTTGTAACATTTCGCCTCATTTTTTTCCACTTGGAATAAAGTTTACTGCTTCAAAGTAAAGGATAGACTACCCCCTGAATCAAGATGACATCATAGTTTGGTTAACTCTGGTTTTGACTTCAGAGGTGAACTACATTGAGGGATACTATGTGATCTACTTTTAGCCTAACGATCGAGGTAAATACATCATCAAGCTTGGCTTTGCTAGTCTAGTCGTTTACTTTAGCTTCTCTAGAAGAGGTGCTTCAAAGCCCACATAGCCTTCGATTTTTGTTTTGTATTGTTAGATTTGATAATCTATTTTGATGACATGTTGCGTATGTTCTGTTTGCATGGGTGTATTGAGTCATTTACATTCAGGGTTATATTTCCATAAATGTGAATTGTAAAAGACATCATTACTACATATATATTCCATTGATTTTTATTAGTCTAATATAAGTGTCTGGGATTATTGCGGACATTTTTGGTGGTAGATTTTTATGTTCGCAAGGCAACCACCCGACGTGCCATTGGTTGGGGGACTTAACTCTGTGTTTCGTTCTTGGAATAAGAATAAACTTTTTAAGAAGCATCATGGAGGAAGAATGAAGCGTTGTGGTAGTAGTATCAGCAACATATCCGAGAAAGAAGTGTAATTCAGAAAAAAAATAAAAAAATTATGCCAAGTTACCGACCATGCCAACATGTGATGCAACTATTTTTTTTTTATCTTTGCAGTTTTTATTCGTCATAAAAAATAATCAAAATATACAAAACATATCGTTGCACTTCAATAAAAAAGAAAATTGTATAAGTACATACAACATAATCTTAATTTACAAGAAAATTGTACCCCAGCGCTGCCGACAGGACGATCCATTAACAGAAAAAGGGAGGGTACGGCCATACCTAACGGTCCAGAGTCGACCTGGCGGCATCGCCGGGGTATAGCGCAACAACAACAAAAAAAATTATGACATTTTCATGTATTAACATGACCGGAAGCACCACTACAACATGAACAGAAGATAAAACAAAGTCACAAAAAAGGATAACACAAAATATGAATCTACAGTGGTTACAATTTATGCAATGGAAAAATACTTGTTTATGTTTTGCCATTTTACATTGTGTTTACTGAGTTTGTTTTTCTTTTTTGCAATAATTTCTTCGGTAACTTTATAAGATAAAAGATAATAATTAAATTGTTTTAAACTAGGGAGAGTCTCTTGGTATTTACATCGCAAAATGAATTGTTTACCAAGTAAAATTAGAAAATTAAATGCTAAGGTGGATGGATGCAACTATTGCAAGTATATCGTCATGCATCAATACCATGATGGCAAGATTACCATGGACATATACTTCTTGACCAGTATTTCCTGCATCCTGCCTGTTATCAAGTTTCTATAAAGACAATCGAAGGGCAGAGCACGTAGTAGAGTGAACGTGTGGTAGTAATATAAACTTTGTCAGTTGGACCATGTACCTATTAAGAATAGGTTGTTTGACAAGCCTACCGAAGTCCCGACTTAATATACCTACCCAGTAAAAAATTACCCAACCGTGTATACGACTCAAGTCGTCCTCCCCTCCCGTCGTCCGCCCACTCTCCTCTGAGAAATGACGAACCTTTACTTATTTTCAGCACGATATTAATATTCTTTGAAAATTTTTGGGTATGGGTGAGTTTTGATCTGAAAAATACCATAATAAGAATCTTAAAGAGTATTTCACCATGTTCACAATGACATGTAGGGGCTACATGTGGTTAAAGGATTTGTCCGGGCTGAAAATATTTATATCTTTAAAATTTATCAATGTTTTGTGTAAAAAAATTATATGCACATCGTCATGAATATTCATTAGGTGGGCTGATGATGTTACATCCCCACTTCTTTTTTTATGCTATTACATGAAATCATTAATGTTTCATTTTATCATACATTGTGTAAATGATGTGTCTCCATTACGATGAAATAAGTTGCGGCAATGAATAACTAATGCAATTGATCAGTTTTCAATCCAATTGTTTCAGTTCTTGGTACACTGTTAAAACTGCGGTGTTATAACTGACACCAACTGGTGTTAATAGAGGACCACACCCTGAGGTGTTAAAATTACACCCTAGAGATTAAACATAACACTAAAGAGTGTAAATGTAACAACAAAAGGTCTTGTAAAATATAGGTGTAAAACTAACCCAACCAATTTAACACCAGTGTAAAACAACTATTGTGGTCCTCTATGTACACCGGTTAACACCACAGTTTTTGCTGAAAAAAACTAATTTTATGTAATAAAACACAAAAGAAAAGGTGGGGGATATGACATCATCAGCCCACCTAGTGAATATTCATGAAGACATGCCTAGAACTGTTTCACCGGAATAATGCAAATCTTTAAGATTCAATAACTTCGTTATTTGTTACCTGATTTTGGTCAAATTTTCAGCATTTTGCTCCGTGAATTTTACTCTATTTCTTGAGATAGAAATATCTCCAGCCTGAACCATCCCTTTAAAGACTGGTATAAGAGTATTTTGAAAGTTCACCAAAAATATCATTCATCAAAGAAAAAACATAAAAGGAGAAAATCAAGCTTAACACAGATAACTTCATCAATATCGGATGTAAATTAAGAAAGTTATGACATTTTAAAATTTCGCTTAATTTCGCAAATCAGTTATATGTATATCCTGGACGGTATGCAAATGAGGACATTAATGACGTCGCCCACTAACTATTTCTTTTGTATTTCATTATAATTTTTCCTCATTGCCATGTGAAACAAATTTTATTCCTCCCTGAGCATGTGGAATGACCATTATATCAACGATGAAAAACAAAAGAAATGGTGAGTGAGGGACATCATCAACTCTCTCATTTTTATGTCACTGAGTTGTGACTATTAATGGTTTGTGAAAAATGAGCGAACTTTTAAAATGTCATAACTTTCTTAGTTTACATCCGATTTTGATGAAATTTCAAAGTTATGCTTGTTTAATTTTTCTCTATCATTTCCAATCAACAATTTTCTATGGTGGACTTGACCCTTTAAAGGGCATACGAACCAGCAGCCTTTATATTAGCCCCACCTAACGTAAAGTCCTCATCATATCTGGCCAGGTAGGTGTTTCATAAAGCTGTTCGTAAAGTTACGAACGACTTTACGCACGACTGGAACATGTTCTTAGGTCATACATCAATTACATAGGGATACCACATATAGCACAAGAAAGGATCACCAGTCGTGCGTAAAGTCATTCGTATCTTACGAACAGCTTTATGAAACACCCAATGGCGTAGACAGGTCCTTAGACCTGGGGGGATGATCCCTAGCCGGGTCATATATATATATATATATATATATATATATATAGTATATATATATATATTATATATATTTATATATACAAATATATATATATATATATATATATATATATATATATATATATATATATATATATATATATATATATATATATATATATATAATTAATATATAAATATAAAGATTGAAGGAGATAAAGTACTCGATAAAAACAAAATATCATGGGCGATGATGATGGGCCAAAGCAGACGAGTTAAAGATAACAAAATAACACGATCTGCCTCATGGATTATCTCGTGTGTCTTTTAATCACTTTGCTTTCAGCAATAAACAGGGCATCCAGTAATAAACAAACTTCCTTGCACATTTTTCATGGCAGTAATCTTTTGTTTGATTAATGACAATGAGTAAAGATGATCATAAGAGAAATGTCATTTGTCGGATGTCTAGTTATCATCTTGGTCATGACAGTCCTGCTAAACATGATCTAGAATAACTAGTATTCCTTATTTTACTAGTATAGTAGTATACTCTTTTAAAAGTAGCGATATTGTTAATGATCAAACGAATGAATCAACAACTAAAGGAATAAACAAATAAACAGCCAAATAACTAAAAAAATATCAATTACAATTATAGTAATAGGGGTAAAATAAAAAAAGCTCAACATTATATTTCTTATCCACGTGCAGATATGCGGACACTAAATTGATAAGCACACTCTGTTTAAAATTACCATGATTACAAAGGCTTGATTGAATTAAGTATGGAAATGAAATAAACCTCACCGGGTTGTCGGAAGTAAACTGTATAGATAATTTTTATCGCGTAAATGCGCGAGATGATTATGTTTTTTGTCAAAGGTCCGACAATGAACACGCTGAGGGTCGAGTTAGGCTTGTTCTGTGATCTTAGACCATAAATTAATCTTATCCATGGATTGGTTCAATCTGCCTTCGTCTATATATTGGATGATTCTACCTTCTTTGAAAAGCGCAAAGTACTCTGAAAAAAAATTAGTGAAATAGTTCACTCTTTAAGGAGTGAATATATGAAAGAGTGAATATTGAGTGAAAAAAACCTCGGATATCACTGAGGCCATCCAAAATTTGCACTTTCATTCCAAAATCATTCATTTACTAATTCGCTCCTTAGAGACTGAAAATTTTCACCTTTCCTTTGCAAAGTAGGGGTTGAGGACATGGCCAGCAGGGAAAAGGGTCAGTGTATGTGTATAGGTAATTTCTTATTAATTCGTTTGAACAGTGTTAATGTGTTATGAAAGCAATTGCTCTGAAAGGGAGTGATTAAGCGACACTTTCTTAAATCTGTAATGAAATATTTTGAACTTATCTCCTTTGCAAATACATAATTATTATAAGGAAATGTACTTGGTGAAACTCTGAGTAACGATCCTTAAATGTATATGACGACGCAAGACAGTTGTTATTACTTAAAACTTGCAAGTTGTAAATGCATATAAGATGATTGACTCTGAATAAAAGTCCAATTTTGATCATGTTTGTCATTGCTGTACGTTATGATTATTACTGCTATTATTATTGATTGATTTTAACTAGC
The DNA here is from genome assembly GCF_018143015.1 of Lytechinus variegatus. Taxonomy (NCBI): domain Eukaryota; kingdom Metazoa; phylum Echinodermata; class Echinoidea; order Temnopleuroida; family Toxopneustidae; genus Lytechinus; species Lytechinus variegatus. Next base: position 63,956,929 of record NC_054741.1, read on the forward strand.
ATTCATTGCTTTATTACTGTATAGTTTTGCTTCTTCCCCCACAGAAACCTGGGGGGGATGATTGTACACACCACCCCCCCCCCCCCACCTAAAATTCTGGGGGGATGCATCCCCCCATCCCCCCGCTATCTACGCCCCTGGAAACACCCAACCAGGTTCATTTCCAATAATGCAGCATTTTGTACAATATAGGCCCACTTGAATGATAAATCGCCAATTCTCTACTATTACTAAGCTATTCTCTGCCAAAAGGAAAGTACAGGCTTATATATATTCTGTAGGCCTATTATTAAAGGTCAAGTCCACCCAAGTAACACGTTGCTTTGGATCGATAGAGAAAAATCAAACAAACATAACGCTGCAAATTTCATCGAAATCGGATGTGAAATAAGAAAGTTATGACATTTTTTATTAAAGTTCCGCTTAATATTTTTCACCAAACAGTTCAATGCACAACTCAGCGATATGCAAATGAGAGAGTTGATGATGTCAATCGTATCACTCACTATTTCTTTTAATAGAATAATTCAATTTTTACAGATTTGACAATAAGGACCAACCTAACTTAACCACAAACTGTTAAAATAATGGTAATTCCACATGTTTAGGGAGAAATAAAACTTTGTTTCACTTGACAAGAAGGAGAAAATTAGAATATTTCTTATTTCATGTAATAAAATACAAAAGAAATAGTGAGTGGGTGATGTCATCAGTCTGCCAATTTGCATACCGACCAGGATGTGCATATGACTGGTTTGTGAAAATAAGCGAAACTTTAAAATGGCATAACTTTCTTATTTTACATCCGATTTTGATGAAATTTTCAGTGTTTTGCTTGTTGGATTTTTCTCCTTTTTTCAAATCAACCCTTTGTTGGGGGTGGTCCTTTAATAATTACATGTAGCTCAACATGTATGTTCACTAGCTAGATACAATGTATAACACACAGTCAATATAGCCTTCATCTTTGGATAGGCTCTTGATAATATTGTGCGATGAAGGAAAAATTATGACATAAGGGGGTTATGTAAGAATAATAATTCTATGAACCTATTGTTGTGCCTGTTGCGTAATCGCCTATCGGCCTTACAAGTCCAGTCTTATTAAGTTGATTTGAATAGAAATTAGAAATAGAAAAGTGGATATTTTGAAATTTGCACTTGATTTCGGAAATCAATGGTATGCACATCATATTCGGTCAAATAAGGGAGACAATGACGTCATCCATTTGCTATTGTTTGCATTATTTGATATGAATTATGAATATATTTCAATTTTCTCTTTATTTCTATGTGAAAAAAAAGTTTGAATTCACCTGGAAAAAGTGGATGTGGAAATCACATTTTGTAACCTATTCGATGGATAGTCTCTGTAACATCAAATTTTAAATTGTATAATTCTAATAATATACATGTACGTGAATAAGCTAATGGGGCGTGCTTGTAGTATATAGGCCTATGATTTTTTTTTTTCAAAGAACCACCATCTTGTTGTGATGCCTGCGAATCTCTATGTAGCTACATGTATTTCGATTGCCTTTACGAAAGCTATGACGAAGATGGAAGCTGATATTAAAGGGGAAGTTCACCTTGAAGAAAACTTTGTTGTAAAAATAGCAGAAAAAAATAGTCAAAAATATTGGTGAAAGTTTGAGGAAAATCCGTTAAAGAGTAAGAAAGTTATTAGAGTTCAAAATTTTGGATTTGTGACGTCATAAACGAGCAGCTGCCCCATGTGTTATGTAATATAAAATGTATGAATTTCAAATTTTGTATGGTTCCTAATGACTTAATTTTGTTTTCTTTTCATGATCGGGTGTGAAATGATTTGTCTATTGATATACAAAAGTTCCAGTGAAAACCATTTTCAATTTTCTGAGAAAATGACATTTCATTGAATTTTTACCATTTTACCATTTTTTTAGGAACACTGCTCGCATATGACGTCACAAATCAAATAATTGAAATTCTAATAAATTTTTAGTTATGTGATGAATTTTTCTCAAACCTTCGGCAATATTTTTTATTATTTTTTCTGCTATTTTTATAATAATTTTTTTGTCAGGGTGAACTTCCCCTTTAAGTAGTAATTATCATTAAAACTATACTTGTAGTGACCCTACAACTGCCTTTAAGCTAATCAAGCATGTTTGTGTTTTCTTGTTGGGCGTGCCGTGCCTGCAATTTTTAATTGAAGTTTGGAATTCTATGCAGTTGTAGATAATAACTTATTACCAATTTCATATTCATACAATAAAAATGATATTGCTCTATAATGAGCGTGCTATGATTTCAATTTTAGCCCTATTATAGATGGACTGTATATTTCTATTACGCATGGGTCGTCATGAGAATGAGCTGGTCAAAGTTTTGTTGTCGTTTATAGTACAGACTGACTGTGAAATAATTATTATTCTTGCGAAATGCGGCCTCGTTAGTTTAAACAATAATTCAAGTGGCATGTGTGCTCAAAGTGATTGGTTAACATTGGTTTGACTTTTAAAAAATCTGAGCTAGAAGGTCACACTTGTCACCTGTGTCTGTGATATATGTTCCAAAAATGAAGCCCAGAAAAAATTGCATTCGAAAATAATTATTTAGTGCTTCAAAAATTGAAATATAAAGTGACCGGAAACACCATCTTAATTTCATCCCATACACTTATGTGTACTATTTAGGTGTCTATAAGACGCCTATTTACAAAATCGGGGTTTGCCTTTTAGTTTTAGCTTTTCATTCTCAATAATGGTTGTGCACTTGTACATGTACACATGTTTCATCTTGGTTTGAGAATTTTTTAAATCAGCTGCTCACGAAGTTAAACAATACCTTTAAAGGTCAAGTCCACCTCAGAAAAATGTTGATTTAAATCTATAGAGAAAAATCAGCCAAGCACAATGCTGAAAATTTCATCAAAATCGGATGTAAAATAAGAAAGTTATGACATTTCAAAGTTTCGCTTATTTTCAACAAAATAGTTATATGAACGAGCCAGTTACATCCAAATGAGAGAGTCGATGACGTCACTCACTCACTATTTCTTTTGTTTTTTATTGTTTGAATTACACAATATTTCAATTTTTACGAATTTGATGATAGGACCTTATTGCCTGAAGCACAAAATGTTAAAATAATGGAATTCCACGTGTTCAGGGAGGAATGAAACTTCATTTCACATGACAATGGCGAGAAAATGAAAATATTTCATATAATAAAATACAAAAGAAATAGTGAGTGAGTGATGTCATCAACTCTCTCATTTGGATGTAACTGGCTCGTTCATATAATATTTTGTTGAAAATAAGCGAAACTTTAAAATGCCGTAACTTTCTTATTTTACATCCGATTTTGATGAAATTTTCAGTGTTATGCTTCTTGAATTTTTCTCTTTTTATTCAAGTCAAGTTTTTGTTGGGGTGGACTTGTCCTTTAATGTTTGAGGGTGTGGAGTATTATGTAGCCAATTTATTATTGGGAACACAATGAATTAGCCAACATACAACAAATTTTAATAGAATACTTTCAATAATGGAGTTGTAACGAGCGATCAAAATAAAACCAAAAATGTCCATCGGACACAACCTTAGTCAGAATCAATGTCTGGGTGTCCAGACCATAGACTGTCATATCTTTTTTACATGTAAAGTATGTAGATCTTCTTGCACCTGCGCCCCCCCCCCCCCCCCCGATCGAAATTACCTGGCGCATTATGTACTTGGGCGCATTTCTTAACATTTCGTCCGACGAGTTGACTGATCTGACAACTTTCCTTGATTTCGTTTGTCTATGAGAAGCAATTAAACTATCGGATAAATCAGGCTGTGTCAGGTCCTTTTTTTCATGGCTCTTCTAGTCCAGTGGTTAAGGCATTGGACTCATAATCGCAAGGTTGTGAGATCGAATCCCATGCACTCTGCCATTGCCTCCAATTAAAAAAAAGGCCCACAAGTAGTATCTGTCGTCTATTTACGTCAGCCACTACGACTGATTAGACGTACATGTAAAATGTTTCCATGGTAATTGGTTATACTTGGCGTTTACCAGCAAAGGGCTGTTCTACCATGGTTCTACCAAGGAGTTCCTACGGGAGTTACCATACACTGAAACAGAAAAAAAATACCCCTTTCATACTGCCCTCTTCATTTTTCACCGGTGAACTTCGCCGGCGAAGTTCTCCGCCTGGCATTCCTCACTTCACCGGCGAAGAAAAAAATGTACCTTTTCGCACTGACAGGCTTCCCCGGCGAAAGTCAACGGGCGTTTGCAAAACAAAACGAAAGTAAATTGTAAACATTACTTCTTACCTTTTACAAAAGGTATCAAAAAAATTAATTACAACATATTTTGGAAGTATTACGAGAAAAACAAACAATATCACCTTGTTTTTATATTTTAGCGCATTTTATACATGTAAAAAGTGCTTTTAAATAAATATTGTTAGTAAAAAAAATTATGTTCGAGGGTATCTACTTGGCCATAGCATTCAGCTGAGCTTGCAACTTATCGCGCGCGGAATCTCGGTACAGGCGTAATAGGTCCATGGTACAGGGGACTTTGGGAGAGAAAAAAATTGACCTCTGACGTCATTAAACGAGGAGAAGTTCACCGGTTTGCTTTCATACTGGCCTTTTCACCGGCGAACTTCGCCGGTGAAAAGTTTCACTGGCGAACTTCTCCACCTCTAGAGGTGGAGAAGTTCACCGGCGAACTTCACCGGTGAAGTTCTCCTGTGTACCTTTCATACTGGACACTTTCCCCCTCGCTGGCGAACTTCGCCGGTGAAAAGCGCAATATGAAAGGGATATTAAAGGACAAGTCCACCCCAACAAAAACTGGATTTTGAATAAAAAGAAAAAAAATCAGCAAGCATAATAACGAAAATTTCATCAAAATCGGATGTAAAATAAGACAGTTATGGCATATTAAAGTTTCGCTTCATTTCACAAAAAAATATGCACATATCGGTCGGTATGCAAATGAGGAACTGATGACATCACTCACTATTTCTTTTGTATTTTATTATATGAAATATGAAATATTTTTATTTTTTCGTCATTGTCACGTGAAATGAAGTTCCATCCCTCCCTGAACAAATGGAATTCCATTATTTTAACATTTTGTGCTTCAGGCAAGGTCCTAATCGTCAAATTCGTAAAAATTGAAATATTGTATAATTCAAACAATAAAACACAGAGAGTGAGTGAGTGACATCATTGACTCTCTCATTTGGATGTAACTGGCTCGTTCATATCACTATTTTGTTGAAAATAAGCGAAAATTTGAAATGCCATAACTTTATTTTACATCCGATTTTGATGAAATTTTCAGTGCTTGTCTGATTTTTCTGTATTGATTTAAATTATTTTTTTTCTGAGGTGGACTTGACCTTTAAACGCTCCCCAGAGCTTGTCATGATCTGTGTAGATTTTCTCCTTCTGTAGATTTCCAAGGTACTTGCAGTTGTATGTATGAGCGGCCAGTCCCTCTACATAGCCTATCGGGGGGGTGAAATGATTGTGCTTTTGGGGAGAAATGATAATTTTTACTTGTTACTGTCTCTGTTTTTACTTCAGAAGTAAAAACCATAAATCAGAATGGCATGGAATGCGAACATTGTTAATATTTAGATTGTTATGATTGAGAAATCTGGATTATCATAGAATTCGTCTTCACAAATCACATCCCGTAGTGATCATAATCTGACGTTCCACTTCGAGCTCATTTATTCCATTTCGAGAAAGAAAATCAACGCGATGATATCAATATTGTTACGAGCTATTACGTAATAGACATGGGTCAAGATGAATAAGGACGTTCGCTACTTGGTCTCTAGCTCCTTGTAAGGTAATGAAATAAAAATTCAAGATTTCTCGTTATAATATTTCTTATACCTTCCCTTTACTGCCTCCTCACATCATGGAGTAATAACCACATCGTACAGACCCTACCATTTTCTTTCTTTATGGTGATGATGGACGGTGATGATTATGAGACTGACGAAGGTAATGAAGATAACAATAATAATAATGATGATGATAAAGAAAAATAATACCTATTATTAATAGTATTGTTTTTATCATTATTATCATTATAATCATTATTATTATTGATATTATTATTATTATTATTATTATTACTATTATTATTATCATCATCATTATTATTATGATTATAAGAAAATGAATAACAATTGATATTAAGATCACTATCACATGTATTTTGATTTAGTAATATAATTTTATGTATTTATTCGTCGTATTTAATTTGACCTTCATTAATGCAGCAGGGATGAGACCAAACTGGAACAAAGTGAGATTAGTCTCCAGTAACCCTGGTACTTCTGTTTATTAGTATTATGATTAGTCATGGTCGACACCTGTCTCAAACAGTTTAATCATTCGATTGTATTATTCTTTTGCAGCATCAGGGTCGCAAGCAGAGATGTCCAGTTTAGCCCCTTGTGATAGGAAAGCTACTAGACTAATACTTTCCTCAAAGCTCAAAACAAAATAGAGGGAGTTTCACAAATATTTTATTGATGTACTGATGTATTATGTTGCAGTTACAAACAGAGACAATATTGTGATTGATTGGTTATTGGTTATAATCCCTTTGTTTTCAAGTTTCCACCTACATTTAATATTCCAGAGATACATAGCACATAGCTTGTTTATCTTTCAGTGTAAATGAGGTCATTACATGTATGCGGAAGTTTGCGTATCGAATAATAACATGTAATTTATATCACAAAACCGTCTGCTTCTCAATTTTGCTGCTCCTAATCTGAAGCATGTTGATTGAAAGGCATAGCATTTGGCAGTTGCTATTGTCAGAACACCTGTACATGTATATCAAGCTGCACATAATCATTAGGCGGCGGGTCTCATTCGACCAACGACAGGATTTTGTTGAAATTTGAATGTCCATCTCTAGAGGTCCATGATTTCACTGTAAAAACTGTGGTGTTAAAACTGATACCAATTCAGGACTACACCCTGAGGTGTTAAAATGGTTACACTTCGTAATTCCGAAGGTTCGTAATTCCTAAACACGTAAATTGCCTATACCTCGATCTTCGTTAATCCGAAAACGTAAAAGGGTTCGATGTTCCGAAGGTTCGTTAATCTGAAAAGGGAAATAAGGTTCGTTGTTCCGAAGGTTCGTTAATCCGAAAACGAAATAAGGTTCCTTGTTCCGAAGGTTCGTAAGTCCGAAAACGAAATAAGGTTCGTTAATCATTTAGTTTTCGGACTAACGAACCTTTGGAATTACGAACCTCATTTCGTTTTCGGACTAACGAACCTTCGGAATTACGAATGTATGCGGTGTTAAAATAACACCCTAGAGATTGAACATAACACCAAAGAGTGTAAATGTATAACAACCATAGGTGTTGTAATAACACCTATAGGTGTAAAACTAACACCACCAATTTAACACCGGTGTAAAATGATTGGTGTGGTCCTCTATGTACACCGGTTAACGTCACAGTTTTTGCCGTGTTCCGTCTCTGACAAGTTGTCAGATGTGATAACTTTCTTTGATTTTGATTGGTTGAGAAGCACAGGTGACTAACTGTTAGTATGATTGGCTGTCGGTAACTGTCGAAGGACACTTGTCGGTTAAAACAACAACTTATCAGAAGTTTCGTGAAACGATGAGCTGATACTGCGTTCCTACCCATTCCAGGTTTACTCAAGTATAAAAATAGGAGCGTTTCACTTGCAGTTGTTGTATACGCTGGTATCATTGCTGTTCATGTGTATTCTACCCAGACTATATATACTCGAGTTGAGGTCATTGCTTATTTGTTTGTCTGGCAGGTCGAGTACCTGGATATGAAAGTGCAGAGCGCGAGTTGACCTCAACTCTCTCTCTCTTTCCCCCTCTCTCTCACTCTCTCTCTCTCTTTGTTACTCTCGTATCGGTGTTCGCAATCATTTGTTTTCATAATTCAATTTGACCCGTCCGTCCATTCACCCGGTCACTCTCGCATTGATCGACGTTGGTCAGTGCATTTGAACTTGTACTGTAGAATGTGTCTCGGGATGGGCTCTTAAAAAGGGGGATTTGAGGAGACCTTTCTCCCCTCCACACATTGCCTTCATATGCCCGCCGCTTATTTTCTGTGTCATTTTTTCCTGTATGCTTGTTTGTTGATCAGTCTATAATTGCTTTTGTTAATATATGTGTGTTCATGGAGTCATTTTTTAAATTGTTCTTGTTCTGGTTATTTCTGCCTCATTTGCGTGTTTATGTATCTCAGATCTGGCTTGCCATTTTTTTCCTTAATAATTTCTTGAGGTGAATTATCTGTGACGACACCTTTTCAACAGTAAATCAACTGAATCATTCGCAGAAACGGTCAAATTGTCTTACGTCACGGAAGTTTCCATGGGTATAAGCGAAACTCGTCTTCAATATGTAAGAAATACGTGTATAAAATCATCATCCATGAAAAAGGGCTCCGATAGGTACGCTGTATTGATTTCTTCGTGGATCCTATTTCGATATAATATTAATTCACTTGTAAAGTCCGAGTCAACAACGGCTAGAGCTGGTACTCAATTTCAAATATTGACAATGAAAAATCAGAACAACTTTAGCAATAAACTATGATCGATGACGAAAATGAAAAATCTGTTACTGCAATTTTTAACAGAGTCGGAGGAAATGCAAATGAACAATTGAAAATTCCAATGTAAATTCAAAATAAAGTGTTGCTGAAAATTGTCAGTTTTTGATAATTTTAATCTCCAGATAATTAGCACAATGTCCTTTGTTTTGTCTGTATGAATTGTAAGCGAAGAAAGGCACACTGGATTTTCAAATAAAAAAAACGATGAAAATATGAATATACATCCCGGGGGGGGGGGGGGGGCCACTTACATTGGCGAGTGGATACCATGCGCGACCAAAAAACACGTAAAAAGGATGTCTTTTTCACGATAGGGCACGTTACGTACGTAACGTGATAAGGGTGTCAAAAACACAAAAATAATGAAAAAAGGGTATCTATTTCGCTAGGAAAATTACGTGTTTAGGGTCGAATTTGCGGAGATGATAAAACAAAAATAAAATGTTTTATGAAGGATGTCCTTTTTGCCCCCAAACTTCGTGTTTAGAGTCCGATTTGCGCGAGGTGTACACGTAGAAGGTGGGGTCGTACTAAACCAAATAAGGTAAAGCCGACGACCGAAGGACCCGTAACAATAAAGCATTCCTGTACTTGTTTAGGGGTTCATTTCAGGGAATATTTGCCAAGAGTATCGTTTTGTTTCCAATACTTGTTAAGGGTAGGGTTTCACACGCCAATACTTGTTAAGGGGTGCATTTTCAGAATATGGAAATTACGTGTTTAGGGTGCTTTTCGAGACCCCGTGGTCGCGCATGGTATCCACTCGTGAATGGAAGTGGCCCCCCGGGATATACATGTACATCTACACAATATCTAGAAAATGTATTGAACAAATTTGCATGTTAGATGTCGACGTTGCTGGCTATCCATAGTTGTAGTTGATTGGATCAATCGTACATGTAACTCTTTGGAAGTACAGGGCACAGGTTGTATCATTGATATCCATAGTGGAGGAATCCAACCAAAATGTTGACCTGTCTGCCTGCCGTGCATTAAAATCGCTGACCTCTTGCTCACAGGTAAACGGCACACCCCGTAAAGGCCCTATAATTACAAAGAACATCGCCATAAAGATAACTTCCCTTTTGGCTTGGGCACCGACTCCAAGATGACTAGCACTCAAAATGTTAGCCTTGAACTCCTTGAAGTATAAACGCTCGCCTAGACGCAGTCTTTGATGAATATTCAGTCGTCCTGTGATTATGCTTTCGGGAGGAAGGGAAAATCGCTTTGTCCATTTAAAGGGAAATGTAACCTGGGTAATTATGATTGTGTGAGGGGGGGGGGCTAATTAGAAGAAAATAATTATGAAAGTTTTATTCAGACAACTTTTCCTCGATGGCGATGATGAAGGTATAACAAAGACATTGTATTAATACAAATCCTCATAAAAGAAAAATACAATTAGGCTATGTTATTTAAATAATAATTGAAGGACGATATTTCAAAACTGTGTGTATCTGTATAGAGCAAATCGAGGGGTAGTTCTATTCCTACATAACAACGACACCATCACCTTTATGGCCAATTCGAACTCTTTGGCTCGCTTTAATTATATCTCTGGTAAAAGTTAGGGTTTCACTATGGAAAGCCAACTGTGATAGTGGCGATACCTGGGGGCGATACAAGTCCACATAACAGAACAGGCTCGATTCATCAGCTCATCATTTTGATATCAAAATGACAAAATCATTCATAATTGTCTTCGGAATATAGCTGAAATAGTTTTCTTCAATAAAGCATAAAGAAAGAGCACAACTGACATAAGAATCGTGTAATAGCATTTTCGACTTCCCATAATTTTAGCAAAGACTTGCATGTGGACTTCAAAAATTATAGGCCTTTGATTTGAGTGATTTAGGTCATTAAAACTCTTTAAATATTCATATGGGAGGCGTAGTGGTTAAGACTCTCGTCTTTTAATCGGAGGGACGTGGGTACGGTACGATTTCCAGCCATGGTGTGTTTACCTTCAGCAAGAAATTTACCCATATTGTGCTGTACTCGACCCAGGTGAGGTGAATTATATATGGTATGAAGAAAGTCCTTGAATGCTTCAGCGCTCACATGCAATATGGCAGCACAGTTAAAGCCGGGGTAAATAGCAGCGCTTTGTATCTCTGGTAAAAAGCGCTTGATCAATCCAGCTATTATAATAATTAGGTGGTCTGTCATGAATATGACAGATCACCTATTATATTCGTCAGAATTTTCTTTATTTTTATTGCCAAAGCTAGTAACCACTTTATCTCAATATCGGGCGTGTCAATTTTCTTGATTTTCATGTCATGTATGGCAATCATTATGAACATGCGAAACGAAACTTTTCAAGGTTATCAAATCATGATGACGTCATCTAGGCGCCATTTTGTAAAATTAAATGATTGATCATATCATCGCAACTAATCATAAAAAATCATCCATATTTGCATCATATCAAGTTCAGGTGACAAGTCATCAGGACATGTCAACAGAGGTCATGCATAGGTCACGACCCGCACGTACGCGCGCGTCAAATTTTAAAAATTTTCCAAATCAACCGTGGTCAAGTTTGGGTACGTTTCAGGCCATTTTGAGCATGTCAAGAATTTGCGCGCGCACAGGTATGCGTGCGCGTTCTTGCTCCTACCATCGCTATGCCTCTTCGAGTCGTCATTTATTTTGTGTCTGTCCATCGTCCATGATCTTCTGATTAATTTGATACCTCATTAAGCCTCTTACGACCAATAATACCGGAATGCGCGTCCATTCAAATTTGCATTGCACGCGCGTGCAAACTCGCAAAATAAGTCATAAGTGGGCAAAAATATGCCAATATAAAATTCACTGTAGCTCTTCAGGGAGTCCGTTGACCCCCAATTTTTTCTCACTCGTCGATATAGTCAATATCTCATCTGGAAATTGCATAAATCACAAAATTACGTAAAAATAAAAATTGCACATTTTCGCAACATACGTCAACGTATTTATGCATATTTGACCTTATCTTCGTTATTAGTGGTCAGTTTTCTCTCAAATTTTGATATGATGTAGTCGAAAAAATTATCTACAAATAACGTGTGAATAATTTTCACTTTTGACCACAGCATCAATGTGTTGTGACCTGTTCAAGTTTTTCCTAATTTTTTCTGGGCCTATTTTTTGAGAATTTTTTAAAGACAATATTTTATTAATCAATTTTACGGTCTTCCTATAAATTTCAAGCCAACTGGTTTTGCGGTTTTTCACGTAGGATATTTTTCGTAGTTTTTCCGGAACTTTTTAAGAGGTAATTTTAACATTGTAAAACATCGTTTATGTATTTTCTTAGTAAACGCTACAATATTGAAACGCTATTGTGTTGAAAAATTTCATTCCGGACATTTTGTGGAAATTTTCTGATTTTTTTTATTCGCTTTTCACTAAATATAACATATAACAAATTTTCAGTTACCTTCTGTGAAATTAAAAATTATGCAATTTACTTAAATACACATTTTCTGAAATTTTGCGGGAAAATTGCCTGTATTTGAATCTTTCACCTGACTTTTTTTTGTAAAGTCATCAAGTAAGAATTTTCAAGTTAATGCTAAAGTCATACACAATTAATAAATGGATATTGAAAATGCTTGACGGAAAAAATAATGTGAAATGTTTAGGAATTTCAGAGATTTTGCAAACATTTCCCCCCCCAAAAAAAAAAATCTACTTAATTCTTTCATCAGATACATCACTAATGAGTTTTGAAGTGAATGATGTTAAATTGTAGCATTGTGAAATTTCTCATTAAAAATAATTCAAATTTACCAGAAGTTTTGAACAATGTGAAAATTCTTCTTTGAAAGCTTAAAAGAAAAATTGTTGACAGAATAAAGAATTTTTAAAAAGATTTTGCATACAAAACATGAAACTGTAGATTAAAAATTAGCTGCTCTGAAATAGAAGGCTCCTTTCATAGCGCAATTTTGGAAAGCCAATTTTGGTAAATCGTATCAAATTTTTGAGGAGTTTTTAAGGAATTTTACGTGCTCCAAACTTCATGTCGTATTTACCGTATTGCATTATCATTGTAATCATGACGGTTGTCATCACCACATTAATAATCACATTTAGCAATGGTAAAAATTTATTCCTATAATGTCTATGATCAAGATTATCAATCATAGCTAAAAAAAAATCATTTCATACATCAGCCGACACTGAATGAAAAATCATGACAGACCACCTAATTCGTCCTCATGACGAATTAAAATCTAGTTATCATTATTATTACTATTATTATTACATGTGTATTATAATTATCATCCTCATTATTATCATTATCATTATATTATTATTATTATTATCATTATTATTGTTATTATTATTATTTACTATTATCATTATTTTTTTCTCGATGGAAACAACTTTCATTTGGATTGGATTTCCCTTTATTTGTATGTCACACACGCGCTCACCCGCACACACAGACACGCATTGTATTCTCGCCGCCATGTATATAATTTTATTCCACATACTTGAAGAGCAACTCAGCGAGGCATGCAGTGAAGAAACAGGATGAATTCGTGTGCAAAAGATCCTTTTTGTCATTAGTAATTAAAATACAGTTCGAGAAATTTAGATCTTTTTTGGGACTCCCACCGCTTCTCCGGAGCGTGTCCTACGCTTCTTCGCCCCCCCCCCCACCACCGCATACATACACCCACACACGCAGAACACACACACACACCAGTGAGCATGGCCTGTATGTATTCGCCAGGTGTGATATTATTATGATTATATAACTAAGCAAAGGGTCAGTACCTCTGTGGTCAGATATTTGACCGATAGAAATTAAGTTCTGACACGTGGTCATCTATTGTGTTTAGTCTGCAAAAATATACCCTCATCGTGGGTCTAGCAAGTGCCAATTTGCATATAGAAAAATCCCTTGTGTAAACTGTCCAGTCGAAGAAGGAAGGCAAAAGAAAAAGCAAAATACTTTTAAAAATAGAGAGAAAAGCAAAAAAAAATATAGAAAGGAGTGTACTAATTAAGAATTATAAGACGAAAACGTAGCAAACAATCGCCGTTGGTATTTACGAGAAGATGAGAAACAAGAACAATTTATAAAGATCTGTTGTATTAGGCGTTCCTGTGATATCACAATGAATTTCCATTTTATTATGTACATGTAATATCATGGACACTGTATAAAGCCCTAAAGAATTAAGAGTGTACCAGCTCATGCAACAGTGTGATATCGGCGAAACAAGACACTGAACATTACACAAATAGTTCAGTGAACCAGACTCCAGGAGCCCCGGAACACAAAGATAAGCAATCATCCTGGAACTTGTTTTTAAAGATTGATTGCATTGACTACAATGTACAATCAATCATGATAATCAAGCGTACGATTAATCGCAAACCCTTGTGTTATGGGACCCAGACAGACCAACCAATGTTCCGCTATTACCAATGACATACCATTGGTCGGTTTGAAGTCGGTTTCGTTAAGTTGCTGGTATATAATATTATTTAGGATGGACTTTCCGGATGGGGGTCATAACAATTCTTTTCATTATCTGAACTTTTGAATGCCGCATTGGAGGTCATTTTTTTCTAGTTTATAGATGATGAAATGTCATCCATGAAAAGGAAGTGCTCATCTAAAACTTATACAGAGCGTGTGTAGTGACATTACTTCGGAGCACGTCTAGTTTAAATCATTATTCTACTTTTAAATTTGAACTAAAATCTCAGCACTCCAAAGTTTAGTCACTATGCCTGCCAGCCCTGTCAGTGCTTCTTTTTTGAGTGTGGAAGAAACTTTTAAACAGTGTTGCAATCTCTTTCAATAGTTATTTTGCATCTGATTTTCGACGAAAATTGCAATATTTTTCTTATATATTTTCACTCTATAGTTCTAGAGAATCATATCATTTCTGCTGACACCATGATCATCAAGATAAAGGAGTTTGTACATTAACAAACATTCTTTACATTACTCAGTGATCGTAGAGTGAAAATATGAATTTAAACTTGCATGCATATAGTTTTGAATGACCCAACTTGAAATCAAATACAGGTGTATCACATTTATGTCATGATAGCGTTTGTAATAGAAATGACCAAGGTGATATAAATCATAATTATTTTAGCTATAAATAACGCCAAGTTATGAAAAAAATAACACAAACTAATCACACAAGGATATATACAGTAATCCATTCGAATGATTATTTTAAACACGCATCACCCATATCATTAATAGACATCGTTTACTGATTCTGTTGTGTTAAATCCTCTTTAAATTTTTAATTGCCAATCTACTTTCTTTCACTCTTTCCGTCGCTTTACATTAGGGATCATTTATTTGTATTTCATTAATTGTGTAAATTCCTATAAAAACTATATGATGACTAAATTTCAAGAGCGTCTAACTCTCTTAAGAACGATCTTGCCGACTCTGTATTTTGGAATTTGAAATTGGTTTTAAAAAGCGCCTTCTCTCGGTATTGTTTTTTTTTTATATTTAAAATAGTCTTTTGGGCACCTACCTTACATATTTAGTAATTGTTATTTATTAAATTATTAAAGACGATACTTTTAAATATTATATTATGATAGCTTCAGCACATTTCGTGCTTGAGAAAGGATAATAATTATTGTATAAATGAATACGTAGATATTTTATGTCGATCGCGCAGCCGATCGAAACACATCTTCATGCAAAATTGATTCTCAGTAGACAAAGGATTAAGGTTGAACTCTAATAAATCATCTTTTCCCCAGCAATAATGCATTTTGGCGGTAGGTGGTAGCCTTCTACCTTCTTTCGAATCTACTTTGTTTAATGGGTCCATTCGATATATCGTTTTGTGTAATTCTCATGCAATTAAAATAACGCTTTAAAGCCCCTTTGCATTTTCGCTAAAGGGTAAGGTGGATTATACTTAACTATCATCGAACATTCCAATATTACAAAAGTGTAGTAGTCATGGAATATGTTTTCTGCCTTTGAAATTCAAAATCTGGCATTTTTAGCCATTGGAATTTGGCTTTTATATAGCGCCTTCTCTCGGTATTGTTTTTTATATTTAAAATAGTCATTTTGGCACCTACCTTACATAATTATTTAGTCATTTTTATTTATTAAATTATTAAAGACGATACTTTTAAATATTAAATTGTGATAGTTTCAGCACATTTCGTGCTAAAGAAAGGATAATTATATAAATAAGACTAAAATACGCAGCCGATCGAAACACATCTTCATGCAAAATTGATTTTCAGTTTATATCATTCACATCATAAATATTTTAGGTCAACGTGGCCATGGGAAGCGGAGGTGCTACGTGTATTATTCTCTATAGGCAGCAACCCCAGGAATTCTGGTACACTGTAAAAAAAATATATTGGGTAAAATTTTAACCAGCACGAGGGTAATTATTAACTTCGTAATTATGTACCCAACCAATTTGGGGCAGTATTTTACCCAATGCGGGAAGCATATTGTCCAGTAAGCTTAAAAAATTAAGCAGCAATTACTTTAGAATGGGCAAAATTTTCATCACACTGGGTAAATAAAAATGCCCAAAAGTAATGCCCAATGTTGGTTGGACACAATAATTACCCTCATGGAGCATTGTTTTTACCCAATATGTTTTTAGAGTGCAGGTGTTAAGAAATGGAGAGATGTAAGGCAGAATGGTAGAATAACTTTCATTTTGTAGTGAAATTTTTTTTGCTTGTCAAATTGTTTTCGGGACTGAAATAACCAGATATTTTGGTGACCACCCCCCTTTTTTTTTACTTGTCAAATTTATCTCAGCACCCCCCCCCCCCAGTCAAGAAATTAGAAATTGCTCACAGGGCCCTGTAGGGCCCATGCATTCATAATCTAGTAATGAATTAATTGAATGAGAAAAATGAAATGCATTTTGGGGGTTTACAAAAATTGAAAATACGCTTAAAAGTTTGGGTTACGTATGAAGAGTGGGTCGGTGGCGTATATTATTATCAAGTAGGTGGATGCAGGGATCCCCACTTGAAAAAAAAAACGGACAACGGACCGCGAAGAGGTGGGGGGTAATGGCGGGGGATTCTATTAGGGTATATTAATTATATATACATATAGGCAAATTGGAAAAACAAATTAGCCATTTCATGTGAAAATATAATTCATAGGTCATAATTCTATGTCTCCTTAACCATTCACACAATGTAATTGATCACATTTTTCATATTTGCCTTTCTTTCATTACTGATTCCAGTGTGAAAGCTAATAAACTTCTGGGTTATTACTGGAAGGCCGGAATGTAAAAGACCAAACGAAAGCAGAAAAACGATAAGAAAATATTGATAGATTGTCTCATAATAATGCCTGCTCGAGGTACCGTGTGTATTAAGGTTATTTTGTACATAATGCGGTGTGGACACTTGTTATTATATAAATTGTTGCAAAGTGATGGTTCCAATCCAGAAATAATCTGGCCAAATACTCAACAGCTCGTAATGTAGGCCGAACTGGGGAGTTGTTAGCATTCATGTTGCTGCCATCGCATACGTTTTTTTTTAGTTCTGAACAGAATCCTTCCATGCAATTTCACACATTATTACTCTAAAACCCAAATTAGGGAGTGAACCGCTGTGTTATTTAAAGGACAAGTCCACCCCAACAAAAACTTGATTTGAATAAAAAGAAAAAAAATCAACAAGCATAACACTGAAAATTTCATCAAAATCGGATGTAAAATAAGAAAGTTATGGCATTTTAAAGTTTCGCTTATTTTCAACAAAATAGTTATATGAACGAGCCAGTTACATCCAAATGAGAGAGTTGATGACATCACTCACTCACTATTTCTTTTGTAATTTATTATATGAAATATGAAATATTTTTATTTTCTCGTCATTGTCATGTGAAATGAAGTTTCATTCCTCACTGAACACATGGAATTCCATTATTTTAACATTTTGTGCTTCAGGCAAGGAGGTCCTAATCGTCAAAGTCGTAAAAAATGAAATATTGTATAATTCAAACAATAAAAAACAAAAGAAATAGTGAGTGAGTGACATCATCGACTCTCTCATTTGGATGTAACTTGCTCGTTCATATAACAATTTTGTTAAAAATAAGCGAAACTTTGAAATGTCATAACTTTCTTATTTTACATCCGATTTTGATGAAATTTTCAGCATTGTGCTTGTCTGATTTTTCTCTATTGATTCAAATCAACATTTTTCTGAGGTGGACTTGACCTTTAAGTCATACGTTTGAACCCCTCTCTCCTGTGGTACAAAACTCATTTTTCATAGTAGGTTAGACACATTGCTTACATTTTCACTTTTTACTGGTTCCTAATAACTTGTTCGTATTTATTCTCCATAATCTTCTTGTTATGTGTAGGTCTCCTGATTTCACATTCTGCTTCCATGGGACACGCGTAGCGCTTGAAGTAAATCTTTGAAAAGGAGGCCGCAGGAAATTATCTCGTAAAGAACATGAGACTTGAGCTTATGGAGCAAGATGTAGATTTCTCTGAACCATCACCATCAAGCTGACGTGAGCAAGAAAAACAAATCAACCATCATTCTAAATGGACGTCACTCCTGCTGTCACGTCTAAGGCGTTTTCCACAATCGCATCCATGGAACCTCTGAGAGTGTCCTCAAGCCTCGGATCCCCTACAGGGGGTGCGAGCAATTTGCAGACGATGTCGGCTCCCCACACGTTCTCGTCCGACGTGAAGATGGAAGTCATGGAGAGCGAATCGCCGCCGACAGCCCTCGATGCTCATCCTACTGTTATATCACGTGTTCCGGACAGTCCATGCTGGCAGTCATCCAATGATAGCAGCGATGCTCTCTCCTCGTCTGGTACGGTGCAGTTAAAAGGTATAATGATGTAGTTCACTAACGTATACATTCGTAATTCCGAAGCTTCGTTCTTCCGAAGGTTCGGATATTCCGAAGGTTCGTTAATCCGAAAGCGAAATAAGGTTCGTTTATCCGAAAACGAAATGACGTTCGTTGTTCATTTCGTTTTCGGACAAACGAACCTTCGGATTTACGCCACAAATTTTCGGATTAACGAACCCTTTTTCGTTTTCGGATTAACGAACATCGAGGCAAAGGCAATTTACGTGTTTCGGAATTACGAACCTTCCGAATTACGAAGTGTAACCGTTCACTAATGCCCCAGTCTTACGGAAGAAAACGATTCCAAATCGAGGACGTTTTGTCATTGGGGGAAAAAGAAAATAACTTCTATTCTATTTGGAGATTGGAGTCGGTTTACCGGTCTGACTGTGGGTTCCATCAGACATTTGCTCCGGTGACAATTGCTCCGCACGTTCATCCAAACATGAAATCCATCCTCCAACACTAAATAAACCCTTACCTTTTTCGTTACATTTTTGTTAACTAAAAACTCTATTACAACCCTAACTCTAACCCCATGCCCTCTGAGATAAATAAGACCGGGGCAAAATATCGCAGGAACAAATGTGACGTGTCACTGATTGTGGCATAACCTACGGAGTCATGTCAGTATGAGCTGTTCCTGATTGGTCAAAAATTCTTATAATCGGTAAATCCTTTATAAAAGCTCGAATGATTTGTCAATCCTTTACCAACGCCTAATGCTTGGTGAATCATTTATCAAAGCTCTGATTTACGATGATTATGCTTAATCCTTTCTCAAAGATCTAATGTTTGGTTAATAGTTCATCGAGTTCTTATGGTTGGCCATCCTTTTATAAATGGCCAATCCTTTATCCAAGCCCTGATCTTGATCAATCCTTTCTCAAAGATCTAATGATTGATCAATCCTTTATCAAAGCTCTAATGGTTGGACAATGACTTCTCAACACCCAAAATGACTGGCCGATCTGTCATCAAAGCTCTAATGATTGACAAATCCTTAATCAAAGCTCTTATGCTTTGTGAGACCTTTCTCAACACTGTTGATTGGTCAATCCTTTCTCAGATCTCTAGTAATTGGCCAACAGTTACTTAAAGGTGTGAACGGTCAATGGACTCTTCTTTTCTCCCTTTGATATTATTTTGCTCAAAACTGTTCCAACTCGGGACAACCAAGGGCGACTTTCGTCTTGCTAATAAACATTGAAAATTCCCGAGAAAAGTACTAAGTAAGCGATTTCAAGAATGTACGTTTTGGGACGGTCGTCCGTCTGGTCTTCCCTAATGGTACATTAAGCTATGTCGACGATCATTCAGGGGGGAGGGGGTTGAACTGTCCCCCTCGAATTTGCATAGCAGATTTTGGGAGAGGATCGTCTCCCCCCCCCCCATCAGGCCTTGACAGCAAATCTCTAGAAATCGAAGGGTATTGTGTATAGGTTTGATTTGGGTGATGTAAATGGTTAAATGATAGCGATGCAAGGTTTATTGGTCATTTTAACTGATGAAATTTCTTGTAAAAACAAAGTCTATAAAAAGACAGAACAAAGATGGATGTGGCAGTGTCTGCACCGTGTAATTGCACCATGAATATCTATTTCCTTTATCTTCTCGGCTGATATGACCGTGTTTTTGTTTACATTACAAGAAATCTTAAGGTCGCCAAATAATGTGAATCACGGCTTAGCAAAATTCAATTACATAATATATAGGCTTTGATCGGTTTTTGTTTTTATACTCATCAGTTAACCATGATTTGCAAAATTGCAACATAGTACATTGATTTTCGTTTAAAACAACTGTATTCGGGGGTCCCATAAGTTATGAGCCACTACCCCCCCCTTCTCTCTCTCTCTCTCTTAAAAAAATCGTTTCTTTTGTTTCCTAAATTATTGTGGGGGGATAGAATGGAACCCGATTTGAGGAGATTGTCAAAGGGAAATTCTGAAATCCTGGATTCCACATGGATCCACATACCATATAGCACCATGGGCTTTGTGGACTTAATGAACTTTATAGATTCGCAAAAAAAATCTAGGTATTGTCTGTCTTGAGCGCCATATCTATATTTGTAACAGGAATAAATAGACCATTCCGCAGGTCCGTCATTCACAGCGGCATCAAAAAGATACAAATTCATCCTTATTAAGACTATTCAAGATCATTTGAATTTGCACCACTGCGATCTGTTGTAATGAAAAATGCACATCAGCCGATTCGATTTTGTACCTTTGGGGGCCTGCATTTATCATCTTTGTTTTCACATGAATAATAAATGTTTTATTCATGATTGCATACTGAATTATTTTTTTTTCTCCTTTTTAGGTGAAAAGAGGAGCGATGATAAATGCTGGGTGTGCGGAGAGAAATCAAATACTTTTCATTACGGTATATTGTCTTGCGAAGGATGCAAGGTAGGTATTATTTGAAATATTGTTTCATGTGATAATTAAAATATCATTCGGATTATTGTTAAAACCTTAATATATTGTCTGACGTTCTTCCTGTCCATGATACATTTAATAGACCAATAATGAAATGCACGGAATGTCAAGCATTTCAACGTTCTCCCTCATGTTTTGTTTTTCTCCCAGAGCTTCTTCGCCAGGGCCAGCTCTAACCACATAAGCTACAATTGCCCAACCAAACAGTGTGTGATTAATAAGGAAACTCGGAATCGATGTATGTACTGCAGATGGAAGAAGTGTGTTGCCGTAGGCATGTCAAAAACAGGTAGGTCATTTTTTACCATGAAGGCTTAGGTAGGTTATTATCATTTTTTACCATGAAGGCTTACGTTACCATGCCAGCAAGGTTTAAAGTTAATTTCTGACTGACTCTAATGTACAAGATTCTTGGTAGATGTATTCTACAAATATAATATATCGAAATCTTAACCAAGGTTGATATTTGAAATATCAAAACTTAAAAAGAATGTATGGATATTTTCCATGAAACATGAATATAGGGTTACCAAGAATCACTGATCATCTTGCATGAGTTTCAGATCCCTTGATCAAGGTTAAATATCATTGAGGTCAATGAACTGAGTATTTCATTGTCAAATTAATCGGGTTTTGTGAAAAATTATTCATTTGGTTATTTAAAAAGTCAGCACCTCTGCTATATTCAATCGTAGTAAAGGCGAGACTGTCAGAGGCGTTCCACTTGTTTTGTTTTATTTTTTTCTTCAACTTCTTAAATGACAATTTGAAACTTGGTAAAGGTGTTACGTTTCCTAATAAAATGTGCCATTTCCATTAGTCATGATAGATTAAATATTCTGATTATGATTATTTCATCAGCTTCCAAACTTGGCCGCCGTTCCAAGCAGCTCAAGGCTCAGATCGCGAAGCACGTGCCCAACAAATCGGCTCCAATATCAACATCATCAGACTCTGGTCTCGACAGCCCGATCTGCAGTCCAAACGATGGCTCTTCCCATCCAAACACACCCAAGCAGCTCTCCTCCCCTACCCTGTCTGGCTATGGAGAGTTCTCCCCTCTCAGGGAAGCAAGCTCTAAGTCTTCACGGCACAGCATAGAGCTGAATAGCCCTACTGGAAGTGTCTTTATGCCAACGGATGCCTCATCTACTCAGGAAGACTGTGAGCCACTCTCTAGGAAGCACAAGCATGCTGATGACGATATCCAATCCATGCCCATAAAATCACCATTGTCACACCAGTCGCTCCAGTGGCCGGATGTGTCGTCAGTTCCGCTTCCATCTCCGACCAGCGCCTGGTTCAATGTCGTTGAGGACTCTCAGCTGGAAAAGTTTGCTGCTGATATCCATCGCATACGACTAGAGAGTTTCATCTTTGAGTGCGCCCACAACCCCAAGCAGAAGGTGCCCCCAGCCATAGACATGGACTCCATCCGTCAGGGCTGCCACATGGTGGTGAAAGTACCCACGCCGTCACTGATGGAATCAATGCTCGGCTGCATGACAGACATCATCAGGAGAGTTGTTTCCTTCTGCAAACGAATTCCTGGTTTTGCCGAGCTTCCCATCCATGACCGAACGTCGCTTATCAAGAACAACATGTTCGAGATGGTATTGGTCCACTCTTCGCATCTGGTGGAACGGAATGAGCTGTTTGTGGTCATGGGGGATCCACATCTCATCATTCCCATGGAGTTACTGAAGATGATCCCTTTCAGTGGCACAATTGTACCCCTCTTCAGACTCAACGACAGGATACAAAGTCTTGGTTTGTCATCCCGGGAAACCAGTTTGCTTTGTGCCATGGTCATGCTCGCGCCAGGTGAGGGTTTGTTGATTTCTTCGCTTTTATTGTTGGCGGTGCACTTTTTTTGTCTTATACAGCAAGTAGCATCGTATCCCATCTTTTACATGGTTATATGAATTCATGTTAACTCGGCTCTACCCACATCTATTTCCATTGGGAGGTTCTGAGTTTGATTTATCTGTATGATGAGATAATGTTCTGCAAATATGCTTTCATAACCCTGTTTCGGACGTTACGTCGCCTCCTCGATTTTCTTTTCAACTTTTAATCTCGATGTAACGTGATTGAAGCCTAGTTGTGTGGGAACAAGAAATTAAGAAAATCACCTTATTGCTTTCCCATGCTCTGATCTTTCGATTATACTTTCTTTCATTAAAGCTACTTTTTTATAAAACTATTTCGTCTCACTGTCATTTACACATTTGCAGATATATACAAAACAGCTCAACATTTTCAAAATGTATCAGAGGGAATACTACAAGTATTACATCATTTTTGTATTTGAATATTTAAGCAGTTTTTTTCATGAAGATAACGTATTTTGGTTGTATCATGGAGATGAAATGTTGGGTATATATCCGGCTGAAAGAATCCATATTCTGTTTTTGTCTCGCCTGCATAGCAGAGCGAGACTGCAGGCGCCGCTTTTCCGACCGCGGCGGCGGCGTCAACATCAAATTTTAACATAAGAAGTTTTAGAAATGACATAACTTAGACTATATGGACATAGTTCATTAAACTTGGACATAAAAGTAATCAAGTATTACTTACATCCTTCCTGGGTTTCACATGAACAAAAAAGGCCAAAGGTCATTTAGGGTCAATGAACTTAGACCATGTTGGGGAGTCAATATCGACATCTTAACCTAATGTTAAGTTTTTGAAATGTCATAACTTAGGAGGTATATGGACCTAGTTCATGAAACTTACACATAACTTACATAAGGGTAATGAAGTAATTCTGAACATCCTGCCCGAGATTCAGGTCACATGACCAAGGTCAAAGTTCATTTAGGGTCAATGAACTTGGTCAGGTAGGGGGCATTTGTTGGATTTCCATCATAACTTTAAATTTTTATGGAGCTAGTTCATAAAACTTTGACATTAGAGTGATGAAGTATCACTGAAAATTCTGTTTCAGCTCTCAGGTCACATGACCAAGATCAAAGGTCATTTAGGGTCAATGAACTTTGGTCGTGTTGGGAGTATTCGTTGAATTGGCATCATGACTTAGAAGGTTTATGGATCTAGTTCATGAAACATAGACAGAAGGGTCATCATCATCATCATATCAGCCATGCTCAGCCCACTGCAGGGCGAAGGCCTCCTCAAGTCGGTGCCAAAGGTGCTTGTCTTGTGCTGACGCAATCCAATTTATACCAATGAATTTTGTGAGCTCGTCACTCCATCTCAATTTCTGTCTACCCCGATTTCGTGATCCTAGCCATGGTCTCCATTCTGTGATGCGTTTGGTCCACCTATTATCATGTGATCTTGCAAGGTGGCCAGCCCATCTCCATTTCATTGATTTAATTGCTTTGATTATGTCTATTACAGAAGGGTATTCAAGTATAAATGATTGTTTTGCACACATCTAAGATCACAATCATGATCATGGTCAAATGTCATTTTGGGTCAATTGACATTTATATGTTATTTTATTATCATGAATGTTTTCTTTTGTGAATAAATATTCAATAGCTGTTTCCAAAGTCAGCACTGCTGCTATATCGAATCGCGTAATGCAGATGAGACTGCCAGAGGCGTTCCACTTTCAAACATAAATTATTTTTTTTCTCGTTTCTTCCACAGACGGAGAGGATATCGAACATCGCGACACGATCTCGGTTCTTCAGAACCGGGTTGCTCAAGCCCTTCGTAGAGAGATCCGATCTTCGTTACGAGTCGACCCCGATGACACGTTCATGCAGCTCTTCATCGTGTTGCCAATGCTCCGCGAAATGAATGTTTCCCATCGCAACCTTGTCTCCAACTTCAAGATGAAGATGCCGGGGATGTTCAGCGATCTTCATCAGGAGGTCTTCGAGTAGGTTCTTCTATAACTCCCCGAATGACCGCGAGAACCTTTGAGGAGATCATCAAGGATGTGTTCAAGTAGTAGAGTGTATGATGCCCTACCGATGACAAATCCCAATAAAACATAAGAGTTACAATTGAGGAGAACTTTGGGGTGTAATCAAATACACTTCGGATTTAGGTGTTGTTGTTTTTTTTTCATTACCATTCATTGCCTTCTAACACGAAGATTCACAAATTATAAAGCAAATATCACACAACGCTTTCTATGATTATGTTGATCGCACGCATTGAAATGATATGGGCAGGAATTGGCCATGACCAAGTTGTTCTTATGCAAGTTCCTCCATTGTAACTCAATTTTCTAGCGTTGCCCAACACGTGGAGCGTCGGGTCTCGTGTTTCACGAAAGTACATGGGAAATCGAACCGCTTTCGAGTTTCCTCCAGATGCGGAACGGATCAACTCATACAAGTAGGATATGATGTGAATTAAGGACCGAAAACCTTTGTTGAGTTAGCCTGACCAAGCTGGAAATTGGTGGCCCGGACTTCATGTATTTTTTATGTCTCCATGCAGTGGAAACCAATCACTGAAAGGAATCCAAATTTAGTTGTACGTTTGGTTGTTGTTGTTTTTTAATAAGATATATTTATTTAGTTGGTATAATGATGGGATATAATGTATGTATGTTTAATCACTGATCACTGCTTAGTAGAGGACTTCGTACAAAGAATACAATGAATGCATCCCGGATGATATCGGGCTGTTTCACAACAGATTTGAGGAATAGGAAATAAGTAAAAGACGTGTTCGGTCTGGAGTCGGTTTTGCTGAAGTGCTTTCAGCATCAGGTATGCACTCTTATTCTTAGGGTTTTTACTTTTTTTTTTTCGTCTCACCTGCGAAGCAAAGTGAGACTATAGGCGCCGCTTTTCCGACGGCGGCGGCGACGGCGGCGGCGGCGGCGGCGTCAACATCAAATCTTAACCTGAGGTTAAGTTTTTGAAATGACATCATAACTTAGAAAGTATATGGACCTAGTTCATGAAACTTGGCCATAAGGTTAATCAAGTATTACTGCACATTCTATTAGAGTTTCATGTCACATGACCAAGGTCAAAGGTCATTTAGGGTCAATGAACTTAGACCATGTTGGAGGAATCAACATCGAAATCTTAACCTGTGGTTAAGTTTTTGAAATGTCATCATAACTTAGAAAATATATGGACCTAGTTCATGAAACTTGGACATAAGGTTAATCAAGTATCACTGAACATCCTGCATGAGTTTCACGTCACATGACCAAGGTCAAAGGTCATTTAGGGTCAATGAACTTTGGCCGAACTGGGGATATCTGTTGAATTCCCATCATAACTTTGAAAGTTTATGGATCTGATTCATGAAACTTGGACATAATAGTCATCAAGCATCACTGAAAATTTTGTGCAAGTTTCAGGTCTCATGATTAAGGTCAAAGGTCATTTAGGGTCAATGAACTTTGGCCGAATCAGGGGTATCTGTTGAATTACCATCATAACTTTGATAGTTTATTGGTCTAGTTCATTAAACTTGGACATTAGAGTAATCAAGTATCACTGAACATCCTGTGCACGTTTCAGGTCACATGACCAAGGTCAAAGGTCAATGAACTTTGGCCGAATTGGGTGTATCTGTTGAATTACCATCATAACTTTGAAAGTTTATGGATCTGATTCATGAAACTTGTACATAAGAGTAATCAAGTATCACTGAATATCCTGTTTGAGTTTCAGGTCACATGATCAAGGTCAAAGGTCATGTAAGGTCAATGAACTTTGGCCATGTTGGGGTTTTTTTGTGAATCTCTGTAAGTTTATTGGTCTAGTTCATAAAAAGTGGACATAAGAGTAACCATGTATCACTGAACATCTTGTGCGAGTTAGAGTAGTATTCAAAGTCAGCACTGCTGCTATATTGAACCGCGTGATGCAGGTGAGACGGCCAGAGGCATTCCACTTGTTACTTGTTTTTTTTTCTTTTAAATTCATGAATACTTTGCGAGAGTACATGTGAACACTCTATAGAGTGTCATAACACCAATAGACACCGGTTGTGGTTAATTTTTCATCAATAGTTTTATTTGGGGGATTTTTGTGGGTTTGCGTTACATGCTGTATTGAAATCATACATTGGTTATATTAATGTATAGGAAATATGCCTCCTACTCCCTCATCTCCCTGAATTCCATTTGATCATGAAATCATACAACTCTGTATTGTGTGGTTTCCAAAGTTTCAAGGTACAAACATTTTTTCTAATTTCTATTACTCATGTCATTATATTCCAAGAAACAGTGACGTATGTTTGCGCTTCTATATGGGGATTTATTGTATGGTTTATTTTACCCCAGGACTGAAAATTGCTTCTGTCTTGAATTATGTGAAAACCATATGGTCGGATCGGAATTTCGATATGGACTACGTTTCTTATTCGGTTTCTAACTTGTACCCATTCCTTTTTTTTCTGTTCTCTAGTGAAGGGGTAATCAGCCCCCCCCCCCCCCCCCCCTCATATAACGCCGCGAGTATTAATTTACTCAGTGCTAATGTGTGCGTATGTAATTGGTAAAGTTGTATGGGTATTCTTTCCGATATAATAAAATGTTAATTTAATGATTTTTATGAATGTATTGAATTTATCAATTTATGAATTGATTATGCTAATTTATGCATAAATCATACTTTTGACTCTTATTTACGAAAAGAGACTCTTATAGAACTCTGATTTTTTTTTCTTAAAGAAATCTTTATAGCATTCCTAGCAATTGTGTTCTAAAAAAGCGGTTCGAAAATCAATTTCTTATGTACCCGTCCGTCGC
The DNA here is from genome assembly GCF_018143015.1 of Lytechinus variegatus. NCBI lineage: Eukaryota > Metazoa > Echinodermata > Echinoidea > Temnopleuroida > Toxopneustidae > Lytechinus > Lytechinus variegatus. The sequence goes on from NC_054741.1 coordinate 63,984,604, forward strand.
AAATTTCGTTACATAAGATGCACAAGACTTGAAAGATAAAAGTCAGTAACGCGAAGAATTAATGGATGGATATTGAGATAAAGACGGCCCATTAATATTATTCTATTCATCTCTGATGTCTACCCGCCCTTTCACACGGTAAAAAAATAGTCATTTGAATGATTCCAGTGAAAAATACGCATACATTCGTAATTCCGAAGCTTCGTTATTCCGAAGGTTCAGATATTCCGAAGGTTCGTTATTCCGAAGGTTCGTATTTCCGAAGGTTCGTAATTCGAAGGTTCGTTAGTCCGAAAACAAAATGAGGTTCGTAATTCCGAAGGTTCGTTAGTCCGAAAACGAAATGATTAACGAAGCTTACTTCGTTTTCGGATTATCAAACCTTCGGAAAAACGCCACAAAATGTTCGGATTAACGAACCCTTTTACGTTTTCGGATTAACGAACATTGAGGTATAGGCAACTTACGTGTTTCGGAATTACGAATCTTTGGAATGAAGAACCTTCGGAATTACGAAGTGTAACCGAAAAATAAGGCTAATGACGAATTTTTAGTACGTGTGAAACCAAACTAGAATCACAAATTCTTATCACAATCACGAATTCAGATTCCAGTTAAGTTTCAGTCGAATGACGGTACGAATTTTCCATGTGAAAGGTCCGATAATTCTTAAGACGAATTGCAATCATCATTACAATGATAATTCAAGATTCACGTGTAAAAAGGCCCTACGTTTCTCTTCTTCATTCTCATTGCTCATTCCATGTTTTGTCTGGATTGCATTTCCCCCCTTTTTCAAATCACCTTGGAGTTATCCTTCACATCACAAAATTTGATATAATTTATTTTGTTAACATTCGCATAGCCGTATCTTACCACTTTCTAAATGGTAATTTTGAGCCTTATTCGAGCTGTGTTTTTATTGTGTGTTTTTATTTGTGAATTTCACGATAAGATACTGTCTTCGTCAAAACTGACGCTAAATTATGAATTCTAAATGTCTCCGTTCTTCTCTTTTTCTTTTTAGAATTATATACCTTTTTACTGTTTTATGATATAGTCATCATGAAGAGTCGTATCCCTTGTATTAGCTTACAATGGAATAGCTGTTTATTTTTAAAATGTTTACCGTTCATAATATTTCATACAAGTGTCGTTTTCAAACAAAAGAAAGAGGATAAAGGTCAATGAGATATGATCATTATTTTTTGAGAATTCGTTTGCTGTTACCCTTGTCAATGATGTCATGAAAAAAGTATTTCAAAATATTTAACGGACAATCTCACTTGTGTCAAATCGTATGGTGTGTCCACCTTGCACGATCTAACCAAACCGGTGATGAATTTCACACGCACCTTGGAATCTTATCGGGGGTTGCATGCAAGATTTTTATATTCGATTGCAAATCAAGCGTAATTTAGCACAAATAAACCACAAAAATTGGTTTTAATCAAATAACTTACGCTTTGATCGGGGCTTCGAGTTATTTGGAATTGAACGCAACTGCTTGCAACACCCCCTTAAATGTGATGTCACACTTTGTGAAAAACCCCGATTTTTCATGAAACAGAAGAGTTGTTTGAGTCTCATGAACCGTCAGAATGTGGGTGCATTTTAATGGGAGAAAAGTGGGTACATGTTGATTCACATCTGTACACACATTTTTATACACGGATTTAGGGGTTTATGGCTGGAGGTATTCGTTCACCTCACCATAATTTAACGCAGGGGCGCGACGCCATGTCATTTTGATCATTTTGATTGACGGCAATACATTGCTTTCTCATTTGAAATGGAGGTGCGATGGTGGTTGCACGACTCTTTTAATATTTTGTTTCTTCCTCTTTCACTTTTTTCTGAACTCTTACTATTTGAGAAGACCCCCCCCCCCCCCCATTTACCGTCGCCCATGATTTTATCTCTCGGCGTTGTAGTTAGCAGTCATAATTGAAATCAGGGTATTATCATACATGTAGAACGCTGAGAATCTTAAAACACACATGAGCTGTACTCATAATGATTTTTTTTCACTGAATGTATGTTATATTTCGAGATCAGAATACATAGTTGCTGTTTCGCACAATATGCACATTTTATAGAGCGTGTATTAGGTAGTGTATCATTACAAAGATATATAAATGTATATAGGTGTATATGTATAACTTGTATTAAGCCTATCATTCTTGTTTTAAGGTACCGTATGGGTGTAGGGTCGTGATTGTATACGTATCCCAGTTTATGTCATTTTTCGAGATATTGAAATGTAATGGATATGGATTGCCTATCCATGGAACAAGTTTTTCTTTATCCAAAATCCTCGCGAAGTTTATTACAATCTATGGCCTGAATATTAATGATTTTGCATGCATTCAGGTTTATCCGTGATTTTCCATTGATTTTAATTCAAAACTCAACACCCTCAAATAATCTCGGGTCAGGGGCCCGTTGCAGAAAGAGTTGCACTTAAACACAAGCCAAATGATGCTGTTGATTGGTTGAAAATCAAGTTGCGATTGATTGCAACTCTTTCTGCAACGGGCCCCAGATTGCTTCCATTCCGAGTAAAAGAAATGATACTGAAAAAAGGTTTGATGTGACAAAGAAAAGGTCAGAAGTTCAGAACTGACCCAGAAGTGGTCACATCTGACCCTTTTCTGGGTCATTTTCAGACTTGATTTCCGGGTCAGTCTGACCTTGAATTTAAGCTTTTAGGGTCATATGCCTATAATAATACAAGTGGTCTGTAGTCACTATTATGGATTGGTTTTACAGATTAACACTAGTTATCAATAGTATTTTTTGACTTGGCATCTGTGCACGTTTGCCCTTTTTTCGATGTAGGTGGGTGAAGTAGGATTATAATGAAGTTGTTCATCCTCTTTGATGGAACTTATAGATAATTAAAGTTGTGTTTAATTATAACTTCATCAATCGTTCACAATTCTAAAGTTTACTCATCCGATTGGTTGAATTCAATTTGTGATTGATTAGAACTCTCTCTGCAACTAACCTGTGGGAGAGGGTTTACCTCAATCCCCTTTTTGGCAATCTTCTCCAAAAGGTTTGTTATGATAATATCTTTTATTCAAGCTTTTATTGTATGGTTTAGTTCATTCAACATCTACATCATGTATGCTTTAGTGTTTGTGTGGAGCGATTCACTATGTTATTGTCATTTCTGATTTATTCAAGCTCTCTATACAGACTCTATACGCTACCTTTAATACGTTTCATCTTGTACAAATTCATTCATTTTGATCCAGAGGAATGCAGGGTATCTAGCTAAGGGTATTGATAATGTGACATGTGTGTGAGCTTTAGGAAGTTACAACTTTCACCCCTTGCGATGTTTTTTTTTCAGTTATACTCATTTTTGTACATAATGTGTGTTATATGTGTGTGTCTATCCACGTTATCTCAATGTAGATTGTCTTTGTCCCTGCAGCTTGTGTGAATCTTCTAAAGAATCCAATATACTCCATTTTTAAAGTTTTAAAGATACCAAATATTATATAGCTTGATATATCAGTATTAAGAGAGTATTACATTGCATGTGTGTGTGTTATATTCAGTGCATGGTTCTCGAATTATTATTTACTGAGTGAATTTCTCTACGCAACTACGCAACTTTATCTAAATATGGATGAACTTAGATTGACTTAAAAAATATTCTTTTTGTCATCATGAAGAAGTTAAAAGTTTGCCGATTCGTTTTCCCCTTTCATATTTGTTTTTATCAAAACCACATTGTTTCGTCATGAATATGTTAAATGTTCATGTTAAATTTTATTGTTTGATATTACTAGTATGTAGAATATCAATTTATCGAATTTGTAATTTACTGGCAATTCATTGGATTTATGTTCTATTGAAACACCCTTCCTAATTCTGATATTATTGTATTATTATGAATGATTCAACTGTTTTGGTGTTTAAGCGAATGCAGCTGTTTGTTATTTTATACAGTGAAGCCAGCTCCATTTTAGTCAGCTTTCTATCGTATACGCCCTTGTTATTAATCAAATATGTATTTTTACTAACATCTATAGTAGTTATATATAGCGCTATCTCCCAGCCATAGAAAATGTAAAATAGTCTGTAAATAAGGTTTCCCAGAATTATTAATGCGACCAACGTTCGTTAAAAACACGAACAGATGTACGCCCTTGGCTCATTTTTTTTCTTTTCCTTGTGTTGTGCTTTCATTAGCTGATCATTATTTTGCCCCCCCCCCCCACCCCTCCGTGAAATCTCGGTCATGAACAGGGAAATCGAAAACAACGTTGTTGTTTTTTCTTTTTTTCAAAAATTGTACATTGACAATAATTATCATTTATCTATTAATTGAGGTATTTGGAATTTGGCTGGGAATGTAATATTTTATTATGGAACTTCTTATAAAATCGACCTTTTTAGTAAGTTTCGGTCCGACGTCAAGCTTTGAAATCGAGCGTGTATAGTCGAATGATGCACGTGATTAAAAGAAAGTTATGAAGCAGTTCAAACGCAATGCCTATGTTGCTGAGTATCGTAGCCATGATGGCCACCCCTTCCCCTGTCAATTTCTCTCAGGAAACAAGGTTTAGTGCAAGTCAGTCACAAATTAGCCCAAATCGGCTGGCCCCATAGCTTAGTAAATGTTCATAAATTACTTTGTAAAAGAAAATTATGCGACTCTTGTGCTATTTGGAGTATAATGATATTCTTCCTGATTCCTTATGAAGGAAAACAATGACGAATTGTATATTATCTGTATATATTTGGGTAAAGTTTAGGCCTTAACTTGATATTTGAACAACTTTCTATGAATATTATCTTGACTCTGTGTATAACACAAAAAAAATGATAGTGGTTCTTGTGACGTAAATGGTTTAATGGATGTAATGGTTTTCAATATTTTGTTTGGATGAAGTTTTGCACTAGTTTGATGCTATTTTTGTTGCAATCTAAGCCTGGAAGTCGTGATTTTGTAATTCATCTATTGACACAACTTATTATAATGACTGGTTCAAGAATGAAATAACCATATAGTTTATTCATTTCAAAGTAAATACAACACAACCCATAGCTTTCTGGAACCTCCCTGTATAAAATCTATAGGGTATCGATGAATTCAGCGGTCTATTAACTTCAACTACAATATCTAACCAAGTCTTGTACTACATTGACTGTGTATATGGATGTTCATTCTTCTTTGATTTAAAATCCTCATTTTCGCCTCATTTTGGCATGTTCAATGATCGTTTCAAATCAAATACTGTTTATAGCGCTCTCGATGAACTAAAATAAGGTTAAGTTTCAGCCATAGAGATATATATACCTACCTATTTAACTCTGCGGTTCAAGCACTCTGGCAACTGTTGAAGACTGGAATTTTTTTATCGTAACTGATTAAAGACATTTTTGTCGGGTCATTGTTTTTAATCTCTCAAAGTAACTTCTATTGTACATGTAGTCACTGCCATTAAGACTGTCTAAAAAAAAAATCGTCGGGGTGAACTGTTAATTTAGCCCATTAAGATAACTATTTCCAATATACATGAACAATTTTCATAAGCTGTCTTGAGTATCGACATGCATGTATACTTTACTCCCCCAATGAACACTTCCTTTATTATTTCCATATAATACGAGAGAAGATTGGGTGGATTTTACGAATGTATTAATGACAACGCCTTTATTATTTTCAGTGACTCTTTGAATTCGGTCTATTTCTCTTGTTACAATATGCATTTCTATTGTAATTCTCAATATTCATATTGATATTATTGATATTATGGGATGTCTATGAAATATTTGTGTATATACATACTACATCTATATCTTTATACCCCAGTCCCTCTCCGTTTCTCTTAATATCTGTGCCCCCCCCCCCTCATTCTTCCTTTACCTTGCTCTTACAATTTTCCCTCCCGTTTACATATTTTATTTCTTCATGATTTAATCTTTGAGATGATTATGTTGCCTTCATTCGTCCATGTGTGTGTTCATGGTTTATACTCATGGTGTAAATTGGACAAAATATGAAGGGTTGTATAATAAAAAATGGACACTTATTGGTGAAATTAAACGAATATTCTGGTACCCCCAAAAGTTAAATTTCTCTTTGCATCATTCTTTTTTTAGTCTTTGCTGACTTGTCATGCTTGTAGAGGCCTCTGCACGCCTTGCGACTTGTCAACGATCCGATTTCTGAGTTTGTTGTTGTTGCTGCTGCTGCTTTTGTTGTAGTTGTTGCTGCTTTTGTTGTTGTTATCAAGCATGAATCTAAACACAATAACATGTCAAAGTATTTGCTTCCACGACAATGAAGCTAATATATTGGATTATACAGAGCTCTATTATGATGCACATTGTAAAGTGTACGCGAGAGGGGGCGTCCTTCCCCTTGAAGTGATTTGTTTGTTGAAGAAAATAGGCTATCGGAAAATTCCCAACGAAAGACAGTTTCTTATCGCTTCGGGAGAGCATAAACATAATCTCCAGGGGGGGTGGGGAACCGACCCGTGCCCCCCCCCCCTTGAGAGGCACATTAATGTAAACACGCCATTAGAACAGAAATGTCCCCCCCCCCACCCCCTTTGAAAGTGAAGACCCTCAAAAAAGTTTGGAAATCTGAGATTGGCCATTAATTTCTCCCAACTCCCAATTTTACACAATTCATATTTGATATTATTCAAAAGATTTAATTCTCTTTAAAATGATATACCATACTTGTTATCATCATGCCATCATGACAAGAGCAGGATTCAAAAGTGTTGGATGAGGTCTGAATTGAAAAGCTGCAAAACGAGCAGAAATAGACATGAAGGGTCAAAACAGAACAGGTTTCTTTTGTCTGTGTCAATAGAGATGAAAATCCATTCAAATCAAGCCCCTGCTTCTTCATTTTTTATGTATTTTTTTATTTGAGGGGGGGGGTATGTAGCGATGGTTCTGTGAGACAACATGGTTTGTGTTTGATTCCATGTTAATGTTGATGTCAAGGTGCATGAAAACAAAAGAAACCGCTGAGAAACTCACTCTTCACCACGGAAAAAAAAGAACAGTGACTTTCAATATTGTGTCATTTTTCAGACTTTCTTTCAAATATGACTATGGAAGACAAAGAAATGATAATTTTAGGGGATTTCAATATTGATTATCAATATGGTGATGCACTTTTTGACAATCCATTATATACTATTGAATGTTTATATTCTCTTACACAAATAGTAACCAAACCAACACGTACTACATCTCGGTCTTCTAAATGTATTGATCTAATTTTTACAACAATACCTGACCTACATGTTTTATGTGATGTTGCTAAAATTGGGTTGAGCGACCATTATTTAATCTTTACTTGCATTAATTTTGATGTTCATGAATTGCAACATAAAACAGTCAGGTTTAGAGATTTTAAACAATTTGATGAATCTTCTTTTCTTAATGATATTAGTAAATGTGATATTTTATGTAATTTTAATGGTAATGATTATGACAGTTCAATTATTAATGATCAGATATGGTTCAAATGGAAGGATGCATTTTTATCTATATGTAATCAACATGCTCCTATTAAAGAAGTACGGGTAAAGAATAGATATAATCCTTGGATGACTAATGATATTCTCGAACTTATATATCAACGTGATTACCTTAAAGACAAGTCAGACGATAATGATGACTTTAAAGATGAATATCGTAAAGTAAGAAATAAAGTTCTCTCGTCTATTCGTGAAGCAAAAAAGAAATACTTTAGTGAAATTTCATCTAAGTTTAAAAATGACTCTAAAAAGCTTTGGAAAGAACTTAATATGGCTACTGGTAATATGAAATATTCAAACTCTGTTCATAATGACCTTAGTCCTGAAAACCTGAACGAACACTTTGCTAATGTTGGGCGAAATATTACTAATTCTTTTAATAATTGCAAACTACCGAATTGGAAAAACCCAAAGTGTATTCATACTTTTGATATGAAAATTATATCAGAGAGTGAGGTTTTGAGGCTTTTATCTAATCTCAGTTGCAATAGCAACTTAGACGTTTTAGATTTTGATAGTAAACTTCTTAATATATCATCATCTCTCATACTTTCGTCGTTGACTTGTATTTTCAATTACTCTTTAAAAAATGGAATCGTATTTGATGACTGGAAGTATTCAAGAGTAACACCTATTTATAAAGGAAAGGGGTCAAAGGATTCATGTTCAAACTACAGACCGATTTCAGTTGTATGCCATCTTGCCAAAATCATGGAGAAATTAGTTCAGAAATGTCTTCATTCTTATTTAATTGACAATGATTTGATAACTTCTGATCAGTCTGCTTTTTTAAAACACCACTCTACAGTAACTTGTCTCCATCGTGTTATAGATGACTGGTATGATTCACTTAATAATCACGAAATGGTAGGCGCTTGTTTTTTAGATATATCTAAATGTTTTGACACAATTAATCATGAAATGTTGTTATTTAAATTAGAAAAGTATGGAGTATCAGGTACAGAACTTATGTGGTTCAAAAGTTACTTAACAAACCGGAAGCAATCAGTAAGATGTCATGGTAAACAGTCAAACCCTATTGATTTAACAGTTGGAATTCCACAGGGGGGAGTATTAGGCCCGGATTTATTTTTGATATTTATAAATGATATTGTACAATGCATTTCGACTGCTGTTTGTAATATTTTTGCTGATGATGTTATTGTGTATATTTCCGATTCTAAATTAAGTAATATTCAACGTGATTTACAGGTATGTTTACATGAAATTGATAAGTGGTATAATGACAATTGCTTAAAGATCAATATTACTAAAACAAATATTATGCTTATTTCAACTCGTTATTCAAAAAACAAAGGAAAATTGGATATAAAGCTAAATGGTGAGCAACTTAAACAAGTTAATTCTGTAAGATATTTAGGTGTTGAAGTTGATAGTAATCTCATATGGAATGTTCATGTCAAACATCTTTGTAGATCAATATCATTTAAGTTACATGCTTTAAGACATTTAAGTTCAACTCTTAAACCAGATTTACTGAATACGTTATATAAAACAACTATTCAGCCATGTATAGATTATGCTTGTTCTGTTTGGGGAAATTGTTCATTGAAAAATAGGGAACTTATTATAAGACTGCAAAGGCGAGCGGCACGTATTGTAATGAAAGAATATGATTTTTCTATTAGTTGTACAGATTTAATGAAGAAACTAAAATGGCAATCTTTTGATACAAGGAGGGATTATTTTTTATGTATTTTAGCTTACCAATGTATATATGGACTTGCCCCTATTAGACTATGTAATGATATTGAACTATTTATTGATAGACATGGAATGTATACACGTAACGCTGATTCACTGAATGCTGTATTACCTAAGCCAAATATTGAAAGTTTCAAGCAATCCTTTAAATTTAGTGCAATAAAGACATGGAACTCCTTGCCAAATGAACTCCAGAATATTTCTAACCTCCTACATTTCAAGAGATCGTACAAAAACAAGTATTTTTAAACTGACAGTAGACTGATTTTTTATCCATATTTTATTGTATAGTTGATTGTATAGTTAATTCTGTATTATGTTGTTGCACTCCTTTCTTTCCCCTCACTCTCGCTCTCTCTCTCTCTCTCTCTCTCTACTTCTGCCATTTACTTAACCACACTATCTCTGTCTTACCTCTCTCTATTTTCCTGCTCTATTTTTTTGTGCAACTTTTATTGTAAATTAAGTATACCCAGTATTTTAACTCAATTAAGTTTTTATGCATTTTTATTGTTGTTTGATATTTTTATGTAACAGGACCGTGTTGAAAAACAGTGTATTTTATCTGAACATGTTATCCTGTATAAAGATGTTTTAATAAATAAATAAATAAATAAATAAATTTTTGCAACTTTTGAATTTTGACATTGCCCCCACATTTCAAGGCCCTGCACTTCCATGTGAACCATAATCATAACATGTAGGGTATCATTTTAAAGAAAATTAAATGATCTATTCAATGGTATCAATTACACGTTAAGGTTCACTAAAACTGAAGAGGGATTGTCGATCAAATTCAGATTTCCAAACTTTTTTTAGGAGTTTATAGGGGAATGATTGATTAACTACTCAACCTCTTGAAATATTGTTTTATATCAATTACATGTGAGTGAAAAAATAGAACAATAAATATTCTCTGCAGGAATCCCGAAAACAGTCCTTAAAGTACAATTTTCAGGTCAGTATAAATATTTAAAAAAAATCAACTCTCGTTCGCAGTGATTAATAATATTACTTCGGTATATTATTTATGAAATGTGTTTTAAAATGTCCAGTTTTCAAAAACGCTTCGCGCTCGCATTATGCGCGTCCCTTTGAGCATTCTTTGTCAGGTCTGAGTATATCAGAAATCTAAAATGAGTAATTAAATTAAAGGTACACTGTGCTTAAACTTCAGTCGGTAGGGAAATCCCCCGGTTGTTTAGCTCTTCGAGGTGGCCGATTTGGTAGAGTAAGGAAGAGGTTTTCCGCACTCCATACCCCTCCTATGGTAAAAACTGGATTTGCCCCTTTTCGCGTCAATATATGACACAAAATAAGATAAGTATCCTGTTCAATCCCGTTTTAGGACTGAAATTTACAATTATATTCCAGTTCGCGCTTCGCCCTGGCATCAATTTTGATTAGTGAGGCACGTATCCTCTTGAATCGTTTTTCAGGCCAAGTAAGTAAAAAAAAAGATCGCGTTATGGCATTATTCATTTAGGTCTAATGAGGTATATATTATATCCATATATTTACATCGCTAGGTCCATGCTCCTACTAAGGTGAAATGAGAGAGGTCTGATGAATTAGTGCAGGTGAGTGAGTCCTAACAAATAACTACTAACGTCCAGATCTAGACTAGCATCGTTAAAGGGATGGTCCAGGCTGAAAATATTTATATGTAAATAGAGTAAAATTCACAAAGCAAAATGCTGAAAATTTCATCAAAATCGGATAACAAATAACGAAGTTATTGAATTTCAAAGTTTATCAATATTTTGTGAAAACAGTTATATGCACATCGTCATGAATATTCATCAATGGGCTGATGATGTCGCATGGCCCCACTTTCCTTTTTTGTGTGTTATTACATGAAATCATAATTGTTTCATTTTTTTCTTACATGTCTAAATGATTGTCTCCATTATGATGAAAAAAGTTGCGGCAATCATAATTGATGATTTTAATCAGTTGTCAATCCAATTCATGGGCAGAAATCCCAGGGGGACAAGGGGCGTGTCCCCCTTCCAAAATAGTAGGTGAGGCACAATATCAAATGTCCCCCTACTATTTTTGTTTTGTTTTTTATGGAGAAAAATACATCACTTTACAATCGAAATAATACTTGTATTTTTGACTAGATGACCTTACATTTTGTGTGAAAACTTTTTTTTGCTTGTCAAATTTTGTTTCTTTGTTAAAATGACCTAACATTCTGTGGGTGATAACCTTTTTTTGCTTGTCAAATTTTCCAAGCCCTCCTACCTTTGGTGACAGATTTCCGCCCATGATCCAATTGTTTTAGCTCTTTGTAGAAAATTTGTGAATAAACCTAATTTTATGTAATAAAATATAAAAAAGAACAAGTGGGAATATGACATCATCAGCCCACCTAATGCAATATTCATGAAGACATGCCTGAACTGTTTCACCGGAATAATGCAAATCTTTAAAATTCAATAACTTTTAATAACGTTGTTTGTTTTCCGATTTTGATCAAATTTTACTCTATTCATTGAGATATAAATATCTCCAGCCTGCAACACGAAACACGAGAGTGTTCTGTGAAACAATTCTAATACATCCAAAACAGTCGAGGTCATTTTGACCGTTTCGACGGTACATGCGACATGGTATAATTACAGTGATGCCTGGGGGAAATGGTGTGTGTTATCTGATTTATAAGATATGGATGTTCATCCTCAACCATCTCAAAATTATGACCAGTCATGGGGTCATACATACTGTTTGTATGAACTTATCACCGGTCATTAATAAATTTTCATATAGGTAAATTATAAACCTACATGTACATGTGCAAAACTAACTAGAATAGACTATAATTATCTAAGATTTTATAGTATTGCTGGTGTTTGTTAAGGTGGTACATGTAATTAACAATTTCTTGTAATTTACTTGCAATTTTGTTGCCAAATTAATTTTGCAGTGTTATATGAAATTTCTTTTTACTTTCTACTGTGCTTAGAAAAATAAAATTATGATACAGACGATATTGATTACAGTTATGTTCTGCTGTTCAATGTTTGACCATAATGTGTAATTAGCATAATTGGATTAGCCTTCAGTTATGAATAGTGTATCATCACAGAGAACATTCATTTAAGAGAGACAAAGATGATGCACTTTCAATATAATATACCATATTTATTTATTTTAAATCTATAAACATCTTCAACAATAAAATATTCATTTAAAAGCTTTAATTTTTACAACCTGTTCACACCATATATGTCACATGATGAGCATGATTCATTTTAAAATCTGGGTGATATTCGTACTGTGATATAATTACATACCACACACACACACACACATCCATTATTCATACTGGTTTTCAATAATCTATTTACATACATTTCCCTCTTTACTTTGCAGATACACATGTATCCAAAGCAGAATATTCAGGGAAATAATATCTGCTTTAACAATTGCAACACACAATTATCATTGCAAAAAAAAATAAATTTCAATATTTCACCATCTGACAAATTCCACTGTTTCGTGGTCCCAACCGGAAGTGAGTCTTATTTGCTATTCAGTAGTGAAAAAAATGATGCCTGCAAATATATACTGATCTAAAATAACTGTCTTCATTTTGAGTTTTTGTAAAGGAAGATAGTAACCCTTTTATTCAACTTAGTAATTAAATGTTTGTTAAAAATAATGAAGTGAGGTCTCTCTAAGTAGAATTGGTCCTAATTATCAATGTTCATTGATTGTGAGTATATGGATAAACTCAATTAGTATTTAGCATGTCACTATTTTGCTAGCTCCACTTGCAGAATACCATGCACTATGTGACCAGTGTGCTCGGTGGCAGTTAGATTTGGCAATAAATTCAATTCAAATGTAAGTTTTACATTGAATAGGGGCTGCACATCACTACAAATATTAAAAATTGAAATATAGTGTGGTAGATGGAGTTGCGGTGCAATAAAAGAAGAATAATAGTTTAACCAATTACCATGAATAAAAAAAAATGATGAAGCACAACTCCTTGTGATCTCTGTACAGCATCTGTGCAGTCTACCACCCACGCTTTAAACATGAAATAACATGATTCTCAATGCATGCATACATTATAGAACATAGACATACCTATGCTCTATGCTGCCCACAAAATTGTACAAAAACTGTAAATAATCACAACTTTCAATTATCTATCCAAGGTCATTTTGTGTTCAAAGCATTGACGACCACAAGTATCTATGCATTTATCATTCAAAATGCTCAGGGTTTTTTTGTATCAGAGCTACCAACCTTATGCAACCACAAACAGGAATAATGGCAAAAAAGGAAATTACCCAAGAAGAAAATTCTCAACAAGACCCTTGAAACCAGACATGCCAACCTCTAGGAATAAGAAACCTACTGAGTGATCCTCAAAACTGTATTTTGAAATAATGACCCACAAATGACATTTGGCCTAGTTACCAGAAATACATTCATCCATTTACCTAAACTTGTGTAAGTTTAACAAAATAGAGACATACAGAGACAATTTTCTCAATAAGATACAATTTTCTAAAAAAATATACTTTTTTTTTTGGGGGGGTTGTATTTTATGAAGAAAAAAGGTTATGCCATAATTTGATATTGGTTGCAAAACAGAACTGTTGGCTACTCTGTGATATGATTTGAACAGATAAAGTAAAATCAGACAAACAAAACACAGACATTTCCATAAAAAATACACAATGAGCAACCTGATGTCACATCCCCACTTATTCTTTTGTATTTTCTGATATAAAATTGATTTCTTTTCATATTTTGTCCAAGAATGAACTGAATCAATGAGTAAGAAGATCATTGCTGCAACCTATCCTCTTACAAGAAAGACATGTCAAACACATATGTAAAAAAAAGTATGAAACAATTACTATTCCAAATAATAACAAAATGGAAAGTGGGGACATGACATCATCAGCCCACGTATTGCATATTCATAACATTGTGCAAATAACAGTTTCATAAAATATTGCTACATTCTAGAATTCAATAACTTTTGTACTTGCTTTCATATTTTGAATATATTTTCAGTGCTTTGCTTGTTAAATTGTATTTGATTTCTCCAGATTACCCCTTAAAACTAGGAATTCAAAGTATAGGCACATCTGTAGCTGCAAACCCTGAAAGCATGTACATATTATGTACTCTATCACAATAAAAGTTTTCAGTTTCAAGTCCCAAAATGTACTATCAAATCAAAGAGCTGGGTTTTATCAGGCTGTCCAGTATAATCAACTGAGTTGACTCAACTCAAATTAAATTAAAAACCATGGTTAAGTTAAACAAGGCATTTGGATACGAGCACTGACTGTGGTAATATTTAGTGAAATTAGTTGTACCTGCAACCAACCATCTTTCTTTGGCCATGATTATGTTTAAAGCAAGTTGTATCTTTGGGGTAGGCTTCCTTGTCAACTAAATTTGAACTTCAAATTGCATTGCTATGATTTATTGCTTGTTGACTGTAAGTCAGCTGTGCAAATAAGATTGATGTCATTCAAAGAAAGGGTGGATAAATACTGGCTTTATCCATAAAATCAATTAATTCAACATGCACGTAATTTCAGCTTTGGTACGACCTCAAAATCATTTTTAAAGTTACATGTAGTTAGTAGCTAGACAACACAAAGATAGGGTGCTGTGAGTTTTTCCCTCATCAAGATTAAACAGATTCAAGTTCTTTGGCTGCAAATTGAAAAAAAAATAGACAGGTACTGGAGACGAGCCCACATATGTGTGGTCTAATCTTTGGATATTGTCAGACAGGCTACCAACCTCTGGGAATGAAAAACTGTATTCTGTGATAAAAAAAACCTGTATTTTTCCCCCGAAAAAATGTATTTCATAATAAAATGCTTGGTGCACTCGCTCATCGCAGCGCTCAAGCTGCATGCAAGCTAAAATGTGCACTGCTCTTGCAGATGAAAAAAAAAAACATTTAAACATGTGTATATGTTCACCCTGGTTTTAACAAAATTATTGAAAAAAAAACAAGTTATCTGAAATTTACATTGATCTAATAACCATATTTGTGTACGCTTTATGAAATAGACATATAGAGATGATTTTTCTCCATAAATTACGATTTTGTAAAAAAAAAAAATAAATACGCCTAAAACGTACTGGTTGGCAGGTCTGTATTGTGGGTCATAGCACAATCAACCAGTGTCCAACTGATTAACAAATGTTGTCAACAGTGATTTCACTACGTCTTTCCTGATGGAAATGGAAATCTCATTAATTTATGATCACTTATTGTTAGTTTGGAGTTGGCTGATCACATGGAAATAATTGAAGATTAAATGAAAAAGACACTCAGTGATATTAATAATGGCCAATATTTATAAGCGCTTTTCCCAGAATGGCTCAAAGCGCGTTACAGCATATTATTATCCCGGTCATTGGATTCATTTCAATCCCGCACAAAAAGTGCACAATTTCCACTCCCTGGGGAGCATTCCTTGCATTCATCGCAGCCTCATTATGGCGCTGGCAAAATATCTTTCGCATCCTACCGGGTACCCATTTAGCACCTGGGTCGATAGTGTGGATTAATGCCTTGCCAAATGACGCTAGACCGCGGTGGGATTCGAACACACGACCCTCTGTTTACAAGGCGAGAGTCAGAACCACTACACCATGGCTCTTCCTGTATTCTTGATAAAAGCGATGAAAAAACATGGCTCAAGCACTCTTGATGAGGCTTTGCTGCAATCACCTTCCAGTATTCTAGAAACAGTGAATGAGACCCACAACTTTGGGAGAAAGAAAATGAAAGTCTAAATGTACCCTGGTATAAAGTAATGAAGCATATAAAATATTTGAACATGTCTTGATATACAATTACATTCAGAGGTCAATTTGTCAGTATCCAATAGTTACCATAGTTACAATTGTCAGCCACCTGGGTTTCTCAGCCACTTTGGACCATGGACAGTTGTCAAGTCTGACAAATTCTCAACAATATGTTGACACTTCCACCAGGTTTAAATGACAGGTCAATTTAAAAAATATGAACCAATAAGCCTGTTCACGGTTGTAAACTGCGCACGCACAGAAAAAGTTCATTTGAGATAAACCATGAAGGTGCCTTTCAAATTAACTGACATAGGCATTTGTGGTTTGATGATTATTCATGTATTCCTTTCAAAATATTCATTTTATCACATCCAAGCTGAAGAGTATTAATAGAGCCTTCATAATCACTGGTATTTGACAGTAGCCTAAACAATAGTCAAATGTGCCAAAGGCAGACAATAAAACAGATTTCCAAACTTCCTGATATACTATTCTAGTCACCTGGTCTCTACCATGCCTTTTGTTCTTAGAATTTGGATACTCTACCAGTAAAACTTATGCAACATCTACATTTCAAAATGATAGTGCTTATCCTAATGAAAAATCACAAAGGTCATTTGAGAAAAGTTGATCATGAGCTAACCGTAAACTGGCTTATAGTGTCATCTTGAGTACTCAACAACTCATACCTGGCCAGTTTCCTGACCCATAATGCTAGTGTAGTCTAGAAACATAGATCTACTTGAATGACAACATATTAATTAACTACTCAATACATTTATACCGCAATAATTATGTTATCAAGCAGCAAAACAATTACTTTTCCTCTCAAAACATTGAGTTTCTCTAGATACAAATACAATTATAGGTCAATTTATTCTCTGTAGTATTATTAGATATCTGAAAACGTATATTTTAAGACTATGTATTTATAACACACAGTCCATTAGAGACCACACACAGTCCCCCCCCCCCCCCCCTTTAAAACACTCTCAGAAAGATATCACAAAGTGCTATTATGCTGTACTTATCTTTTGAAAATCATTTATCATGGACACCCTATTCACTCTTAGAAAGCACATCCCTCAACGATTGGCAGCACAAGAACAAAATTTTTTTACAAGTTATCAAATTTGATGTGGCTGGTCTTTAAAACTTTGCGTTCACTTAAATCTGACATTAAACGTTGACTAAATTTTCTAACATTAACTAATAACCCTTAACCTGCACAAAGATCACATGACATGAGCTCATTGTATCAACAAGACTATTGAAAAAGGTCAAGTCTTTAGATCAATTAATCATTAACGCACAGTAATTGAACACTCCATTTGATGATCCTTCGATAAATTAGTCCGTATTCTCATAACATTGAATACGGTATTCAGTTAAACCTAGGTTAACTGTTTGATTACCTGGTACACAAAATTAAGATCAATCGCAATTTGAGTTTCATCTATTGTAACTCTTTGTATAATAGGGTCCTTATTTGCATTTTAAGATAATATTTGTGTTTGATGAAATGTCTTTCCTATACTGACTTTCAACCTACAGATTCCTACATGTGATGTAGCATACATGTACCTTTAAAACCGGGTTTGGGGTCTAGAGGAAACATTATCTGTACTATAATTGAAATTGTGTTTACAGGGTTAATGAATTTTTTCTTTCAAAATTTACTTTTTTGAAAGAATGACATCCCTTTGGTCATTGGACATATTACTTTTTAATGAAAATCATAAAATCTTGAAATCATTGCATTAGAAAGAAAGGAAAATCACAGGTGATTGGTTGATCTTACATACACGTAAAGTGTACAAATCTGATGTATATTTCTTATACTTGCAGACGAATGCATGATACAAAGTGAAGACTTTATTTGTACTTCAGAAGTGTTAACACACACTTCAAGAAAAATTTATAGTAACTTTCTGTAATTTCAATCCAATGTCACTTTAAAACCTCTTTACTCTTAACCATGAAGAAAATATTAGTATCCCTGAACATACTGTACAGTACCAATGCAAAATGGATAATTTGAAGCAAGGAAGAGTCGTCAGACGGTATGCCCGCCTTGCAAGTACAAATCCTCCTCTTCATCATCTTCAAAATAACCTAGCTCCTCATCATTGCAGGTGCCATTTGATAGGTGAAGTGGAAGCTCTTCGTATCTCCTGCCATTCATGCGTTTCCTGTGCATCTGACGTTTGCGTTTGTTTCGAAGGTGTTTAGGTATCAAGGCTAGTCTCGTTTTCAGTAGTTCTGCAAACACAAAAAGGCAACATACAGTATGTACTGAATTGCAGAGACAGTGTGTACAGTTAATCAATATTATGAGGACATAGAATGTGGTACATGTACATGTGTCTCAATACAGGAAATATAGAAATCATTTTGAGTGAAATTTTAAATGTCTTGAAATCATAGATTTGTCTTTCAAGTAAAATCCTACCACCCCCTCCAGGAAAAAAAATAACAGAAAACATAATTATAAATAAGAACAATCCAATGAATGTAAGGAAATGAAAGAGAATCTACATTTTTCTACAAATGAATAATAATAAATTCCAAGGAATATATGATCTGTTGTATTTTCAAACATCTTTAAAAATGAATCATCGTTATTATTATCATTTGTTTGGCATCACCTGTGCCTAGGTGGCCAAAAGCGAACTGAATAACCATGACCCACAGGTCTCTCCTCCCGATATAAATGATTGGGGGAGTGCAGGTGGACCACTCCACCGGGGTTTCCCCCTACTCTTAAACGAATAGTGCAGTGGATTCTTAACATGCAAAGGTGGTGACTCTCCTCTACACAGGGCCTCCATTTAATGTCCTATCCAAGGGACAGAGTGTTTTCCATTGTAACATAGCCTGCATCAATGTACATGTAATAGGGGAGAAATTCTTACACACAATACAGGCTTCAGTCATCTACCCAGGGTGGACTTGAACCCATGGCCTTTGGTTCGACAGGCAGATACTTTAGCGACTAAGCCAAATACTCTCTCTTGAATAAAAATCTTGAATAATACAGAATGTTTGCAAATTTTTTTCAAAAAATTCCTTTTATTCTGTACAATTTTTGATGATCTTCCATTAAGTCAGCAACTCGAAATTGGATGTTTGCTTTTTCCGATTGTGGCTTCCAATGTAATGTTGATGGTACCTGTACCTCGATATGCATAGAATTTCAAGGCAACATTTTCTCCTGTAGCTGTTCTATACAATGTACAGGTGATTATGTTCCATTTATCTGTTCTACATGTATGATGTATGCAAGTAACAAATACAATCCAAATATATCAAACCTAAAATCAAGAATCCTTTGTTATCCCGCTACAATTGATATTTTCACAAAAATAGCATTCAACTACAGGTAGCTATTGAAAGCTTGTTTCTCGCTGTAGCAAATCCCTCCCAAAATATAGCCACATGTATAACTATTCCTAAAACAGTGATATTATTTTTTTTAATTACTGTACCCCCCTCCTTTATAAAAACCTGGTGGGTGTTTCATAAAGCTGTTCGTAAGCTCAGAGTAACTTTCTTGTGGTAAATGGTACATTGGCGATGGTTTAGCATGTGAAAAAGGATCACCGTCGTTCTTAAAGTCGATCTTAACTTACGAACAGCTTTATGAAACAGCCCCCTGGCCTCAAATAGCCTATTTAAAATGGGATTTTAGTACAGGTGTATACAACTCACCTGCTATTGTGATTTTAGGGTTTGGGTTTGGTGGCACGCTGCTGTCCAGAGGAAAACTCATTGGATTTCGTTTCTTCCAAAGTCCAGTGTACAGGACAAAGAATGTGAGTACACTCAGAAGAAATACCATACTCGCAAGCGCCCAAGATGCATCAGAGGTCCAGTGATAGGGAAGGCGAGATGCATAGCACTGTGCACCTTCACAGGAAGCATTACTCTCTTCAGCCAGGGCATCAGTCACTTGGCTCTCCTCTGTCACTACCAATGGCGAAGTGTCTGCCTCGCTGGCTTCTTTCTCAGGGGATGTAATTTTGGGAGGCTGCTGAAGGTGAACTGTTGGTGGAGTCGCAGAGGAAGTCTTTGGAGGATGTGCGGTACTGTCTTTTTGTACTGTTGATGCAGTTCTTATGGAAGAGGGTTCTGTGGTCTGAGTTGTAGTATGAGCTGCTGCAGAAGTCTTTGATGAACTTTCTGTTAATGTGCCCCCACCAGTTTGTCTGTCTCTTACACTTGGTGCATCTGAACTGGAAACAATGCTTTCACCCTGAGATATTGGGGTAGGAAGTTTTTCAGTAACCATGTCTTCGTTCGCACTCCCTGCTGCATTTTCAGTCTCATCACTAATTTGCCTTTTGACTTTTAAATGTCTATGTTCACCAGTCTTATCATTCAAAATTGAACCTGTAGATTCATGAGACCAGCTCAGAGTTTCTCCTTCCCGAAGGTCTACCTTGAGAACACTGGACGGCTTGTTTTCGACTGAAGGGTCTAATTCACTATCTCTGCCCCTGAAAGTCAATCCTTTCTCCCCATCACCAACATGGTCATTCTTTGATGTCTGATTTTCTACAACCTGAGACTTTAGAAGAGGTACATCAGCTGCAAGTTCCTTAGTCAAGGACTTGGTTGGTACATGTAGCTTTCTCAATGGGTTAACTAGGACTGAAAGACTATTTATTGCCTGTTTCTCAGAATGCCTGGGAATCTCATTTGCCTTTAACTGCTGATCAAGATCAGTACCAAGATTTGTCTGTCCATCAATCTGAAAATTTGAAGAAAAAAGAAGAATAAACATGATCCGAATGAACATTCACAAAGTATACCGTTTCAGTATCTTTTTCCTCAAATGAGCATCCAACAGATACATTTCATTATAATCTAAAGATCAGGTCCACTTTAACATCAGGGTAATTTTAGTTTAAACAAGAGATATATTCAACAAGTAAAAAAAAAGTCATTGAAATTGGGATAAAAATAAGTTTATGAAATTTTTGAACTTGCAGTTTTAGTCTAAAAAATAGCTATTGGCAACACGGGTGGCAAAGGCGAAAGAGCCTAACTCTCACACACTTCTCTTCAAATGTAGAATACAAAATATTAATATTTTCCCCCTCAATAAGATTGGACTGATACATACAGAATCACATTGAAAAATTTTTTTTATCAATAGTCACACCAAATAATTGAAGTAAACTAAAGATAAATTCCAGTTCTGGTAACGATCTCAAAATGACCTATTACAGAATCTAATATAATGACCACCCAAGTGTCTGTTTGTATGAATAAAAAATATGTGCCAAAGGATTCTGGAAGAAATTGAGTAATTGCCGAGAAATAAGCGTGGATTTGGTCACTTCCGTCAGGTTTTATTCCAGCACTAACAATACACTGTCCCACGTGTGCCTATCTGTGTTGGCAATCTTCAGGGTGCTAGTATTTCAGCGTAGATTTTATGATTTCACAAAGTTCAGTTTATGTAACTGTACCAGATCTACTAGATCCACGATGATATAGTCATACTTAACCTTGGTTTTACAGACTTTCTCACAAAATTAGTGTTTTTCTGCAACTAATATCATTTAGCTTTAAGATAGGCCTACATGTATTCCATTCCATAACTTGATAAAACACATAAAAACAGTGTGTGACACCATTGACTCAATCAGTTGAATTTTTTGTGCAGTGTTTGGTGAAAATACTGGTTAAAAAAAAGGAAAAATATCTTTCATATTACATCTTCTTTTTAGGAAATTTTCTGTGAACATTACGATTGCTTAATTTTTCATTTGTTTCTCTTCAAATGTGCATGGTGTGCAGGTGGATAAATGTACATGCACCTATGTAAGGGAAGTGTTTCACTTTCACAAGCAAGTTGCCACATCCATTGACAAGTGGATACCATGCGTGACCATGGGGTTTTGAATTCAGCACCTAAAAAGTATTTTCCATGTTCTGAAAATGCACCCCTTCACAAGTATTGGTGTGTGAAACCCTCCAAGAACTGGATACAAAATGGTACCCTTGACAAGTATTCCCTTCATTGACCCCCTCAGAACAAGTACAATGATATCTTAATAGTCACGGACGTCTACTTCACCTTCACTTTAATTGCTTTTAGTACCACCCCACACACCTCACTCAAATTGGAGCCTGAACACATAGCGTTGGGGCAAAAAAATATTTCAGTCTTTTTAAACCCTTGCAAATTGGACTGTAAATACCCTTTTTTCATTATTTTAGTGTTTTTGACACCCTTATTACGTTACATACATAACATGCTCTATCTTAAAAAAAGAGATCCTTTTTACATGTTTTTTGGGGTCACACATAGTATCCACTCGTCAATGGAAGTGGCCGCCCTCCTTGGGCCCAACAGCATTTTTTATGGACCTGGGACCATCAGACCAGTGTCGCGCGTTGCCTGGGGTCCAAAATTTTTGCGATAATTCTATAACACCATAGGTCTATAAATCTACACCGTTCAATGATATTTTTGGGATGCATAAATACACATGATGCAATTGTGAGACCCTAAAAATGTCAAAAAAATGATCGCATGTAAAATTAAATCATATTTAAACACAACATTTTCTTAAATTCATTAAATTTCCACCATAATACACAAAAAGTCAACCTACAAATAATAAAGATGTCAAATTTTTGTAGAGATCAGTTTTCTTTTTTAACAATATCAGCTTCCAGCTTCCAATCGCACCCCTCTTCGCATGTGAAATATTTTTGTCATTTGAAAATGATATTGTATTTAAAAGTTATCAAATGCTCAATGTGTGTTTTCTCTGGGAGAAGTTGGAAAATTATAATCACTGCAGCTGTCATTTGTAGGCCTGGGACTTTCGGGTTTTTTTCTTTTCGGGTACCCGTGGTAATTTTCGGGCGGGTACCCGGGTACCCGAAAATCATGTCGCTCGAAATATGACTGGTGGAAAAACCCCACAGTTGACGTCATCAAGCCAATGCGATGCAAGCCAATTTATGAATGAAAATATAGTAAGCATGCGCATTGCAAGCCTCCCGTGCGCCACGCAGTATTCTATCGAAACGAGTCTGCAATACTCTGTCACCTCGTACCAAAATCGACCTAGAATTCCACTTTTCTATATTTTATATGAATTATAAAAGGTATTCTCAGAGGATCTGTTTTCTCACCGATACCACGCAAGTAAGCAAATTTTATTACTTCTTGCTTTTCCGTCAAAATCTTACGAAGTATAGCGTCGATATTACATCGTGTTCGTGAGTTTGTAGAATCTATCGCTACGTGAACAAAGTCAATTGATTTCCGAGTTTTGGAGCGTCAAATGCGCCAGCCAATCACGATCGTGTTACCATTTTCGGTTTATGATGAACTAAAAATGGTATCAAGAACGTGATTGGCTGGCGCCTCGTATGCTCCGAAACCCGGAAATCAATTGACTTTGTTCACGTAGCGATAGATTCTACAAACACGATGCAACATCGACGCTACTTCGTAAGATTTTGACGGAAAAGCAAGAAGTAATAAAATTTGCTTACTTGCGTGGTATCGGTGAGAAAACAGATCCTCTGAGAATACCTTTCATAATTCATATGAAATAAAGGAAAGTGGAATTCTAGGTCGATTTTGGTACGAGGTGACAGAGTATTGCAGACTTGTTTTGACAGAATACTGCGTGGGGCTGAGGCTTGCAATGCGCATGCTTACTATATTTTCATTCATAAATTGGCTTGCGTCGCAGTGGCTGGATGACGTCACTGCGCTGCAAAAGAAACATGGCGACGATTGAACGATCTTAGTCACATCATCATCACTTGAAAAACTAGTATATTTATGGATATTTCGAGGGTAATTGGTGAGATTCAAAATGAGACTTGTGTACTTTTGTGATGAGTTTACAATAATGTCTTACACTACGCAATACAAATCTAATGTATGTTATACTGGTGAGCAATTTTCGGGTATCGGGTATTGATTTTTCTACCCGGGTACCCGACGCTTACGGGCAGGACCCGGGTACCCGGGTTTTAGTCCCAGCCCTAGTCATTTGTTTAGAAAAAATATGACTAAAGACTTTGAAAATGCACTTTGGAGTTGGGACCTTTTTCATCATGTTACTTTCTAAATTCCCTTTGGAGGAATGATGTGAGCATATTGAAAATATTTCCTGAACAAAACAGTGACAGCCTAGTCTTGAGTACTCCATGATGATGTCCTTTTAAAATCCTTTGACATATACTACCTGTAACTTCTTCATTATTGGAGTCTTGAATCCCCTCCCATAAGAGACACATGTACACAAAGATGGATTTCCCTAGGAAATCCATTGTTAGAGGGTGAAATCGGTTTTTATTGTCAAATTTTATTTATCTATGAACCTTCAGGCGCCTAATGCGTATAAAGGGATAAAAATTATTTCACTCTGTAAATGGTAAAATTAGACATTTCTTACCAGACCCAATCTCCCGTAGATCCCTTGATCCGTTTGTCAACAAAGCAAAGACAATAGACCTGACCCTTGAACCGCTTCATGATTATGTACTTCCCACTAGCAATGCCGTTTTGAAGAACAATTTATAGATAAAAATTATCATTTCACAAATACTAAAATTTAATATGCGCGATTATAAAAAAATAGTAGAGCCTAACGTTAGGCCTAACGTTACTTTTTATTTATCACAAATTTATTTTCCTAGGGAAATCCATCTTTGTGTGCATGTGTCTCTTATATATGGGATGGGATTCAAGACTCCAATGATGAAGAAGTATATGTCAAAGGATCTTAAAAAGACATCATCATGGAGTCCTCAAGACTAGAAGTGTCACAGAGGCCCGAGCCCAGGGTGACCAGACGTCCCATATTTCCCGGGATCGTCCCGTATTTTGCTCCTTTGTCCCGGCGTCCCGACAAACCCTTCCCGGGACACCTATTTGTCCCGTATTTCAGAACATTGAACATATTGTAGTTAATACATTTAAAAGTAACAAATTTTCACCAAATACGAAGCAGAGCCATAAAGAAAATCGATAACTAAACTTTTGCAAGTTCTGCGGTGATGATATTGACCCAATACATTGCAAACGAATTGGTCTCCTGACTGTATGTGGCAGGCTACTAGCTAGGCATGTAAGATTGGAGCAGATTCTCAATGGTGCAGACAATGACATGATAAACAGTTTTCCACCATAATAATCACAAAATCGGTGGTAAATTTGAGTCTTGTTGTGTATGATACAGCGATGTTTCATCTAATTGATGACCATGTTTCACTTTGAAATTTTATTCATGTCTAAAACATTTGATTTTTTCCAATTTTAAAAAGATATTTAAAAAATACCCAATATCATAATTTTTGTTAAATAATTGAATTGTTTTTGTTTGCTTGAAGTTTGAACTTTTTTCCTCTTTCTTTCTTTTCTATCCTTCTTTCGTCATCCTTCTTTCTTCACCCTTCTATCCTTCATACTTGCCTTTTTTTGTTCCATCTATTTTCGTTCTTTCTGTCCTTCCATAATTTTCTTTTTTTTATTCTATCCTCCCTTCATATTCTCTTCTCTCTTCATTCTTTCCTCCCTCTCTTTCTTCTTTTCTTTCATTCTTCTTTTCCTTTCATCGTTACTTTCGTTCAAAGAATGAAGGAAACATTTTACTTTCCTTCATTCTTTCTTTCCTCCCCCTTTTTTTTCTTTTATTCTCTTTTATTTTGTCTTTCACACATTTATTCATCTTCCCTTCCTTTCTTTTTCTTTTTTTATTATCATTGATTATATTCAATTCAAAGAATGACGGACACCTTTTTCTCTTTTATTCTTTCTTTCATCCTTCTTTTTATTTTTTTTATATTTTACTTCATTTTCCCTTCCATTTTTTCTTCATTTCTTCTCAATTCATATCTTTTTCTTTCTCTCCTTCATTCTTTCGTTCATCAACCTCCCTTCCAATTCTTTATTATTTTTCAAAAGTCTAACACTATGTAGACTTCTTTGTTGATCTTTTTTGTCTTCCCGTATTTCATTTTGTGAAATCCGGTCACCCTGCCCGAGCCAACACCAAGCGGGTTAACTTAATACTCACCTCGGGAAACTCTTGGCGTCGTTGCCATCTCTCTTCGCTATCGGCTGCCGAGCCCGAGGAACACTCCACTTCACTAACGCTGAATTGTAAAAGACACAAGATAAAAACTATCGGCACATGAAGTTTCATTCTGCCACCTGGATCAAACTTGATGTGACATTTCATCCTTAAAAGAGGCATTGTCGAAATGTATTAGTAGGCCTAATAAGAATTGCAAAATTTCCTGCATGATAACGCGAAGACGACGTCGTCACCGCAAACTCCGACCGTACCAGCGCAGATAAACCGAGTATAGTGCTAGTGCTATTGCATGAGATCCTTAGCTTAACGAAGCCATGGACAACATGACACTGGATGTCAGCGCACGTTTCAATCTATGCATGCGACATCCGCCATCTTGGGACCATCAAACCATAACAAGTTCAGCGACTGTCTATTAAAAAATGCGAGCTCGGAGTGCACCTATCTATTTCTTCCTTTTTTTAGACCGAAAACAGGGTTGTACTAATCAACAAGATCATTAATGCGAGTGTGAAGTGCGAGATTATTTTTTTTTCATATTCCGATCGACGTGACTGGTTATATTCTATAAGACTAAAAAAGATATAAAGAAAGGAGAAGGGCATGTGTGTCTCAATAAACAACCAATGCGCGCAGAGTGCAAGCTTTTCTTCATTTCTGGCCAGAAAATAAGAAAATTTCGAAATTTTGTGAAGACTATATTTTTGTACACCGGGGATGTAGCTTAATTAATTGAGACCTTTCGTTTTCTGAGACGAGCCATGTGGACGTACGAGATTAAGGGATTTTGGGAGCACTGCGCATGCGCGAAGTATTCTGTGACGAGCCTTCTCGTTCACTGCCCAAATCTGTGACTCGTATTTGAAGGTTTTGACGTTCGCTGTCATAGTGCTCGAACGAGCGCTTGTTCGTGCATGATGACGTCATCCAAGCTTAGCAAAAATGAATGAAGCCGCATCAACACTTGACTTTCGTTGATTCAGCAGGGCTGGTAAACTGCAAATTACTGCTTGTTACCAGCTTTTCCATCACATTTAATGTGTCCTGTTTTCAGACACTACATATCCGATAGGTAATTGATGTTCTATTTAAAAAAAAAATGGGTTTTGGGGGTTTTTGCGCAAGAGTGCAAGTGTTGCACCCTCAGTCGCCCCACTGGTTCGTAGGGTGATGCTGCGCCTGACTCTCCGGCCGAGCATCGGCCCACGGCCCGCTCGCTATCACGCTGGTATATGCTGTGGTCTGGTACGGGCCCAGTACGGGTACGTCGATTAAGTCGAAACTGTTTTCATCAATGTACGAACGTGATACTGAACGAGCGTAGTCACCACTTCCGGTGAACTAGGAATACGTTGCAGTCGCAGAATTGCTCAATGCGAATGTACAGCGCTATTTGAGAATGTTTGCCAACATTGACTTAAAAGGGTACCATTTCAAGGACTGTTTAATTGTTTGCCATGGAAACGATATATTTATCACTAATGAAAAAAAATCATTATACAGAAATCATTTGCTTTTAGACATTTACTATAGTCTGCTGTGCAATCCCTTCACTCAAGTAAAGGGTCTGAATTGCAGCTGAAGTCCCTAGGTCCATGCTCTCACTCAGGAATTGAAACATCAGCTAGTCTTTGCGTGGAGACACACTTGTTGATCAAAGTTTCAATCAGGGTCTAGCTGTACGTGTCTGCCGACTTCAAGCAGCATTACTTCTACAGATTTGCTAAATATTTAGTTGCGACCGTGGGGTGTGTGTGTGCATAGAGCGTGAGCTGACATTAATCATTGTTTTCAGAAGCGGATCCAGATGGGGCGCAAATTAAGGCTAGCTATATATACGCCCCTAGCTATTTTAAGAATTGGTCATTGAAGTACAGCTAAACTCCAGAGTTATCAATGTCTATTACTCTGCTAAACTCTGATTAGCGCTCCCTAATTTCAGAATTTGCCCTCTTATGCACCCCGTCTATTATGATCCTTGATCCGCCACTGTTTTTTTTTAGTTTTTTTTATTCATATTCAGCATTTTTTTGCAATCATGAACAGGATGCGTATCTCAAGAAACAAACTATGAAAACTCAATATGTGAGCACCAATATGTTTTTTGTAATGAAGTTTAAAGTCAAGTCAATCTTCAATATATTAAGAAGCTCCTTGATATTATACCCTCTCTGGCCATACACGAATCATTTTTTCCTATATCATTCAAAATAATAAATTGGGTGTGAAAAAAATATCCTTGACATGAAATTATTTCTGACATGCCTGAGGAAAAGATTTCAAATCACTGTATCAAAATTTTCAAAAATGTGGGTCTAAATTTACCTCAAAATCATTTCGCGCAAATGCTGCTCGCCGGCCCTATGATTAGGGTGCGATCCCACCCCCCCCCCCCTCCCGGCGGCGCCCCCGTGCACTTGTTCAGCAACATTACAAAAAGCGTTAAACATGACCAGCTGTATTTTTTTTTGCATGGTCAGCCCCCAGTGCACCATTCCCACATACTGATAAGTTAGTGACCCCATTACCTATTGACACTCTTAGGGTGTTGCAAGAAAATATTTGTGATCAATTGCAAATTCTGTTGCAATTTTACAAAGGATAGATCAACGTTAGCTATAGCAAATCGGATTTCACACCTTGTTTCAAGGAGCAAATTAGCAATCAATCATGAATTTGCAATTAATTGTAAGACATATGGTTGATTTAGGGACCAAAAATTGACTTGCAATTGGACGTAGGCCTATATTAAGTTTCTTGCAACACCCCATTAGTCTTGCTCATCAACAATCAAACATTGTATTTTCAAATAGAAGCTAGCTCTCACATTGCTGAATTAATGATAGTAAAAATCTTCCTAAAACCTTTTGATTTCCTATACTATTTTATAATGATCTTTCACACATGACCGGTTTGTTATTCATTTATAATTGGCTATTGGTGCCACCTTTGTGATTTCATTTCTAAATCGGTCGTCAATTGCCTATGCCCGATCATTTGATCTGAAGTGGCTCGATCTAGTTGATTTAGATATATTTCAATGGGCTTGTCAAACAAAAATGATCCACATCCCTCAAACAATTTTTTTAATATTGACTTAAGTTACATAAGTCTATAATAAAAATATATTTAGTTATTTTATATATATATATTAATATCAAACACATTTTATATTTGAAATCTTGAGATTTTATAACAGAATTAATTTGTGTTAACGAATAAGCTTGGACGAAAAAGAGGGAGGAGACGTTCTACATTGACCGGATGAAAGGAAGAGAAGGTAAAACTGAGTTTTAGTAAAAGCTTGGCAAAAAGATTGCTGTCTTAAGATTGATTTCGAGAAATTTGTAGTATTGTAAGTCTCATTTAATGTGAAATTATGGCAAAATCGTGGTTTTGGGAACCACTCGTCGATTTGTATACGCGCTTTTGCAAATTTGTGTACAAAGTGAATGGAGGTGGAAATAGGGCACTCATGGTTTCAAATCGTCTCGTGTGTGAAGGATTCATATGCACCTGGTGCACGCGAATCTTTCACACCCTTTTTACTAAAATAACTATGACTTTACATCGTAGCTAAGCATTATATTTATTCTATGACACTTACCGAACCATATGGATCGTTTGTTGAATTCTGTTTGGTGTTTTTAATAAAATAAGAGCATTTTTCGTGATCTTCACGTAGATGCCTCTTGATCAGCGTTGATATCAACTTTTGCCTAAAGAGGGCGCGCGATATTATTTCAAAGTCGGTAGGCACTTAAGAACCAAGTTTGAAAGGATACTCGTAAAATTATGTCACTCTCGCCGATGAATATTCATTCATGCAGAGAGTTTTTATTGAACACGCACGACCACGATCTAATGATTATTCATCGCGAGAGTGACGTAATTTTACGAGTGTCCTTTCAAACTTGGTTCTTAAGTGCCTACCGTACCTTTGTTTACGGTGTTGCAAGCTAGCTGCATTCTAGGCGATCAGCATTATTTTCTTGCTCGTTCAATCCACTTTCATCATCATCTTGTCAAAAGATGGCGTACTTTACCAATAAGTATATACATGAGATGCAACCTGTTGATTTTTGGTACAATTTCCTATTATGCGCTGACGACTTGAATTGAGAATGTTCGATACGAAAAATTGCTTTTCGATTGTTGTTTGCGTACTTTCCATCGCAGTATTAAGGACGGATCGAACGGAGTATCCTGGTTGAGACTTGGAGGTAAGCGATAAAAACACTTTTATAAATAATTTCCAATTCATTAAAAAAAAAAGTTGAATCATAAAAACAAATTTCCATTAGTGGAGAAATACTCAAATGTTTGGCGTTTTTCATTCCCTCACATTCGTGTGATGAATGAAAACGTCAAAGTCCACTATGAAACCACATGCGTTGTGCGAGGTTAGTATTACTAACCTCGCATGTTGTGTGAGTGGAAATAGGGAACCGTGCGTGTGCCTGAATAAAGCGCTGCGACCTGCGTACGAAGTAAACGGTGGCTCCCAATATCACGATAATGCCGAAATGATCCTAAAAAAGTGAAAGGTCCATTTCGTTCGTGTAATTCCCCAGATCCAGTGTGCATGTGGTCGTGACATTAATTGTGGCCGTGGCGTGTGTAAATACATTTACGGTACGGTGGGGGGTCAGGTGTCCGGACACTTTATATTTTGGAGCCTTCTTTTTAATTTTTGTCTTTGGATTACGCTCCGTAATCCAAAGACAAAAAAGTCTCCGATAATTTCAAAACACGGGTAGGTCTAACTATATTCTTTTGCAACAAAGACTCAAGCAACAAGGACTAATAAGAAACAAAGTGCGCACTCCCAGTCCCAATTCCTCCTTAGCCTGGAGGCGTCTGGGGAGTAAACTAAAAGTCATCTAGATCTAGTCTACGTAGGCTTACTCCCCACTGACGCCTGGGATCCCAAGCTATACCACGTATCCGGGGGGACCATGGGGTCTCGAAAAGCACCCTAAATACTAGACAGGAATAACCGTCGTTTCTGGGGATTTATTCAACAATTTCTGACATTTTACTGTAATCCCCATTCACCGACGGTAAAGTGTCCGTGTGGGCTCCCATTTGTTATAACACCAGCACCTTCGTCCGACCAGAGTCCAAAGTTTGAGGTTCTAAAACACATCGAGGTTATAATCTAAGGATATAAGAAATAGAAATTCAAAATAGTTAATTATTCTATTTTAACATTCTTTAAACGATATAGATGAAAATGCATGAAAATTATACTTTACCGATGTTTAGTTGGGTACGACGCAGGAAAACAGGTCAAAATGGCAGCCAAACTATGAAATATTTACAAACGAGCGGAGAGAGGGCGTCAACAATGTACGAATGTGATATCGATATTGCATTCCACCAGCACACCTACAAGGCAATAATACGATACGATACACTCACGAAGACAAACGATAATAGTTATAATCGCGACATATCGAGACATTAACGATAATGACGTCATTCAAGATGGCAACTTGCAAGATAAACCGTCAGGTCAGGAGAAAATGGTTTAGATGACAGATTTCTCAATCATCCAGTGGATTTTTTTATCAATAAATCCGGTCCAAGGTATGCAATTACTTAAAATATTTGTATTTCCCTGAATTTACATCATTAAATTTCGCTCAAAAAACAGTTTTAAATCGCGATCTATAAAACGCTAGTTCACTATACGTTGTCTGTAGCCACGGACCCCTAACCACTTCAGTCTATGTATGGTGAGTGGAGCCAATGCAGTTCAGCGGAACAACCAAAATACAGAGACTGAAGCTTTTGGTCTACCTAAACACGTAATTTCCATATTCTGAAAATGCACCCGTTAACAAGTATTGGCCTACCCTAACCCTTAACAAGTATTGGAAACAAAACGATATTCTTGGCAAATATTCCCTGAAATGAACCCCTAAACAAGTATAGGAATGTTTTATTGTTACGGTTCCTTCGGTCGTCGGCTTTACCTAATATTTGGTTTAGTACGACCCCACCTTCTACACATTGCGCAAATCGGACTCTAAACACGCAGTGGTGGGGCAAAAAGGACATCCTTTATAAAACATTTAATTTTGTTTTATCATCCCCGCTAATTCGACCCTAAACACGTAATTTTCCTAGCGAAATAGATACCCTTTTTTCATTATTTTTGTGTTTTTGACACCCTTATCACGTTACGTACGTAACGTGCCCTATCGTGAAAAAGACATCCTTTTTACGTGTTTTGGGGTTTTTTTTCGCGCATGGTATCCACTCGTCAATGTAAGTGGCCCCCCCCCCCCGGACCACGTACAGGTACAAAACCTGAAACTTTCGCCCCCAAGATTTCTACTTTCTCTCTAAAAGATCTAGCCCTAAAACGTACATGGGGTTCAACTTCATTTCCAACATTTCTGCGATATTGATTTCATTTTTAAAGAAGAATTCATGAAAAAAAAAGAGAAAAATGTTATGAAAAGATGGGAAGAGCTTACAGCCGTGTTTACGTCGCCATCTTGATTTCTTTGTCTTCCGCTTGGTGACAGCACACAAATCGCGTGATTTGCAGCACGATCAGCATGCGCATTGATAGAACTTGATGAGCGTCATGATACGAATGGGCATATTGGAAAGACTCTTGAAACATGCAGCTAACAAGAAAAAGTAAAATCAGTTATCAAACACAAATTTATTACCAACATCTGCTCAGAATCGATATAAAAAAGGCATACAAAAACTTAGAATTTACTCATGATATGCTATAAGAAGAAAAAATCACACAAATTTGTTC
Source organism: Lytechinus variegatus (assembly GCF_018143015.1). Taxonomy (NCBI): domain Eukaryota; kingdom Metazoa; phylum Echinodermata; class Echinoidea; order Temnopleuroida; family Toxopneustidae; genus Lytechinus; species Lytechinus variegatus. The sequence goes on from NC_054741.1 coordinate 64,017,537, forward strand.
TTACATCATTATAATCAAGAATATCTTTACCCATCTGGAATCATGATGTAATTTGTCGCGCACAAAAAAAAATTGTTTTTCATGGAGGGGTACGCGGCAAGTGCAATGCAAAGAAAATGGTTCATAAATATAAAATAATTTTATCATATTCATGATTTCCAGAATATTTGGAGTAGCAATTTCGAATTTTTCTTGATTGTATTTCCTCTACTTGTCATTTTTAATGCACTGGAATAAAGGTGTCCGGCAATAGGATACACTGCCATATGCCAATGCTGTACAGAGCACACACTTTAAAAAATCATTAAAATATCACTTTTGTGACCAAAATTACTAATTTCCATACATTTGCAAAACAAGGCAAAACAATGCTTTATGCAATTTATAATTAACAATAAAAGTTAAAACAGTTTCAAAATGATGCTATTGATAAGAACTACTTCTAATCATGATAAAATTAAAGATATAATAATAAATTATTTTTTTTTACACACACACACACACCCTCAGACGCACACACATGACCAAAACTAAAACGATAATCGGATGACATGTATTCTAATCTTAGTATATTGCGTGTATCATTTGATTAATTAATTACATGCATTGACAAAAAATGAGAGTTGGGACTTTGGTGTTTAATTTTTCAAAATCACAAGCCCAAATTAGACATGCAGAGGCCTTGTGACTGTTGACATTCAACTTCAAAATCTGATGAATTCATTGCTGCCTTATATTTGTACATGTAGCATACTTGGTCCTAGTGTTTGATAGCTGTTCTCATACCAACAACGGTGATGGAATGTCATCTTCTTCTTACATGATAGTGAGAGGGCAAATTACCAGCAATTTGGCAAAGGCAAATGATCAAGGCAAACATTTGTGTTGAATCTGTATAGCTGCATTTGCACGTGGTCTGCGGATATCTTCGTTGCGGACTTTCGCATCGTACGCCCAGCTGATATTGTAAACAAACATAGATTCTTCACTAGTTGATTTGTAGCTATTTTTGCGGAGATTGCCTTCGCCAGGGTGTAAAACGGAATGCGTGCCCTGCCTGAGGTAATGTATGCAACAGTTGGCAACATGCAACACAATTTTTTATTTTAAACAAAAGAAAAAAAGATTACCAATTTGAGATCGTGACGAAGAAAGTTTTCAGAATACCACCCCTAGAGTTTGAAAACAACGTAAACTACATTTGTAAGTAAATAAGGCTTAACGTTTGATCTAATTACACAGGCTCAGCTGCGTATGTTATTTAATTCCAGAGTCCACTGTTTTGGAAAGTGGACTCATTAATTTAAAACAGTGGACTTGAATAAAATAGCATACTCAACCATGACAACAAGCATCAATTTGTTGCAATGTGAGTAGTGTGACAAAAGCGCACATCACCTTTCATTATATTTGTAATTTATACAGGAAATTTACATAAATTATGGGTTCAGCCAATTGTTTTCAAAAATGCCTTTGTGAGTTCGAGCCTTTGTTTTTCAGGTCTTACGGCTGTTACTAATACTGGACTTGAACATTTAGTTAGTACAACATTATTTCAATTGAGCCATTTTTTTTCAAATCTTTTTTCCCCGCATGTATGTAGAGTGAAAATCTGCCATCATGTCGGATTCAAAGTACTTCACCACAACAAAGAAAGGGGAGATTTATGAGCTGAAAGCAGACCTCAACAGCGATAGGAAAGAGAAGAAGAAAGAAGCTGTCAAGAAAGTTATTGCCAGCATGACAGTAGGAAAAGATGTCAGGTAAGTAGGAAGTAGTCTTGGCGGTTTATTTCCAATTGGTCTAATGCCGATTCATCCAATTACAAACTCATCTACTGTCATTTGTTCTAACATCAGTTTGTCCACTATCCACATGATCTAATTGTAATCCGTCCACTCACCATTTCTTCTAATAATCAGTTGGTCCAATAGCCATTTGTTCCATATACCATTTGGTCTAATTGGACGAAATTAATTGAGAGAAAATGGGTATGAGACCAACTCGTTACGAGTCAAAATGGTCATAGATGAACTGGTGATTTGACAAAGTGATTATTGGACCAAATGGCTGTTAGATGAAATGTGGATGGATGTAATGGCATTAGACTAAATGAAGGTACACCATGTGATGATTGAACGAGTTGGAATAGACGAATCAGCAGTTTACCGTGTTGGCTCCTCCAACTGTGTGTGAAAAATTAATTTTAGGAGTTATTTCTTTACTTGTACAGGGAGCACTTTTACTTTAAAATACAAGCAGCTGTAACCTCATCAATATTTTCTATGAATAGATGATGAAGTATGGCACACTAATTTTCAATACTGCACTATTTGGAATATTATTTATTCTATTAAGGTCTGTATTCCGTGTTAAAATTACTTTTTGTCTTGCCTGTATAATAGAGGCAAGACAAGAGGCACTGCATTTGGATGCCTGTGGATGCATCAATATTGAAATTTTAACTAAGGTAAAGTTTCTGAAAGCAGAACCTATTTTATGAAACTTGGACATGAGGTTAACCTAATATCACTGATCATGTTTGCATGAGATTCAGTTTCAGATATCGAACATTAGTGGTGTTAAATGTGATTTTGATTTAATTTGGACACTTCTTTTGGAGATTTATTCAGCTGTCAAAATTCGTAGACGAGCTTGGAGGAACTAATTATGGCTGCCAGGTGCAGCCGACTGCAGATCTGCTAGTTGAATTATTATCATGTTGGTAATCACCCAGTACTAGACATTGTATGAGAAAATTTTCAGAGCAGACCAGAAAGAGATCGCTAATGGCATCCATGTATTTTCAACAATTTCTAAATTACACACAAAAGAAGGATATCTTTTTTTTTGCAAATTTGAAACAAAATTACAAATTAAGGTTGATTAAGCTTGAAATCTTGAAAGTTGACTAGTAGGAACTGCTGCTCATGGATAAATCCACCTCTATTCTGTCTGTTGGGGTCTCCATATTTTACACCAATTTCAATTATTATGGCAATTTTCAATAAGACAATATTTTACACCCTTAAATCAACTAAAATCATAACTACCTAATACATAAGCATGTCCTAGACTGTTAATTGCTTGATTGAGTAGGTCAAATGGTGTTGCTGGTATTACTATTTCAGAATGCAATGCCTGAGTTTTACGATGGTGAAATGAGTTGTAGAGTATTAGACCCTACTCTATACGACCTAACACTAAGTCATAACCAATCTATTCTGTTTATATTGGTAGCTCCCTGTTTCCAGATGTGGTTAACTGCATGCAGACTGACAACCTTGAGCTCAAGAAACTGGTCTATCTCTACCTGATGAATTACGCTAAGAGTCAACCAGACATGGCCATTATGGCTGTCAACACATTTGTCAAGGTATGAAAGAGTGTTATAAGCTACTGATATCTGTATCTGATTGGCGGAGAGCCAATCTGCGCATGAAAAATCACGTACAGTACAGGTCACTTCATGAAACACTCAAGGGGTTGCTTGTCCAGCTTTGGCAGCTTTCGGTTTCAAATTTTAGCTTGGAGGAATTACTCCTCATTGTTAGCCTTCTTACTGACGCTCTGGGATGATACTCATAGAAACTTGCAAACTCTCTAGAATTTTGCGATTGGATTGAGATTTTCTATTATGTATTCATCAAGTACTTGAAATACCTGCAATGTACATGTAGCTGTATCTTCACTGCTCGGCAAGCTGTACCTCCACACAAAGTCCTTCCCATGGATGATAAAGCATATCATGGCTTTGAAAATACTGTGAATAAACAATGATTCCATGATATATTGGCTATCAAAATATTATTAATAATTGAGGTATTACTCTGTTCCAGACAGGAAATCTGTCTTAAAATGTTAATGAAATCCAGACATTATTCCCATTATTCCGCAATCCTTTCCACAGGGGCCCAAGGCAAATGATTTTGCTATTCCCCGTCTCTGACATCTGACATCTTGGCTGAAAAAAGGTGGTGTGCGAGCAGTTACTTGACAATATTTGACGGGTAATCATTTGGGACAATACATCCTGATACCCTAGTCTATGAGGTTGTGATGATCGAAATACCCAGCCATGCAATATCGTGCAGCCCCTAATGGGCAATATCTGTAACTGGGTGATGCCATATACATTAGCACCAACCAAACGGACTCCAAACCAACACACGATGTGCCATTCTGGACCTTGGTTGGGTCCAGCCAAATAAACATAATAGCTTTTGTCGGTCTGGAGTTAGCTATGTTGATGTGTCTGTAGCAATGATATGTAGTATGAATCATATTCCCAATGAATTTAATGCTTCTCAATCTTTGAAGCTAATAAATGCTTGATCCTGTAATGTTCCATTCCTGTTAACCATTACAATCATTAGGACTGTGAAGACCCTAATCCGTTGATCCGTGCACTGGCCGTGCGCACCATGGGATGCATCCGTGTGGACAAGATCACTGAGTACCTCTGCGAGCCACTCCGCAAGTGCCTCAAGGATGAGGATCCGTACGTTCAGAAGACAGCTGCAGTGTGTGTGGCCAAACTGTACGACATCAACCCAGTGCTGGTAGAGGATCAAGGATTCATTGATCTTCTGCGGGAATTGCTCACTGCATCGAATCCTATGGTGAGTGCCGGGGATAGTAATTACATAACACCCAACGCTTCCCTAAGGGACCACTAAGTGCTCTACAACACAGTTCCCTTGGCTTTATCAGAGTGGCTTTTGCACGCTCTACATGTCAGGGCCCTGTCATACAAAGAGTTACAATTGATCCAATCGATTGCAATTATGGAAAGCCAGCAACGTCAACATCTAAAATTACATGTTTTTTCAAAATATTTTTGAGAAATGATGTTTATTCATACATTCACTGTTTTCTTGACAATCGACAATTCAGTACGGTATGCTTCTCTTTGTTTTCAAAGAACATTGAGCAAATTTCCTAAGTGAAAAATTATGACATTGATGGATTTACATATACTTGAGATTGATCGGATCAATCATAATTAAGACGGAGCCCTGTAGTGAATTCCTGCCTGGCCCCATTTACCTCACCAAAGGCCCTTTGCAGAAAGAGTTGCGTTAAAGTCAAACACAAGTCCCAAATACGCACACTAGTTGTTTGAAAATCAAGGTGCGTTTGATACTTGGACTTATTTTTGATTATTTTGATTACAACTCTATCTGTAACGGGCCCTTGGGCTGTTATTCTCTTACTCATTATTATTGATTATTATTTTTATTTAGCATTTACTCTTAAATCACAAACCATATCAATTCTTAAAGTCAAAGTGTAGTATGGTTTACTTTTCAATCCTAGACACTCCATCACCTCATATGATGAAAATGCGTAATATTGGAGAGGGTTTTTTTGGGGGGGAGGTGTTACCATGCTATTTCTTTCCATTGCCTTTCAATATGTTGAAATTTGTGGTCATCCATTAATTATATTTTCCTGCAAACCATAGGTTGTTGCTAATGCAGTGGCTGCCCTTTCTGAGATCAACGATGCCTCCCCAACAGGAAGTACTCTCTTTGACCTCAACTCGCAAACCATCAACAAGCTTCTCACTGCCCTCAATGAATGCACTGAGTGAGTATTTATCTTTATCTCTGAGGGTATTTACAAACTTAAATGTTATGTTTAGCAGTGGTATCGAAAGGTATATAATTCAAAGATTTATTTTCAAGTAATATCATTGTATGAACTCATGGAAATATCCATGTAAGAGGTCTTCTGAGGCACTCCTCATAAATACATTAAATCAATGTCTTGCTCAGTCCATCCCTGAATTCATGGCTATCACAGTTACCTGTATACTTATGTTAAAAACAAAATCTGTGTGCTTTTCATGATAGTTTTTACATCAAATACATCATATACATTTTACACTTTGTTCCTTTCATTTTTCAGAAGCTTGAAATACATGTCAATACTGTGTGAATACAGTATGAATAAATAATTTCACATTTTAATTTGAATATAGTGTACATTTCTTGCTTAACCTAGTAAATATGATCAGAAAAATAAGTTTAAAAATCTTGGACCTAGCAGGATAACCTGTCTTCTACTGCTGGCTGGGCAGGAACCCTACCCCTGGCTCTTGACCATGACACAGTCATAATGAGATTATGAGGAACAAATTCTTTAGCACCTCTGGTTTAATTCTAACATGTATTCACATTCCACTGTCTGAATATTGCTCTAAATCCCTGTAAATGCTTGCTATTGAAAGACAGGAGGTATGATACATCTGTTTTCAAATCATTTTCTTTATTTTTCTTTAGGTGGGGTCAAATTTTCATCCTGGACTCATTAGCTAACTTTGGTCCCAAAGACGAGAAAGAAGCTCAGAGCATATGTGAACGGGTTACCCCTCGTTTAGCTCATGCCAATGCTGCTGTGGTCCTCTCAGCTGTGAAGGTATGTTTAGAGAAGTTAGTCAACCCTTACCTGGCGTAATTCTTTCAAAAGGATGCCTTCATGACCTTTTTTGTGATATGATGCCCCCTACGGCATGTTGCATTACTTCACATTCCTTTTGAAACCCCTGTTAATAAGCTATTCTAATTAGGACATGGTACATTCTTGCTGTGTTATAAATAAATGTGTCATAAATATCTTGATAATAACGTACAGTAATTCCTTTTTTTTTTAAGTTTCAAACTCTCAAATTTTCAAGCTATTAGTTCTTTTACATATCCATACATACAGAAATTTTACACATTCCTCCATTCAAGCTTCTACCAAATTCCTCCAAGTGTATCAACATGTAATAATCATCAATCAATCAATTCAAGGTTTATTAAAAGCATTAGTTGCAGCCAAATGGCTGAATTTAAAAGACTCATTACATATTTCCAAACATTCAAAAGCAGTAACTTTTGTTACTCACTTTACAGGTTCTGATGAAATTCATGGAAATGATGCCACCTTCAGGGGACTACGTCAGCGCCCTTACCAAGAAGCTTTCCCCACCCCTCGTCACCCTGCTCTCCGCTGAACCAGAAGTCCAATACGTTGCTCTCCGAAATATCAACCTTATTGTACAGAAGAGGTAATTATATCAAATGTAGTGCTACAGTGCCTCCCTCATTGGCAGGGTCATTCCTTGAGTATCCACTCAGAGACCTATGAAGAAATTCTAAAATAAGATGATGCATCATCTCATACCAATGAAGGCATGAAAGGTCTTGTCGAGAATTGAAGATTTTGAACAGCAGTTGTGTCTGAGATTCACGGTGAACAATGCATTTGAAATAATCGTCGGATTAGATAGAACAAATAACTGCTTTTCCGCAACTTCATTTTTTGATGAAAATGAAATGAAAAAAATAAAATCCATATTTTATTTTTCGAAATAGACATGAAATGAAATACTCCGAAAATTTGCTTGCCCAATTGATCGTGGGCCCGGCAGCCACCCTGCAGCGCCAGATCGACGAGGCTCTATCCCTTTAATTGTTGAACGCCAAACAGGGTAGCAGCAACTCCCATCTTTTAACATCTTTTGGTCTGACACGGCCGGGTTTGAACCCCCGACCTCCCGGTTGTGAGACGGACGCTCTACCAACTGAGCCAACACACCAGTTGATACGGCTTGGCTGGTATCCTTTTGTGGAAATACTTCACTTTCTCTTCTTTGTGACTAACTTTGTGGCCCTTCAAACATTCCATCTTTCCCTTTTATTCTTTGATAATTTCAATTTCTTGTTTCATGATCTCCATGTGCAAAGGAATGTCAGTCATTTGGCCAGAACTTGGCAATTTCACAACCTTCCAGTTTGCAATCATTTGGTCATTTGTCTGCATCACTGCTTGATGTTAGGGTATTTAAGATGTGACATGGTTTGTGGAATGCTCAATTTATATTTCATTTTTCCATGTATTCCATCTTTTTCGTATCGGGTTTGCAATCTACCCATCTCTGTGCAAAGTCAATTCAGACACTTCCTTTCCCATAACCTGTTGCAGATGGAGTTGGGATCAAATTTCATACAGACTTGCGCATGATTTTTAAGTTGATTTTAAACTGAACTCTTTCTGCAAAAAGGCCCTGTCCAGATTTCAACCTGTTTAGTAGGAATAGGCAGCTTGTTATCATGATGGTCATTGTCAATGCACCTCTCATTTCTCCCAAAATATGTTTCATGATTTCCTTTTTAGACCTGATATCCTGAAGCATGAGATGAAGGTCTTCTTTGTAAAGTACAATGACCCAATCTACGTCAAACTGGAGAAGCTTGATATCATGATCCGTCTTGCATCTCAGGGTAACATCGCACAGGTCCTGGCTGAACTCAAGGAGTATGCCACAGAAGTTGATGTGGACTTTGTCCGCAAGTCTGTCCGTGCAATCGGGCGTTGTGCCATCAAAGTAGAGGTATGCTCGAATCTCATCCATATCCTTGATATGTCTTATTCAATTAGAATTGCGCCAATGCACTTATGTGCAGACCTAGGGCAAAACATGTACATGAATTTGTGAGAACTTGTTTGGTGAGATTGTTTCTAATTTTAATTTGAGTAATTTATGGATAATGTCAATTTTCAATGCCCTGGCTGACATTCATGACTTTACCTATATCAGAAAATAGGAGTATTTTGAATACCTGAATTTACATAGATGAAATACTCTGCCAGTTAATATTCATTTCATGATTATGGCTAAGTATTTTACTTAAACCCAAGTTCATGAAATGTGTCACATAGAGTCTAGCCACACATTTCAGACCTCTTGATTGGTAGGTTGGCGATTTTTTTTTTGCACCATCATCTCAACTGCACCAATCTAGAGACTTCATTTATAAAGGTGTTTTGTTCTATTATAGGAATCTGCTGAGCGATGTGTAAGTACGCTGCTTGACCTCATCCAAACGAAGGTCAACTACGTTGTCCAGGAGGCCATCGTCGTCATCAAGGATATCTTCCGCAAGTACCCCAACAAGTATGAGAGTATCATTGCTACTCTTTGTGAGAACCTAGACTCTCTGGATGAACCTGAGGCAAGGTAGGAACCAATAAGATTCTCTTTCACTTGTTTGTTTCATAATACTTGTGTCACCAACGTTGATTATCATAAGAGACTTGAGTTCACAACTAAGACTTCCAAGATAGTATGTTTTGCAAGTGGGAATTTAAAAATTAAAGAAATATTATGCTGAACAAGGAATCCCAAGCGCTAGGAAGAATAAACATTAATCAGTACAACTATATTTAATGTCCCAGGAAAACTAGTGCTTTTATAATTTTTTTTAGTAAAGGGCACTTGATGTGCTGTTCTATAACAGAATCACACAGATATTATAAGTTTTTATGTTAATGCACCTATTTGAAAAGTGTAACTCTGAAATCAGAAGAGATGATCTCTTTTAACCCTAAAATGACTGGTCTACTTGAGATGTATTGAAGGCTGGGGGAGGGGTCTCATGATGACCCCCCCCCTTCTGATACCAGGTGTGAATTGGCATGCAAAAAAGGCTGAATTTTAGCATGTTTTCAATAAAAGTGCATCTTTTAATCATTTTGTCCACAAATCACCAAGGTATTGAATGGGTACTTGTACTTTATGATGTGAAAGCCAATGTGATATGCCTAGCACATCTGCCTTAAACACTTACTGGAATGCTCCGTAGGGAGTGGATGAAGTCCGCTTCACAACATGTATTCTATTTGTTTCAGAGCCTCCATGATCTGGATCCTTGGAGAGTACGCAGAGCGTATCGACAACGCAGAGGAGCTACTAGAAAGCTTTGTGGAAGGTTTCCATGATGAGAACACCCAAGTACAGCTTCAGCTTCTTACCTCCATCGTCAAGCTCTTCTTGAAAAGACCTCAGGATACACAGGACCTGGTGCAGAATGTCCTCAGTTTGGCAACACAGGTTGGTAACATGTGTCCCATTTAACTTGTTGGAGACTGTTACTGCGTATATGCGGACTGGGGTCTGTAGAAAATAGGTTTTTGCATAGTTAGGGTTAACTGGTAAACTCATTCATTCTTTCATTTATCTTTGATTTGGAATCTGATCACAAAGTTTGAGGTTTCCATTACCAATTTGAGGACTTCAGTGATTACAATATTTGATTTAAAGAAATTAATCTTTCTCTATACATTGTTTGAATGTCCTTGTTCTATACAGGAATGCGATAACCCTGACCTGCGTGACCGTGGGTACATCTACTGGCGTCTGCTCTCTACCGACCCGGCCGCTGCCAAGGATGTCGTACTTGCCGAGAAGCCTCTCATTTCGGAGGAAACCGATCTCATCGAGCCAACTCTCCTGGATGAGCTCATCTGCTATATCGGGAGTCTTGCCTCTGTCTATCACAAGCCACCCAGCGCCTTCGTGGAAGGTCGCACTGCTACGAGGCGATTCCTTCCTACTCGTGCACCAGGGTGAGTAAGAGTACAATCAATGCAGATTTACCGCATTCTTGACAGTGTAAGTGAAATGTCGATCCCTACTGAATCATACCAAAGAATTTAAATTATTCCTAGCCAGGCTCTCATCATACTAGAATGGAAAAGGGTAGTAATGACATATGTTATGCAGGTCCTGCTGCTGATAAAGCTAAAGTAGCAGCCCTGGGAAAATGATGTTATTTTCTCTTATTGTTGATGTTGTTGCAGTTGTTATTATTATAATCATCAATTTTCCACCTTTGCAGGAGCTCTGGTTCTACTTCACCAGAGACGGAGCAAGCACCGACCTCTGTGCCCGAGACCACGGTCATACCCCAGCAGCAGCACTCTGGTGGCGACCTGATAGGGGACCTGCTCAGTATCGACCTGGGAGACAGCGGCATGGGCCAGCAGCCTGGCATGCCCATGGGTATGAGTATGGGCATGACCATGGGTGGGCTGGGTGGAGCCCCGCAGCCGGAGAACACTGGTGCCGTGGACCTCCTCGGAGACAACATGGAGAGTTTGGTAAGACAACCTTCAAAGATTGCTGTATTTAGTATTAGTGATGAGTTGGAAATCAAAGCCAGTTTTGGAAATGTTCTCAAAATGATTCCAACCAGCATCCAATGAAGAGTTGTCATAGTGTCTAACCAAACTCAATGTCAGTTGATCTGAATTTCCTTCATAATTTGATATCAATCTCAGTTTGAGTTTTATTTGAATCTAGTGCAACTCTTTGTAAAGATGAAGTACAGAGGCCTGTCTCATAAAGGACTTACTACTGATGTATAGTAACAGGGCTCAGCAGCCAATCTTAATCAAGGTTTCAGTGGTAGTTGCCGCAATAGCTTATTTACAATAGTTGTAAAGTCTTTAGGATGCAGTTCCCAAATATACATGCACCATGATTTTACCAGAATGGATTTGTGACTTCAAATTTCCATTTCTCTCCTCTTCTCTCTTGGCTATTAGATCCTTGGGACAACCACCCCTACAGCAGCACCTGGGGCACCACCTCCGGGTCCTGGGGGTGCTAACATGGCAGCTCTTGGGGACATCTTTGGTCTAGCAGGTGGAGCATCAGAGGTCTACACGCCACCTAAGCAGGTTAGTTATTCATGCCCCTTCAAACCCACTTGCCCATAGAGTTTAACTTTTTAATATGATGATTAGATGGAAAGATATGACTGAATGGATTAATGAAGGAAGGAACAATGGATGGATGGATGAATTAGGCAACTTTTCAAAGATATGTGCCTTGTCGCTGTGAGGGTGCTATCCAGCTTTCATTACAGCATTCCTGCAGTCCCCATCATTTCGTCTATGATGACTGTGATCATTTGTAATGATGACTGTGATCATTTGTAATGATAATGATAATGGTATATTTACCCAGGGTAGCCACTTCAGTTCCGAAAACTGTTTTCCTAGTGGGCCCTGCTATTATTATTACACCGGCTAAGCTAGGCTACCGATTCAGGTGCACACAGCTTTTTGAGGAATTACTTCCTGCCGGTACCCATTTACCTCACCTGGGTCGAGCAGCACACTGGATGAATCCCTTGCTGAAGGAAACTACGCCATGACTGAGATTTGAACTCGCAACTCTCTGTTTTAAAGTTCAGAGACTAATCCACTGGGCCACGACGCTCCATGATAAGCTGCTTGAAGGATTCGTGCGGAAAAGATATGCTGCTCTAACTTTTGACAAGATGCCTTAATGAATGTATAAATTTCTTTTAAATGAAGTAAGAAACAAAGTATAAATGGATAAACGGATCAGAGTGAATGGAATATGGGGTGAATGAATTTATTTCAGGAAATATTTTTTTATATTTTTTTTTCTTATATTTTTCTTTGATCGAAGTAGCATTTGTAAAACATTTTTTGAAATAAAACAATTTGATAGTGTCATCGCTGGTCAATGGTGCCATGGACATGCAGATAGTATGTAATTGGGTCTGATGCCCTTCTTAAAACTTCCTATTGAGTATCGTCTCCTTTTTTTTGTTAGATGTGGTTGCCAGCAAGCAAAGGAAAAGGTTTGGAGATCCTGGGCACCTTCAGTAGGAAGCAAGGCAACCCACAGATGGTCATGACATTCTCAAACAAAGCCATGCAACCAATGACTGGCTTTGCTGTTCAGTTCAACAAGAACAGGTTGGTGTGTAGTGAGAGAGAACTGGGGAGCGTTTCATCAACACTTCATTTGACAAGTTGTCAGGGGAGTGTTTCATCAACATATTTGTCCGACAAGATGTTAAATGTGATATTTCACCTAGATTTTGATTTGCTGGGAAGCACTTGGTTAAAACGGGACTTGTCGGATACAACGTCAGCAGGTCATTTCATGAATCACTCCCCCGATCTGGCAACTTTCTCTGATTTTGATTGGCTGAGAAGCATTGTTACTATTGAAACAGGACCTTTCAGATAGAACATCTGACAAGTCCTTTAATGAAATGCTCCCCTGAACAACACTGTATTCTTTTATAGATTGTGTTTAACAGTCTTAAATCATAGCTTTTGATAGTACAGTGAAAAGATTGATTTACAACTTTATTTGTGTAGAAAAAAAAATTAAATGTTTTGAGGATAAAAGTACTTAATTTGCTACTTGGCAGCATAAAAAAGTATTAGTGTAGTAGGTTTCATGCTCCATCATGTATCTTTCTTGGGAAAGTGTTGGTCATACACGTACATGGTCATACAAAGGACCACCCAAACTCAACATTTCGACAAGTGTGTTCTTGTCGTCTTCAGAAGAATGGGCAGTTATTTGACTTATATGTCTACTTGTGCAGACTTGACTCTACCTTCTCTTTGTATGTACCCTTAGTATGATACCTGGGGAGCATTTCATCAACATTTTTGTCCTACAAGTTGTCAGATCTGACAACTTTCCCTGATTCTGATTGGCTGAGAGGCGCTGTTACCATGGTAAATGTCGGATAAAACAGGATTTGTCAGATAATATCCTTTCATGAACGCTCCCATGGTTCTGCCCTCGCAATGTCCAGCCCATCGAGTCAAAGCCAGTCCATTGATACTAGTCTACCCCTCTGCCAAAAGCATCTTTCATCCACTATCAAGTCTACTACTCCATTAAGACAACTTCTGTCCGTGATGACTTTTATGACTTCCATATTTGTGTATTCTTTCTGTAGCTTTGGTCTGGTACCCGGGTCTGCCCTCACGATACCCAGCCCACTGAGTCCAAACCAGTCCATCGATACCACCCTACCCCTCAGTGCCAATGGGCCTATCCAGAGGATGGATCCACTGACCAACCTTCAGGTGGCTGTCAAGAACTGTATTGATGTCTTCTACTTCAGCACCACTGTCCCTATCAATGTTCTCTTTGTGGAGGATGGTCAGATGGGTAAGAACCAGTTCCAATCTCTTCTTTTGCGGAATACACTACATGAATTAACTCTTAACATGCCACTCTCACCAGTTGGCATCAAATAATATACATAAATCCCATTGGGTCATGCTTTAAGAGATAATCCATTCTTGAGAACACATTTGATTCATTCCAAGTCAAGGTATTTTTCAATGGTCATGGAATTTCAGAAATATTTGTCCTGAAGAAAAATGATAGGGAATACTTGGGAATTTGTTCAATCCCTTTGGAAGTCATGGAAAAAAATAATTATCACCAAAATCACTCCCATCTTCATCACCAGAATCGCTACCATCATCACTATCATCACCATCATCATCATCATGGTCTTCATCATCATCTTCATAATGTTCTTCATCATTATCATCATCATTATCGTCTCCATCATTATCGTCATCACCATCGTCACCATCATCACCAACATAACCGTTAGCATCATGGTCTTCATCATCTTCATAATGTTCATCATTATCATCACCGTCTCCATTATCATCATCATGGTCATCACGTTGGTTGTTATTGTCACCATCTCCATACCTCAATAGCACTGTCACAATTGATATCAACTTTTTAACAGTTCTTATCTTTCTCATTTAGAATATATTCAATGATGATAAAAATTAAAGCTTCTTTTCTTACCCTTTCTCCAGATCGTAAAGTGTTCCTGGCCACCTGGAAGGACATCCCTTCATCCAACGAGGTTCAGTCTCAAATCAGTAACTGCAATTTATCATCAGGTAACAAATCAGGGTGGATTCAATAGTTATTGGTAAAATTATACATAGCATTTGCAGGATGACTTGAAATATGCAGGGACATAACCCATCATTGCAGGTTTTCTCCTAAGGTTTAACATTACAAACTGTTCATGTATTAATTCATGCATTATATTAGTTGATGAGAGTGTATAAAAAACAATTGAAAATCCATATTTTATTTGAAACAGAAATAAAAAATAGAAATCCTCTGATAATTAATTTTTCTTGATTGATCATGGGCCCCGCAGCCACTGAGCAGTGCCAGATTGATATTGCTATATCCCTTAAATTGTTGGCAAACGGGGTTGCAGCAACTCCCGTCTTTTAACGTCTTTTGGTCTGACACGGCCAGGTTTGAACTCCCGACCTCCCTGTTGTGAGACGGACGCTCTACCAACTGAGCCAACATACTGGTGCAAGATTCAATATTTAAATTTACCCAACATTTACACTGACTTAACCCTATCAAGGCCGGGGGGGGGCCTCCGAGGCCCCCCCCCAACAAATCGCGCGATATTTTCGCCGTGCGAAATTTTTTGACCGCGCCGCTCGCTGACTTTTTACTTTCAAGTCTTGCGCAACTTTTGAGACCAATTTTGCGTCACCCGGGTATGTGATTCCGAAATTACGCAACATTATGTAAGTGCATGTCAGACCGAAAATTGCTCAAAAACGTGATTTCGTGTACAAAGTCAATGCAAATTGTGTTTTCAACCAAAATTCATAAATGTATGATTATTTTTAGGTTTGCTTGTCTAAATGTATTCATTTTATGCTTTTTATGATCACAGAAGAGTCCCCAACAAATTTCATTGAAAAAAACAATGAAAAACAAAAGGTCAAAAAACAAAGAAATACATAAGAAATTGCAAAAAACAATATAATACATAAGAAAACGATTTGATATCACAATTTTTTTCATGTACACTTGCTAAAGACACCACAAAGAGTTTCTATACCAAAAATTAGTACATTTGGAGCTTTATTTTGGGAGTTAGAGGAAAAAGTATGATTTCGCATACTAATTACGCATAAATTAGCATAATCACTTAATAACAATTCGCATTAAATAAATTACTATACGATCTTGTAGATTATGTCCCAGGCGACCCGCGTGCCAATTTTCGGCGCGATCGCGCGGTCGACGGCCGAGATCTTAGGGGGGGGCCTGGGAGGCCCCCCCCGGCCATAGGAACTCCCAAAATACCCCGGCCTATATTCAAGAGTTAAATATGGAAAGCCAAATGTTTAGATCAAGGATGTTGAGGTCAAAGATCTTAGAGGTTACTATATACATGAAAACCAGTTTTGTTTACAGTATGATTTAAAGAGCCCTCCTCAACACAAAATGAATGAATTAGGAATGATTGCCTTTGGGCAATTTCAGAAAAAATATATAACTCTTCGTGCACTGAGCCATGAACCCCTCTGTGCTGAATTATTTTCAGAGAAGGAATCGATGGATTGTTTGTTTGAGCATGAAATGTGAAGTCTGTGTGGCACCAAGTTCGGAAAGGATTAAACATCCAACCCCTTATATATGCGACTTTCCTGAGATGACTTGTTTATATTTTGTAGTTCATGAAAAGTTATGAGAAGTGTAATGCTCCCAATTTTTCATGGCTTACGCAGTTTATGAAGTGAAGTAAGAATGGAGAAAAAAAATGGGGGTCAAACATACATGAAGGTTGAGTACTCTAATGGTATTACTGTAAACGCTGTTATTTTCGCGGGATTAATTTTTCGCGCTCGGGCGGCTTCAAACATATTCGCGGGTTTTTAAATTCGCGCTGCACACTCCATAATCACAAAGTCACTTCCTTCTTGCCATCTCTGAATGGTTTTAATTAAAATTTCAGCAACGAAATTGTATTTTTTTATCATAATTTTAGCTCTAGGGCCGCATAATTCAGCATTGTTTTGATCTAATCATGAGCTTTGTGACATTTAGCGCAACTTTTCTTTGCGGGGCGGACATCGGGAAAGGCAAAATGGAGGCGCTGCTAGCTGCTGACCTGGGATAGACGGCCGAGCACCGGGTAAGGATCGGGGGGACTACGGCTATTAAAAGTGCATGGGATCAATCAACAAACATGGGCGATCGACCCAACGTCTTCTCAAAAACTAAACAGATCTAAACACTCACCAATCAAATAGCAAAAGCAATTTATATTTCAACCAAAATCATAATTTAAATACCGATCTGTGACTGTTAAAAAAATGATCGCGTTTTAAAACGAATTCTCGCGATGCACATGATATTGGAGCTCAAGCTTGCTTGCATTAATGCAGCCCTCTTTAGATCAAATTATGCAATCTCTTTGCCAAAACGATACATGCAGTTGATAGATGGTCATAAATTCGCGTGTTTTTAAATTCGCGCTCGCCGATCTTTCCGCGAAATGCGCGAAAATTTCCACACCGCGAATATTTCCACTTTTACAGTACCCCTCTATTCATCCCTTTATAGAACAAGCAACAAGCAGGCTTCAGCGGAATAATATTTTCACGGTGGCCAACCGGAATGTAGATGGTCAGGACATGCTGTACCAATCACTCCGACTGACCAATAACATCTGGGTACTGTCAGAACTGAAGATGAATCCGGACAATCCCACAGTCCAAGTAAGTTTGCTCTCTCATTTCATCACTTGAAGCAGAGGGTGATTTGTAGTTGAGTGTTGGTGTAGGTGTAGATGCTGATGTAGAACCAAATTTAGATTACTGTCCCTAGCTTCAACATCTCATTTGAGTTTACCAATTATTCAAATCGCACTACTGAAAGCTTAACATCAAGCAAGATTCATCCCAAGATGAACTTCTTCATAAACTTAGTGCTAGGTGTAGAAATTGACCCAACACCAACA